>NC_133912.1:2923900-4123900 GCF_964199755.1 Larus michahellis
GAGGGAAACAGGAGCCGCTTTCCTCAGAAATCCACGTACCGCAAATAGCCTGAGAAGGAAGCTGCTCGGCAGATGGGTTTTGGGCCCTTTTGGGAAGCTTTCTCTCTCCGCCGCTGGGAATCCACCATGGGAATCTGCTCCCGGGAGGCTGCAAAGCTGCAAAACCCGGGAAGCTCGGGCAGCTTGGGAAATTCAGAGTTCTGCCTTGCCCTCAACCTTGGACGGGAGCCCAGCTCTGATCTCGCTCCATCTAAGCCGTGCCACTAAGCCCCTTCCCCAGCCTTCATCTCCAGACCCTGCCCTGGTAAGTCCAGCTCTCCAAGGCCACCCTGTGTCCCACAGACCGGGGCCAGACAGATTAAACAGCCCCAACCAGCCAGAGAAAGCCACTTGCTGTCCCAAAGCCACATCCTCAGCCCCTTGCTTCTTCAAAGGACTCTTGCATCCAAGCCAACGTCATATCTGCTCTCATCAAAGACTTTCCCAGTGTCCTTTCCTGGCACCGGTGGCTTCCTCCGGCCTTTTCTGGATGTCCCCTTTTACTGGGGACATCTTGGACTCATCAGCGCAATCCCAGCCTCCCCCGGTTCATTGCGCAACCTGGGTCGAACGCCGAGACCTGGGAACGGGATGGCGTTTCTGGCCGGGCTGCTCCGAATGATCCTTGTGGGCAACTTCTTTATCCATTCGTATAAAACCAGGGCACCGGCCTCCAGCAAAGCCCAGAGAAACGCTGTGGCTGCTCAGATTTCCCCAAAAGTCAACATTTTGACTAGGGAAAAAATAAGGGGGGTGTGTGTGTGTGAATTTTCCATCAGTTTTAGGGGAATTTGGTGAAGACTGCAGGGATTCTGTGATCAAAGTGGATGAACTTTGGTGAAATGTCGGGCAGCAACAGCAGGAAACCTCATGAAGGGGGGGAGGTTGAATCAAAGATCTCCGCTGGGGTTTCAAACTGTAGAATTTATAAATCTTTCTTTTTTCCCCCCACTCCGCTATTTAAAAGGAAAGACAGAACCTCATCAGCGCATGATCCAGGCACCGTGAGGTCCGAGAAGCAGCAAAGCGTCCTTGTGTACAGCATCTCCTGCACAGGATCCGGCAAAGGCTGGGGGGCAATTAATGATAGGGATGGGAGTTTTCCAAGCTCAGTGACGTTTTGGGGAGAGCTGCAACCCATCGAGCTCTGGCCATCTCGTTCCTTTGGGTTTACTTTGATAAAAACCCCCAGTTTCACACCTGCTTTGCGGAGTTTTGCCTCCTCCCAGGGTCCCAAACCTTGGTGGGTCCCAAACCTTGGTGGCTCTCAAACCTTGGTGGGTCCCAAACCCATGCCACGGGGTCCGGCCAGAGGTGCTGAGACAAGGGTGTAATTTTGGGTTGTGCTTTAACCATGTCTAGATGGAGAGGAACGTGGGTTGCCCCTATAGCGGTGCCTCCCAGAGCATTGGTTTTCACTCTCAAGAGCTTAATGGCCTGTGTTTACGAGAGCTAAAAATATTTACTCGGGGAAGAAGGGGCAGGGAGAAGATTTTATAGGCCCTGTTTGGGAAACAGGCTTCTATAAAAATAAGATGGTATTAAAGATAAAAAAAAAAAAAAGCAACCAAACAACCACACGGCGCTGAGCAAAACAAAGTCTCTGCACGACCCCGGGGATGGAGCTGGATGATGGAGATGCCGCCAGGAGCCAGCCCCTTGGAGCCCTTGCTCACGTTTCACGGGTTTACGTTGTTATTTGAGCTCTCCTCAGCATTTCACCCAGCCTTTTACAAGACCTGGTCCCTAACCTAAAAGCAGATTTGCTTTTACCGCCTGCGAACAGCGGTTCCGGGGAGGAGCGAGGTTTGGGGGTGATACCGATGCCGGCACCTCTCTGGGGAGAAGGGCTCAGCCGAAACCCAACGGGGACTGTTGGCGAAGAGCAGGAGGAATTTCGTCAGGGGCCAGCAGCAGCCTAGACGCCAGCCGGCCTCTTGCTCCCGACTTGTACATTAGAAATATGAAGTGCTAATTCCCTTCTCCCCGGGGACCGGGGCCAGTGCGAGCCGGGGTTATCGGCATGGGCAGGGCACCCTCCAGAAAAGGCCACGCAAGGCGGGAACCGGCGGTATTCAGAGCGAAAGCACGTCCAGTTCAGCTTTTTTGCTTTCTTTTTAAAGGGCATTTTGTTTCCAGCGAGAAAAGGGAATAAATCAATGACGTCCACCAACCTGAGAAAGGAACGCCTGTACCCCACCACCATAAGACCCTTTTTGTGCTGCCCATCATCAGGCCTCCAGCGAGGTTGGATTGGTGCGACGATGCTCTGACCTACACAGTCTGTGCATTGTCCCGGGCATTTCCAAGGGCAGACTGGGGCCAGGAATGTCAGCGGAGCCCACTCCGTTGGCATGAGCTCCTCGGGCAATCAATGGGATATTGTCCGCTAAGAGCGCTGGGTGGCTTACAGCAGCTTGGAGCGGTGGCAGAGAGGTCAAGAACATAAAGATGACCCAAGAGTCTTTCACTTGTGCTTTTTAACACTATGGATTTTGCTTCCATTCCAGCACACCTTGCATTTATGAGGTGCCAAGCACCAATATTCAAGAGCAAAGCCTGCCAAGACCTAACGAAGGAGCTTGGTGAGATGTTATCTAGCCCAGGAATGGCTTCAGCGCTGGGGTGGCAAATGGCGCAGGGCAGCCGGAGCTCACATCGCTGCTCCACCCCAAGCGTGGTGGAAGAAACAACGTGGTGCTCAAGGGCTCCGGGAGCGCTGCCAACCCCTCTCGCTTCGGACCAGGACTCGTAGATGGTTTGCACGTTACTGGGAACCTCTCCGCGTTGCAGTTCAGAGCCCAAATATGGGTCTGACCGGAATTTTGCTACTTTGCCCTTGTTTCCTTCATGAGCTGAACCCAAATTTGGGACTGAGACAAACCTGGGGCTGTGTTCACATCTGCCATTTCCAGCTCGCACCCAAGCCTTACCAGTCTCGTGCAGGATCGTTAGTGCTGGTGACGAAGAAGAGCGAGCTTGCGGGCTTGGGAGCTGAAAAATCACCTCTCCACTTGTAAATACAACAAGTTTTCATCTGGGGCAATGAGTACAGAGGCCCCTTTTTACAGCCAGAACCAGAAGAAATCGCTGCTGAAGTCCTCGGTTTGCGACCCTACTACACCCTGTCTCTGCAGATTTGGTTCGATCATGGAAAACACCAACATGGGCTTCAGCGGCTGGCCGGGCTCTGCCAAATTACTCCCTAAATGCCAGTGTTTATCCACCACCGATGCTCGGATTTGCCGTTGCATGTTCGCGTCAAGAGAGGAGCGAGAGGAAGGTCCTCGGCCGGGTATGGCAGTGTGCGGGGGTGACAGCCTCCCCGGTTGTTTAGGAGCCTCGTGCCAGCAGGTTTTGGGGTAATCGGTGACGGCAGCTGCATTTGCTGAATCTTCCGGCGTTTTGCAAGCCAGGAGCACGGTGAAGCCAACGGAAATCTGCGAGTTTGAACAGGGATGGGGTTGGGGCCAGAAGGAATCTGCAATCTAAACGCCCACAGACCCTGAGGACATCTGGACACGGACCTGACCTCCTCCGCGGTCCTCAGCCGTGGCTGAGATCACATACGCCGGGAGGAATAAGCCTCAAATATCCTTGTCGCAGACGAAGAGTGGGCTTGTTCAGCAAAACCCTACCTGGCCACAGGGAGTGAGCGCAGCAGGAGAGCATGTGTCGTGGGCATCATCTATGGGGAGCCGTCACCTCCCATTGCATCTGGTCATGCGTGGGGACGATGGCACCACCAAGAAGTGGGGCTCGATGCTTTCCTTGGCCTCCGAAAGAAGAAAGACTGGGTTGTTGAGGTTGATGAGACCCTCAGACCCCGCACCGCTGAGCTCAGGGGGCGTCTGATTAAAGGATGGTGTTTTCAGCAGATAACCACGAGAAGGAGGAGGCAACGTCGGTACGGAGCGACTCTGCTCTCAAATTCCTGCCTCATCCACAGGGTATGATTTTCCCCGGCTTGAATTCCTCATGTCTGTTCAGAACACATCTGACTTCCATCCCCAGCACGTCTGGGTGACTGGTTGGAGAAAACAAAAGTTGGGAGGATGGAGATAAGGTTTCTGATGTTGGAAATCTGTTTATCCCCTCAGTCCTGGGGGGCCACCTGCAGCACGTAAGAAATTCTCTATGAAAAATCACAGGTTTCTCCGAGACTCCCAGGAAACCCCTGCTTTCCTGCCTATCTCACAAGGCATCTGCAAGACGAAATCTCCCTCCGTTGCCCAGCACGGATGATTTTTGTGTGTGTGTGTGTGTCTCGGCCCCACCAAAGGGCCGTGAAACCCCGCCATAAACAATGAGTCAGCTAATCCAAACCATGCGGCAGTAAAACGCCGGAGGTCAACCCAGGGCATGGGCCCGATCTTGAAAAGCAGAAAACTGCATCTCGAGCAAAAGCAATAATAACCAGCCATCGGGGGAGAAACACCCTCCCGCTTCGCGTGGCGGCAGAGCTGAGGCCCCGGGAGCGAGTGGGGACAGTGCCCCGTGTCCCCGAGGACGGGTGCCAGGTCTGGTGGCACCCACCTGGGAGACGGTCCCTGGGGAGGTGTTGGCTTCCCCCATCCCCTGGACTGCCTTGTTTTGTGGACGCGTCCCACTCTGCGGTCTCTGGACCAATTTCTCCACTCCCTTGCGGCCTCATCCCTCTTCCTTTGGGGGTTATTTCCACCCCCCATCTCCCTGGGCTCCCCTTTCTTTTGTTTCCCCCTTTTTCTCTTCCAAAAGCCTGGCTCGGACACGCTTGCACAGATTAAAACCCAACCTCCAGCCAGCTGCCAGCTCTGCCTTTGGCCTATTGCTCCGGTTTCATGTTTGACTCTAATCCCACAATTTATACAGCGAAAAAACTCCGGGCCAAACCGAACGCCTCAGGAACCTGCCAGAAACCTCAGCTTTTCCTAAGCCCTATAAACCATTTCCTGCCTCCATCCCTGCACCTGCTGCCGGGGGATGCTCGTCCATCCCAGGGGGGAGACGGGATGTCCCCAGGGTGCCCCACGCTGCCCTATCCCACCATCTTCCCCGGACACTTTCCTTGCATGGAAACCGGCTTCTCCCCGCGCCGATGGGAATGAGCTAACGATGCTGCTCCCTCGGGACCACGCCGCTGTTCCTGGCAGTCCAGGCACCAGCCCTGTCCAAAAAAAACGTGAGTTTCTACTCTAAGTTGTTTGTACAAATGTTTTCATCACGTGGCGCTTCGCAGGCTGGAGCGTCCTTTGAGGGCTGGGTGTCACACGGCTGGTACCCGGAGCCCAGAGGAGGTTTGGGTCTAAAGGAGGAGGATTTGTTATCACCAGCCTCTTGTGAAATCCCTTGTGAAACGCTCATTCGAAGAAATTCAATGTCACAGGTGGCTTCTGCGTGACACTGGGGCAATCCAGACACGCAATGGGTGGGTTATGGGGGCACACGGAGGGAGCAGGGACAGGGAACCCAGGCAAAGGGACATCCAAGAAAGTGCCAGCAGGTAAGCCATGGAACTGGGAGAAAGAAAAACACTCAACTCCTGCCTCCGAGGCCATTTGCTCCTCCGAACCACTGCGTTTCACACTTTTCCATCTGCACATGGGAAAAACCAAAGCAACGGCTGCACTGGTTTAGCGATGGAAGCGGAACATCCGAGGGAGATAGAGGGAACGATATGATTAGGAGTTTTATCTCCCCGGGGCACCGAGAGATTCTTTTGAAACTGAATTGCAATGTCTTTTTTTTTTTTTTTTTTCCCCATGTTATTTTTCCCCCCCCCGTCTGTTTTCTGAACAAACAAAAGGCCGGGGATGCAAACAAGCAGCGGGACGAGGGGCCAAGGCACTTGTCTTCTTGCGTTCCCGCGCAATAAAAAGGTGTTTTCCTTCTTAATGCCGCGACGCGCTTGAAATGAAGTCAGCGCGATGCAATGAACTGTGCCTCGGCTTCCTCCATTTGCGGCGCTACAGACGCTTTTTAATCCTCTTTCTCAACGGCCTTTTTGGACCACCTCGTCCCAGCCAGGAGGATGCAAATTATTGAGCACCATCTGCTGGCACCTTATTCATTAACTCACTATTTACTCCTAGGCGACACGGGACGTCTTTTTCCTAATGGATGCGGCTCCGCTTCGCCGAAGAACCCAACAGCCCCTCTCTCCGTCTGGTCTCGCGGAGGCATCGCGGAGGCTTTCTGGGGGTGTTATACACGGGCAGTAGCTAAAATAGATATAAAAAAGGCGGGATAGGGAAAAGGGATGGGCAGCCTGCGCTGGGTAAACTGCGGCTCGGCTGAAGACTAAGGCAAAATCCCCCACTGAGACGAGGACTTCGCCCATAAACCTGATCGTAACGGTGAGCGCGGAGCTTAAGTTCATTAAACTGCCGGCGTCCTTCCCGCGCGCGAGATTAAAGGCAGGAGATTTTGCAGGTCTTTATCGGCAGGATTGAGGACCCCAGTCGAAAAGGACATAAAGCCGTTTCCCCCTGTATAAATCACCCGAGTATTTTAGCCGGCTCCAAGGCCTGCACCACTGATTTCAGACCCAAGTTTGCCGCTTGGTAATTCCTGCTGGCAGCTGGCTCCATCAATCTCCGGCGCAGGCACGTAACTCAAGCCTCTGACAAGCGCTGATTTACGGCCTCGGCGAGGAAATCAGCAGAAAAATCATCGCGGTGCTGGCTAATATTTTTCCACGTGTAAGGCGAAAGGTCCTGGGACCCAGCGCGACAGCCCTCGCACTCATTTTGGGTGACAACCTGCTGTTCTCACCCGCGTCCCGGGGCCTTGTAGGACAAGGCAAGGCTCCTGGTGTCACCGCAAAGGGGGTGTCCCCAGCAAATCCCAGCGATACGGGGGACGGAGGCGCCGGGAAATGAATCCAAGGGTGTTTTCTGCTGCGGAGGCAATTTGTGCGTGTGTTAAGCTGGCTCTGGGAATACAGGGTGGACTTAGAGGGAGCCTCAGTGGCCCAGATGCAATATTATTTTAGGGATTTAAGCACGGGGTCTATGGTAATAGCAGTCCCGAGGGCTCCCTCAAAGGCCAGGAGCACGTCCTCCAGTGGAAATCCATGCGAGATCCAACTCTCTCCCCCTTATTGCAGAGGAAGCGGAGGGTAACGATGCCCTTTAGGTGAATTAAATGAGTGTGTAATGTTACACGGGATGACGCCGGAGCAGCGTAAATGAGCCAGGGGCCGTGTTTCCCAGCATGTACGTCTCTCCTGTGCGCTGTTCTGCCGGCAGGACAGGAATGTGAAATTTTCACGACTTCAAAGCCCCTCTTCCAGTCTGGGCTGTGTGATCCAAGCCAAAGTGCAGCCCCAATCCATCATCCAAAACCGGGATGTTTGTATATTTGTGTAAAATGACAGATTGGGGAGACCCGGAGCTGGAAACCAGATGCTTTCCCAAGAAACTAAAAGGGCTAAGGATTTAGAAACGCAGGAATGCAGAAAGAGCCTGTGAAGAAAACATCCTTGCGGCTACTGTCTTTAAAAACGCTGATCCTTGGCTTTCCACGGGGCTGGGAATGGCGGCATCTCCGTGAGCATCACAGGCCATCTTTTATGGAGGAGACAAGGGAGATGAGGCGACATGGCCAAGGTCAGAGAGTAAATCAGTGCTGGAGAGGAACGCAGCAGCCACTGGCCCTCTGGCCTAGAGGGGGTTCTTCTTTTTCAGTTCCCAACTTTTTCACCATAAACGAGTAAGTCCGTAACGGGGCCAGTTAAACCAGCAGAGTTCAAAGAAACTGCAGAAGCCAACATCCGCCACCATCGAGAGCTCGCTCCCTTCCCAAACAAATATCCATCAGGAAGGGCAGATGTGGGACCAAAACGGTTGTTCCTGTAAACACTCTCTTCATCACGGTCCCACTAATTCCCCCCCAGTCGAAAGTAAAAGGCAAAGGACAGAAGAGCCAAAATCCATCCCAAAGCCCTACCAAGCTAGGAAAGCACGTGGTGATTGCATTCCTGGCTTGGATTCCTTTCTTTCCTTCTTTTTTTTTTTATTTTTATTTTTATTTAATTGCTTGGATTTGGTCACAAGCAGGAAAAGCTGAGCTCACGACAGCCGAAAATCCCAAAGGGGGATGTCCACACCGCAAAGGGGGTGTCCACAGCAAATCCCGGTGATAATAGGGGACGGAGACGCTGGGAATGAGATGCCAGGCTCGGGTTGTGCAGGTGGAAAGGAAACCTCCGGCGTGAGCCCAAAAGGGTGGGCATTCCCTGCTGCCCTCCGGCATCTCACGGGCACGAGCCAAAGTCCTCCATACCCTCTGTTAAAAGCTACCCGAAGCGGATTCAAATCCATCCGTGCATTCCCACAGGGACTTACGAGACCTCAAAAAGCCCCTGGGAGGAGAGATGTCTCCCCGCTCCAGTCCCAACTTTATGGGGTACCCGAGGAAAAAGCATTTCCATCACCGATTCGGCAAAGGACGCGGCTCCGGCCACCGCTGGGGACACGTCCCCGCTGGGGTGGCGACCGAGAGCCGGGCAGGGTGTTAATAGTTTGACAAAGCTGCTGAAAATGCGCACGGGAGGCTGGCACGCAAGCCGAGTCCGTAAAAATACAAGATCGGTCCCCAGGCGCTAGCCGGGAATTTGGGGGGAAATTGCTTTTTTCAGGGTGTTTCGGAAGCGTTTCTCAGCCTTGAGGCAGGATCGCTCACCGGCTCCTGGGTCCGGCTGGTCCACGGGGGCTGGAAAACCGGCAGGATTCGTTGCGCTGCGTTGTGCCGCCCGTGTAAAAAGGGGTTCGTGACGTGCCCTGTACAGTCCAGGCTCTGGCTGCTGTTCCCAAAATCCCGTGCAAAGACTCCTGTTTCGTTTCATACGCTGCAATTAGCCACGTGGACGCTGGGGTTGACCACCGGTATGCGTGGCAACGCCAGAAGTAAATGAAACTCCTCCCCGGGGGGAAAAGGGTCAGTGGCTTTTGGCCGCAAAATTTGCGACATTTTTCATTGTTTTTATTCCAAAATGCCTCCTTGGAAAACGCCTCGGCGTTTTGATTCAAAGAAAAATAAGCCCACGCTTTTGATTGTGCAAGGGAGGGGAGGGGGGAAATAAATAAAAAAATCACTTATGTTTTTGAAAGCTGGATAATTTTAGCCAAAGATGGGGAACGGAATTTGAATGGGATCCACGGCCATTGGAAAGGCTTAAGAGAGCTTCGAAGAGTCTGCTGACGAGGGAGTACGAGCCTGCTGACACCTTTCAGATGCAGTGAGTCGAGCTCACGGCTAAAAGAGAAATAAGCGGGAGGGAGGACGACAGAAAAGCCCTCGCAGCGACGGGTGACGCGAAAGCACGGATCCGGAAGACCATCCCCGCATGAAACTGCTCGTGCGTTGGGATCTGGGATGCTTCTGCCTTGTCCAGAGCTTGGAAGAAAGGGATGGTGGGGAAAAAGAGCAGAAAAGATAAAAGGACAGAGAGAAACACCGGTTTTTAGAATTTAATTTCCTTCTTTGAGTGGGAGCTGCTTTAATAATATGCACAAGGAGCGCATAATACTTTAAAATATTCCCAGAGAATGAATAATATGCAATAATATTCACAGAGCATTTATTTGACTAATTTCCCCCAGTGTTTTTGGACCAAGATCTAACAGCCCTGGCTCTTAAAGGGGAGGATCGGCGTTTGACTTCCTTGGGTCTGGATCAGGCCCCAGACACCTAACGAACCCGGGTTCAAGCAACCATCCCCGAAGGGTCCACCAATACACCTCCAGTAAACGGTTGGGTCGCTTTTCCCTGCCGACCCGCAAATAAATTATCTGCCAATAAATGGAAGCAGAAGTGGCTTGGCCAGATGTTCCTCCCGGGCCCCAGGGAGTCGTGGTGCGGAAAGGGGAAAATAGGAGGGGGGCGGCGGGGGGGAAGCGGGGGGGGGAAAGAAAAAAAAAAAAAGCTAATAAAAAATAAAATATTAACATGCCAACCTCGTTTGCCGCCGGGTGCCTGCGCAGTTACAGCTGGGCCCGTGTTACGGAGCGAGGTGCGATGCCCCAGCTGGGAGGACGGGCCAAAAGCGGGATACGGGGGGAAAAAAAAGACTGTTTTCGAACGCGGAGGGATTAAAGCTTTATTCCTTTTTAAATTACGTTTTGATGCGCTGGCTACTCGGGAAATGTCAGCGGGGACGTGCTGGGCTCGGAGAGGTTTAGGGTGAGTGTCCCCAGGGCATTTTGCCAACCCTGTCCAGAGCGACTCGCGTGGCCCTGGTGTCCTCCCGTTATCTCTAAATGCCTTTGGGTGGCCATCGCAGCACCCAGTCCTTGTCCCCAGAGTCACCTCTCACTCCTCCAGGTTCAGCTCCATCCCGATTTCGGTGCTGTGGGGGTCACCAAAGCAGGTCCCCTTCCAGGAGGCCGGGGTTTGTCCATGCTCAGGTCCCGTCTCCCACGGGAGAAGCACGTGGGTTCAACGTCTCTGCACATCCCGCAGAGCCGGGTTTGCTCCTCTTCCAAACCACGGAGCCGCCTCCTGGAGCGTCTGGTGTCCTCAGCAGAGCTTCTTGAAGCGAAGAATCGCTGCGAATTAACCACAAATTAAAAAGCTTGGTTACTCTGACAGCATAAATCAGGGCTAAACGCGTGCGATGCCTGCCCCGAGCCCCCTCCGCCCGGCTGCGGGTACCACTCGGCAGCCCCAGCCCCAGCTGGTGACACCTCGGAGCATGACGCCACCCTGCGAATACAAAGAGACCCCAAACGTGTCTCGCATGAGACGCACGTGCCGCGTGGGTGGAAAGGGGCCTCGGCACATCCCCAGCCTGACACTTCTTGGGTTTTTCGGTGGGTGTTTTGGCCGAGAAGAGGTGATAGAGGGGCCCTTTGGGTCCCTCGGTGGGCATTTATGGAGGGGCGGCAGAGGGACTTTGCCCCCACCTGCAAACCTCGGC
Source organism: Larus michahellis (assembly GCF_964199755.1). Lineage (NCBI taxonomy): Eukaryota > Metazoa > Chordata > Aves > Charadriiformes > Laridae > Larus > Larus michahellis. The sequence goes on from NC_133912.1 coordinate 2,934,840, forward strand.
GTGTGTCTCGGGGGACAAGGGGTCCCAGTGCTCTGTAACCCACCAGAAAGCGGAGATTTACAGATAAAGCAGAAGGACCTTTTATTTTGTTTGGTTTTTTACCAGCTGGAAAGAGAAAGAAAAGGGAACGTTCCCACAGAGGAAACACCGTATTTACTTTTTTTTGGTTGTTGTTGCTTTTTTCTCGTGGTTGAGCTGAACCGTACCGAGTCACTTCAGCTCTCTCGAACGCAGGGTTTTCTCACTTTCCGGTAAACTGCAGTTACCATGGAGAGGGTTGAGACAGGCCAAATGCAAAACATTGGAAACTACACCCAAACTCACCGCAGCCATATCAAACAGTTAATTAGAAAGACCGTCCATGTGTTTCCCATTCCCTGGAATGGTTTGAATCAATCGCCCCGTGATTTATCACCTGTTTTCTGTGCGAACGGTTCAGCTCTGCCCTCGCGCATGTGTTGGAAAGGGGATTTGTGCTGTACAGTGAAGGAGGGAAGGGAGATATTAAGGACTTTTTTTTAAAAAAAAAAAACCAAAACAAAAAACCCAACCCAACCATCAAATAGCCGATTTTGCCCCTTCCCCCAGTATAAATCTCCCATTGGAACGATACGCTTTGGATCTTGTTGGGATTTCTAGCCCTTGGCAAGCGTGAAAAAGGAGAGACAGCTTTTGCCTTGCTTTGATTTTTGGAGAGTGGAAGATCATAGCATGCCTGGCCATTCCCGGGGCGGTGTTAGACCGTGCCCAGATGGAAACTCAGCCCAGCGTCTTTTCCCGCGGCTGTTTCCTTTTTTCCCCCGCTGCACATGAAGCTGGGCGGGTGGGTGGGAAGCAGGGAGGGGGTGGCTGGAGGGGAGAGGAGAGAGGGAGAAGAAGAAATAATCCCCACTTTCCACAAGATCTCCTCTCGCTGCGTGAGGTTGTCCACCCGCTAAGCAATAACACCTCGTTGCACATCGCGATGAGGCTTTGGTGGCTTCGGTGACACGTCTTGTGGCTGGAAAGTCATTTGGAGATGGTCCTTGCGCTGACAGGTGGGAAGCAGAGTCCATCTGTCCGTCTGTCCAGAGACGTGGCTCTTCTCCAGCCTGCCCATGGCTGCGAATCCTCCTTCCCTGGGTGCCATCTCCTTTTGGTGGCCCTTTTGCCACCCAGGCATCCCACGGCCACCAAGGAAAGCAGGTGGCCGGCCAAGCGGTTGATGGGGAAGCACCCAGAAAGTTTAATTCATAGAACCATAGGATGGTTGGGGTTGGAAGGGACCTTAAAGACCACCCAGTTCAACCCCCCCTGCCCTGGGCAGGGACACCTCCCACCAGCCCAGGTTGCTCCAAGCCCCGTCCAACCTGGCCTTGAACCCCTCCAGGGATGGGGCAGCCACAGCTTCTCTGGGCAACCTGTTCCAGCATCTCATCACCCTGGAGCCATCACCATTCCTGAGCCTGCCGCGTCCTCCCCGCGCGAGCGGGGGCTGCAGCCCTGCCGTCCCTCCGCTCCCCCTTCGCTAGGCAAAGAGGGGGGGAAAAACACACCTCGGTCTCCCCTTGCGTGCAAACGCTTCAAAGCTGGGTTGGTTCCTCCCTCGGGGACAGCCAAAGAAGCAGCAAAAGACGTCTTGGAGGAGATCCCTCTGCTCTTTCCAAAGCAAGCTGACCTGGTTTTATCTCTGCCGTCTCCTCTCGCATCCAAAGCTGCCAAGCGGCACCTTCGCGGTGGATTCGCCAGCCGGGATCACCCGAGACGAATGCGGTGGTATCAAGAGTCAGCCGTTCCCCCGCATCCGTGCTCCGGTGAAGTCTTCTGGCCGGGATGATTGGGAATCCTGCACATTTATCTAACCCATCCCCCAAACCAGCTGTTGGCCTGAAAGGTGGCTGCTCCTCTCGCGATCCACATTCCACCTTTCCTGCCAAGACCGGGGGAGAGAAGGAATAAAAGTTGCTTTCCTATCATTAGCAGATGATGGAAAAACCTTGCGGCTCCCCCAGCCAAGCGTGAGAGATACCAGCCCCTGTAAGCGAGACCCAAAAGGGTTTGACTGGGGGGTTCGGGGGTGACACCTAAGAGGGCTGGAAACGGAGATTTGTGTAGGATTTCCCAGCGGAGGAGGAGACAGAGAAAATTCAGGGGGAAACTGAGGCAGCGACAAGTGGAGCAAAAGCGCGTCAAAACTGTCATTTATCCGCACTCCTCCATTCCCACAGTCAACACATAACGCACGGGCTGGTCTAGTTTGAACTAAATTTGCTCTGTTTGCAGCCAGCCTTCTTTCTGGCCGCGTAAACGCAGCAAAAATCCCCGTCTGCCTCCACCTCTTTGGGTGGCGCAGGGGTCTGGAGAAGTTCTTCAAAAGAAAAGGGCAGGTCTGTGCCTCAGTTTCCCCTCTCCCTGCAGAGGAAACAGCTGGTGGCAGGGGACGCACGGTGCTGCCTTGGGAAGGTGTGAAGCGGGGACCCCCCCTCCTCCCCAGTTTGTTCCTGCTGGTATTGCCTGGGAGCCCGCCATCTGCGAGGAAGGAAACCGGCCTCAAGCGGCGGGGCCGGGGGGAAGATAAATTTCCCAGGAATTTCCAAAGGTTTTTCCCACCCCGGGGAACAAACAGAAATGGTGGATGTGTGCCCCGAGATCGCTGCGATCCTGGCACTCCCCCTAACACACAGAACCCCAGCTCCGGCGTGGCAGCCCCGGACGGGGGTTGAGATGCCGTAGGCAGCCGGGATGCTTGTGGTACAACCCTGCCGTACGGAGCCGGAGGCACTTCTCCGCGCCCCCTCCTAGATTTACCGGAGCTGCCCTGGAAGCTTCCGCGCCGAATTTCATCTCCGCCTTGCAGCGTTGACCCCGCGAAACCGCGAAGAAAGCCCCGACGCCTCATTTGGGGGCCGCGGGATGCTCCCCCCAGCCTCCGGCTGTCAGCAAGAGCCAGCTCCGCTCCTCGCTTCGGGCCCCTCCGATGAAAATGGACCTGTTTTATACGGCCGCCGACGGGCAGAGCTGCTCGTGGGAAGTTTCCCAGCAAAACTGAGGGAAGAACAGGAGGGTTATTTTTCAGGGAAAAGGAGAAGGGCTTTGCTGAAGGGCCCAAAACCTCCCAGCAGGAGGGAAGGAAAGGGCAGAGAGATTTGCAAGGCAAGAGGGAACGGGGCTCGCGAAGGGGAATGACCTCTGCAAAGCGCTCTGAGGAGAAGCAGCTTGGAAAGGCGGATCACAGCTACAGATGTGTGAGCGACGGATCCAAGCTAATTCAGCTGGGATCCCGCTCCGATGGGCGGCTTTTCATCAGCGCACACGCTCCCTTCCACGACAGCCCCCTCCTTCAAACGCTCTGCTCGGACAGATTAAAACCCATTTCTCCCGTCTTTGTTTTCCAAATCCGGAGTCAAGCCACTGTTTGGTCGCCTTCCTTTCGAAAGCGTGGCCGTGAAGCATTTCAGCATTTGGGGGGACTCTTTCCCCAGTGAAGCTTTTGCATCGGGTTGCATTAAATTCCTTCTGCCTTACCCGTTTCGGGGAGCAGGTTCTCTTAGGAGCCTGCCAGCGCCGCACGAATCGCGAGGAAATCAGAGCCGCCAAAACCAGAACGAAACACGGGCCGGAGGCTCACGGGGGTTGGCAACGGGGTGTTTGTCACCCCTGCAACCTGCAAGAAGTCACGAGTGGGGAGGAGCAGAGCCAGAATTTGCTTTGCCTTACACGAGGCGGGGGGAAAAAAAAAAACAAACAAACCCCAATCTGCTTAAAAACACGAAGAGCTAAACCTGCGCGATCTGCAGGCCCCGGTGGGACGCGCGAAGGCTCTGCCCAGGTGGGAGTGATGGTAGCGGGCGTTGTCAGCCAAAATTGCGTGCGCTGTGAGACGCTGGACCCGAGCCTCGCGATCTCGGATGGCGAAATAGCTTCTATTAAGGATAATCGTCCAGGTAAGCGCAGGGCAGGCTCCATCCCTGCTCGGGGTGACGTGGCCCTGGGCGAGGGGCAGGAGGCGACTTTCTGTGTCGGGAGTCTGGTTTACGCTGCCTTTTCATTTATCAGGGAGACGCCGCGGTTTTTTGCCTTTTAATTATATTTAATGGGGTATTTTTTTTTTTTTTTTTGTTTTTTTTCTCCTCGCTGGCTGTTTGTTTGAGAAATTTCTCCCAGGGGAGCTTCTTTTGATGGCTCGCTTGCCAGACAGAATGACATCAGACAGACGCTCGGAGGAATGATAAAAAGGCAGAGCCTTATTTCTTAATAACAGTCTCTGGCAAAACACGGAGCGAAGTTAAACACGCTGGAGAGCACCAGGCCCTGATGCTGCCTGGGGTACAGGCCAGGGGGGAGAGGAGGAGCCTGCTTTCCCCCGCCTCGTGCACCAAGACCCCCACGTCAGCCAGGGGTGCCCCCCCAGACCCCTCGGGTTTAGCCGGGGTATCATATTCCTCCTTAAAGCGAAGGAGAAGGGGCAGCAGGGGATGCTAAGTCAAGTAGGTACCGATGTCTTGCCCCGTCCTAATTATCCCTTATCATTTCACAGGGAAGTCACACGAGTTTCTGCCCTGGTTTAGCCTAGATTTTCCATTTGCTCCTTGCACCCCACTGTAGCGTTGTTACCGATTTCTCCAGCAGCCGCTGGGACCAGTTTAAGAAGATCCGAGCCCTTACTTGCAAAGGGGAAAATCCTCTGCCTTGAGCATCTCTCAGCCTCATCCCTGACCCCCGTTTCTGCTTGACAGAGGTTTAGCCAAGGATGTCCTGCCCCAGGAGCGCCTGACGGCTTGCTTGTGCTGCAGGAGCTCGCTCCAGTTCCTACTGGGTGGGTTTCTGCTTTGCCCTCCTCCTCAAAACCCCCTTGCCCCCGCTGGGAGCAGCGCACCTTTCCTCCCGTAGCTATCTCGACGTTCCCCTCCCTGCCACAGCAAACTTTTCCTTGCGTTTCCAGTTCGGTTCACGCCAGAGCGTGAGTAAGTACTGAAGTACAACACGCGGGGCACGGCTTACCTGTTTATTTCGAATAGATTTATTTTTTTTTTTTCGCTGGAGCCAAGCCCCCAGGATGCACCTTCGAGAGGAGCAGGTCTCTGCGCTGCTTGGGGCGTTTCACAGCTCCCGAGTTCAGGATCTGACAGGATTTCTGCCGGTTCCCACTGCTCTCTTCTTCACACCAGCATCTGAAAGCAAGAGTTTAATGAGATGGTCAGATACTCCCTTTCGGAGACGGGCAGAAGACCAGGAAATAAGTGATATCAAAAGTTCACGGTTGCCTCAATACCCGACTATAGACACTGCAGGAATCCAGAGGTTCCCAGTTTGAGCCCCTGCAAAATTTGAAACTAAACTAAAAGCCATCGAAAGCTGTAGTTGCATCTGGCTTTCGGTTTCTTCTCCCTGCCTTCTCCTTTTAAATTGCTCATAAATTCTTTGGATAAGATTCCTTTTGGGCTAAAGTTTTCTATGTTTGGACATTCCTCAAATGTGCTTTTAAAAAACAAAAAAAGTAGAAAAATTGAGAAAAGGGGTCTGGTAATTCACGTATTTTGTCACGCGAAAATGCTGTCTTTCCGCCACTTTCCCCCCAAACCCCCTCTGCCCCCTGATCCAGACCACACCGGTGTGCAAACTGGAATAACACGGCCAGAGAGGTTTGGGAGACCGCGGAGGGGCCGGGCGGGAGAGGACTCGGATCTCCTTCATCCCAGCCCCTTCCCTCCTGGCACTTCTGCAGAGAAACAGCCCAGATTATTTTCTTTACAGCTCCTCTCCCACGGTTGTTCCCTGCTCTGCGCCACCACGGGAAGCAATGCAGAGGCAGGCAGATACGGGGTTTGCAGGCTGGGCGAGGAGGGGACAGAGTCTACAACAATTTTTGGGATGGCATCAGCTAGGAAAAAAACCTCGTCCTGACCTCCCCTAATCATAGAGAGCCCCCAACACACGTGTATTCCCCAACTAACACCCTGCTTCTTGTCAACATGCGAAAGGTGGCATGTGAAAACGCTAAAAACTCACCGTGTCCTACACATTTAGGGTGCGTTTGTGCCCTCGCCACTCTAAGAGGTGGCCGAGAGGGTTTTCAGGTCTTGGTACGAGCATCCTCCAACGACGTGGGTATACCAGAGGGCTCTCCCTCCTCTCTCTTTCCTTGCTGTGCTCTATAAGCAGGTTTTGCAGAGAACTCCTAAAGAGAAACCAGTAAATAAGGCTGTGAATGAACATTTTCCCTCTCCCCTATTTTTTTTTCGTGTACTGAATGACTTTAGGAGCAGTAAGAAAAAGCAAGGCAGCCAGCAGGAAGATCAAAGTGGGGTTCGTCTGGGGTGGGAGCGTTTCCCTTCGCCCAGGGTCCGAGAACTTGCCCAGGGAACAGAGAGCCGGTTGTCAGCCTAACACAGGAGATCATTTTCCATTCATGCTCCATGACCATTGTCTGGACCACAAAGGCCATCCCCGGCCTCTGGCAAGGCGGTGGTACCACGCTCCGGTGGGTGTCCTGCCCCGGGGAGGATGGACGTGGAGACAAGAGGTGCAGTGTGGTCGCTCCCGGGTTGGGGAGGAAGGGGACGCACGCGTTAATTCAGGCATACAGAGCGGGGTTTGGAGGATTCTTGCATTATCTGCTTTTATTTGCTCTGATGCTTTCCTCCAGGCTGAATTCCCACTTTTCTCCTCAAGTCTGCAGAATGTGGACACCCCAGTTTAACGCGTTACACACAAATACAGAATTTGAATAAGCAAATCCGCCAAAATCTAGTCCTTATAGAGTTATTGGATCAAATTTCTCTTCCAGTTTCTTCAAGGGCGCCTGTAGGATTCAAGACCAGTGCTATGAATCAGGATTTCTCCAACTGAGGGCCTTTGCGTAATTTAGATGGTTTTGCTTCACTTAGATGACTTCGCCTCATCTGCAGGTGTCTTATAGAAGCTTAAAAATCGTTTGCCTCCAAGCTTTTGGAGACAGAGCAGGAATGGCTTTACCCCCTCGAGGATACACTCAGAACTGTCTTGGTAGTTAAATTAAGGTAATTAATACAGCACTTACCTTCCTTGGCCCCTTTCATGCCCTTCAACTTGAATGCAAATGCAGCTTTCCTGCCGCCCATGAGGCTTGACCCTTTTGGGGTTAATAAATCTGGATCTGAGAAGGAAAAAAAAAAAAAACAACTAAAGAGGGGGGAAAAAAAAACCTCAACCAGACCCCAGTCCTAATGCCCAGTATCGCATCCCCTGGCTGCTAAAAACTGCCTGGCTCCAGGCGGGATGGACGCTGGGCTGCAGGCAACCGGCCTCATGTGAAACAGATGATCTTGAGAGGTCTTGGAAGAGCTGGAAGCGTCCCTGGAAGAAGCCCTGCGGGGTGGGGAAGGCCAGCGGGAGGGTGGGACGGCAAAAGGCTTCTTCCAGGAAAGAGCCAGCTGAGATTATTACACGTAGCTCATCGTAATTTCCAACGAAAAGGGGACTGGGAAGGCTGGGGCGAGAGACAGGCTTTCCTGGAAAGTGTGTGTGTGGGGGGGCTGGATGGCTGTAATATGGACAACCCCTTGCCCACGTGAAGCCCCTCTGCTTTCTTCCCCACTACTGATTTTCCAAAAAGGTGGAAAGCTTCTATCTGCGCCTGCGGGCTTATGCTGTCCTCCAGCTCGACACCCCGCGGGAAGGGAGTTGAAATGCCCAAAAAACCTGGAAGAAACCCCAGGTTTCTCACCATCAGCAGGGAGAGCCCCCCGAAAGCAGACCCTTCCCACCCCCAAAAGAGCCGGGCGAGCAAACACGTGCTCCTCAAATCCGCGATTCCTGGATGCAGAAGCGTTGCCCGAGAGTTCGGCTATTAATAACTGCAGCAATAACGCTTAACACGTGGAGCGCGCCTTTTGCCGTCCAACTGCCTTTCCCGCATTAACCACCTAATTAACCGATAAGGGAAGGAAGCGGGGAACGGCTTTTTCCAGCCGGAGCCACAATGCGAGATGAAGGACGCAGGATACATTTTACCCGAGCTTAAATTTGGCCCTTTTTCCTCTTGCCAAGACAAAGCAAACAAACAAATAGCCGAAAGCTCGGCGTGGCTTATTTGCGGGACGCCGGGCGACGGGGACAACGCTGATTTTATAACCCATCTGCAAGATCGCTTTGCTGGCCAGCCGGGAATCTGCGGGGATGGAGACGGGAGAGTTGGCTCGGATGAAGGACCACTCGCCGATCCACGTACAGGGGCTGCCCTCGTCCCGGGGACAAGGCGGGTGACAGGACACAGAACAATGGCCTGGGCCGGAGCCGAAAGGTCTCGACAGGGGCTGAAACGGGGAATCAGCAACGCTCTTTCCCCTGGAGGTTACTGTGGCATGGATTAAAGGAGGACTAAAGTTCACGGAAAAACGCGAGCCAGCATTGCACAATGCTGGCAAAAGGTCTCCTTTCCGTGAAGAACACTTTGAGGATGTGGGGGAGAAGAAATGCAACCCCTTTTCTTAGCTTTTTTTTTTTTTTTTTTTAACCCCCCTACAACCCTGCCACCTGGATGGCCTCCAGCAGGCCCAGATGGATCTGCCGACCTTTCCAACAGCGGCCCTGCCGTTTTTCCCTGCGAAGGGACGAGGGGAGGCGACGGAGGGGTGTCTGTCTTGGACAGCCCTGGCTGACACACGACCTGCCCCGGGGACACGCAGCTCAGGGAAACTGAGGCAAGAGGCTGTCCCCCACATGTCAGACCACTTGGGATGCAGGTATAGTTTGGGGGTTCCTTGGCTTTAGATACTAAAAAGGGGCTCATTTGCAGAGCAATGTAACACTCAGCCAGAAACAGAGGTCCAGTTCTCTTTGCAAATAGAAAAGAGAATATCTACCTGCACCTTTGGGACCTGCCCTGCATCCCTGTCCCCATCTCGTTCCACCTAACTTTCCTTCGGAAACCACGATATGAGTTTTCTGAGCCAAAGCCATCTCAAACCCATCCTGCTGTTGCCAAGGGGGATTTGGCTTTCGGCTGCCAGAGATTCCTGCCCACGCGTCCTCTGAGCTGCGGGTGCTTTACTGGCCCTCGTGGTGGGATGTGAAGCCCATGGCCCCGTTCCTTGAACCTCCTGGTTTGTGCTGGGTCACTTGATCCAGCAAAAGGGTTTGCAGCCCCGAGAGGACAGCGTGTCCTGGGTGGTTTAGGGGAAGAAGGACCCGGATTCACACTAACCTCCCTGCATCCATCACAAGGAAACCTCGCAGGAGAGGGACTTTCTCATGGGGGTTTTACAGTCTCTTCTCCATTCTGCAGGCACGAGGAGATGCCACGGATGAGGCCTCAGGTCTCAGCTCTTCCCTTCTCCCCGCTGCTGGAATCTGCAAGCTCAGCAGCTGCCGCCGCAGAGCTGCTGGCTCCGGGTGAGACGTGGAGCAGCCCCAGCCTGGCTGGACGGATCCGGGGACGCTCACGTCCGGGCACTGCGTGTGATTCCAGCTGCAACGCCGAAGCGCCCCGTCCCATTTCCCTGCAGCAGCGCGGTGGCCCCGACCCAAAGCATGTCCAGCCATCGCAGCAAGGCTCTCCACCCCATGAAAAAAATCATCCCTGGCAAGGCAGGCAAGGAGGGAAGTAACATGCCCAGCGTAGCTGGAATTAAGAAATTCCCTTCTCTCCCTGCAGACAGAGAGACGCGCCTCTTGCGCCTAAGACCGCCCGCTTGTGCCGGCCGTTTCACCACGTCCAGCTGAAATCTAGGAGATAGGCTAGGAAATCAAGCCCAGCTTTGATGTGCAACCACCGCCCGTCTCCTCTCTGTTATTCCTTCTCCCCTGTGCCAAACCGCTATAATAGATGCTTCCCCTCTGCCCCCGCGATTCGGGGGTCCCCGGGCAGATGAATTCATCACTCAGATAACTATCCGGCAGCCGCGAGGCGGGGAAGGCCAAGGTAAACACGCATCCATCCATCAGCAGATACACGACAAAGCTCTCCTCCTCCTCTTTGAGGGATTCACCCCGGGAGTTCAATACCAAAGTGATGGCTGTAGAGAGGCGAGGTGGGAGAGAAGCCAGCGCTCGCCAAGCTGGATCCTCCTGAGCCACAGAGGATGCTGCCAGCGTCCCTGCCAACGTGATTCATGGTGGAGGAGAGCACAGCCTACCTCCAAGGTGGTCCCAGCTTTTGCCGGCCAAACCATCTTCTCCTGCAAAAGCCGCCGAGGGGAAGGTGTTGATGCTGCTTGTGCTGGTGGCTTCGGCAAGGCGGCAGCAAGGACAGGGCAGATGCCATCAGCTCACAGCCACTGACCTTTCTGAACCGTAGCAACCCAAAAACGGCATCCTTGTGGTTTAAAATATCCACCCCAAAAAGGCAAAAAAAAAAAAAAAAAAAAAAGGAAAGGGAAAGCGAGACAAATTCCCATGAAGACAGCAAAGCCCTGAGCGTGCCTTCACCGTGTCTTCCCATCTCGCCTTCCCACGGAGGCCCAGACGGACCCTGGCTGGTCTCCAGACCCCAGCTGGGCGAGCAGCAAAAAATATTCCAACGCGACGAAGTGGCTGATCCGTGCGACACGGGGAGCCGCCTCCTGAGCAGGGGGGCACCGAGCAAGACGCTCTCTCCCTCGCCCACCCCCAGGCGCAAAGGAGCAGGAATTTGTGGCCTGCTGGGCCAAGCGAGATAAAAGATGTACCGGCACCGAGGGGCTTCTCTGGGGGATGCTGGGACTGAAGGGATGGGGGTTTTTTTTGGCTAAGCTGGGAGGATGAGTCAGGCTGGGGGTTCACAGCCAGCCCAGAGACAGGTCGGGGTGGAAGGGGCTGGGCTGCCCCGGACCAGGTGTTAGCAGAGGCTGGTAACCACAACCCCACACACGTCTCGTGGCTCCTGACTGGAGCTATGCGCTCATCAGGACTACTTTTAATCTTGATAAATCCATTCTTTCCATAGGCTGTTAGCACACGATGTGCCTCAGGGAGGACTCCTCCACCTGCCACCTCATACCAGTAAAGGAAACTGGGTGCAAACCCGCCCGAGAGTTGCTCTACCCAGAGCTCTGTTGGTGCTAAGGGTGACCTATGCTGTGTGCTACATGTGTCTTTGCAGGGTTAATCCTACAGGAACACAACTTTGAGACCTCTGTCTCCACGGCATGTGATGGGAGCCGGTCTGAGCTCTGAGGAGGAGGAGGGTTGAGCAGACACGACTCCCCATAGAAGGTGGCCAAAGTCAACAGTGATATCAGGAGAGGAGCTCGGTCACTGGCTGGGAGAACAAGCATCAGACCGTGATGGATCTGAAACCGTACCACGTTTGCCTGGAGCTGTCGAGGAAAAGTAATTTATGTGCTGACAGGGTGGTGGTGAAGAAGAAGAGGAGAAAGAAACAAGAGGGTGTAGCAGGTTCTCTCTGCACTTTGGTCCACCCTTCAGTCCCACCCTTGGGTCTCTTTGGACCGAGGATGGTGCCAGAGTAGAAATTTGGAGCGAAGCCAGGATCAAAGCCTTAAGAAGTTGTTTCCACTGATACAGCGTAAGAAATAGGCGCACACTGCCGCATTTTCCTGCCATCGGTGTGCATCTTCCCCTAACCCTTTGCACATAACTCAGAGCTCTGCCCTGCAATTCTGTTGAGTTGGCTCCGATGATAAACCTAATTTATATCTGGTGGGAGCCCTGACTCTTCCCTCCCACCGACTCCGCCAGATACAAGTGCTCTGCCTGTAAATGCTGATACGAGGGAAACGCGCTGCTCGCAGCGAGCGCTCGATGCTGCTCCTATTGGCATGTGATATGTCCTGATGAACAGTCTCTCCTTCGTGATATTACTGGCCCCAACCCGTGATCTTGGGAAGAATTCAAAGTCTGGCTTATCAGCAAAAAAATAAGCTAGTTAAACTTAAAAACAGCAAGACTCAGCTCGGGCTAGAGGATGATTTATTAAGAATCATGGACTTTGGAGACGGAGGGAGGGAAAGGAAGCCACAAACCCCACATACAGCCTGTAAAAGTTCCAGTTTATAATCTAACACGAGTGACTGTACAGCTCAGGCCGAGAAATCATCTGGGATTCATCACAAGGTAGAGACAAGCAGCTGCAGCGAGTTCACAGACAGGAGCGTCGCTCCCGCGGGCACGACGCAGAGTCCCGCTCCTCCTTTGGAGCCGCTCCTGCGCCCTCCCCGGGTACCCCCATCTCCTGCACTTCCCAGGCATCGGGAGCCGGGGGGGACACTGCAAATCGCTGCCTGATTTGGGCACAGCCTGGGTCTAATGGGACGTCGCAGCATCCTCTGTCTCACTTACAAGCAGCCGCGGTTCCCCGTTTGGGCAGCATCCCGTTGTGCCCTGTTAATTAGGGAGAAATATCTCCTTTTGGTGTCTATTCATTTGTTAAAAATAGGCAACTCCACTATGAATATGTATCTGAATATAAAAATCTCACCTAAAGCCAGGCAAATGACCTGCAAAAATACTTTACGCTGGGCAGGTTTGTTTTTTTTTTTTTTTTTTTACAAGAGCAAAACAAAGCGCTGGAAATAAAGCGAAAAGAAAATATCAGAACCAGGGTGCCATTTTTGCAAAGTCTTTTGATTTGGAGGAAACTCGCTTTTCCCACTAGGAAGCCGTTACATCCCAAACCTTTGGCTCGTCCTTACAGAAAGCACTGCAGGCGTTATTAACGACCACTAAAATCTGAGGATCAAAGCATCCGAGCTGACACCTCCCTTTCTGCAAAGGGATTACATTCATTCATAAAACAAAACAAAACAAAAAAAACAAACAAAAATCCCACCTGATACCATTGGCTGGGATGAAAATCATTCAGGAAACAAAGCAGCGAGGCTGGATTTCTTAGCTTTGGCCATATCATTCTCATTAAGGCCTTACATTTTAACGCAGTCCCTGGAAACAGCCAAAAAGCTGAGGTTCTGGTCAAGGGCAAAAATCACAGCTTGGCTTTCAGACGGGTCCCGATGAGAAGGGGGACAGGTAAAAAGCTATTAATCAAGCCAGAAATTATTATGGGAGCATTGATCAGGGGAAACCTTCCCTTCCCTGCTGCCTGCCCAAAAGGTGTATTTTGCTATAAAGCGGGTTATAGGGATCCGTGAGCGGTTATGTGGGGGGGGAACGCGCTCGGTAGAGCTGTTAAAGGCTGGGCTGTAATTCCTCCCAGGGCCAAAGCCTGGGAGAACAGCTGAGCGCGGCTGCTGGCATTTAATATCCAACATCTGCCTCCTTCCCGCTCTGCCGCACGAGGACCACCGCCGTGGGACGGAGACAGATGCGGGTGGCAGCGGGTCCCATCGAGAAACCCCCCGGGCGCTGCTCTTGGAGGAGGCGGCTGCCCTTTGAAAGGGCTCCTGAGACTCGTTTCACCATTTTTTGGCAGCCAAGTGCCAATCTGCAGGAGGTAACCTGAGAGTCACCTTTGCCGGTGCTTCCTCCCCAAGCTGCGAGAGCAGATTCTGCTCGGCTCATCGGAGACATCCTACCTGTGGGATACCCCAAACCTCAAGTCAACGGGGATGGGGAGCACCTTTGGAAGAGGGGGGAGAGGATAGCTGGGGGGCGGGGGGGGGGGCTGTCCTCCAGGAAGCAAAATCCTTCCTGCTGCTTTTCAAGCTGGAAACACCGGCAGAGGCTTGGTTTGCTATCTGCTTCCCAGGAGAGTGGTGACAGCTCAGCCCTTTGGCTTCCTCCTGTTTGATCTGGAGCTGGCAGCGGGGGAACCAGCCGGGGCTGGGAGATAAGAGTCGAGTCCTGCTCTCCCGAGCCGTCGTCATCTCCGACCAGGAAGGCAGAGCGTCATGGACAAGCAGGAAGGGCTCAGGGACCATTCAGGGCATAGGATAAACTCTTCTCTCCTCCTCCTTAAGGGACAGCGGGGGCATTCCTTCTCTGCCCCACGCCTCCTCTCCCCAGGGAAAGGGCAGGGAGAGGTTTGCTCTCTGCAGCAGAGGCGGCAAAGCCCCCCTGCGAGGGTCACTCCCCCCCCCCGGCCCCCTAACCCGCTCCCTGGGGTTGTGCATTTTTGTTTTATAGGGAGGAAAAAGCCAGCAAATATAAGCGGAGCAGGCAGGGAAGCTAACGAGCTGCTCTCGGGCCTCGCCGCCTGTGAAAATGGAGCTGCAAGAGGCGGGGGATCAGCCTGGGGCGAGGGACCGGTGCCTGCACAGCCCCGGCACCATGAGGCTCTGCTAACCAGGGCTACCAGCTCGCGGGACGCCAGACGCACAGAGCATTTTTACACCTCAAAAAAAGGGTCTACCTGGTCCCAATTTGGGGCTGGTCGGGTGCTTTCAGGCTCGGGGTTTGTACTGTGCCCCCCCCCCCCCTTCCATCCCAACCATCACCTCAGGCAGCACACGCACGTACAAACCAAGCGAGACCTTGCGCTTTGAAGCGTCGCTCGCCGCACCTGTATTTCCCGTCCTCCCCCTCCGGATCAGCCTGTGCAGGACCTTGGAGCAGACAGTTTCCTCCAGGCTTTTCATTTCTACCGCCGGGAATCAGCGGGGCGCCACGGATGCCAGACCCCAGGGAGATCTTCGCTCCCTTGAAGTCGCAGCGCAGCCAGAGGGGTCGAAGCGTCCTGGTCCCTCGCTTTCTGCTGGGGTAACTCCAGTTATTTCCATACGGCGTTTCTACGACGCTGACTGGGGGTCGCGGGTTTGGCTTTTTGAGCCCTGAGCATCAGGGATGGTGTCTCCCAGGACCTGCCCCCAAAAGCAGCAAGGACCGAGCTGGGACATTGAGGCCATTTTCCCCGCAGTGTGTCCCCAGCATCCTCCCCAATTGTCACCTCCAGCCCCAAACACTTCTCCCCCAAGCCAGTCAAATGCTTTTAGCTAACGCACCAAAACCGCACGAAATGGGCTGTCTCACAAAAAATATCAAGCCAGCTGCGCGGAAAGCAGCCTGGCACCGCGGCGACGCGTGTTCTACATACCCGAAATCCTCTCCCTCCCAACGCATTGTGTTGCAACGAGCTACGCTCGTTCTCGGCTTCGCGATTCGGTCTGCCTCTGGTTTTGGGTGCCCTGCGTTCAAACACCAAAGCCCCGCTCTTCCTAGCAGCTGAGCACCGATGACTTTCGTCACATTAATAGGCGCCGACGGCATTTCGCTTCTGAGACAGTCCGGTCCCTAAAAGCAACGGTCCGAGTCGACCCCCGGCCGGCTGCCAGCCCGCCCGACCGTTTCATTTCCAAGTTACCCCCACCGGCCCCCACGGTTTATGCAACTTCACTTCAGGCAAAGTGGATCCACTTCCTTCCCCCCGGAGGAAGAAATAAACAGCGAGGGGGCAGCCGCCGAGCAACGCCTGGCCAAACCCAGCCTGAACCCCAGCTGCACCCCAGGACCCTCTTTGGACATTTGGGCTTTATTCCGAGTCCTCATTTACCTTAAAAAAAACCCCCACACTTGCATCGCTCCGATCCAGCCAGCACTCCAGCGGAGACAAGTAAATAAATGACCAACGCTAAGTAAACCTGCTGAATGGGACTTAAGCAAGTGCAGACTGAAAGACACTCTTTCTTTTTTATTTTTTTTGCTTTCTGTTTTAAAACTGGTCGGAGGATGTCGGCAAACTCTCTCCCCGCGGCCTGAGAGCCGGATGAGGTTTCTCCGGGACTTTCCTAAGAGGAAGCAGAGAACAGGCTTCGCCCCCTGTCACCACGCGCTTTCACTCAAGTGGTCTGCGCGAGAAATCGCTTACGCCTTCGAGAAATGTTCAAACACGATCCTGACGTGACAACCCCGTCTGAGGACGTTCGTCCCCTTCTCTTGGGAAGACCCAGATCTGAAAGAGACCGGCATCGCCATGGGAAACGGGAACCCACTGCATATTAATTCCCATTGATCCCAGCTGACTTTTTTCTCTTCTTGTTCTTATCGGGTCAGGAAACCCAAGCTGAGTCTTGATAAACTTCTGGATAAATTAAAACCAGTTTCCCTGGGTTTAATCCTTATGACCCAGTGGTGAGAGAAATACATTCTCCTCCCTTACAGCCTGGCCTTTTACATCCCAAAACAGTGATTTGGGATCCCTCAATGCCCCTTCAATATTAATTTTTGCTTATTTTTGCGGCTATTAATTCGCATTCATAAAACACCCACCGCCTGGGCTCACGCAGGATTTGCGTTTGGGGGGAGGGATTCAGGTCAGCTGAATCCACTGATGGGAACAAAAAAAAAAAAAAAAAGCCCCCCCAGCCCCCCTCCAAAAAATCTATTTTTTTTTCTCCTGCATTTCCAAATCGGTGCCGGTGGGAAGCATGAGGCCTCGGCACGACCGACCCTAGGGGCTCGGCGCCCGCAGGAGAGGGCAGGGGCATCGGTCCCCGCATCCTGCGTGGAGCTGACATCAGTTCCTCCCGCTTTTATTGACGTGGTCCCAGCTCTGGATGGACAGTTTGTTTTTGTTTTTTTTTTAATTGCCCTGTAATCCCTGCAGCACTTAAGGAGTTTTTATAAGCCTCCTGGCTTCCCCCAAGGTCAAGAATGAGTGCCCCCAGCTCCCCCGTTTTCTTAATCACCAAATAGCGAGTGAGCAGTAAAAGAGGAACGCGGATGCCATTTCCTTGCGGCGATGGGGTGTGCGCGCTGTGCAGGGCGCTGCGGTTTAAAGGAGGAAAAATTACTCACCATTTAAGAAGCTTTGCGGCCGTTCTTGGCCCCCTCCATCTCTTGGTGCCAGGAGGTACCTAGAAAGGTGGAGAAGCTGTTAGAAAATGCGATGTCCTTCATGCCCTGAGCACTCAAGGCTCCCACTTCGGGGAGGTTTTGGAAGGTTTTTTGGTCATACGCTTTGGAAATGTCTTAGGGGAGACGGCAGCAATAGGAGGGGAGTTTAAACCTGCGCAGGTCACCGGGAGAAACTGGTGGGTGGTAGGAAGCAGGTGGGCTTTGGCGTGTTTTACGGCAATTAGGAATAGATTGAAGCTCTAGGAGACTCTCCGCAGCAGGGTGGAAGGGCTGGTTTGAGCCGCAGCCGGGGCGGGAGGCAGTTCCAGGGAAGGTTTCTCATTAAAACAGCCACCATCAAACCAAACCCAAGGGCGGCTGAGCACAGCCAGGACCGACGGAGACAACCCCGTCTCACGCTGGTGACGTTCGCGTCGCACACAAAGGAGTAAAACCCGCCGCCCTGTTATCTGACCGAGAGAGAAGGTTATTTTCCTCCCCAAAAAACCAGGCAGATCCCGCGGGGCCGGAGCCGCCCCCTGCTCAGGGCAGAGAAATTCCTCAGCAGCAGCCCCCCAGCAGGCAGCAGCCCCAGGGCCCGCATTTGCGAGCAGGAGATATAATATAATGTATTGTACGTTACTGGGTGACTCGGGTCCCGTTTAAATTGGCCGGGGGACGCGGAGTCCGCACATCTGCCGCGATCGCCCGGCACGCAGAACGGTCACGCTCTGGGGAAACCCCCGTCCTCCCTGCGCAGGCTGCGGTGGGGGAAACATGGGGGTTTTCTCCTTCCAGTGGCACAAGTTATTTTAGCAGATGATTTTGCAACGCAGCTGCTTAAAGGTGACCCGTACCGTATCGCATCCCCCCCACCCGAGGCTATACAGAATAGGTCCCATAGGCAGGACGTGAGCTGGTTTTCGGCGACACATAAAAAAGGGCCAAAAGTGACAGTGTTTGGAGGTATACGTCAGGGATTATTACCTGGTGTGAGCTCAGCAGGGTGTTGCTGGCTCTGCAAGATACCATCCGTCAGCAGCTCACCGCCGGGACAGCCAGCAGCCAACACGTGAGCCCGCACGGAGACAGACACTGATTAATCTGGTACGAAGCCAACACAGCAAACTGCCGCAAACGGGTCTAAAAGGCAAAGCCTGTGCTGGTTGCGGCATTTTAACTCCTGTGCTTTGAGCTGCGGTTCTCCTATCACCAGAGCAAGTGCAACCACATCTGCAGGGACCTTCCCCGTACCGGAGGCGCGCGGTGGTCCCGGGGCAATGCTGCAGGGTGCCTGCACCCACCCAACCCCATCGCCTGGAGCTGGAGGGAGGACGAGCAACGCAACGTCCCCTGAAAACGTCCCCTAGAGAGAGACAAGTCCTGACCAGCCAGTTACCCGGCCGGGGGAGAACAGCCATGAATCCCCTCTGTTTCCAGCTGAGCTCTCAGCTGGCCTTGGGGGCTGCTGGCTTCCCTGGGCTGCGGATTGAACGCGCATCCCCAGCCTTGAAAGGGCGATGGGAAATCACACAGCCCCCCTTCCCCTTCCTAACAACCCACCTTGGAGTCCTCACACCCCATCACTGCGGTACCCGAGGCCACGGGGATGGACAGCAGGGGCTCGGCCAGGGCCAGCGTTTGCCACGGGGTCAGGGAGATCGCACATGCCCAAACACCCACGGGTGGGGGATAGTTTGGGTGCCTGGGCCTATTTGGAGAGGCCAAGTCCGCTCTTCCCGTGAGAAAGTGAAACTGGAGCTTCCAACGATCCCAGTTCAGTTCAGAAATACCTCTTTATCCCTCGGCAAGCTCTCTGGCAACGCTGGAAAGGGACACGGCTTCTCCTGACCCCTGCTTTCCCTGGATGAACAGAAATAGCACGGGAGACAGGGACTGAAGCAGAAAGGTCCCAAATGACCGTCCCCGTGTCCCGGGACAGGAGGCAGGGAGCCGCTTTCCTCCACAGCCTCTCACACTAGATGGTTTTGGGGTAACACCATCTTCTCGCTCCTGTCCTGTAACCCTAACCACGGACAATCCTATCGCAGTGCCGATAAATTCAAGGATACCTAATAGTTTCTTGATTTCATCTGCTAGGGCCGAATAATTTAATTAGCATCCTAAATTCCAAAGAAAAAAACCCCACGTTTCTTGCTCCGAGACTCACCAAGAAGCTCAGAGACCTCCAAGAGTGAATCAAACTGCGCAAGGGAGAGGAGCAACAAAAATGAAATTAAAAAAGAAAGTCCCTCATGGTTTTTCAGCGAGTCCCTGATGCCGGAGAGGGAAACCGTGATTTGTGGATGTCTCAAGACGGAGAAGTGGAGACCATCTGAAAAGGGAGCGAATAAATAAGACTTTGTATGAGGTCTAGAGAGATAACTCGAAGGGAGAGCGAGCTAGACAGTGTTTTTCCAGCTGAATAGAGTTTTGCCAGACAGCATTTTGCAGGCGTGTTTCAATTTGATGAAAACACCTGAAAAAATTCAGGATTATGAATGTGTTGCATTTCAGGAGGGCTGGTGCCTTGCTTTGTGTCCTTCTTCCTCTCTCCTATTCCCTCTTATTCCTAAAGACAAAAGGAAATACTTCTTCTTGCCAATATTTCTTTTTAGGTGAAATTCCAAATTTAAAGACGATCCCGACAGTCAGAAATTTTTTGACTTGCTGACAGGATGGAAATTCTTGATTTCTTTAAAAGCCTCGGCTTTCTGCCGGCGGGCAGTCCTCGGGGGAGACCGGAGCCTCACGGTGCGCCAGCTCTGGGACCGTCCTGCCTCAGTTTCCCCACACACAAAGCGAGGACCAGGCTACGCCTTGGGAAGGGACAAACTTGTCTGGCACCCGCTTTGCATCGGGGCTGCCATTTCCCCTTCCAGGCGGCCACGGAGACCCAGACGGAGCCTCGGGCTGCTCGCTCCTGGCTGTGCGAATACCTGCGAGAAGCTAGAGCGAGCAGAGAGGGTCGGCGGAGAGCTTCCTCCCTCTTGGCGCTCGCAGACAGGCTCTTCCTCCTCACCAGACGTCTCGGCCGATGTCTCGCCGCTTCGCCGGCGGGGAGAAGCGCCAGCTTCGTCTCCTGGCACACGCCGGCGGCGGTGATGGAGGGCGAGACGCCGGGCAATGGAAGGGAAAAGCCGGGTCGAGCCGGCAGCTCAGCCTTCCCCCCAAGTGCATCCCCAGCACGGCGGCCGCCTGGACCGCGCCGCTGCCTCTGCCGACAGCTTTATTGCTGCTGCGGGCTCAGAAAGGTCCGTGGGGCGACCTGGCCCTGCACCCTCCCTGCTCGACAGCTGCTTGGACGGGGAGAAGAGTTGGGACGAGATGGCGGGGGGGGCGGCGGGGGAAAGTCTCCCAGAAAGCAGCTATGGAAAGTCGGCCACCCTGGAGGAGGTTTCTGCTTGGCCTTCCTGCAGCGCAGAGGAAGGCTGGCAGGAAAAACTCCCCAGATGAGCTTATTCTAACAGGAACGAAGGAAAAAAGTAAAAAAACCTAAAAACCAGAGGTTTGCACATCAGCTGCTTTCGGCCCTTCCTGAACATCGCCTCCCAGCTGTGACCCAAATCCTCCCACAGCCTCACCCTCTCCCCAGCACTAGCCCAACACAGTCTTTGATAGCCCCAGGCGACCGGGGTGGGGGGCATTAAAACATTAACCACCCCCAGCCTGGAGCTACCAGCACAGCTCCGCTCCGCTCCCCGCTTCCCCCAGACTTTGTTCCTTCTGGGATTCTAGCTGCACAAAACGCACATTTTAATTTTTTTAAAAAGTAAAGATAGCATTTCATGGAGGAAAAGATCTGCACGGATGGAGAGGACCACCATCCGTGACTGGGCTTAGCCAAAACCCTGATTTTTTTTCCCCCTCTTTTCTTTCCGCATTGCCCATAGCATCTCTTGGGCATCCTCGCTCGCTCCTGCATCCTCCCGAGGCTGCTGGTACCCAGCTAGCTCCGTGCCGTCACCACTGTGGAGCATTTCAGACGGAGCCCATCATCTCGCAGAAGACGCGTGAAGCAACGTGGGGAAATATCTCCCAGAAAGGGAGAATCAGGGCTGAAAAAAGCCACGTTGGATGGGATCACGGGGAGACGGGATGGGGATGGCAGGTTTCTCTGGCCCTGCAAGCATCCCACCCACACACCAACATCTGCCGCCGCGGGGAGGTCGGGCACGGAAATAGCACCTGGTGATGAAAATATTTGGATATTCGGCCGTGCCGGCAGCCCAGGTAACTGCCGGGTACAGGGAGCTCCGAGGCTGGGAAAGTTTATAAGGTGGGCTGCGGAAAACTGGCCGGCGGCTCCGCAGACAAAGCCTGTCTCCTTCCAAAACAAACAGTACCCGCTTCCAAGCGCCGGCACACGGGGCTGGGGGGCTCCCAGCCGCCACCCAGGCATGGTGAGGTGCGGGGGGGACACGGCAAAGGGAGCTGGGAAGAATCCTGTCCCTTAACCCTCGCTGCTCTGGCTCCTTCTAGGCATCCCGCTGGAGAAGGGTCCCAGCCCAGAGCATCCCTGCCCCGTCCCCCTATAGGAAGGTGCAAACGAACCATTTTTTTGGAAAAAAATGTTAAAAATCCCACATCCGACACTGGCTGCACTCCAGCGTTGAACCCAGGACCCCTCTGCAAACACAGAAAACACCTCCCCGCCGTCCCCGAGCGCTGACCCTGTCTTGCCACCCTCCCTCTGTGCGCAATTCGCTGGTGGTGCCCGACGGCAGCCCTGTCCCGATAAATGCCAGCGCCCAGACGTGACCGAGGTGTGGAGGACGGTGGTGGGCGATGGCCGAGGGCCAACCGCCCCGTTATGAGATCCCCCACTGTTCTCCGCAAAGAATAGCCCCTTGTCCTGCCCCGACGGCTCCCCCTCGGCCAAAGGGGTCGGGGGTAGCGGGGCAGCATGGCATCGGGGACAAAAAGCATTAGTTTGGAGAACCAGAGACAAAAGAGCTGCGAAAGGGGGTCAGACAGGGCTGCCCCAGTCCTTGGCCTGTACCCAGGGGTACCAGAGCGCTGGCTTCACGCCAGGGTGCTGGCACTCCCAAAGGCAAAGGGCTGCCACCCCTTCCCCGTGAAATTTGGTTATTCATCACCGAGGAACACATGGCACGAGTGGCACACGCTGGGGGACGGTGCCGAGGGGATAGCGGGGATATCACACATCTGCTTTTCCTTGGCTCGCCATGGGGCAGCTTGGATGGGAGCAAGTCCTCCCGCTACACAGCGGCGTCTCCCGCTAAGCAGGGGAGGCACCAGCTCCAAGCTGTGGCGAGGGTTTATTTTTCCAGCTACAATAATTTAATTTAGCGGCAATTTTTCCCCTTCTCAACCTGTCTTCTCCCGTAACCAGCCCATCCTTGGGAACGGCCGGTCGGCTGGATGGCACGCCAAATCAGAAGGCGCGTGAAAAGCCAGCCCAGGTTATGTCATTTATTTTCCAACCGAGCATAGCTGAGGAAGGGGGGGGTGCGTGTTTTCTTCTCACCACCAGAAACGTAAGGCCCAAAAAGTCGTCGCTAACGGAATGTACTATTCCTGATGTCAGTACAGATGCACAGGAGGGGGTATGCACCGTGCTATGAGCTATGATACACGCACAGGAGTTTTGTGCCTTTCAAGGCCAGGTTGGACGGGGCTTGGAGCAGCCTGGGCTGGTGGGAGGTGTCCCTGCCCAGGGCAGGGGGGTTGGAACTAGATGATCTTTAAGGTCCCTTCCAACCCGAACCATTCTGTGACTCTGCAAAGCTCCCGGTCTGCAGATGGAAAAATCGCTTTTGTTGCTGCACTGAATGCAAGCACCAGAATAAACCAGAATGGGTTGATTTTAGCAGAGCTCACCCAGCTACTGAAGTCCTAAGCACTGATGTTGCTTTGTACCTGTCATAGACCGTGTTGGGTTGGAAGGGACCTCTCAAGGCCATCTAGTCCAACCCCCCTGCAGTGAGCAGGGACGTCTTCAACTAGATCAGGTCGCTCAGAGCCTCATCCAGCCCGGCCTTGAATGTCTCCAGGGATGGGGCCTCCACCACCTCTCTGGGCAACCTGTTCATCTCACCGCTCTTACAACCTGAATGGCCGAGGCGGAGCAAGATGCAGTGAGGAACGCTAAAAATAAGCAGAAAAGACACTCACCTGGAGGGTCTCAGCAAAGCCCCCTCCTGGGGAAGGTCCTCGTATGGTAAGTGCAAACACCAGCCGGGATCCTCGTGGGATGGGGAAATCTTGGATATCTGAGCTGAGCCGTCCGCTTGTGGGTTTGGTAATATCTCCTGAGCAGCAGAAGTTAATGAGCCTGTAAGAAAAAAAAATAAAATAAAATAGCTTGCGATTCTTTATAACAAGGCTGCCAGCTATACATTACTTTTAATAGGACAGTTATCATATGTTAAATACTGGCATGATTAAAAACATATTTATAAAGGATTAACAGCTCTGTAATGGCTACATGTCTGATCCGAGGCCGTTAAATCTCCCAGAATATGTTTCTAATCATCTATACAATAACCATCTTAATAAATCAGAATTAAAGGCATATTTGGGTGAGCGCGGATTCCAGACTGCACCTGGTGGGTTTTTGTAGAGGGGAAACGGAGCGGGGGGGGAAACCAACCGGATTAAGAGGTTTGAAGAAAAAACAACCGCTGTTTGTGGAAACGCGGCGGTGCGTGAACACGGAGAGCACTCGGATGGAGACACACGGGTTGGATCCGCCCGCGTCACCGCCGACCCCAGGTTTGCGGGACGGAAGCGAGGAGCGGCATCCTGCCTCCGAAAGTTTTCTTGCGCTTTTCTCTTTGGCGCTTATTTCTCCCGGCCTCAGAAGCTGGCGCTGCCGGGCCTGGGTTTGGGGCAGCGCTACCCCGCTGCTTGCAGAACGCCTGGGCCCGGCGAAGGCATTTAGCAAAAATAAACGCCGAGGCAGAGCTTGAAATGTTTATTTTCCAACTCCAGGCCATTCATCCAGTGACACTGCTCTGTTCCAGTGAGTCTCCCTCTGTTTACATCAGAAGATTAATGAGACACAGATTGTCTTCAGCCCTGACGGATGCTGCAGACAGCGGGGGTAAGTACGAATTTGGGCTTGATCTCCCCTTTTCTCCTCCCACCTCCGTCTGCAGCCACCACACCATCCTGATTGGCCTGGAGAGCAGATTTTCTTCCCTTTTCACGCAATCAAAACCATGATTTTATTAACTTTTTTTAATTTTTTTTTTTTAATGGCCTCTTCGCCTGCCCTCTGCAATCAGCCCTCTTTTAGCAGGCGCCTCTGACGACACAGGGTTTGAGCTTAAATTCACCCAGAGAAAGCGAAGGCACAGATCAAACAAGAAATAAAGGAGGGAACCAGCGAGGTAAGGCAGAAGACAACTTGGGTTGTTGTCTCCTTCTGTTCAACCCTGCCCAAAGCACGCTACTTGAATTAGAAGAGAGACACCTGCCAGGACGCGTTCAGCGATGCTCGAGAGCGCAGCAACCACCGGGCGCTATCACCAGTAATAACAAACCAGCCCGAAACCAGTGTGATGCACAGATGCCGTTTCCAGAGGACGCAGGGCCGGTCCCTGCTCCAGAAAATGCTATTTATGACTTCAGCATCACCCAGAAACTTTTTCCTGCTCAACCAACCCTTTTCCTATGCATCATCCATCGGTGCATCTTCCGTTTTCCTACGGATGCATCATCCATCGGTGCATCTTCCGTTTTCCTACGGATGGAAGATTTGCAAAGCAGCTCAGCTTTGTCCCCTTGAAGAAACTACTGTAAACCACTTCCAACAGTTTATTTCTCACGGGGCAACGGAGAGGGACTGGTGAGCTACGGCTGAAACCAGAGGCACAGGGTCTAAAGCACAGGGTTAATTAGCCCCACTAATCAAACATCACTAGGGAATCACGCTGCATAGAGATGGGGAAGCTGTAAGAAAGCACAGAACACATTATTAATGAGCTCAATTAATAACAATAATAGCAAAGACATCTTCACGATGGCTAAATGGGGCTGGATTGAAACCAGCTTGAACATGTCACTGCAACGATGCCTTCGCATCCCCTCAACGCATGGCCCGGGGCAGGAGCAGTTGACACATTTCTCCAGCACTCAAAGCTCAAATTGAAAAGCTGCCATTAACATTAAAAGGAAAAAAATAGCTTTTTAAAAACTCCATACGTTTCTATTTCCCACCCCCCCCGCCTTCCTTTCCTTTCCTTCTTTCTGATTCACCCTTCTGATATTTTGCTTGGACTCCAATCCTAATGCATTCGTCCTTCTTAGCACATTTTTGGGCTGCTTCCACCATTGTTCTTGAAAACCTTTTTTTTTTTTTTTTTAAGGACATATATTTAGATATGCAACCTGGTCTCCCACGTTAAAAAAAAATCCTACCTCAGGCTGGAAAGGGAAGAGCGTATAGAAAAAGGGAATCGGGTCCCAGGCCAAGGTTGTGCCTGAAGCACGTGTCGGGCGTGTGGCAGGAGGCGTGTGCCATCGGTGTGCACCCAGTGGGGCGTCTATTTGTGCCTCCAAAGGCTTTGCTGGCACAAAGGGAGGGCTGCTGGCTGTGGCGGTCCCCACGTCCTCCCCATAGACCCCACCGGGGCTGCATCACAGCACCGCATCTCCTGAGCATGCCTCCGCGCCTCGCTCCATCAGCACACCCTTAAATCCCACGACACGCTCCAATATACTTGCGGAAGGTTTTAGGGGATGGCTAGGGGTTGTGCCGGCCGCAGTCACCCCACACCAGTCCCCAGTAAGAGGAGACTGGGACCACGCAGGCTGCGGCAGCTCTCGCGCTTCGCCAGTGGAGCGGGTGGGTTTGGACAGGCTGGTTTTAATAACCCACGAGCGCTCCCAGCCCGCACCCAAACATCTCATTTTGAGAAGGCAGGTTGGAGTCCAAGAAGCACTCGCAGGCTTTTCATAAACACACTTTAATAATCTTCATCAAGAATTTTAATACAGAGCGAGCTGCCTGCCAGGAAATGCATTTACACTGTCAGCTGCCGAGAGAAATAGCACCGCGGCGCTGCTCAATACCAGAAACACCCTCTCTCCCGCCCTCCGAGCTTTTACTCTCTTCCCCTTTGGATGAAATGTGGTGCTTGGGATATCTCGGAGGGGCTAAAAGCCCTGGCGGGGAGCCAGGCAGCTCCCTGCAGCATCCCTTCAACCGGGAGGCAGGCCCTTCGCCTTGCCCCGCCGTCATCCCGCTCCCATCTCTTGCGGAGCTAGACCTCATGCTCTTTTAAAATTATTTTTAGTTTTTGTTTGTTTGTTTGTTTTTTATATTTTAGGGGGTTTAAAGGCTGCAGCCAGCGTCTCGCCTTCTCTCCCCGTGAACCTGCTGAAGGTGCTGTTGCAGGCTCTGCGCGGAGCCGCGGCTCGAGAACGGCTGGCATTTAGACTATGGGAATAACAGGGGTTTTTGCTAGCCACGGATACAGTTACAAAAGCTTTTCTTTCACAGCAGAGATTAACGGGGTCAGAAAACATTTCCTTGCTGGCTATGGTATTAAACAATTACAGGGATTAGCCCAGGGTTTTACCATCCTCTGGCACATCAGGTTTTGGTTTCTGCCAGCGACAAAATACCCAATTTGATGTACTGCGAACCCAGAGGGCTGCTTATGGTGGGAATCGTGTTTTACAGCCTTTTTCCCAACAGCTGAAAATGCTCCGGCTGTAACCACCCTCCATATGCTGTTCCACACCCTGCTCCCCCCCAGGTAGGGATGGATGTCACCCCTCCGTGTCCCTGCACAACTGTCCCAAAGCCAAGCGCCACCTGCATGGAAGGGCTCAGAGACGGGAGCGGGGACAGGGGGAGGCCGGAGAAATACCCTGGGGTGACTTCAGCATCAGCAGCGCCTTCCACACGCTTCTTATCAAATCTCCTATTACTTGCGGGGAGGATTTTTGCACACCAACTCCCGGCACATCAGACAGTTTGTCTATTTGCAAGTCGGTCCCCAAGTGACCGACAAAAAGAAAGAATAAAAAAACCCCCACGCTCCAGTGGAATAAAATGATGAGATTAGAAATACACGTACCAGATGGCCTCTCTGAACCTCATTTAGCAGAGGTGGGGAACGCCAGCTTTCCAACGGGAACGGCACCATCACCTCCGCCTTCTTCCCCGTCCTTCTGAAGTTCTTGCCTTATTTATTTGCTTGAGATCAGAAAAGCAGGGGGAAGCCGCCTGGGCAGAAACACCAACGTTTTGCCAAGCATTTTGAAGTTGCAGGACAAATTGCCTTTTACAGGCAGGGGAGCGTGTGTGGGGGCGAAAGAGGTAGAGAGAAGGTCATTTCTGCTTGAGGAAACCCCCGAAATGCTTGGCAGAGCTGAAGGGGCTTTTTCATCACGCAGGTAGCGCCAAGGTGCTGGACGGGTTTGGAGAAATGATGGTGGGAAGGCTGGATGGGAGGTGGCTGGATGGTTACGGCATGCACGGGCTCCAGCTCTGTTAGTGCCAGGGCACCACAGGCTGCAAGATACCTTAATAATAAACCTTAAAATAAATAAGAAGTTAAAAGACGCTATCCCCAAAAACCTCTCCAGAGCAGACAGGAATCTCCCACGGACTTTCTGAGCAGCGTGCCTCAACTTGCAGATGCTCCTTACTCTCGTTAATGCCTTTCTTCAGCTCTTTAAGGCATCTACAAAATTGCTTCCAGCTCCCCCAGAGCCCGCTCCCTTCCCCTGCCCGAGGGATGCTGCGGCTTTGGGGGGGTGTCCGTCTGTCTGCGGGCGCTCGCACACCGCTGGGAGCAAACCCAAGGCCACGGCACAGAGGCAGCAAGGTCCCGCAGCAGCTCAGGCTCGTGGGGAATGATAACCCCAGCCCCTAGGAAGAAAAGGAATCTATAGGAATCTATAAGAACCTTCGGACTACCCGTGCAACCAAACTGCAACCGGGATCTGTGCCTACAGGCACGGCATTTGTCCTGGTGCATCCTTGCAGTGGTTTCCCCCTGCACCAGGAGCATCCTGAAAAACCCCGGAGCGACGCACGAGCCACAGTCATGAACTGAGCAGAGAAAATCCAGGTATCCCAGTGCCTCGCGGCAAGCTGGAAGGAGCCGCCGCTCCCCGGGGGCTCAGCTTTCCACCAGCCCGTAGAGCGAGATGTTGTACCTTGTTTGTGTTTCTATGGTATTACCCTGCCTGCTGGCTCCCATCCTGCAGCCCCCACCGGCTAAATCTCCGCGAGGTTAATTTCTAACATGAAAAACGGCCTCCCAAGAGCAACTGCGGTTGATTTAAAATAATAAAAATGGAAATCTCAGATTTGATGACTAATCTCAGGAGACCGGCTTAAATTAGTGCTAACCAATCGGCCGCAAAAGACCAGAGGAAAATTCCTGCTGGACTTCTCTCCTCAGTCCACTCCCTGGCTTCATTTTCCATCCCCAGATCCTTCCAGCCTGCAAACATATACAGTGTTGCCTCGGCAACTCAGAGACGAGATATATGTACACGAAAATAAAAAAATAAAAAATGAGACAATCTCTTTCCTCCGTGATTGCCTGGAGAAGGTGGAAAATGTAAACCTATTCTAGTCTTAAAGCAGCATCAGCTTGTACCAGACGCACTCACGCCCCGACGCGTCCCTCCAGCTCCCACGTGAACATCAGTAACCATCCTCTCAGGGGCATTGGTCCCCAGATGTACCTGCTCTCCCTTCCCCAAGGGAGGATGCTCAAGACATGCAGGCTCACCAAAACGCGCACCTTGCCCAAAGGTGGATTCTATCTTGTGCGCGCAAACCAGCTTATTCTTCTGTCTTCCAGGAGCCCGGGTTCATTTGCAGATCCCAGTTTAGGACTGAGCAACCTTTCAGTCTGCCCCTGGACCAGAGGGACTCTGCTCAGCTGGGCTGTCGCACAGACACCAGCCATCGGTGCCCCATCCGTGCCACGCTTGGTCTTTGAAAAGCTCCTGCACCTCAGGGCTTGTGTGTACGTGAAAAATCAGCAGGCACTCGGAGTACACTCGGAGTTCAGAGCAGAGATCTATGCCATATGGTATCTCATACCATCCTTACATCCTGCTCCGAGTCCCCGCTGCTCTGGGCATCATCACCCTTTGCAGCCCGCGGTCCCCTTGGAAGGGACCAGCCGGGACGAGGGTGTCCCGCACCAACGCAGGAGCACAGGGATGTGCACATAGATCTCTGCTGGGCTGCCGCAGCCACCGCCACCATCCCCATCTCCCTGTGCAGCTCCTCTTTGGAGCAGCATCCGCACTCACCCCAGTTATTCCCCCTTAGCCTTGTGCCAAATGAACGCCGATACTGGAAGTTTCATCTGCATTATCAGCATTTTTTCCTCTCCAATCACGTACCCTAAGGACCTGTCCGACCCGCAAGCAATTAAAACGCTGGGTCTCATGAACTCCCCGCAATGTCTTGGCTGCAAAAGGACACGATGAAAAGCCCCAATTCCCCCAACTCCACCTTGGCACCAGCCTCCGCTTCCCTCCGAGCTTTGTTGTGAACTGCGGCTATCGCAAACTCAGACGTTTCCCATCTGGAGTCAATCGCTTCATCGGTCCCCTCCACCGGCAGGAATCCTGCCGCATGGGCCTGATTGATTAAAGCAGGAACAACTTATTACAAATAACAGGAGGGCTCCAAACCAAGGAAAACAGCTGGGTGAAGAGGGACAGTAAGGTGGATAGAGAACTGGTTGAAAGACAGAGCTCAGAGGGTCGTGGTTAGGGGCACAGAGTCTAGTTGGAGGTCAGTGAGGAGTGGTGTTCCCCAGGGTCAGTACTGGGTCCAGCCCTCTTCAATCTATTCATCAGTGACCTGGATGAGGGGACAGAGGGCACCCGCAGCAAGTTTGCCAATGACACAAAGCTGGGGGGGGCGCGGCTGATGCACTGGAAGGCTGTGCCACCATCCAGAGAGACCTGGACAGGCTGGAAAGTTGGGCAGAGAGGAACCTTATGGAATTCAACAAGGGCAAGTGCGGGGTGCTGCACCTGGGGAGGAATAACCCCTGCACCAGGAGAGGTTGGGGGTGACCTGCTGGAGAGCAGCTCGGTGGGGAGAGACCTGGGAGTCCTGGGGGACAACAGGATGGCCATGAGCCAGCAATGGGACCTTGTGGCCAAAAAGGCCAATGGCATCCCAGGGTGCATCAAGAAGAGTGTGGCCAGCAGGTGGAGGGAGGTCATCCTCCTCAACTACTCTGCCCTGGGGAGGCCACATCTGGAGTGCTGGGTCCAGTTCTGGGCTCCCCCGTCCAAGAAGGACAGGGAACTGCTGGAGAGAGGACAGCAAAGGGCTACCAAGATGCTGAGGGGACTGGAACACCTCTCTCATGAAGAAAGGCTGAGGGATTTGGGTCTCTTCAGTCTGGAAAAAAGACGACTGAGGGGGGACCTCATCAACACTTATAAATACTTCAAGGGTGGGTGTCAGGAGGATGGGGTCAGGCTCTTTCCAGTGGCGCCCAGCGACAGGACAAGGGGTAACAGGCACAAACTTGACCATGGGAAGTTCCACCTAAACATGAGGAGGAACTTCTTCGCTTTGAGGGTGGCAGAGCCCTGGCACAGGCTGCCCAGAGAGGTGGGGGAGTCTCCGTCTCTGGAGACATTCCAACCCCGCCTGGAGGCGTTCCTGTGCCACCTGCTCTGGGTGACCCTGCTCTGGCAGGGGGTTGGACGGGATGATCTCCAGAGGTCCCTTCCAACCCCTATAATTCTGTGATTCTATGACTGGTGTAATTGGGTGGTAGCGGTGTTTTGGGAAAGCCTGGGCAGGCTCCGCTCACTACCTGGTGATGCCCCACCTGCAAAATGGTTCATGAGTTGGTACCCAGGAGATATCCTTCTGCAGGGGTATCAGGAGGATGGGAAACATCTTCATACTGCAAGTGGGAAGTAGGATGGACTGGCCAGGGACACAGACTCAGGGGCTGCTGTCACGGTGGAGCAATAGAGATAAAACCCCCTTCACTACCCTACTACAGCTGAGCACGAGTCGAGCTGGAGGCTCCTGGGGAGCCATTCCTTTTGCTCAGACGCTAATTCCTGTGCCCAGGATGCTGTGGAAAGGTTAAAGTCAAATTCCGGCTTGCACAAAAGCAGCGCAGGCTCAGCAGAACCAAGAAACCACCCCTCGCTTCCAGTCCCACCACCGTCTTTATCCACAAAGTTCCTCTCCTGCCATTTGCCACATCAAAGGATGCGCCTCTTAAAACCCACACCAGGGGCAGAACCAGATCCGTTCCCCGTCTGCTCCATCACCTGATATTAAATAACCTCATCTCACATCCACATTGGCATTTGCCAAACGGGGACGGCAGCGTTACCACCCGCTGACGAGATGTCCGGGAAACTTCCTTCAGGGGTGCCTTTGAAATGCAAAACTGGGATAGCGGAGGACGGCACATCCATTACTCATAAAGACAAGGCGAAACGTGCTTCGCCAAAGTGCGAAAAATATTTGTATCCCAAAGAGAAAGCGCCTCTCAGAATTTGCAGTTCTCTGCACGCTCGGGAACCTGAGCCTTATTTCTGGAAACGGCTGCGAAGGTAAGCTGACGTCTGCCATTAAAATGTGCCGGTGCTGGGGTGCAGAGAAGATGAAGTGGAAAAAAAGAAAAAAAAAAAAAAAAAAAGGGTGGGAAGCTGTGATTCGATCTGCCTTTTCAGCAATAACAGTTTCACTGAAAAGCCTCACAGCCTATAACGTGTAGGGTGGAGCGGGACTGAGATCATAAATAACTCCCAGAGAAGAAAAATGATGCCCTTTCACACGCTGGTAGCGTGTTATCTTTAAAGCCAAAGGAAGATAAAAGAACTGTCTTTAAACATCACCACCTTTCACGCAGAAGGATTGTTTTTAACTGGTTTTACAGGGATCCCTTTTTCTACAGCTGCAGCGCGGCCACCTTTGGGCTGGAATGCAGCAGCGGCTTCGCCACGCAGGAGGGGAGGGATATTTATCCCGTTAAAACGATGAGCTGGCGTTGCGGCCGTTACTGATAACAACCTCTCCGGAAGGGTAAATAAACACCGTATTGAAACCGTGAGGCCAGTCATTAAATAGTAGAGACGAGGGTGAAGGCTGCTCAAGGGGCAGAGCATCTTCTACGTCAGCAACCAGCCTGGGATATGACTGGAATGGGGATGCCGGACCAGGCACATGCTGGATCCACCCCCCAAGCCCTGCTAATCCTTTTTCCCTTCTGTATTTTTGATACCTGAGCATCCTGGGTTTCCACCACAAGACCCATCCCACGCCTGAACAAGCTTTTTCCCTTCAAAGATAAAGGCTTGAGATCCAAACTGTACACCCTACCCCAAAAGCGAGGGTTTTGCTTCCCCCGAAAGGGGATGAACGCCACACTCCCAGCTGAATGATCAGCCCCAAATGCCAGGTTCCCAGCCTGAATTCGCCCCGAATGCCAGGTTTCCGCCTGAAGTCGCCCCATCGCTAAAGCAGAAGCTATTTTCTCACCGGTCGCACTGACGAAGGGCTACTCTTCGGACCTATTGATCCATGGCTGGGAATACAGACCCGGCACCGAGTTAAAATGCAGGTGGAATTTTAGATAGTTGGGACGCATTTCCTTAAACTGGAATTTAGGCTGAAGTCCAAGACTAACACCCCATCCCCCCCCTCCCCTCTTGCAAATAGTACCGAGGGCTCTTTAACGACCACGAGTGGTCTAGGCCTGGGTTAATGTCTTATCCATAAGTTATTCAGTATTTCCTTTTAAAGACAAAATAGTTGGAATACCTCTCTTTCTCTCTTTAAATTGCGGTTGTGGCTGCTACAAAAAAAAAACAAAACCAAACCCACAGCCCCCGCACTATTTCCATATGCGGCATCGGAGTGTCCATTTCATGGGAGTCCCACCTCTTGAATTTTTATGGGAACTCCAGCGTTATCAAGTTTATAGCGGCGCAAATACCCACAGAGATAAAAGCAGCCTCTCCTTGTTACCATCAGAG
This sequence comes from Larus michahellis, assembly GCF_964199755.1. Taxonomy (NCBI): domain Eukaryota; kingdom Metazoa; phylum Chordata; class Aves; order Charadriiformes; family Laridae; genus Larus; species Larus michahellis. Next base: position 2,967,444 of record NC_133912.1, read on the forward strand.
CTTGGCAGGGCTGGGAAAAGAGGCTCCGTGAAATGCCGGTCACGTCTCAGCACATCCCAGGAAGGTTTTTGGGGTAGGAGGATCTCCTGGTCCTTCCAACCGAGGTGACATCAGGGGGGATGATGGCCAGGGGCCTGAAAATCGACCTCCAGGCAGCTGGATTAATTGGATTTTACACTGAAATTGTCCCATATATGATCAGTGACCTGACTATATCCTGGTCCCAAAGGCCTCGGAAAACTGGGAAAGACTAACCGCAGGTCTGGATGCATCCAACATCTCCAGCCTGCTCAGGAAATCACGTCTTCTTCCCATGGCAAAGTTTGATTAACGTTTTTTCCCCCTCCCCTTCCTTCAAGTTTTTCAGACCTTTGTTGAAAAAAAAAAAGAAAAAAGTACAACCCACAACTGAACAGAGAAAAGCCAAAACCGTTTTGTTTTCTGGCATCAGAACTCCTCCTGGGAGGCTAATTCCCACGTAATGGAGCTCATTGCTGGGGAGATACGGCTTAGATACAGACACATTGACCCGGCAGACCCAGCCCTTCCTGTCACGGAGCAGACGGCATTTGGCCGGGACAATCACGAAGGGAATCCTTTGCTAAGGCTGGAGGACGCAGCCTAAAATCGTGGCTCTTTTTGGCTCCCAAAGGGTGACGCTTTCCCAAGTGCCAAAGAGCCTTTAATCCTAACGGGATTTAGGGCTCAGTTTCTTAAGCAATTTGGAAAAGCGTCCCAGGAATGATTCTCACATATCACTGCAAGGCTTTGTGCGTGGACTGGGGTGGATTTAGGGAACACCACCATCCACCATCTCCTTATCTCTTACGAGAATCATTTCACTTGTATTCTTGCAGGTAAAACAGGGTTTGGGTCTTGGCTTAGATGGTCCCGGGGCTACAGAGCCCCCCCCCTCTTTGATACGAGCTGCTAATGGCTACTGTAATGGTAAAGCCGCTGCTGAAGAGCTGGAAAGGCCATTGACAGGAAAAGCTTTCCATCCATCCAGAGCACAGACATCAACGACATTTTTGGAATAGCTGAAGCAATCGGGATTCCAGAGATCTATCATTAGGAGGGGAAACAAATGACATGGGGTTTGACGTCCTGCGCTGCACTCAAGGCTATAAAACCTATAAATATATATAATCTCCACACGTGTGCATACGTATATCTACGCACACGTAAACCAAACGAGATTCCATACTCCTGGAAAAAGTGCTCAGTAAGCCCAGCTCCCCTTTAAGCACTTGGTAAAAACCAGCAGGAACAAGGTTACGCAAATCATAGCAAATAAGATTTCACACAAATTCCCGACAGCGGCTTTCCCCCCCCTCAAACCGCTAAAAAGGAGACCCATTTTCTGGTCCTTCTAACCTCATTGTGTGAAGAGGAAAAAAAAGAAAAATAACAAGCAGGGGAAAAAAAAAAAAAAAAAGGATACTCTGCAATGTCATTCTCCACGATCTGCAGAGACAACATCTGCCCGATCCCTGCCTGCGCTGCCAGACGCGGCTGGACGTGCAAGAGACACACAGCAAAGGGACTTCGGCAGGAGCTTCCCACCATGGAGCTCAGCTTGGAAGGGGACCAACATGGCCAAGATTGAGCCGTTGCAGAAGACAACCCCTGGTAAGGTAACGGGGATGTTTGAATGCTGATGGTTTCTCTACAGAGGTGCTGAGAGGGGTTTTTTTGCAGGCTGCAGACCTATGAGTGCACACCTTAAGGCGTCCCAAGGAGCACAAACGTAAACCTCAGCCTTCCTCATTTACAGACTAAAACGCGAGGGAGATGCTCGCTGCACTCCCTGGAGGAACCCCCAGTTCTAAATGCCGGGCTTTGTATTTCTGTTGCACCCAGCATCAGCCATAAACCCTCCCAGTTACGGCTTCAGGTGCCGTATAAATAAAATAAATATACAAATATAAACAAAGCCACGTAGTGTGCTTTAAAACTCGTCTCTGCTTATGTACAAATCACTGCATCCCTCCCACAAATGATGGGGGGATCCCACACACAGGCCAAGGGTTAAGAGGAAAAAATTGTCGGAGAGCATACTATTTTCATGAAGTTGATGAAAAAAGAGGAACAAATACTCAACGTTGCTGCCCGTTTCTTTCTCGCCTGCCCTTGCAATACGTGAGGATGGCACGTGGCAGCCTGGGTGGGTCTTCTCCATCTCTCCCCTCCTACGTGTCGTTCCTGCAGACACCCCCGGACAGCTGGGCTGCTGTCACCTCCCCAGGACATATTGGTGTCATTTCACTTGTCCCTCCCCATCCTGCTGTGGTTTTTTGAGACCTGGGAGTCCTGGGGGACAACAGGATGACCATGAGCCAGCAATGGGACCTTGTGGCCAAGAAGGCCAATGGCATCCCAGGGTGCATCAAGAAAAGCGTGGCCAGCAGGTGGAGGGAGGTCATCCTCCCCCTCTACTCTGCCCTGGGGAGGCCACATCTGGAGTGCTGGGTCCAGTTCTGGGCTCCCCCGTCCAAGAAGGACAGGGAACTGCTGGAGAGGGGACAGCAAAGGGCTACCAAGATGCTGAGGGGACTGGAACACCTCTCTCATGAAGAAAGGCTGAGGGATTTGGGTCTCTTCAGTCTGGAAAAAAGACGACTGAGGGGGGACCTCATCAACACTTATAAATACTTCAAGGGTGGGTGTCAGGAGGATGGGGCCAGGCTCTTTCCAGTGGTGCCCGGTGACAGGACAAGGGGTAATGGGCACAAACTTGACCATGGGAAGTTCCACCTAAACACGAGGAGGAACTTCTTCACCCTGAGGGTGGCAGAGCCCTGGCACAGGCTGCCCAGAGAGGTGGGGGAGTCTCTGTCTCTGGAGACATCCCAACCCCACCTGGAGGCGTTCCTGTGCCACCTGCTCTGGGTGACCCTGCTCTGGCAGGGGGTTGGACGGGATGATCTCCAGAGGGCCCTGCCAACCCCTGCCATTCTGTGATTCTGTGCCATGTTTGCCTGTGATGGGGGCAAGGCTGCCAGTGGTACAATGGAAACCTGCCAGGGATCGGCACAATGCAAACGTATTTTCCCCCTTCCGTGACGCTTTCTGGGTGGGGATCAGCAAGGCTTTCACGCACCCCTGTGCTTCCCGCTTATTAGATGGAGGATTATTGAGGACAACGTGGGGAAAAAAGCCTCAAGCCTCAGGGAGGGAAAGGCCTCACCCCAGAAGACGCCTGGGGCAGAGGGCTCCTATGCAAAAGCCACATCCAGTCCATGAAATCCCACTTCTTCCCCAGCTTCATCTCTTCTCAGGTTTTGCCACTGATCGCAGCCACCCCATCCTTCTACGCCACCCTCAAAGAGAATTTTTCAAAGGCGCCTCAAAGAAACAACACTCAAGTCATGGCCAAAAATCTTTGCCATCGCGAGCCCTGCCGTTTCAGCCAGCAAATACCCTCAGGGTGGGGGACGTAGAACAGCTCTTCCAAGGCATTAGGACCAAAAAACACGCACAAGGAGGCGTTTTCCCTACCCTCTTTTCACGTTTTTTGACAGGAATGGCAGCAGCTGCAGTGAAAGTGGAAAGGAAAAGCCTGGCCTCGAGCTCTTTGATATGTTGGTAAACTCTCCTAAATGCCCGCCCGCATTTGGATCGAGGATCTGGGTCACTTCGGAGCCTGTCAAGAAATATATTTGGGTTTGGTGAAAAATGTCAGTGAAAGAAAAAGCGTTTCCTTTGATATTTCTCTTTAAAAGGTTTCAGGCTTCCTTTGAAAAGAATACGCCAGAACCTTGCAAGAGGAGAAACATCCAGTCTGGGCATTTCTAACAGAAAACTTATTTGAAAATAATTTCCCCCCCCCCCAGCCCCCCAGGAACCCTCTCATCTTGTCTTCCCCCTCCCTCTGCTTGAACAGCAAATTGTTTCCATCTCCAGATTAGCACGCACTCACTCCAGATTAGAAACCGGTGGATCTAGAAGAAGATCCCACAGTCCACTGAAGACATTTCACCGCTCTCATTATCAGTGCTGAAACGCACCTGTTGCTTTGCCAAAACAATTCTCTCTTTTCTAGGCTGGTAAAGAGACAGGGAATGATAAACTGGTGATGGCACATCCTAGGGTAGGGTCAGGATCCCTGCTAGGGCGATGCTCTGAGGGAGGGTTAGCGCGGGGCTGGCTGGGATGCTGATCTGATGGCATCTGGCAGGGAAATGCTAATTCACAACCCTCTAAATCCAGCTAAAACGAAGCAGTTGCTCAAGTCAGGAGGTTGGGTGGGAAATACCTGGTCCAGCTACCCCCCTGGTTTGACTCCAGCTGATGTTTTGAGCATTCAGATGGTCTTACCTCGGACATTCGAGGCAGATAACCTGACCTGGAGCCTGTTCTGTGCAGGACCTCTCTCCAGGTGGCTGTTTGAGCTTTTCCACTTTGTGAAACCAATCGTTAAGTATTCCTGAGTCTCTACTGTCCTACGGAGCCCATGTTCAAGTCTTAGCTTTACTATCACACTGCCTGCAGGAGCTTAAAATCCAAGGAGACAGGTCTGGGGGGGTGTAATACCTTCTCTGGTTCACAGAGTCAGTCCAGGTGTGAGCTCACATTGCTTTGCTTCTGGCCCAAGGACTCCTTTGCCCCAACCCCGGGCACCTCACAGACCCCCAGCCACCTGAGGCTCCAAACCCTGCAACCTCAGTGGGCTTTGCTGAGGTTTCTGCAGCCACCATGGCACTAAATCACAGAATGGTTGGGGTTGGAAGGGACCCTAAAGACCATCTCGTTCCATCCCCCTGCCCTGGGCAGGGACACCTCCCACCAGCCCAGGTTGCTCCAAGCCCCGTCCAACCTGGCCTTGAACCCCTCCAGGGATGGGGCAGCCACAGCTTCTCTGGGCACTAAAATACCTAAAAGTCACTGTCCTGCCTTATTTTAGCAATTACAATCAATAATCATTGCTGTTAATGGTATATAACAACAATACAGTGGTGTATAATGGATTTTATAACCATCGTTATGCCTCGGCAGAGCTTGGATACTGTAGACCAAAGCAAGACCTGGCCCAATTTACCCGCAGCCAGGCAGCTCCAGCAGCCGAGCGGAGGGGACAGAGGTAAAGCAGGGGGACAGTGAGAGCAGGGGACAGTGGCTGTGGGCTCCTCCTGGGCCGTGTCACCTCTGCTTCCCGCCGGGGAAACGAGGAGCCCTCCCCTGCAAAGGGCTTTGGGCTCCCAGCTGAATGCCACTATTGAGAAGCCCGTTCCTAAACATATCTCCGAACCGCTATACAAATGATTTTTTTTGGATGCCTCAAGTCACCAGTAAAAGTTTCCCTTGTTTTCATCTTCCCAGCAGCTCCCCGGCCACAGCAGAACCCTCTTCTCCTGCCAGCCTGGCCAGAAAAAAAAAAAAAAAAAAAAAAACAGGAAAGAAAAATAAAATAAAAAAAAAATCACCCCAAAAAATAGGTGGCACGACGCTCACAGCCACCCTCTGCCAGCAGACGCGGGGTTTGCTGCACCCACCGGCTTATCCTGCAGCAAATCCCTGATACCAGGAGACTGAAAAGGAGGAATAAAGGCAGGGGGAAGGCTGGACTCAGCATCTTGGGTACACCTCTACGCCTTTTTTTTTTTTCCCCCCCCAAAAAAACATTGTCAGAGCTCCGCAAATAGCACAACGCACCGCTGGTTTTGCAAATTGTTCCAAAAGGAAGCAATTTTGAGGGAGTAAAAATAGTCCCCTGGGACATTTTCAGGCACAGATCTGGTCTCTCCCACGCCTATGATTTTCTGATTCCAAGTAGATTGCCATTTCTAAATTTTCACCCTTTAAATTTAGTTGAAAGAATCAGCGTGGAAATGGGGGAAAACAAATAATTCCCTACAGACGAAAGCAAGTCTTGATTCGAAAAGAAACCCTTCTTTTTTTTTTTTTTACTGGCTGAGAAAAATCAACAGAATTATTTGGACGGAGCCACAAGCACTTTCTTAATTATTAAGCTTTTAGGAACTGCCCGTAAACCGCAGAAACCATTATTCACACAGGTCAGGCTTTGTATTCCTGACCTGGGAAACCTGGCAGAAGGCAAAATTTAAGATTTCCTGAAAATTCTGTCCAGCCAAGATTTGCAGATGGGTCCTCGCAGTCACCAAGCACTTGGGTGGGGGGGGAAGCTTTAACCTCAACCTAAAGAGCCGGAGATGCCACGAGGGCGTTTGGTTTGGGAGAACCAAACGAGAACGTGATGGTTAACGAGATGATGGTATTAGCTCAAGTTTATAAGGCAGTTTTTAAGCTGTTTTCACGTCAAACGTGGGAAGAACAGATGGTCCGGGAGGTTCGGTCATCCCCGCTGCTACGCGTGATTTGGAAGCCGTCGCTCGCCCTTCGCATCCCAGCCCCGGGGTGTGGGAATTGGCAGAGGAGGAGAGGGGAAATTTGGGTGGAAAAGGTGGACGGGCAGCCACGGCGGGGCTGACATCACCCCCACTTACGTGGGTCGGGGATGATTTAAAGCAGGCGTGGGGCTGGGTGGGCCCGGGCGCTAATTCGGTGGGTTGCTGCCGAGAGGAAAACCCACCCGAAACGACGCCCCGGGGGTTCGGGGCTGAAATACCGCAGCAGCCTCCAAAACAGCCTCGGTAAATAAAGCAGAGGGCTACTTACTGCAGCCATCGATCTCCAGCTATTCCCCAAAATATTGGGGAAAAAATATCCGACACTCCAAGAATTTAAGGTAGCGCCCGCAATCTGGAGTTATTTTTATACATATTAAAAAAATTTTATCTTTTTTTTTTTTAAAAACCATTACTGCCCTCAAAGTGGGTTTGCCCGACCAGCAAAGAAGGTAAAACACGTAGGTGTGAGCAAGCTGACTTCCCCTGGAGAAATAAAAGAGAAAATGTAGAGCTCACACCTATAATTTGACGGTTTTTTCCCCGACCATAATAGGTTTGTGGCCTCGGTGGTTAAAATAGAAGGAAAAACAGAAGAACAGCAGGAGGAACTTGCCGTTTGGGTCAAAAGTAACTGACTCTTTGGAGAGCTTTTAGGAAAAAAAAAAACCAAATATAAACAAAACAACCCACTTTGGGTCAACTTAATATTTTTGCTGATTGAAAACAGCGTTCTGTTTCACTTTGATTCATTCTTTTCATTTGGTAGCTTATTCTTTCAGTTCAGCAGAACATTTTATTCTCTTAGTTTGGTCATTTTTTTGAAAATCCCCTATACAGAAAGAAAGGTCAAAAGGGTTTATTTTGAAAAACGTCAAAGCAAAACATTTCTCCATCAAAAAAAAAAAATATTACTCCTTTCTGGCCAAAACATACTTGCCAAATTAGACTGGTATTTGCGAGTCAGTTCTCCGCCACATTTTTTAGTGAATTTACTATTTGTCAAAATAAAAAAAAAAAGTTAACCTGACTCTAATGAGAGCACATACACGTTGGGGTCACATAAATATACTTTGTGAAGAAAAGGTATTGGAAAGAACTTTTTATTTCGCTTTTGTTTCAGCGTCTGTCCCTGCACAAATTGCATTTAAAATAGAGGCGCCTGGAGAAACACAGACACCCCCCCCCTTCCCTTGCTGCAGTCATTTTTCCAGCGAGAACCGGGGAACCACACGCCAGCCCCACGGAGCGAAGCGATTTGGGGAACGTGTTTCAGCAGATAAAGCTTCGAAGGTTTATTTAAACTTCAAAGCGGGACGTGGTGAAGGGGGTTGCCCAAGAACTTCACTGGTAGGGCTGGATTCTCCCTTCCGAAGGGAAGACAGTCCAGCCGTGAGAAGGACCTTAATGCACATTTTTCCCTCCCTTCCTTCCACTTCAGGGAGACTTTTGCCTCCCGCAGATGATGTGCAAAACACCAATTTAAATAAAACCTTCCGATAGCCTGAATTAGAAGAAGAAATGACGAGTCCTTAGACACGAGCTGCCCCATACCTTAGTCCCTGCCATGGGGTGAAAGTTTTTTTTTTTTTTTTCCCTTCTGCTTCTCCCAAAGGAAAAAAAATAACGGTGACAAGAAGAAGTAGGGTCCACCTAACAGAGCTGAAAATTTAAGCATCTCCAGCCTCTATATTTAATAAACCACTTAGCTCTGAATAACCCCGGGCAGCTGCGGAGGATGAGATCGGCGTGTGGTCCCTCGCACGGGAGAGCTGCAGACCCATGCTCCGGTGTATAAAATGGCCCTTTCTGGATCATTCCCCGTACATCCATCCAACTGAACAGCATTTTTAGGGAGACTCTGCGAGCGTTCACGGCCCAGGAATAGCCCACCTCTTCAAATCAAGCCAGAGGGGATGCGCACGGCAAAGCTTCCGCGTCCCCAGGTTAGGATTTGCCCCGGGGATTTATACGTACCCACCTGAATGGTCCAGCAAACACAACACTGGGACAATTTAACACCCACTGAAGGCGTTAAATTCAAGTTTCTTGCATAAATTACAGTCTCTGATAATGCTCCGCTGTCCTGGAGTCCCCAGGCTCTGCTTTTGCTCTATGTTTTTTCTACTGAGCTTCCTCCCTTCAGGCTAAACGACAAAAATCCCTGCTCGGACAGCTTGAAAAAATGCCCATTCAAATCGTTTTTCCAAGGGAAGATTGTGCTTTCATTTAAATGGAGAAAGTTCACAGAAACACCATCTGATTTCCTTGAAAGTCTCATTGAAAGTTCCTTGAATGCTTGTTTGATTGGAAAACAAAAAGGCCAAGACCTGAACATTGAGAAATTCCATTCTGAGCAGAGAATGATCAAGTTTGGGTCACTAACATCTTTTTTTTTTTTTCCCTTTTCCAGCAAAACTCAATGTGTTCTTTTTTCTGGACGCATCACAAGTGAACATTTTTCCTGGGCACGTGGACGCTGATTTTGCATTCAGGCATCTACAGAAGACCAGAGACACAGAGGACTATGGCTTGGGCAAGGATCCAAAGGCAATGCTTGAGCAGGACTATGTTTCCAAGCCCATTGGAGCACATGACAAGGACAGTTTGTCCCCACAGAGGTGCGACCTGCCCCAGAAGAACATTTGGGCCCAGTTGTGCCATTTGCAGGCAGTAACGAGAGGGACCGCTGCGACCACGTAGGCTGACACCAACGTCTACCCCCAAAACGGGCAGCTGTTGAAAGGTTTCTTGGCTTCATTTCACACCTTCTGCCTGATCAGACAGAAAACAGCCCAGCCCCTTGCAGAGGAGGAAGGACGAGACCTCTGTGAGTACAGAGATGCTGTGGGCACCAAGAGACCCCGTACTGCTCTCCAACTCCCCGGCTTTTGCACGGACTAACCCACCACGTAATATAAACACACGGCCTTTCTCTAAACCCTTCTTCCTAGCGCTCTGTTATTACGGGACAGGAGGCTATCTTCACCAAGATTGATTAAAACCCCCCCCCGTTTGCAGGGTTAATGGCATAAAAAGCTTTAGATTCTGCTGTTCCAAAAACAAATTTCCATCTCCACCACTGCCTGAAGCTCCCCTCAGCTCAAGCAGCGCTTTGGGCTCCCTGAATAATTCATGCCATTTCCCAAGGTTGTTGTTTTTCCTTCTTGCCGTGAAGGCAGCCCATGAATACACCTGTTTGTTCTCGATTTTGTTAATGAATAATCCTGAATTATCCACGAAATGCTAAATGGCACCATGATCTCATCAAGCATTAACCATGCATGAGACAAGCTTAGCAACCGGGCAAAACACAGCAGCCCCGGCTGGAGACCACTTTAGACAAAGATGGACTTTCTGAGCATTTCGCAAGGCAGGAAACAAGAAAAATATCTTTCCTGGCGATAAGGACATCAGCACCAGGAGATATCAAAGAGGCTCGGATGGGGCTGGAGCTGTGTGTGGATTTCACTCCCACCCTGACCAGCTTCAGATTTGGTTAAATCCCATTTTTCTCTTCCATTCTTATTTCCCTTCTCCTTCCTGCTGCTTGTCCCATCTTCCCATTTCTGGGCTTTCTGCTGCATGTGAGGGATGGGACCAGCTTTCAGTCAACACTTTAAGGGCATCATGGGCAGAAACAATCCCAACTTGGGGGATTTTTTTTTTTTTTTTTTTTTTTTTTTTTTTTTTTTTTTTTACTTAATTTAGAGCCAAACAGCAGAAAAATCCTGATCACTGGTTTGGGTATGGAGAAAAAAAATAAGTAATAAAACACTTAAACATCTTTCTTGTCCCTTTTCCTCCCCTATTCCCAGTCTCAGTCTCCCATGTTTTCACTGCAGGTCTGTCCCAGTTCTTTCGGGCAAAGTGGCTGCAGCTTGTTTTTAAGTTTGTCCTTGCAGGGGTGCAGAAGCTCCCAGTTGTGTCCTCAAAGGAGCATCAGCGAGGGTCAGATCTGGCTGGGAACAGCCCCCAGCAAACAACCCGGGTGCTCAGGCACCAGCAAACCCTGCAGTTTATCCCCACTGGAGACAGGATAGAGATATCTGACCTACCCAGGTCTTTCCTTCTCACCGAACTCCCGATCCAAAGGGAAAACAGCACAGGAGAAGTCCGGGGAGGAGCGGGGTGGCAGCACCCGACATCTTTGCCCGAGTAAAGGGGCAGCCGTGCTGGGGAAGGAGGGCTGGAGCAGGGACCTGTGGGCACAGGACCATTGTATTTCACCAGCAAGGAACCCATCAGCTCCTGGTGGCATCCTGGAGAGGTGGGTAGGTGTTTGCAGATGGGGAAACTGAGACACATGGTTATGGAGCGAGTCGGTACCAGAGCCAGGATTAGGGTTTAGGAGGCACCCATGGCCGGGTTCAGCCCACCCGGCCTCCTGCGGCAGCCTTGGCTTTCCTCTCCAAAGGCTCTGGGGTCCAAAAGGGCCACCCCACCTCCAGCCCTCCATGCAAGGAGGTCCAACAACATGCAACATAAACCGCTGCAGCCCTGGGCGCCATCAGCCAAGAGATGGCAGGTTACGAGCTCTCTAAAACCCTTACAGACACCAAATTTAATTGAAATTGTAGGAGTGCTGGAGGTTCCCACTGCCCACTGACCCCGTTCAGAGCAAGGTGCACCCGAGAGGCTCTTCACATTACTCTCTGCACCACAGCTGGGGAAACTGAGGCACTGAGGGAGTCAGAGACTTGCCCAAGACCAGAAGCAAACCCTGCGGCAGGGTTGGGCGCTTCAGCTGCAATAATCCCAGACTTTGTTTAATCACAAAACCGTTTCTCCTCTCCGCCCCAGGAGCCTGGTGTGCTTCATTCCCATTCTGATCAAAGCCAGCACGAGCTGTAAAATAAGGATGGTTTACAGTTATCTAATCATCAGCTTTTCAGTCCCTAGACACGCTGGAGCCAAAGGTTTGAGTCCCACCAGGATTCACAACGTTGTTTTTGCTTTAGGAGGTTCCCTTCTGTTGAGGGCTTTAAACTCCAGCTCTGCACGGGGGAGATGTTTAAGGGACAGGCAGGTAGGTAATTACAGCCCAGCCCCCAATTGTCTCTCCTCCTGCTCTGTTTTGAGGTCCACGATCTCCATCCTCTGCTCAGACATCCTTACACTATGGGTCCAGCTTCTGCAAAGCGCTTCAGCACGTTTACATGGGAAGAAGCTGCTAGTTTCATGTTTAAATACGATATCCCTGATACCCCGTGCCCCGCGGGCTGACCCGATGGCTTGCACAACACTTCTTGCTCTGGAGGGAACGGAGTGATTAGTGCTAAGTGAAACCCTATTGCAAGCTGTCATGAGAAAGCGATTGTGTGAAGGAGAAGGGCTTCTAAAGCTCAGCCTTGCTCAAGTTCACCCCAACTCCAGCATCAAACCCTTAAACACAACCTGCTCTTTCTGGGCTGGGCATTTTACAGCTGCGCTAGCAAAACCCAAGCGAAATCCAGAAGGCTGGAGCAGCTCTTCCTACTTTGAGGATGCCCCTAAAGACACCCCTAAAGCACGTGCATGGATGCGCAAAGAGAGACACCCTCACAAACCAGTTATCCTCCCCTGTTACGTTATTTTGGTGCCTGGCCTTACTGAGATACCTGGAGACAGGCTGCGGGAGCGTTTTCACGCTCCAGGACGTTGCCACTCAGCGTCTCTGCCCAGGGCTGGTGACGCGGAAGCCAGCCCCTGCCCTGGCATCCTTCGAACCAGCAGGCAGCAACTCTTTGCACAGGCTCGGTCACCTCCTACGACTAAAACGGGATTTCCAGGCTTGGGGTGGGATGAGAAAGCGGCTGAAAAACTCCCTTTTTCCTCTTCCCTTTTCCCTCTTCAGTGCAGGGAGAAGGATTTTATGGTATGTGCACAGCACCCAGCACAGGGGGCTTTGATCTCTTTGAAGCCTCCAGCTGATACTTTAGAGCCTCACTAAACTCCCATTGATCAGGAATACAATCCAAAGCGGGGGGGAAACCCCCAGCCATCAGGATGCTTTCACGTAAAAATATTTATTTTGTTATCTCCTTGCTTTTCTAGGTGGCTCAGAAGAGCAGGAGCGAGACCAGTCTAACACCACGTCTACTTAACAAAACCCTTGTGCTCGCTATTTTAGGGATGCCATTCCACAGCTCCGGCTTTTCTGCCCGACCCAAATATTTATCATGTCTGGAGTAAGTAGCCTGTAAAACGCAGAGGTGGGAAGTTTGTTTTGCCTGTTGAATAGGCTTTGAAGAAAAGAGCCTTTTTGCCTGCTTCGTATACAGAAGTCTAAACATCCACAAGACACCAGCGGTGTTGGGGGCTACAGCAGTACCTAAAAACATCCCTATTTTTAGCCGGCACTAAAGTGGTAAACACGGAGACACAGCGCATCTTAGACACAGCAGCAAAACTCAGCCCAGTTTCAAGCCCGGAACTCGCGCAAATAAACTCCACCTCACTCTAACACTAGGAATATCCCCAAAGTCCAGCCCCAAAAAACAATACAAATAGCTTCAGCAAAAAATGGTTTTCTTTTCTGCTGTTTTCACCACCTCAAAAAAAAAAAAAAAAGGAATCACAGCTTGCTTCCCCCCCCCCCCCCCCCCCCATCGAACACTGAAATATTCAGCAGAAACATCTCCCATCGTAAAGCGGAATATTCAGGGAGCCAACTCCGCGGCAAAATCCTTATTTGCTGGATCCTGCTCATCCCTGGCAAGGAGCTGACAAATTCGGGGTGGAATCTGGTTCATTTTGTCCAGTTCTAAGACAGAGACGTCCGAAGGCAGAGCCACAGCCGGCTCCGCAGCCCGGTTCTCATCCCACAGCATCATTTCACTGATTTCAGAGCATCCCTGAAGAAATCAGACCTGTGCTCGTACGTGCTTGTGCGCAACGCGTGCTCTTAAGAGTTATAGTAAGTACAACCTGTATTTAAAACACCCCGAGATGGCCATCCACTTAGAGGGGGAATAGGGAGAACTGGGAATGATGCCAATTCTCAAAAATAAATTGAAAGAGAAAGAGCCAGAGAGTGAATGAAGCAAGGAGAGAGAGGCAGGACAGCCCGGCTGGTAAGGGAAGCGGGAAGAGGGCGGCAAGGGCTGGCTGGGGACGCAGCTGGGGCTCGGAGGATTCCAAGGCAGCGGGAGAGGAGCAGAGGGAGTTCAAGGGGTTCAGGTCAGCGGGACACGTTAAGCCGATTTAAGGGAACAGAGCTGATGCAAGTCCCACGCTTTGGGCTGAGCGGAAGGTCTGATTCACACCGACGCCGAGGCATTTTTCCAGCAATCCTGTCGTGCCTTTCACCGACTGCCCTTCGGTGCAGGGACACCGGGTACGATCCGGCTACAGGCGAGGTCTGAGCTTACCTGCACTGGACCGTCTCCAAAACCAGGTCCATCAAAGCAAACAGAGCGCTCGGAGACGCAACTCATTGCATTTATGAGCTGGATGTTCCCGGGAAGGAGCGGAGCTGGTGGTTACAGGCTTGAAAACCAGTTTGCAAGAGCAAGCTGTGTCAGGAAGATAATGCAAAAGAAAGCCGTTTACCCATTTAAGTAACCCAGTTAAGACAGCAAATTGCAGAGCTCAGCAGTCACCGGGCGGCCAGGAGAATGTAGGGGTGGCAAAACAGCGGTGGGAAAGGCTACGGTAATGGCTTTCCAATGGCTTGGGATTTTGTTGTAGGTTGTCCTGAGATTTTTCCAGCCAAACCCCTGCACTTAATGTAATTCGGATATTTGTGCCCAGGCGTTATTGTTATTTTACCATGGTTTTGTCATCATCTAACAAAGAGTGGGATTCCTTTTTGGCACCCTTCGTCCCTGCCTGCTCCCCACAGCCACAAAGCCATGCACGGGCTTGCTTTCCATCCCCACCGCTTACTAAACGTGAGGACAACCGAGAGGATGCAGGAGGCAAAAAAACTCCTGCAAAGACACACGCACGAGTCACCCCCAGGATTTCGGTAGGCAGGGGTTAAGCAGCAGTAGAAAGTCTTCAGTGCTATGGCCCTTACGGGGCTATTCAAGGAGTCGCGGCCCCCAGAAGGAATTAGAGCGGCGTGGAAAAGGCCGGCTGCGTGCGATGCCCACCCACGGAGCCGCGACTGCGAAGTGGGGACCTGACATGGCATTGCGGCACGCGGCAGCGGGGGGAGACGGAGCCTCCCTCCCTCGGATGCCACAGGGGGAACAGAGGGGAAGAGGCTGTTTCACTCCGTGGGCAGGACAGAGGGGCTAAAGCCGCCTCTCCCTCCTCCCAAATTCCTATCGCAAGCAAGTCTTACACAATATTGCAGCAACCTCGGTCAGTTTTCCTTCTGACCCTCGCCATGAAACAGGGGCTGTTTCCACTGCATCCCTCCTCCAAAGGATGCTCCACTCAAACGTAGGAAGATCCCAGGGTAGGATCAGGATCAGGGAATGCATCTTATTCCCCGCTCCAGCTTGCAAATACTTCCTTGCAAGAAGCCTTAAAAAAAAGAAAAAAAGCCGAATTCCAGTATATTCCATTACACCATATAGTCTCAGATTAAGGTTCCCAAGCATGTCTTTAATTTAAGCTTAATAAAGCTGTTATTGTCCGGTCATTAATGACTGCTTATTAAAAACATATTTATTGCGTAGGGTGCTGAGAGATCTCACAGAGAGAGCCCAAGGCAACGATCCCTACCTCCACCCCGTAGCGTTTAACGAGAGATACATGTGTATGGGGCCGTTAATTCACGGCCAGTGTGTTTCTAATAAGCACTTGTGCCGCAGCTGAGGCAGCGCACACATACCTGCGTGCGCACCGACGCAGGATGCAAATGAAACGCAGATTTAGAAACGGGTTGTTTTTGGGACAGGATGAAAACACGTTACGGCGCGACACCTCGCAAAAAAAAAAAAATTAAAAAAAATCAGGTTTTGCCCTGTATTAACAAGTTTCGAAGATGTTCGGTACAGGTGATGGTCAGGGCAGCAGCCGGGGAGGGTCCAAACCCCACCGCACCCTCCCTGCTTCCCCCCAGTTAGCCACTGGGACAACAGGCCTGAAAGTGAACTTTATCCTAAGAGGCTGACAGGCTCGCCGAGATCCACAGAGAGTATCAATATTAGGGATAAAGTCCTGCGCGAACCCCAGGCCTTTCGCTTCCCATAGCCCGAGGATAGGAAATAGTCTGGTATTAACGCGAGGCAAGCTGGCATCGCTGGATTTTATGAGTAGGGCTTGCAGAAAGCAAAAGCCTTCCGCATCCCAGAAATTGAATTTTCCATTCCACGTCTGTAAAAACCACCGAGAGATTGCCGATTTTGGTACCGTAATCCCTGTTACTCAACTATCAAGATCCTTAGCCACACCACAGATAAGAAAAGTACAGGGAGACGAAGAGGGAGGTGGGGTTAGAAGCAATCCGCCGGGAATGGCATCTTCTTGCCTTGGCACCCACCCTCTGCTCTGTGTGCCCAAAACACCGCCTAAAACCCCTGTCCCGAGGCACCAAAGGCGATGGATGGGTCCACCAGAGGAGAACTGTTGGGGATGGGGATTTACCGTGAATTTTATGGGTGCTCAGTGCTCAGTGCCCAGTTGAACACCTCCGCATCCACCAACCGGCTCATTTTCCGAGGAGGACATTTCTCCCTCTTTGGGACCATTTACCCTACAAAATCATGACGTCTCGGGATGCAGAAGACCCCAAAACCGGCCCCGCTTTGCCCACATCCCAGAGCCCCCCAGCCCACTCGCCCTGGGTTATTTGCTCAGCTCAGTGAGCCTTGCTGCGTCTGTCAGGGAGTTTTAGGAGGGGGCGGATTTTTTTTCTTTTTTGAGGTCTGATTTTTGGAGCATTCAACAATGCTCCCCCCCCCTTTCCCTTCCTCTGTTTTCCCTCAAAACAGCTTAGCCAGAGGTTGGGGGTAGGAGGGGAAAACGCTGCCAGAAAAGCTCCTAACGACCCTCTTTGGAGACAGAGTTTATACGCTCAGCTGTCCCTTGTAAACTAAGCCCTGTGTGAGATTTTTTCCCCAAACCTTTCGATCCCACCCCCCTATCTCCTTCCTTGCCCTCACCCCTCCTTGCTTTGCTCACGCTAGAAATATGCGGAAAAAAATACTTTGGTACAAGAATGTCCTTTTGTGCTGCGGGAAAGAGGGGGCAAGAGGAAAAATAAAACAACCCGAGCTGCAAAAAAGGCAGGGGGGAGAGCATCAACATCGCCTCGGCCGTCCTTTCCCGGAGGGCTCCAGGGGGCTTTGCCAGACAGGGAAAGGTCCCTCTTGCAGACCCACGTCTACCCCAGGTGGCAACATGGCCAAAAACTTGTTGTTCACCATCACAGCAACATCCCCACCGTGATCTGTAAGTGGAAGTGACAGCACAGAGGGTTTCTGCCGGGATCATCTTCCTGCAGCCCAGGCACTGGGGGGCTCAAATAGCGCCCGAGCATGGACAAAATTGGTCAAGGTTTACAGGAGAAGCAGTCCTTGGTGGGCACTCCTGACCCCGAGATGGAGCAGGAAAGGGGAGTCCCATGCTGGGTGGGGAGATATTTCTCCTCCGAGGAAGCAGGGACGCTTCACTGGCGTTAACTGGGTGGGATCTCACTTGTTTTAGCTGGAGAGGGGACCTGTCCCACTTGCATCCCTCTCCAAGGCTCTTGGTGCGCATGGGGAGGACAGAAGACAACGGCCACCATGCCCACAGGATCTGACGTGGCCCAAACTCTTTGGAAGAGGGAAACGCTAAAAGCTTTCTGGCTTGAAGCTGGATTAAAAAAAAAAATAAAAAAATAAAGGCGGCAGAATTTGCTCTGTTGTGGCCAGAGCGGATGTGTCAGCACAGCAAGTCTCCAGGGCGAAGGATTTCTGGCTCCGGTTGGGACGGACTCACAGAGCAGAGAAGAGGGTCCTGGAAACGCGTGTCCCTGCTGGCCAGATGTGCCTTCTCCGCACACCCAAGAGAAGGGGCTCTAGCTAATTCCACCGAGCCGGGGAGCTGCTGCCACCTCCCTGCTGTGCCAGCCCCAGAAGGGGTGGCAGCAGGTGCCCCGCGGTGGCAGGGCCGTGCAGGGAAGCTGGCAGCACTTGGAGCGCCCTTAGCAAAGCCCACATCCCCCTGCCCCACGCTGAGCTCAGGAAAAGCTCAGGCTGATGCCGCCCCACCACACCTTGCGAAGGCATCGCCACTACCAAAGCGGGCGTGAGCCTCCAACGCTGGGGTCTCCCCGTCCTCCCGCTGACATCTGGGTGATAGACAAGCACCGTCACTCCAGCTCCGCCGCCTCTCCAGCACGGCCTGGGCCCCGAGCCCGAGGGTTTCGCTCCCTGAGTTAATGGAAATATTATACACATGGAGCTGGCCCCTTCCCAAAGACACTCCTGCCTCGCAGAGGGAAACGCTCCTCGCAGTGCTCTGCTCCGCAGATGGATGCATTGGAGGGGGTGGAGGGAAGAAGGAGCCAAGAGCCATTCGACAGGCCGCGGGACATGGCAAGGAGCACTTGTCCATCCTCCTCTGTGCAGGCTGTGTCTCCAAGGTAGGGGCAAGAAGATGACTGGCCACCTCCTGCATCCCAGAAAGGTTCTTTCCAAGGTGGTTGGGCAAGGAGGACTCCAGGGCCCACCCATCACTTCAGGCACGAGGTGCAAAAGCAGCAGGACTCCTCCATTCCCCGACTGTCCTGCACTGAGGTGCCAACCAAGAGAGATAAACCCCTTTAACATCCCACGGGTCCAAGCTTCACATGGTGCAACGAGCCAAAATTCAAGACAGAAGAGGTCAGAGAGGGGTTTCTGCCATCCGAGCATCCCTGACAGCTCCACCTTGCCTACGGCTGGTTTTAAGCCATGCGCAAGGCACTGGCCTTCCATCCCAGCTCCAGAGTCCAAACCCGAGGAGGGTCTTGTTTTTATTAAAATGTTTTACATCTTTTATAACCTCTCCGCCAGCTGGACAGCTGCGCTCTCAGGGCAATTATATGCATCATCTAAACATCATCTAAAATGAAAGGACTTCATTTAATTAGGTTATTTAAATGACACGTTTGTTGGAAAAAGCCAAGCAGACTTAACAGGATATTTAACGCTCACGTTAGTTTGCACGCATACAGAACATTATCTGAAAGCCTCGGAAATTAATGGCAAGACTTCTGTTGACTTGGGAGGCTGCGGACCAGATGTCGGCAAAGAAAGGATCAGAGGGATGGATCCAGGGAGCTGCCACCTGGAGAGCGCGGGCACCGTTGCCGCGCGGGAGGTTGCCAAAAGGGAATTTTCACTTTGGTCAAACGTCTGTGGTTTGTTTTTTGTTTTTTTTTTTCTTCCCCTACAGAAATAGTTTCACCAGAATTGGTTTTTCCTCCTACTTTTCTCCCCATTTCCTCCAAGTGGAAAAAAAAACCAAAACCAAACAAACAAAAACCAAAACCACCCCACAAACAAAACGGAAAGACACTTTGAAAAGGGAAAATTCCTTCCCTTCAGCAAAACCAAACCTGAAAGCTCATCTGTTGTCAAAAAAGAAAAAAAAACTGGCATTTCGTACCAAAACAAACAGCGGTGTCATTCCGATTCTTTCAACTCCTTACTCCCAAATTTGCACAGCCTAAACCAAAGCGCAGATTTTAAGCTTATTTTTGAAGTGACACAAAAAATACTTCTGATTTTATTACCCTCTGAAAACCCCCACGTTCTGCAGGTGCACGAGGCAGAAGATGCACAGGTACTATCTCAGGTGTCTCGCCAGAGAGCACAGCGTTAAAAACCTCTTTGCACAGACAAGCTGCATTTAAGCTTTTCAGACGGTATTATTAAGTCCGTTCCGCTGGAATACAGCGAGCGGAAACAGCTTCTCTTTCTGCATACGCAGATGTGATCAGTGGCGAGTGCCGAGAGCCAATTCCTTTATGCCATGTGCAATATTCTCCCTCTGAAACACAGAGCAGCAACAGGGGAACGAAGAGAAAAGGCAGAGTCGTCCTATATGGCATCTTGAGGACTAGATAGGGAAAGACAGGTCCAAAATACCTAAAAGGAAAATTATCGTAAAGTTTGCAGATTTCGTGACCTGCGTCAAGTGTTTTTGAAACATCTTTTTCCTTTTTCCTAGCGGACGCGGCTTCCACCAATTCCCAGTTTCTCATGGAGAACAAGAAATTAAGCTTTCAACCTTTTTCCTAGACGCAACCCGGACTTAGTCCCACCAGTAACGCAGCACCGCGAAGTCCTAATGCTGGACCAAGACCCTTCCCTACCACGCAACTGGCATCCCCCCGTGATGCCCCTTCTCCTGCAGCACCCTTTGCCCAGGGCGCTGAGCTCTACACCGTCGGCAGCTCCTTCGCTCTTCCCTTGGCCCCTTCCAGCCCAGGAGGGCAGCCAAAAAAGAGTCAGCAAGTGAGTCACCAGCAATGGAAAGACTTGTGCCGCTAAGCCCAGCTCCCGGCCCCGGCTCTTCCAAGTGACACAACCATTTTGGCACTTGGCCCTCGCTCTCTCTTTAATCTATAGATCTACAACCCTCGCGGCTTTGCTCCGGAGGTATCTCAATGTCACATATACTCCTTGGTCCCCTTCTCTCCCCCCACCGCTGCGGGACAAAATAGTCTGTGGGGCTGAAGGAAGAAAAACAGAGGTGCCTCTTGAAGCTGCAGGAGCCCGTCTTAAATCCTGACACTTTTGTGACATGAAAAGCTTCGGGGGGTGGGGGGAAGCGGCGAGCTAAGGAAAGCAGCAAGAGCCTCGTGCTTGTCAGGAAGGTAGCGGGGAGTTAACGCCAGCCCCGGCAGCTCCCCGGCCACGGGCAGCCTGCAGCTGTGGGACTGCCCTTTAGAGTAGGTACCAAAGGCAGCGCGTGCTGGGGGCAGCCGAGAGCAAATGAAATGGGAAATGCTACACGCTCATCGTTAGTAGGGAATCACGGAGAGGGAGGGAAGAGGTCGGAGCTGAGACTGGTGGGGGGCAAATGCCCCCAGGAACAGCCTAGAGCAGGGTGCATTTGGCTCCTGATGGCTGACTTTGGACTGGAAGCACAGCTCAACGCCAATGGCCAAGACGTTAAGACTCCCAGAACGCCACCCACTCTGTATGGAGACGTTTCGACCCAGATCCTTACCCTAATCTTATTTATAAAAGACAATTTTCATTATCTTTTAGCACGCAGCCCTGCTTTGATGCACTGCCCCACCTCACGCTGTCGACTCTCCCGCAGTCCATACCCCCCTCCCTGCCCAGACGGCTATTCCCCAATTCCAGTTGCTTTTGCTCCCAGCGCTGGCTCTTCCGAAGTCCATCTGTGAAAGCTCAGCATAATCCGTAAGGCCTGGGAATTTACACGCAGCAGAGGCTTAAGCATGGAGAAAGTGTTCCCAGCAGATTGAGGAGAGTTCAACACGCCATTTCCAAACCCAGCAGAATCCTGGGGAAACCTGTCCGTGGAGCTTCGGGAAGTCTGTGGAGAGGAAAACAGCCCCGGGCAAAAAAAAAAAAAAAGTCTGAGAAATTTACTGAGGTTGGCTTGGTACGTGGTTGTGCAGCAGAGCTGGGTAAATGAAGATCTCAGGAAAAGGTTGGTTTGGTTCAAGCCAAAACAAACTCTTTCCAAAAAATGAATAAAGAAACTGAAAAGCAGATCCACAAATAGCCTCAGCCCCTTCCCTGCTGTTTCCAAAACTGCACTTCTTTTGGTGAGTTAAGTTTTTGGACCTCCTACAATGAAACAGCCACCGCCGAACACGAACAGAGGAACCGAGAGCACGTTCAAATAAACACTCTCCTTGTGTATATTTGAATCTTTCATCATGTACTAAGTTTCTGTGTAGGACTTATTTGTATTTGTAAACTCGGAGATAAAGGTACTCGGAGAGTTTACTTCTTTCTAACATCACACATCCAAGTAACCGTGGAGCACAAATCCCCTACAGACCTGTTTACCTTTTCCCCCCGTATTTCTCTTACTTCAACATCCTCCTGCCCAAAACCAACAATAACAAAGCAAGCGAAGGAAACTGAATACAAACAACCTCGTTAGCGCGGTGCCGGTCTGCAAAAGAGTTCAAGGATCCAGTCTACAAATCCAGCCGTAAGATTCCAGAAATGATTGCGGGACTGGCAGCAGCAAGAGATTAATCATGTTTAATGATACTTTGCTTCCCCCCCCCCGCCCCCAAATTAATTCAGGTCTTCACGAACCGTTTGATTTCAAAAATGGGTGAAGAAAACTGGCAGCGACACAGAAATGGGGCTGCTGGGTTCAGTGTGAGCCCACGGCCGTCGAGCGTTAGACCCCTGCTTCCCCACGTGGTGCCGAACAGACCAGCAGCCTGGTGGGACGCCGCTTCGAGACGGAAGAATTCCCAAGAAACCAGCAAATAAAGAGGACAGAATGCAAAGCGAGTCCATCTATCTTTGCACCATAGAACACAAACTTGGGAAAGACGGGCTGGAGACGTGCATCAGCGTCTCCAAATTTTCCAGCCCGGCCTCCTCCGAAATAAAGACGTTACCAAAAGCATCCCACGAATTCTATCCCGCTATCGTTTTACCTATCGGCAGTGAAATAGGGCATTTGTATTTTTTTTGTCCTGACAAATGCTCGCTGCAGAGGACAAAGTCTGACAACTGGCCCAAAACACAGACCTATTTCAAGCACTTTTCACCATCTACACCCCACCCGGGCACCCACCAGATGGTTTTTAGGGGAAAGCCATGGGGTGCAGGGAATGCACAGCCTGCCTGAGCAAAGGGGATGCCAAAGCTCCTCCTGCGATCGACTCCTTTTCTGCTTAATAATGGGACAAGCAAAAAGAACACAGGGAAAAATAACCACATTCCTTCAAAAAAACGCCTCAAAATGTTCCTTGTGAATTATATGCACAGAAAATCATTTGTGTGGGCTCTCATTTTATCAAAACCATCCCGCTTCCTATGTCAATAAAGGGCCATTACCGGTTACATGATATTTCTGGCTTGTAACTTGATGTCTTGCCCATATTTCTTTGCACTGGAATCAAAAATGTCTTGTCTGTGAAGTGCAGGTCAAATAATCTGGGTTTTACAGTTTTTGGCAGCTCAGGGATTGTTGTTTTTTCTTTCCCTTCACAATTGCTCGCTTTCTTAAAGCGGTCAACATCTCTGCCCTTGGTTATCTCTTCTCTCCCCTCACGAAACCCGTGATATTACACACCACGCATCCAGGACAAGCCTCCGGACAAGGACGAGGGCTGTGCCACCATTCAGCGAGACCTGGACAGGCTGGAGAGTTGGGCAGAGAGGAATCCAATGAAGTTCAACAAGGTCCTACACCCCGGGAGGAATAACCCCATAGACCAGTACAGGTTAGGGGTTGACCTGCTGGAAAGCAGCTCTGCAGAGAGAGTCCTGGTGGACAACAAGTCGCCCATGAGCCAACAACATGCCCTTGTGGCCAAGAAGGCCAATGGTCTCCTGGGGTGCATCAAAAATAAAACAAAAAAATATGGCCAGCAAGTCGAGGGAGGTCATCCTCCCCCTCTGCTCTGCCCTGGTGAGGCCACATCTGGAGCACTGGGTCCAGTGCTGGGCTGCCCAGTTCAAGATGGACAAAGAACTACTGGAAAGAGTCCAGCAGAGGGCTACAAAGATGACCAAGGGCTGAGACCTGGGGCTGTTCAGCCTGGAGAAGAGCAGACTGAGAGGGGATCCCATCAATGCTTATCAATATCTGAAGGGCAGGTGGCAAGAGGATGGGGCCAGACTCTTCTCAGTGGTGCCCAGCGACAGGACAAGGAGCAACGGGCACAAACTGGAACACAGGAAATTCCATCCCAACATGAGGAAAAGCTTCACTTTGAGGGTGCCAAAGCACTGGAAGAGGCTGCCCAGAGAGGCTGTGGAGTCTCCTCTAGAGATTCCAAACCTGTCTGGATGCGTTCCTGTCCAACCCGCCCTGGATGACCCTGCTTTGGCAGGGGCTTGGACCGGGTGATCTCTGAAGGTCCCTTCCAACACCCGCCAGCCTGGGATTCTGTGAAGTCTCCATTATTGCAGCAGGAGCCATGGGTACGGAAACCCACACAGCCCTAGGCAGGTCTTCTGGGGGACTGTCAGCAAGGAATATAACCAGGGACTTAAATCCCCCGAGTGGTTTGCACACACCTTGAGTAAGGCCGAATGCAGGGTCTGATCCTGCCTCAAGAGGCCACTTCCCTCCTCTTGGATACAGAAATCAAGAGTAATTTCCCCCAAACTGATGGGGTTACACAAGCGGAGGACCACATGAGAAGGGGAAGAGACACCCTGCTGCATCCCTGCTCCGGGATTAGTTTCCTGACCGCTTTACCTTCACGATAACTTCAGCTCCTAGATGGCAGCTCCGCGATAGCGGAGTTTTGCCGGCTCGCCTCAACAAATGGGGCTTTATCAGGTTTTATTAATTACACTGTAACTACCTCCGCATTGATGTTCCTCTTTCTAGTGATTTCTTGGTCTCTGGGAGCTGCTGATATCACGTGTCTCCTCTCGGGCTATTTGATATCATGATACATCTGATTCTTTCTGTGCTTTTCCTGCTGATTGCGGTCCCTCCCATCGCCTTTGTAATTCTTTACCTCTGTGCATCAGCAGCGCAGAGGCTTCCCTCCGCCTTTCAACCGAAGCCAAAATTGTCCTTGTCCAGCTGGGTCTGCCATTAGTTTTATTTTAGTTTCACGTCCATCTCGGTCCGGCGGATGGGGAGGAGGCAGATGCTTTGCCGTGGGGCTGCAGTCAGGCTCCCCGCTCCTCTCCTTAGTTTAGGAACACCATAAGCAGGACCAGATTATGAATTTCTCCGGATTGTTTTGAATCTGGAAGGAGGAAATAAAGCGCAGAGTACCTGGGATCCTGGCTTTACCGCCTCAGTTTACAGCTTAAGGGAGAAATAAGGGCCCTTGTGTTTATTTCCCAGCTCTCCAGGGGCTCTTCCAGCGCTACATTAAGTGAAAACAGATGAGCTGAGGAGTACACTAACCTCAATGTCTCCTTGGGACACCGTCTCCAACCCTCTTGGAAGTCAATATCCTTGAAGGAGCATCCAATTCCCTGAAAGGTGAGGTTATTCCTAATGAATCTCTCCCGGGGAGCAAGAGAAGGGAGGTGGAATTTTTGCACATGCAACTGAAAATCCTGGAGATGGCTTTTGGCTGAGCTGCGCTAATAAATAAGGACTAATTTTTGAGAGCATAACTCATGCTGGTGGGAGATAAGAAAGGAATGCAAGTTCCCTCCGAGACCAGCCTAGGAGAGAGTTATCCTCTGAGATCAGAGCAGAAATCATCGAGTCAACAGCAGAGGCCAGTCCCCAATAATAAATCCAAGCTCCGCAGAGCAGACCCCGAATCGGCGGAGCGAGGCACCGACCCACCCGGCAGGCAGCAGGAAAGCAGGAGACATGCCAAACTCTTGTCCCGCAGCAAGAGTTTGGTGTTTGCAACACAAACTCCATTTAAACAGCAGGCCGTTTATCTCGGCTATGAAGCGAACACATTCCTCCAAGGTGAGGCAACGGGCCCCGCGGACGGGAAACGCTGCGAGTCCTTCCAATAATGGTTTCAGTGGCACTCTCCTGTTTGGGGAACTTGTCAGGGAGTCAGGTCCAAGTGGTTTAAAGCTCCCAAGAAGCCCAGCGTTTCTCTGCACCCATGAGAAGAGAAGCGAGCCTCCTGCTTACCCTGCTCTTGCACAACTTCTCCGCCTGCTCCTCATTTACCAAGTGATGGAGGTTCAACCAGCATTTTGAGAAAGCGCCTCACTGCTTAGAGAACCTCATATTTCTCCCTGAACAGCTACATCTTCCTTTGTTCTCTTAGTTAAGCTTTTGGATTTATTCAAGTTATTGTCCACCTTGGAAATATCAGGCAACAACCTTTATCCCACCACCTCCAGGTTTGCCTACCTCATGCTGCTGATGTACAATCTCCATCCCTGATCACTCAGTCATCCTGAAACCATGGAAAGTGTAAATTAACCTTCTTGCCCTGTCCTTCACACTCTGGCTGCCTGTATCTCCCCCTCTCCCGCCAGCGGAAGGTTTTCCACCATTGTCTTAAATGATACTGCACTTCTGGCCTCGACAACGGTGGGAAATCCTCGGTGATTCTCAAATATGCGGCTAAATCACTCCTCAACTCGTACGCATGTCCCCAGTATTCATTTTGTAATGCTGAAATTAACTTTCAGTTGGGAATCCCGACCCAAATTCTACAATCTGAACAGGGGATTCTGTTCAGGAATCTGATTCTGAATCAGAATCCCGGAATCAGAAAGGGATTCTACAATCCCTAAAACCTGGGAAATTCTTAGCACTGGTCCTGACCCTTCCAAACCCAAATCTGGGCTTTAAAGGATTTTAGGTCTTCTGATCCTAGGTACACACTCAAAACCCTGACGAATACAAAACTGCATCCCATCCACGGGTGTAACTAAAAGCCATTCCACAGAATGTTTCCCATTCCCTGTGCTTTTCCACAGAAACCCCGTTCCCAGTCTCCGGGGGCTGTGTACGCGTCTCCCTCTCCTCATCTGTTGCGACATTTTTTTGG
Organism: Larus michahellis; assembly: GCF_964199755.1. Classification (NCBI taxonomy): domain Eukaryota; kingdom Metazoa; phylum Chordata; class Aves; order Charadriiformes; family Laridae; genus Larus; species Larus michahellis. The sequence goes on from NC_133912.1 coordinate 2,993,337, forward strand.
CAGCCGAGCCTTCGCCGGAGCAGGACAAATGGGCTGACAAAAACCCCTAGTGCAGCCTGGTCCCTTCCTGCTGCTTCGGGACACTCACTGGTTTCGCTCTTGCTGCTCTGTGCCTCCTCATGTCACTGCAGCCAGGTGACATCATGGCCAGGGATTATGAAATACCCTTCCCTGCTGGCCAGGCGGGGCACGACAGCGAAGAAACACATGTTACATGGACAGAAATAAGTGACAAATACACAACACAGCAGCAATCCTACTGCTGGTACCACCGCAAGTCCCACCAGCTGTGGCAGAGCCTCCTCACTCAACCCATCAATACATCCAGCCTCCAAGAATGCCATTTTGGTACCGTATCGTAGAAAGCAGCTGGTTCTTGTCTTTGCTCTAATGTGTGGCACGGACTGAAGGATGCTGCAGCAAAGCAGAGGCTTGGCAACACTGGGGGGGCCAGGGGCTTGTCTTGCTGGACGCCTCTTTCTTGCTCTACATGGAATATGCTCATCAACTGCTTCTAGGATCCTGCCCAACACCTAATAAGGGCTTGTTGACACAGGACGCTAAAGAATAGTCATCTGAATCCTTCTGGATTGTATTAGCTTAGTGGTATCAGGCTCCTGCGCAGGGTTATGTTCAAATCTTCATTTGCTTTGGGACGCCTGGGGTTTACACAGTCCTCTCGTGCGCTCTGACTGTCCCTCTTGGATTAACACCTTCACTCAACTCAGAAAAACCTTTTTGAAGGTTTTGGCACAGGCAGGCCAAGGTCTTTGCTTCCTTCACATGGTGTCAGAGACAGCAGGACACGCGAGGACGGTGTTAATTGAGCATTAGACCTCGTGCCAGGTCAGACTCCATCCCCAGCAGCCTCTTCTCTCTGATGGGAGCAGGACCGAGCTGCAGCAAGGTCAGAGAGTCGAGAATTCCCAGTTTAAAATTCGACACCTCCTATCAGGGAAGGCGGCAGAAAGACAGCGCTGCTCCAGAGGACTCAAGGATGTGCAGGGAAAGAAGGGAGGGGGGGATGAGTTTTCCTCCTGCTCCCCCCTAACCTGCCTGTACTGGGAGAGGGGGAAAGGGACACCACAGGCCTCTGGATAGGGGGAGCTGAAACCCAGCTCTTCCCCACGGATCAGCCCGTGATGATCCTGGAGCGCTCGCTGCACCTGCTCTGTATTTATAGATCACTCGAGTGGGAAAAAGTCAAGGCAACGGGATCGAGGAGAGAACAGGGTGGGAAAATCAGACCTCAGCTATGCAACACTGCATTTTTCTACAAGCGTATTAAATAAAAATCTTCTATATTAAAACCATAGCCACATTGTTGAAATCCTAAGGGGCTAATCCAGTTTCCTATCTAATCCCGCATCTCCCCAGCGCGTCTTCCAACAGGCTCTCAGAGATGCGCTCTAAGTGAATGGAAAGACGTGAAAAGATTCCACAGCAACCCCTTAGCCCACGCATCTTAAAAATTATAAAGGAAAGCTTCCTTGAAAGTGAGATATCTAGGGCTTTGCTGGAGGTGTTTTTTTTTTGTTTGGTTGGGTTTTTTTGTGTGGTTTTTTTTTTGTTTTTTGTTTCTTACACATCAGAAAACATGCTGTTGTGAGACAGTTACTCAGTGCATTGTCAAATCGGCAGAGACAGGCAATTCTGCCTCAGCGGGCCCTGTGAAATCTGTTTCTGGAATCGGGATGCGTACGTTAATGAAACTCACGGCACCTAAGCAGCTAAACAAGTTGAGTTTCAGCATCAGCTTTCCCATTTATTGGCAACCATACCCTCTGCTCAACACACAGTAATTGCTATGGGCTCAGGAACACGCTTGCAGGAGCGGCTCATTTCAGTAGAAACTCCAGTTTCAGAGCAATGGGCTGTTTCGGGGAGCTCAGCTCCCAGCAGTGACTCTCGGTGGCCAGATGTTGCAAGCCATCCGTCAGCACATCCCGACTGATTGGAAAATCACCTCCGTCTTTTACTGTGAGAGCCACGTCTCTCCATAAGACTGAATAAGAGGAGTAACCTCATTCAAGAAGGGAAGGAGGACTTCTTGGGACACGCGTCACCTCAAGCATACCTTGGGCGCAAGGAACCGTCTTCCCAGTTTCAAACCCACCTTGTTAATTCCAGCGGGACGGTGCCAAGGTGACTGAGGACCCAATTCAGCCCGTTACCTGGACTCCAGTGCCTCCAAAGTCACTTTTTCCAAAGCCCGTTTTCCCCCCTTCACCACCTTGCCATAAAAACCTGCAAACACCCAACATTAAAAACCTGCTGGGAATGCACTGGGATTTGTAGCAGCAAACACCGGCCAACGTGACAGAGACATCACCAAATTGCTATGCAAAGAGCTCTATTTTTAAACCTTCGCCTTGGCTACCTATTAACTCCTTTCCTCCTGGGATGCGGCGCAGAGATGCCTTTCAGTTTGCAGAAAGCAACGGCCCCGATTCCTGCCTTTTAACCTTTACGATTTGTTTTCATCTCCAGGAGGGAGAACTGCACCCCCTGGACTCCATTTCAAGGCCCGGCTGTGTTGGTTTTGGACAGTTTGGAGCCGTTTCATACTTTGCACTGGCACGGACTTGTTATACCAGCTGCTTAACAACAACACACCTGTACGCAAGCTGGGGCTGGGGGCTGCAAAGTAACCGAGCAGCCCTCTTAATTATTGCAGGGTGACGCAGTGATGTCAGCATGACCTCATGGTTTACTTTAGCCCCATGATGTGATGCGATGAAGAGCCCGTGTTTTCTCAGCTGTCCACGGGCCCTCCAGGAGACCCAACTGACCCGTGGGCAAAAGCTCCTACGTACAGGTGTCCACCTCTGGACCAGAACCGGAGCCCTTCACCCATCCCTTAATGAAGTTGCATCTCTTCCCCGTTGACGTATAATCAGTTTTCCCCTCTCGGAAAGATTTATTGGAAGTGGTTTGGGGTTTGGTTTGGCTTTCAGAACTGATGAAAAGACTCTTAATTCTCTCTTTTGGAAATCTGTGCCTTGCTACGGCTGCCTCCAACGGGCCAGGAAGCTACAAACCCAATGGCATCCATATAAAGGCTGGGAAAACATCTCTGCGGCAAGCTGAGGGCTCGTGCAGGAAAATATGAGACACGTTTACGTAATAATTATAACTCACACTCGCACAGAACCTTTCAGCAGGGGATTAAAAAGCACTTTGCGAACATTATCAACCACAACTCTTCGATGAGGTAGGTACGATTCCCCCTGCCTCGGCAGGAGAAGCCAAGGCAGAGAGAGAGGGGCGTTTTTCCAGCCCACACTTTCAGAAGGCAGCCTGCACCTTTGGAGGCCTCGGGGTTTGGATGCCAAAACCAAAAATCGCTAAAAATGAAGTCACAGGAGGCCTGACTTCCCCCCTGGATTTCATAGAGGTGATAGCTCAGGTTGTGATGACCAGTATCCTCCACGAACCAGCCCTGAAGTGTTTTGAGAAAGGCAACTAAGGAGCTCACGCACCAAATAGCGGCGGCCGCTTTTGCAATTAACACATAAGACGCTTTAACATTAGGACTAGAGTTGTAATTACCAAAGCCTGGGTATAAACGCATTATTTCAGCATTATTGTTGTGCTAGCTAGGAGAAAACCAACATGCTTTAGAAACAGTCACATGCACAGTTCACCCCATCTTCATTAATGTTTGAGTTTGTCAGCGAGATAAATACGTTTTCGCTCTTCCCCCAAAACCTAACTACTGCACTGGAAGGTACCAAGCCATGCCGGAGGCAAAAAAGAGTTTGGAATCAACCCACTTACGACGCTCTAGAAAACCGTCTCCTTCCTCTTCCCTTGCAAATAGGATTTAGCCAGGACAACGCAGAAACCCGGCGCTGTGACCGGGCTCCTCAGCCATCTCCTAGAGCCAGGGTCACCTCACGGCACAGGGGTTTTGCGAAGGTCCGATACAGGCCCTGGAGAAGGAGTATTTATTTACAGACCGCTCTTGGAAACCTGGAAAGGCCATGGGAAATCTGACATTTAACCACCTTACTGTCAAGAGGAAAGGCGGCCCAGAGCTTGCCGCAAGGGTTAATTCACTAGCCCTGCTCCTAACAAACATCGACAGACCTCAATTATGCTGCCCACGTTTTAAGAGGGCCATAAAACATATATTGCGTTGGCAAGATAGTCAAAAGCACCCCCGGGACTTGTGCTCTGAACTCCTTAAAGAAGTTTTACTTGATTTGATTTTCATTTTTTGGTTGGGTTTGTTTGGGGTTTTTTTTTTTTTTTTTTTTTTTTTTTTTTTTTTTTTTTACTTATCCCATACATCTGCATTATTGTGAGGTATGTGTATAAACTCTGGGAGATGAAAGAGCTTCTATCTGCAAATACCCTACCGATATAAATAGATCACACTGGACCAGAGGCATCACTTTCAAAATACCTGAGTATTCCTTACCGATCTCCCCCCACTGTTGGCACAGAACACGCTCCCAAGTCCCTAAAGCTGGGCTGAAATTAAAATTAAAGCGTGGGCTCCCAACTCACCGGGTGCTTTCAAAAGCTTTGCTCTGGACCCCTCCAGTCTCAGCTTCCCCCCCCAGCCCCCACTTTCGGCACAACCGCTCCTCAGGCATGCAAAGTAGCCTGAAAATGTGGCTGCTTTCAGAAAAGTAACTGTATAAAAATGACACCTCATTACCACAAACATCTGCCCCGCATGTTTTGGGTGAGTCATACGCGCTCCGTTTACAGAGCAGGAACACAAACACATGTTTTTTACTCCTCTGACCAACGCGGTGCCAGCGCAACTCGGGGAAAAGCCCAAGAGGGTCCCCTGTGCCTCACACGGTCATCCCAAAACCGTCCGCATGGCAACAAAACAGCCACCTCCTTCCCCACACAACACCCTTCGCGCTAACAGCTGCTCTTATTTCTTTTACAGGTAGGGAGGTAGAGGCACCGGGGTCCAAAAGGATTTTAAGATCAAGAACAGGCTGAGGAAAGAGCTTTTTGTAATATTCAAATGCCGATGTCTGCAGCACTAGGGGTTGCAAAGCCTCAGGTGCTCTTGATAGGAACATCCCTTTCATAAATTCACAGCCTCTAGGTATCACCGCTCTAAGCTTAATACCGCATTAGGCTAAGCGTGACTAATATGCAGAGAGGCCTGCTGATTAGCTTTGGGAGCAGCTACTCTTATTGCCATTTGATGAGTGGGGAAACTGAGGCACAAAGCCACGATGAGCAGACGCCCGCTGTAATTCATGACAAGTTCAGAGCTCAATACACGGAAGTATTGAGTGATGTCAAAGTACAGACTTGACCCTACACACGGGCACTTCTGCTTGAGCAGAAGATGCAGCCGTTTCATTTCAGGTGAAATAAGAACGCAAGGAGTCTCAGAACCCAAGCTGCCGTGTTTTCCTGCAACTGAACAAGCTCTACCGCTTCCCCAACCTGGGGAATGAATGATTCACGGTATCAGAGACCAACCCGAGTTCCCCACCCACACCCCCAGCACCTCAGTGACTTCAGAAGGACTCTTGGGATAAAACATAGTAGTAGGACACAGTTTTCCTAACAAAACACCTACTCCGACCTCAACCTACACCACGGAGAGACCAAGGAGAACAGACTCGGCGGCACACGTGGCCTTTGGTGAAGCTGGGAGATCGGCAAGGGAAACGGACGCTCAAATTATGATTAATCCAAGCTATCCCTAAACCTCTGCACAACTCAGACCTGGGGCTGGACCCAGCCCAGCAGCAGTTTAAGTATTACACCTTGCAACCATGTTGGAATTGCTTTCCGACAGCGTTCGCGCTGCAGGGCTGCAGCCAAGCAGACGAGATATCCTCTGCTGGAGCTGAGCAACGTGAGATTATCCATCACTAAAAATGCATCCAAAGCATCTCCTTCACTCCTACGATGGTTTTTATCTTATGGTGCCAGGAGCTACAACATCCTGGAAGCTTTGAGAAATAAGCTTGGTTTCAACAAAATATTTGGGACTTGCAATACAAGCCCCATCCAGCGATTAGTGCATCTTCAAACGCTCTGCTGAAAACAAGCCTTAAAGTCACTTACTAGAGCACCAGCACTGCAGCATCTTCACACCTCAGGTCAGTTATTAGTTATTTAAGAGAAAACACACCCCTGGACCCCCCAGACGCTATGCAAAGGCTCCAGTGCAGTCCTGCCTTCCAGTCGCAACCGGGCACAGCACCGCCAAAGGGCAAGTTCGAGCAGTTTTTCAGGCTGAAAAGGACAATAATTGAAACTCACAGGTTCTTCTGACCTGCACTTCATCACGTCATTTCGACCCTAATTTTGTACCCCCCTCCAGTTGCCATGGAGGGTGGTCACACAACCACTGAGCTTTGATGGTATCCAGAGCCCATCCGAGATCACGCTTTGGCATCTACAAATGGTTTATTCCGGCCAAAAAAGGCACCCGGGGCACAAGCTCTGATTAGGAAAAGCTGTTTCACAACGTGATGCAATTACAGGACAACTGGTGGACTCTGCCAGGAAGAGTTTATTTTGAGTGTTTTGTTTTTTTTTTTCAAAACAAAACTAAAGCAGAAAAATGTGTGATTTTTATTGCTGGTGAAAGGTGCTGGATTTGCACTCAAAGGAAGCACAGAATTGTGAAATGAGCTGGGGAGAACCGATTTCCCTATCTGATGAAGTTTTGCAGTATCCTGAATTTCTTCACATCCACATCACAGCAGCAAGAACTCAGAATTACCTTTTTTTCCCCCCCCTCCTTTAGGGATGTTACATTAGCTTTGATAACCAAGTTATCAGCTCCTGACTGTAAATCAGAATATCCAACTTAGGAATTGTCCAAAATTAAAGCGTCCATATTCTTCCCTTAAGTTTTTCAGTAGAAAAACCTCAAGTTTCCTACAAGAATTCTCATTTAACCAAAACCCCTCTAGAAAAGGCTAGTTACCAGCATGGTAAGCAAACCTCAGAAGGGGCTGGATCCTAATTTTACATCTGTGGATGAGTACCCCACGAAGAACAACTCCCCCTTGGCTTAGATTGTCTTCCCACCTCTGATGGTGTAATGGTTTGTGCTGTTATCCCCATAAGCTCTTAAATGGGTTGAAACACCCACCACCCTACTAGTAAAAGGGCATCAGCTAACACATAATTTTGGAGAAATGGGAAAAAGGAAGCCAATTTCTGCACTGGTAGCAGGAGAGAAGATGATGACAGAGGGAGGTGGGGTAAAGACCACCTCTAAATCCAACTCCCCTTTAGCTAAAGCATCTCTGACTTCAACCTAAAAGTCTGCAGCAGCAGCTTCAGCTGGCAGCTCCAACAAATCATAGAATCATGGAATGGTTTGGGTTGGAAGGGACCTCAAAGATCCTCCGGTGCCACCCCCTGCCCTGGGCAGGGACCCACCAGCCCAGGTCGCTCCAAGCCCCGTCCAACCTGGCCTTGAACCCCTCCAGGGATGGGGCAGCCACAGCTTCTCTGGGCAACCTGGGCCAGGGGCTCACCGCCCTCACAGCCAAGAATTTCTTCCCAATATCCCATCTATATATCCCCTCTTCCAGTTTAAAACCATTACTCCTTGTCCTGTTGCCACTAAATCACAGTATACACTGGCATTTTACTTGCCCTTCCACTGCAGAGGCGAAAGAGCACATAAGGCAAGAAGAATCCCATTCTACGGGAGAGAAAACAAAAATGTTCTGCTGCTTTCAACACGAATTCAGCAAGTCAGGGAAATGTCCCCATCGATGGTCCCTTCTCCAACACCCATTGTGTTAGTCAACACAGAAGCACGGACCAAGCGCAGGGATCTATGGTTTCAAAGCAAACACACAAAGCTGGGGTTGCTTTACACCAGCAGACAATGTTCTCTCCATCATTTATCTTGGCCAGCCAAGAACTCGCACTCTTGATTAACTCTGTGTTTAGGGGAGAGGCAGCGAATTCCAGGCCACAGCGCTCTGGTGGGACATACGGATGGAAACCATCACTGCTGAGCACGCAAGTGCTGCTAGGAAGTCTTCAGAGGAGTCCCCAGAACTGCTGAACCCTTCCCAGGGCACAGCCGGTCACACCAAAGCTTTAGCGTCGCCGGACAAAAGCCGTGCTGCAAAGAATAGGGCCGGGAAAGAGTTTAGGCGGTGCCAGGATGCAATCGTTCCAAAGAACTCAGAAACCACAAAATAACTTCCCCAGTCATGTACAAAAACAATCATTTTGGAAGAGCCTCCTGTGAGTACATATACTCATTTACACTCTGTTGTTATTATTATACATGTTATTCTCCATTGGTGATGAAATCCATATGTCTGCTTTTCCCTTCGTTCTTTCTACATTACTATCTGAGGCTTTGATTTATTCCCTGGCTTTCTAAATTGATTATTCAGAGCCATATAGGAGGGAAAACATGATACTAGAGACCCAGAGACAAAGTCATAAGCAAAAACAAAGGGCAAAAAAAAAAAAGAGATATCACAGTGCCAAGTATCACACATCTGTAGTGTCTCTCGACAGACGTGGGGGAAAATATCGAGCTGTTCTCCGAAATGAAGCAGACAGGGATTTATTGCAAAAACTACGGTAAACTAAACTTATTGGGCAAGGGTTAAGAAACTAAGGACGCGATCTTATAAACACTGAAGCACATACTTAACTTGATTTCAACATCAAAGACTCCTCACGTGAGTAACGTTATTGAGCATGTGTTTGCAGGGCACGAGGGGTTAGCGTTACAGTCATAAAAGTCTGAAAAGGCTGGGACAAAGAGCGCAAATAAGCAAGGATTAAAAATAACCAAAATAGAGAAAGCTGGCAAGGAACTCTTGGCAGCTAAAATAATAATAGTAAAAACCCCACATAAATTAAAACATTGTTAACATTATATATGCGAGGGATCCTCAATCTGCTTGTTTGCCAGACTGAGCAATGAGATGGTCTTGCTGTTGGGACCTTTGTTCTTTATCACCCCTCTCACTGCACGTCTAAAATTGGAGCCCCGTATATGAGAAAACAGCTTTATTTGCTTAAATCTTCTCACCCAAATGTGACAGCCTGCAGAGCAGGATGACCGCAGGATGAGCGCTGCTGGTTAAGTCTTCCCAGTAGGACCTTCTCTTCCTCGATGTGTTGAGTTTCTGCTGCAGCAGAGCCCGATGCCAGCATGCAGATGGAGCACAAGGTTCTTTATAGCTAAGAGGACATATCTACATAGCAAAAGCCAAGCTGCCCACCAGTCCTATTACTTTCACATCACTGGTAGAGCACCTGCAAGTTCCCCATCATAGATGAGGACCACACATCAACCCATCCCTAGTAACCTCAGCCTTGCTGCAATAACAGTGGTACAGAGTAGATCCAACCAAGCGAGCCTTAAACGTCCACACAGGTACCACAACACAACCACCGTAGACCATCTCCCGCTTTGAGGGGCCAGTTGTCATCTTCTGGAAAACCTCAGAAAGAGAATACGTTGCAGGAAGTTTATTACGGTTCAAAAGAGCACTTTGAAACGGTGGACTTCTGCCTACTTCTAGATGGCTCTCTGCAGCAGAGAGGAAAAGCCTCACCTGTTACTGCCCTTGTCCAACTTCTGCCAGCTCAGAGCAAGAGTAACGCTTTGAAACATCAAGCTCAAGCTGGAAAAAGTTAGAGATAGCAAGAAAGTGAGGAAAAACCCACTTACCCACAACTCGCAAGTTTCCTGTGGGAAAATTAGAATATTTTTTTTTTTTGGTGGAAGGCTGTCAAAAAAGGGATTTTTCCCATAACTTACTTTCTTTCAGGGGAAATGCTGGAGTCGCAGCCAGCTCTATTCTAAAGCTCCTAGGTTTCCAGTATTAGGCTGGGAATATAATAAAAATACGCTTATTTGGAAGAGTGCTGGTATTTCTAACTCCTAATAGAGCTGATTTTAGGACCAGCATGAACAGCTATTAGTAGTTTTTAGAAAACTGTCAATAGGAGATACAGCAGCACAGATGAAAAGTGTCAGTAGGAGCTTTAGAGAACAGTTTAGCTCCCGTTCCCTTCTCCAAGCTATTTCTTTTGCCATATTTCTCAGAGACAAATTATTAATTAGTCTCAGAGAGATGAGGAAGCTTTCGTGGCTGTCTCTGCTGTTCAACATCCACTTAAAGCGTGGTCTACCAAAACTTGGCCAAGGAGCTTGACAGCTTTGCTTCTTCAGCTACCCATTCATCAACACCGCTCCCTTTGCTCAGCTATAAACACCCACCCCAAACCACTCGGAGTCCTCTTGGCCAAAAATCGACCCTGATAAACAAGTCCCTTCTTAAGGGAAGTGGTGAGAGCTGCTCACTGGTGACCCCTTGGAAGGGGATTTGCAGAAGAGGCAGCTTCTGCTGGTTATCACACATTGGCATTTGTGGCTTCTGGGCCCTGCTCCTCCACCAACTCCTTAAATACTTCAAGTGAGACTTGCTGCCTTGCTCTGGAGTCCTCAACACGAGAAGGACATGGACCTGTTGGAACGGGTCCAGCAGAAGGCCACGAAGATGATCAGAGGGCTGGAGCCCCTCTGCTGTGAGGACAGGCTGAGAGATTTGGGGTTGTTCAGCCTGGCAAAGAGAAGGCTCCGGGGAGACCTTATAGCAGCCTTCCAGTTCCTCACGGGGGCTACAGGAAGGACGGGGAGGGACTCTGGATCAGGGAGCGTAATGATAGGACACGGGGTAACGGCCTCAAACTGAAAGAGGCTAGATTTAGATTGGATACCAGGAAAAATTTCTTTACTGTAAGGGTGGTGAGATACTGGAACAGGCTGCCCAGGGAAGCTGTGGCTGCCCCATCCCTGGAGGGGTTCAAGGCCAGGCTGGATGAGGCTTTGAGCAGCCTGGTCTAGCGGGAGGTGTCCCTGCCCAGGGCAGGGGGGTTGGAACTAGGTGATCTTTGAGATCCCTTCCGACCCGAACCATTCTGTAATTCTGTTAAGGCAGTTGAGGGTTGAAACCTTCACAGCTCAGGTAGCAGAGGACAGTCCTTTCCATTGCTCCCGCTGAAAATGCAGAGAGGGGGTTGACAAGAGATCCCCATTTCCTATAATTTAAGCAAAGTCACATCACTGCGCTTGGAATTTCATCAAGTAACTCGTTTAGAGCTTCCTCCTCTCACTTGCTCAGTGGAAAGGGCTAACAGAAGTGGAAGAAAGCAAAGCTGGGCACAAAAAGAAATTAGGGGTTTGTTCAAGTCAAACCCGTGCTTTCCTGGAATAGCTGAAGTGACAGCGCCATAGCACTGCGCTCCAGTAAACCCCAAGGCACGTTTGCTAGAGCAGTCCATATCAGACAGTCAATATCTAGGGCCTAGATCAGCACAAACTACATGCAACAAGGAATGCGGTGTATTTTTACCCCCAACTTCTTCCAGCAACCGTTAACTTCCTTCCTCTACTCTTGAGCTGTCTGGTTTTTCAGCATTTGGTACCATATCCCATGCTCGGAATTGGCAGGAAGATTAAAGAAGTCTGTAGCTCTTGTCTTCACGAAGCATTGCAAAGGGATCATGTCATGGCTAATCCCTCCCCCACCACCTATCACTTATTATTACAAGAAAACTAAATCGCCTTGGAACCAGGAAAGTCTTTTTTTTCATCTTAAGATTGTCTCCACTTTCAATCTACAGCGTAACGTTAAACCTCTCTCTCCAGTAACGCTAGCCCCGCTGGGCATCTGATCTCACCAGCCAAGAACCGTCCCACCAGAGCCGCGGAAGCGCCGGCAGACAGAAATACAGGATCCAGACTTCGGCTCCGTGGGACAGGGAGACTACCTCGCGCTCTGATAAGACGCAGCAGAAGGAAGAAAGAGCCTCAGGGATTTTCAAGACCCTGTGAAGCCTTACAGCTGGAGGAGACAGAGCAAACGCAAGGCTCGGTAGTTCCAGCTGAAGAGGTATTGCAAGAGAACACATCTCTTCCCTTGGAGGTACCATCTGGGCCAACAAACAGTAACGCGAGAGGGGCTGTGGTTCCTGAACTATGCTAGATAACACCCTTACACTGTCACCGCGGCCCAGACCCACCCTCCTCCAACCCCTTTCCCAGAAGTCTAACCTTTTTTCCGGGCATTGCTTTATTTTTTGCAGAAGAGTTTGCCTGCCTTTGCCCCGCGGACAGTGTGTTGCGAGACACTTTTGTACCCGCACCCATGATGGCATCCTCTCTGCTGCTTCATTAGTCATGGCCACTTGCAGACACCCCAAAAGAAACCCTGGAGCATCCCTTTATTTTTTTTTAAACCACTATGAGTATAAAGCAGTTGGTACCAGCCGCATTGGAGTTTACCAACACTTAACAAGGGAAGAACCATGACTAGATACAAGCTTGGGATAAGCAGAAGGAACCTCTTCACCCCCCTGTTGCAATGAAGACACCAGGAGACTCCAACTTCCAGCCCTGTGGTCTGTCCAGCCTGGGAGCACCAGGAATTTTGCCTGCTCCATGGCTTCTTGCCACAAATAAAAGCGATCACGCTTCAGGGGCTGCGCTCTCTTCCCATAGACGAGCTGCCTCTGCACATTCCCAAACAAAGCATTACACTATGTGAAAAGAAGGCACGAGCCCTGCAAAGCCCATCCCGCTGGCTAAGACAGGAAATATCTCCCATCATCTCGGCTAATCCTCCACCGATACAATGAGAAATGATGTCCAACGGCCGCCAAAAGATTATTAAGGGGAGAACAAAAATACTGCACCGCCCATTGCAACAGAGCCAAAGGCAATAAAAGGGGAAATACAAAGTGCGGCCAATGGCTGGAAGGAGGAGGGGGTGAGAAGAACAGCCGGCAATGCCTTCAGCAAAGCCCCAGCCTTGGAGTACAGGTGGTTCGAGGACACAACGGCTTAAGCCCAGCTCCCCGGGAGCCAGTATCATCCTTTTTGCTGCACCAATGCATCTGTTTCACTGGAAAACAGGCTTTCATTCCTGACAACTCGACTAATACACAGGAGAGGGCAAGAGGGCCACAGTAAGGCCCATGCACTGACGTTAAAATAGGAGCTGACTTCAGCATACAAAGCTCAAGGGTAACCAAAAGGGTCTTCCCGGCCACTCAACCTCAAGTAACACCGCATTTCACAGCGGTGTGCCAGCTCAACTTCGCATTTTCTGTACGCTCAACAGCTTCTCCCCTTCGGTTTGGCCATAATGAAAGGACGCGCGGGCCATGGCTTGAGTTTACGGTACATCCTGAGACCTGCCTCCAGCTAACACACAGCTTCCAGCAACAGCAGACATCCCTAGCAGGGTCCTACCAGCGCATCCTACCCCAGAAACACTGTTTTTCCTCCTTTTATCAGCACCCTTGACTAACAGATTGGCTTTAGCTGCCAAGATACAACTAGAACAGCCATTTGCAAATATTTTGCTAGCTACATGTTCCGGGATATTAAGGGCTCTGGGTTACCTGGGATAATCATGCATATCCCATCATCGCCAAGCCAGCTGTTTTGGGGAATATGGCATTTGGATGCCATACCAAAAACTCTCGCAGCATCTCCCTACTGCTCCGCTCCCCGCTGCTCGAGAAGGTCTGTGAAATTAAACAAGGCATTTGGACGGACAGCACTGAGGGAAACTTGGCGTCTGCTTCAATACCAGCCTCCAAAAAGCATTTCCCAGGTTGAATAACTTGTTTTTAAAGGCAGCATTCCTTGACATCTTTTTTTTCCCCTGTTGTTTTCTAACAAGTGCATTTAAGGCAAATAGATTTAACTCTTGCAGAAGCAGCACAGATAAGCCCCCTTCCCTTCGCTCCCTTCTTGGGGAAGATCTTCCACTTCTAGTGTTTTTACAGAGTTCACATACACAGTCCCATCGTCCTGCTGCCACGGGAAATATTGCTTTGGGGAAATTATCAGGGAAAAAATTATTCCACCAAGCAGGTTTAGACTGGATTTCTTTTTTTTTTTCTTCCCATGTGACAAGAAAAATGAAAAAAAACCAAAACCCCTCTCATTTTGTGCCCGAATTGACATTTTCGGTTTCATCTTTTATCTCAGGAAAACACAGCCATATTGTAAAGCCCACCCTTACCGTGCAGACCTTCCCTTTGACCTTCTCAACGTACCAAAATGCTGCGCTCGCCCTGCATAGCAAACCTCGTGCCATCCTCCCAGCCAAGGCGACTCCTTAGTGACAGCACAAAGTGATGCCAGATGAGATGCTTTAGCTTTCGATCTCCTGCATAGCAATTAGTGATGGAGAATATGAAAAAAAAAAACCAAACAACTTTGTTTTTCAGCCTACAGCTCGCAGACACCCCCACACACCCTGGCACACCTCACATTTCACCAGCTCTTCTGTATCTACGCTGGTTTACACTCGCCTTCCTTTAGCCAGCAATTTTTCCACTGCCACAGAGCAGGGGGGGCGGTTTGCGGTGACAGAGCAGTGCCGCTTGCCAATCCCCAACAGCTGAAGCCAGACTTAATCCTCTCTACAGACAAAGGCCTGGGAAACAAACATAATAGGTTTTAATTTGATGTTTGCTTACATTTTTGATAACGAACACAGAGATCTTGGCACCCTGCAGAGCACAGTCTCTCCTTGGTGAGCTTTTCATTGCTGTCCCTCATTTTCATGCAGGAATATCCCTCACTTTGGGGAAACATTTCTTTTGTGTGCTGGGGAGACGCTGACTCAGATCCTGCTTCACACCACCAAGGCATTCACCTTCCTCCAAAATATTTGGGAACGCCTATGGAGAAGTTTGGGCTCAGAGATGCAGGGCAAGATAGAGTGGAAAAATTAAGATCAAAGGAGTTTGCATAAATCACAGAATGGTTTGGGTTGGAAGGGACCTTAAAGACCATCCAGTGCCACCCCCTGCCCTGGGCAGGGACACCTCCCACCAGCCCAGGTTGCTCCAAGCCCCGGCCAACCTGGCCTTGAACCCCTCCAGGGATGGGGCAGCCACAGCTTCTCTGGGCAACCTGGGCCAGGGGCTCACCGCCCTCACAGCAAAGAATTTCTTCCCAATATCCCATCTAAATCTCCCCTCTTTCACTGTAAAACCCTTCCCCCTCGTCCCATGGCTCCCCTCCCTGCTCCAGAGTCCCTCCCCAGCTTTCCTGGAGCCCCTTGAGGGACTGGAAGGGACTGGAAGGTCTCCCCGGAGCCTTCTCCTCTCCAGGCTGAACCCCCCCAGCTCTCTCAGCCTGTCCTCCCAGCAGAGGGGCTCCAGCCCTCCCAGCATCTTTGTGGCCCTAAAGATGCCAAACTGGTCTAAATCCCACACACCAGCCCTTGAAGTACTGCCTAAATCTCAGTTTGCTCCCCAGGCAACTTTCACCCGTCCAGATTTGAAGGCAAACAAGCGTATTTCATTTAATTTTGCAGTCACAGAAGCATTTGGGGAGAGCCAGGGACCGATTGTCTTTGAGCACAATAAATGCCCGAGTTGTTTCCAGCGAGGCCGAGCTCCCACGGATTCTGGTTCAAGTTGCACATTAACTGAAAATTGGGCCATTTCATTACAGTTCAGCAAAACACATGAATATGTGATAAAGTCTGTGTCTGGGCCCCCTCAGTGGCACCACAATTATGCTAATAACGATAATAAAAAGAGGATGTTCCCTCCCGGAAAGTTTATAGTCTGAAGAGAGAGCCAGACAAGGAGTTCTTGAACTCCAGAAGGAGTTCAGCATCCCAGTTCCCACACCCGTACCTCCCACGTGCCGTACTTCGGCAGCCCTTCTCCCTACACCTTCCCCGCTGGCGGGACCATCCAGCTTTGGAGACCATATTTTAGAGGGAAGAGTCCTGCTGCTACTCAAGTTATTATCAAATCCTCCGGTTTCATAAATACTTGAGACGCTCGACATCAAAGTCCGGCTTATGACAACTCCCAGCTCAAACATTTTAATTTCTGCGCAGAGGACACTGCAAATTGTTCTACAACACATCAAAATCCCACGGGGGCACTCAAGTGATTATACAAAAACTGAAACACCCAACACCTTCCAGGAAATCCTAAAGGTGTTTTCCTTAAACATACTCAACAAATCCTTTGCAACAGAGTGACCTATTCCAGTGTCTGGGTGTTAGAGTCCCACTGTGGACCTGTTGCCAGATTTTCCACATGAGTAATACTGAGTAGGAGGCACAAAGGGAACGCACATCCTCGCTCCTCGTCAGGCTCCAGATCTGCCACGGGGTCCCAGCTGGCAGAGTGAGGAAGGGAGACCCAATTCCCACCTCCGCCGTGCCACTGGAAGTCATCTGCCCACCAACGAGGTACCCAGCTAACCGGAGCGTGTGCTACTCCTGATGCTTTGGGTGCTACTGGGTAACTGCATTGCTTGGGACTGGTCCGAGTTCAAATCCCACATAACTGCATCCTTACCTAAAAGCTGCCGTTACTGTTAAGCAGAATCATTTTCTCCTGGCGGTCTTATAAAGAGGGTGGTTTCCAGTAGAGGTTGCTCCTATTAAACTGTCAGAGTTGTTCCAGGGCTGGCAGCCGTGAAATCAAATTTGCTACGTGGGGATGGCTTTTATTCAAAAGCCTGACGACTGGACTCCTCATGCAGAAGCTTCCCCAGTTCAAAGCTCCCAGAGGAGTCCATGGAGAGGGGTAAGGTGCCACCAGGCAGCGTAACACCTTCGTTATTCCCCACCTCTCCCTGAAGGCGCTTGTAAGTCTACGGAGAGCCCAAGATGTACGTATGTTCCTGCCCTTGACACCTACGTGTGTATGTACGTGCAGCACGGAGACAAGCCCCCACTGGCAGCTCCTCCGAGTGACAGCTGAGTTTGAAGGCTCGCAAGAGCCCTGTTTATACATCCCAGCACGATACTTGTCTTTTTTTATTTGCAATAGGAAACCACACGCGACCCAGGCCTAGGTCCACTCCAAACCCTCCCAGGCAGAGCTGTTGGCTGGCCCGTCTCTCTTCCTCCTCTATTCATGCACCTGGTGATTTATGCGCAAACCTCCTCCATGACAAATTATATCCAGGGCTTGTTCCCCACCCAGAAGGGAGGGTGTTTCTCCGCTGCGACAGTCGCCTCAAACGCTAATCTCATCCCCCGGCAAGCTCGCAGCGCTGACACACGTATTCCCCCTTCTATCATCCAGAACCTCAGGGATTATGAAACACTTTGGGTTTGAGTGGGTTGCCTTTTTTTTTTTTCAGGCCTGGCAAAAATCTCACTTAATAAAGCTTGCTGTTTTGGCAGCAAACCATTAACAACTGTTCTGTGTCTGGTTTTCTCCTGCTTACATCTACCTTTTAGCAGCAGGCTCCAGACCGTGTTTCCCAAGTTAGAGAAAGGTCCACGACAGAGTGCCAACAACCTTCAAGTTGAAGATATACAAGTTTACTCTTCCCTGTCCTCATATCTGGTTACCCAGCAGAAAAGGCAATTAAATTACCTGGTTGGGAATAAATCACCAGTCATAGCCATTATTCCTTGACATTGACTTGTTTTCTTCTATGTCACAGCACTTAAGTGAGTAAATATCAGGCAAACAACTGCATAAGTCAAACATTCAATTTCAAAATAGTTTCTGGAGCCATCACAAGTAACACAGGTCACAGGGGTAGAGTTTCCTTGCATGGATACCACCACGTGTTTATTTGCAAGATGCTCCCAGGGCAGATTTATGCGAACGGGGCTCTATTTATGTTGCACTTGCCCCAGATTTCTAACTCGGGATCCATTAAACGGGTTAAATCCTGGGGCAGCAGGTATTTTAATTAATGTGGAATCAGAAAAGACAACAAAAGCATCCATGGAAGTTCTGGGTGGTTTTAATTCCCAAACTAAGAGCTCACCCGTTTCACTATAAAGGTTATAATCTCCGCGTACGTCTGCGGGAACATGCAATTGGCGCACAGGCTATTTTTCAGCTGTCTGAAGCAGCGAGAAAAGCATCATTATAGGAACCTGGAAGCCACCTCTCTTTATTGAGCAGTTATTGAGCTCCCATTCTCCACATAATTGCTTTTCACCTACCGAGACTGGCAGAAAAAGGTCTCTCACACACAATACAGAACTCTATTTCAAGAGATTCAGAAAATAACTGCGATAAAGCACAAGAAGCAGCAACAGAAGTGATCCAGCAGATGTGCCTCCATGATACTTTTTCCAAAAAAAGTGATGCTCGTCTTTAAACAACCACCTAACAGACATACGGAGCAGTCACCCCACTCACCAGTTTGGCCAGACAGTATCAGACACCAGTTAATAGCCCACTTCCGATTTCGTGCAGGAATCACCAGGTTTTCCATTACTAGAGACCTAAACACCCACATCGAACCATTTTGCCCGCTCGCTCCCACTCCCTGCCTGTGGCCAATGGTTTTCTCCAAGTCTTCCCAGGATGTTGCAGTAACAATTAGGTCAAGCTCATACTCCGATGTGCAATGCCAGTTCCTCCCCTGCTTAGCCAAGCTCTCCACATCCATGTGGTAGCAATTAAAGGGTGACTTCCATTCTTACCTCTGTTTTGCTCTTGCTTCCCTGGCTTACTCCTAAATCACTGTTCCTTTGCTCCTCTTCTCATCCTTTTATTCCCACCTTATAGCATCTCCCCAAGGAGACTCTCCATGAGATCACCTCTCTGGAGTCCCCAACAGCAGAAGGACACGGAGCTGTTGGAGCGGGGCCAGAGGAGGCCCCGGAGATGCTGGGAGGGCTGGAGCCCCTCTGCTGGGAGGACAGGCTGAGGGAGCTGGGGGGGTTCAGCCTGGAGAAGAGAAGGCTCCGGGGAGACCTTCCAGCCCCTCAAGGGGCTCCAGGAAAGCTGGGGAGGGACTCTGGAGCAGGGAGGGGGGCCATGGGACGAGGGGGAATAGCTTTACACTGAAAGAGGGGAGATTTAGGTTGGATATTGGGAAGAAATTGTTTGGTGTGAGGGTGGTGAGCCCCTGGCCCAGGTTGCCCAGAGAAGCTGTGGCTGCCCCATCCCTGGAGGGGTTCAAGGCCAGGTTGGACGGGGCTTGGAGCAACCTGGGCTGGTGGGAGGTGCCCCTGCCCAGGGCAGGGGGTGGGACAAGATGATCTTTAAGGTCCCTTCCAACCCAAACCATTCTAGGATTCTATACCTAGAATGCTCTGGGTTAGACTGGTCTTCTCTTTGGCTACCCCTCCTATATAGAATCATTTAGGTTGGAAAATACCCTTAAAATCATCAACCTTTCTCTTGGGCCACTAACACACACAGATCTCACCTCAGTGCCATCCCAGCTAGCCTTTTTACACCTGCCTCCACCCGATCATCACCTTGCCACGATCCAAGAGCCCTTTTCCCTGGAGCCTGCATCCCATCCTAACATCTCACAGAGGTTTCCTGAGCCTGGGGATGAAGGTACCCTCCATCCTCCCACTATGCCATATTCTTCACTGAAAAAAGCTTCCTCTTTCTTTTCTTTTTGCCCCTGGACCTCTGTGCTACAGACAACGCTTCACCGCACAACACTGATGATTTTCCTGCCTGGAAACGGGGACAATTTCTGCATCGTTCTCTTTGGGATAGACACCTCGAGTAACTCTAAAGGAACAAACACACACACACCCCCACACCCCCAACAACAGTATTGGCTCAAAGCAATAAGTACAACCGCAATTCGCCAAGTGGAAGAGGGGTATATCCACAGCTCCAAGGCATTGCAACCATACGAGCAGCCATTCTACATTTGAGAGGAAGCCATGGGATTTATTTGTACCATGCGATGATGAAATAGCTTCTAATCCAACAGTAACTAAGAAGGACGTTAAGCCACAGCTAGTAAATGAGGTATTTTGAAATCAGCAAGCTCAGAGAACTTGTATTCGCGATTTAAAAGGGACTTGGCCAAAGAGTGCTAGGGATCATTAATGTTGACTTTTAATAAGTCTTTGGAACACTGAGGGCTGCAAGAAAGCTTATGTTGTGCCAGAGTTTTAAGAGGATAGAAACAGGATGACCCACATAATTATCCACCTGTGACCCTGACTCCTACCCCAGGTGAAATAATGGAACAGCTGTAAAAGAACTTCATTAATAAAGCATTAAAGGAGGGTAACAGCAAATGCCAACAGCTTGGGTTTATAGGAAGCAGATTTGTCACTAAGTTGAGAAATTTTTTTGGAATTGAATATGTTCCTTAAGCTTGCAGGCTGGATGTAAAAAGAGTACAAAGTTTATACAATTTAAAGCCAACTGAGGCCTTACAAAAACCTCAGCCTCCCTATCCCTGTAGAAGGGCTACCAAAGCAGTTACAGAAACCCTGATGCAAGCCAGGAAATTGTGGGGTAAGACCGGCAAGCAATCCTTGAGTCACCGCCTTCTGCGGAAAGGTGCAGTCGCATGAGCAAAGGGAACGGAGCAGCCATCCCGGGAATTTCCCCGGTGTGAAGCGTGGAACATCGGCACTCCCTGCTCTTGATTTCCTTGGCTCAACACTTCCACTACTGAGAAGCCCATTGGCTTCCAATTAGTTTTGTCTTCAGTGCAACACCAACGTGACGTTCATAAAAACTTCATTTAGTTGAAACCAAATCCAACGACTGAAGCGCAGGCACGAATACCAGAGATGCTTCCAGGTACACACCAAAAGATGTGCCTCTGACGCTCAGAAATGGCAGCGAGAGCCAGAACAGAACAATATCCTACTGGTGAGGGACCAGTAAATTCATTACACATCGTGAAGGTTTTGGGCCCTTGCCCAAGGGTAAGAAGAGAGATGTGGGGAAAAAAGTAAAGTTCATGTCATCTTCCGGTATGAAGCAATGAGTGATGAACAGCCAAACTGCCTAATGCTTTTGGGTCTGATATTCCACAAAGGATGCGCTTCATCTCCACCAACATCTCTGCCCTGCCTGAGGCTTAGCAGCATCCCTCCTCCCTCACCCCTTCCTGGGAGGTCAGTTATGGTGCGACCTTTACAAAAAGGCCAGTTTTCCAACCCTGAAGCCAAAAAAAAAAAATAATAAAAAAGTCTTCAGCCACAACCCTGTGATCTTCCCCTTGGTTTATCCCTGCCAGCTCCAGGTGGAGCAGTGGCACATTGGGGAGAAGAGTCATTCTTCACTCTGAAATCATTTGCACACAGCAACGCACATCAGATATCGCTCCCACTCTGCCAAACAGCTGGGCTAACCCTGGGCATCTCAGGGACAGATAGAGGGTCTGTGAACAATTTCAAAATCCCCCTGATGGTCATTGCTGAGCCTATATGACTTCATCTCAGTTACTGTTATGTTTTTGAGAGTCAAGAATAACATTAGCTTTCCGTATCTTGTGGTTTTTGGAGGGTGTGAATAAATTCTCTTGCTGTGAGTTATTTAGGTATCAGTAAACCCAACCCAGCAGCGGTGAAGCCATTGAGCAATACAGAAGGCCCACGGTGGAGATGTGGCAGGCAAAGACTCAGCAGTATGACACATCATGAGGTCCTAAGTGTCCAGTCAGAACCACCAAGAAGAATTGCAGATACTTCTTATGGTCACGATAGGTCTACTCAGAGAAGTTGCCAAAAATCAAAACTTGTGATAAATTAGTTTCCCTTCCTTTTCTACATTTGGTTTCATACCTTACACACGTGCACGGATACAAAATGCCCAAGGACACCAGACTCGTGTCTTTCAGACCACCAGGAATCAAGTAATCGCCCCCCCAATCCTTGTAAAACTAGCCTGTGGGCATTCCAACAAGAAAAGCCATGCCCTGTGAGGTCCCACCACCACGCTGTCTCTTCTTAAGGATGTGTCTCAGCAGAGGCTTTGAACTGAAGGGTCATTCAGTCCAACGGCCACTGAAATTTAAGCCCAGCTCAGGACTTCAGCTAGTCTCTCACAGCCTTGTTTGCTGCCTTGAGCTACAGAGCAGCTAAAAGCTAGTAGTACCATGGCTAGTAGGCCACGTCAATCAGAGGACTACAAAACATAGTCTGGAGAGCCAAAAAATCAAAGTTAGTTTTGGTCTTGGGTTTCATTCAGCTCATCCCCATGTTCGGGACTCCAGTTGCACGTATTTCCACCAACTGTGAATTCCCAGGGTTGGAAGAAGCAGGGAGAGCGCAACGAATGGTGTGGCCCATGAAGGCAAACTTGTACCCATGGTGGTTAGGGCTATTTCCTCCTTCGCCCCCGAGTTTCCCTTCCTTCCTCCAAAAACATCTCTGTGTTGGTTTGTTTTTTTTTTTTTTTAAGTGTGTTCCTCAGCTAAAGCCCACAAAAACACACAGAACGCCTCCATTTTACTCAATGAATTTTTGAATCCAGCTCAAGAGGAACGAGCCTCCTACACGAACAAGTGCAGGAAGAACAAGGGGAGGAGAAGGAGAGACCTCATTTAAGACTATACAAGGGGAAATTGCAAAAAATTACCTAAACCTTTAGGAACATATTTATATTTTGATTTCATGTAATATTACTTCCTGGTTTCCAGCACATATTCCCTGGGCGTCCCCTATCAAATATCAGGCAGTATTAAATCACTGATCCCTGATCCCCGTAGCTCTCAGAAAAACATCTGTACTAATTTGTTGGTTTTCCTTAACACGAGGGCCAGATGAACTCCTCCAGGGCTCAGCCAAGTGAGATCGCTGACAGATGCAGAATAGAAGTGCAAAGATTTTTCCTTTATTAAAAATAAGGTTCCACACTCCAAGCCCTGAGCCTGTCGTTTGCCAGAGTGATGAAATGACACGCGGCAACCTTGATCCAACACTGTTGTGGATACAAAAACAGGGTTCTTACCTAATGCTGCTCCACCAGCAAATGGTTTCTGACAGCGCAGCCAAATTGGCACGGGCCAACAAGGTGAGGGGTCTGGCAACTGGATACAGCCCTTTTTCACTAGGGGTCTCCGAACCGTCTCAAAGGCATGTAGTTATTCGAGTTCACTGACCTGTGAAGGCAGAAAATCTGGCACCCTGCTCAGCACTTTCAGGACTTTCCAGGACTCCGTTTCTGATAAACCTCGCTGCAGCAGCCCAACGTGAAGCTGCCTTCTTAAGAGGGGCAGCAGAGGTGAAGGTAAGCCAGCTCTTTGTCCTTGCTCTTCGCGATAAGGTCCATCGATCCAAACCGCCACCCAGGGCGGCTGCTGGAGCAAACCACAGAGCCCAGAGGGATGAGCCAGCACCACCTTTGGTGGGCGATCCCTGGCGCCTTCCAACTCTTTCTTCCCACACACGTACAGCAAGTTAAACTCAGGCTACATGTCTACAAGACAGTTTGTCTGCAAGCAGGAACTAAAAGCAGCAAGCCTCAGTTTGCTCCTGTCACATTAGCCATCATGTTTTGCCCCACGGGAGGTTTAGACTGGACATTCGGAAAAATTTTTACACTGAAAGGGTTATTAACCATTGGAACAGGCTGCCCAGGGAAGGGGTTGAGGCACCATCCCTGGAGGGATTTAAAAGATGTGTAGACACAGTGCTTAGAGATACGGTTTAGTGATGGTTTTTGTCAGAGTTCGGTTGATGGTTGGACTTGGTGATCTGAAAGGTCCCTTCCAACCTGGGCGATTCTATGCACCCCAGCAAGGTGTTCACGCAGGCATTTATTAACAATCACGCAGATGAACACCTCAGCTACTCCAATTCCCAGCCACCACAATAAGCACATCTAGCCATATTCCTATTTTGCCGATGAAGCTGTAATCCTCTTCTGCTTTTGCCCTGGCTTGGGAAAGGCACCGTACTCCAAAACTTAATGGCAATTCAGTGAAATAACGAGCCTTCCCTTGAAACAAAGAGTCATTTTCATAGGAAAAGCTCCCTTCCAATTTCAGGGGAATCCCAAGGGATGGTGCTGCCTGCACACAAGTACAAGACCTTGTTTTTTCTCCCCGTCTGGTAGGCTTTGCGATATGGATGCTTCTCTTTTGCAGAAGAGCTTGTGCACTTCATACAGGACAACTAAAGGGGGATCCTTGCACTCGTAGGAATATTAATCCAAGTGCTAGGTAGCTGCCAGGGAAAGACCTACACGCACACTGAACCTCAGACACGTGTTTAACCCCAAAAGACTCGTCACAAAACTCATCAGCCCCAGGAATGGCTCACACCCCTTTGCCAGTGCTGGTGGTTGCCGGTGGCATTCCCCCGGCAGGGAATTCTCCCCGGCGATGATGACCCAGTCAAAACGCAGAAAAAAAAAACCCACCACAAAACAAAACACAAAAACAGATCCCTCCACCAGAAGCCTGGGGATACATCCCAGCCAGGGACATTGGTCAGCCCATTGACAGGCTGTATCTGCTTTCAATAAACTTTTATAGCCTGTCAATGCGCTGAGTCCTACGCAATAAAATTTGTGTCATAAAAAAAAAAAAAAGCCTTGCAGTGCCAGTGTCTCTTTCCCGCCCGCCCCCCTTTTTTAATTTGAGGACAGCTGGGAGGGACTGATTCAGGGGCCAAGCTCATCAGATGTTTTTTTGGAGGAGAGAAAAAAAACACAAAACTCCGCACAACAAAACTTTAAATTACAATGGGAATTTTCAGAGCCCCCTTCTGGGGAGAGCAGCCATTTTCAAAAGTGACTTCATTTCCAGAGCTGGCTTACCTCCCGGTATTTGAACAAGGAAGGAAAGAAAAGTTCAGAAAGTAGACAGGTTTTCAAGTTTGGCTTAACTGGTTTCAAGTTTAAGAGAAATAAACCGGCCTTTAAGGTCGCAGGGAAATTCTAGGATGGCAGATTCAGCCCCGCAAGGCTTTTGCGTGGACTTTTACAAAGGGCCAAGGTCTGAAACCCTTGGTTTGCATCCCTTCCCTGGGATGCCAGTCGTTAAGGGCCATGTTTAGCCAAGCTTAAATCCCTTTCCAGTCCCTGCACCTAATGAAATGGAGAGCAAGGGACATTTAAAAGCAATCCGGAGAGCCCAGTACGGCACCAACTGGAGACACAGGGACCAAGGAGGCTTTAGGGCAGCTAACAGGCTCTCTATCCCCTACCTTTAAGATGCAGATAACATTGTTTTCTTAACGAGCATGTTAGGAAGATAAATGCGCTGCCGGTGGTTAGCAGGCTCCGTAGCTCTCGGGACAGGCAGCCCAATTCCCAGTCCCGCTGACGGTTATTTGTAACGCCCCGTTATCAGGCAGAGTTTTCCCTGGGAGGAGCAGGGCTTCGATAAAGCTCCTTGCAAGAAACCTATGAGTAAGCAAGAGGAATTTTCCCTGCTCGCATTGTTTGGGCTGTCAGTCACCCCTGGCTTTGCTGGGAGTAATCCCTGAGCCTAGGAGCGAGCTGTAAATACCACGGCCCAGCGTGTGTCTAAGGGAGGGGGATTCAGGCACGGAGGGTGCAAACAGCTGGATCTATAGACAGCTGTTCTCCACCACAGCACGGTGACTGATGGGGTCTCTCGCCGAGATGTCAGCTTTCGCTAGTGTTTTAGGAAAGATAAGTCGCTAATGACCGCTGTTTAAATGATTCTTGGCAGGGAGAAAAACACAGAGGTCCTTCATGAAGAGTTGCTCTTTATCTGTCAAAATAGCAGCGCCAGTTAAATTTTTTTTTTTTTGTTTCCACGCTGTACGTTGTCTCTGGGGTAGGTTGGGGGATGCACATGGACAGCTTCCCAAATCTTCTAGACTAGAAGTTAATGTCTAAGACATGATGGACTGCCTGCTGGAGTCCCACGGCTCTATCTCCTAATATCACCTCTTCCATTTTTAAGCACTTTTCTTTCTGGTGACAGGTGGGGGATTGACAGCAATCAGTTTGAGCAGCCACGGGAGAGGCGAGGAAAGCTGCTCCGACACAGAGGGACCAGCTCAGACCCCACAACATATCCCAGAAGGGTGAGTCACACTGATGGGTGGCCTCTGGTCAGCCTGGTTTCAAGCAGGATCCCAAAGAGCAGCTCTTTGGAGCGTTCTGCTAGCAGTCTGGCAGGCGGGAGAGCAAATTAAATAACATAACCAATACCTATTCCCCAGGTGGCATCACAAGAAGAAAAAGAAAATACAACAAGCCATATCCTGGTGAGAGAAAGCTTATTCCAAACTTGCATGACCTCAGAAGTCACTCGGTCTTGCTTTCCTATTTACCCGGCGTGTCTCGTACTGCTTTGGACTT
The DNA here is from genome assembly GCF_964199755.1 of Larus michahellis. Lineage (NCBI taxonomy): Eukaryota > Metazoa > Chordata > Aves > Charadriiformes > Laridae > Larus > Larus michahellis. The sequence continues at coordinate 3,019,356 of NC_133912.1, forward strand.
CAGCCTCCACAGTGCACAAGCTTTTGCACGGCAGCAAACCCAAGCTGAATGATTCTTGATCCAAAATGAGTACATAGATGTTAGTAGATAGAAGTTACCATTCGCCAGATGCCTTCATAAGGAGCACGGGAGGTTCCTATGAGGCCGTTGGCATAGTCAGAGCAAAAGGACACTGCGTAACTGCAATGGGAAGGGCAGGTTCTGGAGAACCCGGCTCTGATCCCCTCCTGTGTGACCTCAAAAAGGTCACACTTTTCCTCCTCAGCCTCCCCATCTGCAGGGAGATGGATAGCGAGACTGCCCTACCAAGCGGTGAGAATTAACTAGTGCCTGTAAAGCACGCCGAGAGACTGAGATGACAGGTACTATATAACTGCAAACTCTATTATATCATTCCACCATCCCTTTTGCCAAAAATCTGCCTTTGCAGAAGAGATCCAGACACCAAATACATTATTAAGTGAGGATGTCTGACAGTAGTTCAGCTATGGAGAGATGTTAAATAGTAATAATAATGAAACAATACTCAGCATTTGAGGATGCTGGACATCTTCAAAGCACTTCACCAAAACATTAACTGATCCTACACAAAATAAATTGCTCACAGCTGTTAGAGATCCATGAAGTGTTCAAAAGAAATGGATGGAACACCATCCATCCCAGACCATACAGGGGTTGCACGTGCTATAGCGTAATCAAGAGCTCAAAGGAAATAACTTGCAGGGAGTTCAGCTTTTAGTGCTCTCCTGTACACCTCAAAGCATGGTTTATTGTTAAAAAAAGCAGCACAGAGGCCTGAGCTCCCTCCTCCTGACTGCAAAGAAAGTTGTGACAGAGCCAGAGCCTTATCCAAAGTTCAATGTCATACCATTAGAACTCCTATTTCCACTTCATCTCAGCAGAAATAGCTGCGTGCCAGACATCTTAAGGCACCTAGGGTGTTTCTAGCCACAACCAAGAGAACATCAATCTGGCCCTCTCGCAGCAAACACCGCCAGCCCATCCAACAGCCCCTTGTGCACTCACCTGTCTGAACTTAAGCACGGACCCCACTACTGCAATCCCACACTACACCGAAGAACTAAGGCTGCCTCCACCCAGCCAGTTCAGACCCAGGGTTCATAAAAGCGTCACATCCCTCTCCTCTGCCCACATCTCCCACCCCCAAAGCAGGCAGCTGGGAAAAAAAAAAAAGTCATTTCAGGTGCATAGCAAAAAGCTTGTTGCTGTAGCTCCCTGGCAGCACACAAGGCACTCAAAAGAGCACCAGGACACTCGCATCTCAATAAACCCAGGAGTATTATTTCCCCATACAATTATTGGCTAGCTTTCCAACACCGGAGCTAGTTCCTGGCCTGTTCCCTGCCAGAGCACAGCACCTGCCCAGGCAGATGCCTGGAAAGACACGAGTGGGGACCCGGCACCTGCAATAACCATTAAGGTATAAAAGGGTGTTTGTTCACAGAGCCACAGGCTTTGCTCATTTACAGCGCAGGGCTGAGCACTGCCACGGCCCCATGCTTGCCACTGACCCACTTTGTGGTTTGCCTACATTCCCACAAGGTCCCAAAGAGCGGAGCTCAGAGGAAAATAAGCCCCGAGAAGCCCAAAAAACAACCACCAATTTAACACCACTTTGCCACAGCATTAGGCGGGGGCTGTTTAGTCTGTCCCTTCCAAAAGCGAGGCATCCCAGAGCAGCAGGAACACCTGATCTCATCTCAGGGCAGATGTGCTGGAGCACAGCAGTTGGGTGGAGGTCCAACGGGTGGAGCCCGCGGAGAGCATCATCCCCAATAAAACCTGCAGCAACCAGCACAAACCCAAACTGAGAGGTCCAGCAGAACTTCCTTTTGGGGGACGAGGCTGGCAAAGGAGAGGAGTGTCACCGTGGGAAGAGCGGGGAAGAGGCAGGGTCAGGAATAACACACAGTTCCCGGTGCCACACGGGGCCAGGCCAGGAGCTTTCCAGATGCCAATGGTGAAGACGAAGGCAGAGCAGGCAACCTCACATCCGCACAGCATTGCGGCAGGACCTCGTACCAGAAACCAGGGAAGCCAAGGCTTGCTAGGAAAGGGGAACAGCAGAGCCGGAGTGAAGATACATTGACACAACCCACATCTAGAGGAAAGAAAAGTGGCTCCTCATTTTCTTGAGTATTAAAGCTCACGGCACGCAGTCCACCGTCTCCAGTCTCACAGGAGGTTTGGTTTCAGCCTTTCGTACCATTCGCACGCCGTGTACTGGAGATCATCCTGCCACACGTCATCAACAACTCCAAAGAATCCCAAGGTGGCTGCATTTAAAACGAAGCCTCCAGTACCCTCCAGGAAAGCCGACATGCCCTCGGTAACGCAGGCAGCGCCCTGTTTAAAGACGAGCTATTTAAAAGCAGTAGCCTGTGGTACTTCGCCAAATCCTTTGCACTTGAGGAGAACACCGTGACACATTTCTCTGGTGCGCCCCCAGTTCGCAACACAGCTCAGAAGCAGCAGAGGGGGGGGTTTGCTTTGCAAACCACATTCCAGTGGGGGGGCCACTATGTCTACTGAGGGCTTTAGGCTCTACGAGACAGGAATCACACCCTTACATTTTGCTAACTGGGTCTATGTAGATTATTTTAAGGAAACTCTTTAAACACATCCCTTCCGCACACCAGATCAGCTTGAGATATATGCTGGACGACGCGAGCATGGAACAGGGGCTGAAAAGCTCATCCCTGCCTTGCGCATGGTAGAAAATATCCTCACATCACCACACAGCACACCAGCTCGAGATATTAGGTACGGCCTGATATCAAGGAACAGACGGAAGGATGTCGCGGACTCTGTCAAAAGAAACACCTTTAGATGCAGCTCTGTCATTTCGGATCTGCAGCATAACACACAAGGCAGGCTGTCGGCCGGTCACATCGCTGAAGACTGAAAGTACAGCTTAAAAAAAAAATATATATTTCTGTGTGGGGCATCAGAGTGTAAAGAGCCAAGACCTGCTGCAAACCAGCGCTAGAGTATGTTGGCAGAGCTACATGTGAGTTCCCAGGGCAGCGTGAGCCATGCCCGGAGCCAAGTGCTGCAGCAATGGGTCAGATTGCCACCATCCCTCACCCCAAATACTGCACCCGCATGGTCAAGGGAGGAGAAACGTGGAAGAGCAAAGCGCACACAGCACCTGCTCGGGCTGTGCCTGGATCCAGTCAACGCTGTCAGCCTCTCACTTAAAAAAAAAAAAAGAAAAAGCCACCACAAGTACAGTTTCTCTCATCCAAGCCTTTCTCCTTCCCCCTCTGAGCTCATTCATGGCTCGGGCTCCAGGACAGCTGCCGGGTTGCCAAGTCCCCCCCAGCTCACTGAAGCACAGAGCAACACGATCAGGATGATAGCCGGGCCAGCTGTGAGAAATCACTGCAGGACTCAAAACAACTCAAGACCAAGCAAAGAGAGGAAAAAAAAATAAAAATAAACCAGCAGAAAGCCCCTCACTCCTCCTCCTCTGCCTGGACATCGTGGTCTCATTGTTACCACCATCCTTAAATCGCCAAGTGAGCCCTGGCCAAAATGACAGCTCATTAAGAATATTTAAGATACACTGGGTGGGGACTAGGGAGCCCAGGCAACAGGCAGTGGATTTTTTCACACCTAAGTGATCATTTTGAATGCAGCTCAGGTCAACAGAAGGGACCGTGATCCCGACTGGGACCAGTGCCAGCGGACTCCAGCGTGAAGTCCCCCGGCTCCAGGCATCAGCAGAGCCACGCTGAAGGTCAGGGTACCGCAGGAAGGTGAGCTGTGTGCCTGCAGGGCCTGCTGGGACAGGAGGGCTCATCACATTTCTGTATAGGCTCTGCTTGAAAAGAGTCACCCAACTCAGCAACCCACAAGCTGAACTCAAAGGCAGAACCCCCTCCCTACAAAAAAAGCCCTTTCTAACTCCAGGGAGTTCCTGCCTCCTGCAACAGAATCCAAACTCATTTGAAAACACCATTTTGTTTAAATTAGAGCACATTAAAGCAGGCAACAATGCCCCTGTCTGTGTTTATGGGAAGCATGTTGTCTTCTCATGGTGACTTGCACAGTGGGCTCCCAAATGTCCTCAACTGACACTAAACATCGGCAAAGGGACATGGAGAGGACGGAGAAGGGCAGGATGTCCGCTCCCTGAACACGTAGGGTCCAGAAACAACAGAAACTCAACGGCTCAGCAAGGAAGATGGGATTTTTAGATATAAATATCCACAGGACCCCCGCTGACTGCAGTTGGGCTGCAACTCTGGCTTGTTCTCCCCAAGAGAACAAGGGCAGGGTGGCAGCTGACCAAAAATGCTCACGCTGGTACCCAGGTAGCAGGCCATGCTTGGGATACCCCTCGCCAAGGTGGGTGGGCAGAGGTAGGTCCCTGCGCTTCAGGTTGGGATGGGGCTTGGATGCCATAAACACCGGTGAGGGAAGAGCAGCAGCACTCAGGCAGTTAAAAACATCATGTTTTCTCAGCGTATCACCTTGCTGCTGCTCCACAGCCTTCAAGGCAGGTCTTCCCAGGCCCTCTCTTTTCAGCAGGCAGGATGGGGACTTGTGGCTGGCTGATTTCCATGTAGAAGCCATCACTGGGGGATAATGTCATTGTTCCACTGTCTCGGTGGCAGTGCCAGGCCACTCTCCCTCTACACCCTGCTGCTGCCACAGGACCCAAGCCAAGACACAGAAGCCTGGGAATTTCCCCTCAAGATTTTAGATGCCTCTCTGCCTCTGGGGTGGAAAGGGGGCCAGGCTAAAATGCCACCCTGTTGGCACCACCATCACTAGCCCCACAGGTGCCCAGATATATCCCGAGCACCAGGACTCTTAAGAAATGTCTCCAGACCTCCTTCACGCTGTGCTAACTCCACAGAAATAGCAGAGCCCAAATCTGTCAGCTCTATTTAGCCTTGCTACAAGCACATCTGATGAAGCAAAGCCAGAGGTTATGCTCCCCATTACAAAGCTGGAAATAAAGTTGCAAGAGAAAAAAAACACCGCAACCCAAGAGCGAACACAGTTCTAGGCTGTGCCTGTCATCAAGATGCCTCCTGAGCTGTTTCCACCATCATGTCCCTAATGCACAGTAGTGTTTCTGTCCAGAGTGTTTCTCCAGCACTGAACCCTCCCTGTCTTTAGTCCCCTCTTCAGGGCAGCACATTAACCTGGGTGTGTGGCCATCCAAAACACCCAGCCCCTCCCGGCTGTACGTTAAGCACCGTGGCTCGTGGGGGAGAGGAAAGGGACTGGACCTCCGCTGTTCAAGAGGCTCTTGGCTCTTTGGAAGGAGCGATCATTGCACATGCATTTCAGCAAACCCATGGGCTCCCACATCCTCTCAGCACATTAAGAAACAGCTGACTAGTTAGTTATTAGAGAGTCGGGTCCAGATGAACTCCTCCCTTCCTGTCCTCTGCCTTCCAGAAAGCTGGTCTCTCCCTTTGGAGAAGTCTCCCACCTACAGCAAAGGCTCCTGCAAGAGAGCCCAAGGCTTTGTCATTTTTGGTGAGAACAGGAGCCTCTACAGCCTCTCTCCTGCGATTCTTTTTCCTCACCAAGCCCCCAGCAGAAGCATCCTGACAGCTTGCTCCCCTCATTTCAGCCCCAGCTCCCTGCACCGCGTCTTCCCACACCACAAGCTCACCCCCACTGCCTCCAGGTGCATAATACGAGCGTGTTTCTGCCTAAGCACTACTCCCGGGCAACTGGCTTCTTTCTCTTCCATTCCTTTATCCTCAGAGGCTTTGCTGCATGCACAGAAGACAGGACAGATGTACAGGCTGCTGCAGCCCAGGGTGCCCTGTGGGACGGTAATTGCGGGATGAGGTAAGGCAGAAGGAAGTGGGTGCTCGAGGCTGAAGGGAAGGACAGCTGTGGCTGTTCCCAGGGTCTGGAGCAAGTTAATTGATAAATACCAGAGTTGGACCTGAAGGAAAGCCGGGCATTCACAGCCAAGAAAGCCGAATTGCTTTGGAAGAAGCCTTTGGCCCTGGCCTTTGTTGCACAATCTCTACGCGAGGCACTCGCTGTACTCAGAGAGTAAGAGGCAAATGGGGATAAAGCAAATGCACACCCCCTCACTCAGACTCACGCAGCTCAGCACAGGCCTCCAGCTTCCCACCTAGCAAAAATGCCTCCAAAAGCCAGCGCTGCAGCTTATCCTGTGCAGCTGCCTCTAGGGAACACACTGTAAGAAACAGCAAGATTTCAGCCTCCCGCGGGACTCGGAGAAGTCAAAGGCGCGCACCATCCTGTACAGCCAGTTTCTGTAACACTCAGTGCTTGACAGCCTCAGAAGCCTCAGGGGAGAGTCAGCAGCAAGGAGGACCTCAAGCATTCTTTCCAAAACAACATTAAGCGTACAAACAACTGCTAGGTAAATAGAAACTGCAAGCCCTTTAGTTTGAAGCTTCACAACATTCAGCAACACAACCTTGAGCTTCTTCAGCCACTTGCAATTGGCAATTAATTAAAAGAAAATTCCAATTGGTGCCTGCCATCCCATAAGTTCAAGCAAATCCTACCTTATCATGCAAGCAGCAACTCAGATCCAGCCAGGACTTTCTTTGCTGCCATAGAGGTAGCTCAGGACACTCCGACTGTTACAGAAAGGGCCTGGCAACAGGGGGAAAAAAAGAAAGGTATAAGTCTTCAGAATAAGCAGGGTAAAACACGCTCACATCATCCTTGCTGCTTCTCAAGTCTTTAATCTCCTAGGTCACTGCTAGCTTCTTACCGCAAAGAGGACATCAAACGCCCCAAGAGAGCTGCCTCTCTCATCCCTGCCCTGAAAAGCCCAGCCTCACCTGAGCCTGGTTTATAGAAACTCCTGGCCCTCACACCCCTGCCAGGCCGGGTTAATTGGAGCCACAAGGTTGCCCTCCTTCTCTTCTGCAGGTGGGACAGCTTACTTTGTTAGCCCTCTTCCTCCTCCTTGTTTCCCCAACAGTCCCAGACGGCCCAGGGAACTGCCTTTTAGATGCGCTTCAAAGCCTCTATGGCTGACTGATACTGGAAGGCGTGGGCAGCCCTGTATTTTTCCACTTTATCTCAAAAACTTCACAAGGCGTCGAGAACGCACAGGGAATTACTGTGCGAGAGATGTTCTCTGAGTCACAGCCGCGCACCTGGAAGCGCGCGCGCCTAAACCACCTGCGCAACACACACACGTTGGGCTTCCCTTCGTCTGCCCACCAAACTACGCGTTCGTTTCAAACAGAAACCACGGACGCGCACTCCCAGCCGCAGCAGCGGGATATAAACGAAGCCTGCGTGGATACATGCACACACACGCAAAGCACACGTGCGCACCCTTTTGTGTGCAAATTATCTGTCTTCCGTTTGTGTTTGGCTTGGCTGCACGGCCTGCTCTCCCTGGGCTCGGCCAGTAGATATCCAGGCTAAGATAAACACCAGACAGCTGCTGGGAGCCAGAGATATTTTGGTGATTAACAGCTGTGTGGGGCTACACAACCGACCCCCCGCTCCCCGACCCCCACCATCCCTCCAGAACAGGCTGTTTCATTTCAGATTTCTGTTTGTCAGGCGAAGGCTGGAAGCCATCAGAGGAGATGCTCTGTGAAAGGCGCAGGTGGGAAACCGGGCGAGGAGAAGCCGTTGCCCAAAATCCCACCCTTTCCCGGGCACGCCGGCCATGGCAACCTGCCTTGGCTTTGCCCAGCAGGGACACGCGACTGCAAAACTTCAAGGTCTCTTGAATCCATGAAGGAATAGCCAAAAGCCGACAGTGAAGCCCGTTCTCGCAGCATTCATGGTTTAACGTAACCAAATGCTTCAGAGGGTGTTCTTGCAAGCGTTTCACCTTGGGCCCTTTGCAAATGGGCTCTTCTCTTCTAGTTCAGGCATGCACCACGTGCTGGTTTTGTCCTGGAAGAGGAAAAGTTGGGAAATGGAGACAGACCTGGGCTTTGGAATAAGAATGGGGCTGATACACAAGGAAGACAAAGGGAATATTATTACCCCTTCATACAAAGAGGGAATGGTATATGTAACGGGCTTTTCATCCTGGAGAAGGCTCCGCGGAGACCTTCCAGCCCCTTCCAGTCCCTCAAGGGGCTCCAGGAAAGCTGGGGAGGGACTCCGGAGCAGGGAGGGGAGCCATGGGACGAGGGGGAAGGGTTTTACACTGAAAGAGGGGAGATTTAGATGGGATATCGGGAAGAAATTGTTGGCTGTGAGGGCGGTGAGCCCCTGGCCCAGGGTGCCCAGAGAAGCTGTGGCTGCCCCATCCCTGGAGGGGTGCAAGGCCAGGTTGGACGGGGCTTGGAGCAACCTGGGCTGGTGGGAGGTGTCCCTGCCCAGGGCAGGGGGCGGCACTGGATGATCTTTAAGGTCCCTTCCAACCCAAACCAGTCTATGATTCTATGATAATGACTGTAGCTGAACATTTCCAAAGAGCATGAGGAAACTCCCAGTCTGGTGCTCTGAATTTCCCAGTTAGAAAGCGGAGCCGCAGCTGTGGCAGAACTGCTGAATGGAAAGCCAGCCCGCGCAGCAGCAGTCTAGGACGCCTTACACATAACTGCGGAGCCGAAGACGTTTTGACGGAGGAAAGGGGCGAAAAGTGGGAAGTTGCTCACAATGCGACTATAAAAACAAAGTCTAGGGATTAGTTAATAATGTGTGGTCTGAGAAAACAAACACATCTCCCCATAAAGACCCCAGTTCAAATAAACTGGTGCTGTTGTCATTAAAACCCACCATCTGCATGTCTGTTTTCCACTGGGTCTAGTGTGAAATTTAAAGGGACCACTGCGTGGAGAAACAGTCCCCCAACGTCATCCTTTGGGACACTTCAAAATCCAGATGTGGCTGAAAGACACCGTGACTTGGACTCATCCCGGCGCAGCGTTTGTATTGAAACTAAACGTATAGAGCTGCAGGTCCTAAGGCTTTTAAGCAGGAAGCCGAAGTTGGAGGCGCTGAGTTACAGCAACGGCTTCTTGTCTTCCAAACGATGAAGCCTGAAAACCCTAAAAAGCCAGCAAATGTAGGTGTGTGGAAAGATGGCTGGTTGTGCCTAAGGTGATTGCCCCATGGGGCTCTCCTCCTCTTCCTCCTTCCCCATCCTGCTCCCAGCTCCCTCCTTGCAGTGCAATAGGTAAAACCCCGGACCTGAGAAACCAGGTCTAGCACGAAAGCCCCCCGAGCTCGACGGGGGAGTGGAGACCTCCCTGGCTCTGCTCAGGTCGCACTTTCATGCCTGATTGCAGTTCATCAAGGCCCAAAGTCTAATAATGCAACAACCGGGGCCGAGAGCTCCCTCTGACAGCTTAACTGATGGTTGTAATTAGGGACTAGCCCACACAGCTTTTCATTAGCGTGCTGCGCAGCACAAGACTTATTATGACTCTTGCGGAGAGACTGCGCTTCACGTCCAGGAAAAAGGCATCAGGCCCCCAGCCTTCAGGGAAAAGGGGAGCAGAAAGGCTTGGTGCAAGCAGGGAGCTCTCTGTGCTCTTATGGATTCCTAAATGGCCATCAGCGGGCATTTGTCAGGGAGGCTAATGATAGGACAAGGGGTCATGGTTTCAAACGGAAAGAGGGTAGATTTAGATTGGATAAGGAAGAAATTCTTTACTGTAAGGGTGGTGAGGCACTGGAACAGGTTGCCCAGAGAAGCTGTGGCTGCCCCATCCCTGGAGGGGTTCAAGGCCAGGTTGGACGGGGCTTGGAGCAACCTGGGCTGGTGGGAGGTGTCCCTGCCCAGGGCAGGGGGGTTGGAACGAGATGATCTTTAAGGTCCCTGCCAACCCCAACCATCCTATGATTCTATGATTCTATTTTCAGTGCAGAGCAAAGTTTCATTTACATGGAGTTTGCATTCTGGGTACATCCCCGCATGTTTTTATTTCGTTGCATGTGGCATATTCATCCCCCTGATTACTCCCCAGAGGTTGGTGACTGCAGGCAGGTTCCTGAGTCTCCGCTCCTTTCTCTCTAGACAATCTACGTATCCCTAGGTGAGCCTGACCACCTCCTTCCTCAGTCCGTGGGTCACTGCTTTTGGCTATGATTTGCTTACCAGCCTTCTCTGAGTACTGGCGGAGATCTCCCGCCGCAGTTGCGGTGATGCTGGGTAGCTGGGGTGTCTCTATCACTTCCTCTGTTTGGCTTCCTGAAAAATTAAAAATATTTTCTTACATAGCAAAAGACTAACCATGCTAAGAAATAGGCTCATTTTCTAGGTGACAGGTAGAACAGTGTCCTCTGGGGTCCCTACTTTCTTCCTCCCTTCTGTATTTCCAAGCAGAACCTGCTTCTTTCTCCTACGCTGCAAACAAGAGTTTGGTTTCTGTCAGCTTGATTCTGCAGCTCTGAGTTTTCTTACTCCTGGGCAATGTCTGCTCTTCTCATAGCTGTTTTATAGAAGAACTTGTGATTGTAAATGGCAAAGTGAAGGAAAAGGAAGTAAACTGGTTATTGTGCCAGAATCACTCCTGGCACTCCTCCCATTTCTGTTTTCTCTTATGTTATAAAGCTGGAATAAATCAGAAGTCAGCAGTACACCGGTAAAGCGATGAAAGGGGAGCAGAATCGGCACTCTGGTCCCTTGCATTGGTATAAAAAGGTGTTGTCCCACGCAGGCAACAGTTAGCCTGAATTACAAGTGGTGGGGAAGGAGAATGGACTCGGAGTGTTTATTAGCAGTCATAACCTTAATCAAATAACACTCAAGGATATGTAAAGAAATCTGTTCCACTGCAGCCTCCCAAGCCAAATAAAGGAGTAAATGGGACTTCTATCAAAAATCCCTTTTAAAACTTAGGCATGTTGGGTTCTAAAAAAAAATACCCCAATTTCTTGGGGAGCAGCCAAAGCTCCAGAGGAGCCACCCAAGATCAAACCAGTGGCCCGTCGCACCAAGCTTCCAGCCTCCTGCTGTAACCATCTCCAACGTACCGGCGAAAGGTGATGCCCCAGGATGAACCTGGCTGCTTGGGACAGGGTGTCCATGCGTGGGAGGAAGAGGTGTCCGTGTGTGGGAGGAAGAGGTGTCCGCGTGTGGAAGGAAGAGGATGCTCTCACCAAAGCATGGGCCCTAAAGGCATCTCCCAGCTCAGAGATCTCAATCTACCCATTCCACTTCTCACAGCAGGAGCCTCGTTCGCCCCCTCTCCCCCATCTACGGGACTGCTTTCATCAGCCTTTACATATTATGGAGAATTACATGGCGGGGGGAAAAAAAAGAAGAAAAGAAAAGAAACAGACTCTGTGTAATAGAGGTGCATGTAAATAATCACTGGCCTAATCCCCTTTGACAATGAAAGATATCCAACCAGAAAATGTTCTAGTCTGTAACTCAACCTGAAATTTAAGCACAAGGAAGTCGTGTCAAAAGGGGACTTGGGTTCCCATAAAAGCCTCTCTACTTCCAGACCCTGGGCCCCCTCGCCAAAAAAACAGAGCAAACTTCCAGACATAACATCTGAGAAGCGCAGGCCTCACAAAGGGACTTGCTAACCTCCGTCGGAGAGACAACCACCAGGAGAACAAGCGGAGCGAAGGAAGCCTTCAAGCCCAGATGAAGTACCTGCCACGGAAGAGGCACGCTTTCCATCAGAGCTCCAGCAGGCTGTGGTACATTATCCCACCAGGGCTGGTGAAAGCCCTCTCAGGGGAGCCATTCGAAACCAAACTGGACAAAGCCCTGGAGGAGTTTTGTGGCTGGAGTCTGTTCTCCTCTGCTCTTGTCCAGTAACCCCGAAATCGATGCCTGACAGAAGAATCTAGCTTGATGCACGAAGAGGAGCCTCTGGGCAACAAGAGGTGGATTTAATAACCTAATTGTGCTTTCAAGTTTCTTGCTCGATTACTTCCATCCCACTAGGGATAGTGGGTGAGGTCCACCAGCATTGCACGGGCAGGACCGAAAATATTCCTGAAAGCAGCACCCATCGGCTGGGGATGGAGGGCAACTCCAATGGAGGAGTACTCATCCCTGTGGGAGCTTAATGCCTCCTTTGCAGTCAACGATATTAAAGAAGAGAAGCAAGAAGAGCCAAATTTTGAGCTTCTTTTAAGAGTAGAGGGCCAGGTCAGGAGCTGCCCTCTGGTTTTTCACGAAGGAAGAGAACCTCTAAGATGGCATCGTCTTTTCCAGGGCTAGCAGCTAGTTTGCTGTATTCCCTGTCTCCACAAACCCTGCCTTGCTCGTCCACACCTCGGCAGCTCCTCCTGGACTGCCAGAAACCCAGAGCATATTCCTCCAGCCACGAAGCACCGAGGCGGGCACCTGCCAAGCGTTGGTCAGAGTCCACCCGCGCTGCAATGTCCCATGGTCCATCAGAAAGAGCCCTTGGAGGGGCAGGAGCCTGTTACTGCTCTAGAGGAATCCTGAACTTCAAAAAAGAAGAGCTGTCTCCATAGCACACGCAGAAATTTCCTCCAGCCTGGTTAAGCCACGGGACTAGGGACTGGATGGGGATACGCGAACACCATAACTCAACCATCAGGCCTGTTCGAGAGCAGGTAACTTGCTCATCTCGGTTTCTCCCGTTACCTCGAATTGCATTGTCGCCCTTTAGCTCGAGACCCCCACCAAAAGCAGATCGAACCACTGGAGCACCAGCTTGTGCTCCGGTTGCCTCCATGCCCCTAACAGGTCCTGCCTGTGCTGCCGCTGGTCCGTAACGCTTGCACGCTGCACCCTCTGCCTGCACGGAAAGCAGCAACACCCCGATGAGAGAGAAATATTAAGAGGAAAACCTTGGGAAAACGAGCAGCAGGCTGCAGAGAGCGAAGCTGCTCGATTGCAGGACTTCACGGTTTCCCCTCTTGCCGTGAGTGGTGCTGGCTGCATTTCATCTTTCTTTACCCAGAGCCTCCAGACGCAAGACTCCACCGGTATTAAATTCCCACCGCGTGCGACAGTATCCCCCCGCTCCGATACACTGGGGAGTTTCTCTTTGCTGGTTGGGAATTTTCCGATGAGATGGTTTCTCATAGGAAAATGCCGATACACTGAAATCAAAGCCCTTTGTGGGAACGTACCAGTTTCGGGGAATCTTTCATGGGAAAATTTTCTTCAAACCCAGGCTGGAGCTTTCCGTGTGGGAAGGGTGAGCAAGGGCGCTCCGGATCCAGCACCCCCATCACCTGGCAGAGCCGGGATGGGGACACCAACACCCCTCTCTGTATTTTCTTCTCCTCGCCCCTAGGATCTCTCACCGTGAGGTTCGTGCCTCTGCGGAGCAGTCATGAGACTTATTTTACCTCTTATAAATGCTGTAACCCCTCAGGGACACCTGAGGACAGGCCACGAGGAAGGGCAGATCTGGATGTGAAGCCACGCTCGCCGGCACGTGTCTTTTCTAGATCACTTGTCCACCAGCTTTTCCTCAGCAAAACCTTGAGGTCGCCCTGAAGCAGGGCTGGAAATGGGCTCAAATTTGGGAGAAGTTCCCATCCGCCCCTATCCTGCACAGAGCTCTGGCTTGTGGTGTGGTGCGGTGGGGTTCACCACTGTCCCCCTCTCCACGGTGGCTTTCCCTTGTCCCTCGCAGGCTCTGCGATGGCTGGGACAACAGCACCATCTTGTGCCTCAGCTTGGCCTGGGGAAAAAAATTGAAGGGACAGCCCCAAAGCTCCCTCTCGTGGCTCCTGCAGCCAGCAGGTCACACCAGCCAGGAGCAGAGCAAGTCATAGAATCGCCCAGGTTGGAAGGGACCTTTCAGATCACCTGGTCCAACCATCAACATAACTCTGACAAAAACCATCGCTAAACCATATCTCTAAGCACCGCGTCTTCCCGTCTTTTAAATCCCTCCAGGGATGGTGCCTCAACGCCTTCCCTGGGCAGCCTGTTCCAATGGTTAATAACCCTTTCAGCGTAAAAATTTTTCCGAATGTCCAGTCGAAACATCCCCTGGGGCAAGTTGAGGCCGTGTTCTCTTGAGAAGGGATATACAGATGTTTCTCTGTACATCCCTTGATGTGCAGGGTTGAGAGTAGCTGTGAAACCAGACCCTGCAGCTCCCCTGCTTCCCAAACCTAAGCATTTTGGAGAAACCAATCCCGGCCATGGCAGGACATGGCATGCTCGTGCCCCGTCTGCCCCCAACTCCATCCACAGCAGCCTGGGTCCACGTGAGGACATCGTGCAGGTAAAGGTTTATCCTCTGGGCAGGCAAGCCTGGATTTGATAACCCAGACCTGCTGCCACAAAACATGGCGCATTATTTCAGGAGCTACCAGGGTTCACTAAATTTACTCCCCCCAAAACATCTGAAGGGCTGCGGTCCTTCAAAAGAAGTTCAAAGCCAAGGGAGGTGTCTCCACCTGTGACCTGCTGCTGCAGTGCTGGGACCCGTAAGCGTTACCCTTACAGGCAGTTTAACTTAAATCGCCAACTTTGGCATTTTAAGGTTGTATCAGGAGGATGCTCACTGCAAACACGCTGTCGCAACATTGACAGCGGCCGCAAGGCTTTCAACACCTGTGGTTTCAAAGCTTGGCGCAGAGCTGGGGGGGATTTGCTCATATGGGGTTGTCCCTATTCTTTCCCAAGTGATTTCTTCCCCTATTGCAACCGTTTTCTAATTTCACATCCTGATGAAATCGGCTCCTTCTGAAGTTTTCCCCTGGAACGATGCAGAGGGCTGACAGATTGCAAAACCTCTGAGTGCCGTCTTATCTGCCAGTGCTTGTGCCGCACTCCAGGCTAAACACAGCTGCTGCCAAGCAGAAAAGATGAACTTTTTCTTAAGGACAATATGATCTGCAGACCAAGTGTAAGGAGCTTTTTAAAGGGTATTAGTAGCTTTAGATGTAGCTTGAGCTCCGTCTTTGCGACCCGAAAAAGGGAATGACAGCACTCCTCTTCCCTCATGCTCATCTGGATGTTTCAGCGTACCTGATCCATGTTCCTCTCTCTTGCCCATACAATTTTCCTCTTGAGCCACAATAAAGAAGTGCAGTTTTCGGCCCCGTTCCCCTCTTTCTCTCCATGCAGCCTCTCTTTTTCATTCCTAGCCGCTGCGCTGTGCAACCATCCTCAGCCCTTCCACGTCCTCCACCTCCCAGAAGGATGGGGCCCTTGCCTAAACTCTCCAACGTCAAGTTGGAGAGACTTCGCTGCGGCTTCCAGCCACAATCTCATCACGATGGACCAGAGCGAGCTTAGCGTTACAAGTTAAGCCTGCCTTCCCCCATCCCTCAGCCCCACACGCTGAACTTTCCAGGGAATATTGCGCCTGACGGCGTGCCAGCCTTGTTGTTCACTATCAATGAGATAATGTCTCTTAAATCTGGATCCCTGACACCAGGGCGTTCAACCCCCTTTTGCCTGTGGCTGCGTTCCAATTTCAGGACAGAAATGACCAGGAGAAATATGAGAGGTTAGTGACATTCTTGGCTTGGAAATCATCAGCCTGTCGTGGAAAGGAATGTGATCAAAAAGAGACATCGCTGGTGTTTACTTTCAAGCCTTTGATGTGTGATGCACTTTAATACACGCTGTTCTAATGCGGCTTTTGGGCTTCAGGTGAACCTCGCCGAAGGGGGCGGAACAGGTTATTTTTGTTGGTGGAGCATATTGGGTCAAGAACAGCCCTTAAAAAGGATGGCAGCGCACCGTGCCTATTTTTACCC
Organism: Larus michahellis; assembly: GCF_964199755.1. Lineage (NCBI taxonomy): Eukaryota > Metazoa > Chordata > Aves > Charadriiformes > Laridae > Larus > Larus michahellis. The sequence continues at coordinate 3,034,983 of NC_133912.1, forward strand.
TGGACACTGTTTTCCGGAAGGCAGGAGAGCCAAGGGATGGACAGCCCCTGCATCCTGCTTTTCCAGGCAGGTGGTGACAGGAACGGTGCCAAATGCCTCGGGGACAAGGGGATTTTCAGATGGTCCATAAGGGCTGCTTTAGGGATGCACATCAATCTGGGAAAAGGCTTTCCAAATGTACAAAGGTGTGTTTGTGCTGAAGTGTGTTGAAAAGGACAGCCATAAGCTAGTTTATTAGAATTCGCCTGCACAGACAAAAGCAAAAACTTAATACAGCTTGATGGAGTGTACAGAGCCCACAGCAGGCTCGGTTCAATAAAAGCACATCGCCTTTTGAGATAGTGATGAAGTACGGCGCTGGGAGGGCTCTTTACCAGTCAGTCATGCTGGGAAAGCTCTGGTCACTTTGTCTTCATCCTTTTGTCACAAAAATGAGCAACAAGAAGCAATCTCCATCCCTTCAGAGTTATTGACTTGTTCCAACAGCCCTTCTTCTAGAGGAGCAGCTTCCTCTCCCAGGGCCACGTCCAGAGGGGCACGGGAGGCAATCTGGGTGAGAAATAAAGCGTGCTGGTGTGGGCAGCACGTGCATGCCAGAGACGAGGGAGGAATCCAAGAATTTTTATTGGCCTAATCAGACAAAAATGTTGACGAGAGCCTTACCGGCACAGGAGCATGCTCCCGTCACACAAACGAACTCCTCCAGTGGCCTCGACTGTACGGGCGGCAGATAGCATCAGAGCATCTGTCGAGAAGAGGAGATTACGGAGTGCTAATGCTTTAAAAGGCCACAGTTCCGCCAGCAGCTGCAGAGATGAGCAAACTAGAGAATATGTTGCGGACAGACCATCCAAGAGCGTTTTCGCAATAAACGAGTCACAAGCGCTGTCAGCCATCGGACGGAGGGCGCGAGCTGTCAGGGGGAAGAAATCTCAGCTCGGTTCGTTCTGTGGCAAGCATGGACCCTGTGCCAGCCGGCCACAGAAAGGACGAGCCACCAACCCGACGGCTTCATCTTAAGCAATACAAGCTCAGCCGCACGTGGCTCTTTCTCCCCACCCCATATCGCGATAGGGCCCGAGGTTCCCAGAAATGGCACCGATTCTCCAGGGGACGTGGCTCACAGCTGCCCTTACAGCGTTGTGCATGTCACCGCTGCCTTGCGGCAATCGAGTGAAGCTATTAAATATCAAGTACTTCCCATGAAGCTGACATTTTTAATCCCCGCGCTGCGTTCCCTTTTCACACACCGGTGGCTGGGGCCTTTCTTCCCCCCTCTACCATCATTTCTCCAGCCTTATTGCTCCCTCCCACTCTCAGCTGAGAATTAAAAGACATAATAAAGAGGCCTTGAACTGGAGGGGGGGGGGTCAGGGGGGGAAACCCCCCAGAAAAGCAGGTCCCTTGTTTGAGCCTGGGATTCATCTGCCTCTCCCCGCGGAGATAAAGAGGCCCTTTCACCCCAGCAACCAGAAGGTTGAAGCTGGATATGTGCTTACCAGCGCGGCCGTGGCTGGGAGCTGCCAGCCTGGGGTCTGACGGCGGTGACATTTCTACCTCAGATTAGACGGCACCGGTGCAAAAACGCATTAGAGTTGCTGGGGAGACTGCCCCTTCATAAGGCTGCACGCTTGGGAGCGAGCCGCTGTAGCTATGAAACCGGGCCGCGGCCTGGTTTCAGCTCCTTTTCTGCAGATTAAGGTTAATAAGAGCCTCCCCAGCCCGCCGTGCCCACCGCGCTCTCCCAGCGGAGAGCAGACCGGACGGAGGTGGGAGCCCAGCGCCTCTAATATCCCCACCAGCGAGCGCGCTGTGCCCCCGCTTTTGTTCTCCGCTTCTGCCCAGTGATTTTCATTAGAAATATCCTCTTATAATGCGCGCACGGAGGGGGAGGAAGGGGGGCACCAGGCCCACACAAAGAGAAAGAAAAGGCTGCTTGCTGGAAAGCCAGTAATTACAGGGCTGGGGCTTTCCTTGCGGAGGATTCATACGGATTCGACATGGCAGAGTTTCACACGTACGGCCCCTCCGGGGGCGAGCTCCTGTTTCGATTTCATTATGGGCAAAAGCTGGGCTGCCAGGGGAACTTTTGCCCCGAAGTGAGTTCCCAAAAGGGGACAGTTGCACTTCTATTATTTGCTTTGCAAGCAATTCCGCCGCTGTCCCCAGAAGCCTCCGCGTTGGCTCGGGCATGCGATAGGAGAGCACAAGTGCCATGAGTTGGCTTGTCATCGCAGCGCTGCTGCTGCCCTGAAGTACGGGAAATCTTCTTATATGCGGTCACCACCTATTTTAGAAAAACCTGGAGGCGTTTAATCAACCCTTCAAATGTCTCCCAAGCCCACAGCGTGCTCTCAAGGTGCTTATAAAGATAAGCAAATTCTCTGTTTGTCCGTTTGCAAGGGAGGTAAAACATAACCCACGTCTAAATGGATGCAAGTAAAGCCTGGCAGGACCCAAACTTGACCTTTTGTACTTGCTCGCCGTAGGTATTGCGTGATTTTCTTCACTTCAAGCTGACGGGGGTCACACAGCACCCAGAGCTTTGCAGTTGGGTGAAACACTGGCTCAGAACAACCCGGCCAGGTTCACGCTGGAGGTCCAAAAGAAGAAGAAACCAAACTACCTCCTCCCTGCTCAAAGAGCGTGTCAGCGGCAGACACCCCTCCTATTCACCAACGCATCCTCGTATGTTGTACACGAACCTGAAATGGGGCCTGAATGGGGTAATTTTACACCATTCCTCTGGGGAATTCATCTTGGGGCTTTTCACCTTCCTTGGTGCCTCGCCAAGAACTCTGGGACATTTGCAGGACACCTCGCAGTGGCAGGACTGGTGACGAGAGCCAGAAAACTCTGTAGGCAAGATGTTTCTGCCATTAGTGCACGCGCTTTTAGGCAAGCTACCCCCGTCCTTTGCGCTTTTATGATGTGTACAAGACAAGGACCAGCACATCGATCCGCCCTGCAATCTCAGAGGTGAGGTACCGTCATTTGATGACAAATACTGAGAAATCCGCTGTCGTGGACTCAGTCCCATAGTACGAGCAGTCCCCCCTGTCCCTGAAAGCTCACAAAGTCAATGTCTACCTGTGTACTACAGGTGCCTGGATCCATTGCTTTTTGGGTCAAATACGAAGCGGGGAGTTGGACTGTAGCCTAGGTTTCAGGTAACCCTGATCTGCTACTAAAAATGAGTCCCGAGTTTACAGTTTGGCTCCTCGTAAAGACAGAACCGTTTGCAAAACTCAGCCCCAAACCCTGCATTTGGTTTCCAAGCAGGCTGAATTTTGCTCGGGTTCCGTCTCTTAATTCCCACATCGTCTTTTCTTTCTCCCCTTATTTACTTGTTAATTTCCATGGGTCTTAATTTCCTGCACACCGAGCCCCGCTGAGACCAGCCTCTGCTGACATGGGATTGCTCGCCACAGCCCTTCCCTCTTCAGGGAAAGGTCAGGAACGGAGGTTTAGTGTGGCGAGAAGAAAGGCAGCAGCAGACAGACAGAGAGCACTCATAAAGATCTGGCTGTGAGCCTCTCTGAGAAAACGTCAGGTTGGGGAGGCTATAATAGCTTTAATCTGCAGTACAAGGGGATTAAAAGACTCGTTCTCACAGGACAAAAAAGAAAGGAGCAGAGCGGAAGGAGCGGAACAAGGGGAGAATGAAGCCTGCAAGGGGAGGAATGGAGAAAGTTAAAGAGCTCAACTATAAAGAGCATCGGGATTTAAAGAGCTCCGTCTTTCCCGTGTAATAAATGTGAAGTGGCCTGCATGGAAAAAGGGGCTTTAGCCAATGGCTTTGCTTTTGCTTTTTCACACTAAGCACACACACTTCAGCCTTCTTCAATCAGGGCAACTTGTTATGTTTGGCTTTGTTGATTTTCAGGGGCAAAGGAGTAGGAGGGGGAAACAGAAGGTTAATGAGGCTCTGCCAGATGCGACACTCGAGAGAAGCGGTGGGCATTATATTTTTTTAAACAGTGGTTTACGGTCTTTGATCCTCACCCCTGCTGTCCCCTCCTCCAGCACGTCCCTCAAACTCTCCTTGTCCTCGAGGGCCGTGGAAGAGCGAAGGGGCCTGGGAACAGGAAGGAAGTACGCGGAATTACGGGACGCTCTCCTCAAGTACCTCTCCTCAAGCAGCCTTTTCAGCCGCGCAGCGAGGCCAGGAGATGAAGAGAGCGTAATTGAAAGGGTAAGGAAAGAAGGCGACTTTAAATACTTTTCAAAAGGTAAAAAAAAAACAAACCCAAAAACCAACCAACTAAACCAATGCATCAATCGCAGGAGACGTAAAGGCCAGCGAGCCACCAACGTGGACAAGAAAGGGAAAGGTCCAAAAGGGAAAGCGGGTACTCGAAGCCAGCTTTAAGCATTAGCACTGCAGGAAACAGGCTTTTTAGGGCTGGATGGTAACCTCGAATCAAGGCAGGGCCGCTCCACTAGATTAATCAGGGACATTGGGACATATTTACATTAGGACACACTCGATATTCTCCTCGAAGACAAGAGGACTCCTCCCTCGCCTGGAAGTAAGGACATACTTCAGCCTTCAAAAATCTTTGAAGAAATGGCAACACAGGAAGGTAAGACAACCAGCCAGGAGGCCTGGGCTTCCTCCCATTAACACGCTGGCCAGCCTAAGGCATTCGGAGAAGAGAGAAGCGCGTTTCTAACAGTCCACTGGGTTAAACAGGACCGCAACTCTTGCTCTGATCTTTTATGTTATCCACCTTCCCAACTCAGCAGGCTTACAAGTCAGGAAAGATGCTCCAGGACATCGCCAGGCAAAAATCAAACGTCTGAGGCAGGTTCTCTCGACTATTTTAGCAGCTCAGCATAGCGCCGGGGGCCGGCTAACGCTCTGTGCGCCAGTTGTACTCAGAGGGGGAAAAAAATACAAAGACTTTGTAACATAAGCAAGTTCCAGACAGGAATTAGAATATAGCATATCCAGTGGAGACAGGGGGCTGGAGTGGCATTAAGGTAGGAAGAATATAATTACCTGAACTGGACTGCGGCCAGGATAATGGTATTAATTTATTTCAAGAAAGCCAGAATTGCCAAAACCTGGATTTTACATTTAAATCCAGAAGATGGCAGATCACGGCATCCTGATTCCATTCTTCCAGCGTTCGGCTGGAAGGAAAGGTCTGCTGATGGGTTTACACCCCTAATGCCTGTGGCCATGACTGGAAAGCCCAATGTCGTCCCAGCTCAAAGCCCTGCAGCTCCTGATGCTCTGCTACAAGGCACATATCACAGAGGCAATGTCCGCCCCGTGTGCTACAGAGAAAACCTCAACCCACTCCCCACAACTCGCCCGCAGGCAATAAAGCCACACTCGGTCACAAATCTAGTCACAAGCAAGCTCTCATGAGCGTAGTCCCTAGTTCGATCTGGTATTAATTATCCACTGTTCTGCAGAGATAAATGCTTAATCCTCTGGCTGTTGACACTGGAAATGGACCAACCTACCCTGGGGTGGATATTATACAGGGGAACTTGGCTTCAGCTCTGATCCCCACATCATGTGCTCTACAAATGTTCACTGGCTTGTAGGTAATGGATTTCATAGGGTGTACGGGATCTTTCCGTGGCAGAGCTAATCCAGAATAATACATGACTCAAGCATTCATTGTATCAGGTTTTTCTTCCCTCCCTCTATTTTTTTTTTTCTGTGACATAATATTTCAAATTTCACGTGGAATTTCTCATTTTCAGACATTCTCTATTTCCTTACAGCTTACCAGCTTTCCTCCTCCAGGACCGATATCGAGGAGAACTTCCTAAGCAGCAGTGCCCAAGGGATGTGGAGATGGGTCTGCACAGCCCCTGCTTCTCAGGGTGTCTTTCACTTTCTTCCAGGAGAAAGGCCAAAGATCTCCACATGGCTTCTCTGGTTTCACACTCCCTGGAAAGCCTAAATCAAGAAGTTCGCTTGTCAGGGAGAAAGAAGCAACGCTGATGCCACCAGGGATGGGAAAACCGTTCTTATTTCTGACCAAGATTCTAAGGACTTTGGTCTTTCCCATGCCTGAGTGGTCCCACTACGGCCACTGTGTGCCAAGGTGGCAAGCCACTGCCCCAGACCCGTTGCCACCAGCCCTGCTGCCCCAACCATGTGTTTTGGGACACCTGAGGAGATGCCTGTCCCCCACCTTCCCACTCCCACCTGGGCTTTCTTGCCTCTCCCCTCCTTGCTCTTCTCTTCCCAAGGGCTGTCTTACAAGCAGTTTCTTGGCAAAGGCGAATTTTAAACCCAAACGCAGAAACAAGTTTGAAATAGGAGTATTATTGTACACAGAGCCAGAACAAAAGTCACAAGTACTTGGGAGCACCAGTTTGCTCCCCATTTAACAAGAAAGCAGGTCTTCAGGAGAGCGCTCTTCTACACAGACTTGAACAACAGTGCCCACAAAGAGCGATACAAGGGTTTGAATACACAAAATACAACACGGAGTCAGTGCCCCGGTGGCACTTTTTCCCCCCCTGAAAACACAATCAAAAAACAAGCTCTGGCTCAACACAGCTACTACTTAGCTTACGGTGAGGCCTCGAAGCTCTGTGAGCTTGCAATCTAACTAGCCAGCGCTGGGGGAAACTAAGGCAGGGGGAAACGCAATGCTTTCCTCAACGCCACGTAATCAGCAAACAGGGGGCTGGAAGCAGATCACGTACATCCAGTAGGACCTAGCGAGCTGAGCACCCGCCTGAAGCGTGCGCTGCTCTACTCCTAACATGACAGAAGCCCACAACTTCTTCTTGAGATCAAATCTGGCTGCTCTCACCACCCACCCTTTAACAAGAGGTGGCTGGAGCCTTCTGCACAAATTCCTGAAAAAAAAAAAAAAAGGAGCTTGCTGGGAGTATTGACACACACAGAGCAAGTTAAAGGTGTTTTTTTTTTTTGTTGGCCTTGTTTGTTTTACCAAAGCAGTATTTCTAGTCTTAGTCCAATGGAAATAAACTTTCAGCCCACCTGAACGCAGAAGTTTGCCTTTGCCACCGTCGTGCTCAATTTAATCCGAAAATTACAGTGAGGCAATAAACTGGCATTAGAAAAAAGCTGAACTTTTTACTGGATTTTGTCCTCCTTAACAACAAGATACAGAGAGGGGCTACTGGTTCCTACGCTGTTCCTGGGCAGCTTCACCTCCGCTGGGAGAATGGACTAAGATCTACGAAGCAGAGAATGGGAGCTTGAAGCCTTGCCAGTAAGAGCATGAGAAAGGGCTCCGGCAACCCTGGTTTCTGTTTTCCTTGCTCTAAGAAAAGAAAGGGGGTTCTGGAGATTAAAACAAAGATCTTGTAATCCAAACTCTTGGGGTCTGTTTCCGACTCTGATTTCTGAGCAAGTAAACCAACTTCAGCTCTCTCTGCCCCAGCTCCTGCCACGTGAACACGGAGGTGTTGCTACTTTGCCGCATGAGGGATTCTGCAAAGTGCAGGCTTCAAGGCATGAAAGGTGCAGAGGATGCACGCCCCAGGCAGTTGTTTGGTGCACCCACAAATCACTGTCACACATCCCAGTGAAGCGCCAGCTCCCAACCTATGCTCCCTCAGAGCCCACCAACAGAAACGGCAAATCATTTCCTTCAAGAGAAATGAATATTGAGTCATTCACACAATGTCAGAGGGATGTTAAAGGCAGGGATGCTAGGGCTTCCCAGCAAAGGAGAGATGTGAGCTCAGCCTTCCGACGCCACATCCAGCGTCCGTAAGGACTGTGCTAGACCTTTGCACTCACATGGAGCTGACACTGCATAGTTTGCAGTCCATCTCTGAATGATCCTTTTCAGCAAACAGTCTCTTAATCATATCCCTAATCAATGACAGACTACAAGCTTGGCGCTCCAAACCCACAAAATTAATAAGGAAGCAACAGCAAGCAACTACACCAAGAGCATCTGGGAAGCCACCAAGCACAACAGGGCTACGCTACACCATCCCGGGCTGATGGCTCCTTCTCCTACTGCTTTCTCCCACTCCTCAAGACAAGGTGATGTAGTAAATGGAAGCAGTGGGAAATAGAAGGGAAACAGAAGTGTGGCAGTGAAGGAGAGGGTGAAGCGGCTGCTCCAATCAGATATTGTGCTTAAGGATATATGCGAGTCCTCCTTCCCAACCCGCTGCTTGGCCACGTGGGATTATCCCAGATGGAGCGTGCTCCAACGCTTTGCCTAATCTACTCTTAAGCTACTTAACACACATGCTCCCTCCTTTTCCAAGCAGCTGGCAAATCTACCATCTCAAAAGTGTTGCTCCTGAGAAATGGCTCTGATAGGCAATGAAAAACTGCTTTGCTTCATTACATTGGATTCTGGCTAGTTTTGGGATGTCCTTAGAGCTCCCTCAAAATAAACTTGCTGGCAGCAAGCTAATACTTCCCTGTGTTGTCACACAACACACACACACACAACAGAAACACAAAGAAGCACACATCACCATGTGTCCATTATTAAGCAGCTGCCTCTGGAAAGGGCAGAATACGCTCCCAGTGGTACATATGTTGGAGTTCCAACACCTTCCCTCCAAACATGCCACAGAGCATCCAGCTCCAAGAAACAGCAGGCTCTATGAAATGCACCCTTTGGTCCCGTAATATGGAAGCCAGCTGTGATCCTGCACGCCTCCCTCGTGAGGTTTCCTCTTCTAAGCACTTGAATCCATAGACAACACCAGGAGCGGTGTCCCCTTGATCAGCAGAGTCCAGCACCGGTCAGTTCATATTTCTCCCAGGATATACACCAAAAAGGTCACTGAACTGGTCTGTTGGTGCATATTCTCCGTGTCCATAGTCTCTGTGTCCATTTTCCCTGTCACAAACCTGACAGCTGGGCAGCACAAGCCTGCAAAACCACTCAAGTCTTGGATGACCCGGAAAAGCAGCTGCCAAATTGACATGCCATTCTGTGCTGGGTGGCACAGGACATCGTGACCTGACAAGCTTTCTAGAGCCCTCTGCACACAGCTGTTCTCATAGCAGGCATAGTAAACCAAAGCACGGTGAAATAGCAATCATCAACAGAGCTACGGTGGTGCTCGCAAGCCTGTTGTTGTGGTCTAACACATTGGCTGCCCATGACACGCGTCTGGTATTCCTCCCGGGCTCAGAGATGCTCACTCCTCTTCCAGAGGAGTCTTACTGTGACAAGCACTCTTGCGCCGGAGCTGATTTACTTGCTGTGCATCACGCTCCAGTGCCTTTTCTCCTGTGCCTTCCAGGTGACAGCCTCTGGGACTAAGATGTGACTCAGCAGGCAAAGTACAAGGTAATCCTAAAGGCCAGCTCAGCTACCATTCCTCTTTAGCCTGGTGACAGTTCTCTTTTCCAGGAACACAGTCTACCCTACTTGCCTCCCACTGTTCAGGCAGCAGGAGATGCCAGAACAAGAGTCTGAGCAGTGGCAGTCAGCTTATCTTTGTCCCTAAGGACTAACAGCTTGGTCCCTAAGGATTTCTGCATTGTTTTTGACCTCCCCGTTGTTTGGGCAGTGGGGATGGGTCCCTGCTGCTGATTTCAGGGCTGCCACCACATCTCCATGCTCCATTCTTTCCCCATCTTCCTTCCGGTAAAATGGATGGGGCGGCGTAGGCACAGGGCAGGCTGCTTCGAGAGCAGGGACAGCATTTGGTCCTCCCTTCACCTGTCCTGGAGAGATGTCTGTCAGCAAGATACTGTGACATCAAGTCTGTGTGCCAGTGCCAGCTGGAGCCTGAGCCCACAAAGGCAAATCTTGTGCGCTGTCTGCCTTTAGATGTTAGAGATGTTCAGAAACGTGGGGCAAGACAAGCGGGTTTGTGGGCAGCCTGCTATCCCTCTCAGGCTGTCTGGCTCAGCAGAGGTCAGGCATCTTCATTCCAGGCTCTCCATCAGGTCTGCAGTGGAACAGATGCTGCATGGCAGAAAAGCATCTTCAGCCCCTGACACTGGGTTTAATCCATCACCCAGCCAAAACAGAGAAGCCTGGAAGCAGCCTCATTTAGCACTGGCTGGAAAAATTCTTTACGAGAAGCTCCCAGACATGTCCAGTAAATACTGAAAATCAAATCATCCCATGCCTGTGGCTGTTTCTCTCCTCCATTGCTGGCTACACCAGCCCTGGTTAATGTGCTGAAACGCCTGCTTTGTCCAGGCCACTAGAGGCAGACGGCGCGACAGCTGCGGTCTCGAGCTCATCGCCGGAGCCCTTCAGAACCAAGAACTCCAGCAGAATGTCCAAGAGGCAGAAAACCAGGTGCCTGAAATGGAGAGAAGACAAAGCTTAGGCTGGTCGGGGCACGGCGGAGCTGGGAGATCAGCTCCAGACACGCAGAAGCCAAAGCTCACGCAAGGGAGAAGCATTCTGACTGCCATCAGGGGGGAAAAAAAAAAAAATAAGAGATCTCATGCGCTATAAGAAATATTTCAAGGAATGATTCAGGTTTTTTCCACCCCCCAAACTAGCGGGTGTTTGAAGCTGCTGAGCAGCACAGAAAACACAAATGCAGCTCCCGGAGTGAGGTGGCACGCTCATTTCTCTGCAGTTTATCACAAAAAATGGTGCCTTCCAAATGCACAGGGATGGGTATGCAGAAAAGCACTACCTACACATCTCTGCAGCTCCCTAAGCTCTTCTAAAAACAACACACTAAACCAGGATTCAGTCTCATTTCCTCTGACAGTCCCCTGACATCCACAAACTAAGCAGGCCCAACAACATAATTAACAAGCCTGGCTCAATAATCTCCATCCAGACCTAGGTCTTAGACATGCACCTTCGCAATAAGCAAACCAGATGCCCTTTGATATGAGCCTGGGAAAATTAGCCAGATATGTGCTGTGCCCAGAAGCTGGCAGCGTGAATTTAATGGCGAAGCCCTGAGCGTAGCTTACAGGCCCCATCGCAAAGGGTAGAGAGACTGTAATCCACCTACCTGTTTATCACAGGCTGGCCCAGGGACTCCAGTACCAGGTTCCAGCTCATCCGACATTTACTGGTTCCGAGGATTTCTTGGATCGCATCTGTCAACGTTCGAGACAAAGCTTTAGGAACTGCTCATTTCCACAGTAGTGCCACAGGGTCAGTCTTCTGCTGGTGGGTGCTAAATCCAAGTTTGTGATGGTGTTCTGAGCCTAAGGCATCTCCTGCCCAACATTACCACGACCGAAAACAGCCAGGGATGGGACTGAATGCCAGAAGAGCGTTCCAGCCTGCAAGGGCATATACTGGTAGCACTTCTTCCTCCCCAAAGGACAGCAAGGGCCCCTTACGCAAGGAGTTAAGAGTTCAGACTGCACTCAGGGATTAGGCAGCAGCCGCTTTAATGCCAAAGGTCCCTGTGTCAAACTTCAAGGGAGGGAAATCCAGTGCAGCTGGGCTCATGATTTCAGCTCAGTGGAAAAGCCACTTTCTAGAGCAAGAGGCCAAAGGCTTTGCCTCATGACTCTTCTCAGCCATGGTCCCCTCTGGCAGCAGGTGGGGGCACAGCGTGGCACCGGCTTTCCTGAGCCCTATCTCATCTGAGGTGGCTCAGCGGGAACTGCACCACCAGCACTAAGCACAGAGCATGCGGCCACTCCGCATCTGGAAATCACCAAGACATGAATCCTTCCTCTCTGAGCTATGCTGCTCCCCAAACGCTTATGCAAACTATCCAGAACTGGGAAACTGTGGTTTTTGCTTGCAGGAAACCATTCAAACCTCAAAGGTCACAAACATTTCCCACCGCCTTGGCACGAGCAGGCTCCATCGCTGTTCGTAACCACAATTCCAGAGATGCCAATGCAGTGGAGGGTTCCCCAGCCTCCCCCACTGCTCCTTTCCCAGGGGCAGCTGACGCATCTCTGGGGCACACTTACTAGGCAAGATGCCCATCAGGCTCTGCAGGGCCTGCTCTGCTGCCGCTTTCTTCTGTTCCTCTGTCCTGGCCGGTTTGGGCACTGCTGGTAAAACTCCTCCAGGCCAGATGGATTCCTGCAGCAACTGGAGGTACTGGACCCAACGCTGGGTGCAGGTCAGGTTAACCATTTGGACTTCCAGCCACCTGTGGGCACAGGGGGAGAGAGAGAAAGGTCAGGAAAAGTCAGGCTTGGTACCAACTCATGAGCTTTCCGCCGATACGAAGCCCTGGAGGGAAAAAATCAGCTTGCTGGGTAAGTTAACATGCAGTTTCCAAGTCCATACATTAAACACTTTCACAAGTATTAATTAGCTGAGTTTCCCCCTGCACCACAAGTATGTAAATGTTCCCCATCTTAGAGATAGAAACACTAATGCAAAGTCACAGAGGAAAGGCAAAAGCCATGAAAAGCTCCATCGCCCTGCTGCCCGCAGGAAACCAAATGAGTAACTGGTTCCTAAAGGGAGCACGGCTAAGGGATATGACTGGTCTTGACCTCCAAAGTTAATGTCCATGCCCGAGCAGATGAGAGCGCCGATACAGAGCTGGAAGAATCACCAAAATTGGTGTTTTAACTCTAAAACAACCCCTGCGACTGACTGAAAGGACACGAGCACGGTCTGGCAACCTTATCAGTCCTTCTGCTACCTAAAGAGTCAAGGGTGTCTCGCCTGGAGACCAAAACGCACACTCCCAGGGTGGCAAGGCACAAATACCCTGCTGCTTTGTGCTCCTCTCACCCCCCTGCTTCCCTGCTGTCCAGCCCTGCTCCATCCACCAGCGGCAAGCAACGAGATCCTCGCCGCTCCCATCCAAAACCCCGCGCTGTACATCTATTAAAAGCAAAAGTTAGGTACCTGCCAACAAAACTGCTGGTCGGCCCTCCTGCTGGGCCAAGACTGTGCCCTTTATACGGTAACAACCTGCAAATCCCGAGGCCGCGGGAATGCTGCTCCACATAAGGGCTCCGAGGCGTTAGCAGCCTGCGCAGGGGAGAGGTGTCCACACCACCCAAGCGCTGGCCAGGGAAAGTTCCTAAATCAATCACGCGGACCCTCTTTCCCAGACGTGAAATCACTTCCCTGGGTAACAGGAAAAGCCACAGCCGTCAGTCAAGACGCACCAGTGCCTGAAAATCTTTCCCCCTAGAATAAGGGGAGGCCAGTGGACGAATCCCCGACGCCACCGAGGCCAACAGGAGGGTCCCCATCAATTTAGCAACACCGGGGCTCGGCGGCGCAGCACCGACGGCCCGCTGACGCCCTCCTCATCAGCAGGAGGCTCCGGAGCAAAGAGGGGAGCGTCGGCGCGGGGTTGGGGTAGGGAGAAGGCTTGCGATTTTGCCAGTACTTCAAGAGTCCCAGAGGAGAGGAGTCCGCAAGCAGGGCCAGGAGACCCGTTCCTCTTGGCAGCTAGTGTTCGTGCTTGCAATTCCGTCACCACTACGCCCCGGCAGCTCATAGTACGTCCAAGAGCATGGGCCCTGCCAAGGCAAACTTTATTTAACCTGCGCTCTGCCAGACTGTCTGCATTCTTCTCAGGCGAGGCATTTGGGCCAAGGGCGTCTTTCCCCACGCAACTGGGACAACACAAGCGGAGAGTCTGGAATAGCAACACCTAAAGGTAACCAGGAGCAAAGGAACGGCAGGTAGCCATCATCGGGGCCCGGATGCAACGTGATGCTCCCTTCTTCAGCACGAAATGAGGTGCCTAGCTTCAGGTCTTAAAGGATGCACACCCAGGAAATGCCAGCTGCAAAAGGAAAGACCATTAAAAAAAAAACCTGAAAACAAGCCTTGGTGCAGCTGTAAGGCCTGTTATGTCTCAGGGCAAGGTCTTAGTAGAGTGCAGGCAATCCTCCTGGTGATCCCAGTATAAGCACTGGAAATGGGGGGACATGGTCTTTACACCCAACCTTGCCAGGGACCCTGAGTACTGATGCTGCTACAAGATAGGGCCAGAGACCCAAAGCATAGCATCTGCCTGACTTAAAGGACAAAATGTCACAGCACAGCCTGGCCTGGGAAAAGCCCTTGTTTGAAATACAATTGCTTAAAAGGGTTTTTATCTCCAGCCATCAGTAGAGTTTAACACCCCGGATCAAGTTAAACCCTCCAGCCATCCTCAACCAAATTAAAGTGTTAGAGTATGGCTCCTCTAGGGGCAAGAGCTTTCATTAACATGGTTTTTCATTAACATGTTTTTCTTACGCAACCTGCTTTCCTAATTGAGAAAACGTTTGATGAGCAACAGAAGTTCAGAGACTTGGGGACAGCACTGCAAACGGTACAAGCGTGCACCTAAGGAGATCTGATTGAACGTTGACTTAAAATTCATCTCAGCAATAGTCACTTTGCCATCATTTATAAGGTTCCAGAAAGCAAAGAACAACGTTTCTTTTTCTTAGGAATGTGCCTAAAATAGCAACAAATCAAGCAAATAGTGGGCAGAGTGAAAGCTGATCTTAGAGAAGACAGCACATGTTTCCAGACAGCTCAAGAGCAGACCGAGAGCTGACAAATGCTGGAAGGCCCCGTACCATCAACCCACCATTTCGAGCTCATTTATTTCCGTAAAGTCACCAGAAGTAGGCAACGAGGCCTAGACGTAACACCTATAAATCCGATCACATGTGCATGCACTGCGATCAGGCAAGTGCTTACAGGTCTTAATTCCCACAGTTGCAAAACACCGTTGATGGATTTTTTTTTTTTTTACACTTAGTTTGGCAGATCACTGCTTTCCACTTTGGGAAGCAAAGGGTAGGATCTGAGAACGGCTCCATGGGTTTTGTCCCACCTGTGCTGACGCCTGCTACAGCTCCATGCAAGCTCCCGAGAAGAGGCCAACTTGCTCCATCGCATGGTGCTCAGACAGCAGGATTCTCACTGCTGGGAAAGGGGGAAGAGGCACCAAAAGCCACAGAGAATATAAAAATAAAAAAGAAGAAACTGGACAGGAAAGAGGACAAGAAAGAAGAAAGTGAAACCAAAGCTGGGTGCGAATGGAAGGAAGACTAAAGTCACTGTGCTCTGTGTTCCCTTTTGCCAGTCTACCAGTGTGGGGTCCCATCGCAAAAGCACTGGGAAGCGAGGAACTGTCAAGACTGGCCCATCTGGCTCAGCATCCTGCATGGGAGAGCAGCCAATGCTCTTGGATACTCTGAAGGAAAACACCACAGAGTAACCTGCCTTCTCCTCCCTACTCTCAACCTGCACCTGTTGAAGTCACCACCAACACCCACTTTGGGGGATGCACATTGCATTTGCACAGCACATACAGGGACGTGTCCAAGCAACATTTATTAAACAGGGTGGAGCACAGTAACCCCTCAGCTCTCACAACTCACTGAGGGTCACACCAAACTTCACTGAAAAAAATCTCACTGGAGTAAAACCCCATATTTCTATGGCAAATTGACCTCTCCATCAGGCAGACTGGCTGCACCAGGATCGGGATTAACAGCTCACACGTCTCACGTGGGAACTCCAAATATGTGCTGGTCCAAAGCTGACCTTCGCCAGCAGATCACAGATGATTTTTTTTTTGTACTATTAAAGGACTAAGCATTTGAGATCCATGTGCCACACAAAAGCACGTACACGCCTTCTCCCAGGTAGAAATAAATCCAGTAAGAAACGCAAATAGACCTATCTTTCTTTTTTGGATGGCTGATGAGTTACTATTTCCATTCTGCTATTTCATGAAGAAAGAGCCTTAATAAGAAAGAAAAACAAACCCATCACTGAACCATCTCCCTACACTTCAGCTGAGACCAGAAATAGATAGAAAGTGACCTCCTGGGCTCAGACGTTCAAATGCTTTGATAACGCCCAAGGCAAAGAGACAGACTGCAAAGGCTACAAAGTTTTGGATGTTAGTCTGGAGGTGCATAACTTGCCCATGCTGTAAGGGTCCTCTGTTTGAAATAGCTGCTGATGGAGGAATGAAATGGCTGCTAAAAAAGAGCTGATTTCATGCCATGGCTTAAGCTGGAACTCCAAGGTCAGCTGAAGGGGCCCATTAAGACAGGAACAGCAGAAATGCCCTCAGAATGAGAAACAAGGCCTGGGGGGTACATACCTTGGCCCTCCTCTGGCACCTAGAAGCAACAAGGGCTGCTAAGATGGAGCAGCCTATGGTGAAGACAGGCTAAGAGTCGGGAACAGGCAAAACACAGTGTATGGGCTTGGTTTTACCTGGCTCCCGCGCGCTGGATGCGCTCGCTGAAGTGGACTACCCAGAGGGTTCATCTGCAGATAGAGAGAGCTCAAGTCAGCAGGTAAAGGTCGGACAGGTTGGATTTGCTTAGTCTGGAAAAATAAAGATGGAGCAGGAATGGACAAAAAGATTCAGTACTCTCCAAATTTACAAACAGCTGCTGGAAGCCGGTAAACCTCAGCTTTTCTCATCCAGCAAGGTGAGGATAAGAACTGCTAAGGTCACTGGAGCCAAGGAACGGTTGAGTTAAACACGCTGATTGTAATTAAAATCTGAAGGCACAGCAATTGTGATTCCCCCAAAATTGGGGATTTTAAGGCTTTAGACAAACACGAGTTGGAGGCCACATTAGGAAGACTACAAAAGACAAGAAAGCCGCTACTGGTCTCTTTAGCTGTATAAATACAAATAGCTCTAGAAATACACACGAGCTGTGCATAACAGTAGCAGGTCCAGCTCAACATCATCTATTTTCCACCCCAGAACAAGGCCTCCATTTCCCTGAGGTCAGTTAACACCGCGTGGCTAACCAGAAGCTCAAAAAAGGCCCCTGAGACCAAGGTAGTGAAAAGGATGTAAGAAAAAGGCAACATCTGGAAACGCACAAGGCATTCAAGCATTTGACTCGTGTGAAATCAAGAAAGGCTGGTACTCAAATCATGAGACCATCCCTCCCTTCGCAGTACTTGCCCCCCAAATTCCTCCCCAAATTGTGCCTCAAACCACAAGAATATCTTAAACTCAAGGGTTCAGAAAGAGCAACATTTCAACGGTTTGACCGTAAAACATTTCTGAGCAAAGCCTGTAAAACTGAAGAAACAGCTGCAGCGGGCACAGTTAGAAGAATGGAATAAACACCAACGGAGAGTTTTCGCCGCTGGGCTTGGCTTTTAGCACCTGCTACTTGAGCCCACGTCCACCTTCTCCGCACAGCCGCCAGCAGGAACACGTGCAGCCGACTGCTGGCACGCTCGACTCAAACACCTTCAAAGCAAACCCACACTTGTCCAAGGCCGTCGGTAAACCCTTCGCAGAGGAAGGAAACAAAAAAAGAAAAGAAAAAAAAAGTCCTCCATAAATCAAAGAATACGAAGCATCCCGAGTCCTTTTAAACATCTGGCCAAAGACCCACACGCAAAAAGTAAACTATCCTTCTCGCCTTACTGGAAATGTTCCTCTCCTGCTGCCCTATAAAAAGTTTACAGTTGTATATGCTATGAACAATACGTCCTGTACCCCTGCCCGAGCACATGGTAAATGAAGTGTTTGACCAGCGAGGCAGCGGCCCCGTGGCCGAGTGCCGTCCCCTCGAACAGAGTGTCTTGCCAGCCTCGCACCTCCCAAACTCCGAGGGCAGCTGCACCGAAAGAAGTAATTAAAAAAAAAAAGAAATCAAGTTGCAAAGAGTTTAAGCCAGGAGCGTTTGCATCCGATGTGTTTTGATCAGACTTACCCAGGCCCAAACCTTGCCAGCGTAGGGCTGGGGGATTTTTTGACCTGCTTGACACAGGCAGCGAGATGTGGAGCTGGCAGAAGCCCTGTGAGAAGTGGGTACCCAGGAGTTTTCACGGTGGGGCAGAGAGGAGGAGGAACAGATCCTCTCCTGCTACCTGTAGGCACGAAACCGCACCTCGGTGTTGAGATTTGGGGCACCGCTCTGCGCTGCTCCCTCCAAAACACACCTGCTGCAAGAAGAAATCATGTAAACGCAAAGGGTTCCGACTCCCACATCTCTTCCCCTCTGCGAATTAACCGAGCTGCTCTGCTTTTTGCTTTTCTCGAGTTGGATCTCCCTGCGACGTCGTGGGGCTCAGAAAAGGGGGGAAGAAAGCTACGCGATTAAAAAAAAACCACCACCCCCAAACCCCCTTGATTTTTACCAAAGCATCCCGGCTTTTGATAACATCTTCATCAAGTATTTAGTGAGCCAATTAAGCTCTCAGCAGTGCCCCAGGGAGAGACCAGGCTGTCTCGGCCAGGTCCTGCTCAGAGCAGATTGCTTCATTAGCCCACTTCAGAATCAAAATACATAAAAACACCATTAACCATTCCCAAGCCAGGGAAAACTAAAACCAGCAAGGAGACATTTTCTCTCCATCCTTTTCTACTTTGTCTCTACTTGAAATAGGAAGTTGTTGGGTTTTTTGGTTTGTTTGCCTTTTTTTTTTTTTTCTCAAATCTGGGGAAAAAAAAGCTGGCACGTATCTAATTGCTGAAACGGAGTCAAAAGAAAGAGAGATGCAGTTAAAATAATGTTGCAATTGTTATCAAGGCACAGAGTGCTTGCTTCATTCTAGCGGCTGTTTTTGGAAGAATGCTGCTTCTAGAAGAGGGGAAAAAAAAAATTTTTGTTTGGGACAGAGATTCAAAGCCGGGTCCAAAATTTCCAGGTGCTTGGAGACAACTGAATCGAGGCCTGTTTCCAAGTTGATTTTTATTTACTTTACATACGCACACGAAGACACACACAGTCCTGAAGATCGCTTTTGCTGACATACCACAGGCCCGCGATTTCCCCTGCGCCTTGCAGCTACAATACAAATAGCCAAATCCAGAGACGAGGAGGAAGATGCTGTAGGGTTGGTCCCCCGTATACAACCTCTGGCGCTGGTTTTTAGGCTGGGTTACACGCTTGCACCACCGCAGGAGACACAGGACCTTTGCTGCCACGTACCTGAGCCTGCCAGCACAGCCCCTCGATGCGCAGTTGCAAAGGTCCTTTAGCTAAACGTGCCCCAAATCGATTCCCCCAGGTAAGAAGCCAGAACAGTGAATGGCTTTAGTTGCTCCAGCTGCACTGACACTGCAGCATTGGCAGCTCATTTCTGCCAGCAAAACTCAGCAGCACTGCCCAAGCCCAGAGTGGTAAGGTACCTGCCAGCTACGAAGCCAAAGGAAAAGTAGGAGCAGCCACACTGGGAACAGCTTTAGCATAAACCTTCCCAGCTTCTCCTGGCAGCCGAAGAGCAGGAGCCAACCCTCGGCTTTAATGTCTTTTTCAGAGATAATGCAGGGAGGCAACGGGGAGCCTCCGCACACAACGCTTGCCCACGTCCCACCCCAAGATAACCCCTACGCTGGGTGACACACACACAGCCCAGCTTTGTGCTGACCCCAGGTGCAACCCCGGCACCGAGGTGAGGTCTGGCTCACCACGTCGGCTGGCGGACACGGCCCCTGCGAGGCTCCAGACGGCCAGGGCTGGGCAGAATTGCTTACCCATGGGCAGCGCGTTCCCAGCACACCCGGGGCCGCAGGTGCTTGGCTGCCCAAGCAGGCAGGTTTACTCAGGGACATTGAAGAGGGTCAGGCAACACTACATGCCGGTGGCACTTTCAAGTCAAGAGGATCAAAGAGGCTGCCAAGGGTCTTAGTTTTTGGCAGTCCCGTTGGCACAGAGATCAAGGAAGAAAGAGAAAAACCAGGGAAGAAAAAAACACCCAGCAAGCAGCTCCCTGAAGCTATGAGCTCCTTGACTCACACCAGCAGTTGCACAAGTGCCCACGACACCTGGCCTGACATGGACAGGCTCCGGCACAGAGCCACAAAGCCAAGAGGACAGCAAGAAGGCAAGGCCAGCCTGGGGTTGCACGCAGGAGTAACCCCCAGCTGCAGCCCACCCAAACCCATCTTGTGCGATGGTCAGGCACTGTACCACATCCCTGCCGGAGCAGGGATGGGAGACGTGCCACAAGAGCAAGCTGCTGCACCCTTTGGGCCGGCACAGATGTCTGGGGCCCCAGGCTTGGCTGCAAGGACCCTTTGCTGCCCCGTTAAATTGACAACCCAGGACCTTTGCCAATCACAGGCCATGGATATTGGTCTGAGAAGTTCTCACTGGTGGCGCTGGACGCTGTGTAAGCCCTTGGCAGGAGGGCTAATGAAACCAGCCACACTGCGGAATTGTTACCCCTCAGCACACAGAATGAGGCAGGGATGAGGGGTACACAAAACCTGATGGCTCAGAGAGCCAGCAAAGGACAGAGTGGAGGTCACAGCAATGTGACAGTCACCCTGGAGACCAGAGGCCCCATTGCTGATGGTGGTTTTTACCTCAGCAGGGAGGAACCTCCGTAGCAGCCAGGTCTGAAACAGCTTCAGGGGCCAGGGAGAGACATCCTGCTCCCCCAGCCTTGCATGTCCCACCAAAGGAGCACTGAATGTGCAGGAAAATGCTGAAAAGCACAAATTCTGGAAGAACACACAGCCCCGCAGGCTCTAGCTGCCTGCACAGGCTGCAGCATTGTTACTGCTGACAGGCTGAAGAACATCATGCCTCTGTGGCCTTACCCAGCTCTTGACCCCCAGCAACACTTGGAAAGATCTAACACCTCAAATCAAAGACAACCCCTTGCTGCTACAGCCTTCCTAGGACCACTCCGCCCCATTTTAGTGTACATATTCAAATCCTGTCCTGTGCACGGCCCAAGTGACCCTTCTCTCCTCTGCTCCCACCCCAGGGCTCAGTGTCCCTCACCGCAGCACCCAAAAGCCAGGCTCTCTGCAAGACTACAGCCCAAGACACAGCTCAGGGTTGGATCTGAGCTCAGATGGACTTTCCTTTCCCATGCTAGTTCAGCAGTATCTGAAACCTTGGAAGAACCAGCTCAAGAGAGAAAACCCTACAAGGAAAATAAGCCAAAGCTAGTCGGACCCCTGGGTCTCCTCACAAAGGGAGCCAGAGGTGGAAGAACTTACAAAAAACTGCTCTCATAAAAGCCTGACAGGCATCCGTAATCAGCCTCAAAGCATCTCTGGCTCTCCATCCTTTTGGGGAGAAACATCGTTTCCCTAAATCCACCTGCTTTGCTGAGGAATCACGGAACACAGGACAAAGCCTAGAGGAGCACCAGAGTGACCCAAAGCGAACAGCAAGCCAAGCCCTGCTGAGCTCCCGGGTAAGGCAGGGATGCTTTGCATTTATTTTAACTCGTGCTCGGTGGAACATGACACCATCAAAGCTGCCTGCGTAGGTCCACACACTCCCTTATATACACACAGGCGCTTCCGAGCCCCGGCACGGACTCTGCGCCCCAGCCCCGCTCAGGTTACAGGGCGCAGACAGCTGGGGTGTGCCGAGACACCTTCCCTCCGCTCCGTGGTTGGCACTGCCGCAGCTTTCTCTTGTGAGGCACAGGAAGGAGTTAAGAAAAAAAAAAAAAACAAACACAGACCTGGATCTGCATCTAAAACCCTCCCAGGTCTGTCCCTGGGATCCTGGCACTCTGCTGCAGCTGCCCTCCAGAAGGGGAAGCAGATGTGGCCCTGGGAGAACCTCAGCAGCAGCTGAAGGGCATGTCGAGCTGGTACCCAGCTCCAGGCCTGCCCCAAGCTCATCGTGGCACCGACCAAGTGGCCATCGTGCCATCACGGACAAACCGATGGCAGGGCGTGGGGTCACAGCCACAGCGCTATTTGCATGCTTGCCATGTATTTTTACCACCACTTTGACTCACAGGGCTCTAAAAAGCACACAGATTCTCCAAATGTCTTTTAGCTCTTCTACCAAACCCCCCCCCCGGGAGCCCAGAATAGCCTCATCTGCTCCCCTTTGCAAACAGGTCCCTGTTGCAGCGTCCCCAGGGAAGAGAGGAGATCTGCGCTTCCAGCCTGTGGGAGGGAAGCGAGATCCAGGCAGAGGAGGGGTGCAGAGCTGGAGCTGGGCAGCAGGTTTGTTTACAGGCACGGACCCAGTGTGCCGGGAGGCTGCTGGAAGCAACGCTCGACCCCGGGGTCGTCCCCGCTCCCAGCAAGCCTCCCGGCCCCTCCGCCTCTCCTTTCGGCTCCAAAAAAGGATCACTCCCTCTTACATAATGGGACGAGGGCCGCATGGATGCGGTCTTGCACACACGGCCTCCCCTTTTACTTAACAATACCTTTTTCGGTCATATAGCCTCCCTCTCCCTGGTTGCCATTAAACTGACAGTCAGGGGAGACAGATAGTGCCTGGCTCCAGCTATTTCAGCTACAGAGAGAGGAAAGAGGAGTGTGGTGGGATGCTCCATGCAGAGAACGGCAAACAGAGCAGGGTAAGGAGGTCCCATAATCAGCAACAGTGCAGTCACAGCAATCGCTCGATGTCACCCCAGGGGATTCTGTGGGCACCAAGGGAGAAGGTCACAAAGGAGAGGGGGACTGGCTCTCTGGAGAAGCTGGACCTTGTTCCTGGTGTTTTTCCTGTTTGATCCTTCTGCTCTAGCATGAGGCAAACTCAGTGCAGAGCGGCAGCAATGCCCATAAAGGCAGTTCCAAGAAGGCTGCAGGAGCAGCACGCTCCTCACCAAATACAGGCTGGCAGAGGAGTACGTATCCACGGCAACCTCCTTCCTAACACCCAAAACACCACTAGGACATCTCCTTTCCACCACCTAACCCAGCCAGGAACAGGAACAGAGAAGGACCTCGTGTCATGGAGGGATGATTCCTACTCATACTTTGTGACCAGCAACAGTTAGAGACAGGATGGGTGCCCACCTGCTGCCCCTTGTTTGTCCACCTGTTCTCAGAGGCAGGAGCAATGATCCCCCGAATAGCACATGCTCCCAGAACAGCTTCTGGTATTTTCTCCACCTGTAAGTGGTACCCAGAGGCAGTGCCAGCCAGAATGGCAGTGCCAGGGCTGTGCCAGGTCTGGCTGAGCAGTGATCAAGTTGCAAATACTTAAATGGAAGACAAACGCCACCAAGTCCCTGGATAGGTAGCCGGCAGCAGAGCTAGAGACTTCTTGATCTGCTCAGGACAACAGTGGCCACCTGGGCCAGCTTTAAGTACAAGTCTCAGCCACCCTTTTGCATGGCTTAGGGATAGGGTGCAACGGCAAGCCAGCATGAAGCCCCCCCATTCCCAATTCTCTTCCACTATGGAGGCAACTACATCTTGAATGTCCACCTCAGGCATTGTCTGAACTCTGCTCTCTTGCCAGATCACAGATTTCAGGACAGGCGGACACTGACTGCTCTCAGGGCGGTTCCTGCTCCCACTGCAGTATCCTGCTGAGCCCCAGGCCTCCACATGGGCTTCCAGCATCACTAAAAACCTGCTACCCTTGATTCAAGGTATAAGAACCTCCACCCTAACGCTCCGCCCTTTCAGGAGACCAAAGTGCTGTCCCAGGCTTGACCTTCTGGGTTGGGGTGGGGACTACAGCAGCAGAAATAGGGGAGGAAAATGTTTCCTGCAGCAATCCATGAGCAACACCATCCTCCTGGCAACAGTTCACACTGTGCAACTCCTTCCCTTGTCCCCTTCACACCAGACCCGCCGACCCCTGACTGTCCCAGAACAAGAGAGTGGATTTCAGCACGGACACGTACAGAACGAGGGACGCAGGGTTAGCTCCGAAGGTTGTATTTGCACCCTGTCCTGATCACGACACCAAGGAGTCACAGGAATTCCCAACAGCACCTCCAGCCAAAGGTTTGCCCTCAGCACGCCTTGGTTCACCCAGACTCATTGAAGCGGAGCAGCTACAAACACGTTCACCCTCATGTTGCTCCACTAGCACTACTTGTGGAGCTCCTCCACCTTCCAGAGCAAGGCATGTGCTGTGTGTATGACAGCTTCTCTAGTGGAAAATACCAATGCCACGTGTCGGTGCTGCAGGCTCCCCGGGTGACCGGGACACTGCTTATTAGGAGGTGATGACGTGCCTATACAAGCTCTCATACCTCTGTGCTTACACACAAGGATTGAGTTCCAGCTCATTCCCCAAGAGACCAGAACCCATTTTGGAGAAATGGGAGCAACACCCACCTCCTCCCACCCAAGGAAACAGACTCCAGAGCGATGGCCAGCAGCCCCTGACCTCAAAGCGCTTCAGCAACCTCTGCTGAGGGCAGCTTAAATTACCAGTTGGGTTATAATGTGCTGCCCTGCACATTCTGACACCGTTCTGACACTGGCTTTGAATGCCTGCAGCAGAAGAAAGGGCACAGGAGTGGGAAAAGCGGTGCTCCGAGGCTCCCCCTAGCCAAAGTCATAGGATCATAGAGATGGTTTGTGTTGGAAGGTACCTTAAAGATCATCTCATTCCAACCCCGCTGCCATGGGCAGGGACACCTCCCACTAGACCAGGTTGCTCAAAGTCCCTCCAACCTGGCCTTGAACACTTCAAGGGACGAGGCAAGTCCTTCCAGGACGGCTTGCTTTTTACTCCAAAGGACCACATCCTCATCTAGTGACAGTCACTGACCTATACAAGAAAACAGACATGCTTTCTGTTTGTGTTTCTTGGTCGGGTGCCTTACCACACAGAGGCACTGGCCTCAGAAAAGCTTGGCGAGTACATACCAGCTGGAAAGGAAGTCTTTCCCTAATACATCTGTAGGTCACCGCTGAAGGCACAGGCAGGCCCACCGCAAATCAGCGAGGGGTGCAGCAGTGAGAGCAAAGGCCCTGGGAAGTCGCGCTTCGAGCTATTACTTGACAAGTGGCTGTTCCCTCTGCCTGTTTATTCTCCTTTTGCAGAAAGAAAAAGCTGAGCCCCTGGGCAGCGAGAGACCAGTTTCTCCCCGGAGAGCCAAGGAGCTGGGCACTCTCATCTGTTCGTGAGGCAGGACGCCACCCATTCCCAGGGCTGGATCCTTCCTTTCGCCTGTTGTTAAAGGGCAGAATGCTGCCAGCTAGAGTTACATTGCTGCTCACAGGAAAACAGCTGCTAGTGCAAATCTCTGAGATGTTTACATACATGCGACATCTTCTTTACACAAACTTGTTGTTTGATGCAACAGAAAGCATTTATCTGCAACCAGGTAAGAGCTCCATTTTAGACTGTAACTCCAAAGGCAATGCCACCTCCCAGAGCTGTGAGGTTGGTCACTGAGACCTTACCTTTGAATGAGGGTCCCAAAGAGCAGGTGGAAGACCTTCTGGATGTTCTCTGTGCACAGCCAGCTCCAGTGATCCATCAGCAGCAGACGAAGCACGTCCAGGGCCAGGTCAGCCAAAGCTGTCTCAGAGTCTGGCAGGAGGAAGAGAAAGGTCACATGAAGAAGCCAACTCGGTGCCTAAGCAAACCTGGTGGAAAGCATCACGCGAAACTCACTCAAACAGCTTGCCTGAGGCTCTTCTCCCCAGCCTAGCACCTTGTGCCACGTGCAGATGACCTGCTACGGCAGAGTCAGCCTGGGGAGCCTGCCCTCCCATGCTGCTGCCCCGATCACTCTCTCATTTCCACTTTCATCCAAGCAGCCCCAACATCCCTACCAAGGGGCGCACCAGACCAGAACGTGGCTGCTCCGAGCGCTCAGTTCCTTCTCAGTTAAACCAAGTGATTATCAAACCCCAGTCCACACATGGGGATGGCAGTGTGCACAAAACAAGTGAGAAAGGCGGCAGTGACTGTAACCAGGAGAAAGGTACATTGCTGTGGACCATTTTCCTAGACATCACCAACACTTTCCCCTCTTCCAAGGTGCGGTTTTCCAGATGCAAGGCTCTGGTCGGCGTCTGCAGGCTGCCATCGTGTGGCAGGTCCAAGTCTCAGCAGGAAGATGGATGAACCACATCCGGATAAACCAGACACATCGGTTAAAACAAAAATCCCCACTCATGCCCACATATCCCTGGTGACACAGACCTGGGACAGAAAAACCTCTCTCTGATCCTCTGGAGGATGTCAAAGCCTACAGCATAAACACGTTCTACTTGCTGGAGAATTCCTTGTATTCTGCTCGCCTCCAAACACCATCGTAGGTGTTACACAGAACAAGCTTCTTAATATACCACAAACCTGCCTGAGACAACCACTCCTAGGCCAGCGCAACAACCTGAGGCTACTGCGTTGGCTCTGTTGGCAGAGAGCGCCCCTGTACAGCAGCTTCCCCTACTCTGACCTTCCCCAGTGCCTGGTCTTTCAACCGCTCTCTGCCTACAGAGAGCCAACGAGAGTGTTCACCCACAATTTACTGCTGGAGATGAAGAGGAGAGGGATTCTGGACTTCAGCACGTCTCCTTCCCTCCTCTTCATCTCCCTGCTGCATACAAGCTGGATTAATTAACTCCAGGCCATTTCACTTGGAAAAGACAGGGCATGACTGCATTTGGCGCCTCTTGCTCTGGGCCATGCACAAGTTACTCCTCACTTGCTTTGCCCTTCGAGACTTGACTTCCCTTTGCAAAAAGCTGGAGCAGGCTGTTTAGCTTCACCACAACCCCATACAAGCAGCATCATCGGCAAGCTCTGCTAGTTCCTTAGCATCCAAGTCCCCTTCCTCAGAGAGCTGCTGGCCAACCTCTTCCGAGAAGTCACCCAGTGAGCAGATACAGACACCGATTGCCTTTATAGCCAGCCACTCCCCAGACATTCATTCCCCTTAGCCTGCCAGACCAGCCTGCCCTGTCTCAGCTCTGAAGCATCACAGACCGGCAGGCATTTGACATCATTTACGTAAAGTTTCTTTAGGGGTTCAGCTAACTTGGCCTGCCTGTATCTCTTGTGCTCTATGCAGAGCACTGGCCTCCAATTCCTGTCCTGCTCCCCAGCAGCCCCAAAACAACTGCGGGCGCGTGTTCAAAGATTACAGGCAAAGCTGGTAGCACGGGCTCGGTTTCAGAATACCAGATCCATCCTGTCACAAGCACATGCTTTCACTCAGAGCTTGCCAAACTTGAACCACTGGAGTGAAATCTTTGGAAAGTTCCAGCTGATACTGCTCAACTATTCCAAGAAAAAGATTAGAGAACATATTTTTGCTCACATTCGGGATAATCATGTAACCGCTCTGAGAGGCCGTAGCACCCCTGCGCTTCAGAGGAGGGATCTATGGTCAGAAAGGGAACATCATTCCTTGAACTGGCATCACACATTTGCTATTCCCACCAAATCTATCCAGACTTCACTGAATCTCAGAAGATCCTTTTATAGTGCATGGACATATAAAGGCTAACTTGAGACTACCACAAAACTGTAATTTGGCCACTTTTAGGTTTAAGAGCTTGATCTTATAACATGGGCAGTTTAGGCAGCGTGTCCTTAAGAAACTTATTTCTGCAGTAACTACTGAGCACACCAGGGTGAAGCTCTACAGTGACACAATTGAGCTAAGACCCAATTTGCTTCCAATAGCAATACAGACCAGAGCAATCACCTAACAGAACTGGAAAAACTCAGTCTGCGTTCCCTTTCATCAACAGGCAGGAGACCACGTCCTCATACTGAAGACCTTGCAAGCTAAGCCTGCAGATGTCGGAGCTGTTGCAGTACCAAGGGAGATACGGTGAAGCACTAACAGAGGGGCTGAGCTCACCAGGGTCTGCATCCAGATGTGCCCCCTGCTCCGACGTGCCCAGCCTGTCCATATCCTCCTGCACAGAGCTTTCCTTAGCTTCTCTGCCTCCCTCGCCTTCGGGAGCTTTGCTGGGGACTGCCTCCAACAGCTTCTCCTGCTTCTGGATGAAGGACTCCATAGCAGCCAGCGACAGGGTGCCAGGGACCTACAAAAGCACCAGCGTATTAGTACCACAGCGATGAGCTGCGCACAGCCCAAGTTGAACAGATATATATGAGATGTCCACTACCCACACAGCCTCCCACCACCCAGTTTGCACCTTGCTGTACCCCACAGCACAAGCAGGGCTGCTTATCGCCTTTCTGCAGAGACATGGCACGCAGGAACAAGGCTGCAGCAGCCACAGTCCCTGTGCACCTGGAGTACTCTAAGCCAGCACCCAAACAAGGCAGTGATTAGGATCATGAAAGGACTTCAAGAGGGATCTGAACTTACAGCAGTGCCCTCCCTGACGGAGTACACAATCCTGTCGTGCGCTTCGCTCACACTTAGCACTGGAGCAATTTTACTGGACGAGAACCTCAGCCTGGACCTGAAGAGAAAAGATATGGCACAGTCAGGGTTTTCTCTGCGAGCTGCGAGTGATGAGTTTCCCAGTCTCAGCCATGAACCTGGACCAGCCTCAACCAAGAATCAGGACCAGATACCTTTGTCCAGCATTACGTCCAAGCTAAGCAGTCTTATTACACCTGAAGTGGTTCAAAAAAGCATCTCCCTCCAGGAAAACTGAAAGGTGGCAGTAAAACCATGCAACAAAATCATTAAAGTGCTTGTCCTCAACTATACATGGGCCTAGCCAAGGCTTTCCAACATCCACCACGTATACACATCTTCTTTGGCAGGTATGTCACATATAAGCTTACGTGCAGATGCAAGGATTTCTGTTCAGTGAAGCGGGAGCAGCGTATACAGGAAAGCGTTGAGAAAAGCCTCTGAGATGAAACATACTCAGCAGGATTGTGAAATCCAATTATAAACACGCACACACAGAAAGGAGGGTATGAAAGGGCGTTTGGGATTGTGGGACAAATTGTAAAATAGCCTGTTTATCATTAAGGAATGTCCTTTTCAGCCAAGATGCTTCAAAACTTGTACTTTTTTGGTTTGCCTTTTTGTCCAAAGCAGCTTTTCTAGCAAAACATCGCTTTTCCACAAAAAAAAAAAGCGCCATACTCGTGCAGAAACTTTTATTCTGTAAACGAAGACTCACTGATGACCACAATGGGTCTCATCACTGCCAGCAACACCAAATAAACACTTGGTGAGCAACATACGTGCAATGACCTTAAATACTACTCCTAAATAAATATGCAAACATTTGCTGGGCAAGGTGACATATCACTGTGTTAAAGACCTGGGAGACAGAGTAAACCTTTAGGCAGACAAATCATAGCTGTATTTTGCAGTGACTCACCACATATATGGACCATGCACATGTTTAAGGTTAAAAAGCAATCCTCCAGGAGGATGGGGTCAGCTTAAGTCCATGTTCTGCATAAAGCACAGGGGAAGGAGAAGGAGCCCTTACTTGTTGGCCTTCTTCCCATCTGTCTGAGATTTCCCATCCACTTCAGACTCACTAAGATCCTCCGTGGGGCTCTGGGGCTCCGACCTGGGGAATGCCGTCTTCAAGGTGTCCACAATGGCATTGACAACAATCTGCAAAAGCCAGCAGTGCCATCAATTATTGACTATATTCCTACTCCTTGCATAGGAATTAAGAGTTTTCAGACTTGTGCTCTATTTTCTATTAAAAATTCGCAGGTTCTTTGAGATGCACTCTGACCCTCCCTAGCTTTACGACTTTCTGAGCAAACTAAGCTCATCTACACAGATAGCATTTAAGTTTTTTGGCTACTACTGCAGCAGCCATACACATAGACATTGAAGCCCAAAAGGCACATCTAGATGCAGCTGTAAGTGGTTCAGATAACCAGTTTCCCCCTTGTCTACCTTGTCTATCCTGGAGACAACAAAGGGCTTCTTGACGAACGCGATCCTGGCATCGGTGTTCAGGGCGAGGAACTCCTGCACCTCCTCACTGTTTGCAATCTCAGGGACTGCACACAATTGCTGCATGGAAAGATGTAACGTTAGGTCTTCTTTGAGTCAACTTCGCAGCTTGATCACGTAAAGTGCAGGTGGAAAAGAACCAATACGTTCCATTGTCTGTCAGTATAGAGCTGCCCTAAGCGCCGCTTTCTAGCTCACAGGGGCACACAAGCAAATACCTCACCTTCAAGAAAGATTCCAGCAGACTTTTTCTGGCTTCCACTTTATCGCTGTCCATGTTTCCAAATGGGAGATCCGGGAACAGTTTCTTTGGGCCTTTGATATCTACAAAGGAAACAAACCCATTAGCAAGCTCAAGAAAACTGGAACTGTTCTAAAAATCTTAATGCTCTCGTGGTTTAGACTACCACTACACACTGTCCAGCATCAGCCCAAGATAATGCGCCCCTCAAACCACGGTGGTTGAATCAGATCTTAAACCCACACAGAACTTGCATCCTGCTGATATTGTATCATCTTTAAAGTGTGTCTTTAAAGTTAAAAGCAATAAGAACACCAGTTTAGCACAAGGACTCTACATCACTCAAAGAGCCTAAAAATTCCCAACAAAGCAGCTTTCCAGTCAAACCCACAGACCTGTCAAAAGCAAAGATTCATGTAGGAATGTGCTACATTCAATGAAGTTTTGTAACTAAGTAGCATTAAAAGAAACAATGTTTTCTTTTTAGAAAAAGCTTACATTCAATGCATATCATTCTACTTTCTTATATGCAAACATGACCCTTGCAGACACCAGTGCTTCTATTCATTGCTGAGGTGTGAAACTACAAAAGCAAGTGTTGCGATCTGAATGGCAACAAGGATGTTTTGAAACACTGGAATTTGCTGCAAAAAGAAATAAATGTCTCCTCTAGCCAGCTTTGCACAGAACACGGACATGGGTATCACAAACAGCCCAGCATCCAGAGCTGCACAGGCTCCCTGTGAGGGACAGGATACCCTCAGAGCAGAGGAGCACAGACTGGGGTGAGAAGGAGAAGGATTTTCTTAGGAGTTTAATGCAGGCACTGACTTTTCAGGAACTTGCGGAGCTCCGGTTTCTCCTCCAGTCTGGTCTGGAGGTTGAGGAACTCCCGGTAACGGCGGTTCACAGTGTGGTAAGCCATTTGCTGAAGGCTACCCGCGCTCTCACCCTCCAGGGCTGTCTCATACTGAGGAAGAAGGCAACAATCAATAATCCTTACAGACTCCAAAACAGTCCCGATGTGCCGTGATCCCTGTTGGTCCCACAGTCCCCAGACCCCACGGTGGTCCCATCCAGCAATTCCTCACATTGACCCTTCCCGAGGAACAGGGGCTGTACAGCACGCAAATCCCCCACAATGAAGGGAATGGTGAAAACAGGATACAAAAGACTCAACAACCCAACGCGACCCTTAGCCATGAGCAGGAACCCCTATCCTGTACCCTAATGGCCACTGGAAAAAGCCCCTGTGCCCGATATTCCCCCGCTGCCAGACTAAATTGGTTGTCGAGCCACACACAGCACAAATTGTCATCTCCAAACACCAGCCCATGCTCCCTTGCCAGGGCAAGGATCCTGGAAAAGGGGTGACCCCCGGGGCAGCCTTTACCTTGACGGTGTACAGGGTGTAGGGGTGGAAGCCAGTCCCGCTGTGCTCTCGGGCAGTGATGGTCCCAGTTATCCGCAGGTTCTGGATGACAACTGGCCCGTCGGGGCTGCTGAGCGGCTCAAAGCTGAAGGTGCTGATGGAAGCCGTTGGGGAGGACGAGAGCAGGGGCAGAGTCTGGCCTGGATCTAGGGGGCTTTGCGGTGGGCCCTCTGCTGCTCCCAGATCTTTCCCCAAGCTGGAAGGCCTCTGTGAAGAAGACTTTTTGGGAACGGCTGGGCTTTCCTCCTCCTTCTCAATTGCTGGGTCGATCTGAATGTCAGGGCAGGAGCTCAGAGTAAGAGCAGAGGTGGGAAGCAGGCCAGCATCCGAGCTGGTGGCGACACCCTCCTCCAGGTCCCCTACACCATCCTCCGAAGTGGACGGTCCCTCTAGCACTGTGGAGGTGTCCTGGAGGGGTTCATCAAGGCACTCCCCCACAGGTGATGGTACCAGCAGGTCCGTGTCCTGGCCCACATCATGCATGGGGGACTCCAGCTCCAAACCCTCACAGGGGAAGAGGGAGCCCAGGGCTCGTGGGCAGAGGAAAGGCTCCTCTGTGTGGCACAGCCCGCTCGCTGAGTCCTCTCCCTCCTCACCAGCAGGCCCTGCCTCTCGCCTGGGCACCTCCATGGCCCTCGGGGAAGGAGGCAGCCCAGCAGGGGCAGCATCCGTCTGCACCACAAAGGGCAAGAAGTCAGGCACTGGGGGTGCAGGGGGGGGCTCTTCAGCCCGGGGCTTCTTGGAGAAAGCCCCGATGAGCAGCAGATTGATCCAGTCAGGATCGGCTATCTTCTTGATGGCTGGCAGCAGCACATTACAGGCAACCAGCTCCACCACCACAAAGCGT
The DNA here is from genome assembly GCF_964199755.1 of Larus michahellis. NCBI lineage: Eukaryota > Metazoa > Chordata > Aves > Charadriiformes > Laridae > Larus > Larus michahellis. The sequence continues at coordinate 3,066,911 of NC_133912.1, forward strand.
CCTGTTCGTGTCTCCAGGTGGGGCCAGGGCACCAGCGCCCGCAGCAGCGTCTCCACAGCAGCCCGGGTATAGCCCACCTCAGCTGCTGGGCTCCGGAGGGCAGGATGCGGCCCTGCCAACCGGCTGTACTCCTCCCACAGGGTCCGGCTGCCGCCAGGGTCACCTCTCACGGCCTCACGGGCCTGCAGGTAGCTCTGCAAGTGATGGCCACAAAGGAGGAGGAGGCGACGAGCCAGGGCTTGGCGGTCCACTCGCCCCATCCGCCGCCTCAGCTCAGTGGCCAGGCCTGTCATAGCCTTCTCCACCTCGGCTTCAAAGGCTGGCTCGCTGCTGACAGTGCGGTACCAGGAAGCGACAAAATCCCGCACCACTTTGTGGACAGTGCTGGAGATCTCCCTCTCCAGCCGCTCCTCAGCCACCGGGCAGCTAGGCAGGGGCCGCAGGGAGCTGACAAAGCGCTCCAGCCGCAGACGCCGGCCAGGAGGGCTAAAGGCACGGGGGCCCAGCCAGCCACCCAGTGCCACCAGCACACCACAGAGCAGCCCCAGTGCCCGCAGGTCAAGCAGCAACTGCAGGGCCAGCAGCCAGCCTAGCGTGGCCACCAGCACCACCAACGCTTGATGGCCCTTTGATGGCCCCTGGCCTGGCATGGCGGGGCTGGACAGGGAGAACCACCCTGGGGCTCTACTGGCTGCTGCCTCAACGGCTGCCACAAGACAACGGGGTTTGTCAAGGCGCAACCAGCCAAGCTCTAGAGCAGGCACTGGGGATTGTCAGGGCACAACCAGCCAACACCATTACCAGGCACTGGGGCCCAACCCACCAAGCTCCTCAGTATGCACAAGGGCTCACCAGGGCCAGCTGACCAGGAGCCTTTACCAGGCCCCAGGGCCTGACCAACCAGGCTCCTCACAGGGCCTAGAGCTCGTCAGAGCCCAACCAGCAAGGCCATTTAGCTGGCACTTGGGCAAAACCAACGAAGCTCCTCACTGAGCACCGGGGCTCAGCAGGGCACAACCGACCAGGGGCCTTCACCAGGCCCTAGGGCTCAAGCAACCAGGCCCTTCACCGCACACAGGAACTCACCAGGACCCAACAAACAGGGCTCCTTTACCAGGCACCAGCACTTGTCCAGGCCCCTCATCTAACACTGGGGCTCCCCGGGACCAACAAACTAGGGGCCTTCACCAGACACCAGGCTCCAACTGATCAGGCCCCTCACTGGGCACTAGGGCCCACCAGCGCCCAACCGACCGGGGGCCCTCACCGGGCACCAGGTGGGCTCCTCAGTGGGTCTGAAGACCATCACAGCCCAGCCGACCGGGGCCTTCACCGAGCACTCGGGCCCCGAGACTCTCCAGGGCCCAACCGACCAGGGGACCTTTACCAGGGCCTAACCAACCGTCCGCCCCACCAGAACCGCCCTTCAGTCGCTCCTCCGCCGCGGGACAACAGGCCGTACCCAGCCGGCGCCGACACAGCGAAACCCAAAGGACCAGACTCACCGCCGCGGGGTTGATAACACCCAGCACCGGACGCCACTTCCGCCCCCACTTCCGGTACCGCTCCGGGCCGAGGAGAGCGGCGTCGCGGCCTCCCACCCCCCCGCCTCCCCACAGCGCCCCCTTGCGGCCGGGAGGGCTGGCGGCAAAATTTTGCTGTCCCACGTGGAAAAAAGTTTTCCCCTTCCACCCCACTCCCCCCCTTTTTTTTTTTCTTTTTTTGGCTTTTATTGGAAAAATCGTGCAGTCCCGTGCTGGGTTTGGCTCGCAGGTGGTGAGAGCAGCAAGAGTTTATAGCAATGCACCATTTTTTTAAACTTCTACTATTATTTTTTGCATGCTTTAAAAAAAAAAAGTTCGCTATGCGTGCATTAAAAAGAGAAAAATAGGTTTTTCCGCTGCTTTAAAACGATAAAGAGCCTAACGGGGGGTGCAAGCAAGCTGCATTCGAGGTGCTGAGCGCCCTGGAAAACACCTGAGCTGCGTTAGCCTCATCAAGCACAACAAAAAAAAAAAAAAAGAAAAAGCAAGGGAAAAAAAGGGCATGGGGTCAAATAAGAATGGGGGTGGGTGACCCCAGGCCGTAGGCAGTAATTAACTGGTGATGATGCTCACCTGTGGTGGGGTGTGGGCACAAAACGGGCTGGGGGAGCAGCAGCTCCTCGTTGTTCCTCTGTAAGTGAGGAGGGTCCTGCTCGCAGCTTCGGGGTCGTGCTTGGAGGAGTTTGGACTGAAACGTTTCACGGCTGTAAAAAATACACTTGGACTTTTATATTTTGCAACCGAGGAGGTGCAGACCCCTTGGGGATCCCATCTGTCTACAAGGGGTTCCCCTGAAGCACTCACGGAGCTGCTCATGGAAGTGTCTTATGGAGCATCTCGTGGAGCATCTCCAAGAAGAGGAGGCGCAGGATGGCACGAGGGACGAGGCCTCGCTGCAAAAAGGTGAGAAAAAATTTAAAAATTTTCTGGAAGCTGTGTTCGGAGAAGGGTCCCTGCTTTGCCATCCCTGGCCCGCGTGCATCCCGGTTTATGGCGCTGCGGGAAGGTGCTGCAGGGTTGGTTTGTCCCACGGGACGATGCTTGCGTTGCGGAAGATGGAAGCGCTGTCTGGGACCGCAAACCTCCCTGGCTGCAATTCGCAAAACCAGTCAAGGGTTTGTTTTGGTTTTTCCTGTTTCTCCTTGGCGTGTGGTTGCAGCTTTTGTGTGTGTAAGGGTAAAAAAAAAACAAACCAATAATAAGCAGGAGGAAGGGGCGCTCCTGTGCGTGGGAGCCGGGGCTGGGGGGGATTTGGGTGCTGCGGGTGGCCGAGGTGGGGACCACGGGGCGAAATTCCTCCTTTTGGCTGGAGAGCTTTGTCATATCGTAAAAATTACCCAAAATACGTCAGTTTTGAGAACGTTTCATAGCTGTGTGGGTACTACAGGAAGGCAGAGCAGCAAGAAAAAAATGTGTTTAATCAAAATCTGTCGGGTTAAAAGAAGTATCCTTTTTGGAAAAGGCTTTTAAAGGGTCTTTTTGTAGCCTGGATCCGCTGGGAAGCAGAGGCCTGATGCCAGTCCGTATGTTGCCTTGGTGTATCCCTGTGTGTCCAGGGGTAAATGCGGGTGCCGGAGCCGCTTCCATGCGGGATTGTGCTGTTCCCCTCATTCCTTGGATGCTTTTATCCCCTCTTCCATGTGGTATGGTGTAAATACTCCTGTTAGCCAAGCACCAAGTGTTAGATGAGTATAAATAGATGATGAAACAGGGCTGATTTTTTTTTTCTTTTTTGCACAAAATATGAGTTTTGCAAACCGTTGCATGCTCTAAAATACACGTGTGCAAGGGAGACCTTGAGTTTTTGGGCTTCACAAAGCTTCTTCAGCCTGACTTCTGCCCCAGCGTTGAACCTCCAAGAGGTTTATAACCTTCTCCTCCTCCGTGGGAGCACCCCACGCTCGCCACGTTGCTGTTAAAACCTTGTGCCTCAGTTTCCCCCCTCGCCTTGGTTTCCCCCTTGTCTCCAGCCCCTCCCTATCTGCTCTGGTTCCCCTTCCCTTTTCCAGAGAGGTTTTTTGGGGGGAGAGGAGTTTCTGCAAGCTGTTGGCGTGGGCTGAGCAGCCTTGCCCTTGTATTAGGGTACCGCAACCGGAGGACCCTGAGCCGCCGGAGCGATGCCAATTTTAATTGTGGTGCCGGTGGTGACAACCTGGGTTTTTTACCCAAACTGGGTAAAAAAAAAAACTTTTTCAACCCAAACTGGGTTTTTTATTGCGGGTGGGAGTGGGTGGCGGGGTCTTTCTGCGGGTCCAAACTCTTCGGTGCCGTAGAACCGCATGGCTGTTGTTCCCGAGTCGGGTTGGGGAGCAGGGCCAATTAAAAAAAACATTAGTTTATAATGGGTGTGAACCAGGAAATCTTTTTATTAATGGGTAAATGCAGACCAGAGCGTGTGGTCCGGGATCTGAGGAGGCGGGATGCTGGGTGCAAGCCAGCTCCCGCCTGCCCTCGGGGATGGGCTCCTCCCAAAGGGCTGGTGTTTGGGGTTAAATTCGCCTCCCTGGGACGCTTTGCCTTTCGCAAGCCCCCGGCTTCGCTCTCATCATGAATTGTCCCGCTTGCAAGCATACAGGGGTGGGACGGGGAAGAATTTCTGGGCCACTGAAATATTTTAAGCTTCCTGGAGCACCTTCCAGGAGGAAAAATACCTGCAGTTCCCCGTTTTGACAAGAGTTCCCCACGCGGGAAGTAACTTCAGGTGCGATTCCTCTTCTTGCAATCGGCATGCGAAAAACGTGACGCCGTGGCAAGGGGCCGCCAGAGCAGGCGGCTTCGCCCCAGGGCTGCTATCCAACCTCTTTTCCCTCCCCTCCCCAAAAAAAAAAAGCAGCTTGATGAGATGGATGGGGAAGGCGAGTCGTGTAAATGCCACCCTCGGTCATTCCCCGTAGTGGAATCGGGGCCGTTGCCTGTGTTGCTGTGCTGTTTGGGGGGTGGGTGTCTTACGAGGGCAGCATCGTAAGGCTTCACCAGCCGAATCTGCCTGAATATCTGCAGGTGAATGGACTTGTTCTTTAACGGAGGAACTTGGAGATCAAGTTCGGAAGACTTAGACCCCCGAGTCTTTTTTCTGTGAGCTTGGAAGGGGGGGCAGTAGGAAGCTGTTGGGATGATTTTCACCACCTGAGCTCTGAGATGAGCTGCAGAGCATCCCCAGCACAGCCCCGGCAGGCTGCATATAAGGTTTTTTCAGGTGCCTACACTAAGTACTAGTGTTTTACAAGCTATTTTGCAGAGCCTTCCCCTAGCTGCATCCCTCCTTGCCTAGGTATTAGAGCAGACTGGCTCCTTACATTTGATCTTGTGGGTGTTTTGTTTCCCGCCTCTTTGGGAAGCGGGGTTATTAATATGGAGACAGTCTGTACAGCGTCTGGAACAAAAAGACCATGGTGGGACCCTAGTTGCTATAGAAATGGTGTAAGTCGGAAGGTCCTTTGCCTCCTGCGTGAGCCTTTAAGTGAACAAACAAGCGTGGTGTTGCTTTTCTGCGATGCTCCGCCGGCTTTGAGCTTGGCTTTGCTCTCGCTGTCTTGTGATGCTGTTTTTAAAGGGCTCTCGGGCGCTGGAAGCTGTTCCTCACATAAATATCCTGAAGCTGGGAGTCTTTCTGCTGGGGATGGTAGCTCCGATGTACCGGGTTGATTTAGCGGTGCAGCTCTCCACCTGCCAGGAGATGAAAGAGCTGTTGTCATGCCGAGGTGCTAGAGAGTTGGCCAACCCTTCCCGGTGCCACTTCTGGACTGTACAGGCTGAAGATGTCGCTCCCGCCTCCTGGTAGGAGATGAGTTTGTGGGAGTCCATCAGGGAAAGAGTCTCTCCGTAGCCAGTCCCGACCCTGGGGGGATCTTGAGGTGCGCTCAAGTGGCCTGGGTTTGAGACGACAGCCGTGTTGGAGAGCTGGGATGGAGCAGGACGAGTGGGTCCTGATGCCGTCCAGGTATAAAAGCCCCCCCTTAGAGGGTTTCTGGTGCCCCGTGGTTTGACGAGCACGGATCACCATCGCACCCGAGCTCGTCAGCGGGACGGTGGCTCGGAGACCTTGCAGATACGGGCCGCGCTTTATCATATCTTATAGATATATCCTTATTTAAACCCTCCACCCAGGCTGTGCCCTGCCGGGAGGCAACATCCCGGCTGAATCCCGCGCTCGGGTTGATTAACATACTCCTAGCTCATAAATCTAAGAAAGTGGATTTGGGGAAGAACTTTCCTGCCTCCAGTAAAACTTGCCTTTAAATTATTTAACAAGCTTCTTAAGCAACTCAGCCATTTTGCATGGAATTTGTCAAGGCTCCATCAGCTATCCACAGCGCAATGTGACAGCCATCCTTTTATTGCCAGCCGTGTATTAATCTTGGAATAGCGCTATTTGTTTTCCTCTCTTGCTTTTATGGTGCTTAAAAGCATGTATCTTCTCCTGAAAATCAATAACTAAAGCTATGAATAATAAAAAACACTGCAGCGCAGGGCTCGTAGAGATCCTATGGATGTAAGTTGCGGCAGTAATGACTCTGTTTGCCATCCATTAAGTATGTGAACTCGGAAGAATTATGCAGATTATAATAGCTGTATCAACATAAGTATGTTTTGCTGATAGACTTTCCTGATTGGATCCACGGGATATAAGCCTGCTAATCCCCTGTGCAGAGGACCTGATTATATTAGAGTGCTTTGCAGAGCTGCAGATAGAAAGTTAAGAAACAATTAAAAAAAAAAAAAAAAAGAAATGTTGGCTGGCGTGTGGGGTTTCTCAAAAGCACTCGGGTTGCTGCTGTATTTGGGGTGCTTTTCTTGACGCAAACATGCATTTCTCTCCGGGTCTTCATTGGAAGCCCGGCTCCGAGCCCCGGTAAAAAGGCGGAGGTGGATGGTTTTATGTACAATAAGTGAAATTTGCCCGGCGCTGAGCCTGAAATGGCACGGCGGCTTGGCGCTGCGGCCGCTCAGCCCTGGGGTTTGAGTGACGGTTTTTGGTGCCGGGAGGGGACCTCAATCAGTGCGCGCCTGGCGTCGCCTCGGTAATTGCTCATCTAAGCGGCCAGCTACCCTCACGCGCGCCGCCGGCGTTGGCAGCTGCTGATTCCACAGGGATGCTACCTGCATGCCTACGGACACGCGCTGCTCCCCTCCTCGCCCGCAGCCTCCCAGCGATGAGTTGGCTGATGCCCATCATGGACTGGCAATGGGGGGAACAAAAAACAAAACAAAACCAACAAACAACCCCAACCCACCACCTTGTAATTAAAAAAAAAATAATCACCTTGACACAAGGCTAAACATCGTGCGGTTTTGTGCGTAGGGTTTTGAGCGTAAGATGCACTTATTAATATTATCTCGGTAATATATTGTGTCACCTCAGTAGGTGACAGGATGCTCTACAAAGTCTGTTCTGCTTTATTTTTTTATTTTTTTATTTTTTTATTTTTTTATTTTTTTATTTTTTTATTTTTTTATTTTTTTATTTTTTTATTTTTTTATTTTTTATTTTTTATTTTTTATTTTTTATTTTTTATTTTTTATTTTTTATTTTTTTATTTTTTATTTTTTTATTTTTTTATTTTTTATTTTTTTATTTTTTATTTTTTATTTTTTATTTTTTATTTTTTATTTTTTATTTTTTATTTTTTATTTTTTATTTTTTATTTTTTATTTTTTATTTTTTATTTTTTATTTTTTTATATTATTTTTTATTTTTTTATTTTTTTATATTATTTTTTATTTTTTTATTTTTTTATATTATTTTTTATTTTTTTATTTTTTTATATTATTTTTTATTTTTTTATTTTTTTATATTATTTTTTATTTTTTTATTTTTTTATATTATTTTTTATTTTTTTATTTTTTTATATTATTTTTTATTTTTTATTTTTTATATTATTTTTTATTTTTTATTTTTTATATTATTTTTATTTTTTATTTTTTATATTATTTTTATTTTTTATTTTTTATATTATTTTTTATTTATTTTTTATATTATTTTTTATTTATTTTTTATATTATTTTTTATTTATTTTTTTATATTATTTTTTATTTATTTTTTTATATTATTTTTTATTTATTTTTTTATATTATTTTTTATTTATTTTTTTATATTATTTTTTATTTATTTTTTTATATTATTTTTTATTTTTTTATTTTATTTATATTATTTTTTATTTTTTTATTTTATTTATATTATTTTTTATTTTTTTATTTTATTTATATTATTTTTTATTTTTTTATTTTATTTATATTATTTTTTATTTTTTTTATTTTTACTTTCTTAAAGTTGGGCAAACTGAGGCTGTGCCACCGGGAAGCGATATATCCTGCTCGCACGGCTTGTCTTTCCAAGCTATACTGCTTCCCTGTATAATGACCTAAACCAGCTGAAGCGTTTCCATGGTGTGTAACGCTTCCAGCTGGGTGTAACGTGCCGAAATCCCCCATCCGTGTGTCCGCTAAGTCTCCTCGGTCCCGTATTTCTTGTCCCGCTGTGGGTTATTTGGTCACAGGCTCCTGGTGCCTGACAAACGCCTTGGCTCCCCTCTGCCTTTTCGCATCCATGTCTGGGGAGACTCTGAAACGAGCGGAAAGCAGGTCGTCGCGTGTTAGGACTCAGCAGAAAAATATCCCCCCCAGTCAGCAGAGATGCATACAAAATTTAAAAAGTGCTTATTCTTTTTTTTTTTTTTGGAGGAAAAGATGAAAGCACCTTTCCGCCAGAATATTTTCCAGCGTCGTGCTGAGCGATTGCCTGCGAGGGGAGGGGAGAGCAGCATCGCAGGGCTGAGCTGCACGAGTCCGGGACAACGTTTGCGGCAAAATTCCTTCGGTTCTTGGGAGAAATCAGACCAGGGATGGACGGCTTCAGCCCTCCCTCGGCGTGGCTGAGGCTTGCAGCCAGCACAAGTCGTACCTGGAGTGGGATTTTTGACCTCGTATCTATCTCCTGGCCAACACTCGGCTTGAACTTTTTCCGAAAAAATGGCCAAAAAATAACGTTTAGGGCTTGACGGTGCCCCAGGTTCCGTAGGACGAACATTTATAGCTTGAATCCCATCTGGGATGTGAATGCATTTAATCTTGGTTTCCAGACTGTTGGGGGAACTGTAGTGAAGGGTGCGGCGTCTCTGTTATAACAGCAGCTGTAGGGTTGGCCTCGACTTACCCACGCAGAGAAATGGGAAGAGCAATGGTGTGGTTTGAGTTAGGGCCAGGAATTTATTATCAAGGCTGGATATTCTGCGGCTGGGGAACCCATTCTGCTTTATGCCATCCAGCCCGGGAAGCCATTGCCTGGTGCGGCAGCCCACCCACCACCGGCTAGCGTCTCATTAGCAAATAAAATTGTTATTTTCGGGATAACGCTGCGAGTTAATGTGATGCGCGCATCGCAAAAACCCCAAACGTGCCGCATGCAGAATCGGGCGAGTTGCAGTGATGAATGTCATGCAAAACTCGGAGGCACTAATTGAAGGTGGTTTCAACAGAATATTCAATTAATGCTCTCTGCGTCGCAGACAGTCTGGAAAAGGCGCTGTTTTCTCCCGAGGATCTGTGTTACTGTGCAACAAACAGATGAAAATGAACCGTTTTACGGCCTTCTAATTGAAAGTCGATGCACTGGTTTTATTAAAATTTTCATGGTGGGGGGAACTGGATGCCTCTAGGGCCCAGTAATGGGATGAATAAGCTCCCTCTTCTCTGCTGCCTCGCATCCAGCCCCGGGCAGAAGCCGCTGAAAATAAATGCCTGAGATACCCCTGGTGGCATCCGTGGCCTCGGCGTCTCTTCTTGTGCGCACGGATCCGTTTTATTCATGTCCGCCGCACCTTCGGCGCGCCCTCGAGAGGAGCCAGCATCCCTGGGAAAAACTGCTTTTATGGAACAAAGTAGGGGACTGTTGGGTGAGGAGAGAGGAAATTTTTATTTTTTTTTTTTTCCCCTATCTCTCTTTACGGGCAGGATGCTGAGTTTCTTCTGGCTTTGAGTTTTTTGGCCTCTTTCGTGGTGCCGTTGTGCCACGCGCCGGGGAGCTGAAGCTTATGAGTAGGAGGATGGAGGAGAAGGAGCTTCTCGGCTCTGCCTTCTCATCCCTCCGGGGCAGGCTGTCCCGTAGCGTGGGGAATGAAAGAATTAAATGAACTTTTTATTTTCCTCACCTGGCCTCCTGTTGTCGCGCAGCAAACCCCGTTTCCCAGCCCGTGTTGGCTGCTTGGGTATCTGCGGCTCTTCAGGGCATGGCTGGGCGCGATTTATTCCCTCCCTGCTTCGTTCTAGCAGCTCCTCTCTTGCCCGACCTATCAATTCCTAAAGGTTATTGGCGTAAAGTTGATAATATGTGAAGCAAAATGCCCAGACCAACGTGGCTGTCGTTTGTGGGCGTTGGGAAGCGGCGAGAGGAGGATGCTCTCCATGCGACTCCCAGAAATCTGTGCGTTTGCTGGAGGATGCGTGGAATCTGTTAGCCGGTGCCTTCCCTGGCGTTGGGGATGGGTACTAACTTACGCTCTGGCATCCGATGATGATTTAGCTATTTTAAAGCCTTATTTACGATGAGTTCCTCTACCCGCTTTGCCGTGGTGATAGTGTTGTGATAATGGGAATTTACAGTCCCCTCCGACAAGAGACAGTAAACCAACCGGCTGGATATTTTTTTGTATTCCTACAGGCCTAATTTGTAACATAAAGCACTTAATAATTGTTATTAATGAACCTGCTGCGGTCGGTCTATAGACCCAGCTGGAAATCACATCTGCTATCAGATTTGCCGCAAACTCTTGCGAGTGGAGGGAGGCGCGAGCAGCCGGCGTGGCCGGGAGGAGGTGGCTACAGCTGGCCAAAAGAAGTGCCCGCGGGTCAAGGGGAGACGTACGGTTTTGGGGAGAATCCCGGAAATCTTCAAATCTGAATGGGCGAGGCAGGAGGATCACAATAAAGAGGCGGAGGGCGGGGGGAGGAAAACAAAACTGCCGGTTTCTTAGGGAGAAGGTGTTTGGGGAGATTAAATGCGTGTTGATAAACAATTGCCAGGGACTTTAGTAAACATCCTTCGGGATTTTCATACCCGTTCCTCACTTGAACGGAAAGCAGCCAAGATTTTTACAGCCAGCCAGTGATTTCTGACTGGTTCCAGTTTCGCCTCTCCGGCCTGGGATGGGAAGATAACGGATGCTTCTCATTTTTTCCCCTCCGGGTTGCGTGTGACCTTGAGAAAAGGTGTTTTCATCTTCGTGTGCCTCGGTCCCTGGCTGAAATAAGGCTGCGTTGTAGTCCTCTGGGCTGCGGCCAAAATGGTGTAAAGACAGAGGCAGCGCCAGCTTTATTGGCAATATCTTTTATTAAACCTTACAAATCTAGTCCCTTCTGTTTATTTAGATTTCGGGATATTCACTGACTTGGGATAACGGGCTTGGATCTGGGTGGAGGCATCTTCATTACCGGTGTAGAAAGGACAAATTAGAATTTTATTTTTTTTTTTGGAAGGCGTACAGATGCTTTCAAGCGATGATGTCAGTAAATGAGATGACTTCAGAGGGTTTAATCATCCGAGCATCCCCCAGCTCAGCCCTGATTCACAGCCCCGCGCCTTGTCCAGGGGTGGTTGAAATGAGGTAATGCTTTGAAGTATCACCGGCGGATCTTCGCGAGGAGGATATTTTGCATAATTGGTTTCTGACAAGGCCTAAAACACTATTTAGAGTTACGTGGCGGAGTGTTAATTTATGCCTGTACTCCTAAGCGTAACTTCGTTACATGAAAGTGTTATTTATGACGCGAGCTCGGATTTATTGTGTGTTGGCGATAGCGCCGTGATAATGGAGATATATAGCTCGTTGTGGCAAGAAGCTATAAAAGAAATGGGTAGATGTTTCTCTGTGGTTATGGACTTAATTTTTTAATGTGAGATACGGTAGCGATTGTAAGTGATGTGATCTGATAGTCAATAGGAAGCGGGACGGTAGGGGGAATTTCTTTTTGACATATAACTTTCTTCTGGAAGATGCTTTTTAGCTCCTGCTGAGTCTGATCGCACCCACCAGCATTTTAAGTGACTTGAAACCAAAATAGTGGGTATCAACTTGTCGCTTCTCTTTTGTTTCTCTTAAATATAATTCTCACATTTAATTAAAGCTTAAATCATATAAAAAATTAATCCTGTATATTTAAGATGATAAAACTTAGCCTAGAAGTGAAACAAACTGTGGTTTTGCTGTAGTCGTTTCGATGCGTCTTGAATATTTCAAGCGGTGGTGGAAAGGGCGACTCCTCTATCCTCATCCAAGGCGTGAATTTTGAACCATGTAGATATTTTTATGCCCTTCCACCGGCAAAATTCTGACTTCGGCTGTGAATTTTGGTGATGGGGGGCTTTGTTTTCAATGGGAGCGAAACGTTGGGTTTCCAACCCCCTCCCGAGCATAACAGGCAGAAACACATCTTGTTTGTGCGTGAGCTTATTTATGTCTTACTTGACAAAGCACAACAGGGAAACAATTGAGGGGAAAACAAGGCTGAGGTTAAAGTTGTTTTGAAACAAAGAATGCAAATGCTGGGTTTTGAGGAGTATCAAATCAGGATGAGCCAAACTCATTGGGTGTTATGGTTTGGTTGGTTCCCCCCCCCCCTCTTCTGTGAAATGAAATTCCTGCAGAAAAAGACCTGACTCTGCAGAGCGTTTCACTTCCAACTTCTTCTCTGACGGAAAGCGGTTCCATCCCAGCTTTTTCCAGTCAGACCTGCAACTTACCCTTTTTCCTGGGCCAGATTTATTCCTTCGCTCAACGTGTTTCCCTGTGACCGAGACGGCCCCGAAGCTCTGGGAAAGGAATCAAAACAGCGCCGGGGACTTCAAAGGGTGGGAGTCACTCGAGCATGTCCTGTTAGATGTCCTGCCACAACCAATCCAGCGTGTGATGTGACCCCTTCCCAGGTGTCCCTGTCTCTCTCAAAGCCCTTGAAAAGAGCCCTGGTAGACTGAACTCGACTTCTGCTTAAATCACCCGCCTATGATGGCTTTCCCTGTGAAAATGCAGGGGACTGGGGGATATAAAAGAGGCGCCAGCCGGATGAAATGAGAAACAAGGGGAAAGCAAGCAACGCGCCCGGGCAGGCAAGGTGTTAGCAAGATGGAAAGAGTAAAGGCTTTACTGCAAACAGTAAAAGCCGATATGAAGCTATGATGCTGGATGTAAAGCTAACGCTTTACCGACAGCCCCGCCGCAGTAAATCGTGGTTGAGCCCCATCTGAATATAAGGAGCGCTGATGTGTGGACTGCGCAGGATGGGGGAGAGGAGGTGTTTGTATGAGGAAGATGGAGACGGTGCCAGGAGGGAAAACTGTGGCTAGTTCTCACGCTCCCTGGGAACCCCTTTCCTCGCCCCACGAGCCTTGGGGTGCCGGGCTTTCCTAGCCATGTTAGCCTCAAACCCAACTCCTCCGCTCGCCGCAGCGCCGGGCACGAGAATGGCAAACGTCCGGGCATTGCTCTGTTATGATTTGAGAAAACCCATAATAACTTATTGTCGTTTAGACAATTATTCTATCACCCGATGACCCCTCCCCACCTGGAAAGGGGAATGGGGCAAAGCAAGGAAACAGAAGGGTTGAAATATAAAGAGATTTAATAGGGCAAGGCTAAATAATTAACAACAATACTAAAGAACTTTTACTAATCCTGATACTAATATAAGATATACAATAATTTTACTCAGCCAATTCTACCAGCAGGAAGCCGTGCGCTCACGGCAGTGGACAGTAAATGCTGGACACTGTGAGTGCAATGGCTTTGGGAGGAAGGGAAGCGCTCAGGGCTCCGGCACCGGGGCAAGGAGTTTCTCTGGACCACCGACATCAAGGGAGCGAGACACTACGCAGCAAACTTTCCAGTTTGTATAGAATGTGCCGTTCATGGTATGAAATAATCCTGTTGGCCAGCCTGGGTCAAGTGCCCGGGTCTTGCTCCTCATCCCCGCACTTGGTAAGGCTTGAAAACACTGAGACCTTGAATCCCACATAGCCTAGCTGCCTATAAAGTAAGTATTTTCCCAAATTTGGACACTAGAGTCTTCCAAAAGTGGAGTTTTCCCCAGCATTAGGAGATAAATTAGTCCTGTGTCGCTCAACCCAAGACAGCTCCAGAATCGCAAACGCCCGGGGATTGCTCCCACGGCGTTAGAGTTGGGCGTTTGGGCTAAATTTGTGCGAAACTGAGGTTCATCTCCGTTGGGTGCGTAAAAGGCAAATCATCGACTTCACGGGACAGCCTGGGGAATGCAGGGAAACTGCTTGTTCTTGGCTTCCCCACAGGCTTTCCTGCGTATTCCTCGTTTCCCGGGAGCTACTTGGGGGAGTAAAACTGCACCTCTGCTTCGGTGTGTTGAGGATTAGAGTCGTGCCCGTAAGAAATGGAGGGAAATCTATTGTTTAGTCTCGAAACCTCATCCCTAAGTGATACGGAGGATGCTTGTTAATATTCTCTCTGCAGGCTGTGCGTGATGATTCTTCACTTTTCACATCGCATTTAAAAAATTTTCTTTAAACTGCTATCACTTAAAATCTTCTTAGCAATTATGGTTGTTTAAAAAAAAAAAAAAAACTTAAAGAAAATCCCCAAGGTCAAAGCAGTCTCATCTTTATATGGATTGCAATAAATTACTTCAAGTCTATTCATAGCATAGGGAAGACCTTTTTATGTAGAAAGGATCATTATAGAGTTGCCAGGTCGTTAATTACATTGGGTTCTTCTACTTGCTATGTGAGTCATTTCCACGAAGCAGCTAAGATCATGGTGAGAGATAACGCAGTAAAAAGTGCATTAAAATGCTTCAAATGTCCTTTTGCTCATATCTGTACATCAGTCAGAGCGACAACCGATTCAAAAAGGGCACTGCCAATTTAAATCAATAAATTTTTACTGGTGTGGCTGTGGCCTGTGTCGATATTTCGAGTCAAGGCAGGGGGCCGGTGGCACGCGCGTTGTTGATGCTCAGAAGTATTAAAGTTTAATAGACTCTCCAGCCCCATTCTGGCTGTCTGTCACGTTGGTGCAAATCCAGAGTCGCTCCATCGCCGTCAACGGAGGGATGCAGGTGCGGGAGCAGAATCTGGCCCTCTGTGCCTTATTTACCACTCCAACCACCTGCTTTAGCAGATAAAGCAGCTGCTATCTTTCGAGCTTTAAATGTGACATTCAGCCAGTTATGTGCCTGGTCCCCTCGTCACTTTTAGATGCTTGTTGATTTTTCTTAAATGTCAGAAGAGTTTTTTAAACTTCATTGGAATGCGGCTGCCAAGCGTCGGTGGCAGCGCTGTCACCTCCCGCGCGGCTCTCCCACGAGGTCTGTCTGAGTCCTGGTGGTTGTCTGTTATAAACGCTGAGGTTGGGGGGAAATTAGCCCTCTCCTTTACCTGCAGGGAGAGATTTCTGCTCCGATTTGCCTCCCTTAACGCTACCTCCGCTCTTAGGCGTTGGCGTGTGGCTGGGGACGGGCTGTTTTCACCCTGTTTTCCTTCCATCCCGTGATGGCCGGAGAGGGAACCAGCAGAAAATCTCAGCTTAGTGTTTTTGTTTGGGTTTTTTTGTTGTTTGTTTGTTTGGGTTTTTTAAGGTGCTTGTTCTTAATGTGGTTGCCCACATAATTATTTTGCAAGGGAAAACTCAGCCCCTTCTGTCTACGTTTTTCTCCTCGAGCTCCATCAGAGCAATTAAGTGGTGGGGAACGGCCTTCGCTTCCGAATTGAGGCATGGTGGTTCTCCTCCGCTCACCTCGGTGGTGATGGCATCAGGAGGAAGAGGAGGCTTCATCTTCCAATCCTGCTTTCCAGAGGGATCCCTCACAGTGTGTATGGATCCCTCACGGTGCGTATGGAGGGGAAAGAGTCAAGGGACAGCGCTGTGGAGGTCTTGGCTCGGTCTCTGTCCCCACTCTGTTCAGGGTAGGTGTCTCTTGGGGAGGCTGTGCAGACACACAGGCTGTCAGAAGGACCATAAAGGATTTAATTTTGGCTGGTATGAGAAAGAGATAGTCTTGTCCAAGCAGATCCAAAAGGCAGTGTCGGACCGTGGGTCCCCAAGGCCAATCCATTCTGGATTTGGCTCCCATGGGATGGATGGTGAAGGCAGCTTCAGGTGAGCCCAGGCAGATCTCCTCCTGCTCCCATCAGCCCTGAGCAAGGTGGGTGGTGGCTGGGAAGGCAATCCATCCTCAGCCATGCTCTCCCAAGCTCTCCAAGCTCCAGTGGCTTGCCGAACCCTCATTGATGGGTCTATGAACCTAGAGGAGTCTCCTGGGCACGGAAAAGACAGTTCTCATCCATAACACGGCTATCCAGAAGAGTCGATGTTTAAGATTGAGGTCTTCAAAGCACGTTAAGCATGGAGCTGATGAGTAGCTGCTCTAAGTCAGCATTGCTCTGTAGGCTTAAAGCTTTGTATCAGCTGGAGATCTTCTCGGAGCTGGAAAACTGTGGTTTTTCTAGGGCTGTGAAGACAGAAGTGGGGGTTGTGAGTGTGGGGAGGAGGAAGCAGTGGGGAGCATGGCCGCGGCGTACCGAGCACTGCTCCTGTGCGGGTCGAGCAGCATTTGCAGCAGCACCCAAGCGCCTGACCTGAGCTCCGCTCTTCCCCCTTGAAGGGGGCCGGGTGGCCATGGGGCAGGCACAAAATGTGCTGTGTCTAATCGGGATCTCAAAGCCTTCGCTGTCAAACCTTCAGCTCTTCACAGTCTAATTACAAGTTGCCTGGTGCATTGGTTACGATGAGCAATGAAGATATAATCACTGCTGTTATTTGTCCTTCCCGGCTCCAGCTGTTAAAACAATTCCTCCTTCATAGCCCAGCCAATTTCATGGCTTTAATGTGTCCCCACCGCTCCCAGCCCGCTCCCGAATCCCGCGCGTGAGGCGCGATGCACCAGAATCTCCATGAAAGCAGCCTATTTCCTGCATGAAGCCCGTGAAATTGGGGAAGATAATATTTTCAGAGCCGCTGGTACCCTGATTGCATGTTTGTTTGAAATGACAGTTTATGTTGTCTCTCTCTTTCATTAGGGAGGTTCAGCGATCGCGATGTTATTAACTAACAACAGCACTCACTGCATATAAACATGATTCCGCAGAGACACTCCAAGGAGCACTTGAAGGCAGAGGGGAGGGAGATGGAGAAGGAAGAGAGATGCGATGTTTCTTGCCTTTTTTTTTTCTTTTTCTTTTTTCTTTTTCCAGCGGAGGGAAGGTTTGGAAGAGATTTTAAACTAGATTAGAAGCTCAGAAGAGTTTCATTTTATACTGAATCCCCCTGACAGCGGAGGGCAAGTGTAGCACTGACTCTCCAGTGTAAGATGTCCGGGCTCTGCCAGGGCTTGAGGACTTCAGTGCACAGGGATGTCTCATTCCGCATAGATTTGTGTGTTAGGGATTTATTTCAGACCCATCTTCACCCCTCTGAGCCCTTGCTGCTGGCAGGGCGAGGGTTCGGTTAGCTGCTCGTACCCTCAAGGTGGGGAGATGATGGTCTTGATGTTCCCCTAGCAGATATTTTCCTGTCTAAACCACCCTACAAGGGGGGCTGAGCTGCAGCTAGTGAGATCCAACATGCCTTGCTGCAGCTGTGTCTACTTTCCAGCGTCCGTAGCATCTCCCGAAGCAGGTCCTGGTTCCACCTCATACCCCTCACAGCTCCACCTCCACACCAGGCAAATCCCGTCCCTTCATTAACAGATGGTGACTGGAGCACTGGGTCCAGTTCTGGGCTCCCCGGTTCCAGAAGGACAGGGAACTGCTGGAGAGGGGACAGCAAAGGGCCACCAAGATGCCGAGGGGACTGGAACACCTCTCTCATGAAGAAAGGCTGAGGGATTTGGGTCTCTTCAGTCTGGAAAAAAGACGGCTGAGGGGGGACCTCATCGACACTTATAAATACTTCAAGGGTGGGTGTCAGGAGGATGGGACCAGGCTCTTTTCAGTGGTGCCCAGCGACAGGACAAGGGGTAATGGGCACAAACTTGACCATGGGAAGTTCCATCTCAACACGAGGAGGAACTTCTTTACCCTGAGGGTGGCAGAGCCCTGGCACAGGCTGCCCAGAGAGGTGGGGGAGTCTCTGTCTCTGGAGACATTCAAACCCAGTTGGAGGCGTTCCTGTGCCACCTGCTGTGGGTGACCCTGCTCTGGCCGGCGGTTGGATGGGATGATCTCCAGAGGTCCCTGCCAACCCCTACCATTCTGTGGCTCTGTGACTACATGCCAGGCAGTCCCTAGCTGAAGCCTCATCACCAGCCCTGTGAGATCCCCTGTGACAGGGCTGCTTCGCGTGGCATCCGTGAGGAAAGCCAGGGCTAAAGGTTCGTCTTGTCTTGGTGCAACTTAGAGATGGGAGAATCAGTGTGGACTAATGAAACTATGGCTGGGGAGCCATGGGAAGAGGACGAGAGACCTTTCAGATCTTGTAAGTTAAGGATATTGAGTTTTCATGGACGTAGGCTTCTGCATCTAAAATACCCCACTCAAAACCCCAAGTAAATGTAGAAGCTGTGGCTTCCCAGGGGTGCCTCAAAAGCTCCCCGAGTCTTGCTGTGCAACCCAGGGGCAACTGGGCTGCAAGAAGAGCATCCTCCCCTGGGGTCTGCTGGCACCGTGGGTTCCGTGATCAAAAAATAACCGTGTCTGGGGCCTGGATGCTGTTAGTGAGGATGAAATGAAGGTGTGAGGATGAAACGAAGGTGTTCAACTATGGCAATTGCCTGGAGAAATACCCGAGAGGCAGCCCTAGCCGTGGTGGGGTAGCAGTGGGAGCTGTGGCTTTTGCGTCCCTTGCTGGGGTTGCTGAGAAAACAGAGGAGATGGTTATAGTGCCAGGACTGGGGCTTGTTTGGAGGGTTTTGCCCTTCTATCTCTCTCCTGTCTGTGTGATGGAGGAATAAGATGAATCGGTTTGGCGTGTGCATGGGCACCCAGCCTGCATCGCGGACATGCTGCTGATTTCCCATGCTGCCGGTGCTGCCTCTTATTAAACATAAATAGCTGTGAAACGGACTGCGGGGGAGTTGGGGGTAGTGTTATCTCTCCCGAGGTATGGAGCTTGCTTCAAATGGAGCCAGCAAAGTTGCTTATAGCCGCGGCTGCCCGTTACGAGATCCCGTTTGCAGCGAGTTAACTCTCTGCCAAGCGATAATTGTTCAGGCTAAAAATTTCCATGCTGTAAGCCTGCCTCGGGCTATATGAAATTGGGGGAGAAGGGGATGGATTTTGTCTGTTATTTTTAAAAAAAAAAAAAAAAGAAAAAAAAAAGTTAGTAACTTCGCAAGGGAGCTGAAGAGATCAAGTCTCTCCATGAGATGGAGGCAGAGACTTGGAGTTTGGCAGGGGGATGCGGAGGCTGTGCAGAAGCTGAGATTCAGCGGTGGGGAAGAGCAGGGAGAGGCGTGATGGGTCTGGCGGGAGATAACTGTCTGTTTTCATCACTACCGGCTCATAAACAGGAGACTCTGCTGTGGCTCTAATAGCTGCCGTCTTGTTCATCCCCGTATGGGCCGGTTGGTTAATGCGGTTCTCCTGGCTGCGTGGAGAAAACGTTCACGAGAGATTGTTAAAGGAGCTTGATTAAAGGTGTAGCAATTTAGGAAATAGCAGAAGGCTTCTCATTCAGCCTTAATTTGGCCATTTGCATGGGTTTGTTCCCTGTGATTGTTTTGAAAGATGTAATTGGGTGTTATTTTCTCTATGGGAGCGCTTTATCTATTGCGAGGAAGTGCTAGCTACGGTGCAAACATCCCTCCCCGGGTTCTGGTTTGTCTCCGTCCTGCCTGCAGGAATAACCATCAACAACAAACAGGCAGGAGAAGCTGGAGACATCCTTGGATGCTGGTTTTTCAGCAGCCTGAGGGTTAGGGACTTCCTGAGCTAGATGTGAGATTCAGCCCCTGTTCCAAACCCTTTTTCTCCCTGAATTTGGTGTCTTGGCGACCTTGCCGGCACTTCTGCCTTTCACAGCGCCCTGTGGCAACAGGTTTGAGGAGCTAATTGTGTGTGTGTGTGCACGCGTGTGTGCACGGAGAGGGAAAACTTGCTTGGGTTTTGCTCTGAAGCCTGCAAAAATCGGTGTCCCGCTCGTCAGACCCGCTCGTCCCCCGTGATGGGTGCCAGTGGGAGAGAGCCGGGGAGCTGCACCCTCTGCGCCGGGAGGGATGCCGGGCTGCGGTGGTACCCCAGGCCCCCTCCCCGAAGGCTGGCACTGCCGCGGTGGAGCTGGGCGGTGTGAATGCCTCCCCGCCTGTGCCAGCTGATTAGAAAGCAGAAGAATGGCAAGAGAAAATGAAAATGGGAAGGAGCTTGACAGCCCATGGAGAGGTATTTCAGCTGCAACACAAAACATTTGGTGGTAATTATAGAATAACCTTCATTTAAATGCAAATAAGCCTGTAATTAAGATAAGGGCTCTGTCATTTGCCAGTATTCCTCCTTCCCTCCCTTGCCAGCCATGGGTTTCGAGATGTTCCCCATCTTGCTCTGGTGCTGCCTGTTTGCCTGAGGGCTCCTATGGCGAGGGCCGGTGAGATGAGCGATACAGTGAACAACTTCTGCTGCGCTTCGAGCCCATCCCAGCCAAGCAGCGGAGCCCGAGACGGGACTGCGTGTCCTACTTGGGGCCCTGCAGCTGACAGCTTCAGCTAAAACCCTCGCTCCAAACGCTTCTCAACTCTCTGAGGCTTGAAAGCTGGGTTTGGGCTGTGCTTGGGTATTGCTGAGATGGAGGTCGTCTCCCCGGGTCGTGCTGGGGTTGTGATGCTCGGCGGAGGCCCTGCGTGTCTTGCTGCATCTGGGAAGAGCTTGAGGGATGAGCTTGGAGCCCAGTCCAAATCAAAGCCAGGGCAGTCCACAGTTCCCATTGCAGAGGTGAGGTTGCGAGCAGGGTCGTGGAGAGGACTTCCAGCCTTTCTCGTAGACTTTGAATGGACTGGACTGGTCTTCACTGGGAGAAAAAGATGTTATCGTTGGCTTCAGCACAGAAACTAAAAACTGGATAAAGGCAAGTTGGTAGGTTGAGTTGGAGCGAACTGCACCAACACTCCACCCTGGAAGCGTCGGTGTCACAGCACTTGGGGGAAAAAAAACGTAGGTGCTGACTCGTAATGCTTGGAAATAGCAGTTTATGGGGAGGCAGCATCCTCCCATTGCTTGCTGGGAGCGCTTGCGTGGGCAGCGGCTGGGCTTACACCAGGTCTCCTTGCTGGGGAGGGAAACCGGAGCGCTGGAAACAGCCATTGCTGGAAAGGTTAGCCAGCAACCTTTGCTTAAACTGTCTCAATCTGTATGAAATGTTATCTCTCTGCCTGACTAAAGATATGTGAGCCGAGGGAGCAGAGATGCTCCCAGATTGTATTTATCTAGCCCTTTGAAAGGGCGTTTGAGGAATTAACTCGGCAGCTCAGGAGAACTTTAATGTTTCGATAAGTGGCTGGTGCCGCATCTCCGCCTGCCACAGCGTGACACCCGTGGTGGAGCATCTCCGTAGGAGACGTGGCCCTGTTAAGAAGAGGCAAACTCCTTGTCCCGGTTGTGCAAAAGCTGCCAAACTCACCGGTGCCCTCTCCTTCTCCGCCTCTTCCCCTCCCGTCCCGCTGGGAGCAGGCATTGCTGTCTGGATCCATCCCTCGGAGCCAGGAGCGGGCGATGCTCCGGCTGAACCGGCTTCCCCGAGCCCATCTGCATCGCAGATTCCCATGGAAATGATGCTTGGTGTATTCATGTATTCCCTTTTCCTTCTCCCTCCTTCTCCGGAGGCTTCTGCAGGTGCTGGGGGAGGAAGAAAGGCAGGCGCAGACCCTGTTGGGGTGGAAGCGGAGGTGACTCCAGCCAGCTCCGTGAGCAGGATCTGGGGTGCTTTCTTGGGATGACGGTGGGATTTTGGGAATTACAGAGCTGAGATCTCGCAGCAGCGAAGTCCTGGGGGGCGGCGGCACAAGGGCAACCAGAAGCAGCTGGAATAGGTGATGGTGTAGATGCTTTCCTCTGGACTTCTCCGGTAGGGGAGAGCAGAAGACCTTGTCATCTCTAAGGTGCAGTGCTTAAGAGACCACATTTCCCTTAAATCCTGGCAGCGGGATTTGCTCCTGAGAGCGCTGAGGCTGAGCGAGGGAGGCGGGAGAGGCTGGAGTGCAGGCTCTCCTGGCTGGAGAGGACCAGAAATTTACAGCCTGGATGATTTCTGTGCTCCCAGCGAGGTCCAACCGATCCCCGCCCAGAGACAGAGCGCGGGGGAGTGTAAAAGGTGCAATTAAACAGCAAGACATCATCAGCAGGCCCTCGGGCGGCTGAGGAAACAGCCCAAAGGAGGAAAAAAAAGGAAAGAGCAATTTACTGGTGAAAGTGCTCTTGGATATACAAAGAATATGTCAATATAACTCTGCTTTTAATATTTGATACTGACCTATGAATAATTCACTTAAATGTACAGCCAGCTTGGTGACCTCCGAAGCGATGCTGCCTGCATCAGGGGAGCAGGGAGTGCGTGGATGGGGGGATAAAGGCTTTGTAATGGTAACGGGGACAAAAAAGCCCCTGGGGAAGAGTCCCCATGCTCTCTTCCCTCTGCCCAGGAGATGGCAGACGGTGCCCACGCAGGCACCCGCAGCTCAGCATCCACCGTCCGGGCAGGAGGGAGCCTGGTTGGGTGGTGGTGGCACCTCGCCTTGATCCAAACTTGCCCAAAACTCAGCGCTTGGGCTCTTTGAGCACACCTGAAGTCTGGCGTTGCTTGTTGCATCCCAAAAAAGTCGTGAGGAGCCGAAGCGGCTCAGCGCTTCGGTCCCCTGTAGGTGGGAAGGAGGGTTAGGATTACTTCTGGAAGCTAGACTTGCTGCTTGGGGAGGCCAGGCTCCTCCGAGGTGGCTCCTCAGGTGAAATGCCTGCGCTCGGGATCCTCCCGGAGACAGAAAGGACCCTCCATCGACTTATTTTCCGCAAGACGGAGCTAATGCTCTTTCCCTCTTGTGGGCTGGTGGATGGACCCGCTCACAAACACTGGCAAGGAGCCTTTAACCTGGTGTGATGGACATGGGAGGGGGGCCCGTTCCCCTGGGGACGTTTCCCATCATTAGCTGTCTAATTGCACTCCCAAGGCTGAGCGGAGGTCTCGGTGTTGGGCTCCTGATGCTTTATTGATTACTGCCACTTGTAACACTTCATTTTCTCCATTTCCTCCAAATCCGAGCAGCTGACGGATTTCTTTTCTCCCTCCTCCCGTCCTCCCCCCTGCCACCGCAATCACTTTGAAGGTTTATTTGTGATTTCCTATGCGTTAAATCTGTATTGAAGTTGGAGAAAAAAAAAAAAAGAAAAAAAGAAAGGCGTGAAGGGACTCAACCCAGTAGCTGCCTGCGGAGGGGGATGCGGGGGGTCTGCAGGTATCTGGGATGGAAGGGGGGGTATTTGGGTCTGTAGGGCTTGCAGACGGAGGGGTGGGGGTTAATTCTCCATATTATTGGTGTGTTGGGGGTGCAGCCCCGTCCCCACCACCCTCACCCCTGCCAAAGCTCGCAGAGGAGGCCACGTTCCCCCGCGCTGCCGCAGCACGGCAGAGGGCAGCAAGCCCCCGCTAAGCCATCCTGGTGTCCCCCACCTCTTCCTCGCATTGCCCCCTCTTGCTACAATAGTTCATGTGCTACAAACAGGCCCAATTACAGTATTGATCTCCTACACGCCGGGAGCGGATGGTAGGTCCCTCCCCAGCTGGCTTGGTAAACAGAGCTCTCCATCAGCAGGCACTTCATGAATGTCACAGAGCAACTTTCTCATCGTCCCCCCCACCTCTGCCGCTGCCGTAGCAGGCAGAGTGCTGGAAGGAAAAGGCAAAACCCATCTTGTGAAGGGTAGGAAGAAATGGGGTCACCCCTTCCCCGGCCGCCAGGCGTTTTCTGTGGTGCTAAAACTTGGATTTGTTTGCCATAAAAAATGCATTATGGGGGCTGCAAGCAGCAGGCGGGTGGTAATGTCCCGTTTATGCTACCGGTTGGTGACTTGTTGATGGTACTTTATAGGGCTTCCCCTTTTCCATGGGTTACTTAAATGCGTTGCTAAGAAAAAGGAGAGATGCCTACAAGAGAAACCCCTCCTGGAGAGGTGGGAGAGCTGGTCCTTGCTCTGGTTTAGGAGGAAACGTGCTGGGGTTTTCCTGTAGTGCGTTGCTGGAGGCGCGGAAAGGGGATGTGGTCCGTGGCCCGAGTTGGGGGATCCAGCTTTTTGCCTTCCATTGTGTACCCCAAAATGAAATGACTTGCTCTTGCCTGAAGTAGTTTCACCACCACGAAAACTCATGTTGGCTTTTGTTTTGGTGAGGAAAGGGGGAATGCTGAAAGTCACTTTGGTTTACACCAGCCTTCAATGCTTCCATGGCTGAGCCAAAATAATCCAGGACTTGCGAAGCCCTGGCTGCAGGGCAGGTCCTGGAGGATGGGGGAGCTGAATATCCTTCCTGGAGCGCTTGAAGTTCAGGGTAGATACGACTAGACAAGCGTGATGTCTAGTGATGGGTCACCAGTGGATGACACCTGCGTGTTTTTTTTTCTGGCTGCTCATGCAACGTACTCTATGGAAGGCCTTTAGCGTGCAAAACCCCTGCAGCATATGGGGCATATTAATTTGCCAAGCCTCTAACTGGAAAGTCCCCCATGCGCTTGGGAGCTGGACCACAGCTCAGGAGGGTGCTGCTGTCACTGTAAGCCCAGGACAAGTGATTCTTCTCATTTTACCAATCTGATCGTCCCTGTGCTGCCGGTACAGGTAAAAATTATGTGTGCAGTGTTTGCTTTAAAGCAGTTTCCTTCTCCAGGTAGTCCTGTGGGAAAGCTGCCTCCCTGCTCTGTCCCCATGCAAGGGACACTGTGAAGCTTTCAGAGGTAGTGTCCAAGCTCTGGTGGAGCTCATCGCATGGCATTGACTAGGCATCACAGCCAAGGAAAGCCATGTCCATTAAGAAATAGAGTCCAGAGCGTTGTTTTCACTGACTCTAATTAGAAATATTCTGGAAGGACCTGGAGGTGTCCTCCTCTCCTTGGGGTGAGGTGCTTGAGGAGCAGAGAGCCATGCTGCTGCCATCCCTTGGTGGCAATGGGATGACTCGGCACCTGCTGCTGGAAGCAACCTCATGTCCCTGAGCTCTTTACACCCCTTCTCTGAGTGTTTGCGCACAAATTGATAAGGACAAATGGGGAAAGGGACAGGAAGGCCCTTGGTTTTGGCTTCTGGATGTGTTCTTGCATCAGCTGAGTTAAGTGGTCCCCAGCTGGGCTGTGCAGTCCTGTCTGAACGTGGCATCCCCATCTGCAATAGGTTGAGTTGACCTTGGCTTGGCTCCCGGTACGTCTGGCTGAAGTTTTTACTGAGCAACTGTGGGAAAACTGTCACAGGAGGTGCAAGATGAAGTGGGTGACGCTGTATATTCGTATCTGGTTGGTAACGAGGTCCCGCTCAAGCTCCTTTGAGAGTGCTGGTGGTCTTACTTGGAGCATGTAGTTTCCTACGTACCTTGGGGTGCAGAAGACCCTGCAGATTCCTTGAGTCAAAAGAGTAAGAGCAAGCCAACAAGGCACATGTTTTTTTTGGGGGGAGGATTTACCGTGAAGGCTAGCAAGCAAGAAGGATTTAAAACCCTATTTGTATTCGTCCAGTGTTGCAATTTGCAGCCAAATCGTGAGATTTGGATGCCGAGAGAAATCCATAGTTGCCATAACAACCAACAAACTATAATTAGGCCAAGAGTTGACGAGAGGGGTCCAAAGAACAAATGGAAAAAGGAGCCGCTCTTCGAGGGGTGCTGATAGAGATCAGAAAGCCTGGTCACAAGCGTGTTACGGGAGAACTAATCTCTCCAGAAGCCGCTTGGTCTTTAGGCCCCCAGTGGAGTTGTTTGAAGCCGTATAAACTCTGGATTTTCTGATGTTTTCACTTCTTGAGGACGGAAGGATTAGAAACATCCCATGCATGGAGGCTGTTGCTTTTGAGGCCTGATTGGGTTGCAATGGCGGAGCCATGTAGGCTGATAAAGGGGTTTGCAGAGGTTTTTCTTGACCTAGAGAGGTGGGGGTGTGGGGAAGAGCTTGAGGAACCAGGCTGAGCTGAGGAAAGGTCTCCTTTAGCTTGGCAGACAGATCGAGAGGGGAAGTTTGATGCTGCTGAGTAGCCAAAAAGCATGTTCCCGCACTGTGAGACAGACAAAACTCACCTTAGCGCAAGCAGCGGAGCTTCATCCACATTATTTTGAGCAGTTCCAAGAGGGATGTGGTTGTGTCTCCTTTCTCTTGGCTTCCCCTGGGCACAGTGCTTGTCCGTTGGCTTGCCTGGGGAGGCTGGACGTCTTGTGGTGGTTGGCGCTGGTGTTTGGTGTTACCTGCCCTGAGACTCGGCGCGGTTCTCGTGTGATCAGGGCAATGGGGAACACATCTCGCTGCCTCCTGCAGTTATCCTAGAATGATAGAACCACAGAATGGTTTGGGTTGGAAAAGACCTTGAAGATCATCTCGTTCCACCCCCTGCCCTGGGCAGGGACGCCTCCCACCAGCCCAGGTTGCTCCAAGCCCCGTCCAACCTGGCCTTGGACACCTCCAGGGATGGGGCAGCCACAGCTTCTGCACAAGCCTCTTGCCAAAATCGGTTTTAGTATCGCGGGTTATCTGGAGGGGAGGGGGACTGGGGTCTGGCAGGGCTGGTGGGCTTCCTGGGCTCTGCAAAGTTCTCCCACCTCACGCTCCTGGAGCCTAAAACCAGCTTTTTTTCCTTTTTTTTTTTTTTTTTTTTTCCCTGAAAAAACACTGCTCCTCTTTGGTCTTGCTCAGTTGGGACTTTGCTATTGTTAAAACTGAAAATTGTTCCCAAAATTACAAGAAGAAGGGGGCAGAAATTGCTCTTGGCAGCCAAAAAAAAAAAAAAAAAAGAATCCCCGTGGCAATTTAGGTCAGGATTAGCAGAAAAGTCCTTTCAGGGGCCCTGGGACAGAAATCTCCGGTTGTTTTATGTTTGTTGTTTTTTTTTTTAATTTTTATTTTATTTTTTGCAAGCCTGGCCTGGTACGAGCCGTTCTGCTGTTGGGTGTCCCAGTTCTGCACAGGGAACGCCGTCAATAAAACCCAGGTGTGACGTGGGGAAAGATAATGAGTTCAATCCCAGCTCCCTGCCCTCCTACCCCTTTGCTTCCCCCTTTTCCGAGGAGGCCCTTCGCATGCAGGCGGCATCCATGTGGAAAAAGTCATGTTACCGTGAAAAAAAAAAAAAGAAAGAAAGAAACAAAAAAAAAAACCACCCCATGGAACACCTCGCAGACAATACGGAACACACACAAAAAAGTAAAAAAAATATATATTATAATATGTCGGGAATACAATAGAAGCAAAATCTCCTGGCAGCAAACATTCATGCACTTGACTGCCAAGAAAAAAAGGGCCTTACAGAAGATGAGACATGAAAGGGATCCCTGCACAAAAACTAAAAGTCGGAACACAATAGTATATATTTCAGGCATATGAAAAGGAAGTGCGACAGTAATACTAAGGAGACAAGATACTGTAACAGAACCGGGAGCTTGAGGAGAGAAGAAACTCAATCAGCGGTGACACAGGAGGCTTGGAAAAGACAGCTCTTTGAATGGTTTGGGGTCCTTTTAAAAAAAAAAAAAAAAAAAAGGGGGCAATCCTGCTTATTAATTTATTTATTTTCCCCTGGGAATTAATCTTTCTGCGTTGTTCTCAGCTTGTAAAGAAACAAGGGGGCGCGTGAATAATACGTCGCCAAGAGCAGAAAGATGCGCGGGGAATTTGCAGTATCGGTGAAAATATGACGCCGCACAAGGAGGATGATGACGCCGCTGGTTTTCGGCGGCGGCGAGGGGTATGCGGGGGGGAAACGGGAGCCGGTCCCAGGGGATGCGAAGGAGGAGAAGAGCAGGATGGAGCTCACGCTTCCTTCTCACCTGGGCTGGCGCCTGTCAAAAACCAGGCTTATTCCTGCCGGCAAAGATTTGTGGCAACTCTTAACGGCGGTCGCAAGGATTTTGGCGTGCGCGTTGTGGGGCTTGCGGTGAGGTCTGCAGGAGCCTTTCGGATGCGAAAGGGCTCGGCGTTGCTTATGTAGGTGCTGGGGGTACTGCTGCCGGTGCTGCGGGGGAGGGAGGGAGGGATGCTCGGAGAAATCCCCAGAGCTGCTTCCTCGCTGTCATCCCAGTGACAAGGAGGGAACTCCCAGCCCGGGCGTCTTGCACATCTCTTCCCCTGTCAAACCCCAGCAAGATTTCCTGCCTAGCCTTAGAAATCTTTTTTTTTTTTTTGTGTGCGTGCGTATATTTAACAAAAGAGGTTCTTCTTGTCCCGCTTAGAGTGACTTGAGCTGGTGCTTCAAGGTGGGGGGAAGAAGCTATCGCTGAGCTCAAAGTGCAGGAGTTGGCAGTGCCTCGACTCTCCTGGTCGAATGAGTTGGTGGCGAAGCGGCACAAGAGCGGGTTTTTATTTTTTTTATTTTATTTTTTTTTAAATTAAATATTCAAATTCAATTGAAGGGCCTGAAGCCTGGAGTTTTTCTGTCCTTGAAAGGTACGAGAGCCTGGAGGCAGAGACCAGGGTTTTCCAGCGGTTTGATGGCTCTGTGGAGAGGCTAAATTCCTTTTTAATAGGTTGTTCTCTCTATCCAAGATCAGAGAGCTCGCCTTTCCCCTCGCTCATCCCTGGCAAGGTCCTGCTGACTGCAGTTCAAGCACGTACGTTATTTTTAATGATGTCCTGTAACAAGAAGCCTCCCGCAATTATCCCGTTTAGATCTGGAGCCTCTAAAGGACGGCTCGGAAAAATCTGAAGTGCTGAAAGCACTTTGGGAAGAAACAAAATCCTCTGCCAAGCGTTTCCAGTGCCCGTCCCACGGGTGGGAATTGTAGCCCCGATGCCACACCCGAAGGCTGGAAGGGGGCATGGATTCGATTACCTGCGATTTCCCCAATCCGGCATCATTTTGGAGCCCAGGGGGCGGCAAGGGGGATTTTTGGTCTGGCCCAGCACGCCTCTGCTGACGCGGCTTGCCCTAAAGCAGGCGTTTGGCTGCACTCTTGTACTGATACGCTCAGTTTAGGGTAGCCTTGTAGTAGTATTTTTTGCTTGTTTTGCGAGGAGTGAGTTTGCAAAAAGAAAAGGCCGGTGCCGTTTAAGTTGAATTTACCCCGCGGGGCAGAAAGGGGGGTAGGTAAGGATGAAAGGGTGCCATTCCCAGGGCAGAATTTCCCGATATCTAGGGTAAAATCAGCTTGCGTCTCTGGCGAGGGGCTGGCTGGGGGGGTATAATCTGAGGCAGCTCGCGCTGAAGATGAGTCTGCAGAAACGTGAGAGGCCGGCGGAGGCTTGTACGAGCGCCTCATCCCCGGGGACACGCAGGGAATATCCCATCTGCCAGCTGGTAGCGGGCTCTTCCCATGCTGGAGGGGCCTGGGGAGGACGAGGGGCTCGGGGGGGGGGGGACACCTTGTTGATTCTCCGGGGCTGTTATTTTGTTTACCTGTCTTAATGCTTTTTTTTTTTTTAATGGGGCTGCCATAAAAAACACTCATTAAGACAGTGTTGTTTTTCATTAATGTTGATTCACCAAAAGCTTAATCAATCTTCTGTGACCGACGACCCCGTTCCCGAGGGAGAACAAAGCTGTTGAACAAATTAGCCTTACAGATTGGAGGCAGAGCTCGCAGATGCGACAGCCTTGGGTACCAAAGCGGGCGGCGCGTGGATTTGTGTAACATGCCCGGGAACAATGGCACTCAGCTGCCTTTTTTTTTTTTTTTAATTCTTCTTTCTTTTTTTTTATTTTTTTTCTTTTTCTTCCCAATTTACATCTCGACTGAAGCGTGCTGGCGAGGCGGCTCAGCCCTTCTCTTGTCTCACCTTTTCCCTGCCGTCCCGGGGAGACAGAGCAAGGAAGAGAGTTGTTAATGGGCTCGGCTGAGATTGAGACGCCCTCCCTTGGCTACCTGGTCCTGGTGTGGCCGTCAAGTCCCTTGTCGCCTTGCCCTTGGCGAGGAGTGCAATGCTTTTCCACCTCCTGGGGGTATAACCGCATCGATTGGAGAAGGGCTGGGGTTTTTTTGCAGGAAGAGGTTGTTTAAAAACAGCCGGCATCTAAGTGTGCTCTCCGTCTCCGCTAGACCAAGCTGCTTGCAGCGTGCTCGCTGGGAGAGGAGCGCGAATGCTTTGAGTGTTTTCCGTAAATGGGAGGGGATATCCTCAAGCTGTACCCAAGGGATGCTGCTAAAAACATCCAGGGGGATGGATCCGGACCCCACGCTCTGGGAGCGATGGGCTGCGGCATCCCTCCTGGCGGATGGCGATGGGATTCGGTTGCGGGGAGCTGGGGAGGATGCTCTGTCCCGCTCCCGCTGGCTTTGTGTCACCAAACGGGTGTCGCTCGGAGGCTCTGCAGCCTGTCTCTGGGGCGGCGGGGAGCTGGGGAGGATGCTCTGTCCCGCTCCCGCTGGCTTTGTGTCACCAAACTGGTGTCGCTTGGAAGCTCTGCAGCACCTTCCTCCTCCTCCTCGGGGCTCGCAGACCCACTGACTCCTTTCACACCGGCTGCCGCCTGGCCGGCACATTGGTAATGACTTTTCCTTCTCCCTCCCGGGCTGGATTTGAATGGCTGGTCCGGAGGTGAAAGGCCCCCGTTCCCATTACCGATCCAATTTCCTGGACTTTTACCGGGTAGATAGGAATTGCCAGAGCGGAACAGCCTGATGGGCCATCGAGCCCGGTGTCTTCTCTCTGACAGCAGCTTGTGTTTGGCGTGTAATTAAAAGCCTTTGTACTATTTGACTTGTAATTTAATATCAGGCTGCCACATACATATCTCATTCAAGAAAGAATGGGCCCTGACATTTGCAAAGGCGGAGGCAAACCGCGTTCCGCACGTGCTGCGTCCGCGGGGTTGGCTCTGCGCATCCCTCGGTGTGCGCGGGCAGGGACTCCGTGCCCTGAGCATCCTTGTTTCACACGATGTTCAGGATGAGGGAGGATGCTTCTCTCCGGCACGGGGGAGGCAGGGAAGAATTTGGGGAGAGCGGAGTTTGCCGGGAGCAGCGTTGTGGCTGCCGGCGGGGGAGTTGCTCTGTGATTTATGGGGTCCTGCCGCGAGCGCGGAGATTAAGGAAAATGCCTTAAATGGTCCTTAAAAGCTGGCTTTGGTAGAAGAGATGAGCCGGTGTGATTAAACCCTGTCTGCCTCAGCGCGGGCTGGCTTGAGCCCCTCTTCGGCTGACGTTGCTGCCCGACTTTGCGCTGGAGCAGATAAGGAGGGTGAAGAGCCCCATCCATCAGCTCTGCCCAAGGGCAGGACGGGGCAGCGGGCGGCAGCACCGCATGGAGGGTTGGCTGGCGGACGCGTCCCTGCTCCCGTAGCCTTACGGAGGGGTTGGGTGGCTCTGCCTCACAGCGATAGTGGCGGGGACATGGCAATCTGCTTTCTGTCCCGGGCAGGCATCAGCGCGGGGGGATGCTGCTCCGTATCTATGGGCTCCGTGCGGTGCTTTCCCTATAGCTTGCCACTTGTTTGGCTGCCGGGCTGGTGGCCACCCTCCCCGGAGGGGCTCGTGGTCATAGGCGATGCACATCCGAAAATGCCTGGGGGTTACAGGGCAGAGGAGGGACTGCTTGTCTCAAGGCGGGTGGATAACAAAAGCCTTGCCGGTCTTTCATCCCTCCGCTTTTTGATGAGAAGCAGAGAAGAACCTCTGAAACTCAAATTTTAATGGGATTGAGATGATGCTCAAAACCTGGCGCTGGCCATTTTGCAGGGATAAAGCTCACCTCGGCGGGGGGCAGAGGGGGGTGGCTTGAGGATGGTTTGCATCAGCACCAGGACTTGTGTAGAGCCGAGTCCCTCTCCGTAGGGGGGCTCTACTTAAGGCTGATTAATTTGCCCACCTGAGCGCTCTTCCCTCTAATTGACTGAGCCTTGCAAGAAAACAAACCTGGGCTGATCAATAGAGAAAATAATTTTGCAAATTGTGGGCATAAATCATTCCTGATCGGCGGGTGCTCACGTTTGTTAATGAATAAACCAAACGGGAATCAACTTTCTTGATGAAAGCGCAATTGTTTCACTTATCATTACTTTAGGCAGGCGGCGTGAGGAGGGGGACAGGGGCTGCTCACCTACCGCACGCTTGTGTCATGGGGTGTTAATTAGAGTCGTTAGTGCATTTTTTCTATCTGCAAGGATAGATGGCGATGATAGAGGATAGACGGCGACGATATGGGATAGACGACGATGATACAGGCACCAGGAGCCTGTGTCACTGCTGTTGTCACCCATCGCTCAGGCTGTTGTCATCCATCCCCTGGGATGGGAGCCTAGTGGGATTTTCCAGCCCTAATCTCGAGTGTTGGGAACTTTCCCTCCAGGATATGTCCCTTCTTGGTCTGTGTGTTTTGTTGGTGTCGGAGCTGGAATGGGCCAGCCAGGCAATCGCCGCCTTGCTCTGTCCTTGGGCTTTTCCCATCCACAGTCATGAATTTTTCACCCCCGTAAAGCGCGTTCCGATCCAAAGGGGCTCCGATCTGCATCTGGGCATCCAAAACTGCATCCAAACTGCTGCCTTCCTCGGAGGTGAAAATCAATTTTCCCTCCCCTCAACAGTAGGAGAAGGATCAGGGCTGCTTTGTGGCCTGATTTACAGCCTTTCTGGCCAAGAGGAGAGTTGCTCCGGGTCGTCTGCCTCTCGCTATATGTGATAACTGCCTTGGAGAGCCTTGCGGGTGCCCTAAGTGTCTGTTTAGGGAGCCCCATCTTTTTATTGATTTTTGAATAGTACAAATGAACAAATAACGGCGCAACAATAGAAACAGGGGGATAAATAATCTGGTGCTTGGCACGCTCGGCTGGATGGGGCCGAGTGAAATGCAACGCAGGCGCGTGCCCGGAGAAGGTCAAGTTTTTAAATCTAAGTAAAATATTGGCTAACTAACTGGATTCCAAAGCTCATAAAATGTTGATAGCGCTGGATGTCGGCTGGAATATATCTCCTCATCTTTTAGACAAGGGAGCCTGGTGCTTTCCTTGATCCTCCCTCCCCGGGGAAATGCTTCTCGGGAGCAGAAGGGAGCCTGTCAAGTGGCTTGTTTTCCTCCGTGTTGGCAGGGCAGAGCCGGAAAGGTCGCTCGGGTTAAGAGCAGCAGCAAAAGCTAAGCTACAAGCGGTGCTTCAAGTGGCCGTGCTTTGATTTCTTAAGCTGAGCCGCAGGCTGTGGGATGGTTGCGGAGGGTGGTTGGGTAGAGGAGCTCTCTGCTCAGAGCCTGGCTGAGCATTTCCCTGCTGGTGTTGAGGGTGAGGAGCGAGGGTTTGGGTGCAGGCGGTGGGGAAGGTGTGGGGGTGTCTCCTTAGCTGTGCCCCGGTGTCCTCCTGCCACGCCTGAGACACCGCCCTTGTAGCTCACGTCTTGGATTTTGGCATGGATCTACCGTGAGGATGGATGTTGCTCTAGAAGAGAACTGCCACCTGTAACAGCTAGGTCAATCTGAGGGTTCGGGCTGACGAAGAACTGCCCCTTCGCCACCCCGGCGGAGCCCACCAGCTCCCAGGGAAGGGCGGGTTGGTACCCAGGGGACCCACGGCTCGCTGGGCTGCTGAAGCAGGGTTGGATGCCCCAGCTTCAAACCGCCGAGCCTGCAAAGCTTCGGGCTGGGGCCTGAACCAAGCTGCTCCCACGGCAGAGAAAATAATAGCGCCTACCACAAAGAGGTGTTGGGGAGACGAGTCAGTTAATGTTCGCGCAGTGCTTTGAAACGGGGAGGCTTTTGAAGTCGGGATTCGGTTCTTTGCTTTTCTTTCTTCTTTGTTCCCGTCAATGCTCTGTAAGGAGTGTGGCTCAGTGGTGTGCCGGTATCAAGGTTTGATGGCCTCTTGCTCCCCGGGAGAATTACGTTCTCCCTCGATGGCTTCACTTCAAGGCGGCGTGTTCAATTGGTATTCTCCGTATGGCATTTGCTCTGGTACATAGTGCATTTTTATTCAAATAGCGGTATTGATCGTGGGAAAAGTAATGGAGAAAATAAATGAAAACAAATAAACACAGAAGATTTGCACTAAACTTTTTCAAGGTCTGGTTCTGAAA
Source organism: Larus michahellis (assembly GCF_964199755.1). Taxonomy (NCBI): domain Eukaryota; kingdom Metazoa; phylum Chordata; class Aves; order Charadriiformes; family Laridae; genus Larus; species Larus michahellis. Next base: position 3,100,563 of record NC_133912.1, read on the forward strand.
GTCAAGGAACCGTCTGTGTCCTCCGTAGGAGCAGTGAATGGTGATGCAGCTGGTACCTCCTGTAATTAGCGTGTTAGTCGCAAGACGCCAATGGCAGCAAGAGGGGGGGTGTAAATATGCGAATGGTGGGGCAGGCACCTGCTTGTAAATGCCGATCACAACCATGTGTGGTCCGCCCCAGTTAGGAAGATATCCTGGCGAAATATACCTAGCAAATGGGGTGTTGCACCAGCTCAGCTCATGGGAGAGGAGATGGACCACGGCATCTCCTCGCCAGGGTACTTTGTATGGTCTGCTTGGCGTGGTTTGGCCAGGCTCTTAACTTGCAAAAGCCTTGAAAGATTGTAGGCTTGTGTTTTGGGTCATGGTCCATCTTCTCTCATTTATTGGCTTGAAAGCGGGCCTAACAGCCCTGCTTTTGCATTTGATGCCAGGAATGTCGTCAACAGTTTGAAGCATCGGAAGTGTCGCACCCATCTCGCACCAGCTGGTGGTGGCGGCTTCAGCGTAGAGCAGAACTACAGCTTCAAAAAACGTTCATTCCTCCCTAGAACAGACGTTTCACTGATATTTCTTGCTCCTTTGAGAGTTTTGTGGTGGGGAGAGACTCTCTTTTCTTTTTTTTTTTTGTTAGAAATATTTCCAGGCCTTGTGTTTGATATGAAGGCAAAAGGCATTGTTTGAAACAGTTGGAAGGACTATAATTTTAAACTTGCAGGTTTTTTTTTAAAACTAGTCCATTGTTAGGAGTGTGTTTAAAGGCGAGTTGCTTCAGCAATACTATATTTTTGCACCCAAAGGATAGGAATTCCTTCCCTGTTCATCTTGGACCAAACATTTTTGGGTAAAAGAAACTGAAGTGCAGTCTCTGCTCGAAAACCCCGCCTGGGTTTAAGGCATGCACTTTCCCAACTTGGTGCAGAGATGGGACAGCCCAGCCAGCGAGGAGCAAAAGCCCCAAAATTGCATTCCAACCCTTCTTCCAACCTGTTCCTCAGTCACAGGAACCGTCCTCTCCCAGATCAGTCGTGGCCTTCAGGTGGTCCAGGTGGGCATTTTGCCTGGGTTTTTTGTGCGTGGCTCCCGCAAGGCTTTGCGTGGCAGCCTGCGAGTGATGGAGTGTGATGGGGGAGCCGGCCGGTTCCAGCTGACAAGATAATGAACTGCCAAATAAAGCAGGGGAGAAAGGGAAATCCATGATAAATCCACTTCTCACACGCCGTGGAGGAGATGAATAAACTCCCTCTCTCCTCCTGACAGCGGGATTTTTCTTTCCCGTGCTCGCCGCAAGAGGTGCGTTGAGGATGCTGCTCCCATCGCTGCCCCTCGATGTCCTCCTCGGACACACAGACACACACACGGGGGTGTGGGCATCTTCACACCATGCTGCATCCCGCCCTCCTGGAGCTTTCCCTGGCAGTGCTGTGTCACTTCGTAGGGCTGTGTCTCTCTTCAGTGTTCCCTGGAGGGGTTCGAGGCCAGGTTGGACGGGGCTTGGAGCAACCTGGGCTGGTGGGAGGTGTCCCTGCCCAGGGCGGGGGGTGGCACTGGATGATCTTCAAGGTCCCTTCCAACCCAAACCATTCCGTGATTCTATAAATCGTAGAGTCCATGACTCTATTCTGTTCTGTACATCATAGAATCCCAGGTTGGAAGGGACCTCAAGGATCATCTGGTCCAACCTTTCTGGGCAAAAGCATGGTCTAGACAAGTACTCTGTCCAGCTGAATCCTAAAAGTGTCCAATGATGGGGAATCCACCACTTCCCTGGGGAGATTATTCCAATGGCTGATTGTTCTTACTGTGAAAAACTTTCTTCTTGTGTCCATTGGAGTTTCCCCTGGAATAACGCGTACCCATGACCCCTCATGCTTTCCAATGACTGTTGAGCCCTTGCACTTAACCAGTGACAACTAATTTTGAGGCTGTCTGGTTCTTTTTCCCCTCCTTCGGGGTGGGGGGGTCCTTGCCCCTCTCTTCTTGGTGTGTGGTGGCTGAAGCTGCTTCCCCAGCCAGATGCCACAAGGTGCAAATTTAATCCCAGCTCCCAAATCCAGCCCCTGCTGCTCCCGTTTCTCCCACCGCTCTCTTCATGGGGACGTGATGTGGTCTTAAATTTTCCCTGAAATCAGTGAAACGCACGTGCCGGTGAGATAAATTGGGCTCGGTGGAGCGTTTGGAGGTGGAAAACGGGGGGATTTTGGGGGCTGGTCGCCGGCTGCATGGGCCGTGTGTTAGCGGAGGAGCGGGGCGGGAGATGAGATGCGTCAGAAAAGCCATTTAGCGCGTGGGCTGCGGACTGGAATAACGAGGGTGGCGGCGGGTCGGCGTTGGGGTGCGTCGCTGGAGCCGAGCAGCCCCCGACAGGTGCCATTCGGGGTGTCCTGCGAAGCCGGGCTGGGGTCAGGCTGGCTCTCAGCTTTGCCCAGCGGCTTGGAAGAGGTCGGCCTCTTATTTTCAGTGCGCTCACTCTCCCAACTCTTTTTTGCCACGTCTGATTAATAAATCATGAAGTTTGCCCAAGACTCTCTCCGTCCCCACCCAAATACAAACATTCCCCGTCACCGCCACCTTGCAACTAGCAAAGCTGCTCCCTCTGACAATCAATTACCCTCCGGAGATGAAATTATTGTTTAATGGCTTTTGGAACAGGCTCCTGCTCTGACATTCATCACAATCAATAATGCATCAGCGGGGACAAAAGAAATTACCTGCCTTCTGCTAAGTGAAAGAGTCCATTTGTATTCTGCACGGCCCCTTCACGCCCACTGAGCCGGCAGCCACGGGTGGATCGTGCCGACGGCGCGGAGGGCGGCTGGCACCCGGCTAAACTCCAGCAGTTGGCTAAAACTTCACGGTCGGCGCTTTTATTAGCGGGGCTGGCGGGGAGAGCCAGGATCAGGCGATGGGGGATGCTGAGGGATGGAGGGTGGAGGTGAAGGTGTGGCTTGGGACAGGATTTCCTAAGATTTTAGGCTGTGCCTTGCTGGAAATACAGCTGGGATGGCAAGCCTGGCTAATGAGGGCATCCATGGCGTGGAGTTAGTGTGTTGGGGATGGATGATGGGATGGCAGGGCTGTGGAGGCACTGGGAGGGCTGGAAAGGGATGCCTGGACCATGTCAGGGGAGTCGAGGAGGCAGCAGGTATCCCTGAACAAGCGTGAAGGAATATTAAGCCTGGCCCAGGTTGCCTCGCCGGCATCGTTTCCCTGTGGGAATTGCCGCTCGCCACTGCTCGCCCTTATCTCCGCTAAGGCAAGGAGCTGCTTTGCTCTTTGCTCAAAGCTGAGAGGGCAAAGCGTCCTCCGAGGGTTAGCTCTGATCTCTCTTAACTCATCTCCCGAGATGTGGTATGATATCAGCGTGTCCCCGCGAAGGGATCGGCGTGATCGATGCATCCGCAATGTGAGCAGCGTGTCTCTTAATGGGGCTGCAACGTGGCGTGTCTGCAGCCGGGGCTCTGGGTTATTCAAGGTCCTCGGTGGGGGCGGAGGGGGAGGACCGCCGGGTCCGGCGTGTGTTGCTGCAGCATTCGGGAGCAGCGCTGCATCCCGGCGATCCCAAAGAAACCAGTTGTTACGGCAGGCTGGGCATGTGCGGGGAAAGTTTGGGGTATTTTGCCTTTAAATCTTCAGATAAAAAGCCCAAATGCTCCATAGAACAGAGGATGGTCCTGATGCTGCCTCCCTTAACGTGACTTTGAAGGTTCCAGGTCTCCAGCAGCATCGCTCTCCCAGCGTATGCCGTGGCCCGTGCCTCGCGGGACCTCGGGGCGATTAGGTAGTATTATTTTCTTTGAAGCGGCCGTCCCAATTAGTGATGAAGTGGGGGAGCCTCATCAGCTCGAGAACCGCTTGCGTTAGAGCCACTTGATTGCTCTTGTTTGTTTTTCCCACCTCGGCCGCCGCTTTGCCCCGAGCGTGTCCGCGGGAGCCGGGATGAAGGCGGTGATGGATCAGGCAGGACCAAGCGTGCCGGGCGGGCTGCCGAGGGTCCCCCTGCCCGCAGCGCTCCAAGCGTCCCTGCTGTTGGACACTGCCGGGGGTGGAAAGAAAAAAAAAAACCCCAATCAAATTCCCTAATTGTTTCTTTTATTGCTTGAAAAAGAACATCTTTGACAGGGAGCTTCTTTCCACATAGAGTTCGGGAACTTGGCAGTCTCTAGGGCTTCCCAGGGCGTAAGTTGGCTCCCGCTGGGAGACAGCGTTTGACCAAAAGCACTCAATTTCTCAGTTTTCCTGCTTGCGTCTGCTCATGGTGGGGTTCTTCGCTGCTGGTTTCAGCATGGGGGCAGCTTTTCTTGCATTGGGAGTGTAAGTCCTCTAGAGCATCCCCTGCAGCATCGGTGCTGCGCGGGTCCTGAGTCTCACCACGCTCCTGCAAGGGATGACCGCACAGCAAATTTGGCTTAAAAGAAGCTTTTCTGTGTGTGGGTTTTTTTTTTTTTGGCACCCTGAATTGGCCCTTTGCTGGAGGTGTGTTGAGCGAAGGGGGTTCGCCTACCTATTTGGCTGCGAGTGCATCCGTTTTGGGGGGAATCTAACGGTTTTTGGGGCTTGCTTGGCGGGTGCTAGAGATCAGCCTTTGCTCTGTGATTCCCGAGAGGATGCTGAGCGAGGAGGGAGCAAACACCGGGGCTGGAGAAGGCGGCGGGGGGGTTGGAGAAGGCGATGAGAGAGGCAAACAGTGTTCACACCACCGCCGTGTTTAGCTGTAATCTAACATGACTTTCCCCTCTGTTGGCGAAGGGGCGCCCACGATGTTAACATTCATTATCATGTCATATTCGATCGACTGCCAGAACGCATTACGCTCTCTCCCGTAAGGCGCTGAGCCCTGACAAACCTCATTCGCTCCCTCTGGAGCCTCGCGGCGTGCCGGGGAGGTGGAAGGCCATGGATACAAACCTAACGAGTGTCGTTCCCGGGCGGACGGGTGTCCCCCCCACCGCCTTCCCTCGCAGAGCAGGGGAAATACCCCATAAAGGTTGGGTATTTGTGGTATTGGTTGGGATGCCGCTGCGCAGGACGCAAAAATAAATTATTAATAATAATAATAAAAAATAAGAAGGAAAAAAATAAGCTGGGTGCAGCAGGGGAGAGAACAGCCTGGGTATGAGCGTGCCGCCAGGCTGCGTGATGAGTGTGGAGCGAGGCAAGGAGGTTCCCGAGGCTCCGTCACTGGGGATGTCGGCGGGGAAAACGCCACCTGCAATCCCGGGGGCGATGCTGTGTTTCGGAGCGAGCTCCGCTCGGGGCTTTGCCCCATGTTATTGCCAGCGAGGAAAACAGGGAGCAAAAAAAAAAACCCCGTTTGCTCCCTGTGCCGTAGCCGCTGAGCAGTGAAACTCCTTTTTCTTCCTCAAATTCATGAGCCCCCGCTCAGAGCTTTGCCCCTTGTTATTGATGGAGAGGAAAAAACCCTGTTTGCTCCCTGTGCCATAGCCACTAAGCAGTGAAACTCCTTTTTCTTCCCCAAATTCACGAGCCCCGGCTCAGGGCTTTGCCCCGTGTTATTGCTGGAGAGGAAAACGGGGGGGGGGGGGTGGGAAAACCCATTTAATTCCTGTGCCCTGTAAAATAACCACTCTCTCTTTCTGCAACTCCCCAAACTTTGCCCAAACTCCCTATCGATTGACTCGGTGATGAAGCCGTTGGATCGGCGCTGCCATATGTGTATAGCGTCTAAAAGTCATTTTTTTTTTAAATTTTTTTTTTTCTCCCGAGATCTTAAAAGGATTTTTAACTGTCGGCCATATCCTGCATATTTGCTCCTAATAATCAATATTGATTTTCTCGTAATACCGTCCATCTAGATGCCATGCCTTATTTGTTGTAAGGTTAGAATCTCGATGAGCTGGTAAAATAAGGCGCGTATTTTCCTCGTGCGTCTGCACGCCCGCGTACGCAGAAATAACCCTGTTAAGATAATTAACTTGCTTCTGCTGGGGGCGGGGGGGAAATAAGAATTGAGCTTGTCAGGGATGCAAGTCCTGGCTGCTGTCGTTGGAAGTTTTTCTTGTGTGTGTGATCCTTTACTGGGGAAGATGTTGGCTGTTAGGCTGCGAGTCCAGGGTTTGTAAAGGCTCTTAAAACAAGGTTTTCCTTCCACGAAGTGAATTCTGTGCACAATGATCGTCTCTGACATTGAAGCCTGCTGGAATTTAGTGTTTCTAAGTGGTTTTTTTTCTTTTTTTTTTTTTGCACTGGTATGTTGTTGTTAGGATCCATGGCACTGGGTTTACTGGTCGTCTTTAATCCCCCCTTTAATCCCTTGGGGCTGGCCAAGGATCGAACTGTTCAGCTCAGCAATGAATACGAGAGGGGAACACTATCCCAAATAGGTGGCGAATATGTTCTGCATGCCATTACCTGCCAGAGCAATAAATGGTATTCTTACTCTGGGTGGTGGTTTTTCAGAGATTTTAAAGCTTATTTAGTATTTTTGGTCAGAGTACAGTAGGATCTGACTGGAGACAAGCCCCCGTTTCCTAAGCAGAAAAAGATTTTCTATAAGGAGGCGCAGCAGAGATAACACTAAAACAAAAGGTGACGGAATGTGACGAGAAGTGTGCCGGAGAAAATATAGGGGTTTATCCAAACTGGTGGAAGAAGAAGTCGATTTTCCCATTTTTGACAGAGGACTGCCAGATAAGATGCTTCAAATCGGCTTATTGAATTATAAAACGCCGACATTTCGAAGCAGAACGCTTTTGCTTTGAAGTGAAATGCTGAGATTTTTCATTCTGACATTTCCCAATTGATATTTTTTGGTAACTTTCTGCACACCTGGTAAAAGTGAGATTGGGGGAGAGAGGTGGGGAAAAAAAAAAAAGCAAGGCATTGAAATAACTGACTTGCTGAATCGGTAGAAAATGCCGTTCTCCAGATAATTCTCGTTAAAACCAAGCTGTTCTTTTTCTGCTTCATCTCTCCATCAGTATTCATAATCGTGGCCCAAAGTATCCATCAGCCTGATTTTAATTTTTTTTAACCAAGTGTGGCAAAGGTCCCATTCAGTTTTGCATCTCTGACCCATTGGAGGGGCTTTCTTGAATATGAAGTTTTTCCTCTTTCCGCCCCCCCCCCCCCCCCCCCCCCCCACTCCAAATTTCCTGATTATTGAAATTAACTCCCAAGGAAGGGTGGGAGGGGCAAAGCACTTGGGTTTTACGATGGTTTAATATTTCATTTTTGGTTGGTAGAAAAACATTGTCTCGCTTCAGGTTTGCTGCGAGGGGGATTTCTGGGAGAAAACTTGATAAATATTCTCTACTCCGCATAATTCAATTTGGAGTTACGCAGGATAATGAAGTTGCTGCTCTTGCCAGAAATAGCTGTTGCGGATGAGCCGGAGTTGAATTGCTTTGGCTCATTTTGGGGTTTTTCCAGTTCCTTGATGTTTGTTGTAGGATGGAGGGAGCGGAGGGCAGAATGGGGTAACCGCAGAGCTTGGGAAGTATTTTTGGGAGGGGGGGAACAGATTGGGGAGATACCTGATTGCTCCAAGTAATGTGTTTGTGTGTTGGTTTCCAAGTCTCTCCTGGCAGATTCCTATAGGGAATGTTTGGACTTGGTCTCTCCCTGATGCTCCTCATCACCTGTGGGTTGGGAGCTCCTATGGGCTCTTGGCCATGGGTTGGGATTTGTGTCCCCCCCACACCTTATTCAACAGCAGCAATGCAAAGAGGGGAATGTGCGTGTAGAGAAGGCTGGAGTGTTGGAATATGCGCCAAAAAGTGCCTTGAAAATATATATATATATATATATAAAAGAATCATAGAATCATAGAATAGAATCATAGAATTGTTGAGGTTGGAAGGGACCTTTAAGATCATCGAGTCCAACCTTTAGCCTACCCTGACAAGAGACACTTCTAAACCATGTCCCTCAGTGCCCCATCTACCCTTTTTTTAAACACCTCCAGGGATGGTGAATCCACCACCTCCCGGGGCAGCCTATTCCAATGTTTAATAACCCTTTCAGTGAAAAAATGTCTCCTAATATCTAATCTAAACCTCCCCTGATGTAACTTGAACCCGTTTCCCCTCGTCCTATCACTTGTCACCAGGGAGAAGAGGTCGGCCCCCATCTCTCTACAACCTCCTTTCAGGTAGTTGTAGAGGGTGATGAGGTCTCCCCTCAGCCTCCTCTTCTCCAGGCTAAACAACCCCAGCTCCCTCAGTCGTTCTTCATACGGTTTGTCCTCCAGACCCCTCACCAGCTTTGTAGCCCTTCTCTGGACACGCTCCAACACCTCAATGTCCCTCTTGTAGCGAGGGGCCCAAAACTGAACGCAGTACTCGAGGTGGGGCCTCACCAGTGCCGAGTACAGGGGGATGATCACTTCCCTAGTCCGGCTCACCACACTATTCCTGATACAGGCTAGGATGCTGTTGGCCTTCTTGGCCACCTGGGCACACTGCTGGCTCATATTCAGCCGGCAGTCGACCAACACTCCCAAGTCCTTTTCTGTCGAGCTGCTTTCAAGCCATTCTGCCCCAATCCTGTAGCGCTGCATGGGGTTGTTGTGACCCAAGTGCAGGACCCGGCACTTGGCCTTGTTGAACCTCATACCATTGGTCTCAGCCCATCGGTCCAGCCTGTCCAGATCCCTCTGCAGAGCCAACCTACCCTCAAGCAGATCAACACGCCTGCCCAGTTTAGTGTCATCTGCGAACTTACTGAGGGTGCATTCGATCCCTTCATCCAGATCATTGATAAAGATATTAAAGAGAACCGTCCCCAGCACCGAACCCTGGGGGACACCACTTGTGACTGGACACCAACTGGATTTAACTCCGTTTACCACCACTCTCTGGGCACGGCCATCCAGCCAGTTTTTTACCCAGCGAAGAGTACACCTGTCCGGGCCATGAGCAGCCAGTTTCTCCAGGAGAATGCTGTGGGAAACAGTGTCAAAAGCTTTGCAAAAATCCAAGTAGATAACATCCACAGCCTTTCCCTCATCCACTAAGTGGGTCACCTTATCATAGAAGGATATTAGGTTTGATAGGCATGACCTGCCCTTCACAAACCCATGCTGACTGGGCCTGATCACCCTGTTCTCCTGCATGTGCCGTGTAATGGCACTGAGGAGGATCTGTTCCATGACCTTCCCAGGCACCGAGGTCAGACTGACTGGCCTGTAGTTCCCCGGATCCTCCTTCCGGCCCTTCTTGTGGATGGGTGTCACATTTGCTAACCTCCAGTCAGCTGGGACCTCCCCGGTTGTCCAGGACTGCTCATAAATGATACCAAGTGGAAGAATAAATAAAACTAAGGAAAGAAGGAAAATTAAACATCAAAAGGAACAAAAAGGCAGGGAAAGACAAAGTGAAGTTCCGCTTCTCAAGCGTCTTCTGTGGCGCTCTCTGCGCATCCCGCTTGGATTTCCCGGCGGTTTGGGGGCTGGAGGAGGGGGCAGAAAGCTGCGGCTGAGCAAAGCTGAGCGGAGGATGCTTCGTATGGTAATAACCCCTCCTGAGAGTCCCCGAGCGCCGAGCACATGAAAGCCCTGCCCCTGGCACTGCTGATTATACAGCCTCTAATTGTCTCCCACGTCTGCTTGCAACATAAATACCAGAGAAGAGAGAAACCTAGAAACTGTTTGCTGAGCTGGCCAAGCCGGCCGAGTTCCTAAAATAACTCCTTGTAGCATTTGGGAAGGAAGAGTCGGGTATGAGGGAGCCACGTCCCCTTTCGCCGCGGGGATGGGAGGGGTGGGACGAGCTCAGCTCTGGACCAGGGATGGTGATGCTGAAGGTAGAATAATAGACTGGTTGGGGTTGGAAGAGACTTTGAAGATCATCTCGTTCCACCCCCTGCCCTGGGCAGGGACACCTCCCACCAGCCCAGGTTGCTCCAAGCCCCGTCCAACCTGGCCTTGAACCCCTCCAGGGATGTCCGTCCACAGCTTCTCTGGGCAGCCTGTTCCCAGCCCGGTGCCTGCGGGGAGAGGCGGCGTGTTTGGGTTAGTTTTGGGTAAAGCTCCAGCTCAGCCGCACGTGCTCAATAAAGCTTTTAGTTCGGTAGCTCTTAATGCTAAGCCTCAGTGTATTAACTGGAGACTTCCCCGCCATCGGGGCATAAACATACGCGAGCACTTACTGCTGAGAAAACATCAGGTGCTTCCCTGAATATAAGATAAAACCAGGAGGTACCTTCTCCTTTCCTTCTTCATATTGTTGTATGCTCTGATTCATGTCTGGCACCTTTTTTGGTCCTGAGGGGACCAGCACCATCCCATCCCCGTGGGGTGACGAGGAGAAGGGATATTCCAGTTGCCTCTTCTCTCTCGTGGTCCCTTTTGCAAATGCCTGGCCAGACGCTCAGCTCCGCATGACAAATATTTCAGGCAAGTGTTGCTCTCACGTCGTGCGCATTTGCAAAGGAGCAATTTATCAGAGCGATTTTTATCCTCATTAAGGCAAATTAAGCCCACAAAGCTGGCAAAGGGAAGGGGAGAGAGGAGGAGGGGGGAAAAAAAAAAATTAAAAAAAAAAAAATTGGTGTTCATGAAATATTTATTAAAAACAGCCATTGTAATAAATATTTGAAACCTGGTTATTAACGTTGAATCATATCAATGTCAAGTGCGTGTTTCACATCGTCTGTTCTGTTAATTGGGTGCAGGGGTCGGCAGACCCGTCGCGCTGCCGGTCAGCTGGCACTGGGCGCCCGGTGCCGACGGCGAGGCTTTGCCTTTGCAGGGTGGGGGCGAAACCTTATAAAAAAAAAAAAAAAAAAAAAAAAAAAAAAGGCAGTATAATGATGGAAACGAGCGGAAGGAGAGCAAGCCCGAGGGCTTGCCGCAAGTGGCGTGGCCCTTCTGCCCCCGCGGCGTGCGCCCTGTCGTAACCCAAATGCCTCCCTGTAAAAGCGGAGGATTATTTTGAGGATTATTTTCCAATATGGTCTAAGCAACCGTGGGTTTGCCAATGGGGCAAGGTAATTATCCCGAGGAGGCGTAAAATCAGGGCTGGTGCTATAAACCGCCCAAGGCAAAACAAGGAAATAAATCTCCAGACTGGGATAATAACGCAGGCAGTAAAATCAATATTGATTATTAGAAGAAGGGGGCAGGAGGCAGTAAAACTCGTAAGATGGTTGTGGGTAGCCGCCGTTTAAGCGCTCAGCTGCAATGGTGGGGGGGATGAGGGCTTTTCCCGGGGGGGAAAACGCGTGTGGTTTGGCTCTTTATCAGCACCTTGATGCGGGAGTCCGGGGAGGATGATGGGGTGGAGGAAGGGGCTTGTGGTTGCCGTAACCCTGGGAGGCTTCCGGGGGGTTTGGGGTGTGGGATGTGCCAGTGTCGACCCTCCGTGGGGCCGGGGAGACCTTTCAGAGGGGAAACCCCAAACATTTGGCCGTTTCACGTGGTTTTCCTCAAACTATTGATGTCTTGAGGGCGGGGTGGGGAATACTTAAAAAAAAAAAAAAAGCATAGAAGTGTCAGTTATTAAGAGAAGCAGCCTCTGCTTCAGCTGACCTTTTGTTTGGAACACCCTTTGTATTTAATAGAAAACCAAAAAGCAATAAAAGCTTGAAAAGGAAGCTAAAGACTTGGTTATATCCCGCACCTGCTTTCCCCTTTTTCCCCTCCTCTCTTGCAGTAGCTGCTGGAGATGGAGGTGCCCGTGGGCAGGTTGAGCCATGGGCATCCTTTTTCTTCTCTTACGCCTCCCGCTGCCTTATTGTATGGCCTTTGGCAAGCAATGCCTCCCCGTGCCTCAGTTTCCCTGCCTTGGAGGTGGTGAGTCAGTGCGTAATTATGCAGAGAGTGGTGGTAATTACTCAATGTGTAATTACGCGGAGGCTAGCGGGAGCGTAAAGCGTGATGGGCGCCCAGCCACGAAGCCCCTGGTCCCGCTCATCCCTCCCGGGCACCGGCTTGGGAAAGGGAGGATCCCACCGTGGGTGGACGCGCGGTGGCTCCGCTCCATCCCATCCCGCTTTGTGAAACGCATCTTGGCCATGCCGGCCCTCCAATCTGAGCGGGAGCCGGGTATTCTTCTTTTCTTAAATTATTTGAAGCGAGCAAATAAATAAATGGTAATTTAGTCGGGGACCCAACCCAGCCTCCCATAAAAGCTGATGTAGGCCAGATTTACAGCGCCGTGCTGAGATGCTTTTATGTGAAACAGAGCTTCAGAGGGGAAGCCATCTATCAGGAGAGGAGCTGGAGTGAGTGAGATTTAAAAGGCAGCTTCCTTTTGTTCCCTAATAGGTCGGACACTTCGGCGGCGTGGAATCGGGGGAGGCGGGAAGGGGGAAATCGGAAGGCGTTGGGAACGACCCTTGTAACGGCAACGCTGCGCGCCTATTTTGGAAATAGGCTTTAAACGCTTGAAGGAGGCGAATCCCCTTATTTCCCGTGTTTATTTTCTCCGGCGCTGTAAATTGATCAGCGGGGGGGCGACTCCGCCGCAAGCTGGGAGGGACCCGACGCGCAACCGGAGGCCCCGGGTCCTCGTTAATGCGGGGAAGCTGTAATTTCCCGCGATGCCAATCCCCTGTGTTAATTTGAGTTCGCTTTTTAAACTCGCTGTGTCTGGTGGCCACGGGCAGCTCTTTGCTCCAGCGTCCCTGCTCTCCTCTCCGTACTCGCCCGGGGCTGGGAGGAGGGGTCCCGTGGGTGATGGCACCTTTGCAGGACCACTGATGCTCTCTATCTGGAGGCAGGGGCTGGCCGGTGGCCACCTCCCTCACCTCCTGGGTAGCCAACCTTGGGCTGGCAAGCCAAGGTTGGGCTAGACATCCCCCCCAACCCCCAAATCTACCCGTTAAAGCTCCTTCTCCTGCCTTTAAGCTGGGAATTAGGGAGCTACAGCCTCATTTTTCTAATTTTCCCCTGGGAAAACCAGGCCATTGCCCTGGCTCGTTTTTGGACCGAGGATGGGGCAGCGCTTGTCCCTCCCCCTTCCTGAAGCCGTCGCTCCTCTCCACGCACGCAAAGGTGATTTGCAATGTCGTTTGTACTTGCTATGGGCTTTTTCCTCCGGGGGAGCACAGGCCAGTCATCCCAGTCTGCCAAAAAGAGGGGGGGAGGGGGGGATAAAATAAAATAAAGTCATTAGCTTTAATCTTTGTGAAGGGAAGAGCCAGGTGAGGGAACAAAGAAATGGGGAAAGTGGGGGAAAAAGTGGCGGGGAAGTCATTTTGTGGAGAGATCAGATGGGAGAGACGGCTGTCAAGGATGCGAGGAAGAGGATAAAGGGCTGAAGGCAGGGGGTGATGGTGTGTGGGGAGGCAGAGAATCGAGGGGGAGCCCCCTGGGACCTCTCGTTTTTGGGGGGGGTGGAGCTCAGTGCCACCCACAGGGGTCCAAACCTTTCTCCTTGTCGGCATGCACGGGTCCTCCCCTGGCGGTGGCACGGGGACGAGGATGCTGTCCTCGTCCTCGCTCCGCGCTGCCGCTGGCTCCTTCCCAGCGCCATCAGGATCGCGGGCATCGCTGGTGACTCAGACCCGTTATAAAGCTGTCCCCGGGCTGTAATTCTCAAAAAAGCCTGGGCTCAAGCTGGGGCGATTTATCTCCCATCCCCTGGTACAGCCAGAGGTTGGGGAGGAACAAAAAAAAAAAAACAAAAAAGGAGCGGGCATTGCAGGAAACCAGAATCCTGCAGGGAAACCGGGATTCTGCAGAAATCGGAGGCTGCGGCTGCGGCTGGTGAGGTTTTGCACTTCTCCGACGGCGATACGCTGCCATCGGAGCATCTTCCTTCGCCGTCAGCCCTCGGGATGGTCCTTGCAGAGCTACGTCCCTCCGGTCCCCCCGGGTCCCTCCCTCCACGCACCCTTCAACTTTTCAAGCGAAAGCCAAGTTTCCTCCAGCAGAAGCGGTCCTGCCCGTCCCGCTCTCCCCGGGGAAGGGATGGGGAAAGCAAGGTTTCTGTCGGCTGTCATGTAACATCCCAGGCACGGCTGGAAGGTGCTCGGCGGCTCCGGCGATAAGCACGTTACAAGGGGACTCTATTAAGGGGAAGGTGTTCAAGATCTGCCGGGGAAAATAAAGTTGTCCCTCCAAGGGCGATATGCGAGTGATTCAGATTGACACAAATCGGCCCCCCTGAATGAGAAAAAGGTTTCTAAAAAGACAAAGCGCATTGGCTTTTTAGTTTAGATTCAAAATGACTCAGTGGGTTTTTTTCCACGCCGGCTGATGGATAAAAAAAGAGAAAAGAAAAAGGGGTTGGAAACGCAATGTTGTGGGGTCAGCGGTGGGGAGACCCGGCCGCCCATGGGTTTCTATTTTCTCCCCACTGAAATATAGGTCAGAAAATAGTATTTTTGCTAGAGGAGAGGAAGAGCCATCTGCTTTGGGACGTCTCTGCCCTGGGATGGGGGGCTCTGATGGGGAAGCAATTCCCCATTCAGCTCGGGGGTCCAGGCTGGAGCGACGTCTGGAGCGTTTGTAGGATATGATTTCGACTATTATTGTAGCTATCCTGTACTGCATCGTCTAATAAAGACATCAATTCAAACCCCTTACAAGTGGCAATTACCTAATAAAATGCAGCAAGGATCTTCCAACTTGGCAGTAAAATTAGCATTACCGGGTTTTAATTAATAGCCCAAGCCTGAATGGCTCTTGTATGTCCTGTGCGAGAGGAAGGGCTGCGTGACCGTGCGTGCGGACGGGACAAGATTAGGAAAAAGAAGGCAATTAGCCCCAAAAGGGCTCCATGCCCGGGAGACAGATGGGTGCTGGAGGTGTCGAGCGGCGAAGGGGACATTTGGAGTCCAGCTTGTGGGACTGCCACGGGTCGTTTGCCCCTGGCGCTGTTGGCGTCGCGGCCCCATGCCACGAGAAACCCATCTCGGAGCCCGGCAGCTCCCTGGGGGCTCAGGGCTCTTTGCAAAACGCTTGGTTGAAGAGCCGGGCGGCTTTGCCATCACCCCTTCTCCCCGCTAAGGGTGATATTGTGCCCTTCCAATTATGGATTGCCAGCCGGGTCCCTTCCCCGCGACAATGCCGTCCCTGGGGAGCGGGGCGACATCTTCCCCCCGCCGTCACAGCAGGCGCGGCACCGACAATATTTGATCCCCCTGTAAAAACAGGCTGCTACCAACTCAACCTGTCAAAAAAAAAAAAAAAAAAAAAAAAAAAAAGAAACAAAGCAAACAACCCGCTGAACAAATCTGAAATGGCAGGGTGACTTTATACATACCTCGTACGGCGGAACCGCAGGGTTTTTGCGGCGGTAGAAGACCTAGAGCTGGGCTCTCCCTGCCCTTTTTTTTTTTTCTTTTTTTTTTTTTTTTTTCCCCCTTCCTCGCTCCCCATCCCATTTTTCCTCTTCAAATCGGGAGCCGGTGGCTAGCTGGCAAGCTGCCTGGGGCAAGCAAGTGGCCGGGGGGGGATGCTGCGTTGATGGAGGGAAGGGACCCCCCCCAGCGCGTTTCTCAGGAGGGTGGCTCCATCAAGAAATCGCAACGCTCGGGCAAGATTGCCTTTTTTTTTTTTTTAAAGGGGGAGAGGAGAGAGAGAGAGAGAGGGAGCGCGCAATCTGCCTGCAAATGTGCATGTTGGAGAAGCAGGGGGGGGAACAAAAATAAAGCAAGAAAAATAAAACCGAACTGCTGCATTTAGCAAAGCCAATTTCCTCTCGGACCGGGAGGCGGCGGGGCGAGGGAAAGCGGGAGCTCAGATTGGTGCTTCCCCAGCTAATTGTATTGACAAAATAATGGAAGTATTTGTATGCACTTGTGCTTGTTGTGTATAAACTATAGCAAATAGAAATCCACAGGATTTTTTTTTTTTTTTTTTTCCCTTGGTTATTTGCTATTCTCAGAGCTGGGAAATGACGGGAATTCCACTGCGCCGGTGGGGTCGGGACGGGGATGGGGTTTATTCCCACCGATGGGCCTCCCCCCAAAAAATCATACGCCATCTGTCGTCTTCCCCCGACGCTCCTTAATTTGGAGGGTGGCTTTTGATTAAGGAGCAAGGAGTTGATGGGTTAGTCCTGGGGCTTCCCCAGCCCCCGGGGGGCTGTGGGAGCGCGGGGCTGGTTTCTAACAGAGCCGAACCAAATGCCGTCCCCAAACACATGGCTCCCGTCTCCGTACCAGCTGTCAGAAACCTGGCCGCTCCTGCCGAGTGCCTGCTACAGCGTGGGGGATGTTTTTTTGGGTGGTTTTTCTTTTTTTTTTTTCTCTTTTAAGCAAATCGGCTGCTTTAGCCCGTTTCCAGCGCAGCGCGGGAATCCCTTCCCCTGTGGGAATCCCTTCCCCTGTGTTATGGGGCGGTTGATCACACGCTCATGTGTGCGGGTGGTGATGGAGAATGATGCTGCCCGAAGAGTAATTTTTTGCTTGCTGATCCCAAACCTGGGAGTTTGGAGGCGGGGATGGATCCTGCATCTCTTCGTGGTCACTTCGGGGGCTGAGCGTCGCTTGCAATGTGTTACCGGAGCTGCGGGCGCAGCTCAGTGGGGCAGAGCCTGGCGTCTTCTGGCTCGTTCAGGGTGGTGGAGCCCAAATCCTGAGAGTTCTGGGTGCTGTTGCAGGGTGGGACGAGGGATCTGCTCCGGGAAAGCCGTGCCGCCGCTTAAACAAGGGGGTCACCGTGAATATCTCCACTTTGTGGATAGAAGGATGGGGGAAGAGCAGCTAAATGACCCGCGCTGCTGCTTTCCAGGCGCTTTCACGGTCTTATTTCGCACGTCCTCAGCTCCCCCATCCTCTGCCAGCGCGATGCAGGAGGGAGCCCTGCTGCTGAACGGCCCTTTCGGCATTTCCAGCCGCTTATCCAGGGCAGCGCCGGCAGAGGAGGGACCGCTAACTTTGGAGACAGCCAAGAGAAGCCAGGAGCCCTTCATAAAGTGTCACTGATGTGGAAATACAGGATCAAATGAGTAGCAATTCGTGTGTCACCGCATGACAGAACAAAACCCTCTACCGAGGAATTAAAGCCATAAATATCCTACAGGGCCCCTTCCTGCTAACATGTTCCTGACATCTGGAGTGGCAGCCCACTGGAACCTATCTGCTGTCAAAGAGCTGTTGCAATTAAGCCGTGAATGCAGAGGGGAGAAGGGGGGAAAACAATTTTTTAAATGACTTGGCAGGTGATGGAAAACCAAAATACCCTTTTCCATTAACGTGAGCAAATTTACCTTAAAAGGAACTGGGTTAGAGACTAAGTAAGTTAATTGCCAGAGTCATTCAGTCAGTTTTTGGTCTCCGTGGGGCCGGCGCGGGAGTGATGGAGGGTCTATGGTTGGGTTCCCACCTAGGGCTGCGCTGCTGCAATATTTAACGCTTTGTTGGGCTTCTCCGCTCTGCCCTTGCTCGGCGGGCAGGCAATGGCGTGGGGATGCCACAGTGGGGAGGCAGGTGAGGGTTTTAGCGGGGCAATGATGGGGTTTGCGGCACCAGGCAGGGCTTCTTGGGGGTTTTGTTGGATGCGGGGTTACCGCCTGGTGCTCCCATCGTGGGGCAGAGGTTGGGGGGGGTGGGACGGGGACTAAGAAGACCTGCTGGGTCTGGATGTTGTTAGCTGGGACTGGAGGGAAAGAGGTATCGGGGCGGTGACTTGGGGTGCAATTAGCTTGAGTTGAGCGTTGAAGGAGCATGTCGGGGTCTCCAGGAGGCTGGTGGGTGCCAACAGCAAAGATCCGGGGTGAGCATTACCCTGGTCCGGGGGGGAGCTGGGGCTTGGCGACGGGAAGGGCCACGTGGGGATGTCCGTACTGTGGTCCCTGCTCCGACATCGCCGTTCTCCCCCAAATCAGCAGGGTTTGTTCCCTGCCAGCCTAAGGAGGTGCCACGCAGCCCCTTGTCCCCATCCTCGTGTCCCCTGCCGCATCGCAGGATGTCACACACCTCAACCGGGCATCAGCCGCAGCCTCCCTGCGAGCCTTTCCCACCCTGCAGAGCATCGCGGACGCGGTCCCAGGGCGCGCGGGGCTCTCCGGCCGCGGGCGAAGGCTGCAGCGACGGTGCCTGCAAAAAGCCTCATTGGAATTCCGCCTGGCTGCTGGGTGCCGTCCTCGCTCGCTCGCTCCCCTCTCGGCGCTCCTCGCAGAGGTGGGACTGCGCTCGATGCAATTTGCATTTCTGGAGTTTACAGGAGGTGTCACGAAGCAGATATACTGGCAAGCTGCGAGTCTGGCGGAGAATTTATTTTGTCGGGGTTTCGCTCCCTCCTTTCCAATCTGGCCGGCTTGATTTCGATTAAAAGCGTGTAGCCGCTCCGCGAGATTATAAGGCACCAAACCCAACGGCAGGCTTTGTGTTGGGCTTATTTCCTCCTCTTCTTTGGCCCCCAACGTTTGGCGCCTCTCCAAAGGGCCAGCCGTTGTGAGACTGCCACGTACGTGTCTGCACCGGCAATTTTTTTTTATTTTTTTTTATTTTTTTTCCTCCCCCGCCGTCTGAAAATCAGGAAGCAGAAGAGATGCCGCATGCCTCGGGTGACCAGGCTGAGCTCGGATATAATGAATCGCCGTTAATCGGAGGCTGAGAAGTTCCAAAGTGTTTCGGTGACTTCTCTTCATCTTGTTAAGATATTTTATTTTTTTTTCAGAAGGGGCGCGGCCGGCCCTGGCTGGAGATTGGCCCTTTTACTGTTTTCTGTAATTATTTTCCCCGCCTAATTTGCACGAACCAGGGAGGGGAAACGACATAAGCTGAATGACCTGCGGCAAGCGGTTGGGGCTGCTCTTGTGTTTGCTCCCTTTTGCGTTAAAAGCGAGGCTATTTTCTTCCCAGCCCCGTCGGATTCGGCACGTGCTCTCCAGGGCTGTTGGGGAGGGTGTCGGAAATCAGCCCAAGGGCTGTGGCATCGCCTGGAGAGGAGGGTGCTTCTTGCTGTCCTCCTGGGCTTGGGTCCATCCCAAAGGGTTGGAGGAAGCCCATCCTTCTTCCTTGACTCCTAAGACTCCTCGCCAGTCCTGCCCTGCCAAGGGCTGATGCGCTTTGGGCATTTCCATTCGCTTTAAACGGGCAAAATTGCGGCCTCGGAGAAGTTTCTCGATGGTTTTGGAGGAGGCAAAGGGCTAGAGCGGCTCTGACCACCTCCTGCCGTGGACGCGCATGGCGTGGAGGGGCTGAGCGGGGATGGGGGAGCGGAGAAGCAGCGTGATTTCTTGCCGGCTCTAACGAACGAGGCGGTTGCCGGCTGGCCGCGGCCGTTTCAAGGGCAATGCCTCCGTCACACACCATCCGAGCTGTTCCTCGCCGCGCGGGTCCATCTCTAAGCTCAAAACACCCACCAAAACCGGGCAGGGCTTCGCCTCCTCTTCAAACCTCCCCTCGCGGAGCCGGTGCTGGAGCATCCGCCAGGTTGCCTGGGCTACACGGCCATCCTCTTGTATTTTTTCCGGGTTAGTAATATATAGTTTTTCCACTCGGAGCGAACGGCCTCTGAGGCGGTGCGGTAATTTCCAGGCCAGCTTTGCAGAGTTTAACTCTCCAATTTGGCCTGCAGCGGCGCTGGGCAAATTGCTCGCAGCAACTAGTTTATTCACGCGCCTCCTCCCCGCCAAACGCTGTTTTGTGCTGACCCAAGCGCTCTGCTCAGCACACGGTTTTTTCAGCCAGGAAAACAGAAATTAAAAAAAAAAAAAAAAAAGAGGCAAATTGTTTCCAAATGGCGCGTGTTTTCTATAAAGCCAGCTCTACAGAATTATTATTTTTTTTTTTTTTTAAGGGATGGTGAAAGGGGGGAGAAAAAAAAGCCATCTGAAAGCAGTGTGTTTCGGCTGGTTCAACTGTTTGAAGGTCATGTTTTCAGCCCTAGAAACACAAGTACGTGTTTTTAATCGACCCCTTATGTTGGTGGCTTGTTCTTTTGAGTTTTATCAGGAGGCCAATCATCCTGTATGTCTTCCTTGTATGGGAAAAATGACAGAAAGCGCTAAAATAGGAATTATAAGCAGGAATTATCTTATTTTGCGCATGCTGCCGGAGAACCCTTTAAATGGATTTTGGATGTACACCTGGATGGTGCAGCGTCCCTAGGCATCATCCTGATGCTTTCTTTCAATGGGAAGAACATTAAGGAATAGTTTGACCCTTTTCCTCGGCCCCAAAGATTGAGGACCCATCCCTGCTCCAGCTGTTTTCCGGATGAGAACCCGCCTTGACTCTCTCAAGGTCACGGCAGCAATGATATTGAACGCTTTGCTTGCCCAAGAGCCAGCTTTGGATGGCTGTTTTGCTACGTAAAGCTGAAGGGCATCTCTGTCCCCCCACCAAAGTCCTTCTGGCTCCAATCGCGCACCCGTTAGGCTGCCCGGGAGGTTGGGAACCGGCAGCTCCCTAACGAGAACGGGCCTGGAAATGCGGAGCGTGGGGACCGCGGTGTCTTGGCAGAGTCGCCTGGGCACGTTTATCGCGCGGAGCCCGATTTTTATTTATAGGCAGCTTGGCGAGTCTCTCGCTAAGCGGAGATGATGTTTCCTGCGAGAAGGGATGCTCAGGGATGCTCAGACACGTGCGGGAGCCGGCCCTGCGCCGCTGCCCAGGCCACCTGCCTGCCAAATCCCACCTCTAGGCACGATGCTCTTGGTGCCGGGATGCCACCGCTCCGCCAGCGTGTCGCATCCCACCCTCAGGAAAAGGGGAGGGAGTAAGCGACTCAGATTCATAAATCCCCAACAGGGTGGACTCAAGGTGAGATAAATCTCAAGGTCCGCATACAAACATTTATTAGCTTCCCAAAATGATTAGCCTAGGTCTTAACAAGTCAACAGTGGAGTCACGTCCCACTCGCAGTGAAGGGGCGGGGGGGGGTAGGTGACTTCAGATTCGTAAATTCTCAATGGCACGCACTAAGGTGAGATAAATCTTAAGGTCCCTATAGAAACATCTATTAGCTGCCCAAAATGGTTTGGTAGGTCTTCACAAGTCCACAATAACTGGTTAGGTATATAACAACCTATGGCAAGTGGTGGGGTAGTCGTCCTGTTAGTTAACAACAGGTACAGGACAACTTATGGCAAGCGGTACTTAACGTCGTTACTTAACAATTCTAAGAGAAAAGAGAAACTGAGGGATAGAGAAAGGAAAAGGCAGAGAAGACGACAGAGACAAAGAGCTCACCGGTCCTGGTTCCAGCGTCTTTTTCAGGGAATCTTCCCAGGCATAATCATCTTCTTTCTTGGAAAAATCTTCCCAGGCACGGTCTTCTTTCTTGGGAAGAATCTTCCCAGGCACAGTCGTCTTTTGTTTCTTCTTTGTTCCCCCCTCGGGGCACTTATTTTCCCCTTTAATGTTTTCTGAATTAGCACGGCCCACCCCCCTTGCTGAGGACAGCCTCTGAGGTGTCTCCCTTCTCCCAGGCGACGTGTAGCGTGATTTGGGTGGAGAGACGAGTGCCATAGTCAGACGTCTTCAGCGTAATCTCTCTAATCTTCGTTAGCACATGCAGGGGTGTGTGCTTTCTTATGCCTTTTGCGGATAACGAAGCCAAGGTCACTCATCGGGCACAACGGCCTCGAGAACTGAGAACTAGCGAGCTCACCGCACGAGTGGCAGCAGTTCTTTCAGGCGCCAGAAGCGTTAGCCTTATCAGTTCCTTGAAAGCCAGGCCTGCATTATTTATTTCCATCCGTCTCTAACAGAGGGGCAGCCGACACGTCTGGTCACCCCCTAAAGCCATCCCATGGGCGCCGGCGCTGGGAAAACTGGTGGCCCTTCCCATGGAAAAGCATGACAAACGCGTGCCAAAGGCTGTGACACCCCGCCCCCAGCTCCTAGGCATCGCTCTCCATCCCGGGGGCCACGCTTCGGCATCAAACACCGCTCTGTGGATTTATCCGTGGGAGTCTGAGCTTTGGGGGCCGCACCTTAGCGTGGCGGTTGGGGGGGGGCGGGGGGGAACGTCTGAGCGGCGATGGCGTCTTCTCCCAAAAAGTTTATGGGTGTCCTACAGTCAACGGGCTCCCCGGGGAGATGAGGTGCTTCGTTTGAAGTGGGTGAAACACTGCGATGGTACCGGTGATTAAGAAAGGAGAGCGTGGTCGATGGTTTTGTCTTATTTAAAGCCGACATCCTCAGGTCGAGCCGTTCCTCTCCGAGGAAAGCACGGCAACATCCATCAAACACAGCAATCCCTAGCTTTGTAGTTTCGCTGCGTGATTTATAAGCCACGGGGGTAAAAAGAAGTTTTTCCTCTGAAAATGCCGGGGAATATTTCCATCCTCTAGTTGCCTCGGTGCGTTCCTTTCCTCGCTTCGACGTCAGGTTTTACGGCATCAAAGCGCTGGAGTTCGGCTCTCCTGGTGCCCGTTGGCGGGATTCGGTGTCCTACCACGCCTGGCTCATGGCTCTTGCCATCCGTACGTCACATAGGCACCATCCCGCGCTCCTCTAGGTTTCTTTAAACGAGCGCCTCCTGTCCCAAATCGATGGTAAAATACCAGTAATGTCTATAACGTGTTGCCTCATGGGGCACAGGAGCAAGAAATCCACCTTCGAGCCACTTGGCAATGAGCGGCATGAGCTTTGTCGGTGCTCAGAGCCACAGGGCAGCCGAAATCCAGGTCTCTGCCAGCATCGGGATGGAGAATTACTCTTCCAGCCTCGAGCCCCTCGGTGGTGGTAGGGAAATGTCGGGTCATCCCTCCCCGTGACCGTAAAATGCCTGTTCAAGGGAAATAGGTGGTTATTGCCGCTCTCAATTAGTCCTTGCATTTCGGCTCGGAGACCAAATGGCACGGCGTGAACTGCTGCTGAGGTCAAAAAAGTAAAAACTCCCTTTTAGCGAAGATTTCGAAATGAGGAGGGCTTTGTTTCGTTCTGCATTTGCAACTCTAATGTATTCTTCCCCTGCGCTCCCACCCACTCCTCGCACTCAGCCCCAGACTTTCTGCTCACATGGCTATCAGTGTCACTTCTGAAACATGTCTTTCCTTGAAAATCCAGCTTTTCATCAATTAAACATTTTTGACAGCTTTTCTGAAACAAATCCTCTTTTAAAAAATAATAAAAAAAAAAGTCTCATTACTTTACTGCAAAGTTTTGGAGGCTTGACCTTAAAAGACTCCAGCAGCCCTACTGCATTAGGGGGCTGGGTGATCCAGGCTTGGGCAGCAAGATTTTGGGGCAGTTTTGGGCTGTTCCCATGGGTGCTGTGGCTTGTAACTTGTCGCCGTTGCTGATAATTGGGTGCTGCTTGATGTTTGTGCAAGTCGGTGGCAGGATGGATTGGGAAGGGCTGGGATGGAGGTGCGTGCGCTGGGTGTTCCTTCCGTGCATCGCTGATACATCCTCGGGTCCCCCGCTGGCTCGTTCGCTGGATTTTTTCACAGGACCGTAGAATCGTTTTGGTTTGAAGAGAACTGTAAGATCATAGAATCACAGAATGATTTGGGTTGGAAGGGAATGTAAAGACCATCTCGTACCACCCCCTGCCCTGGGCAGGGACACCTCCCACCAGCCCAGGTTGCTCCAAGCCCCGGCCAACCTGGCCTTGAACCCCTCCAGGGATGGGGCAGCCACAGCTTCTCTGTTCCAGGGGCTCACCCCCCTCACAGCACAGAATTTCCTCCCAATATCCCACCTAAATCCCCCCTCTTTCAGTTCAAAACCCTTCCCCCTCGTCCCATGGCTCCCCTCCCTGCTCCGGAGTCCCTCCCCAGCTTTCCTGGAGCCCCTTGAGGGACTGGAAGGGGCTGGAAGGTCTCCCCGGAGCCTTCTCTTCTCCAGGATCATCAAGTCCAACTGTTAACCCAGCACTGCCAAGTCCACCGCTAACCCGTGTCCCTCAGCACCGCATCTACGCATCTTTTAAATCCCGCCGGGGATGGCGACTCCACCACTTCCCCGGGCAGCCCGTTCCGATGCTCGACACCCCTTTCAGTGAAGAAATTTTTCCTAATATCCATCCAAAACCTCCCCTGGCGCAACTTGAGGCCGTTTTCTCTTGTCCTATCGCCTGTTACTTGGGAGAAGAGACCAAACCCCCTCGCTACACCCTCCTTTCAGGGAGTTGTGGAGAGTTGTTTTCTTGCTCCTCCTCTTTCCTCCCCTAAAAGCCCCCTAGGTAAGAACTCCCCGTACCCAAACCCCTTCTCCCCGTCCCCTGCCAGGCATCTGCACCCCTGGGCTGCCTGGTTTGGGGTCTGGCTCTCTCCCAGTCCAGCCCAGCTTGCTGCTGGCCACTTCTCGCAGCAGCTTCCAAGCCCAGGCAGATAAAGGGTGACAGTGTTCGTTTCTAACGAGTGACACATTTCTGGAGCCCTGCTCCCAAGGCATGAACCTCGTGTGGTGCTGGCTGCAGGCAGGTGTCCCTTGCCGTGGCTCTAATCAGCTTTTGAGCCGTTTTTTCTTGGAAGAGCAGGTAAATCTCATGCTTATTTAATCACCTTTATCCTCTTCTGCTGCCTGGCTTGAGTCCTTTGGCGTGGCAGAAGAGTTTATGATCTGAAATCACTCTCTAGAGTACATTCCCTCCGCGGTTCTTCTTGCTCGGAATTGCAGCAGTCCTCTGTTTAGGGAGCAGGGGTCGAGCGGCACAACCCAAACGGGCCACAACCCCCTTATAAACCACAAATACGACAATCGCATCCTTTTGGTAAAAAGCAGCAAAAGTAGCAATAGATTTGCAAGCTTAACCCCTGCGGCCAACTTCACCCAGACCTTGCCCTTTTGCCTTTTTGCCGTATGTTCTACCTTCTATAAACGCTGTCTACGGCAGTCTGCTCCCTTTCCCTTTACTGAAAATACTTGTCTTTTTCATACGTCCTTCTCCTCCCGTCTGAATCGGATTTAATTTTCTTGCCTAGTGGCACTTTGAAGCCCCTAATGAACAGAAGGTCCCATCCCTTAGTGCCAGTCATACAAAATTGGTTTTGTGGGCGTACAGATGCTTAAATGAGAAGACGGAACTGGCAGGACATGATGGCTTTGCAATGACTTGCAGGCTCCTTTAATTAAGGTGAACATGTTTAGCTGGGGAAAAAAAAAAAAAGGCACAGTCCATGAAAGTATGCTAAGCATGTTGATTTAATTGGCAATTACTGAATTTAAAGTAAGCGTTCGTGTGTGGCCAAACCCCTTGTAAGACAAAGTCTTAGCCCAGAGTCCTCAGAGGCGAGCGCCAAGAAAAATGCAGTAGAGAAAAAATGAAATGCCTTGCCCAAGGTTGAGTGGAAAGATGTGCCGGAGCTGGGAACTGGGCTGGTTTTTGCTGGAGCGGGTGGTCCCGTGGCCGGCTGGCCTCTACAGCGACACAGAATGATAGAGGTTGGAAGGGCCTTCTGGAGACCATCCCGTCCAACCCCCTGCCGGAGCAGGGTCACCCAGAGCAGGTGGCACAGGAACGCCTCCAGGCGGGGTTGGAATGTCTCCAGAGACGGAGACTCCACCACCTCTCTGGGCAGCCTGTGCCGGGGCTCTGCCACCCTCAAAGCGAGGAAGTTCCTCCTTGTGTTGAGATGGAGCTTCCTATGGTCAAGTTTGTGCCCACCACTTCTTGTCCTGGCATCGCTCGTGTCTGTTTTCTCCCCTCTCCCCATCCAACCGTGCTGCTCCGTCAGCATCATAAAGCCCGAGGAGGCTTTTTTAACAGAATCTTGACGTGAATGACTCGGTGTTATTCCCTTCCCCTTCTCCAGTGGCGGTGGGAAAGTTGCCGAGCAGCCGGCGCAAGGCTTGGGGTGGGTCTGAATCTCTCTTTTGTGCCGCCGGCCCAAAATCGTCTCCTGCCATCTCTCCTCCCCTCCGAATGTGTCGGTGTTTTGGAGCCGGGGGGCTGTCTGCGATGGCCACAAACCAGCCCAACAAATCCTCACCCCCTTCACCTTGGAGCAGCTTGGTGGGAGTTTTTTTGGGGTTTTTTTTGTTTGTTTGTTTGTTTTAAAATAACAGTGGGTGCAGGATGATAATTACACTCATTAGGGGGTGTTTACACCCCGCGCAGTTTTCCGACCATCCTTCCGTGTTCGGCATCCCTTGCCCTGCGGGCGGGGAGAGCTGGCAGTCGCTTCCATTCCCTAGGACACGGTAACGTGCCCAGGCGCAGCTGCGATGCCGTGGCACCCAGAGGGACAACGGGTAAAGAGGGGGCCAAGCTGGGACAGCAAGTGCCAGCCAAGGACTGACAGATCTTGGTGGCACTGGCCAGAAAGCGGCATTTGTGCCTTTTAATCAAATATATGCGTTTTTGCTATAGAAAAAGACTGATTGTTGAGTTTTCTTCAGGTTTTGCCACAAGCTCCTCCCTTTGGGGAGGAAACATTGCAGTAGAAGTTTTCGGGGAGCCACCGAGCTGTTGTGCTGAACCCTTTATTTGCTGCAAAAGATGATGATAATTTAAATTATACTTTTCCGGTGGGGAAATGCGCACCTTGCGGCCAAGCATCCGAAACGGCCAGTGCCTCCCCGAGCTGTGCAAAGGAGGAAAACTCCCTCCTGCACCAGGTCCCCTTCGCTCCTGAGGGCAGGGAGGGTTTCTAGGGCTGTCTTAATACTTGCTAAAATAAATATAAAGCTTCGCCAACGTGCCGGGGCTTGGAAGCTTTGTATCCTGCCTCTGGACGGATGGATGGGAGTTGCAGATAGCAGCCAAGCGGTGATTATAGAGACGGACGGGCCTTGTGCGGGGACAAGGGTGATAGAAAAGGCTTCTACAATGTCATTACTGCAATTAGCTACTCGGCACCTACAGGAGCGAGGGATCTCGCAGCCCGGAAAGCCCCCTGGATCCTGGGCTGCACCCCCAGCAGAGCAAGGAGTGGGGGGGATTCTGCCCCTCTGCTCCGCTCTGTGAGACCCCCCCGCAGCGCTGCCTCCAGCTCTGGGGCACCAACAGCAGAAGGACACGGAGCTGTCGGAGCGGGGCCAGAGGAGGCCCCGGAGATGCTGGGAGGGCTGGAGCCCCTCTGCTGGGAGGACAGGCTGAGAGAGCTGGGGGGGTTCAGCCTGGAGAAGAGAAGGCTCCGGGGAGACCTTCCAGCCCCTTCCAGTCCCTAAAGGGGCTCCAGGAAAGCTGGGGAGGGACTCTGGAGCAGGGAGGGGAGCCACGGGACGAGGGGGAAGGGTTTTCCACTGGCAGAGGGGAGATTGAGATGGGATACTGGGAAGAAATCCTTTGCTGTGAGGGCGGTGAGCCCCTGGCCCAGGGTGCCCAGAGAAGCTGTGGCTGCCCCATCCCTGGAGGGGTTCAAGGCCAGGTTGGACGGGGCTTGGAGCAACCTGGGCTGGTGGGAGGTGTCCCTGCCCAGGGCAGGGGGGTGGGATGAGGTGATCTTTAAGGTTCCTTCCAACCCCAACCGTGCCATGATTCCCGTGCCAAGTGCTGACCCGTAGAGGCGATGGTGCCGTGCGAGTGAGCAGTGGCTGGAAGCCAGCCTGGCGCGCGAGGAGGGAGAAGGGGCTTCGGGAGCTCCAGCCCGGCCAGGAGGCGTGCCAGGGAAAGGGGCCAGAAATCCAGGGAACGGGGCCAGGGCAGGGTTATTATAATTCCTTGGAGGATTGATTTGCCAGCCACTAAAGCAAAAGAAAGCAGGGCCCTGAAATGGAGACTAGCTATTTTGCAGCAATTAGCTGCCGCTGCCGCCTGCTGCTTTTGGAGGGGAGCCGAGGGGCGGGGGAGGCGGGTGCCCGCCTTGGGTTGGGGTGGGATGCTCCATGCCCCTGATGTCACCTTGGGGATGTCCGTCAGACCCCCCGTGCCGTGAGACTGGATGCAGCAGCGTTTGGGGGGTTATTGGTGTCCTCTGAAGCGCCTCGTGGCCGGGAGCTGCTGGAGGGATGCTCCTCAAATTAATAAATCAGACCCCTAATAAATCCAAAGCCCCTAAGGAGAGGACCTCCAGCAAGCCAGGAGTTAAACGGACACGTGTGTTGCCCGTGCCAACTGCGTGGTGTATTTATATACGTGCCGCTTATGTTTTGACATGATGACTGTTCATATAGCGTGTGCTTTAGCTTTTCGTACACGCTCTTCAAGGATCCGCTGGGATGCCGGCGCTGCGGGAGAGGGATGCGCGGGACGAGTCGGCGGGCGGGGGCGGGAGGACGATGGCAGGAGTCTCTCCTTTTTACAGAAAGTGAAAAATCAATCCTTGACCTTTAAAGGAGTTTATGAATTCCTGGCTTAGGGATCGATGCGCATTGATTTCTGTGTGTCTGCGTGGGCTTGCCGTGTGCACTGTCAGGTGATGAAAGCCGAGTTTTGCTGAGTCTGGAGCGGGCAGAAGCAGGTGCTGTCTCCGCCGAGCTGCCAGGAGTGAAAACATTATTTTTCTTCTTTCCTCCCTGCCTTTTTTTTTCTTTTTTTTTGTTTTTTTTTTTTTTTTTTTTTTTGTTTCCTATGTTGCAGCCGGGGGTCGAGGTCACTTGGAGATACCGCGCTTGGTATTTCGGTGGCATCGCGCCTCCCTGCCTCCTGCCCCGCGGCGCGGTGGCTCCCCATCACCCTGCACAGCATCCCAGAAAACGCTCCTGCCGCCTCCTGTGCCCCCCAGACCCGCCATGGGACGCCGCAGGGTGTCTCGCCTCGTTATTTAAAGGGTCTGGAAGAGGGGGAAGCTGCTGGCTTGTCTTGGCGGGGGCGGGGGGGGCAGCACCACTGTGGGTAATTCAGGTTTGTTGGTTCGGGGGGTGAGTTTTGGCAGCGTTGTGGGGGGAGGAGAGGACAGAAAGCTGGCCCTGTGGGCACAGTGACGTTGTGGAGGCTCAGTGGCAGTCGGGGTTGTCACTCTTGTGTTAACCCTTGGATGAAGAAGGTGCTGGTGGGACCCCAAATTCTGGTGTCGACTGCCCGGGTAGCAGCAAGAAAAGCTTTCCCATTTCTCCCCCAGTAAAACAGCCGTTTTCTCCAAGACTTGCAGACTCAGCCAGCGCTCGAGTTCACTTAATGAATTAAAACTCCGCCGGGCTTGACCTCGGAGGTGTGACGTTCCTCCTTGTGAATGAGGATTGAAGGGAGGAGATGCGCCGGCAACCCGTTTCCCGACCTGCTCCCACGAGATGTGTGAGCAGAAGCCAGGCCCTCCTGTGCCCGTTTCTATATATATATTTGGTGTACGTTCATGTCCGCCCACTGATCTCCCGAGATGAAGCCGTGCGGGCTGACAGCTGGAGAGGAGCCGAGAGGTGCTGGCGGTGGGGGGTGGGGGGGGTGGGATGGGAACAGAAGGCTCTGAAGCCTGTTCAGCTGCTACGGGCAGGGGAGGGGGGCAAGGGAACAGAAAAGCTGACGCGTCTCAACTCACAAATGGTGAAGAAGGCACGGCACGGAATAGCGGCGGCCCGACAGTCGAGTCTCCGACGTAGCATAAGGATGATGGCTGTTATCTTCAGCGAGCTCCGGTTCCTTATGGGTCAAAAGCACCCGTTGGTGTTTAAGGGGGCTGTACTGGGGTTTGGCATAGAGGGGGTTGAAGGGGTATTTCTCCGTCCTGCGATGTGTGCGAGTATAAGGTGATGAGGCTTGATCTTGTAACGGGGGAAACTGAGGCACAGAGAGACAAGTAACCCAGGCAGTCTGCAGCAGAGCCAGGAAGCAACTCCAGGCCCATGGAATGGTTTGGGTTGGAAGGGACCTCAAACATCACCCAGTGCCACCCCCTGCCCTGGGCAGGGACACCTCCCACCAGCCCAGGTTGCTCCAAGCCCCGTCCAACCTGGCCTTGAACCCCTCCAGGGATGGGGCAGCCACAGCTTCTCTGGGCAACCTGGGCCAGGGGCTCACCACCCTCACAGCAAAGAATTTCTTCCTGATATACAGTCTAAATCTCCCCTCCTTCAGTTTAAAACCTTTCCCCCTTGTTTCAGAAGATCCATGTTTTCCCCTTGCATCATCTCCCCTGGGGGTACTTTCCACATCTTTGATCTACGGTGAAATTTGGTAGGAAGTGTACTCATCTATGCCGTCATAAAATCCACCTTTATTGTAACGGGGTGCCAAAAATGACCTTGAACTGTTGCAGCGTTGCTGGATTTTTAGCCATTTTTGCTAGCTGTGGTGGATCCGCAGTGACCTGCAGAGGCTCCCCAGCCTCGTCTCTCACCTTTTTCCCCTCTCCCATGGTATGTTTAACAAAAGGAAGATGCTTTCCTGTCTCCTGGTGGTTTTCTCACGCGGATCCTGGCTAGTGCACGCCCCAGGATTTGGTTTTGGCGGTGTCACGCCAGATCTTCTCTTGCAAACCGCTCCCCCCTCCACCGCCACCGACTCCCCTGAATCCTGGAGCTGCCGGCCCCGATGCGGTGGGGAAGGGCTGGAAGGAACAAGCGGGTCAGGAGATGGGAGGTGGGTCCCGCTGACGCTTTACTGGGGCTTTATATCCCCACCCCAGGCCCTCGCTGGTCTCTGCCGGGGCAGGGTTTTGGGGGGGCTGCGAGGGAAAACAACCCGCCTGGTGGAGGATTCTGGTGCCGCTTTATTTAAGTCGACAATTTCTCCAGCCTCTCCTACTGTCTCTTCTAATGTATTCGTATTTGTTTGATCTCCTACAAACTTCCCCTCTCTGATCTTCTGATGAAATAATAAATCTGGGGCCCTTGAAGACACTTCGCGGCAGGAGAGTCTAAACGAAAACCCTTTTAAGCATTTAGAGTTTTTTAATGTGACAATCCCCTCCTGCAAGGGTACCGTATATACTGGATTGCTCGTGGCTGCTCCCCGTGAAATCCAGGGCCATAAGACCTTGCTGTTTCCGCGGCTGGATCGGCTTCCCTGTCTCGGAAGCACAAGGATGTGGAATATCCTCTTGGCACATGGTTTAGCAGCTGACGAGCAGATGCGGAGGATGCTCGTACTTGTCGTCGGGAAGATGTGTGCCTGCATCCAGGCTGCGACGGGTATAGGGCAGCTGTGCCGTACGCACGGTGTGATGGGGAGAAAAGGGGAGTTGGAGGGACGGTATTGCTTATTTTCTCTCCTTAAAGATAAACAAACCCAACAAAATGGATAGGAATGGTTTTTTGGGCACTTGGCAGGTGAATGGAAGGAAGAGGGGTAACTATGGGTAGCTCTTCTTGTTGTCAATAGCGATAACAACCTTTGTACAAGCTGTGGTCTGGTCTGCTTGCAGTCCTCGCAGCTCCAGTTGAGGCAGGAATTGATTAAAACCAACAGCCTGGGAACTGCCGACCAGTTGGATCCAGGTCCTGGGTTTTACTGGGTGCTCCTTTAATGGTGTGAAAGCTCTCGGGGAACCCACAGAAGACACCAAAACCTCCTTGTATTCCACTTGAGACATTAGAAAGTGCCTGAGGATAAACCGACCAGGCTGCCACAAGCACGCTGAGTGCTCGGTGTCCTGCTGCGGAGCTCCGTGCCGGAGATAACCTCTGCCCTGCGCCGAAATGGAGTTTAAACGATGCTGGTAGAGATACGGCTCCGTGCTGCTCTGCCCAGGTTGCCGAGATCATTAGATCCGCCGAACAGTGACCCCAGCTGGAGCATTTTCCAGCACTCGGGCATGGGGGGCTCTGCAAAACCTCTCCTGGGCTGAGCCCGCGGAGATTTTGCGGCGTCTTTGCAACTTCCCTGCAAAACCTGAGCTTTTCCTTCCAGCCGGTCCTACAGGCACTGCCCGGGAACGGCTGCCTTTTGGTCGGATATTAATATTTCAGGAGTGTCGTGCCATGCTATCTTTGCGGTTTCCTCCTTCTACCAACCGTGAGAAGCAAAGCAGGCATCCCCCCTTTGCTGCTGCAAAGGTAAATGCTGCATTGTGTCTTGCACGGCCGCGGAAATCAGAGAGCTCTGGAAAACGCAGTGCCATCGTGTGGCTTTGCTCCAGGGATGGAGGCTTGGCGTCCCCACGCAGCTCCGCAGAGCCGGTCCCGGGATGCATTCCGCGGCTCTTATTTCTTTTACAGGGTATAATGGTGTTTTATTTTTCCATTTCGTGGTTTCGGCTGCTGCTGCTGCTCTCGCTTGCATTGGATCCCTCAACCTGCTGCCTCTGATTCCATCAGTGTCCGGCAGCCCCCTAATCGCGTTTGCTGGCGTTGGGGTTTTGCTGAGGAGGTTAGGGCAGGTTTGGGGAGCCCAGCAGCAAAAAAGCATCTAGTACTGGGCAATTAAGCAGCTCTGATCCGGGTTGTGGGTTTTTGCAGGGAAAAGTGGTGTTTAGGGAGGCTCTGGAGTACAAAGCTGCGCGGGATGGCAGCCAGCGGGGGGTCCTGGGTCTGCGATGCCCCAGTACTTTGTGGTTTTGAGCTGCTGGGTGCTGCTGGGTTGACGTTCAGGGCACGTCCGAGCTCCGAAATAGCGAGTTTGCTGTGCGTGGAGCTAGTGCTGCTGGGTAACTGCACCCAGAAGCCATAGTCCCAAATGTCTTAAATGAAATTAAATGATGTGATCGTAGAGTCATAGACTGGTTCAGGTTGGAAGGGACCTTAAAGACCATCTCGTCCCACCCCCTGCCCTGGGCAGGGACACCTCCCACCAGCCCAGGTTGCTCCAAGCCCCGTCCAACCTGGCCTTGAACCCCTCCAGGGATGGGGCAGCCACAGCTTCTCTGGGCAACCTGGGCCAGGGGCTCACCACCCTCACAGCAAAGAATTTCCTCCCAATATCCAACCTAAATCTCCCCTCTTTCAGTGTAAAACCCTTCCCCCTTGTCCCATGGCTCCCCTCCCTGCTCCAGAGTCCCTCCCCAGCTTTCCTGGAGCCCCTCTAGGGACTGGAAGGGGCTGGAAGGTCTCCCCAGAGCCTTCCCTTCTCCAGGCTGAACCCCCCCAGCTCTCTCAGCCTGTCCTCCCAGCAGAGGGGCTCCAGCCCTCCCAGCATCTCCGGGGCCTCCTCTGGACTCGCTGTGTGTTGCCTGGTGGAAGGATAACGTACTGCAAAGGCATCCGCAAAGCCCTCTGAGCTGTAGGGAGATGTCCTGCTGCCCTCTCCGCTCTAAAGCGGGGAGATCAGCTCCGTCAGTCCTGGTGGCATGGTCATACAGGTAGAAATGCCACCAAATGGCTTTAGGAAATCTGTCGTGTGCCAGCTCTAGACCGTGAGCCACACAGGGCTCATGCTAAGCTCAGTGAGTCCCTGCAAGGCGGCGTCCCCTTGCTGGAGGGTGGCAAAGCCCACCAGTGGTCTGTGCGGCAGGTGGGGAACTGGCTGCACCCAGAGGGCGGTGGTTCTCCACCATAGCTCCTTCTCAAACTGGCAACCTGTCACAGGTGGGGTCCCCCAGGGATCAATAGTGGGCTCAACACTACTTAGTATCTTCTTAAGCGATCGGGATGATGGGACCAAGCGTACCGTGATGAAGTTTGCTGCTAACCCCAAACTGAGTGGGGAAGAGGACACTCGGGAAGGGAGAGCCGGCCTGCAGGAAGACCTGGACAGGCTGGAAGAGCGGGCCAACAAGAACCTTATGAAGTTCAGCGAGTTCTTTCCCAGGTCTTTCACCTGGGAAAACAATCCAGGAGTGCAGCGCAGGCTTGGATCTACCCCCCTGGGGAGCTGGGATCAGGTTTGCACCTTGTGGCATGTGGCTGGGGAGGCAGCTCTAGCGCAGAGAAAGGAGAGGGGTGAGGACCCCCTCCCACCCCGAAGGAGGGGAACAAGAGCCCAACAGCCTCAAAATTAGTTGTCACCGTTTGAGCGCAAGGGCTCAATGGTTATTGGAAAGGCTGAGGGGTCATGGGTACGAGTTATTCCAGGGGAGATTCTGGTTGGCCACAAGAGGAAAACTTTTCCCAATGAGAACAATCAGCCATTGGAATAATCTCCCCAGGGAAGTGGTGGATTTCCCCATCATCGGACTTTTAGGATTCAGCTAGACAGGGTGCTGGGCCATCTTGTCTAGACCATGCTGTTGCCCAGAAAGGTTGGACCAGATGATCCTTGAGGTCACTTCCAACTTGGTATTCGATGAAAAGTGCATAAGAAACTTCAAATCCTTCATTTCCAGCCAAGGGGGGGAGGTACCTTCCCCTCCTCCCGCCTTGGGGTGGAGATGATAATTCCCTTTCTCGTGTGCTAATGGATGTCACTAAGTGCTTTAGGAAAGCATGCATGGCTGCAGAAGCGCCAAGCGCTGTCATTATTCGCATCCCAGCGGCTTTGGGAAGCTTCAGTCAAGAGCAAGACCAACACTTTTTGCTGGATTTTGCCCACGGGCTGGCCGCAGCTCTGCATAGAGAAACAGGGGGAGGCAACGGAGATGGAGAAAATGCCTTACTCAAGGTCACTGAAGGAGAGAACAGACCAGTTATTTTATTTCCAGGACCAATAGCCTTTCCTCCTGCTTCCTATCATCATAGTTCATTTTTTCCCTTTTCCAGTGTTGGCACCTTGCTGTTTCGATCCCATCCGTCGCGAGCGTTCAGGCAGTCAAACACCGGGATCGGCTAAACATCCTTAAGTGATTTTAAAACGAGGGCAAAAACACGAGCTAGGAAGAAAATAATGAAGTTTGTGGCTCTGAATCTTAAGCAGTCGCTTGGGTCGGGGCTGCGTGGTGCACAGGGATGAACTCACCCCTTTGCAAAGCTTGCCAGCCAATTGGCGGTTCCCTCAAGCCAAGCTGCTTTATAATTAAGTGATAATTGTTTTTGCTGGGGAGCACACAAGAAAGATAAACAGCTTGAGGAATCAATAAGCATCAAGGTCATAGGCTGAGTTATTTACTGAATCATCCGCAATTTATCTACCGACTTTTCTGTACAAAAGAAAACAGCGACTGTTTCGCAGAGGGTTTAGAAGTACTGGGGTGAGCGTCGTTACTTTAAAACAAAACGCTGCAAATTTGGCGGCTTTGTTTTGAAAAACCTTCGGGATTACCCGAGGAAGATTTTGGGGGGCAAACTGCCAAGGTGCAATAGAGTTATCCCTGCACATGCTCACACACGTCCACGCATGCACTCGCTCCCTTAGATTGGTTTAAGCAAATCGATGTAAAGCCCTGCCTGGACACTTACTTCTCATTAGCTTAAATTTGTCCTTAATTGCCGTAGACCAAACGGGGCTGAACTTGGTTCAAACTGAGCTGTGTGCAGGCCCGTACATCCATGGGTTGGAATTGCTTTGAAGCTGAACTCATGCTCGGGGGAGGCCAGTCGGCGGGGTCGGGCGGTCGATGAGCACGGTGGAGGGAGCAGGAGGATCGACAGCAAGGGGTCCTTTTATTGCTAACGTCGGCTGGAAGCGGCCTCTCTCTGCGATGGCTGTGTGGTGGTCCCAGCATCACCCTTGGCCTGGTCTGATTGGAAATAGGTGGTTATATTCGTGCTACCCTAGACCGAGAGACTTCTCCTGCAGGGTAGCTGATGCAGCGATGCCTGTAGGTGACAGGCTTGTTGTCTCCTCCTTTGTGGTACTTCATGCAGGCTTTGCTGGAGACCCTCTGTATGTTCTCCAATCCCTGAAATAACAACTACGGAGCCCCTTCTGCTGGGGGACCTCATAACTGTTGATTACCACTATTTTACTTAGGAGCAAGCAGAGAGGTCCCACGGGGGGATTTAACTTAGATTTAACTTAGACGCTGGCCCAGGTTGCCCAGAGAGGTGTTGGAGGCCCCATCCCTGGAGACATTCGAGGCCAGGCTGGATGAGGCTCTCAGCAACCTGATCTAGTTGAAGATGTCCCTGCTCACTGCAGGGGGTTGGGACTAGATGGCCCTTGAAGGTCCCTTCCAACCCAACGCGTTCTATGATTCTGTGAACTTGCTCTAGGTTATCTACCAAGCCCGCAGCAGAGCAGGGACCCTGGGTCCCAGCCTGGTTCATTATCCACCGGGCAGCACCATCCCCTTGTACTGTGCTTTAAAGGGTGTGTTCAATTCAGCCAGCCTCAAGCGCAGGAAAAGGCTTCTCCCTGGGTAGCGACGTGTATTATCCTCATTACCTTCCATGAAATCCAAATAACAGTGAGCTGCGGGACTGATAACTGAATTACTAGCCCAGATACAGGACCCTCTGGGTGCCTCGAGTGCTGCGGGTGGGAGAACATCTCTATTTAAAACGCTTCCCCTTTGCCGAGGGGTCGGAGGCAGGCATCGCACGCGGCTTCGCCCGCGGCAGCTGCCGGCTGGCCCCGAAACAGATTAATGAGATCAAAATCAATCTGGCAGCTCGTTTGCCGGCGCGGGAGGGCTTTTGCCAGAGCCGTGGCTGCGAGCGGCTCTCCTGCCGCGGTAATCTCTTCGTGCCGGATTCCGCCTCCCTGCGTCTCGCTGTATCGATTGAGTAATGTCACTGCTAGGCTTGTGGTAGATAAAGCAGCTTTGTGGATGGCGACGGGCCGGGTGGATGCAGGTGCTGTCGCTGTGGCAGGGGGGTTCTGGAAGAGCTTGAGCCCGACCTGCTCCTCTCCGCTCCCCGAGCTTTGGTTTGCTGCAGGGCTGTGCTCCGTGGCTGCTTCTTTGCCCGGGCTCCCTGCAGTGCCCTTGGAGACACTGCTGGACCCTCTAAACCCTACAGCTTTCAGCATCCCTCAGCTCTCGCTGGCTTTCCTAGCTCCTTCCCTCTGTTTTCCGTAAGAGCATCCCTCCCTCTTTTCAGCCTCCTGCTTTGTAATACCCTGATGATCTCCATCGCTTTCCTCCCCCTCCGACCTGCAGCATTCATTAGTCTCCCTTAGGTGGCTGCCAAAGCATCCTCCTGTTTCTCCGTCCTCTTTTTCTCTGAGCAAAAGTGCTGGAGCGGGTACTCAGAGCCTGCCGTGCTCATTTCCCTGCGGCATCGGAGCGGAATTTAAACGAAGGCTGGAGAGGGCCGGAGCTCAGCGAGCTACCGGGTCCCCAGTGCTTGCGGATGGAAGTGGCAGGAGCTGGCGCGTGAGCAGGGATTATACAGCCCGTGGCTGTGTCACTGTGGTCCTCTGCATCCAGCCTGGACAGCAGAGCAGATTTCTGGCATCGGTTTTTTACGTCTCTACTAGCTGCCTTGTCTAGTAGCGTTTCTAGAGCAGCCCCTCTGGACTTAGAGGAATGGTATTTCATTTTTTTCCCTTATTCTACCCAGCCAGTGTTTTCGAGATGCTTCCTGTGCTGTATGGAGTTCACGGGTTCGAGTAGCCATCAGAATGATATCGCGTGGTTATCTCTGATGGGGGCGGGGGGGGGGGGTGGTAAGTAGGGCTGCTTGACCCAAAGGTCCTTCACAGACCCCGCACAGCTCTCCATTGTTCAGCTCTTGACTCCAATGTAAACCCGGCGCGCCATCCGCCGCCCCCTTTCCTGCCCATCTGCGCTGCGTGCCACCAGATGCTTCCCAAGGGCTGCGCCTCTTATCTCGCCTCCCTTTATCTGATGAATTTATCATATCAAGGAAGCAATTCGCACACCTCCTTCGCTCTCGGCGCGGGCTGGAGCGCATTACCCGTCATGCTGGCGTCCCCAGTTGCAACTTGGCATAGATCAATCCCGGCTTTTGAGATCCATTTAAATGGATGTGGCCATCTCCAGCGAGTGAGGCTCGAGAGAAGAGATGCTGTGTTAATCCGTAATGAAACAAGAACTAACCCTGAAGGGAAAGACAAGCGAGGGTGAATGGGGCTCTTGTTCGAAGGAGCATTTCCCGTGATGTTCTCATTCTCTTTCCATTTTTGCTATATACCCTCTATTTTTCTCCATCCTTTCTTTCTGTGCGTCGCCTTTTTCCTTCGGAGATGCTCTATATAATGATCCCGTCACTTGAGTTTTCCCGAACAGAAACGAGCTCTTTCTTTTATTTCGTTTGCTCACGACCCCAAGAAATTTTAAATGGAGACGGTGTTAGTGAAAAGCAAGCTGTAAGCGTGAAGATGACAACCTTATATTATATTTATAAAGTCTGCCTTTAGATGAGTCTGAATATACTTTCTGTACTTCAGGAAAGAAACTTTTGAAATTACTCTCCCACATTACGATTAATTTAATTTCTTAAAGTTGAAGTGTTTGCAAAGTCAAAAAGTGCTTCCATTCGCTGTATCTCTGTGTCATAAACTTCTCTGCTTTACAAAAAAAAATTAAATTGTTTTGAAGCTCGAGACTGAAAGTTTCAAAAACGCCTAAAGCGCTTTGATTAGAGCTGGTTGAAAAAATTTTCTAATGAATCAGTTTTCGAAATGGAAACACGGATTCACCGAAGTTGAATCGTTTCGTGGGGCCATCACCATTTTCTCATTTAGAATTTCATCAGAACGTTTTATTTCAATGCAGCCAAATCCCCTTGGTTCCGTTGATCGTGTTGCGTGTCGGCTTGTCGCAATTTGTAGTGGGAAATGGTATTATAAGAGGAAAACAAAGCCTTTGATGAGACTGGTGTGATGTTCCTGAGGTCAACTTCTTTCTGTTTTTTTTTTTTTTAAATTGTTTTGGGGAGGTGGGAAACTTACTTTTTCTGGTTAATAAAGAAAATTATGCAGGTTGGGATTTCCCAAGGAGAAAAATGTGGGTTTTTGCTCCAGCTGCAGTCTGGATGCCTGTTTCTGTTGAGGTTTCTCTTAGAACTGGCCCCATCCACCCAACGCTTTCCCGCCTCTCCCGTATCAGAGGAGCTCAGCTGTCGCCACAACTCATAAATCAAAATTTTTTCTGCAGTGTAGCTGGGACAAGATTGCTTTGAAGATTAATTCCTTTAAAAGATTAGGCCCGAGGGCAAGATTAGGACCTTTCTCACCCCTTGAAATGGCAACGGCGATATGAAATGTCTCGAGGTCTGAAGGAAACGGCAGGGCTGGGTGGTTGCGGACGTGGTTGTTGGATGCGTCTGGGGAGGGCTCGTCTGGAGCAGTTGGGACAGAGGGTCTCCGAGGAGCAGAGGTTGTGTTGCGTGGTGGGTCACCATAAGCCACGCGTGCATCTCCAGCATCCCGGTCTCCGTCTGCTCTTGGGGAACATGCTTCCGTTGGAAATTTGGGAATTGCATCCTGGAGACGGTGCTCCCCCAAATCCTGTCGCAGTACTGAGCCCTGGGGACCTGCTCTTCTCAATGCGATCATGTCCATCCCTGTGGTTCTTCTCCCCGCCTCTCATGCTTTAGTTGAAGCCTGTAAATGTGGTGCCATCGATTGTGCACCACAGTCTCTCCATACGCAATGGCAATCTCTAATTCTCTTTAAAAATAAACTGTTATCTTTTGGGGTATGGTCTGCATGATAGCACTCCATCTGAGGTCAAACCCTCCTGTGCTAGTTGTTGAAAAAAAATGAAGGAATCACCCATGTCTTGAGGAGTTTCTTGTCTAGGAGGTGACCAAAGCATGGAAGGGAGGAGTGGCAGGTATTACAACCCTAAGTCGTATGCCCAAAACAGTGCTGAGCTGACTCAGACAGAAGCCACCATCCTAATAAAAGACTTTCCCAGTCTGTTTGGGGCTCGGCCTTGCTGCCAAGCTCCTGCTTTTTGCAAAACCAGCTCTGGTACATCCCTCATACCCGTCGTTTTCCCCATTTTTTTTGCGTGCTACGTATAGGCTTGGCAGAATCATAGAATCTTCATGGTTGTAATGGACCTTTGAGATCGTTGAGTCCAACCATACACACAAAACAAAACACAGAAAAACAAACAAAAAAACCCCACACCAACCTACAATCTCTGCCACTAGAGCATGCCCTGAAGTGCCAAATCTAGATGTTTCTTAAACACCTCTAGGGATGGTGACTCAACCACCTCCCTGGGCAGGCTGTTCCGGTGCCTGACCACTCTTTCAGTAAAGTAATTCTTCCTAATATCTAACCTAAACCTCCCCTGCCGAGGGTTGGGGCAGAGTTGGGATGAAAGCCCCACCACCGAGGTCTAACACCGCCTTCGCTGGTGCTGCTTCCAGTGGACCTTGACACCCTCGTGCTGCGAAATCCCGGGGGCTGGCCGGCCAGCAGGCTTTTCAATTTCCCGGTGCTGGCAGGTAAGAGCGCGAGGGTTGGGATTTAGGGCTTGGGCCAGCCATTTCTCCTGCCTGCTCGCCAATTAATCCCCCGCCGAGTAAATACATTCCCCGCGCTTTATCATCCCGCAAAGAGTCTTAAAGACAAACAGAGAAAAGCAAGAAGGAAACAAAACAAGCCACCCGCCAATAAATTAAACGCACCAAGGAAAACACAGAAAAGCCCGAGCAAACCCCAAGCAGCCCCTTCCTCTGAGTTAATTAATTGGAGCCCTGTTTGAGGACAAGCACCCTCTTAAATCCCCCACTGCTGAATGCAATTTTCTCGGTACAATCACTCAGTGTCCCTGACGGACAGGAGCCCAATCACTTCTCGACAGAAGGCGAGTGCTGCTGCAGCGCCGGAGTGAAAATAATAGATTTTTAACACTACTTGCAAGGCTAGTAAATACCCAAGGAGAAACAATCCCCCGCCCCCGCAACCACCTCTCTGTCCCTCCGAGGAGGCCACCGCTGCCAGGAGATGTTGCTGGGCTTCCGCTGGTGTTGTCTACAGAAGGGACAAGGTGGTGGTTGACTTCTCCCAACGGTGTTTGCAACAGATGAGGGAACCTGCCAACGGCTGGGATGCAGTAGAGTATTTTTCACGGAGGCTGAGACCATGCTGCTACCCTCTACCCATCCCTGGGCTGGGAGGACAAACATCTTGGGGTGTGCGACCACCATGAAAAAAAGTTGAGAAGGAGAAAGGCTGGATGGGAGTTGGGTATGAGGGAGCAAATGGCCGGAGCAGAGCTCGGGATGCGTTTCGCCCAGCTCCCAGTGGCTTTTTAGCCGTTAAATTGCCGGCTGCGTCCTTGACTATGAACCAGCCCTGCAGATTTTTGGTGGCTGTACACGCAGCACCGGCCAGCCGGCGTGGGTCGGGGAGGTCAGCGCTATTAAAGGCCTAATTCTCGGGCACAAGGCTAACGACTTAACTATGTTTATAATATCAGCGAGAACCCATGTCAAATCCATTGTTGCATGATGTGACCAAATCCATTACTGCACACATGGAAATCAATTACTGCACATTAGGGAACATTTAACACTTGAGCCTTTTCCGCCGCGTTGTTTGCACGGCGTGGCTGGAGGAATCGTTATCTGCCAGTCTGGAAATGGTTGGTGGTTTTTTTTCCTTATTATTTTTTTTTTTTAAACATCTGTAGCAAATGCACGCAGGTACGGGGCAAAACACGCCTGCGGGAGCCCTTGGTTAATGGTGAGGGGCTGAAGCAGAGCTGGTGCGGGATGGGGAGCGATGGGCGGCGGGGAAGCCGGTGTTATTACCGACAGCGTTTACCCCAAAACGAGTGGGAATAAATGTTTTCCTCTGCCGTCTTCACACATACTCCTCCATCTGACGTTTCTGTCTCTCGGAGCCACCTCTCCCACGCAGGCAGCAGCCGTCCCGGCGCTCGTTGGCCCACGCTTCTGCGTTTCTTTTATCCTTTCTGTGTATTTAACAAAAAAAAAAAACAAAAACAAAAAAAAAACCCCACAACACACCCAAACCCACGAAACCAGGCAACTCTGCGTGTTCA
This sequence comes from Larus michahellis, assembly GCF_964199755.1. Classification (NCBI taxonomy): domain Eukaryota; kingdom Metazoa; phylum Chordata; class Aves; order Charadriiformes; family Laridae; genus Larus; species Larus michahellis. Next base: position 3,141,881 of record NC_133912.1, read on the forward strand.
TGCTGGCGATGCGGAGGATCACGCAAGGAAAGGGCGCGTTGGGTGGCAGGAGGTGGGGGAGAGCCCATCCCTGGTGGCATCTGGGGAGCTTTGGCTTCACCTTCATCTTCTAACACGCTCGTCTCCTGATGTTCGCACGGGCCGAGGAGGGATTTGAGGACACGGCTAGGTAAAAGCAGGAAAGAAGAATCCCTTTGCGGGGGAAAATGGGATTGATGGAGCTCTTTCCCACCCTGGAGCACCCCTTCCCATCTCATAGGGGGCCCTGGTGCGTCTTGCCTTGTACCTTCTCCCAGATTCCCAGCCCCACATCAGGTTTTTCCCCTCTCTACCTGCTTGCGTGTCCCACCTTTCCCCCGACGCTAATGCGCTCACTTAGCAGGCGCTCGCCACCTTTCTTCTCCCGCGCGCACGCAGGGAGATGAAGGAAATGGATGAAGGTTAATTTTTTTCGGTCCCTCTCATAATGACTCATCCATAACGATTTCTATTGGTTATATTTCCTTGTGTGACAGAAACAATTTACTGCATTCCTGCAAAGCCTATTTTCTCTGCATGATCTGCTTGTGCGGAGGTTTGGGGAAGTAATTTACAGATATTTTGCCTCAAAATAGCTTACAAAGACAAAAGAGTCCTGTTGACACCAAGGTGCGCTCCTCGTGAGCTAGGGAAACGGGGTAAAACAGCTTAAAAATAAAACCATTCTATCGTAGTCGCTCAAAAGTCAAATTCTACATCAGGCACCGCCATCAAAAGCTCCTTTTGCTGGTGGGGACTCGGGGAGGTGCAGAGCATCTCCGAGGGTCGCTTTTGGTTTTGGTGTGGGTTGTAGGAGTGATAATAAATCAGCCGCGGGGTTTTGGGATGCTCCTTATGGATCCGGGTCTGTATATCCTGCTATAGAGGACATCCAGCCCGGGTGCTGTCGTGAGAGTGGTCCCCAGCCTCCATGGGGGAGGATTTCGGTGTGTCTCGCTGTAGGATCGGGGCCAGAAGCCCAGGAAGAAGCAGGGGGTCGTGAAAGGATGCGTTTTTGGCAGAGCCCAGGTTTTCTTTCCGTGTTGGTGCCCACCAGCCCTGCCGTGACCCGGCTCTCTCCCTGCTGCGTGAGCAATAAACTCGGAGATAATGGCTATTGAAGGTAATTTGCTCAGGTAAACGCTTCTGCTAATGTGCTCGACGCTCTGTTGATGGATAGCTCGCTTATTTCTTGGGTGTCCACTACTCCAGGACCTAATCCCCCCCTGCTCCCTGCCTGTTTCCATTGCCCCACCAGCTCAGCATCTCCTGCGCTTGGCAGGGCACGGGAATCACCTGTGGCCGATGCCAATGGAAGCGGTGGGGGGGCATCTCACGTTCGCTTCTCCATCTGCTCGTGCTCTTGCCCTCGAATTTAGTTAGCGGGCGATGGTGGCAGGAAAGGTGAGCCTTGCCGTTGCCTTCTCCTGCAGTCACCAATGTAGGTAACGACCCCCCGGGCCGGGAGCAAAGGCCACTGTCACCGTCACGGCAGGAGCTGGAGAGGGGTTGGAGACAGGTCGATGTGCCAGGCGCTGGGGATAAATTCGAGGGCGAGAGGAGGGGGAAAGGTTTCTCGGCTGAAGAGCTGGGCCGCGCCGAGGGTCACCGCTGGAGTCAAAAGGATGCTGGGCGCGCAGTGCATCCGAAACCCGGGAGCCAGAGTCAGGAACATTTGGTGCGAGCCTGGGCTGGTTTAACTGGAGACGGGGGAAGCAGAAAAAGGCACCGACTGGCCGAAGCTTTGTGCCTTGCACCCAGACCGAATCTAGGCTGGGTACTGCGGTGGTACCTGCCTCCTGATAGCTCGGGATTTACTGGGAACTCTTAGTTTGCCTATTTGCGTTCCCTTATTTCCATGCTCTGTTGCTTTTTGGGGTAAAAAAAAATTGCTAGTTTTGTGGCTTATTTGGTGCTGTGAAACCTGAACTGACCAGAAATTTCTCGGCACAAGCTGCTTTAACGCATGGTGAGGTTGGATGGGGCTTTGAGGTTGGATGGTGAGGTCTAGCGGGAGGTGTCCCTGCCCATGTCAGGGGGGTGGAATGAGAAGGCCTTTAAGGTCCTTTCCAACCCAAACCATTCCATGATGCTCTTACAAGAATTGCAGGCGTCAAGGTCAGGAGAAGCGTTGGCTGTGTCTCTGCATTGTGCCGCTTACGGTGACCCACCACTCTTCATTTTGGAGGCAGAAGGATGAAGGGCCTGAGTGTCAGCAAGGTGGTAGGGGCTGGCACAACCCCTCTCAGTCCCACCACATCCTGTAAGGCTCCCCATCATATACGGTGTCTGGAAACCAGGGGTTCCATCCATTACGAGGAGCTCTTGCTTGGACCCTCCATATTTGAAGCTGTTGGTGTTGTGCTCTAAAGACTGAAGGTATATGGGAGCTGTGAGGTGCTCGTGATGCTCCAGGGCGGTGCTCGTGATGCTGGCACTGCTCTCCCTGCACCCTGGAGAGCCCGAGTCAGGGACTTGACTCCTTCCAGCGTCCGTGTGCCCCTTGCTGTCCCCTCGCAGGGCGGCAGCACGATGCTGGGGTGTCGGAGGGGGTCAGGGCAGTCGTGGATCTGGGCATGGGGAAAGGCAGGCGCTTGTTTGCAGGCATGGGTCAGCCGGTAACGCCGGCGGCAGCAAACACTGGCTCTTTATCCGCCGCCTCCTCTGCCAAACATAAGTCCCCTTGTTGCGAGGAGCGGGTTCGAGTGGTGCTGGAGGCTCGGGCCGAAGGCTATCGTTAACCCAGCTGTCAAGGGGCCCTTTGTGCGGGCAGCGTAGGCAGATGGCTGCGATGTGAAGCTGTGGTGCCCCTCTGCGTGCTGGGGGTGATGAGGCCTCATCGCGTCGGTCCGTTGTGCAGTGTAGGGTCTGGAGCCTTGGTTGTGTTCCATGCTGAGGAAAACCAAGAGCAAGAAGCAGCATCTTCATTCTCCATCTCCCACCAACGTCATGTTTCTCCTCCCTTTGCTCGCTTGCCCGGCTCCCTGGGTGGGCCTGGGGTGGTCCCTCGGAGAAGATTCTTTTGCAGCACCTCCGGATGTTGTCCCTCCTGTCCGAGGGCTGTAGAGCTGGGTTTGACCATCTCCTGGAGATGTGCAAAGGTGGTGCTTCCCCTCCTGAGGGCGACGGAGGAGACCGCGTCGTGCCTTTCACCAAGAAGGGGTTAGAAACCTGTTGATGGACAAGCACCAGTCGGTGTGAGTGGCAACAGGAGGGGAATGGGCTGCTGCAGACAGGGAGGAGGGCAGGTTCCTGCGTTGCTGTGGCTGTGCTGGTGTGCCCGATTCCAGCCCCCAGCGACTGCATGTCCTCATCTGTTCTTGTTGCTGTATCTCTCCTCGGTGCCCCAAGAGCACTGATGGGCACGTCTCTACCAGCGCGTGTAAATAAGCACTATCCCTTTGAAGGCAGGGAGATGTTGGCATTAGGGTACCATCAAGCGTGCACAGCGGTGGCAGCAGTTGCCACCAAGTCATAGAACGGTTAGAGTCGGAAGAGACCTTAAAGATCATCTACTGATGACCTTAAAGATCATCAAGGGTAATGGTTGTAAACCAAAAGAGGGGAGATTTAGGTTAGATATTAGGAAGAAATTCTTTATTCTGAGGTCACCGCCCTGGTTGGTTGCCCAGAGAAGCTGTGGCTGCCCCATCCCTGGAGGGGTTCAAGGCCAGGTTGGACGGGGCTTGGAGCAACCTGGGCTGGTGGGAGGTGTCCCTGCCCATGGCCCAAATATCTAATGCCAAGGTCTGGTAGCTGTGCTACGTTCTTATTTTTTGAGGGAAACTTATTTGAGGAGCTGCACATTGGCCCACCCCGATTAAATCCATTGTAGGCAATTAAGGAGCACAACTGGGTGATTGGATTTAGGAGGTGTTAAGGCCAGAAGTTGCCTTTCTGCTGGTGTACTCTGCATCCGATGGACCTGAGGGCAGGGCTCCTGGAGCAAAGCTACTGATTTGGGATCCGTTCCCAAATTCAAATGAACTGTCTGATGTCTGACTCTGGGCGCCTGATGTAAGCCCCCTCCCCAAAAGAAGTTATAAATTGTGAAAAGTCATTATTGGAGCTATTTGGACCCAACTTTCCTTATGAAATATGGAGGCGTTATTGACCATAATTTTGCTGATTTTTTTTTTTTTTTAATTTTTAGACCATCCATCCAGCATAGATGCAAAAATTCTCACCTGAAATTTTTAACAATTGAAAATTCCCCTCTTGAAAACATAAAATGAGTTCCTTGGCCGCTGAACGTGTTTGTTGCAAAGGTGGTTCGAGCACATTTTTATTCGGGGCCCTTGTAAAACATGGAACGCAAATCTGGAGGATCTCTTCTCCCTCCAACCATCCCGACCCACTGTGAATATTCAGGTCGGTCCCAAACGACACCGGATTTAGAGCCGGTATAAACTTTACCTCTACGCAGAACATCTCCTCTTGTGCTCGTTCCCTTGAAGCCTTCGGGGAAGGATTTCGGGGATGTAGACAGCTTTTATGGGTTTGTGGCCAAAGGCTGAATTTCTCCACAATTTAGGCAGCTGTAATCACGTTCAAGGGTCTGTGTTTAATCTCCTTTTTTTTTTTTTTTTTTGCCCTGTGCCTGTTGCAACAGGACAAACCCCCGAATTGCTGGCGTGCGGAGCAGGTAGCGGGGATTTTGCGTAACCGAGCCCCAAAAGAGCAGCCGCGGCCGGCGAGGCTTCGTTCCGTGCTAATTTGAAATGAGGTGAGCGATGGCAAATTGAGTTTCAAGGGCAGCAGAGACAACTTGTCAATTTAGCCTCGGCTCCTCTCCGTCGGTGCAATCCTTAGGAGCTGGATCTGAAGCTTGTTTACGGCAGTGGATATAATAGCTGCAATCCCCCAGGTAGATTAAGCAATTTCTTCATTTAGGACTCTCAAAACTCTATGACATTTTGAGGGATTTTTCTTGACCTTGCGAAGGGCGTGCGGCACCTTCGCCCGCCGCCCCTGTGGCTTTTTCTAGTGAGTCCAGAGGGGAAAAATAGAGCTTTTCAGGATGGAAATTGCCGCGGGATTGGGTTTGTCGGGGAGGGCTGGGTCTGAGCGGTGCCGGAGCGCGGAGACGTCTTCCCACCACCTTCTCCGTTGGGTTTTAGTGATTGTGGGGATGTGGCTCTTGGAGTGGTGGCTGAGCAGGTCTTATCCTCTTTGTGTGCCTCAGTTTCCCTGTCTTAAACCGCCCTTTCTTTAAAATAAACGAAATGAGGCCATTGAGAGATTTACTAGCGATGTGCGTTGGGCAAAAGGAAGGAAAGATGATTTACTCTCGCGGTAGTGTCCGAAATCAAGCAGGTGCTTTGTGAATAGAGGAGTAGCCCCAGTCTTGGCAGTGGAGCCCGTAAAATAAAACATCAGCTGATGAAGCACTGGGGCAGATGATGGGGAGAAAAAACTGCTTAAAACCATTCCCCCAGCCGCAGTTTCGGAAAGCCCTCAACCTGTGGCTTCAATTGAAAGCCTGAGTTTGTGCTTGTTGAGCAAAAGGGCTTTACCTGACCCCCCCTCCTGGTGTTAAAAGCTTGGTCCGCGGGGGTGGATAAGCAGCTAAAGCTGGCAGCAGATGCTCACGTATTAAATTCTTGCAAGGTCTATGTGCTGTCGAGGGCTGGGGGTGTAGTGTGAGCTCTGGATGGTGGTGTGTTAGCAGGGTGATGGGGGGGGATTCTGCCCCTCTGCTCCGCTCTGTGAGACCCCCCCGCAGTGCTGCCTCCAGCTCTGGGGCACCAACAGCAGAAGGACACGGAGCTGTTGGAGCGGGGCCAGAGGAGGCCCCGGAGATGCTGGGAGGGCTGGAGCCCCTCTGCTGGGAGGACAGGCTGAGAGAGCTGGGGGGGTTCAGCCTGGAGAAGAGAAGGCTCCGGGGAGACCTTCCAGCCCCTTCCAGTCCCTCAAGGGGCTCCAGGAAAGCTGGGGAGGGACTCTGGAGCAGGGAGGGGAGCCATGGGACGAGGGGGAAGGGTTTTCCACTGGCAGAGGGGAGATTTAGATGGGATATTGGGAGGAAATTGTTTGGTGTGAGGGCGGTGAGCCCCTGGCCCAGGTTGCCCAGAGAAGCTGTGGCTGCCCCATCCCTGGAGGGGTTCAAGGCCAGGTTGGACGGGGCTTGGAGCACCCTGGGCTGGTGGGAGGTGTCCCTGCCCAGGGCAGGGGCTGGAACAAGATGATCTTTAAGGTCCCTTCCAACCTGAAGCATTCTGTAATTGCATGAAGAGGCAGCTGAGAAGTGCTGTGGGGGTTTGCAAAGGGGCCAGCAGAGCCAGAGGCGTGCAGAAATCTCAGCTGTGCTGGAGCAGGCGATGCATTAACCTCCCGCGGGGTTCAGTGGGGAATAGGCACCTCTGCCTTGTGCCGTATGAGAATCACACCAGGCAGCGGATCTGCATCTTTAGGTACCTAAGTACCTTTGCAAATCTGTCTCTCAGTAGCTGCCAGATGGGATCAGAGGGATAGTGCATCCCACCCGGGACCTCGTCCCCAGCTGCAGGCACCCCTGGGCGCCCGGGGAGAGATGGAAGGAGAGTTTGCACCGGAGCGGGCAGACGATAAAGTCAGGGCGAGGGGTGAATTGCCATTAATGGGGTAAACACACAATGAGGAGTCTCTGCTTGGATGCAGAAACTCCTCGAGCAAAAAAAAAAAAAAAAAGGCAAATGGAACTTTTTAAATCTTAAAGAGAAAAAAGAAAATAAATAAATAAATAAAAAAAGGGAGACTAGCAACCTGAAAGCTTTCAAAGCAGGGGAGCGGTTGGTGACATCCCCGCTCCGCTTGCGGCTGATACGCCGTCTGATTAATTCTCAGCAGCCTGAATGTTCACAGCTGCATGTAGGACATGGGAAGTGCCTAATGACTGCTCGAGCTGGCGTAATTCCTAAGTAGGTATGGCATGCGGCTGCTCTGTAAAGGATTTCGGGACTGACAGTCTGTGAAAAGTGATAGAGGAGAGAAATGCCAGAGCGGGGAATTAAACACATGCACAGATTAAACGAACTCGGTACCGACAAAGCGGGACTGCTCTGGCGTGGCCGGGGAGCCAGCGAGCGTTTTGGGGTGCGATCACGGAAAACGGGTGAGAACGGTGCGCGGATGGGAGGGGGCGTGCAGGGGACGCCCCATCCTCATCTTCTGGCGATGCTTCCTGGGCTTTCTTGGATGCTCTGGACCGTTTCCACGCGGAGCGGGGACCCGTCGGCAGCAGCTTGCCTGCTAACAGCTTCCTGTGCCTTCTTGAGCCAATGTTTCGGGTGGAAAAGTGCAGGAACCATCCCCCTGGCCTTTGGGCCGGGGGCTGTCTTCCGTACAAACACTTCTTCGGGGGGAATTGTGGCTTTTCAATCCCTTTCCCTGCCCGTTTTCGCCTCTCCTGCTGTCCCACCGGCCCTCCCTCCCCTCCGCGCACGCATCCTCTTCCCCAGCTTTTCATTATGATAATTAGGGAATTAAAATAATTTTCAACATTTTTAAACCGAATGATGAACTCCGCGGGCTGCTTGCGCTCCTGCCATATTGCTAAGTGGCTTAATAGGCCTATTTCCTATTTAAATATACTTCGGGTGTCGTCACTCAGATGGTCAATGTGCAACAAGCCGCTATAACCATTCCTGGGTCTGCAGTGAGAGTAAGCGACCAGTTTGTGGAAGCCTAATAAAAGAAATGATCAGCGTTTTGGCACAGAAATAAATACCTGGCAAGGACGGCATGGCTTAGGAGGGGACGGTATTTGGATGCGGTGATATTGGAGCATCAGGATGCCGGTTGAAATGCAAACGAAAGTGGGGTCTTCCAGGCTGTGCGTGCCCTTTGGGCGGGGGGGACCGGCTGGGTCACTTGGTTTTTTATTCCTTATATCCACGTTGGCAACGCGTGTGCACGGGGAGAACCAGTAGCGTACAGGAGATTAGCAGGGGAGAAGTTTGCGTACTCCAAAAAAAAATGGGCTTTAAATTCGTATTTTGGGGCAGGACGCAGCTCCGGGCTCTTGGGCTTGATGCCCCAAGGTTGGAAAAAAGCTCTCGCTGGCTTCGAGGAGCTGCTGAAAAGCAGGAGGTTGGGTTGCTCCGTGACTTTGGGGGGCGCTCCGAAAGGCGAGCAGGAGCCCAGCCTGGCTCTTCAACCTGCACGGAAGGCGTGTTGGGTAGGTTTGCTGTCAGCTGGAGCAGGTTTTCTTCCATCCCTCCCTCCCTCCCTCCGGGGCTGACAGGGCAACGATGAAGTAAATGAAATCAATAGTCCGGGGGGGGTGGAAAAAAAACAAAAAACAACCCAGACCCCAAAAGAAGTCAAAAGGGTCACTATAACGTGTAAAGCGTTGGAATAAATATTATTAAAGCATCTTCAGCAGCAATAAAAAGATTAATTTGCTATTGCAGGAAAGAAAAAAAAAAAACACAACAAAACAACCTAACAATGTGTTTATGCTAAAAATTGCTGCCAAGAATTGCTTTTCATCTAGTGCATTCTATTTTATTGGGTTTTTTCTTGGCCTTTTCGCCCTCCCCTCCTTCCCCCGCCTCTCCGAGGTATCTGTATTGCTGTAGGTGATTGGGGAGTCCTGATCTATGGGTGGGATATCCCTCAAACATCTCCCCAGGGCTCTGCGACTTGGGATTTTACTTTTTTTTTTTCCTATTTATTTATTTTTATTCCACACCCCCCCACACACAACCCCCCAACCCTGAAGAAACTGATTTGCCACCGGGTGCTCTAAGAGGGTTAGGCACACGAGAGTGGCGACATCTGATGTATGGCCACATTCGCAGCCACAGACTCCACCGAGCCTTTAATAACATTCTTCTTTCCAAAGTGCTCCCTGTTAAATATTTATGAGGTGATGGAAGAACAACCGCTGCCGTCGTCCACGAGCGCGCGAGCATCCCTCCTCCTCCTCCCCGCGGTTTAATGGAAGTGTTTTGGAAGGCGGGTAGGCAGCCACCCCCCTCCTTTATTATTCCTGTACAGGGAGTGCCATGCCTTGACCTGCCCTCACCGACCGCGTTTGAATCTTGGGCATTACGGATTTACTTGGGGCAAGGGACCCTGTGTTGGAATCCGAGGGCGGTGTTTTTTAAGTCCTTTAACTGCTCCAGCCTGGCCGGGGTCCAGGGAAATATGGTTTTGGTTGATGCGTGGAGGATGGAGGCTCGTGGCGACGGAGCAAGGAAGAGTTGGGGTCCTGCTCCGAGATGCTTTTTGCCTCTTTTTTCCTGCCATTTTTTGCGATGTGTTCTCAATTTAGGGTGAAACTCTTGCTCTTACCTTAGCCCCCACCACCCCCTGGGAGGTCTCCGAGGCTTTTTGCACCTCCAGTTTGGCTCTCGTTTCACCCCAAAATCTTTTAAAGTCTCCGAGTGTCAGTTCAGTGCTGCTGAAGGGGACGGAGGTGGCTTTTTTCCCTGCCCACGGGGGAGGATAAAAGCGCTGCTGCCGCCAGCTAACGATGCCTTTCCTTTGGTTTGGGAGGGTTTATTTTGACAGTCGCCGCTCCTGGCTCTGTTCTCCGCGGTGGGAATGTATCACTGCTGGCAATTCTAGCGTTACTTACACGCGGCATCATTAAAGCGTATATTATGTCCCAAGGGGAGCTGGTCTAAACTCAACATTTCCAATTGTTTTAAAGTTATCTGATTTTTATCCGAGCGATAACGATCTACAAATTGCGCTAGTCATCTCCGAAAGCGGGCTTTCCTGTAATGTCCTCTTCGCGTCGGCTGCCGGGGAATTGCTTTAATAAGCATAACTAGCTCTGATTAGCATTTCCACCCGTAAGTTTGGAGCTTTTTTATGGAGAAGGTGGCTTCACCCATCGCCTTGTAGAGAGGGAAGGGAGGAGAAGCCGCTGCCCAGGATGCTGCTGGAGCACCCGGCTGCCTCCAGGCATCTTGGGTCCTGAAAACCTGCAGGAGCATGTGCATCCAGAGGGACCTGGACGGGCTGGAGAGGTGGGCCACCTCATGAAGTTCAACTAGGCCAAGTGCAAGGTCCTGCACCTGGGTCATGGCAGTCCCAGGCACAACTACAGGTTGGGCAGAGAATGGCTGGAGAGCAGCCCTGAGGACAAGGTCGTTGGGCGTGTTGGTGGATGAGAAGCTGAATGTGAGCTGGCAATGTGCATCTGCAGCCCGGAAAGCCAACCACAGCCTGGGCCATGTCAAAAAAAGTATGGCCAGCAGGGTAAGGGAGAAGATTCTGCCCCTCTGCTCCGCTCTGGGGAGATCCCACTTGAAGTACTGCGTCCAGCTTTGGAGTCCTCGGCACAAGAAGGACACGAAGCTGTTGGAGCGGGGCCAGAGGAGGCCCCGGAGATGCTGGGAGGGCTGGAGCCCCTCTGCTGGGAGGACAGGCTGAGAGAGCTGGGGGGGTTCAGCCTGGAGAAGAGAAGGCTCCGGGGAGACCTTCCAGTCCCTCAAGGGGCTCCAGGAAAGCTGGGGAGGGACTCTGGAGCAGGGAGGGGAGCCATGGGAGGAGGGGGAACGGTTTTACACTGAAAGAGGGGAGATATAGATGGGATATTGGGAGGAAATTCTTTGCTGTGAGGGTGGTGAGCCCCTGGCCCAGGTTGCCCAGAGAAGCTGTGGCTGCCCCATCCCTGGAGGGGTTCAAGGCCAGGTTGGACGGGGCTTGGAGCAACCTGGGCTGGTGGGAGGTGTCCCTTCTTGGAACGAGATGATTTTCAAGGTCCCTTCCAACCCAAACCATTCTGTGATTCTATGTGAAAATGCAACGAAGAGCGGCTTTAACTCCTTCAAATACTGCTGGTCTCATTTTTAACCTCAGGAAAGGGGGTTTTGGTTTGGCGCCAGGCTGAGTTTCCACTTGGCGGTCCCTTATTTTTATTTTATTATCTGTACGCTGAGGGGATGGCGAACGCGCTTGTAGCCTCCAATTCAGCATTGAAGTGATAACGCCGCGCGCCTGAAATGCTCTTTACTCCGGTACTTTCCACTTGACGACAGGGAAGGAGCTCTAAACCCGGTCACGGCGGCAGAGCAGTGTTTCTGCCAGCCGAGGCGCCTTTAATAAAGAAATGAGATCACGGCAAGGAGGCTTTTAGGGTAGACAAATTGGGGTGATTCTCTAGCTTGCTGCTTGCTACCTAATTATTTAGGCAATGGGCCGGATCGTAACAATTTATGGGGAACGCGGGGTGTGGGGTATGGCTGCCGCTCCGTTCTCTTTCCCTCATCCCTTAGGATTGCCCCGTGCTCAGGCGGGGGCTCACAAATACCCTCGGGGCTGTGCAGTCCCGGCTCCTGGGCTAGTTAGTGTGAAATCGGGGCTTTAATTTTCCCAGAGGAAGTTTTTAACCCTTAGGAGAAGAGAATAAGGCGACCGCTGTCGAAGGCCAACGAACAAGGGCTGTGTGTTTATGCACGCTCGTGATTTTTATGGTTACCTTGAGGACCTTTGGGGCATGGAAGACTTATTGCATATCTATATTTTTATATATATATATTTTTATATGTATATATATTTTTTTTATATATATATAAAATATTGATGAAGGTGATGCTTACTGCAGGGGTGTTGGACTAGATGACCTTTAAAGGTTGCTTCCAACCCAACACATTGTAAGATATATATATATATATATTTATATATATACATATATAGATATATTTTCTGGGTGTATCTCTATGGACGGTGTGTGATGTTTAGGCAGCTCGGTGCCGCGGGATTGACTGTGCGAGAAGCCGCCTTCGCCTCCCAACACTTCTATTTCTGAGCTGGGGGGCACAGCGAGTGACAACCGGGGGACGTCTGGGTGGGTGAAGAGGGGGAAAGGGATGAAGGACCGAGGCCTGAGATGGAGTTGGCAGGATGCTGGCGCTGGAAATGTCACCTGGGTTGACAGTCGCTGCTGTGGGGTTGAAACCGTCCCAGCCATTAGGTTGCTTGTGGCTGCCGGGTTGAGCCCCCAGGACGTGCGCGTTGAGCTGTAAATGGGACACCTAATATTATTAATAATTTCACAGACAGCTCCCTTCGCTTCTGAAGTGAGAGGAAACACTTGTGCTGTTCCGCCTGGCTCTCTTTATGGTATAATCTCCCATTGAGATTCAAGGCACAGCTCCGCTAATTAAAATGATGAATGCCGGAGGAAGGCTTTGGGTTTGGAATTCTTTTTTTTTTTTTTTTTTTTCTTCATTTTTCCTTCTTCTGGTAGGTCTAGCTGGTATCTGCACACACAGAGACTGCTTCAGGCAGAGGATATTTGCTCGCTGGATGAGTACCCAGCATAGATAGAAACGCTCCCGTACCCACGCACAAGCGCTGGCTGAGAGATACCCCAGCCCCGCCGAAAGCTCCGCGCGAGCCTGGGGTCTTTGTGTCAGCGCACGCAGCCGTCGCGGCGGCTTTGGAGCCAGCCTTGTGGGACACGAGACCCACCATCCTGCAGGAAGGATGGGGCTGAGCTGAGATTCCACGGGGCCGGGCGGCTTCGTGGGTTGAGCATCCTCCCCATGGCGAGATGCAGCTCTTCTTCATCCCACCAGCCTTGGGATACGGTGGGATTTAAAACGCTCCCCCAGGTGTTTTAAAGACCTGCCGTGCTGCTCCCTACCGGCAGCCACTAATGACGTGACATTTTTATTTTTGCAAACGAAGCTAGAGCTATATAAAGTGCCTCGTCCCGGCCCCGGGGGCAGAAAGCGAGGAGCAGGGGCCGCAGTTGCTCGCGCATCGCTTACCTTCCCAAAGCGCCGCCGGGGGCTTGGCTTTCAGTGGCCCACCAACACTTTTCTACTTTAAAACGCCTTGTGTTTTAAATTAATAAAAAGACAGGCTAAATTAAGAGATCTGATGGGCTCTCTTATCCAGTAATTAAAGCCTTTTTTTTTCCTTTTTTTTTTTTTTTTATTCTTTTGGAGTACAGCCTTGAAGTGCAGGCATGGAGGCACTCGAGAACCAGCGTTTCCACGCGGCGGGGGGACGGGGGAGCAGATGTGCGCTCCGGCGGGGGTGTGGAGCGGAGGGAATGAATGAGCAGAACCGCGTCAGGATGCTTCGCGTGGGGGATTGAAATGTCTGTGTCACGCGCCGTCACCGAGGGCAGGGCTTTAAATAGGAGCTCTCTATAAGGCGCTTGCGTGACCGCCGTGCTAACATGAGCTCCTGCGCGGGGCAGGGAGGCTGTGCGGGGAAAACGGGCTAATCGCGAGGAAGCAGGATGGTTTTTCTTGGGTTTGTTTTTTTTTTTTTTTTCCTTTTCTCCTTACGTCCTCCTTGCCCTCCCTGCGCTTGCCAGCCAGAGGATGGGAACGATGGGGGGGTGGGACGTGGCCCTGAGGGTGGTACATGCAAAGGGTGGCGGGGAGGCTGCCGCATCCCCTTGACGCCGGCCGAGCTCGTGAAGACACAGAATTGTAGGGTTGGAAGGGACCTCTGGAGATCACCCAGTCCAACCCCCTGCCAGAGCAGGGTCACCCAGAGCAGGTGGCACAGGAACGCCTCCAGGAGGGGTTGGAATGTCTCCAGAGATGGAGACTCCCCCACCTCTCTGGGCAGCCTGTGCCAGGGCTCTGCCACCCTCAGGGTGAAGAAGTTCCTCCTCGTGTTTAGGTGGAACTTCCTACGCTCAAGTTTGTGCCCGTTACCCCTTGTCCTGTCGCTGGGCACCACTGAAAAGAGCCTGGCCCCATCCTCCTGACACCCCCCCTTGAAGTATTTATAAGCGTTGATGAGATCCCCCTCAAGTCCTCTTTTTTCCAGACTGAAAAGACCCAAATCCCTCAGCCTTTCTTCATGAGAGACCTCCCCTTTGCGTGCGCGGGCAGGGAGCATCGGCTGCTGTTTCTCCTCCCGACGAAGTGGCTCTTGTCCAAGCGCTGGCTCTCAGCTGGAGCATCCCGTATCCCACCTCAGAGGCGCCCCAGGGCTGTGTCACTCTCCCCCCACCCCGGCCCCGAGGGATGGAGAGAGCTGCCTCTGCACCCCTGGCTGGCTTTGCCCTCCCTGGGAGAGGTTCGCGTTCAGCTCCTTGCATCCCCAGGGCGGCGAGGGCTGGAAGTGTTTGCTGATTTAAAAGTAAGGTGGAAAAAAAACACCCTTTACTTGGTGTACAAGAAGACCCCAAGTGACTCGGTGAGCGCCTGCTTACCAGGAAGGGGTGACAGGCATTGTCGTAGGGTCCCAGCCCGGGGAGCAGAGGGGGGGGGGTGAGTGTATTGCCCTGTCAAAGGTGGCTTTTCAGCTCTGGAGCTCCTCCTTTTAATATTCCGAATCCCATCGCAGCAGGTAGCAACCCCGCGTGGGCTTTTCCGCTCTCAGAATTCTGCAAAAACCTTGGAAATGGCGAAACTTGGGTCCTGCGTCCCAAATCTCCCCTTGGGACGCAGCTCGGCGCGGTGAGATCTCAGCCCGACGCTCAAGCAGATCATTCCCAGCTTAAATCTAATTTCCTTCATCAGTCTTTGGCTGGTGATTTTTTTTTTTTTAATATTTTTTTTTTTATTTTTTTGCCGCTATCTCCCCTGCTTCCGCTCCAAACAGCTGTGCTCCTGGGGGCGTGGGAAGGCATGGAAAAATCTTCAGGCAGATGCTCCGACTCGAGCTGCTCTTTAATTTGGGTGATTTAAATGGAAATCATGAGAGCCGACTGCGGGACGGGTCCAGCCGCTCCGCCGGCAGTCGAGCGAGCGCTGTGCGTTTTACGGTCGGAGCTTTCGCGGGCCCGGATTAGTTTGTTTTCGTTTCTCCTCTTGCCTGCTGATCGCCCAACTGTCTTCGGTGTTTGGGCGAGACGCGAAGATGCTTCGAAATACCAATAATAATTAAAAATAACAGGCAGCGGGAACCCAAACGGCAGCTTGGCCGGCGGCCACTGGAAACGGCTCAGTCCTGAGACACGGAGATAGGACCTGCGTGAAAACCCCGTGTCCTGGAGGCTTTGGAGGGGTGGCGGGGGGTTATCATCGATAGCAGCCCCCAACCCCTTCTCCAACTGCCCCTGGAGCGTGTGTTTTTGTTTTGGTGGGTTTTTTTGGTTTTTTTTGTTTTTTCTGTTTTTGTTAAGAGGTGTAAAGTGTATTTTCTATTTTCTATCCACATCGAGTCACTCGGCTCCGGCGTCCCACCCTCCGAATCCATCTGGCTTTCTGCCCGCGAGATGATGTTATATAAACCACCCCTAAATGCGGTGTCTGGGAAAAGCGCCTTTATGTTTTAATTTCCAAATAGGCAGGCAGAATTGAGTGCTCTGATTGGCATCTGCAATCAGAGCCCCATTCAGCGGGAGCTGTGAAGGGAGCTGATTGCGACGAGCGCTGCTCTGACCTTCTGGGGCCGCCGCCGCTGCCTCCGCTTCATTAACAGGATAAATATTTTTCCAGAAACAACATTTCGGAGCTGCCAGAAGTCATGGGCAGGGATGGGGGGGACTATTCTGTGGCACGGTCTGCGTCGAGGCAGCGCGCTCGTGTGCTCTCCGGCTTAAGATTTGGGGGATAACGAGGTATTTTTAGCTGGGGATGCTGCCTGGGACGTGGCGGGGGACACCTGGGCTTCGTTCCCGCAGTGCCACCGAGTGGCACAGTGCGATCCTCCCTCCTTCCACCCTTTGCCTGTGCTCGGCAGCTTTCCTCCCTCTTTTTCCATGGAGCGATGCAGAGCCGGGACCCTGGTTTTGGGATGTTTTGGCTAATGGAGCCTTGATGTGGTCCTAGTGCCTTGGGATAATGTCCCAACACAGAGTGGCGATGCTGGTAATGGGACAGGGAAGAGATCTGTGTCCCGGGAGCACTCCTGGAGCACGTCGGGGACGCGGGCACGGCTGATAACCCTCAGTCCTGTGCTGTCACCGTGCTGCTGTGCCCAGGAGTTGGTACTGAGTCAAATGCCGTGGAGTGCCAGAGCCTGGGACTGGGATAACAGCATCTGCGGCATCAGCTGAGCCCCTCCAGTGAGTTACAGCCTGCTCCCTGCTCCAGGGGCCTCTTAGCATCCTGTAGCCAGTAATAGATGTTTTTAATTCTTAGGGAATTATTGAACAAACATCAGGGAAATATGTTTTACGGTCCAGAGCCGCCTCTGAGCATCGTTAACATTGTTATTGGAGACGCGGCGGATGATTTAAGCAGGGACCTCTGACGAAGACGCACACCTGTCCATGAATAAAAGGCTGCAATTTAATACCCGCGCTGTTAATTAAGAAGAGGATGAGGGTCAAGTGCGGCGCCCGTTCCAAAGGTCTCCCGAGCCTGGCAGGCGAGGTGACAGCGCTAATGTCTCCTTCACCATTCCTTGGCATGCCGAGCGGGCGAGGAGGGGGCGGGGGGACGGTCTGGTAAGGGCACGCGAATGTCGGGCACCCCGTGTCAGCCGTGGTCCGATGCCACGTAATCTCAGCGCTGGGAACGAGCAGATGCTGCCGGTTTGAAGAGCGGGGAGCGCATCCGTCTCCTGTCGGAGCAGAGCAAACCGCCCTTCTGGCCAGGCGCTGACAGCATCCGCGGCTCCGGCTGGAGCGGGGAAAGGCTGGCGCATCCCTGCATCGCACGCCGGCGCCTCGGCGGTGACAGCTTCCCCCCCGCCCGCCCCAGTGGCGAGGTTTTGGGGTTTCATCGCCTTTGTTTTGCGTTGAGCAAAAGGCATCCCATCGCTCTGCAGCGGTGAGCTCCTGAGCTCGCTCCGGCGTGGCCAGGGATGGTTCAGGGCATCTCACCGCTGCCCTGGGGTCGAGTGGATTCAGTTTTGTCCAGGTGAGGGGCAAATGCGGCCAGCTCTGACTCCGGACCCGTGTCTCTGGGCAGAGATTCTAATCCCAAGCGGTTGCATCCGTACGGGGAACACAACACGGTGCTCAGGCTTAGCGGGTACTCTACGGCTCCTGGAAGGAGGTTGGAGCGAGGGGGTTCGGATAGGACAAGAGGAGATGGCCTCAAGTTGCGCCGGGGGAGGTTTTGGATGGACATTAGGAAAAATTTATTCACTGAAAGGGGTGTCGAGCGTCGGAACGGGCTGCCCAGGGAAGTGGTGGAGTCGCCATCCCTGGCGGGATTTAAAAGATGTTTAGATGTGGTGCTGAGGGACACGGGTTAGTGGTGGACTTGGCAGTGCTGGGTTGATGGCTGATGATCTTCAAGGTCCCTTCCAACCTAGACCGTTCTCTGATTCTGCTCTGGCTATTAAGATGACACTAATTGGGTTAAGGGTGGTATTGCACGGTTGTGTGTCACTGCTGCTTGCTCTGGAGCTGCTCAGGGCTTTGCTAGGCGTGATTGCCATGAGATGGTCACATCTCCCAAGTGACAGATCCCAGCTGGTCACGGCTGCTGTGGCAGATGCAGCAGCGCCAGCAGTGTCGCACTCGTATCGGTTTGGCATATTCGGTATAAATTGTCATAACCCACCTCATGCCGGGGCGCTCCACAGTCCCAAAGCCAAGCGATGCCAGAGCAGCATCCCTGGGAGCTGAATTCGGCGGGGGGAAAGGGAAAAACAAGGAATTGCGTCTTCGCGCCGCTGTGGGTTGGGAAGGTAAAGGGAGAATTGGCATGACACGAGTCAGACCGGCTGGGAAAAAGCCCCGTTTCTACCCCCTTTACGTCCTCCCTTGGTCTGCTGAGGTTGCTCCTGTTGTGTTAGGGCTTGCGAAGACTCAGCTGGGCTGCTTGAAGCCACCTCCCGTGGGCACGGCGGGCACACGCCAAGGTATGGCACTGCGTGGTCCCGCTCATCTCTAGGCTTCGCAGGTTCACGTCTTTGCTAGTGGCTGAAAAGGTTGATTAAAAAGCCAGCGCTAGAAACACGATAATCCTAGGAGGGCCTCGGAAGCAGAAATCTTGTATTTTGGCTGTCAGTAAGCTCTAGAAATGCTGGTAAACACTGATTTTTTTTGCTTCATTTGGATGCAGGGATGAGCCTATGGGAGACTTTGGGGAAGCAGAGCTTGTTTGCATGCATGTTTAAGCGCACAGGCGGTGTCGTACACATGTTGGCATACACTTTGGTTCACTTCACTTGCATCCCGCGTAGGCAGCCATGCAAGGAAATTACTTCTGCATGGGTTGTGTTCCTCTATTACAATAAAGGACCAGCAGCTGGTGAGCTCCTACCGCTCCTCGTCTGCCTCCCCTCGGACCAAACAACATCTCTTCTCCGGTGTAACTTATCTCTTCTCCACTCAACACATCTCAAAGTGGTTTTGGTGTCCTACTCTACTGCTTTCCTATTGCCCGTGGCTCCTTAGGAGAGAAGGGGGGGTGATGGAAATGCCGTCTGTGATGGCGAGATGCTGGGTTTTGATGATGATGAGGGCTCTGTCCTGCTGCCTGCGACATCTACGCCTTCTGGCGTGAATAGCTCAGGTGCCCATCTTGCGTGCAGCAGCGTAGGTTGGAAAGTCCCTGGTAAGCTCTTTCCAGCCGGATTTCTGGGGTGGCATCTCCTCTGGGAGGTTCTGCAGGAGTCTGGGATGCTTTTGAGTCTTTTCCACCAACTTGCGCCCAAAAGGGGAGAGGGTTTGGTGTAGGCTGCTTGGTGCGGGGAGGGGAGAAACCACCCAGCGACAGCTGCTGCGGGAGGAGAGGCGGCGGCGTGAGCTCAGCCGTTACCCGGGCCTTGGAGGATCCCCAGATGAGGGTATTGTTGTTAATTCCCCGATGGTGGTGGTGGTGGGGGAAACTTTGATCAGAGCTTGCGCCTCATTAGACATCGGAGAATTGAGCCGTGAGACACCGATCCATAGGCAGCCAGGCTTCATTAGTTCTGCTGCTCGTGGGACTGCTTGTTTAAGGAACACGTAGACGCTAAAAAATTGACTTTTTTTTTTAATTATTTTTATGAGGACTCGATTTCCACACCCCCACACCCCCCATGTATCTTTGCTCGGAGGGCTCTAGTGAGATCTTCGCAGCAGGCTTTGGGCAGCCAAAATGGGGATGTTTTCCTTCATCAAAGCAAGGCAAAAAGTTTTCTTTGAGCTGAATATTAATGTGCGTACCCGTCTGCTGCGCCCAAGGGACCGTATTTTGGCTCCTATCCCCCGGGGGCCAGGTTTCCAGCTCAGGCTCCCGCTCCCCCGCCGCATGTCCGTGTTCCTCCTGATGCCGCATTGCGGGACCTGAATCCCGACCCGGTGGTTTCGATTCAGCCCCCCCAAAAAAACAACCCCCCAAGTTAAACACTACGGTTGAAGAACGCCGGGCAGCAGAAACGTCAAAAAGAAACATTTTGCCATTTCCCAACCGCACCTTTTCAGAACTGTCTGAAAACAAATAGAGGGAAAAGGCAGAGGGACTTGTCAGCCGTGGTTTTTGGGGGCGGGCAAGCAGATTTTGGAGCAGCAGATGGATGGAAACCTGGGCTGGCTTTCACCGTTAAAGCAGAACAGGTTCGGGTCTGGGTTTTGGAGAGCTTGGCGTGATGGGGTTGCGTGAGCTGAGCTGTGGGGGTTTCCGTGCTCAGCTCTGCCCCTGGCTTCGGAGGAGCATCCCTCCCGGCAGCCTTCCCAACGTGGAGGGCACGGCGGCGCCTCGGTAAGCGTTAATTCCTCTTAAAAGGCCTCGCTTGAAAGACGCGGAGGCGGATAAACGGGGCCTCTGAAAAGCCCGATTTGTGCCATTCTCCTTCTCAGCTGCGCTCGGAGAAGAGAAGTGGCGGAAACACAGAAGCCCCACGTGCTACAGACGGACCCCACGGCTGAGGGGAAGGAGTGACAGGCTGGCGGAGCGCGTTCCAGTCGAGATCACAGCCCGGCGAGAAAATAGAAGCAGACAAGGTAGTCCTGCTATTGCCTCCAACCGACTTGATAGAGGAACGGAGAAGAAAAGCCGAGCGCGGAGCAGATGAGAGAGACATTTGCCTCCTTGTGTGCAGGCTGACAAGAACCGGGGATGGAGGAATTCATTGCGGGTTCTCTGTCGAGTGGAGAAGGGGGCGGGGGGTGGGGGGGGAATAGGAAGCCATCCAAGCTGATTAGTGAGAGGTCTCTCAAAGAGACAGGCTGGCTGGATTTAATTCCCTAGTCAGCATTCCCAGTACATTGATCTCCTCCTAAGTAGGAGGGAGGGGGAGCGGAGAGAAGGATGGTGGGGAGCGGGGGGGGGGGGCGGGGAGGAGAGAAAAATAGGTTAGGAGGTGGTGAGAGAATGAAGGCAGAGGGAGAAAAACGAGGAGTGGAGGAAGAGAGGAGGGAAGTGGAGAGGAAAAGGGCAGGGATGGAGAGGGGGCAGGGATGCAGAGGTGGCGGGGATGCAAAAACCAGCTTTAGTGATGTCCCGGCTGTGCCATCAGCCGGCACCAGAGCTGCCACCTGCCAGGGAGGCATTACTGGCGAATAACGAAGGACAACCCAGCTTGGTTGTCCTCTGCGAGGTCCTCCTTGCCCGGGGTAGGGATGGGAGCGGTTGTCCATCGCGCTCCCAGCCGTGACGGAGGAAGGGCGGGGGATGCAGGAGCAGCTGGACGTACCCCTGCCCCGTGCGGGTGAGGAAGGAGGATGGCCAGACGCTGAGAGACGTGCTCCAGAGCACGGGGCAAACGCAGGTAGCTTTAGCATCCCATACCTCCTGCAACACCGGGGCTGGCGATGGGAGAGATTAAGCCTCCGCAAGACAGGATCTCCCACTTGCAACAAGCGTGAGGCTTTAATTTCTAGCCCCAGCTGGTTGTGAGATATCGGGCATTAAAAGCACATTATTCTGATTACCGTCTTACTTCTTTTTCCACTTACATCCCTCACTTGGATTTCAGCTTGGTTTTTAGCGTGTACTCCCTCAAGATCCACCGGTGCCAGAAGTCAGTGCTGTATACCATTCGAAAGCTCAGCCTCCCAAGCTTTCAGATGGTATAATTAAAGCATTAATCTCTTACTCCAGCAGCCTGCAAGACAGCAGCTGCTAAAATAACATGGAAGGACTGCTACACACACACAAAAAAAAAAACAACCAAAAAAAAAAAAACCCAACAAAAAAAAAAGGTGCTTTGCTTCCAAGACAACTGCAACAACTTTTGGGGTCAGCAAACGTCCTCTTGCGCTGGGGAAGGCTGCAGGGGCAAGAACAGTTCTGGCCTTTGAAACTAGAGGCTGCTGTTGAGTCTCAAATCTGCTCCCCCCCCCTTAAAGAGTCGGGACCCGCCGGGAGGGCGAAAGGGGTTTGAATTTGTTCATGCTTTGTTGGGCCTGGGGCGGGCTCCTCGGCGTCCGAACCGGCTTCGTTCCCGTCGAAACACCTTTGGGGGAAACGCAGTCTGGAGCGCGGGCCTCGCTGGGAAGAGACGGCGGCGCCGTGCGAGACGAGGGTCCGTAGCGATGCTGTTGGATGCAGTCTCAAAAATTGTTTGTTTTTTTTCCCTTGACATGGGAACGTTGATTATTTCCTTTTTTTTTTTTTAATTTTATCATCTTTGTGGGAGCCCTGGTTTTTTTTTCTGGTTTGTTTTCTTTTTTTTTTTTTTTTTTTTTTTTTTTAAAAAAAAAGATGCTGTTGCAAGTAGCTGGACTTAATCTCTGTGAAGAATATTAAATTCTGGTGCAATATTGAGCCGTAGGAGACAGAGGGCTGGGATACCCTGTGTGGGAGCTCTGCAATAAGGGACGGCTCCCTGCTGTTTGGCTGCAGCAGGACTGAAGAGTAGGTACCGGAGCGTGACTTTATCGAGATTACCGCTCACCTGTAAGGCTGGGGAGGTCTGTTGCCACTTGACAGAAGGGTGACAACGAGTGTTTAGCCTTGATTAAACACCGAACGTTGGCTTCAGAAGTTCCCCGCCCCTGCAGGAGCCCCAAATCCCTTCTGTCCTGTGCTTTTGGCATCCAGCTTGCACAGGGCAAAACATCTGCAAGGAACAAGGCGGGGAGGTTTGGGATCTTGACTCACCCTTGCGAAGGTCCAGTCTGGGGCTTGCGTAGATATAGAAAGGAGAGTAACCTGGGGAGAAAAATGATACTCTGGAGCTTGTGGAGGTGCCCTGCTCGCTTGCAGGCTGGGATGGCACCATGCCCCGGGTAGCAGGACCCGTGACTCTCCGTAGCAGCCTTTGGAGAGGAGCGAAGCCTTCGTTCACCTCGAAACGCGAGCCATGAGCTCCGGTAGCGGGAGAACAGGCTCCTCCCGAGGCGCTGTGGCCTCTGAGCCCAAGCAGGGCTTCTCTTCCTCGAGGTGTGAGCTGCCAATGATTTTCATAGCTTGATTAACGCTCTTCAGACGGATGTCCACTGGCCGCTGTGGAGGAGCCAGGAGAAGATGGATGTCTTCCATTACTTGATGTAATGACTGTGAGGCAGCCTAATGAAACCTTTAGAACCAAAGTTTACCGAGAGCCCTGCAAACAGTGATCAATAGCCGGAGCTCCAGGGTATGGATTAGTGGGGGCCATGCTGCAGGAGACCGGCGGGGAGAGGGGATGGAGTCAGGAACGCTGGAGCAGGGAAAGGATGGAGGAGGAGGGATGTCTTGGGCGTGAGATGGGATATGCAAGGAGGAGAGGTGGGTTGTGGTGGGTTTTGTTGCTCCCACAACTCGTGCCTGCCTTTGTTCATCTCTCCAGTGCAGCATCACTGGCTTTTCCGTTCCCTCTGGGGGAAAAATCACTGCGTCTCCAGGCTCTAAATTGCCTGCAGAGCTCCCTCGCTGCCTTCCTTTGGCTGCAGTGCCCTCGAGGAAAGAAGGAAGGAGCACAAAATCCTTGGGAATCGGTAAAAATTTCTCCCGGAAGAATCAAGGTGGGTCTAGGCTGGAGGGGAAAGAAAAAAAAAAAAAAAAAAAAAGGGCAAAATAAACCTCTTGGCCACATCCAGGAGCTGCTTGAAGCTCCCCGCTGCCCATGCAACCCAGGGGGACCACGGCCAAAAGCAAGCCCTGACCCAGGCTGCTCTGTGGCTTCTGTGAGCCATTGCATCAGTCTCCCCTGTGTGCTGGTCGTGAAAAATTAGTGCAGCACAGCCGGTTTTAATTGACTGGCCTGTTGGTAGACGGACAACAACCCCGGGAAAGTGATCTAAGCGTACACTTAAGGCCATCTCTGCACGCCTGGCTGCAACGCGACGCTGGCAACCTGCTTTATGGACCTGGACTTTATTACGCTGGGAGCAGGAAAGCGCGTTCCCAGCCGAAGAGAGGTTAGTCTGCAGTTTTCAGCTGAGCGAACAGGTCGGGCAGGGTGTCGGTGTTAAGCAGGAGATGTCCCCTAGCTTTTGCTTGTGGCAGAAGACAACTCCTTCAGGCTCCTGTCCCTTGCAGCTGGCGGGTCCCACCTGCGGGAGCCGTGGTGTTGGGAGGGCAGGGACGTGGTGCTTTTAGCATCGCCAGGCGCCGGCGGTAATGGCATCCACCTGCTAGCACACAATACTGGAGGAATAAAAAATGCTCCATTGTGCCTCTGGAATAGCTGCAATTAACAAAAACTGAGCAGCCAAGGGCTGGATTCATCTCAGGGAGGCTGTGGGTGACGGCTTGAAATGTACCCACAAGCGCTGATTGGGGTCTCGAGCCTAATTAGCCCCCAAGAGGCACCCAGTTAGGATGCAAGACTGACGTGGTGCAGGCTCCGGGCAGGTCTGTCTTGCCCAGGAGTGTGTGAGGAAGGGCCGAACACCGTCCTCGAGATGCTGTCGACCCGCAGCCGTAGCAAAACGGGCACGTAGGCGGTATCGGAGCCTCTGCCGTGCTGGGCAAAGCCATCGCCCTGCTAATGGCCACTGAAACACTGCGAGAAGCCATCTCCAGCCTTGAAGATGGGCTTGAGCTCTCCAGACGAGACGCCTAAGGCGTGTGGAGCGTGGTTGTCTGTGGCAGAGGGGCTCACATCCACACCTCAGGACCAGGGGCCACTTTCGTCCCTCTTGGTTAACGGCAGCCAAGCCCGTGAATCCAGATGTGGCCCAGCTGTATCCAGGCAGGTCTCCAGCCTCCTGGGAAATGGTGCTGATGCCAGGCAGAGCCCTTGGGGTTGTACCGAGGAACGCTGCGGTATATATATATATATATATTTTTCATAGGCCAGAGCCATAGATTATGGCTCGAGACCTGTGTTTTATTCATGACTCAGCCATTTCCCCGTCTACAAAGTGAGGGTGAATGATACATTCTTCCTTTAGAAAGAGCTTGTCGTCTCCAAGTGGGTTAAAAACGCTGGCAACAATGCACGTTAATGGACCATTTTCACTTTTTCGAGTTCCAAGAGAAAGTTTTCAGAGAGGATAATTCTTATTTTATCTGTATTTTACTACTGCGAGGTGCGTGGCAGAGGGACGATAGCCGCATCCCAAGCGGGAAGAGGAGGGAAGGACCCTTTGAGTCCACTCTCTGACGTGGCGTGGGGACTCGGTGTGCTGAGCAAGCACTTGTAAATCAAGGCAGCAAAAATTAAAGGCCCCAGTAATGGCCTGGATTAATCTGCTCTGACTTCCATGGCTAAAAGTTGGATGTCAGCGTCGGGGTTGTTTTGCCTCGGGCTCCCTACTTGTTGGTGGAGAGAAATAGGCATCTCTAGAGGCCATTTATCTCCTCCCAGCCGGGCTGGTTGGATGAATTGCCCTCTGGAGGTGCTGGTCCCTCTCCCCATTGACAAAGGGAGCTCTGGATACTTTTCATACATTTCTATTAAAAACATAGAGGGAGGGGGATGAAGGCGGATCCTGCCTGTGGGATTGAAAGGAGGCAGGTCTGCAGCTGGAGGGGGGCTTTGGGCGCAGAGCTGCAGGGGTGCTCGTGGTAGCTATACCTAAAGTAAGGGGATAACCAGCATTTTCGGACCTACCCTCTCCCCTGTTTCGCACCCCAAGGAGTGTTTTCCCCACTGAGTCTCCCAGTGGAAGCTGGAGTTTCTCTTGCCGTTATAGTCGTGTATCCTTCATGGTTTGGCACGAAAACCAGGCACACGCATTTGCCGTGTGGCTGCGTCTCGCACGTACAGGCACGAGACCCTTAAACTACTGGTTTTCACGAATGCCAGCGGGCAAATAACACAGGTTCAACTAGCAAAGATTTGCATGTAGACGCTAGAGTGATGGGCAACATTATAAAATCATAAACCGGAGGAAATGGAAATGCCGGGCTCCTAACTACCAAACCCCTAAGCTCCGCGTGTTTTGTCTTCCCTAAAAACCATTCCAGAGATGTCAGAAACAAACTACACGCTTCCACAGTCTCTTGTGTCCTCCTTCTGTATTTCAAATGAATAATAGATAAAGGAATCATTTTATTTAAAGAGAATGAGTTGAATGGAGTTTGCTTTATAAAAAAAAAAAAAAAAATCCACACAAAAAGGCGCCGCGGCACTCGTCCCTGATTGCTATTATAAAAGAAAACTTCCTTTTTTTTCATTTATTATTGAAGTAAATTAGGTTGATTGTCAGAAACTTGTGTGTGGGGTAAAAACGTTGCCATTGTGAGCGGCGGTGAGATGAATGCATTTAATTTACCCCTTCGGTACGTTCAGCAGGCGGCCGGTGAGCGGCTCTGGCTCTCGGCTCCCCTGCCTCCTCCCCAAATTTCCCGTGGGATTTTCCATGGTGGGATTTTTATCTCTTCGCAGGGACATCTTTTCCCCTCGCTCTAGGGCTGGGGAGGGAAAAAGAGGACAAGGTGTTGGCTTCTTCCCTCCTGCCTCTTGACGGGGTGCCGTAGCAGCCAAGTCCTTGCCTGGCGGTTGTTTTCAGAGCCAGAAAATTGCCTGAAAGCTGCTCAAAACAGGCAGGAGTCAGGTGTCGCTTCCAGATTGCCTTGGCCTTGTGGTTTCCTCCGTCGGAGCCGCCGGGGAGCAAGGCTGTATCCTCGGGCAAAGGATGAATCGGCAGCCAAGGGGGGATGGCTGGTTTTTGGGAGGCTTGCTGGGGCTTTGCTGGGTACCAATGGATGCGTAGCAGAGTCGTTATCACAGAGACAAAAGTATTTTGGTGCCGCCGTGGGCATCCTGTGACTTTGTTGGAAGTCAAGCTGTGGATAAACAATTTTCGGCTCGGGACAAGGCATGACAGATCTCTTGGTAGCCCTCCAAAAGCACCGTTTCTGATCTTGCTTGGATCAGAGGGATGCTGCTGACTTCAGGCCCGCATCCAGCTCTTCCATGGGTAAACGCAGCCCCCTCCCAGCTTGCGACGGAGAAGACATCGCTCCTGTCTTCCTCCGGTGCTTCCAGGCGCCAGGAACAAGACGAGGGAGCATTTGCCTCTTGGAAATGAGTGGCAACGGTGGGGATCCTAACAAACGTGCTGTAGGGGTGCGGAGGGTGTGGGCAGAGCTCCCGGCCAGGGGCAGCGCGAGCAGGAGGGAAAGGCGTTCGTCAGCTGGGGTTAATTGGGAGCGATGGGGAGGGAAGACGTCGCCCTTGAGATTTCAGCCGTTGAATTCAAGGTTATTGCTCGTTCGCTGCTTGTTGGTAGGCCGGGCAGGCGGAGGCTAAATCTCTGCGTTTCCCCTCGCTGCACACCTTGAGTGCGTGCAAAACCCACGTCTGGGTCAACAGCGGTGGAGGCTGAGGTAAGGTGGAAAATTCCTGGGGGAAGCCCAGCTGGAGAGAAGACGTGGGCTGAGCCGTGCGCTTCGCTGCTAAACGCCGGCGGTGCAGGGAAATCCTTTGCTGGAAGAACAAATGAACCCAGAGCAAATGAAGGGCAACATCTTGAAGGGGAAAGGGGGAAAGGGGGGGGTCGCAACCAGCTCTGCGCTAGAAGTGGTTGCTGATATAAATCAGCAGTGAAGGGAAATCTTAAGAGGAGGGTGATGCTGAGCTGTACTCTCCGTGAGCATTAGCTTAACGTGCAGGTGAGAACGATGTTCCTGCGTATTTGCGTTTCATTTGAGTGTTTGAAACTCACCTTGCACAAGGCTGTGACCGTACAACGTGTCGTAGGCATCGTCCTCCACCCCATAGATGTGTGTTAACGCCGTGGAGGAGCCCTGGGTGTTTTTCGGGAGGCGCACGGCACAATAACCACGAGGTGAGCCACGTAAAGCTCCAGTGACTTCTGGTAATCACTGAGCGTAAGAGCTGAGGGCAAGAGCAAATGAAGGATGTCTTCTTGGAGAGGAAAGGCGGAGAGAAGGAGCCACAGCAGACCTTGGCACTCAAAATGTTTGCCGCTCTAATATTGCTGGCTGGAAGCGTGATTCCTCTCTCTGCCAGTAGGTCTATGCACACAAAACTTCCACCGCGGTTGCAATTAGACAGCTCTAAAGTGTTTTTTTCTGTCATTGCTTGTTCTGCCCAAGGAGCAGGACAACCTGTCGCGGTAACCTGTCCACACCGTATAGCACAGAGCCACTTGTATGCAAACGGAATCGGAATGCTTGGAAAAGCCAGGGCAGGTTCTCGGGTTGAGTTGTTTCTTGTTTGGATTGGCAAAATCAGTGCCAGCAGCAACTTCTTGAGAAGAATCTCTCCAGCCGCCCTTTTTTTTGGGCTTTATTCTCACCAGAAGTCCACTGCAAACGGGCAGGAGGAGAAGGCAAAGAGGGAGCAGGTTTAACTGAAACTTTCCCCCGTTTTTATCGTGGTTTGTTTTAGCTTGAATTTCAGGCGAGGCGCGGGCAGGAGGTGGTGATACTGTGATAGCAGAAACCCAGCGAGCAGTTTGCATGCCAGACTTTTGGGGTTTGACGGCAGGGTTGGCCGTGCAGGATGGCGCTTCCCAAGATCTATTGAGGATCAGCTGTAGCAGCGCAATGAATTTAGGGCCAGAAGGGACTTTTAGATCACATAAACAGGCCCCAGAAAGTCATTAGCTACCTCTTTCCTGAGCCTAGGATTTCGTGTTTGTCGAACATAAATCTTCCAAAAAGGTGTTCAGGGTTGATTTAAGGATCTCGGGAGATGCTGAATCCAGGACTGCCATTGGTAGTGGATTTTAAAGGTTAATCACCCTCGCTGCTAAACATTTGTGCAGTATTTAATTTGTCTGTCTTTAACTTCTGCTTGTTGGTTATTGCTGTGTCTTTCCCTGCCAGGAGAAATCACCTGGCATTTTCTCCTTTGATCAAAGTGGACCTCCCTCTTCTCTCCCCCACGAACTAAAGAGTTTCATAGAATAGTTTCTCCATGTCCTTCAGCTCAGCTGGTTTTTATCACCCGATCCGTCCTCACAGCTCTCTTCCCTTCCAGTTTTCTCCAACTTCCCTTTTTTGAGTTATTTTTTTAATATGAATATTAGAAGGAGGGGAAAAAAAAAAAAACCAACACTTCAGAAGGGCTCTGCAAAACCGAGGGGAGATTTTCAAAGCCGGAGCCGGCAGGATTCCAGGGGGATGGGAGAGGGTATGGTCCGTGTCGTGCTCCTCCTCCGCAGAAATAGCCCAGCTAAGCATAGGGGGGGCCTGGCTACTGCTGGGCTTGGGCCAGAAACAGGGCTGGGGGGGGTGGTGGTGGATAAAAAGCTTTTGTGTTTTTAAAAAGTGTAATAGATTTTAAATTGCGTTTCCTCTAATGAATGAGTCACCCAATTACCACAGCCTGAACACCTGTGCCCGAGATTTGAGGTCTCCAGAGAGGCTTTCACTTCTAACAATATTTATTACAATGAGTGTTACGGCATTAGATGGGCTCGGCGAGGAGGGAGGCGGCGGTCGTGGGCAGCCCTGGGTTATCTTCCCCGCAGATGCTCCAACGCCGCGGTGGTGCCACTGGCGTGCGTGGCATGAATTTCATAGAATCACAGAATGGTTGGGGTTGGAAGGGACCTTAAAGATCATCTCGATCCAACCCCCCTGCCCTGGGCAGGGATACAAGATCAGAAGGGGGATTCCCTACTGATAGGACTTGGAAACACCAATGTCGCTCCCAGCCCATGGTCTCCTCGCAAAACCCTGGCAAAGAGGTAGGTTTGTAGAATCACAGGATGGTGAGAGTTGGAAGGGACCTTTAAGATTTTCCAAGTGTGCATCCCCCGGTGATGTCCCTAAAGCACTTTGTCCCCTTCCATCCTGCTAACCCGTCGCTCTTGAAGGAGGACGTGCATCTGGAGACCAAGTCATACGAGGAGAGGCTGAGGGAACCTCATTGCCCTCTACAACTACCTGAAAGGAGGTTGGAGAGAGGTGGGTGTTGGCCTCTTCTCCCAGGTGAATAATGACAGGACCAGAGGAAAAGGTCTGAAGTTGTGGCAGGGGAGGTTTAGATTAGATATTAGGAAGAATTACTTTACTGAAAGAGTGGTCAGGCACTGGAACAGCCTGCCCAGGGAGGTGGTTGAGTCACCATCCCTAGAGGTGTTTAAGAAACATCTAGATTTGGCACTTCAGGGCATGCTCTAGTGGCACAGATTGTAGGGGTTTTTTGTGTGTGTGTGTGGTTGGACTCAATGATCTCAAAGGTCCTTTCCAACCATGAAGATTCTGTGATGCTGTGTTCATAGAATCACAGAATGGTTTGGGTTGGAAGGGACCTTAAAGACCATCCAGTGCCACCCCCTGCCCTGGGCAGGGACACCTCCCACCAGCCCAGGTTGCTCCAAGCCCCGGCCAACCTGGCCTTGAACCCCTCCAGGGATGGGGCAGCCACAGCTTCTCTGGGCAACCTGGGCCAGGGGCTCACCACCCTCACAGCAAACAATTTCTTCCCAATACCTCATCTAAACTTCCCCTCTTTCAGTTTAAAGCCATTCCCCCTTGTCCTATCGCTGTTGTGGTTGGGCTGATACCCCAGGTGGCCCAGGACCATCCAGATGGGGAGAACTTGCCCTGAGCTACTACCTGGAGACACACCAAGGGCGCTCTCTTGGGGTTGTTTTTTTGGGGGGGGAGTAAGTGAAGGAGCAACTGCCACACAGCTAGGTCTGGTTTAATGCCTGCAAAGTTGTGCAATCACCAGGGAAAGGAGCTGAAGAAACCCGTATCTGCAGCAGAAACTGGGTGAAACCAGGGGCTTGTCTGCTCAGCTGATGGAGCCGTGGCTCCCTCAGTGCTAAAAAAAACTGTGGAATTTATCAATAACCACAAACCACCTGAGCCTGAGCCGGCTCCTTGTGCTGTGAGCTGCGCTGCTGCTCAGAGGAATTGGGTTTTGCCCTGCCTGGGCCTGAGGAATTGCTTCCCGGGTGGTGGGTGTTGGGGGGGCCACCTCCTCCTGGGATAAAAGGCAGCCAGGAGGGAGGTTTGGGCAGCCACGCAGAGGAATGGGAGGAGAAATACCTTTATTTTTGGCGTCATGGGCTGTGCTGAGGAGCTCCATCGTGTTTGCTGCCTGGAGATCATCTTCTTGCAAAACGGGAGAGGGATTTTAGGCATCGATTCCCCCTCCTTCAAAATCCATGTTGCTTTTGGAGCCTTGGTGGTGTCGGCAGCGGGCGCCGCAGCGCTTTGTGGTGGGTTATTATCCGTCTGCTCTGCCTCTTCGGCTCAAGCCAGAGCTTAAAAGGTGTTTTTGAGCCTTGCTTCCGCATGGGATGCCAGATGGGAGATACCGGGATCCCCGGCTCGAGTTATCGGGTGTGTGGCTGCGGGGGGTTTGGGGTTAAGTGAGAAATGATGGGGAAGGTGGATGTGGTAGATGAAATAAGGGGAAAATGCTCTTTTGCTGCCCATCCCCTGCTCGTTTTGAAGGACGTCGGAGGCCGTGCTTTCTCCTGGGGCATCCCTGCAGGACGCCAGTGGCTTGGCCCTGTGTTTGCTGGGAGGAAATACCAGTAAAGCCAGTGCTTGGGGGGGACGACAAAATTGCCCTCCCGGTGTATGTGTGCTGCCAGGCGAGCCTTCCCCGGAGCAAATGAACACTGCGTCCCTTCGGATAGCAGGGAAAGGGCTGCGATGTGCCCCGCCACCCTCCCCTGTGTGACACCCCCCACACCTTGAGCAGCAAAAGAAGGCAAAGACCCATCCCAGCTGCAATATTGGCTGTTTCTTGCTCAGATGTAAAAACTTCTAGGGGGGGAAAAGATGTGTTTTTTCAGCAGCTGGGTGCCCGTCGGGGTGAGAAAACCCACACTTCGGAGGCATGGGGGGGCGGGGGTGGGCCGAGATGGCTCAGTTTTGACACACCCGCCCCAGCAAACCCAGGGGATGGTTGGAGAAGGGAATTAAGATAGCATCTCGCCCGGTAATTTCGCATCCCTCCCACTCCCGCGTGGGCAAGGGTCGGGGCCGCGAAGCCCCGGGTGGCGTTGGGGATGATGGGCGAGCTGTTTCGGCGCATCACCCCGGCAGCGGGCTGGGGCCGCGCCGGCTCCGCGGCGATCAGGGGTATAATTATCCCAGCTCCCGTCCTCTCCGTGCTCCGCCAACGCTTCCGCAGGCCAGAGGGCTGAACTGATGTATTTATGCACCTTCCCCTCTCTGTGTTTAAACAGCACCTTGGAAAACGCAGTAAAAGAAGCCACAACTCTTCTTCTCGGTGTCCTCTAGGGGTTTTAATTTATTTTTATTGGGTTGAATGCCAGCTTCATTGTGTTTTTTTTTAGGTGGTTTGTTGTTTGTTTGGTTTTTTTTTTTCCCCCCAATGCTGGAAGTTGGCTTTACTGCAGAGCTGAGGTGGTGTAAAGAAATAGAGGCCGCTGAATTGCAGGGCGTTAATAGGTACGATGAGTCAGGTTAGCATGGAGGGATGCGGTAGAGCTGTCAATAAGCCGTGGGGTTCCTTTAGCTCCACGTTTAATAGCGAGGCCGTATTTTTTTTCCCCGTGTGGTTTTATGGGTTCAGGCCCCTGTTTTCGCTGGGGCACAGCCTGAATTCCCCGCTGGGTTCCTTGGCGCAGTCAGGTGCTTCTCCCGCATCCCTGTGCGTGGATCCCAGGGCGGGCCGAGGATGCTCAGTGCTTGAGGACAGTCTTCTCCCTCCCCCAAAAACCCGATCCCGCATAATTGCTGTGAAATTTATTACCTTTTCCACCTCAGGTGGGGACTGTGCAATGGAGAAGGTTTCTATGCGTCTCCTTAGGCCATTTTATTATGCTCATTAAAAAAATAATGTTAGAAATTGGTTTGGTGGGGGTTTTTTTGTTTTGTTTTGTTTTTTTTTTCTCAAGAAACAGTTGAATTCTTTGCACTTTGCGTGAACGAGCATCCTCTTCTCCTTGCAGGCAGGGCTTGCAGCCACCTCCACCCTCCTTGGCCACGCTGGACCGTTGCATCTCCTCGAGGAGAAGACATCTCCAAGGTACCGTGCGCTGGTTGGTTTTGTTTTTTTTAATTGATTATAAGCTGACGTGTGCCTGAAGGGCGTAAATCTGTTTTCAAAGCGTTTGACGGTGGTTTATTCTGTGTCTGCGAGGCGCGAGGTTGCCCGTACGGTGAGTTTTCGGGAGCGTGGTTTGATCCGGTTGGCGTTGGGTAACCTTGCTTCATCCACAACGGGAAGCTTTCAGAAGTGATTTTTTGCAAACCTGGAGATGTTTCGAGCTTAGGAGGCTTTTGACCTGTCTCATTTCTGCTCGCCTCTTGCCTTGCTAAGGGAGAGGCTTAGAAACGGGAATTACGTGAAATACGGTGTGAAATCTTTTGAGATACCTTAAGTCGTGTGCATACACGCAGAGGCGCTTCCATCCCCCTCAAAACTCCATCTCTCCTTCCTCAGTCGATCCCAGCAGCAGAACGCGGTATATTGTGGGTGGAAGCAGCTGAAGGACGTGGATTTAACGCTCCCCATCTCCCTCCCCCAGTTGGCACCCTGCCCCTTTTTCCCCTTCCCTCTCCGCGCTCCACCAGCACCCAAAAGCAAATTCCACCTTCAGATCCCGGCTGGGACCTGGGGATGGTGGGAACAACCTCCAGCAGGCTGGGGGCTGTGTGTTTGAGGTTCACGTGGGGTTTTTTTTAATGATTTCCCCCCCCCCCCCCCGCCCTATTTTGCAAAGCTGAGAACCATGTTAGAAAATACCTATTAGGCTGAGAAATTAATATTTCTTCCTAAATATAAGTTTCCAGCATCTACCTGTTGTTCCTACGTGGGTTGTGTGCTCTCCCCGCGGCTTTCCGGTGCTTTGCTGTTGCAAGGCTCAAACCTTGTTGGTCCGTGCTCTGGATTTCTCCTGTGCTTCAGGGTCTTTTTCCACGGCCTTTTGGTCTTGAAGAAATAAGAAAGCTTATAATGGGTGGGGGTGGGCTGTGCGTCATCTTTCCGAGGATGTTGGTAAAAAAAAAAAAAAAAAAAAAAACACCCCGAAACTTCAAAACTCGGGAAAGTTGCAGGTGATAAAGGGGGACCTTCTAGTTGCCGTCCCAGTTGCATCCCACCTGGGAGTCTATAATCCCAGCTGGCTGCTCCGGTCCGGCGCCAGCATCCCGCAGCACCGATGGGATGGGAGGGCAGAGACCATCTTTCTTCCGTCTGTGGCATCAGAGCTGCGTGATATCCCCTTCCCCAGGCTGCTGCCGTTGGAAAGGAAGGGAAAAGAGGAAGGAAACAGCCGGGAAAGGCAGAAAGAGGGGGAGAAATGGAGGGGAAGGAGCAATGCAGCTCGAACAACCTTACTGATCCCAGGCTTTTCCAATCGCTCTGTGTTTGCCACCTGATTTCATCCCAAACATCCTAAACGGAAAACAAAGCGCTGTTTCATAAACAGCAGTCGGCATTTCATTTCCCTGAATGTTCTGGTGGCAACTGCTAATTATTCCAATGATTTTTCCCCCCCACACTGTAATTATTCGGAACCGACTATTCACAGATTCCTCCATTGACTCCTGTCTCTGTACACGCGCCCGCTGAAATCTGTATATATTTCGGTGTCCTATTGAAAATTCAATAGGATCCAATTCCAGTTGCTCTCGCCTCCCCCTGCCCCCCCCGGTGCCTCCCATCTCCAATTTGCCGATGCTACAGCTGCAGGATGCAGAAGAAAGGATGCAGCGTCTCGCGCGGACGTAAACAGCGACGTCCAACTGAAACGGGGAGAGAAAAATTACTTCCTTGTACTACCACGCTCCTGACAAGAGCTGGCTCTTTCTTTTTTCTTTTTTTCTTTTTTTTTTTTTTTCTCCTCCTTCTTTCCCTTCTTTTTCTACCATGTTCAATTTTCTGACTCTGCCGGGCAGGTTACAGAACTAATCTCGAACGTGCTTTGAGCCTCTCCCGGTGTAACACCACACGCCTTTTAAAGACTGGGGCGGGGGGAGAAATTAAAAAGGAGCGTGCGGGGAATGCAATTAGTTCAGGACGAGTGGGAGAAGGTAAAATTGCAAATGCGGGTTGTTGTGGGGGGGGGAGGAATTGATCTTTTTCCAGGGCTGACTTTACCTGGGCTTGGTTTTTGGCAGCGGGAGAACGAATTAGATGGGAAGAAATTCCCTAGACGTGAATTAGATGGGAAGAAGCCTCTAGATGCTCTGCAGGGTCTCAAATGGCACACGTTTATTTTTCCCTCTGTCGTCTTCTCTGACAAAGGCTCTGGTGTTTGAGGCCTGACGGGTAATTGGAGGCTGGATTCGGAGGTGTCACACCAGTTCTCCAAAGGTGCTGGCTGTGTTTGGGCACCCCCAGCAAAGGTGTCACCTCTTCTCTGCCTGGGGTGCCCCTTCCAGAATTGAGAATATTGGTCGATAAATGGTGTCTGGTGGCTTTCCGTGTGTCCCCAGGTGCTGGTGAGTTTGTCCAAGGTGAGATCACCTGGGACATCGAGGTGGCTGCAGGCTCCTTGATTTGCTCGCAAGCCGAACTGGTGTGGTGGGGCTCTGAGCTTTGGCCATCTCGTTGTGTCCTCTACCTTCAGAGGGGCTGGAGAATCATAGAATCTTCATGGTCGGAAAGGACCTTTGAGATCACCGAGTCCAACCATACACACACAAATAAAACCCCTACAATCTCTGCCACTAGAGCGTGCCCTGAAGTGCCAAATCTAGATGTTTCTTAAATACCTCTAGGGGTGGTGACTCAGCCACCTCCCTGGGCCGTGCGAGTGTTTTTCACCCCTTGAAACGAATATCCCGCTGTCGGTTTTGGAAAAGACGGTTGTAAATGTAAAAAAAAAAAAAAAAAAAAAAAAAAAATTAAAAATAAAATCTGAGAGGTTTTGAGGGCAAGGTATTTCAAAACCACTATGTCTTGCAGCATCTTCCAGGCAGCTGGGCTTGAGTCTTTGTCTTCACTCTCCAAGTCCCGGAGAGGGTGGGAGGGAGCTTGAGGAGGCGGGGGGAAAAATAAAATGCCAAGGAAGGTAGGGATGTGCCAGGGCTGTGTCACCCTCAAGCCCAGAGGCACGCACACGGTAGTAAACATCCTCTATCTCCTCCAGCCATCTGTTTGCAGAGTCTTCGCCCGTGCGACAGTGCCTCTTCCCCGGGTGGCGTTGTTGCCTCCTTGTAATCCGTAGGTAAATAGACTTCTAATCAACTTGGAAAGCAAGGAGCGGAGGCGGTGAGC
This sequence comes from Larus michahellis, assembly GCF_964199755.1. NCBI lineage: Eukaryota > Metazoa > Chordata > Aves > Charadriiformes > Laridae > Larus > Larus michahellis. The sequence continues at coordinate 3,177,146 of NC_133912.1, forward strand.
CGCGATAAGAGTCCGGTTGGGACGGGGAGGGGGGGGACTAACGGCAGCACGTGGGATGCTGGAAAACGCCCCCCCAAGATCTTTGGAGTAAGGAGGAATCGGGTTTGGTTTGGGAATGAGGGAATAAATTAAGGGGATAGCGGGACCAAGGAAGCTGTGGCCGTCGAGCACCTCCCCGGAGGCATTTAGCACCTTGGCAGGTCAAACCCCATTGTTTCACTTCTGCGACACGCTTGAAATTTCAATGTCAATGAAAATTTTATTCCCCGGGGAATGCTGATCGCCGCTCCCTCCGATTTTGTGGCTTTGAGGAGGAATTCAAGGAATTTGGGGCTCTCAGAGAGCCCCATACTTGGGCAGGAATTTTTCCTGGCTGAGCCAACCCCTTCTCCATCCACCCTTTTTTTTTTTTTTTGTGTGTGTGTGTGCTTGTTCCGCAACGTTCATCTTATCCCTCGGCACGTAATTTGCCACCGGTTCAATTTTAATGGGAAACAAGGCGTGCTCAGCGCCAGAGCCGCTGGTTGCTGGGGTTTTTATCTCTGAAGGGTTCCTTGTAACGCTCTGGGCTGCTTGGGGAGAGCCTGCTGCCGAGGCTGGCGTGCCTTAGACGTCGCAGACCGGAGCTAAAAACGTGCCCGGCAAGAATTCCCCGTTTTTGTTTTTTTTTTTGGCCGGGGGGGGGAGGTGTTACGGGGCATTGGGAGCTGGGGTGGTGACCCGGTGCCCTTTGGTACATGGCATTACCGTGTTTAATGTACTCGGCGCTAATCTTTCTCCAAACAGAAGCGATCTTGCTGAGTTCAGCACGGGAGGAGCAATAACCGATGAAGGAGATGAGATTAAGAAAACTCACAAGAATCAAACGCGCTAGAAAGGGCTGGGGAAGTGCCAGGGGCGCTGCAGTCAATGACCTCCCTGGGAATTGAGGACAAATAAAATCCATGCCCCGTCTCCCTCCTCCCAGGCGCCTTCTGCTGATGCCGTAGCCCTCCCCTCCCTGCGGTGACCGTAGATGGGGCTTTCAGGGTTATTTTTTTTTTTTTTTTCCACACTCGGAGTACGGCAAATCCTCTGGGCCATGGGGCCGAGGCGAGGATCCGTGTCACTGCATTCGGAAAAACGAACCTCTCCAGCTCAAGGAGAGTGGCTTCAGTTGGCAGTAGCGTTAGGCGCTTTATTCTGTCTGGAACAGCCTGGAGAGGGCAAACAAAACCTCTGTGCTCTTGTTTCCAAAGGCTCTCTGCAAGGCAGGGCTGATGGTGATTTTGGGTTGGGTGTGTGTTTTTGGTGTTTGGTTTTGTTTTTTTTTTGCCCCCCGCAAGCCAAAAACGAAGCCTGAAATTTGCCCGAATGCCATCGGGCTGGGATGAAAATGGCGCGCAGGGAATCAGCGATCCCAATCCGAGCTCTGCTGGGCTTGGTGGTCTTCAAGACCACCTTCAAGGAAGGTCTTCAACACTTGGAGCTGTTTGTAAATGCTAAACGCGGACTGGGGTGCGGGGAGGCTTCCATCCGAAACGGGGTGGAAGAAGGGTTGGGCGATGGGGCTGGAGCAGCGTGGTCTGTCCCTGTCCCCCACCCCCGCCACCCCCCGGCGCCACGGCATGTCCTTCACGGAGCCTGAGCATCCCGAAACATCCCGAGAGCGGCCGCTGCCTCGGCTCCCTACCCCTCGCGCCGCGCAGGCTGCGAGGATGACTTGGCAGTGATATATTTACTACAATTACCATCTCTCTTCCCAGAGGAGGGGAAAAAAAAAAAAAATAGATGAATAATATGTTTTGAAGGTGTCATGGAGTGAAAGCAAGAGAAGGAGCTTGAGCCTGAACTTATGAATAACTTATAGGCTTCCTCCCTTCATGCAGTCACTCCATTTGGGCTTATCTTTCTCACCCGTAGGAGGTGTAATTAAAGGAGCAAAGCCGGGCATCCACGCACACGTCTGTCTGGCTCCGCGTGTCCTGCGCACGCAAGGGCACGGCGGTGCCGGGACCCCTCTGGATGCAGACGGGGGCTGGGATACGCCTGGAGTTAGGCTTTATGAATTCCTCCCCCCTCTCCCAGTCTCTGTTCCTCATGAAGAAAAAAAGGGGTTATTGTCGCACGCCTCTCTGATATTTTTGAGAAGGGTTGCCCGAACTCTCTCCCCTTGCCCTGGGGAAACCCGGGAGCAGAAGTAACCCAGGATGGGGAAAACGCCGCGGGAGGAATCAGGCGATTCCTGCAACCTCCTTTTTAAAATCCGGGAGACTTTTTTGTTCAGTTCTTGACGCGGCTGGAAATCCCGTTCCTGACCCCGTGCGGTGACTCTAGCCTTTCCAAGTCTTATTTTTTTTTTTTTCTAGCCATGAAATGAGAAGTAATTTTGCTCTTGTCTCAACACCTTTCTCTGCTTTCTCTATTTTGACTTGAAGAGCTCAAGGGAGGGACTGGTTTTTTTTTGTTTTTTTTTTTTTACCGGGTGTACATACAGAGTCTAAAAGAACGGAGCCAGGATCTTATCAAAGGCTTGTGAATGCTATTGTAATGCATATAGTAATTATAGGTACGTATACGGAGGGATGATGAAAAAGAAAAAGCCAATGAAACATGGCATTTCCCTCCGGAAAAATGTTAGCGGAATAAAACCACGCCTGGGAGTATGTCAGTTCCAAGCAAAAAATGTCTATTAAAAATTATGCAGTGCTGTTCAGCAAGGTCACAACGCTCCTTTTAAAGCCAGCTAGAGGTTTCGTTTCAAAGCAGCGTGTCGCTGCCTTTTTTTTTTTTTTCTCTCCTTCCCCCCCGCCCCCCCTGCAGAATTTTAGCTGAGGCGTTGTACTTTTGGCCTTCTATTCGGATTTTGAAGCGGGGTGGTGGTGGTTGGAACGTCATCTCAAATTTGGTGGCAATTTCAGCCCAAAGGGGCCTTCTTGCAGCTCGCTCTGCGTATGGTATCGCCGTTTAATGCCATGTATACGCGTGCGATTTCCAGTGAATAACTTTTTTCCCCCCACCCCCCGCCAAGTCCCCCTATCTCGGGAGCGCAGCCCTGCTATCTGGATGTTGGTATCAGCCCGGCGTGTAGATATGTATGAGCGTAATGGATATTAGGCATTTATTGCAAGGCATTCTGTTGAACATCACCTGCTGTTCGACATGAAAAGTTGATGTTCCACAAAAGCCACGAGCCGAAGGCTCCTTAAGAGCCGTTCTGGTGCAGCGGGTAAATAGACGTGCTCGGAACAAGCGCCGCCCGGATTAATAATGCATGGAGCAAATCCGTAGGAAGAGCAGCGACTGCGTAGGGCCTTCTTATAAACTGCGCTCGCTGCTTAGGCAAATAGACAGGGAAGTTGTGGGTTTTTTTGGTTTTCTTTTTTAAAGCGTAATGGGCAGGTAATAAAGGAAACTCACCTAATCAACCGCCTCCAGCTGCTCTAAGTAGGGTAGCTGGCTCGGCGGCCGCCGGGGTCAAATTTGGAAGGGTTTGGGAAAGGTGCTGGAAATTGCTAGGTGGCGTCACAGGTGTGTTGTAGGTGTTGATGGCGGAGTGGGGAAAGCGTGGGGAGGATGAGTTCGGGGGTTGGGACTAGATTGATCTTTAAGGTCCCTTCCGACCCGAACCGTTCTATGATGTGATGGTGGTGGGAATCCTTACCCCTTCCCAAGCGTCTCCCCATCCCAAATATACCAGCTGGGGCAGTAGGGTGGTTTGTGGATTGCTCCGTTGAGGTGGAGGAACGGCTCAAGCTGTAACATCACAGCGGGTAGGAAATACCCCAGAACCCGTGTTTGCTTCCCGAGAAATATCCTACATGAATGCGGCTGGGTCGTTAGTGGTACCGTTGTCGGTATCTCTGCCCATCCTAACGAGCTAGGAGGTTGTGCAGGCCGGAGGCTGCTCCTGGTGGTACCATAAAATGGTGGTGGAGGGCTCTGGGTCGATGGCACCTCCTGGAGGTCCGTGGTTTGAACCAAACCTTGGGAGAAGAAAAGGAAGGAGAGAGCTGAAAGCTCTCGGCAGCAGGCCGCAGCTTTATACCAGCTGCTGTTTTGGCAGAGACCCCCATGAAAACTGGTGGATGACAGCAGCGTGGAGGCCTTGGGGACAACCCAAGGATGGAGAAACACATCTCCACGGTTAGGGACAGCGTGACCCGCTGGCTGGCTGGTGGCGGGGACATGTCGGCACCAAATTAGGGCTGTTGGGGACATCCAACCAGAGCTGCTGATCCCTCCCCGGCTCCCAGCTTTTGACGCGTGGGTCTTTGTTGTCCGTGGGACATAAATAAAGGGGCTGGATCCTGTGGCTTGTCACCTTTCTTCAGCAGAAGGGCTGGCCCCGGTCTGACTCGGGGAGTCTCTCTGGGTGATGGAGAGGAGAGAGAGAAACGCAGCTGGATTTTCCAAGAGTTTGCAGCCAAATCTTCTTCTGAATTGCAAAGTGAACAGCTCAGATTTTGGAAGCCTCTGAGGAGGAATAAATACAAAAAGCCAAGATATCTCTTTTCTTTTCTCTCTTTTTTTTTTTTTTTTTGCTTTGTCATTTTTCTGCCTATAATGTTGTTTTAAGGGGCTGTGAGTCACCTCCAGCAACAAAATGAGAGACATCCTTACCACTAATGAAAATAATGAATATTTAACAAGATATTATTTATTTAGGTTGTGTCAAATAGCAGTCTCGGGGTTCAGGGCCTCTGATATGTTCCATGTTGGACAAAGGCTGAAAAAAAATTTGAGGTTTTGGTCTTGAGGAGCTTGTCTGCGTAGACGTGCTGGTGTCATGCTCTTGACGTTGGTGTGGATGGACAGGGGGGTGGTTTTGGGTATCTTGAGTTGGAGAAAGGTCTATCTTGTTTGCGTTTTTGGGCAATGGGCACCAGAAATTGGCACGTGGCAAGGAGTTTGAGGAGAGCGTGTCCAAACCAAAGCAGGGTGCAGGTGGCCCAGGTGCTGCTCGGAGCAGTTGAAGGTCTTGGTGCAAGGAATCGGATGTTGGTGGCCCCCGGAGCTGGAGGCAGCACTGCAGGGGGGGGTCTCCCCAGAGCGGAGCGGAGGGGCAGAATCCACTCCCCCCCCGGCCCCACCTTGACGCTGCTTTTGATGCAGCCCAGGATGCGGTTGGCCTTGGTCTGGGATGAAAGTAGATTTCCGCTACAAATTGAAGCGTTATTCCCCGTTAAATCTGGTTTTCGAGCAATTTCCATATGGGAGTTAGTCCTGTAGGAGGAAGAGGTTTCTTGGGACAGCGTAGACACCAGCTCCCCCCAAAAGCAGAGGCAGGCGCTGCGGGTGCCCCCCTTCGTTTCGGGCAAGGCACCGGGGGGGTGTGTGTGTGTGTCTCCCTTCCCCCTGCCCTTCCCCTCCTCATTTCTCCTGCCCAGAATTTGTGCTTTATCCTTTTATTTTTATTATTATTATTTTTTTAATGCTTGCGTTTGGCTCCTGTCTTGGCTGCTTCGTGGTTTTATTCCTTGCCTCTGCTTATGTCTCATGGCGTGGCCGGGGGGGAAGGAATGAGGTGTGTGTCTCCCTCCCGTCATCACGCAGGTGGGGAAACTGAGTCACGGCAGGGCTGGTGTCGCCTCGGGGGGGGGGTGTGTGTGTGAATGTCACCCCAGGGGGATATGACCCTTGGGGGGGGGGGGGGGGGATGTCACCCTTGGGGGGGATGTCACCCTTGGGGGGGGGATGTCATGCCAGAGGGGATGTCACCCTTGGGGGATGGCGACGAGGATGTCACCCTTGGAGGGGGAAGCTGTCACCCTTGGGGGAGAGGATGTCACCCCGGGGGGAGGTCACCCTTGGAGGGGGGAAAGGATGTCACCCCAGGGGGGATGTCACCCTTGGAGGGGGGGAAAGGATGTCACCCCAGGGGGGATGTCACCCCAGGGGGGATGTCACCCTTGGGGGAGCAAGAGCATGTCACCCTTGGGGGCAGGAGGATGTCACCCTTGGGGGAGAGGATGTCACCGCAGGGGGGATGTCACCCTTGGAGGGGGGGAAAGGATGTCACCCCAGGGGGATGTCACCCTGGGGGGGGTAAGGGGGGGGAGGATGTCACCCCGAGGCGGGGGGTGGTGGTGGAAACGTCACCCCAGGGGGCAATGTCACGCCGTTTCCCCAGCGGGGCCGGGCAGTGCGGGGCCGGGGGCGGCGGGGGACCCCCCCGGGGGGTGGGGGGGGGGATGCCGGTGCCGGGGAGGGGGGGTGCGGGCAGCCAATGAGCGCGGCGCGGGGGAGGGCGCGCTGCCTGCGCGGCCGGCGGCGGCTGGGAGCCGGGCGGCGTGTGCGGGGCCGGAGCGGCGGGCACGGCAGCGCCTGTCCCTCGTACCTTACAACCCCTTCCGACCCCCCTTTCCCCCCCCCCCCTTTTTTTTTTTTTTCCTTTTTGGGTTTTTTCCCTCCCCCACCCTTGCGGTGCTTTTTTTTTTTTTTTTTAAATTTTTTTTTTTTTTCCCCTCCTTTCATTTTTCTCCCTCTTTCCTGCGCTTTGCTCCGGGAAACGCTGGATTTTAAACCTCTCCCCGCCAGGCAGTGAGTGGGGAAGGAAAGCAAGGAAGGAAAGGAAAAGGGAGGGGGTGAAAACATGGCCCAGGCGAAAATGCACCACCCCGTCTCTTGGGTGATCTTCGCCGGGATGGCCGCTCTCCTCCTCTCCCAAGGTAGGGCCGGGCCGGGGGATGCTGCGGGGGATGCAGCCGAGGCGTGCGGAGGGTGCTCGGCCCCACGGCAGCACCCTAAAGCGGGGGGGTGGGGGGGTGGGGAATGGGATGCCCCCAGAGCGGGGGCAGAGCCTGGGAGAGGGTCCCCGACCCGCCGCTAAGTTGCGGGGGGTGCGGATGCGGGTACGGCATCTCCTAATTGATGCTCCCTCCCCCGGTGCGCTGGGCCGGGGCGGGGGGAACGTCTCCCATGGCGCAGCTTGTGGGTTGTTTGTGGTGTTTTTGTTTTTTTTTTTTTTTTTTTTTTTTTGGGGGGGGTGGGGGAAGCCGGTGCCGAGCGACTCAACTTAGTTTCCCGCAGGAGCAATGCGTCCAACAGGCTGGGGGCAGGGGAAAAAAAGGGGGTCGTGCCCGTTCCCCCCCCCCCACCCCCCCGCGCCGCTTCTCTTTGCAACACCGGACCCGCCTGCAAGGTCGTCCCAAAAACTCGGTGCAGCCCCGGAGGGGGGAGTTGGAAAGTCCTTGTCCAACCTGTCCCGGGCGAGCAGGGATGCTTCCCCCCCCGGGGGATGGTGGAGGGGATACTGTGCAAGGGGGAAAAAAAAAGGGGGGTGGGGGCAAAAAGGAAGGGGAGAAGGGGGGAAAAGGAGGAGGCAGGAGCCAGCCCCATCTGGCCGGGAGGACCGAGCCTGTCAGCTTGCGTTAGTCTCCTCGCAGCCATCTGGAGGGGCTGTGGGAGCGGGGTTACCTCCCTGGGAGGATGGAGGCGGGGGGGGGGGGGGGAACGGGGATGATGGGGCCGCATCCTGCACCGGGCCGCCTGCGGAGCTGGGGATGCGGCGGACCCGGTTGGGAAAAGGCGGGGGGGGGGGGGATGCGCCCGGGGGGCTGCATTGCACCGCGCCCGGGATGGATGCGCCCAGCCCCACGGCGGATGGTACCCGGGGCTGCGCGGGGGGATGCGGGCACTCTCTCGGGGAGGATGGAGGCACCCCCCCCGGGGGGGGGATGCAGCCACTCTGGGGGGACGGATGCCCCCCGCCCCGGGGGGATGGATACATCCTCCTTCTGCACGGGGAAAAGGAGAGCAGGCGGCAGCTGGAGGCAGCAAACCTCTGCCGTGCCCACCGAGGGTTGGGGACAGGGTTTGGGTACCCAAATCCCAAATCCAGCCCTGCCTGGTGTGTGTCCCCCCACACGCACCCCTTCAGGCTCTGCAGCAGGACTCCGGTGGGGTGTGAAACCCCTGTTTGCGTGGGGCAGGGGGCTGCTTGAGGCGGGCTGGGGGGCCGGTGTGCGCCGATGGAGCCGGGGGGAGATGGCCAGCCACCATCTCCGCTCAAAACTTCTCTCTGCTGGGCAGCCCGGGCCCGCTCTTGCGGAGAGCCACCCCTGCCATATCGACCGGCGCGGGCTGCTTAGCATGCACATCACACGCCAAGGCATTTCTCCTCTTCGCCTTCCTCCTTCTCTCCCTCCTCAAGCTCTCGCCTTCTCCCAGCCTTGCTGCTTCCCCACTGGCACCGCTCGGGATGCCAGCATCCCTGCGCCCCCCGGCTCCCCACGGGCTTTCCTGGGGATGGGAGCCCCGTTCCCCGCTTTGGTGCCATCTCTGTGGGGTGCTGGATGGCTGGGGCTCCCCAGGAAGGGGGGGGCAAAGCTGCCTTGCCTTTCTCGTTTCTCCTGCCTAGAATTTGTGCTTGTCTTTCCCCCCCTCCCCCTTTTTTATTTATTTATTTTTTAATGCTTGCATTTGGCTCCTGACTTGGCTTCCTTGCAGTCTCATTCCTTGCCTCTGGTCATCTCTCGCGCTTCCTCTCCCTGCTCCCATCAAAGCTTACGCATCAGAAAGTAGTTGGGGTTTTTTTATTATTATTATTAGTTATTATTATTATTTATTTAATTCATTGTTATTCTCCTTGGCAGCAGAGCGGTGAGGAGGAATGTGCTGCCTCCCCAAGCAAAAAATTCCCCGTGTCCCCTGGCAATTTGGGTGCCTGAAGTCCCTGAGTCGCCGCTGGGGTGGGGGGAAGCAAGGAGCCGTGCACCCTGGTCCTGGGAGGGGGGGGGCGGTAACGGGACCCCCCAGTGCAGAGCTGGGGGGTGCTGGGCAAAAAATCGGCAGCAAAAAGTTTGGGCCCTTTTTTGGGCTGGGAGATGCTGGGTTGGTGGAGGGAAGGAGTCCCCTCCAGGAGGTTTTCTTGCATAAATTGTATTTAAAAAGAGTTCTTAAAAAAAAAAAAAAATCCCCACAAACCAGAATCACCCAGCAAAAATAATTTGGCTTTTTAGCAAAAACTTTCTAAGGGAAAGTTTGAGAAATTGGGGGTTATTCAGCTCTCAAGGTAATATATAGGTACGTGTGCGTTGCCAAATATCGTCAGTACGGTGCTGCTGCTTTATCAGCTCATCCGATATTCAGTATTGTTTGTTTTTTTTTAATTTCTAACTTCTCTCTCTCGCTTGCTGTACAGAAGTGGGGCTGGCTTGTGTTTGAAAACGTGAAAATTATAGTCATGCAGGAAAACTGTGTTTTGCACAAACCTACTCCGAATAGCTCGAGAGATCTGTGCTGCCCTCTGCAGCAGTTTATCAATACTCCAGGTCATTTACCTATTTACAGCCAAACGAACAATAAGAGAAGTGGGTTGTGAGTGTGCTTGAGAGTGAAGTGGAGTGTGAAGTGGGATAACTCCCAAGTGCTTGACCATCTGCATTTGTGCAAACATCCGTAGGTCCTCCAACTTCTGCAGCTTCGCTGTTGTTGTTTTGGGAAAAAACAACCTAGAAAACTTATTTTTCGGGGTTTTTTTGGGGGGGAAAAAAAATGAAACGGGAGCTATTGAGTGTTGTGTCCGTGAGGAAGGGGCCCTCTGAGATGTCCAGTGTGGTTTTGGCCATGGCGATGCTGCCGGTCTCAAGGGAGATGTTGACTACTGAGTGCTTGGCAGTCGGGAACAAGGATGGGGAGCTTCCTTGGGTGCCGTATCTCCATGTAACAGGCGATAAGACGAGAGGAAACGGCCGCAAGTTGCGCCGGAGAGGTTAAGATTGGATATTAGGAAAAAAGTTTACACCGAAAGGGTTATTAAGCATTGGAACAGGCTGCCCGGGGAAGAGGTTGAGGCACCACACCAATTATTTAAAAGCCGGGTAGACGTAGTGCTTAGAGATATGGTTTAGTGATGGTTTTTGTCAGAGTTCAGTTGATGGTTGGACCAGATGATCTGAAAGGTCCCTTCCAACCTGGGCGATTCTGTGATTCCGTGGGGATGAGATGTAGGTGCCCGTCGCATCAGGACGTGGGAAGGGCAGAGCTGGCCAAAGGTCCACCCCTGGGGGCTTGGAGAGGGGAAGGAGTTGGGAAGGAGGAGGACGCAGAAGGCTGGGATAACCCCAGGGCGGTGGGAAATGAGTGGCTAATTCGGCAACACAAGCTCTCGTCGTGTTTGTTCTATTTTTCCCCCCTCCCCGGCGTGATTTTTAAATAGCGCCAATTAATATCTAGAGCCGACTAATATCTAGTATTTATCCCCAGAGGGGTTCAAGGCCAGGTTGGACGGGGCTTGGAGCAACCTGGGCTGGTGGGAGGTGTCTCTGCCCAGGGCAGGGGGGTGGAATGAGATGATCTTCGAGGTCCCTTCCAACTCCAGCCATTCTATGAATATAAGAATATCTTAGGACCCGGCAGCGGCAATTTCTTTTCCCGCTTTCCGTGTTTCAAAGCAGAGAGATGGTCTCACGTGTGCCCGGTGTCCCTGACTCGCACCCACCTGAGTTTCTTGAGGTTTGTGCGAAAATCCCACCCCGGCACGCGGGAGGGGAAGAGAGAAGAAAACTCTTCACTCAACCATGCGTAAAAGGATTAACCGGGCTAAAAGGTCATAGAAGATTTAGCTGGGCCTTTAACATCAGTAAGCCAAGAATTATGGGAATTTGATTTACAAATTAGCATAAAGACCTTATTCTAATAAGTGTACAAGCTGAAATAGGTATGTAAAAATAATAGCATATGTCAACATCAGAGGCGGAGCGTTCCTCATCCGAAAGAATTACTCGCTCCGTCGATGTGGCTGGGTTGCAGATAACTCCCAGAGCGGATGGAAAGGCTGGATTGGGCCCGAAAAAGCATCTCCAAGGAGGAGCATTGGGCTGTTTCCCCTCGGAAAGGGCAGGATTTGGGAGCACGTGTCGGGGCTGCGCGTCCCGGGAGGACTTTTCCTCAGCGGAGGCGGGAGGGAGGGAAACCTTCTGGCAGTTTGCGCAAGAAGGTAATTGCGCTAATGAATGTGTATAAGAAAAATTACGTCTATCGACATCTTTCTGTGAATGCCCGGATTTATTGTTCCCCGGGGAAAATATTAGACGTGGCTTCATGGTGGTTAATAGTTACTGTGCAGGTCAATAAAATGTGATATTCGCCCCAACAGCAGAAAATAGCTATTTAATAGGTAATAACAGTAATAATCAATACCTACATGATTAGATAACGCAGTTATATGTAGTACATAAAAGGAAGGGAATGCGCTCTGGTTACTCAATGGCCTGATTTGGAGCGTTGCTGAAAATCTGTCATTCTTGTTGATTTTAACCGAAGCCGTAAGCAGGTACCCGGCACCTCTGGAAATCAGGCCACTGCATGGGATTAATTGGCACATTTTTTAAGACTCAGCAGAGTAGAGAGGAACCTGAGCAGACCTTTGCCATTGGGAAGATGCTTTTGAAAGCAGGCTGCATTGCGGAAAAACGTGGGATGGCCCCTCAGATGCTGGGATGGCGCTTGGGATCTGGGTTTGGGCGGTGGGTTTGCCGGGGAGCGTTGGACGTGGGGGTTTTTCCCGTGCGTTGGGGTGTCGGCCGCTTCCCTGGGAGCATCCCTCCACTCGTCTGGTTGTGCAGTGGTGGGCTGAGTATAGCAAGGAGTGAACTGGGGGCTGCTCTACGTTGGGGGCTGCTCTACGTTGTGTATCTACATTGAGTCATCGCTTGTAGTGAGGTGCCTTAGAGCGCGGTGCGATGGGGAACACGTGCTGGAGTTGCTTCGTGCTGTATCTACGATAGCTTTAGGAGCCCCAGTGGCGGAATAGAGATGCGCGAGGTCCCACACGTGCTGCCACATGTTTTGGGACACGTGGTTGCTCGCTGTTCTTAAAATGCAGGCATGAAGAAGGTGGCTGTGGTTACCTGCAGCGGGATACACGAGGAGGGAATGGAGCAGACCTGGGCTTTCATGCCCAAGGAGGTATGGGACTGGTCAGCTGTCCTCACATCTGGGATGGGACTCACTGACCGGCCAAGAGGAGATGAATACGAGTTTGACAGGCAGAGAAGACCAGGTGGTAGCTGTGAGCTTGGAAAAAGCATCCTCTGGTAAAACTAAACTTCTGAAGCATCGTAGGGAGCATCCCTGTTCACAAGACTTGGAGGTGCTGGGTGCTCTGGAGGCTGCAACCAGTTTCGGGATGCCCTAGTGCTTAGCAAAAACTACTTTTTCTTTATCCACATGGGTGTTTTGACCATCGTAGTAACCCTGGCTTATGGTTTTCCTGTCTTTCCCTTGTGCGAAGCCTGACTTGTGCCTGAGCCGAGTGCACACAATATTATTGGAAGTGTCTGCTCCGTGTATTTTTCTTGCTTAAAAATATACATATTGTGACACCCCCCCCATTTTATTTTTTTTTTCCCCTATTGGCGGGGGGGGGGTGGAAATTGATCAGTTGACAGATCTAGGTCAAGCAGGGCTCGCTGTTTTGTGTGATGAAGCAGGCTGGAAGTGGAGGGGGAGAGCTCACCAGTTTGCTTCCCAGGCAACTGGCAATCAGAGGGTGGAGGTGGGCTCCAGCCTCCCTCGGCAGCAAAGCACCACGTGGAGAGCATCTTTCTGGCCGTGGGGATCAGGGAAAAAAAAAACAAACCTTCTTGCCTTCTCAAACTTCAAATAGTGGCAGGAAAGGGCAAAATTTTCTTCGCTTGTTCCCCAGTTGAAGGGGTGCCTTGCTGCAGGAAAGCTTTAAAGTGGGTAAATACGATTTTTTTTTTTTTTTGGTGTTACTGGTAGTAGTGCCGCTTTGATGCGCGGTGGCAAATCTCCCGTTAGACTCAGCGGGATCCAAACACGATCCATCTCAGATGTCGATGGCAAAGGCTTGCGGCTGCCTTGGAGCCGTGACTTGGACTTGGGCTTTTGGTTTCAAATAGGGCCCAAAACGAGCAAGGCGCCAGGTTTTTTGGAATCCTGTAGTGGAAGTCCGAGCCGTACTGCTGTCTCCCAGCTTCAGCCAGCACCCCGTACCCTCGGCACGTGGGTCTTTTTGTGCCTTTAGTAGCTTTTATGGGCAAAAAAAACCCCGAAAATTGCAGAGGATGAGCCCTTTGGCACTGCATCTCCTTGGGGGGGATGTCGCTCATCCCAGCTGGGGCACCCAAATTGCTGGGGCCCAGAGCCCTTTTTATTTTGTGGGTGCTGGTGCGTCCTCCAGGCATCACACACCACATTTGGAGCTGTGGCTGCTAGCCCGGAGGAGCTAGCTACCTCCCTCCTCCTTCCCCAGACACGCACCTTGCTCTTGGTTAATAATAAATCAGAGGTGCTGCCTTCGCCGGGCTCTGTTATCTCCCGCCAAGAAGGATATCATGGATTTTTGATGCGCTTACAGTTAATATGTCCAATGCCGAAAGCTGTTGTAAATTAATTGACCCTTTGGCCCCCTTGTCCCGTTGACTGTTCCCACTAAAGGCGCTGCTCGGTTCTTGGCATCTTCCCCCCTCCCTGCTTTCCCTTCCTCTGACTCCTCCACCTCCCGCATGCTTCGCTTACTAATTGGGGGAGCCGAAAAAGGCTCTCTGAGCTGGGCTTCGTGTAGCCCAGGAGCCCAAAACGCTTTGTAGCGGCCGTGCGGGGAAGCCGGCATCGTGGGAAGCCGGCATCCCAGGAAACCAGCATCCCGGGGACCCAACGTACATAAATTACTGGTGCTTGGAGTATTCCCTTGGAAGCAGTGGGGAGGCGGGGATGGAAGCTGGCACGGCATCCACAGGGATGGAGCGATGTGGCCGCTGCCGAGCTAACAAGTGGTGGTGCAGCACTGAGGACCTTCTGGAGGTGGGTGGACCTCAGCATCGGTGGGGTGGAAGGGTGCTCAGCGCCTTGCCGGGAGGGCACCTCTATCCATCTAACGAGCCACGGTCCGTGCCAAGGGCTTAATTTCGGAGCCACGGTGGGTCTGGCTTGCGGGGAGGGGGATGGGAATGGGTGTTCGGTTGGGGTTTGGTGGGAAGGAATGGAAAAAGATGCTGTGAGCATGGAGGTCCTGGGCTGGGACGTGGGTCCTGTGTTCGCATCCTTTGCTTGTCATCCACAATTCAGCCTCGTTGCGTGGTCCTTCCCCTTCCTCACTTGGCCGCACACTCCGTAAGCCACCCTTCCCCTCTTGTCTCGTCCGGCTAACCTGGATTTGCCTTGAAAATGGGATTTTTTTTTTTTGTTTTTTTTTCCCCCCACCCGATGTAATTGTACGTCACTGAGCACAGGGAAACCCTGATTTGGCTTGGGAAGGAGCTTGTAAAGACACCAATGCTCGGCCCCCGCGGCCGCTTCGCATCCTCCCGTGACTCACGATGGGAGACAGCAGTTGCAAAAAAGAAGGGAATGCCGCAGGAAATTGTATAATATTAGAAATAAAGGGTATTTTTTCATTTTATTCCAAAGCGGAATAAAAACAGAACAATCGCAAATTCCCAGTGCAAGTAAATGCTGGGAAATCCAGAGATTGATTCAGAAGTATTTTTTTTTGCGCTGATTCTGAGCTCGCGGAAGATTCACGTACAAAGTTGTGATTTCAAACAAAAAAAAAGGGAGCTCCGAAGGCCGCATTCGAGCGCTGCCAAAAGAGCCTGGAGTCTCGAGCCTTGTTACGTCTATTATTTTTTGCTTTTTATTGTTATTTCTTCCAAACGGATCCTCTGCTAATGTTTTGATTTTTGCTAGAAAACGGCATTCTTGATTTAAAGAACCGGTTTGAAAGCCAAACCTGACCCGCCTCGTTGGAAGCGTGACAAGCACTTGAAGCAAAGCAAAGTTCATTAATGCTGTAATATCATCTCGCCGTTTCAGTGGGTTTTGGTTTTGTTTTTTTTTTTTCTTTTTTAATTTTTTTTCCCCCCGCCTCTTGCAGGAGTTAGCTGGTGAACAACGCAAAGTTGGTTTGTTGGGTGGTTTTCTGGCTTTTATTCCCTTTCTGCAGGACAGATGGTATTTAGAGCTCGGAGGGTGCCTGCGTTAGGTGGAGTTGGGGGAGGGGGGGAGGTTTATTTTGTTGCGAAGTCAATCCCCAAAGCCAGCACCGGGGGTTTTTGATACGGGGCCAAGGAGACGGAGAGCGGCGGGGCTGGCTGGCGAGAGGTGAATTTGGATTTACCGTGATTGACATCTCTCTTAACGAAGCCCTTTCTGGAACAAGGCTGGCCAGGAGCGGGATCCATTAGAGGCCAGGGTAGCGACGAAGCCAAAACCGCCTTGTCATTGAAGACAACGGTTTTTAAAAAAAAAAAAAAAGTAATGTGTATTAGTTAGTGTTTACCTTTTTGTGCCGCTTTTTCGGCACATCAGCGCTTCCCCGTTGTACGTTTGGGGCTTCAAAACCTGACATCACATTAGCAGCTGGCTCCAAAGCCCCCAAATAATGCATAAACTATGATTATTCCTTCTGATCCACTTGTGTTTATGTAAATGGCTGGAAAAGCGGTTTTCAGCTTATTTCAGAAGCTTAAGGGATTCATACCCAAGCCTATTATTGAAAAATCAGAAAGTGAAAAGCAACTTCTGAGAGAGCAAGGAATTAGCGACTCGATGGCAGCGTGTTGGTACCGCTGGCTGTTCGGGATGCGGCTCCGTCGCAGGTGGGAATTTTCGCCCCCCCCTCCGCCCCCGGGGCTTCAGAAATCAAACACGTGGCAACAGGTTGTGGGGCTCCGTGGGGACGGGGACACACGCGCACACACGACTCCGTGGAGGTTTGCAGCTCATCCAGAGGGGCGAGAGGCCGGGGGAAGGAGCCGGGACGTGAACCGCGGTGCTGGCGGTGGGATTTGTGGTGGGCGCGAGGAGCATCGCCCCGGCTGCAAAAGCTGCTTTTTTGGCTGCTACCCCCATCTCCCTGCCACGGGAAAGGGGCTGGCGGTGCTGAGGAGCACCCAGGCGTCCCCAGCATCCCTGTCCCCGCTCCGTCCAAGCCATTTCCCTCCGTCCCAGGAGAGATGGGAACGGACGCCAACCCTCTTAGGGGCACCAGCCCCTTCCAGGCAGCCCCGCAGCGTCCCATCCCTCCTCTCCTGACGCTTTTATATTTTTTTATATTTTATTTTACCCACCTCACCCCCCACTCCCCGCCCCGGGTTCAGTCCCCTTTTTCCCCCCCTCCCTTCCTTATGTTAATTTCCCACCTGAGCACCAAGTACTTTATAAATAGCAAATCTGAAATGAATTTCCTAGCAGCAATCATTATCTCCCTCGACAGCCATTAAACATTCACACAAGCAGAGCAAAATGACAAAGGGGATTGATTTTTACAGTATGTTGGGGTTGGCGGGGGGGGGAGGTAGGAGAAAGGAAATATGTTGACAAGGCTTTTTTTTTTTTCCCCCCCTCCTTTTCCCTTCTCTCTGCTCTCCCCTCCCTTCCAGAATCTCTATCTCGAGGAATTTAAAATCACCCAGCAACTCTTTTTTTTTTTTTTTTTTTTTTTTTTTTTGTGGAGACGGGGTGGGAAAGCGCGAAGTTGGAAATAAATAAAAAATACATTTTAAAGAAAAGAAAAAAGCCCTATTCCCTCCTTCTTCAGCCCTTGGGAAGCCTTTCCCCGATCCGTCGGCTGCGTGCGACCGGCGAACGTGAAGTTCGTTTACGCGGCCCCGGCTGTTGAGATGAATATGTCGGAGTTAATGCCTCCGGAGATGGAGGGGTGGGATGGAGGGGGGGGGAGGGTGTGTGGAGGCCGGGGGGGGGGGTGGCCAATCTCCGCAGCCTTCTCGGCAGAAGAAATGTGTTGATGCAATAGTTGGGAGCCGGCGAGCTGCTGCCGTGCCGAGGCACTGTAGCTGAAAATTTAACTTTGATTTCAATTTTCATATTTGTCAGCAATAATTAGATTCAAGGAATGTTTTCGCCGCTGTTCTAAAATACTAATAAGTAGGAGCCTTTGTAGTATGGCTAATGGAGTCTTTTTTTTCCTAGTGGGCTAGAAAAATTCCATTAAAGGGAAAAGTCATACTATATTACCGTGCCTTCGACATGCATTGACTTGGCTGCCACGGGAATATCTGCGCCGGGAGATGACGGTCCTTGCTTGGAGCCGTGGGGACGATGCTCAGGGACGGGGCTGGTCGTGATCCCATGGGGGTGGGATGGAGGAGCCCCCCCTCCCATGCCTGTCTTGGGTGGGGGGGGGGGGTGCGTGTGTGACGCTTTTTGGGGCTGCCGGAGGCTTTTGAAGCGCTCCTGAGGTGACACTGCAGTGGTAGCCTGGCACTCGTCCAACCTGCTCGCTCTGCCCGTTGGGTTTTTTTGGTATTATCCGGTGGGATTTACAGGCTTAAATGAGTTGAGGGGTCTCTGCCAAAGCCCCTTCTCCCCCTCCCCACCCTGCCGTGGGGATTTCCGGGGCGCCACGGGCCAGGTTTTATCCCAGAGCAACGTCGTTAAAGGAAAGGGCTATTAAATTTGCTGGCGAGATGCACAGCAAATGGGGGAAGCGCAAAGTTGTGTCATTCTCAAGTTACTTCAGCCTATTAAGCAAACAAAAGCACTTGTGGAGTGAGAAATGGAAATGGCCAACGCGGCCCGATTAATCCTGGATGTACAATTCCATTAATAAGCCAGATTTTAATAGGTGGCTCTTTCCAGGAGCTGCTGGGACTAAGAATTGATGTATTCACTGTAATTGTATTGCGACTAATAGGATATGAAGAAAATTGTATGGAGAACCGGTTCCTTCGCCGCCGTTTTCCAATCAGTTGAAATAATGCTTCCCCCTGGAAGAGCCCAGCAAGGTAATGATACTTAAACCTAAATAGAAACAGGAATATTTTTAATTTCGTCGGAGGTGATATTGGCTCGTGCTTTTGCTTCCCCATAGAGTGGGTAGAAGCTGCTGAAATGGTAGGTAGCAAAAATGCCGGAGGAAATGGGGATCCCAGTCCCAATGGAAATGCCCCATGGCTGGATACCGGGGCTGCCGTCCCGCCATGGGATGAGGATGGCGATGCAGAGAGCGGTGCCGGGTCTGGGGAGCCTCCTGAGAGCAACGCGGGGGTATTTCTGGATACCCAAGGGCTGCCCCTCTGGCATCTCACCCCGGAGCCTTTTGTTGCCTTCCTCGGCAGCGAGAGGAGCCTTCACCCTCCGCAGTCCATGCGTTTCGCCGGGAGAGCTCATTAACGAGCCCGAGGTCCTCGCTCCGTTCATCCCCTTCTGTTTATCCAGTCCCAGGGCTCCGACACTTTCCTGACGCTCTCTTGGCGATGCTCTCCTGGTTTTCACACCCCTGGAAAAACTCGCCTCCTGCCTCGTGGCGGGGGTGGGGGGGTGTCAAATCGTACTTTTTGAGGCTGGGGCTCCGGGTCCCTGTGATATTCAGGGAGGGATTTGGGCTTTTTCTCCCCGAGCATCTCTCCAAGAGCATCGCGGCGATGCCGCGGGTGCAGCGCTGCAAATCCCAGGCGGGCTGGGTGGATCCGGCGCATCCGAGGTACCGCAGCGGTGCCCCGGGAGGCAGACCCTCCCTGGCATCTACGCCGTTGTGGAATAAGCCTCGTTAAAGAGAAGGAAACATTAACCGTTAAGAGGTGGTTCAAAACCCGGGCGGCCCCCGATGATGGCAGCCGTGGCTTTGCGAAGGGGCTGGGGAATTTGGAGAAGTTTGCAGGCACTTCCTTGCCCGTTGGTCGGCTGGTTCGGGGTTGTTTGGCTTTTTTTTTCAGTCCTCCTCCCTATTTGTATGCATGCTCTGACCCTTCTTTGGTAGCAGGCTAGAGAGTAAATATAAAGGGGAGGGAAGGAAAAAAAAAAAAAAGGGAGGAGAAAAAAAAAAAAGTGCCAAGGCAGAGTTTAGCTCAAATCCCCGAGGAAACAGATGTGATTGCCTTACAGAAATGGCTCCAATAAGGCCAGAAAGGGAATATTGCTTTTATAGCTTTTGGGATATAAAACATTTAGAAAATGTGATTGACTGGCGGGGCCTAATTTATCATTTGCCCATTTCTGGCTCTCTCGCCATCCTCTTATCCACCCAAACAGAAGCGTGCTCGGATGGAGACTCATTTCCACTGTGGTTTTTTTTTTTTTTTCCTCCTTTGCTTTCTGTCTCTCTCCCGCAGGTGACACAGGTGCAAACCCGTTATTTCCTTGCACGCCGAGCCGTGTGCGTGCACACGCGGGCACGTGTCCGTCCCCCCGCCCCACGCTCCTGACTCCTTGTCCCTCCACCTGTGTCATGGATTTATCATCATTCTGCTAAGCACTCGAACTCCTGTGGCTATTTATAATTAATGCTCAGAAACCTGCCAATCCATTTAATGACACTAGGAGGTCACGGCCTCCCTTATAGCTTCCCATTAATCATCATTAGAACAGTTCTGGGTTTTTTACATTCTTTTTAAATGTTAATTCACCTTTATAATGCTCCTTTCAGCTCTGACTGTAAAGGGAGACTCTGCAGTGACTCCAGACTGTCTTGCAAGTGTGTGCAGGTGAAAAGACGCGGTGGGACAATTGCACTTGATAAAGTCTCTTGGATGTCTCCCGCTGGAATGAATTACACTCACAAACTCTGCGAGATGGGATTTCTTCACTGCCCTCTGCTGCCTGCTCCTCGCAGCGATGCTGGCGCGGCTCCCTCCATCCCTCCCTCCCTCCGGGCTCCATCTCTCGGGTACCACGAAGCCCCTCGCGATCTCTCCCTCCCTGCAGACACCCATGTTCCGCTGGGAACCACGCAGCAGGCAGTTCCCGGAGGGGAATAAACTCATGGATGCTGGCACAGAGCTTTAGAAGGCCACGTGTGCTCTACCAGCTTGTGCTCGGGCATGTCTTTGCTCGGCAAACTTGCTTTGGCGTAAGGTGGGCTTGTGCGTAGCTTGGTTTTACGGGGTTGTGGTTGTTGTGTCCCCTTGGCATCTTTCGTAGAATGGTTGGGGTTGGAAGGGACCTTAAAGCCCATCCAGTGCCACCCCCTGCCCTGGGCAGGGACACCTCCCACCAGCCCAGGTTGCTCCAAGCCCCGTCCAACCTGGCCTTGGACACCTCCAGGGATGGGGCAGCCACAACGCATCTTGGTTTGGCTGGGGTGTCAAACATGCCTTGTAAAGGTCGACAAAAATCCCGGTTCCCGGAGAGCGGGGGCTGCTCACAGAGGTGAGTCCGTCTCCTTTTCTTCCCTGCCACCACCCTGCGCGGAGGAAACCCCCATCCCTTTCCCTGTGTCCCAAGGCACCCGCTGTCATCGTCGCAGCCCCAGGCCCTTTGGAGCCGATGTGACGGCGCAGCAGAGGGGGCTCAGCGGAGATGTCAGGCGGCAGCTTGGGGGGGAAGGAAAGCTCCGGGTGCAATCTGGTAGCCTTTGGCAAGCAACAGCTCTTCTTAAATAGCCCTCTCTTGGCTGGCTGTCGGAAGCAGTCGTCCCCTCTCTGAAGTCAACCTGTGCTCGACGTTAATGGGTCCGTTAATGCCCCATCCGGATTCTGCTTTTGATCCTTTCGGGAGGGCTCCCCGGTGTGGTGGTGCAGGAGTTTGCTGCAAGGCACGGAGCTGGGAGAGCTCCTTCTCTGACGGAGACTTTCCGTAGCCCTGAGGGGAACGAACCTGCAGCGAGCGCGTCCCGTGAGTCCTGCTCCGTCATCGTGCATCGCTCAGCAAGGTGGGGGGAGGCAGCCCCAGCACCCAGTGGGCACCCACGTGGGCTTGGGGTGGGCAAAGGTGCTTTTTGGATGAAACAAGTTCACCCCTGCTCCTTTGGGGAGTTCTGGTCTTGGTGAGAGGCGAGCCCAGCCCCTTTTCTCTGAGTAAATACGCCAGCAGCATTTGGCTTAATGAACTGTGGCTTTTAATAAATGGCTCTTATCTTGCTGAAGTGCTGCTAAATTGTCAGGATTTAAAATTAGCCTAATAGATTTGCGGGCGATGTTTTATTCACTGGTTAGTTGGAAGGAGTCGGAGAGAGAGGGGGAGAGATGGCTCCACCCAGTTCTCCCTGAATTATACAAGAGTTATTTATTTGTTTGGGCCGAAGGGGAAATGTTCTGGATTAATGTGCGATGCCTCAGCACCTGACTTAATGAGAATTTAGAGACCTATCCCAAACTGATAGTCTCCAATTAATCACTCGGTGGCCCCTCTGCTTTGCCATCCCCGGAATGTATTTCTCAAAGTGATGGTTGGGTCGTGGTACCCACCGCGGCTTGCCGGGAGAAGGGGGACAGGGATGGAGCCGGGGAGGTTTTTGGGCGCTGTGGTGGCTTACAGGACCGCTTCTTGCAGCTTCGCTCCATGTCGATGTTGAAGTGGAGCCCGTGTATCTCTGTCTATAGCCTCTGTGTGCCTGGGCAACTCGTATTCTTGAGCCTGGAGTCGAGCTGGTCCTCGCTCAGCTTCTGATACATCCCGTGAACTCGCACGAGCCGCTTTGTGCCTGTATTTCTTTTGGCAACGCGGAGCCAGTGACGATCCTGTTGACAGTTCGGAGACATATGGAGAATCAAGGCAGAAGAGTGTTTTATAATAGAGTAATACGGGATCTGGTTGGGATGAAAGATGCCAGGGAAATGTCAATCACTATCATTATCCTAACAAACTGCCGTACCTGCAGAGATAATAATAATATTTAGCAATTATATAGCACCTAACAGGCTCAAACAGCACAGCTAATTAAATCTCCCAAGACTTCCTTTGGGTGGGGTGTTTTCCTTCTGCCCAGCGTGTTTTGTGTGAAGCTCAATGCACTTCTCCCCCGTTTCATGGGTAGGGAAAGGTAGCGGGTCCTGCTGAAAATCCCGGGTAAGGGCAAGCCTGAGCTCGGGAGCGGGCTAGCAGCGAGGGCAGAGGGCAACCTTGTGCCGTTGGCTCCGTTGGCAAGAGTGTTGTGTGGCCTTGACCAAATGACTGAGAGGGCCGAAAGTGTTGAGAGGCTGAATGCCTCGGTGTGCTGGTTGCTTGTCCTTTCTGAAGTCGAGGAGAGTTTGGGTGCTGGACATCCGATTGAGGACATCACCAGCATTGCTGGGTGAAGCAGAGGTGGTGGTACAGATGATTTGCGGGGCTGGATGGTCAGTGGTGCGTTTTCTTCCGTGTCCTTCTGGCTTGCTGGGATGCTGCTGTTTCCCCCTTGGTTCATCTTTCCCTTCCCAACCCGCATCCCTCTTGAGAAGCCTTTCTGGAAGGTGATACTTCTCCACCAATGTCCCAGGTTTGGCGGGGGCATCCAAGATCACAGCGTTTGAAAGCAAGACTTTCAACTTTACCCGGTTTGTGTTCTTCTCACCTTGTTCTTTCTGGAAAGCAGCAGGTGAAACGATAATGTAGCTGCTGGGATCCAGGTGGGAACCTCGACCCTTGCCCAGCGCCGTGCTGCTCCAGCCCGGTGAGGCAGCGGTCTCCCCGTGACTTTGCGAAGGTCAACCTTCGCGTCTGAAGTGGGGCTGGTAGTAGCAATGCATGATGCACCACAGTGTCAGCCATAAAGGAAATATTGTATATAAAAGATAAGTTGTTTTTTTTTTTTTTTCTTCTTCTTTTCTGGTGGCAGAGGAACAAGGCGCCGGGTTCATTTAGCATTCATAAAGTCTTGCTTTGGAAACGCCTTTAAGTACTGCTGAGGGAGACTTGAAGGAGCGTGTTTGAGAGTCAAATGCACATCTCCTTGGGCTCTCCTTTCATCTGCTTTAAAAAACACAATCTTTTTTTTTTTTAATCTTTTTTTTTTTTTTCCCCCCCTTCTGTAAAAATACTAATCTTCTCCAACAGCAGCAGACACCCAGGGTGCAGGCGCTCAGCAATTAGTTCAGTGAACAGAATAAGCGAGGAGCAGAGGGAAGGGGAGACTCAGCCAAGTGCCGGGAGGACGGCGAAATGCAGCCTGCTAATGAGGAGGCAGCGCAGCGTGGCGCGGGGGGGGACGGCGCCTGGTTAATTCAGGGTGCAAAGCTGCTAAGTCCCGATGTGCGTCGTCTTGCCTGGGTGGCAACACTCTCGCTGGGACGCCAAAGTCCTCCTCGGGGATGCTGGGCTGACCTTCGGCAGAGAGGAGCCACCTACAAGGGAATCCATGTCTTGGTCTAGACCCGAAACCAAGTGGTGGAAGAGCCCTGGGAGGATGAGGCGAGGATGAAGCACGCAGCTTGGCTAGATTTACAACCTAGCAAGCGTATTCCCAACTCCAAGCTGGCCGTGAGTCTCCGTTGGGAGAAACACATGGAGTTTTTTGGCTCGAGTCCTCTCCAGACTCTTGGCCGACGTGGGGAGAGAAGTGGCCATCCTCCTGAGGCTGGGCTTTCCCGGCAAAGAGTCATCGTGTTGGACTCCGCGTCGGCGTGGAAATTCAACGGGCGATTCCTGTAACCAGCGGAGGAGCTGAGGCAGAAGGAGCAAGCGTGGAGAGAGAAGAAAGCAGCGAGCGCTGTCGACGTCCAGCCTTCTTCAGGTTGCGAAGAGCCAGCTTCACGAGGAGTGTCAGACGGGCAGAAGTTCAGCTCGGCCCCTTCTTTTGGCTGAAAGTTTTCTCGTCCTTGACATCCCTCTCCCCCGCTCTTCACTTGAGGGAAGGGAATCTATCGCAATGAAACGTGTTGTCTTGTGGCTTTTTATGAAAACAGCACATGTCACCGCCCCTGTTTCCTGGAGCCAAAGGATGTGGCTGGATTTCAAAAAGAAAAGGCCTGGATGATTTCATTATTGCTCACAACTGTTCCCACCAAGATAAGGACAGTCTAATCGCATTCCCTGTGCAGAAGTACCAAGGGAACCAAAAAGGGAACGTTTCCCATTTGATTTTCCGTGTTGTCTTCTGTGTTACGGTCGTCTTCGGTACCGTGCGGTGCCAGAAGCAGGCTGCGAGGCTCAATGGGCTTGTGGGGGGGGGGCGGGTTGTCAAGGCAGCGATACGTGGGGGGGAGCGTTACGGTTATCGGGGCCCCGGTGTCTCAGAGCGGCGATGCTCTGCCAGCAGCAGCCTTTCTCCAACCTGATGCGTGGATTTATTCCGCTGACTGCTTGCGTGAAGTCTGAACTGATGATGGAGGCTTAGCACTGAGGCAGGGGGGTAGTTTTTCAGCCTTTTTCTCTGGATTTGCGTGTCCCCCAGAAGACAAGTGCCACCCCCTGCATAAAAAAAAAATAAATCAGAGCTTGCTGCCAATAGGTTTGCTTTCATTAATTACGTTTTGCAGACTCCCTCTGCAGATACCCCTGAGAACCGATCCGTAGCTGAAAAATTACCTCCAGGCTCCATCTCGTAGTGCCAAGAGGTGATGCTCACCACGGTGCAACCCGGGTAGAGCCGTTTCGGCTCGTAACTGCCTGCCCAAGAGATGGTGGGGACTTCGGGGGGAGTAGAGCCAAGAGATGGAGGGGGGCAACTTTGGCCTGGACCCTCCAACACGCTCTTCTTCTGCCCGCACGGAGCCGAGTGGCCACGTGTCCCCGCTGAAAAGCTTCGTGTCGCGTGGAAGGAAATCTCTAGGCTTTGATTTGCCTTGTAGCAAGAGATAATAACATTATCGTCTTGTTCTCTAATGATTGGAGGACGGAATATTTTCCACATCGATTTATCTATCTCGGTGGCCTTGATTCTGCTCTGGCGGGTGATGTGAAAGTCGGCGCAAGTGGCGGGGATGAAGTAACTCAGTCTTCCTCTTCACCCTCTCCCTCTTCGCGTGCCCTCGGCACTTAGGAGCTCCGTAAAGGCGCTAATTGATGGGTCCCGTTAGGAGTTGTCATTTGGCGAGCAAAGTGGGGTGCTCTCTCCTGGAGCCGAGGGTCACCGATTCAGGTCCCAGCAGCGACCACCCAAAGAGAAAAGCTGACTTCTAATTACATTCATAATTGAAAGTGATTAATGGTAGCAAAAGAACTTCGAGCGATTTCTTGTAATTAAATACTAATTTTAATTCCTTTGCAGTGCTGAGCACCATATTTGCTTTACTGGTGATATTTATGGCTGCGCCTTAGCGCTGCTAATATCTTAAAAATACACGCTAAGTGATTAACGTGGGTGGTTTTTTTTTTTGTGACTGGGTAAACAAGTAAATATCAATTAATTTGTTTACTTTGTGTCAGTAATTAGCGATTATTATTTCATGTTTTTGAGGATCTGTGTTCTGGTGGATTTGTGGCTTGGAGCGGAAGCGGAGGAACCCTTGATTTGCTCCCAAGTCAAGGGGAGTCCCGGTCACCGCTCCGGGCTGTTGGAGCTGTAAAAAAAAAAAAATAGAGATAGGAGAAGGGATCAGCGATCACATCTGCAATGGTTTAAGCTTGGAGGACATCATGGCCAAGTTTTGAGCTTGCTGGCAGTGAAGCCTCTTGTGAGGGCTTGGAGCAAGGCGAAGGGAGTTGTCTGCGCGCGGCAGATGCTCGCTGGCTGCTGCTTGGTCTTGAAGAACAGAAGTGTCACGAAATCAGCTGCTCCTGCCAGGTTTTTGCTGTCTGGAAGTGGCACCTTTCAAACTCAGCTGCTGCTCGCGATGCTGCGTGTCGGGGGCGGCTCGGGGCTGCCCTCCCTCTCCCCTCGTTCCAGCTGCCAACATCCTCTCCTCCCCGCCGCTCGCTGGAGAAGGCTTTTCTCTGCCCATGCGTGTTGGCCCTTTGGGCATAGATTTGCATAAATTAATATTTCACCCTTGATACTATCATTGTATTGATTTGGGTTTGAATTTTGACATGGCAAACAGGGCGTGCCAATGGGGTTTGGCCATGGACAGGGAGCTGATGGGATGGTGCTTTGGGTGGCTGTACCAACATCATCTCCTCCCCGCCGCTCGTTGGAGAAGGCTTTTCTCCTGCCCATGTATGCTGGACCTTTGGGAATATATTTGCAGAAGTTAACATTTCATCCTTAATATTATCATTGTATTGATTTGGGTTTGAATTTTGATATGGTAAACCGGGCGTGTGCCAGCGGGGCTTGGCCATGGACAGGGAGCTGAAGGTTGGTGTTTTGGGTGGCTGCACCAACGCCCTCTCCTCCCCACTGCTCGTTGGAGAAGGCTTTTCTCTGCTCATGCGTGTTGGACCTTTGGGGATGTATTTGCAGAATTTAATGTTTCATCCTTTTATCATTGTATTGATTTGGGTTTGAATTTTGACATGGCAAACGGGGCGTGCCAGCGGGGTTTGGGGTTCAGCCATGGATGGGGAGCTGGTGGATGGTGTTTTGGGTGGCTGTACCTGGGTCCAAGCGCTGGGAGGGCGCTGAACTGGGCAGGATTCTCGTCCTGGGGAGCGTGGGGTACGGCAGAGACCTGCCAGTGCCTGGGGAGAGCCACAGTGATCTCTTCTAACCCAAAATATCATTAAGCCTGAGCGTGCTCATCGCCCGTACCAGCCGTATGGCTCTTTCTCAAGGACTACAGCATGAGTGTTTTATGCCTAGGTGTGCTCGTGTCCTTCCTGCCTGTTGACAAAGTTGTTTTCGGATGAGCCGGGCTGGGAATCTGTTTCCCGAAAACTTGGTCCTGCTCGCATAGCAACACACTGGGCCAGAAAGCACTTGATGGAAATCATGTCTCTTCCTCACCAGTTCCTTGATTCCTTGCTAATGCTTTTCATTCCCTCTTGCTGCTTGAGAGAGCTGATAGTCTGATTAAATTAAGACAGACACAAAAGCAGCTGGCCTGCCAAAGCCTAGGATTTTATTAAAAATAATATTGTTTACAGAGTTCTCTCCTTTTATGGCGCATATAAAACAGCGTGTTCCACCCGAGCAGCCGGCAGGCTCGCTGCAATTTACCCGGGAAGAGGGAAGAGATGGAAAGACATTAAACCTTGTCTTGATGGGGAGTAGGGAGGGCGTGGAGGAGAGGGAGGTTGGGGATAAGAGACGGAGCGTAGCTGTGACAGCAAATGAGAGGGAAGGAAATGCAGGAGGGGGGGGATAAAAAAAGCAGAGGAAAGGAAGGATGGTGCCCAGTTCCCCACCTCCCCTTCTCCCCTCGCACGCCTGTGCTGAAATAAAGCATTCAAAAAGGAGAAGAATGGTGGAAGAGATGAGATAAACTAGGCCAAAGAGCTTCAGCTGGGGACCCAGCCTGCACCGGAGCGCGGAGGAGAGCTGCTTGCCCTCCTTGCAATATTCAGGAGCCCTTTCCCGGGCTCTCTGTGCGGGTGGAAAGGTTCCTCAGCTCATTTGAGGTCTTGCAGATGCTTTTTCCAACCCTCTGGCAGTGGGGATGAGGCAGTGCTGGAAGGTGCTTGGGAGCACCGGCTCCTGTCCACCCAAGAGCCCATCAAAGAGCCTTCGGGGTTTGTAAATGATTTATTTGGAGTTTATTTGCACTTCAAGGGTCTGCCAGGGGGCAAAGGGAGGGCGTGCAGGGCACAGCACGCAGCAGTGGGTCATGGCAGGAGGGGCTGGCGGTAAAGCAAGGAGAGACGAAGAGGTTTTTCCAAGGTCACGGAAGCGGCTTGGGATAGCACCCAAACTTGAACCAGGGCCCCCACCTCCGACACAGCCTTGTGCTGGCTAAAATGGGTCCGTGGGTTGTGTTGGGAGGCACGGAGGAGCCTTGCTAGTGCCCCGCCGCAGCAGCGCCCTGCCTCGGCTTTGCTTTCTCTCTTCTCTCCGTGTCTCCTGTTTGTTTGTTTGATTTGGTTCCAAATAATTAATTGTAAAAACCCATGGCTAATGGTTTGAATGAAGGATGGATGGGTACTTTAATTAACTTGTGAAAGGATTATACACTTATGTTTTCAGTCTCCCTGACCCCAGCCGAAGTAACAAGGCTCGAACATCCCCGCGTTCCGAGGGAGCCGAACATGAAAGCGCTCTGGGGAGGGGGGGATCAGCTGGAGGCCCCCCTGGGGCAAAGCTGCTCAGGCTGAGCTGGGAAAATGTAGCTGGGATGTGATTTTTAGTTAGCACATGGGGGGCCACTCTTCTTCCCTTTGTGTCTGGGAGCCTGGGAGAAACGCCGTCCACCCCATTTCCTCGGACCACGGAGCCCCGATGTGCTCTGCATGGCGACGACCTTCCCATGGCTGTTCACAGGGTGCAGGGGAGGGAGGTGTCCCATGAGCCGTATAGAGATTTTAGGGATTGAATAGAGGTGAACCATGTTTTAGGCTTATACATGTGAAATTTGGACTGAACGTGAGCCACCTACCCCTTCTTTATACAGTGGTTATCTACCAGCTTCCAAGGGCTAGCATGAGACGAGATGACGTCTTACTTTCTGCCCTAAATCAGGCAAAATTCAGTCATTGAATTGGGTTGGGAATAAGCTCGTCCCGCCAGTTTTGGGGAGCTGAAACTGCCGAGCTCCCCTGCGCAGGAGGATTTCTGCAAAGCCAGGAGGCGAGGGGATTGCTAGACAGAAGAGGGGGATCTTGGCGGAGGTGGCCCCGGCTCACTCCTTGCTAGCCCGTAGGCACGCTGAAGCCTGATGGGCGTCAAAACCTGTCTCCGTCCCTCAGTCTGAAGACAGTGAAAGGTTTGGGGCTATAGCAACGGGCGCTTTAGCCTTTGCAGCTCGACATGCCGCTGCCTCGTTAATTATTTATGTCTCAAGAATCGCTGAGTAAGACACCAAGAAAATCTTTGTAGAGAAGCGCTGAGCTCCCACCGTCCTCCCAGCCCTTCTGCGTGGCATCCCTCCCAGCCCGTCCCCAAAGCCAGCTCCTCCCGATGACTTCCCTGCTTTGTAGGAGAGTGCCGAGAGGTGAAAAGTGTCTCCTGTACCGACGTTTTAATGAGCAAATAAAATCGAGCCCCGATTCCAGCAGGATTGGTGCGGGAGCAGGACTTCCGCAGCTCCTCTGCTGCATGGTTCAGAAAGCTGGGACCAGGCTGGGCGTCAAATAATTATCTGAATGAGTCAAAAGTGCTTTGAAATATCTGTGAGAGGGATGGGGGCCGTAGCTTGCATCATGCTACTGAGTCACCGGGCAATTTCCCATCCCTCCCGGTGCAGAACGCTCCAGGTGGGAGCTTCGGCATCGCTGCTTAAAACAAGGCTGATTGGGCTTGTTCTCTCATGGAAAATGCATGAGAAAAAAAAAAAAAAAAAGAATTTCCGTGCTGTATTTGGTATCAAAAGCCGTTTTTACTCTAAACAAGGCCTTTCTGGCCTTCTTTCAGTTGTGGTGTCTGCCCCTGGATTCCTCCTCACTTATCGGTCCCCCAGCAAGCCGCTCTGTTTGATTGCTAATCTGCCTTATTATGTTTTTAAATGCACTTTAATATTTTAGTTTTAGTGACTTTTATTTTAAGGCCAAATTCCAGCTTCTGAAGTGCGTACCTCTCTCTTACTTCAGTGGCAGCCTTTCACGTTTATCCCGAGGCATAACATGGTCCTTACGCTGTTTGAAATTAGATGCACTGATTAGAGCATCTCTCAGCCGCTGCTGCCGTTCTGCACCTCAAAGGACGGCTCAGAGTAGAGGCTGGAAGTCGGAGCTGGGAGTATTTATGCGCTCAGCGTGGGGTTGTTTGGGACTTCACGCTTGTTGCAGCTCTCTTTCAAGCGACCTGGAAAGAGATGGCTGCTTGTAGGTCATGAAATGCCGTCTTGGTGGTGGTGTGATGTGTTTGGTAGGAGGTCTATGATGTGCATGGGTCATGCACATGGTCGTGGCAGTGGAACAGGTTGCCCAGAGAAGCTGTGGCTGCCCCATCCCTGGAGGTGTTCAAGGCCATGAGGCTTTGAGCAACCTGGGCTGGTGGGAGGTGTCCCTGCCCATGGCAAGGGGTTGGAACGAGATGATCTTTAAGGTCCCTCCCAACCCGAACCATTCCATGATTCTATTCCTTCTATGATGCACATGGGTCACGCCTTCTGTGATGTGCATGGGTCACGCCTGTGAGGATCCGTGTGGTAAACCAGAGAGGAGAGATGAACACCCAAGGTCAGTTGGCGTCCTTCCTTTTGCCCTGTTTATTTCTTTAGCAGGAACGGTGAAATACCGAGGAAGTCACTAGAAATTGTTGCACGTGGTATTTTACGTTCGCAATAGGGTGCGAACTGGCAGAGTGCTGTGGGAGAGGCGACAGCCAGAAATGTGTGCCTGGAGTGCTGTCTGAAGCCTAGTTAGGCTGCTGCTCCGATGGTAATCGCTCCTTGGAGAAACCTCCCTTTGTTTAACAAGAGTTAAGCATTTTGTTAGGGGAATTCATTCGGTTGTTTTGATGTTGGTTTTTTTTTTTCATTCCTTCCAGCTCAGCGTGGTCTTGGGGAAATCATACGTGCCATAGGGAGGAGGGGTGATACATGCCATAGGGGAGAGGACAGATATTGCAGGGATCAAAGGGGTCAGGCTCTTTCTTCGATGGCCGGTGTCTGAGGAGGACTCTGTTCATCTGCCTTTGATCCCAATCTGTACATTATGGATTCCAGTTTGCGCAATCCAGTTCCCATCCATTGCTGAGTTTAGTCTGGGACTTTCCCAGTGACTGCTGGTGATGTGGTCCTCATCCTGGGAGCTTGATATGGGTTTTGTATGTGTTTGTGTGTGTATATAAACATATATATATACACACACACACAAAAAAACCAACCCAGTATTGAGCTCCCAGGGTGATTCCAGGATGTTCATTTAGTTCAGATGTCCTATTCCTCCTCCTTTGCTGACATTTACTGAGAAGGACCTTCTCCCTTACCTGATGTAGAAGGACCCTTTCCCAGATCTGCTTTAGAAGGACCTGGATCTTCACCAGAAGAGGTGTCTCCCGTGCTATCTGGCTTGATCTGGTCTTTGTCATAAGGGGTGAGGGAATAAACTGACCTCTTTTTTGGTTCCCGGTGACTGCGGCGACTTGTACCGGTACTGATGGGGTTGGAGTAGCAATGGTACTTGTCGGAGCAGCTGGAGTGGTGGTGGTGGTCGTTCTGGGAGCTGGAGCAGAGGCAGGGCATGTTGTGTTATTCCAAAGCGTAACATAAAACCACCCCTGCAACACGTGCAGGAGAACCAATTAAAAAAAATAATCATGAGTTTATAGTAACAATAATTTCCGACATCCAAAAAGCATCCATCCCCTACCTCTGGTGGTGTCAGTTTGGCATAAGCGTAGAAGGGTGAAGTAAACTTTCCCACGGTAAAATTGAAAGTGTAATTAGTAATAAAATAGATTATGTGGTGCCCAACGTACGCAGGTAAAGTCGTTACCCAGCTTATCGCAGTACGGATCGGAATTAAACACCGTGGCAGAACAGCACGTTTCACCCCCCGCATGCAAACACAAAGGGCAAGTAAATTATACCACACATACGGCAGGTTAAGCAGCGTTGTATCAACTAAACTTAAACAAAACCCTGTAAAGACGTGCTGCAATATTCTGCTGGAGAATGACATGATGTCAGCTGTCTGTTTTAATTTCCATCCCCTCCAGACTCTGAAAGGAAGAATCTCAACTGGGCAAGCTGGAATGAGAACTATTCGGGCAATCTGTAAGAGCCTCGGTTGAGCCCCATCTTGGGCGCTGTCGTGGTTTGGGCTGGTCTGGCCACCAAAATGAACGATAAATGCTCTTTTACCTCTTTCCCCTTTAGAGTAAGGAAAGCATCTCCCTTCAGATGAGAGGAGAGAAAAATGAGAGAGACCTGGGAGTTAAAGAAACTAAACTGCTTCAATGAAATATTAATAATGAAAAGGTAATAATATTCATAAGAAAATAATGAAATATATGCAAACCCATATCGAGCTCCCAGGATGACGATCGCATCACTGGCAGTAACTGGGAAAATCCCAGACTGGACTCAGATGGCAACTGGGTTCCAGAATTGGATTCCTGAACTCATGGATTGGGATCAAAGGCTGACAAACGGAGTCCTCCTGGACACCGGCCATTGAAGGAAGAGGCTGAGCCTTTGATCCCTCAGCTTTTATACATGACGCAGATGGGATGGAGTGCCCTATTGCTCAGTTTTGGGTCCCTTGTCCTGTCCCCTCCTCCCCACAGGTGCGACCCCTCTACACTCTTCTGCTTCCGACCAACGCACATACCAACGTTTGGTACGCAACAAAATTGGCTGCCCATGTTTTTTATAGCAATAAGTATAGGCAGGGGCCTCTCTGCGTTACCATTCCGTGTTATTCCCTATAAACATTTGGCTTTATCACTGCTAGAAGCGGACAGTTTGAAAAACACGCCCTTAATTTCAGGGCACGCAGTTAGTTAGGAGAGACTTCACTGAAAAGTAAAATTACTGAAAAGAAAATTGGTTCTTTTCCAGAACCAGGACATGGGCTTGGAAATGCTTTTCCTTCTCTAAATGCTTTCTCACAGGGGGTGAAACTTTAACATGCCAGAACTTCACACAGGGAAGCTGACCCCCCCGGGGGAAGGAGGACGTGTTTCATAGAGCTGGTGGCTTCAGGAGGCCCTGGTCCCGTCGAGGTGATGGGGCTTGTCTGGGAGGTAGGGCTGTGCCCGGAGGTCTGAGCCGGGGCCTCACTCGCCTCAGGGCAAATGGTGTGATCCGAGTCAGCTCGGAGACAGGTGCTGACCCCCCACCATAACCTTTCAGCCTTCAAATCTTTGCAAAAGGGATAAAAGTCCATCTGCACTCCCAGGGGCAGCCTTGAAATGCGGGTGATTAACACCCCGTGGTGCTGGGGGGTACGGAGCCGTGCTGGATGTCTCTGTTGAATTCAAGCCAGCAGCCACCCTGCTCTTAATGACCGGCCGTTGCTGTCTCTCCAGCTCGGAGCAATATTTGTCTGACTTGGTTTAGCTGCTTCAGTTTCTAAAGATGGCCAGAAACCCTGGTCCGATTGAGTCGCCTCGGGAAATTTTCAGAGCTGCTGTCAGTCACTGTCTGAGACGCGCTGTCATTTTTGGCTGAGCTTTTTCAATCCTCCCCTTGTCAGAACCCTTGAGTGGTGTGGGAGAAGAGGGGACAAGAGAGTACTGGGATGGTCACCCACGATGGGCTGAGGTGGATGGGATGCCTCTCTAGTCAAAGCCAACGTTGTTAGGTGAACAGTGGTAGGACCATGTCCAAACACCATGTAAAAGGAGACAAGAGCTGGGGGCGAGTAGAGAGGAGAGACTATGATAACTCTATCCAGCGGGTTGTCCCTGGAAATAGAATGTGAATAAGTAATCTGGATAAATAATGGAGCTGTCGGAACTGTAACAATAAAGAAGAAAAGCGCTGAGTGTGGCTTGCCGTGATTTGTGGGGTCACGCTGTCTGGACGGCGGAGCCCTTGATCCCACTGGTGAGCAGGTGCTCGCGGACGGATCTCATTGACGTTGCAGAGATGACTTGGACGGCGGTCGCTTGCCAGTGGGAGGAGATGGTTTTGTGGTCCAGTCCGCCGTTATGCTGCTGCAACACGTTTGTGACGGCAGAAAGCTTGCTGTGTCTTAGCCTGCTGCTGAATAACCTCAGGAGGATTTTGAAACCATAGGGCTAGGTGGGATCCCAGCTGATGTAGCCCTGGGGTGGAGTTGGACACACATGGGACATCCTGCAGGGGCAGCTGGGCTGCTCTTTGGTGATGGAGGTGATGTAGCTCCCCAGAGACCTTCTGCAAGGGTTTCACGAGCCTGAATGAAAGTTATTCCACGTACCCAACCAAAACCTTCTCTGCAGTAAATTAGGCTGTTTTCTTTTTCTGCCTCTTGGAATGGATATGGCAAATAATTATTCACCGCGTCCTTCATATGGTATTTATGTATGGGCAGAGCGCTGTCACGTCTTACTCAATCTTTTCTTTAGCAACGGAGCAAACCCCAGAGTCTTTCATCTTTCTTTAGAGTCGTCTGCCTATCTCCCCGATTTCATTGCTATTCCGTGGGCTCGCCCCGGCTCGTCGGTGGCTTGGCGGTGCGCTCCGTTGCGTCGCGTCGGTTAGAGATGCGTGTCTTGCAAGAGTGGCAAATGCCGTTTAGATTGATCTGAGAAGAAAGGGAACCTCCAGCTGTGGGTTCAGCGGAGCCGGGTGTGCTGCGGAGGAGGGTGACACGCTCAGTGTGGGTCAGCGGGGCGGGTGCTAACGTTTTAAGCCACGGCGACTTTAACCTTCAGCTTTGGGAAAGCGTGATGTCCACGTTGGGATGAAGTTGTGCAGCTGAGGCCTTGAGTGAAACCAAGCGGAGCAAAAGAATTCTCCTTTGTCCTTCTTACGACGCTCGCGTTAACATAAGATTTGCCGTCTTTTGTAGCCCGGTTGATTTCTTTGTAGTTTGTGCTCTGCTGCAACACCCTGGTCCTCTTCTGCGCATGGTTCCATAGCCGGTTTTCCTTGTTCTCGTCCGTGTCTTTGATTTCTCCTCCCAAAGTGTATCGCATCACACTTGTCCATGTCGGATTTCCTAGTCCTCATTCCGGGGGTGATTTGAGATTCTGGTCCTACCCCCAGAGCCCTTCCAGCCCCTCCCCTCCTGGCTTGGCATCATCTGCCAGTGTTAATAAGCGTGCTCCTGGATCCGTAATGCAAGCTGTTAAATGCAAACATCGGAGAGAGCGGGGCTCGGGACAGGCCCCCGAGGAATCCCGCTGTAGGTTGCCCTCCGAGCTTGGGCATAAATAATAGATAAGCGCTTTTTGAGAGCGCTTTGTCAACAGGCTGTTATCCCTCCTCCCCTCTGCCCCCAAGCCTCAGCGATTACATCCAGACCGTGTTGCTTCAACTTTCCTCGGAGGGTGCCGTGCGGGACAGGCATCAGAAGCCTTATTAAAGTCAAGGTATATCATGTCTACAGCTTTCGTCTTATCCACCAAGTCTAGTTATCCTGTCAAGGCGGAAATTAGGTTGGTTTGACATGATCTGTTCTTGACAAACTCATGTTTGGTGGTGGTTGTGGGATTTTTTTTTTTCCTTTTTTTTCTCTCACTTTATTAAATTCCCGGGACTTACAAGCTGTGATAGTTTCATCGTTTGTTTTAGTATCTTCCCGGTGATTGAAGCTGAGCTGATTGCCTGCAGCTCCTGGCTTTTTTTTTTCCTTAAAGATATGAAGATTTCTTGCCCTTTCTGCCGGCCTCCGCGAGTTCCCGAAGAGCAGCGCTGGTGGCTCGGGGATGATTTTTCAGCATTCTCAGGAGAGCTTCCTCAGGCTCCGCCAGCTTATTTATTTTTA
The DNA here is from genome assembly GCF_964199755.1 of Larus michahellis. Taxonomy (NCBI): domain Eukaryota; kingdom Metazoa; phylum Chordata; class Aves; order Charadriiformes; family Laridae; genus Larus; species Larus michahellis. Next base: position 3,212,087 of record NC_133912.1, read on the forward strand.
ACCCTCTTCTTTCCCTCCCTGCTCCGGCGTGAGTGCCCAGCTCCCTGTTAACATGTATTTTGGAGCTGTCTGCTTACTGTATACCTTCCTTTCTACAGATGGAATCAAACGCGGCAGTGAAGGTCTCTGCAGGATGCTTTCCTCTCCTGCTTGGTAATGGGCCTAACCTTCCTTTTCTTCTTCCTTTGAGCACATCCAAGAGCCTTTTTGTTCTCCTCTCGTGTCCCTCACTAATTGAAACTTGTTTTGCATGTCAGTGCTGCTGACTTTATCCCTGTGTGCCTATTGCGACGCTGTTATACCCATCCCTAATTACGAGCCCTTGTTTCCATATTTTATTTTATTTTTTTTTTTCTATGGTTCCTTCTTTATTTCTGGGTCATTAAATGGCTCCTGAATCAGCCATAGCAGGCTCTTGCTATGCTTCCTATCTTCCCTTTGCACGGGGATAGCCTGCTATTGTGCGTGTAATACAGTCTCTTTCAGTAACTGCCAGCTCGCCCCTTCTTTGTACCTTAGATTATTTTCCCAGGAGACCCCATCTCCCAGCTTCCTGAATTGGTTGAAATCTGGCTTTTGAAGTCCGTTATCCTTATTCTGCGGCTTGCTTTCCGGCGGGTTGTGAACTCTAGCGTTTCATCGTCGCTTTCACCCAAATTACTTTCCCCCTTAGAGCCTCCGGTCCATCTTCCCTAGGCGGACCCTGGTCTCAGGCTTTTCCTCGCACCTTCTCCAGAGCTGAGCTCCCTTAAAGAGGCAACAGGGGCTCGATGGACTCTGTCCTGCCGTGTTGTGTTTGTGTGTTGAGTCCCGTGTGTTCTTCTGTCCATCCCTCAATTCTTGGTTTGGCAAGGCATGGAGCACCCATGCCCTTGGTGCTCATCCTCTCTGTGCTCTCCCTGTCTCATGCTCGCACATTTTGGGTTGGGGGCTCTCCTGGTTGTGTCCTGCTCCAGCTTTGCTGTCATCCTGGTCACCTCAGCTGCTTGGACAAACCCTGTGGGATGTGCCTGCTTGTGTCCAGCTTCCTACAAAGGAAGGACTGGCTTACTGTGCTGTGTCAATGCCCCGTGTAAGGCTTTGGTGGCCATGGCAGACCCCGCGGGGCTGTGATGGGACCCCAGGCGTGCTTCTTGTCACCGAGCCGGTGACTGTCATAGCAGCCAAGGAGGGAAAAATAGCTTAGCATAAGGCTTGGGTGAAATGAATCTTGTCCTGTGCGGGGCTAGGTTGGCCAAGACCTTTAAATGTCAATACAGCGATTCTGCACAGCCCACAAATCTTGGTGGGGAGGTGACAAGGGACTGCAGTGCTGGGCAAACTGGCTGACTCCGGAGCAACGGGGATGTCTGGGAGCAGCCTCCGGCAGAGCCGAGACCTGTGAAGCAGACGTGGTTGCAAGCCGAGGGGTCGCAGCTAGAGCAGGTCCGTCTGCTTCGGTGGTTTCTGTGGCAATAGCGGGAGGGAGTCCCCTTTCCCATGGGCTTTGTGGGAGCTTTATTTAAAATTTTTTGGGAGCTTTATTTAAAGCGGGCAATGCCAGGCCTTGGGCAGGTCAAGAGTGGTTTGTGCTGGGCTTGGAGATGGGGCAGAGTGGCTGGACGGTGTCGAGAGACACCCTGCAAACCTCTGAGGTTGCGACAACAGGGCCAGCCTGAAAAATCTTGGGAAAGCAGTCCCGTTGCCTTCAAGTCTAAGAATAAGTCTGAGAATATGGATTCAAACGGGAAGAGGGGAGGTTTAGATTGCGATATTGGGAAGAAATTCTTTGTTGTGAGGGTAGTGAGCCCCTGGAACAGAGAAGCTGTGGCTGCCCCATCCCTGGAGGGGTTCAAGGCCAGGTTGGACGGGGCTTGGAGCAACCTGGGCTGGTGGGAGGTGTCCCTGCCCAGGGCAGGGGGTGGAACGAGATGGTCTTTACATTCCCTTCCAACCCCAACCATTCCATGATTCTAAGTGAGGTCTTCTATTGAGTTTGTTGGGAATCCATTGGGTTTGGTGTCATTTGGTGGCTGGCTCGTGCCTTGGGTTTGGTGTTAAACATGGGGATTTCGGGGCTGAGCCTCCCCCCGGCTGCCCTCTGGCTGGAGGGAGTGTGGGAGGCTAACGCCCTGTTAGCCGCACACAATGGGGTGCAATTTGGCATCTCCTTGGTGGTCGCGGTGCTGTTAGCGGTGTCCCAACCCGCCGACACGGTCGCAGGGATGCAGGCGGGCTCGTTGACAGACGCCTTCCTGAAACAGGCCGTTGTGTCTTCAGCCGGTGCTCAGGGACGTGTCCCCGGTGCCCGGCTGCTGATGGCTGGATGTGCTGCTGTAGGGGAGGCACGAACGCCTGGGCTTGGAGCTACGCCGCGGTGGGAAACACATCCCCTGCGTGCACAAAAACCCACGCGGACGTGCCATGGGGTGGGCTGGTGGTGGTTGGGTCCTGCAGAGCCATCCAGGAGCTCTACCCTCCCTGCCTGGGGTCAGAGAGATGCAGTCCTCAGCAGCCCATGAGGATATTAAATTTAATGTGTTGATGTCCAGAAATTATCATATTTGGGAAACGCTCATTAATCTCTGTCTGCCTCCCTGGGTTTTATTGTCTTCCCTTCTTGTGAGCTCTCCTCTGCCGTGACTCTCGCTCTCAATTCATGTCATCTTCTTTCCACCCAAGTTTTGTCCCCCCACCCTTTCTCCCCTCCTGCCGCATCTCTGCACCCAGGGAAGCTCTTTGCAAAGTCTGCGTCCCAGAGCCCATCAACTGCAAACTGAGAGGCAGGGGGAGAGCTTTTTAGGTATATCTATGTTTTATTGGTGTTTTTTTTTTTTTTACTGCTTTGCGAGGCTGCGGGAGCAGAAGGGGAGATGGTTGATGGCTTTTTGGTTCTGGCTACGGGCAGGGGGCTGGCGAGCATCTCTGTCTCTGCCCCTCGGCCTGACCTCGAGCATTGCCCACTGGTTTTGGCATAGGGATGCTCTTCATCGCTGGTTGTGCTTCAGCAATGGTACCTTGTCCCCAACCTGTGCCACAGGGACGGGTCCCTCCTTAGCTCAGTTGCTAAACCTGCAGCCCTCCACCATAGCTTCAACCCAATCATAGAATCATAGCGTGTGTTGGGTTGGAAGAGACCTTTAAAGGCCATCTAGTCCAAGCCCCCTGCAGTGAGCAGGGACGTCTTTAACTAGATCAGGTCGCTCAGAGCCTCATCCAGCCTGGCCTTGAATGTCTCCAGGGATGGGGCCTCCACCCCCTCTCTGGGCAACCTGGGCCAGTGTCTCACCACCCTTACGGTGAAGAACTTCTTCCTAATGTCTAATCTAACCGTACCCTGCTCTAGTTTAAACCATTGCCCCTCGTCCTATCGCTACATGCCCTTGCAAACAGTCCCTCCCCAGCTTTCCTGGAGCCCCTTTAGGGACTGGAAGGGGCTGGAAGGTCTCCCCGGAGCCTTCTCTTCTCCAGGCTGAACCCCCCCAGCTCTCTCAGCCTGTCCTCCCAGCAGAGGGGCTTCGGCCCTCTGATCTACTGTGAATAGACACCATCTCCTGTCCCTCCCCTATATCCAAGCCCTAAATGAGCCTGGATTTCTTAGTATTCCATGATTTATACAGTGAATTTCCCAGCTCTAACAGGCAGCATGGTGAAGGGGAGAAGGGTTGCACGGCGGTGGCAATAGCTGGGTCTCCAGCTGGCTTACAGCCGCGCCGGTCACATCCCTTCCCTGGAAGTTTCCCGACTGCTAAACGTGCTGAATTGTAGAAGTTGAGCAAAATAGGCTTCTTAACTTAATGAGTAAACTAATTTGTCAGGCGGGCGCTGTTCTGTTTCCCTCCGCAGTGCGGGTCCTCTCTGCCAGCATCGCACATCTTTGACGCGCCGGTTACTGCCCGGGTGGGAATAGCTCGGCCCCATCAGCAGGGCTGCAATTTGGCACCGAGGCTCTTGCCACACAAAGATTTTCTTTTTTTTTTTCCTTTTTTTTTTGTTTGTTTAATAAAGCATAAGACCGAACAGTTTGCTCTCACTCGTAGGTTCTGAAATATGCATTTAATTTAGGCTTAATGAGGAAATTACTGTATATAAAATGAAATGCCTGGCGATGGCTCTCCAGGACGGAGCTTCGGTGGGATGAGGGCCGGTGGGGGCGGGTTAAGCTTGGAAGATCTCGGGGATGCTGAGGGCTAAACCTGGAGCGATGAGGATGGACCTGCAAGGCAGGGAGGGAAGGATGCTTGTGATGAGACCCTAGGATGGGAACGGCTGCAGCAAGGGAGAGCAAAGAGCTGGATAGGGGAATGGCTTGAATATTCCAGGTATTTTTACACGTAGGCAAGTTTTCTCGTGTAAATGAGCCTCCCCAGCGTCCGCAGAACTATTGCAGGAGCGCTGGTGTCCCCAGCGTGTATGGTCTGTGGGTCGCAGCGCCGTGGGGTGCAGAATGCCTGTTTTCAGGTGTGCGTGGGAGGAAAAGCAGGCAAAGAGTTTGGAGACCTCTGGCAAAGAGAGAGTTTGGAGACCTCTGGCAAAGAGAGAGTTTGGAGACCTCTGGCAAAGAGAGAGTTTGGAGACCTCTGGCAAAGAGAGAGTTTGGAGATCTCTGGCAAAGAGAGAGTTTGGAGATCTCTGGCAAAGAGAGAGTTTGGAGATCTCTGGCAAAGAGAGAGTTTGGAGACCTCTGGCAAAGAGAGAGTTTGGAGATCTCTGGCAAAGAGAGAGTTTGGAGATCTCTGGCAAAGAGAGAGTTTGGAGATCTCTGGCAAAGAGAGAGTTTGGAGATCTCTGGCAAAGAGAGAGTTTGGAGACCTCTGGCAAAGAGAGAGTTTGGAGATCTTTGGCAGAAGGTAAGCGCTAATAGCCAGGCGTGCTGTTCCCCCGTATCTTGACTCGGAGCCCGTCGTACCTATGGAAAAGCACAAAAGATCTCAGTGGCTGCTTGTGTTTCTAACCAGGGCTGGTTTATTTCAGGGATTTAAGTATTTATTTTGATATTTCAGCGGATGGGCAGGGTTGCAGTGGTCTGTAAGGAAAGACTCTGGCTAACTTGAGGAATGGCTTTCAACGAGGGGGCCTAAAGATGTGGGCTCCATCCGTCCCCTCCAGTTATATGGTTGGAGCGGTGGGGACGAGTTCAAAGCCACTGCACAAATAAACTCTAATAGCTTTCCTCTTGCATTTATGTTATTAGGGGGTTCGTTTGACTGGCATTATGATGATAAATGAAAAATGCTTTGCACCATTACGTTGGGCGCTAATGCGTAGTGGGAAGAATTTCTACTCGTTTAATAAAAAAAAAAAAAAAAAAGAAAGAAAGAAAAGGCAGCGGCAGAGGGGGATGTGATGGGTTTGTGCGGCGGCACCGAGCTATTTACGTACAGCACGACCCTTGGACCCGTCCTCCCCTCGCCCCTCTGCCCTTGCTGGGTTGGGGCAGGGGGAAAGCGAGCCCCTGGAAGGTTGCCACCACCTTGTAGTGGATAAATCCACGCCCCAGGGCTCCGTGGGACTCCCCTCTGGTAGTTCGCACGCTCCCTTTCGCAGCGCATCCCTCCTGCCCTCATCCCTGCAGGGTTTGGGATGCCACCTCCCTCCCCGGGTAGGAACCAGGAGCCAAATAGCTTTAGGACGAAGCCCCCAAAAGCTGGTGCCGGAGTCTGCAGCCACCCTTGGGAGCCGGAGGAGGAGTTTGACAGTCCAAAGGCTTGCCTTCTTTTTAAAGCTGTGGAGCAAATTGAGTTCAGAGGGTCACTGTTACTCCCAGCTGCTGCGACAGAAATCCCTAATGCGCCGTATGCCGGCTTTCTCCAAAGCTTCGGCTGCTTTTTTATGAGGCACTGTCACTCTATTATCTGCCTCTGAGTTGGTCTTTAGCTCTTTAACCTCATGAGAAGGGAGGGAAAAGGAACCTTGAAAAGGGGTGGGAAAAAAAAAAAAGTAATAAAAGAAAACAGGATGCTGTGGAGAGCAGCGTTTCCTCCTCGGCCACGGAGCCGTAATTGGGCGCTTGGCGAGAGCCTGGCGTGAAAGGGGCGGGTTTGGAGGGTCCCGGGGTTGGGGGGAGCTGGGGGTGGCCATGCCCTTCAGGAGGGGAGATGGACGATGGTGGTTGGAGCCGATCAGAGGCACTGGCATCAAACAGGGACTGGCAACCCTCACCGTGGCTTTGGTCCACTCCCGGTGCGGCCATGGAGGAAGGCGGGGAAGGGACGAGGTGGGGATGAGCCCCAGCCTACAGCAGGAGAGGTCAAGGCTGGGCTGGGGGCTACGGCATGGGGTGGCCAGGATGCCTCACCCATGGGTGCTGGTGATGTTAGGGGTTGTGGGTCTCTGGTGCAAGCTGGCAGGGCCTGAAATGGGGTAGGAGAGGATGGAGCAAAGAGATGATGCTCCTGGAGCAGAGAGATGAGTTGCTCAGTGCTCCTGAAAAGAGGGGTGGGGGGATCCCAGCATCACCCCACTGCTCTGAGCTGTCGCTGCTGCTCTGCAGAGGGAAACTGAGGCAGAGGGGTTAAGCGCCAAACCCAAGCCCTCCCGTGCAACCATGGGCTGAAAGGAAAGAAGAGCGGGGCCAGAGGAGGCCCCGGAGATGCTGGGAGGGCTGGAGCCCCTCTGCTGGGAGGACAGGCTGAGAGAGCTGGGGGGGTTCAGCCTGGAGAAGAGAAGGCTCCGGGGAGACCTTCCAGCCCCTTCCAGTCCCTCAAGGGGCTCCAGGAAAGCTGGGGAGGGACTCTGGAGCAGGGAGTGGAGCCATGGGACGAGGGGGAAGGGTTTTGGACTGAAAGAGGGGAGACTGAGATGGGATATTGGGAAGAAATTCTTTGCTGTGAGGGCGGTGAGCCCCTGGAACAGAGCAGCTGTGGCTGCCCCATCCCTGGAGGGGTTCAAGGCCAGGTTGGACGGGGCTTGGAGCAACCTGGGCTGGTGGGAGGTGTCCCTGCCCAGGGCAGGGGGTGGGACGAGATGATCTTTAAGGTCCCTTCCAACCCAAACCACTCTACGACTCTGTAAGAGGGGGAGCAGCGGGGAGGGCTATGAATTCCCTGGCCACCCTGCTCCTTCCAGCAGGGTTTTGCTGCTCCTGGCCGGCTGCTCGGCGGGCCCTGTGCAGCGTGGCAGGAGACAGGGCTTTTGCTCGGCGCTCTCTCCTGCATGCTAAACACGCCGTCTCCCTGCAGGATCCTGCAGCCTTCTGCACTGCTCTGCTGCAGAGGGGGTGGGGAGGAGACGGCTTTCCTCTTCCAGCCCAGCAGCAGGCGGATGGCGGGGAGGTGGAAAACAGCGGGGATGGAGCCCCTCCTCCCTTGGACACAGTCCTGCAGGGATGCTCTCCCCCAAAACTATCCCGTTCCGTGCTCAGCGAGCGCTCGACCCGACTTGCCGCGTGCCCGTGTGCTGCTGCAGTATTTAAGAGCAGCTGCTACGTTCAACCTGCCGGGATGCGCGACCCCGAGGGATGCGCAACCCCAGGGATGCGCAACCTCGAGCGCCCAGTTGCTACCTGCCCCGGGGTGTTTCTGGCTGCCTTTATTTCTGCTCCCTCCCCACGGTCCGTGGGTGGTGATGTCCTGGATTGGGGTTTGCAGACACCAGTTCCTTGCTGGACGGCATCAGCCGGTGCTGCGGGGATAAGGTGGTGCTGGTGTTGCATCCTGACAGGGTGCTGAGGCCACCAATGGCTTCTTACCATGGGTGCGCTGGGCCTCCTCCACGTGTCCGAGTTGGAGTTGGTTCTGTATCAGCACAGAGACTTTGTAGGACAAGTTTTGAAGGAAACAAAGCAGCTCCTACCTTTCGTAGGGGGTACGTTGTCATTCGCTGGGTTTGTTCATTCCTACGAGGACAGGCTGAGAGAGCTGGGGGGGTTCAGCCTGGAGAAGAGAAGGCGCCAGGGAGACCTTCCAGCCCCTTCCAGTCCCTCAAGGGTCTCCAGGAAAGCTGGGGAGGGACTCTGGAGCAGGGAGGGGAGCCATGGGACGAGGGGGAAGGGTTTTGAACTGAAAGAGGGGAGATTTTGATGAGATATTGGGAAGAAATTGTTTGCTGTGAGGGTGGTGAGCCCCTGGCCCAGGTTGCCCAGAGAAGCTGTGGCTGCCCCATCCCTGGAGGGGTTCAAGGCCAGGTTGGCCGGGGCTTGGAGCAACCTGGGCTGGTGGGAGGTGCCCCTGCCCAGGGCAGAGGGAGGCACTGGATGGTCTTTAAGGTCCCATCCGACTCTAACCATTCTGTGATTGTAAGGGAGGTCTTCTGTTGAGCTTGTTGGGAATCCATTGTGTCATTTCTGGGAGCACATTCCCCTTTTCTTCCCTCGTGCTTGCGTCAATTTCTTTTCAAAATCTGAAAGCAGGCTCTTGGACTGGGCCTCGTTCCTCCGACACCTCCAAGCCAACTTGGATGTGGTTCTCACCAGCACTGGGCGCTGCTCGCTGGGATGGCTGGGACCATGCATGGTCCCGGGCTGAGCTTTGGGGCTGTGCTGCTCCTTGATCTCCAGAGACATGAGGTGGGGGAGGAAAAGCATGAAGGTTTTTATCTTGCAAGAAGACTTCGGGAGAGCAAGCTGTGGTGGGTGTGGGGAGAGCTGGGAGTGATGGGGTGGTGTGTTTGGGAGGAGATGAAGGCTCTTGGCTGGAAGAAATGGGCAGTGCATGAGGAATAGCTGGAGGAAGGTGCCTGGGAGAGGTCTGGAAGCCTGCGGGGACCCTTGAGCGGTGGGAGATGCTGGTGTCTGCTCAGGGTTGGATCTCCGCATCCCCAAATAAACTCCCACGCCACAGCCATTGCCTCTGCTCAGGTTACCAGCAAAGGCAGCATCGCACAGGGGTCTGCGGGGCAAGGGCACACCAGGCGGCTTGTGGTCTTCAGAAGCATGTCCCCCGGTACTCCCAAAACCCTCCATATTTTTTAAGCCAGATCCAGAAAACGTGCAGTTGAGCTTTTTTCCCTCCTTTCTAATAATTCCTTCTTTTCAGAGCTAAAATAAAGCACTGAAAGAGAAGGAGAGCACACCAAAAATGGATTTTTTTTTTTTTTTTTTAAAAAGTTTTCTATTTGTGCCTAACAAAGAAACCACCATGGAAATAGGTCTCTTTCTTTGGGGAAAAGCGACATTTTGAATGGGGTGAGGGTAGAGAAGGAAAGAGAGATCGCATTAAAAACTTCCACCAGCTCCAGTAATGAGATTAAGGGAGCTGCCAGATGAAACCATCTGCCTAATCTTTTACCCAGAGCCGCTCTGTTCCCAGCTCCCATCCAAGGATGGGACCAAAGCCACCTTCTGCCATGGCCTGGCCTGACAGAAGATGCTCCTGTTCCTGCATCCCCGCAGCCGGGGAAGGACCGCGCTCTCCAGCCGCCGAGCTCCTCGCTGCCAGCCAGCCGGAGGGGGAAAGAAAAAGGGGAAAAAAAGATAGAAAAAAGAGAAGAGAGAAGAAAAAAAAAAAAGGCACTCATAAAAAAGACAGTTTGACATTTTCTTGACTGTTTTGAAATTTTCCTAGCACAACAAGCTGTTTATCCGCCACTCCAGCTCTTATTGAATTAAAGTGTGGAGGGGGTGTTAGGAAGAAATCAATTCGTGCTCCATATGCTGCTCTGCCGAGGAACGTGGCGCTCGGCACGCTATGGAATATGTAGGGAAGGGTGGGGGAAGGAGAGATAAATCCATCAGCTAACAAGATAAGTGCCTTGTTCCTCCATCTGTTACTGCTGTGTCCTTATCTGGGATTGCAGCGTGGCAGCAGTGATACATCTTGTGTCAGGTATTATATTCCAAATTCATATGAATGAATTCTCATGCTCGCACCAATCCATGATCCAGCCGTGGGTGCGGGGCTTGCTGCGGAGCCGCCGGCTCGTTCAGGCTCGTCCTCGCCCGGCTCTTCTTTGACTTGTTGGAATTTAATGACTTTGAGAGGCATCAAGGAGGCCGGCTGGGCGAGGGTTTGGTACGGCTGGGAGAGGAGGACCTGGAGGCTGTCCGGCCTCGGGATGCCGGCGGCGCCGACACGTGCTTTAGCGATGGGGAAAATCAGCCTGGGAATTAAGCGCGTGGTTAGAGGTGGCAGGAGGAACGAGAACTTCTCAGGTCTTCACTTTTCTGCTGAGCGTCTTTAGGGGGAGTGTCGTGATCAGCTACGGCAGCTCTGGGGCCAGGGGGCTGCGGTCCAGCCCGTCTTAGGGTGGTTAGCGGGGAGGGAGGCAGAGCCGGAGCACAGTTCCTATCATCCTCAGCTCGGGGATTTTGAGAGGCATCAACCTCCGCTCCTGATGGAGGAGCCAGGTTTCTGCACGGAGCCAGAGAGCCGGGATTTTTGGGAGCAGAAGTTGGATGAGATGAGCAACCTTGGGGAGCTCATTTAGCTGTACATGCCCGAACTCCCGATGCTCTTCTCTGCCCAGCTGCAAACCAACTCCAAATTCATCTGGCTGCGAAAGCGCCGGCGTTTCTAGATGGTGCCTGTGTTTAAAATCAATTTAGCTCTGGACCGGCCTTAAGACCTGAACTGGATTCGGTGGCTCAATACGCGATGAGCCAGGCTCTTCGGAGCTGGGAGCTGCTCTCAAAGTCTAGTTTTAAGGCTAATCCCAAACCGTCCTCTCCGGATGGCTGCCGCGCTCCTAATTGACTGTACAAATGAAGGCTCCCGAGGAATTTTATGGGCGGTCTTCACTACCCTGGTCTCTGTATAACCAGATCGCTGCCTGAAATCTTGGTCGTTACAAGCGTCTAGTCAGCTCAGTGTCTGCAAAGCTTTCTGCAGCTTGAAGGGATAAATCAAAGTCTGGCCGGGATGCAAGGAGGCTTGTAAAAGCCACGGCAGCGGCGCAGAGCGATGCAGCTGGGGCGAACCAGCGGTATTAGTGTTTTGCTGCTTTGTCTTTTTCAAATGTGCTCGTGTTTGCTGTCGTGCCAGCTTTTCCTGGAGAGGACACTGTAGAGGTGCCGCAAGTTTAGACGGGGAATAGGAATGCATCTAAGTCATCTCTAACTGGCCATACTTGACTGCGTCTCTCTTGACCTGCAGCCCCTCGGGTTGCCCTGCAGGACCTGCCGCTGCTGAGCAGATGAATTAAGTCTGCACAGGCTCTCTCTGTCTCTTGGCTTGGGAAATGTTGATTTTTTTTTTTTTATTTTATTTTTATTTTTTCTCCTGGCTGGGCTTTTTACACAACTGGGCGATGGGCAGGGGAGGCTGGGGGTGGGGGAAGCCAAAGCGAGATGGGTGAAGGTCAACGCCAAACGCCGACCATTGCTGGGACCTACAGGAAAGCTGGGGAGGGACTCTGGATCAGGGAGGGGGGCCATGGGACGAGAGGGAAAGGTTTTAAACTGAAAGAGGGGAGATTTAGATGCGATATCGGGAAGAAATTGTTGGCTGTGAGGGCGGTGAGCCCCTGGCCCAGGTTGCCCAGAGAAGCTGTGGCTGCCCCATCCCTGGAGGGGTTCAAGGCCAGGTTGGACGGGGCTTGGAGCAACCTGGGCTGGTGGGAGGTGTCCCTGCCCAGGGCAGGGGGTGGCACTGGATGATCTTTAAGGTCCTTTCCAATCCAAACCATTCTGTGGTTTAATTTTAGGCTTGTTGTTAGTCTGGGTTCACATTCGCTAGCGGGAGGCGCAGGCTGTAGCAGCGTTCCCAAGCCAAGAATTTAGAAACCCGTTTTTAGAAGCAAAGTCTTAATTGGGAATTAAAGCGCAGAAATTGCTAATAGGCACGTGGGGGTGAAGTGTGGCTGGCTCCCACTTTCTGCTTCTCGCGTGTGCTAGACTCCTTTGAGTAACATCCACGGAGAGGGGTCGCTCCGGGTGATGCTGAGGGCTGGGTAAGGGGACTCAGTCCATCACCAAGGCCTTTGGAAAGAGAGAAAGTGAGACGCTGCCGTGAAGTACCTGGCTCCTAAGCATCCCTCTGGCCTGGGACTGGGATTTAGGAGGAATTCAGCCCCCTCAGAATAAGCGGCAGATGTTCAAACGTGCTCAGCTTGGGGGCTGCTTGTTGGGGTGAGTTGTCTTTCTGCTGTTTGGGGCATCAGTCCCAGCGGGATGTGGGATGGAAGCAGCAATAAAAGCAGGAGTCGTGCCGGTTTTCTCATGCTCCCACCTTTCATGCCCACACGCCTCAGCTGCAGAATAAAAGGAATAAAAGCCAGGGCACTTATCTTTGCTGGCACGAGCAGGGTTGAAGAGCAGGTTTCACTTGCGGAGTGGTAAAAAGTTTTGGGAATGGGTAGAGAGCAGGACCCCGAGCTCAGCTCGCCCTGGGTCTCTCCGGAGCGCGGGAGGGGCGGTTTGATCTTGAAATATCCTTTCTGAACCGCCGCTCGGGCGGAAAAGGCAGAGCGTGAGAAGCGGGAGCGCACGGTCCCTGCCCTGCCTGCGGGAATCGGTGGTGGGACAAAACCCAGGCTCGGAAGCGAGGGCTGCGGCGGCCAGGTGTGCCCAAGCCAGAGAGGATCTCTTTTCTTTTCTCATTGCCCACCTTCTTGTTCTCAAATAAAGATGCTATTTTTATTTTCCCTTCTGTTTAGCCCCGATGGGCTTAACCCATCTCTGCAGAGGCGCAGAAATCCCAGCTCTAATTTCAATTAAGAGCGCTCCTTTTGATTGCAGCCCAGGCTGGGGTTTGGGATCTATTCCTAATCCCTATATTAGCACTGATTCATCTCTTCCATGAGTATTATCATCAGCGGCCCTTAGGGAAGGGAGGGGAGGGATCTTTTGGGAGGATAAATACCATTTGTTTGTGTTTGTATTAGCTTCCACGCCGCATCCTGATTACATCCCGCGTTTTGACACAACAATTATTATTAATTTCCCGGCGTCTGCATTTGGATTCTCGCCGACACAAAGGGAAGATGACGGATAATGTCAGGCTCGGTAATTGGGTGGGGGAGGGATGGAGAAGGGGATGGAGGGAGTTGTGTGTGGGGGGGCAGATGGGATATTATTAGATTGCAGTTCTCCGTGTGGAGCAGGGAAGGTATTTCTCAGCAGATGTCGGCACGGGCTATTTATCCGCACGTTAGCGCCGGCGGAGCGATTGTCTGGGCTCCCCTCACCCCTGCCCCTCTCTGCCCCCTTCCAAGGAGAAATCCCATCAGCTCTTTATCGTGGGAATTGGCTTTTACAGAGAGCCCCTTCCTCTCGGGCGCTGCCGGCTTTGCAATTAACTTTGCAAAGGTGAGCCCCGGACGGCGAAGGAGCGAGCCGCGGTGATGCGGGAAGGCTTTTCCCCGCAGATGAGGGGTTTTGGAGAAGTTCCAGTGGGTCCAAGTCCCTTCGGGGATGGGTTGTAAAGAGTTGGTGGCCGTTGCGGGGAGCGCCTGTGGCCTGTCCGACATCATTATGGGCAGAGCCGAGGTGGGAACCTGCCGGTCCTGCCTCCTCGTTTCAAAGACGTGGTCCTTGACCCAAAGCGTCGGATGCTCGGCCGGGGCAAAGGCGGGCGCTAATGCGCGGCGAGGTTGGTGGAGAGACGTTGCCGGTGGAGAAATCGGAGCAGGACGCGTGCCCCGGTGCTCCTCCGTCCTTGCTGCTGGGGAGTTTTGCAAACTGCCTGCTTTTTTTCCTTTAACCGGTCATCATCGGAGAATTGCAGCAGGGCCAGTGCAGCGAGCACGGCCCGGGTGATGCAAAATCTGGAAAAATACTCAGGAAATCCCTTGTTCTCCCAGGTCTTGCGTCCATCACCTGACTCAGGCTGTGTTGTACCTTTTGGCACCCAAAGCAATGCGCTGGAAGGGAAGGTCTCCTGCCTTTCCCCGTCTTAGTGTTGTCTCACCCCTTCCCCGCAGTGTTTGTGCTTGCGAAGCGCCGGATGGTTCTTCCCCGCCTCTCCCCGGACGGAAGGAGGTTTGAGTTCAAGCTGGGAAAATAATAAATAAACCAAAGGAACTAACTGTGCTTCAGCGAGCATCGATTTCTGGCGTTGCTCGCGAAACACGGAGCGATGCTTGCAATAGATGAGGGGCTAGAGGAGAGGAGGAACATGTGGGTCTTTGAACCTTTGGGGAACCTTCCACCTCTTCATTATAAATCCGTGCAGGGCAAGTGATCTGCTGGAATATCTTTTCGTCCTCATCAAGGACACCGAAGGTGGGGATGGAGTTGGTCCAGTGGCTCGTGGGAGGGGAGGAGGAGGCCCGAAGTTGTGGGGCTTGAGATTTGAGATCCGCTGGCTCCAGGTGGAGCACGGCAGGGATTTGGGAGACGAGCAGAAACGCGGCGGGTGCCTTGACCCTTGCTGGGGTTGGAAAGTGCCTTCGCAGCCACGCTTAGAGCAGCAGCACAAGGTCAAGCTGTGTCTCTGCCCGAGAGAGGACCAGGCGCATTGACCTTGTAAACTCGTAAAATCATCCAGAAGAGGCGTGGGGGGTGTTTTTTGTTCTTTAACGCTGGAGCTTTGTCTGTGCCATGGTGTGAGTGTCCACCCTCAGCGCTGGGTCCCGTGGCACAAAGAAACTGTCCCCTTGTGCTGGCCCCTCGCGTCAGCATCTTGCAGTGATGGGGCAGGAGTGATGCTTTATTTCTTGGATTTGTGCCTCTTTTGCTAGCCATGCCCTCCTCTTAACGTAGCCAAATCCCTCTCCTTGTGCTCGCCCCCTTCTGCGTAGGGTCCTGCCCATCCCAAACCCTTCAGCGTGTCCCGGAGCTGAGCCCCAGCTCCCCTTCATGGAATCATAGGATGTGTTGGGTTGGAAGGGAGCTTTAAAGGCCATCTAGTCCCACCCCGCTGCAGTGAGCAGGGACATCTTTAACTAGATCAGGTTGCTCAGAGCCTCATCCAGCCTGGCCTTGAATGTCTCCATCCCGTCTCCATTCAAGCCAAGCCTTCAGTGTCTTCATCTCTCCCACCAGGCCGGCAGCCGTGCGGGTTTTCCCTATAGGGCAGGATGACAGGATCATGGCGTACCTCCAAGTGGGTCAGGATTTCTCATGCTGATGAGCTGGGCCGTCCCAGTCGTCATCCTGCCAAGTGTTTAACCCCTGAGGGCCCCGCTCCCTGGGCTGGCAGCTCCCACCGAGGGGCGGCTGGTCCATCCCAGCGGTGTCAAGGCAGTCGGATGCCGAGAGCTGTGTTGCTTGGAGCTTGCCCGTGACCACTGGAAGGGGTTGTACGTTTATGTCTATACGTCGAGGTGTCACGTTGCGAGTAGTGGCTCACACACAAGGCTCCTGGTCTTGGTGGGGACCGAGCTGGGATGGCAGGAGTTTGTGGTCCTGGCTCTGAGCTGGAGTCCTGCCCACGGACAGAAGCGGAGGGCGCTTTTGAAAGCTTTTTGTTGAAATAGAGCTGCTTTCCCCGCTGCGTGGCGGCTGCTCTGGCCGATGGACAAAGCTGGGCTTGCCGGAGCAGCCGGCTTTGTCTCCACCACCGATGCAGAAGGTGCTTTGCCATGAGCCAAGCAGCTGGGCTTGGCTTGCGGAGGCCAGTGCCGGGGAGGGGAGCCTGGTCTGGAGCAACTGGAAGAAGAATTGGGAGATTTTTGTCAGGTTTTGCCCCTTCTGGCAGCTTGTTGTGTGAGTAAGGGAGAGCGAACTGGGCTGGAAGCATCTCCTGGGGGTAGATCGTGAAGCATTTCCCCATGGATTGGAACGGGCACGGCTTGGTGCTGCCAGAGAAGGTGATCGATTTGATGCTTTGCTCTGAAATTGGGATAAATCGCGATCTCTGGAACTAGCTGTCGAAATTAAAGAACGTGTGTGCATCGTGATACGTAGCTTTTTTTGGAAGCGGGATAAGCTGGAAGGGCAAGAAAGGCTGAGTTTGGGCAGGGGTGATGGATGCGGCATGACCTGGGGAGGAGGAGCGGCTCGGTCCCTGCTGCAGAGCAGCCGGGTGATCCTGGCCAAAGCCCTTCTCCTTGTTTTCCTCCTCAAACTTTGATCTTTTCAGCCTTTAAGCACTTCCAGCCGTGGGTTTGTATGTTCAATATCCAGCGCGACTCCTGTGGTGTTGCTAGGGGTTAGCATAATGGCGATAGTAATGCGGGGAATTATCAGAGGCGTTATCAGCACAATCAAACCCAAACTTTGCCGCTTTTCCTATTCACCCCGAAAGCAGGACCGGCTTTCTGTGTGGCGTGACCTGTAGGTGCTGGAGCCAGGCCGTGGGGTCATCTCACCTAATAGGAAATCCTTTGTCCTTAGAACAATAAATCCGGCGCTTCGTTCCCTCTCTTGCATCTTTTTATGTCCATTTGCACATTGAAATCTCTTCAGCTGACTCCTGCCAGTCTGTACAAAAAGCTTTTGCTGCTTCAGATGTTTCAAAGATGGAAGGGTTGCCCATCAACCGGAGAGCTTTCCTTGTAAGCAGCAGAAGGCAGTGGGAGGGAGGTGAGCGTATGTGGAAGAAATGGGGAAGGGAGGCAAAAAGAGAAGGGGTTTTGTACCCTGTTCTCCTGGGGGAAGCATTTTTTTGTTTTGTTTTTATCTCTAAATCTGTGTAATTGATGCCCAGATACTCTGGTGATGAGTGTCTTAGAAATGCATCTGCAGTAATAATCTAATATCCGTTTGTTAGGGCTCCAAGGAAATCTAATAATACTGATGCTTTGCCTAATAGAGCTCCTTTCATCCCAGGATAAAATGCAAGGAGTTTGAGATGGAAAAGACCGATTTCAGGTCGTGTAGTTCGTCTTCCCTTCCAACGCGAAGTCTCGAGGTGTTTTGCAAACATTAAGGAATTAAAGAGCAGTTACGGTCAGGGAGGTGAAGAAAGCAGCAGCGGGCAAACGCGCAGCCCAGCTCCCCGGGTCACTCGGGATTGTGCCGCGATCCCCAGTGGGATGTGAGCCAGGAGCACTGAGTTTTACTGGGAACCTCGTCGGTTGTGTGCTGGTCTGGACTCCCGTGCTGGGAGGGGAGGTGATGCTCGGTTCATCCGATCCTGCCCCAGCCCAGCTTGGCCCCGCTGGTTGATGATGACGATGATGGTTCTGGGACATCATCCTGGCTAGATGGGGATTTATCAGTGGCAGCGGGATTGGAGTGGCAGCTTGGTGGCCGCAGGAGTGACCTCACCTCTTCCCTGACCCTCCACGTGAGCGGTGGAGGATGGTGGCCGTTGATGGAGCTCGCCCGAGCTGGAAGATGAGGTGTCCCTTCTGCAGGAGCAGCTCCGAAGGGGAGCCGTGACCAGAGTTCCCGGTTCACTGGCTGCCGGTGGCAGTTGTAGCAGAAGAACCTCCTTCACTTTCTGGTGGTTGCAATCGTGTCGGTTGGTTATTTTTTTGAAAGAAAGCGCGTAAAAGTCTGGGTTTGCTTCTCTAAGTGCTGCTCTTTGGCTCTGCTCCGCACGGGAGTGGGACCAGCCCCAGATTTGGGTCCCTCCATTGCCGGACCCAAAGCAGGGGTTGACCCCAGCTCAATGCCATGGAGGACCTTACTCCCTCCTCATGCAGCGCTTGCCCTAATTGCCCATGGATGGGGCAGGATCGGGCCCCAGGGCTCTCCTTGCCCAGGGCTTGTGGGGAGAGTGGCTCCTGCTCTGGCTGGAGGAGGCAGGGGGGGCGGTTGCGCCTCCCGTCAGTTTTAGCCCATTTATCTCCATCTTCCCCAGGACGAGGGGTGGCAGGAGAGTGGGATTTGGGGATTTGCAGAATTGATGGTATCTGCAGTGAGGTATGTGGCCCCTGCGGCTCCGCGCGGAGCCGAGCCGGTGGCGAGGGGAAATCACCTGTGACCGGTTCCTCGGATCTGCCCTCCTGTAAATAACCATAGATGAAAATGTCAAGCCCAGAGCTCCTAATGCCAGGCAAAAAGAGGGGATAAGCGGAGGGAAATGTGTTGCGTTGGCGTGAGAGATGGAGAGAGCGGTGGAGGGAGACGGTCAGCGTGTGATGGAGATGCAAACCCTGGGCAGGGAGGGCTGGAGCCGACCTTCTCTGCAGGCACCGGGCTGGGGGAGATTCCGGGAAGATGCTTGTGATCCAGCATGGGACTCATGGGGACAGGACGGCGTGTGCTGCGGGGTGGCCGGGTTGTGTGGTGCCTCCTCCTTTAGGATGCTCACCTCCTTCAGGTGGTCCCGGCTTCCCAGAGTTGGATTTTCGTAGTCAAAAGTGCAGATTTGGCCTCTCACCGGCGGGCAGAAACACACGGTGTAGAGGGATGGCTGCTCCTCTTCCCCCGGCCAAGGCTCTGCCGCCTCCTCTGAAAAGACAGCCTCCTCCCCGTCCTTCGCTTCTCTGCTGAGAGCGCTAATTAGAGGGCCAATTAGTGCTCAAGGTCAATTCGATTTGCACACTGGCTCGGCTAGGGATCGCAGGGAGCCCCTCTCCTCGTTCCGCACAGCGCCGGGGGTCAGGGCATGAATAGCCGGGCTGCGTCGGAGCAGGAGGCGAGAGGTCTGCTCCCTCCCCAGCGCACATCTGGGCAGCTGCTGCGCACATCTGGGCGGCTGCTGTGCACATCTGGGCGGCGCTGGCCGGGCTGACGGGAAGCAGCAGGTCCCGGCGTGCTGCGAGGGGCGCAAACCTCTGCCACCATCCATCAAGGGCTTGCTGGGGGGGAGCGGAGCTCAGAAGCACTCAAATAGTGGTGGGGGGGGGGGAAAAGGAAAGATTTGGGCAGCTCCAAGTGGTGATAGTGAAGTGAAAAGAGGAGTGGAGAAATTGAAGGGTTTGGAATTGTTTAACATGTATTTTTAAGCCCCGGAGCTGGTGGGTTTGCTGCAGAGGACGGCCGTAGGTCGAGGAGCGGGTAGACGCCGAACAGCCCAGTCTCAGCCGGGGTCATTATCCCTGTCCTCGGTTCCCTGTGCCCAATCCTGCTCCAGCCCCGCCAGCTCTCCGGGTGGGAGCACATCGCCTTGTCCGGGAGCTGGGACGGCGCTCAGGGGATGGAATATCCTCTCCAGGGATTTGGGTTGGGGGGGATAAGCCTGCTGCAGCTTGCACCGTCCCAGCTGGCCCGCGAATTCGGCTTATTTTGGGGTATGGGGCAGGTAGCAGAACCCGCTTTTTGCGGCTGCCACAGGTGCAAGGGCGCAGGAAAACACCTTTATGTGGTTCTCCGCCAGGTTCTGTGTGGGTTTGGTGGGGGGGGTGGGGGGTGAGGCGCACGGATTGCCCTGCGCTACCGATGCCAGTGCGTGGAAAAGATTGGTAGCCCCCCACCCTGGTCCCGCCATCGGGGTTTCTGGGCATAAAACAAGGAGAAGGAGGAGCGGGAACCTATTACTCACCCACCCATGGGGTGTGAGCACCCTGCTCGCCTGGCTTGCCCCATCAGGGCATTTCCCACCCCCCAAAAAACCTGGTTTTTGGGGCAGAAATGCCCATACGGCATGCAGGCACGTCCACCGTCTCCTCCGCCAGCGCCCGCAGCCTGAGCTGGCTGCGTGAAATCGGCGCTGGGGGCATCCGCCTGATACCAGCTCCAGTCCAAAGGCGAGGAGGAACGCGGAGACCGGCAGTGCCGGACTGCATACTAATGGCTCCGGAGCTCGCAGGGAGCAGGGAAGAGAAAGGGAAGGAGCCAGACTGCAGCTCCTGGCTACCCGCGATTGATTTATTACCGGGTTTGGCTGATGAATGTGTGAGAAAACGCTATTGGTGATAAAGCAGAGAGCCCGTAATTAAAGTCGCGGCTTTCGGTTTTTAAGCACCGCTTGCGTGTTTTCTTCTCTTCTGGCAGATTTTTGCGTCTCGGGGCCGCTCGGCAGCGTCCCCTCCTGCCAGCCCGTGCTGGGGTCGCGGGGTGGGAAGGGTCCCCAGCGGCTTTAAGGGTCCCAGTGGCTGCTTTGGAGAGGGAATATGGGATTTTTTTTTTTTTTTTTTTTTTTTTTTTTGAGAAATGGGTTCCTTGCTCTGCCACGGCAGCGAACACATCTGCGCTGTGCAGCGGGGAAATTCCCCCCCACATCCCTTGCACTTGGCAGAGCAGCGCAAAGGGATGGGCAGGATCCCGGGCGGGATCTGGGGCACTGATGCTCTTCCCCGGCACGGGGATGAGGGATTTACTTCAAACCCTTGCTGCACGCTGGCAGAGGGTGCTCAGCACCTTCGTTAGAAGCGGTTGCCTGTGTTTTACGTGCTGCTGAGGTTTGCTTCTGCCCAGACCAGGGGTTTGCTCCTTTCTCCTGCCTGTGTATCCGTGTGGCACGGCATGAGCGGGTCCAGCGCAGCCCGGTGGGCTCGGCAAGGGGAGCATTCCTCATCCCTCCTGCGATGAGGCTCTGTGGCTGTGGCTCAGAGCACCTTTCCCGGCGCCCTTCCCACTGGATCCCTTCTCCGTGGCCGCCAGGGCGTGGGAAAAGGGGACCCGCCGCTTGCTAGGCTACGGATCCGCTGATCCACAGCAAAATACCGGGTGCCCTGGGGTAGTAAATTGAGCAGAGAAGCATCCCGGCCCCTGGGAGCGAGCGGCCGTGATGGATGGGCCGGCGGATAGAAGGATACGTGCGGTGAGGGATGGGGAGGGGGGAGAGGTGGCGAGCACTCTGCCGATGAGGGATGGACAGCCGGGGAGGTGTGCGTGTAGGTGTGTATGGGTATAGAAGTGAAGGCAGGTAGGGAAAGGGTCCCTCCGATGCGAGATAGATTGGGAGAGATGGATGGATGGGATATTTATAGTGATGGCCGGGTAGATAGAGCTGGATGTGTGTTGATGAATAGGTGGATGATGGATAGAGGGCAAGGATTGTGAGAGCTGGTGAGCTAAAGGGTATATACGGCGCTAGATAGATTAGATAGAAGGATACATGTGATGATAGAGAGATAGTGTATGCGGCAGCCTCCGAGTCCCCAGCAGTGTTGATGCTTTTTAGCTACCCTGAGCTCCGGTGTAATCTCGTTTTGCCCTGGTAAATTCCTTATCAAGGCAGCTTTGTCTTAAATGAAATCCCCTTAAAAGAAATGGAAAAAAAAACAAAAACCCAACCCAAAAAAATCCAAACGGATCGCAACTGGCGGCTCCTCCGCCGACAACCGCTGACCCAGGCTGGCTGTTTCCGTGATTACAAATTAACTGATGCTCTGCAGCGGTTTTTCCCAAGTTTTTCCCAGCAGCTGCGGCACTGGTGGGGAGATGCCGTCCCTTGGCTGCCACCTCCCTCTTTGCTTTGGGGAAGCCTTTCCATCCTCGGGCAACCTCGCCGTGTCCCCAGGGTGTGACAGGCATCGGCGTGCGTGATGTCTCCGGTGCCGGCTCGCGGGGAATGTGGGCATCTCTCCGGGCTGGGCTCCGGCTCTCGCAAGTTTTGGCAAGCCCCGGCGCGATTCCCGGCGTTCACCAAGAGAAAAGGAGGGCTGGGAGACGAGCCTTGGCTCCTTTCCCTCTCCCTGCCGCCTCCTGCAAACAGCTGAGGAGCCCCAGGGACAGATTGTGCATGGAGGAGACCGAACTTCCAGCCTGCAGGATTTTCGGGGCTGCGTGCTGGTGGTTTTTCCTTATCCCCAAGCAGGCAGACAGACTCGGCAGACGGGCGAAAGTCTGTCGTTCCTCCGTGCCGATGGCAATTAAGATGTGCTAATGGGTTCAGACGAGCCCCTAAAAAAAAAAAAAAAAAAAAAAAAAAAGTGGATGTTTGGCTGAGCCTTCTGGAAGCTTTCGCTCATCTGCAAACATTTGCTGCTGGTGGGAAACGAAAGCTTTTCCGCGGCGAGTCCTAGCACAAATACGCCTTCTGGGGTAGCATCTGGAGCTGACCTTCTTCATCCCAGGCGTGGTACGGGAGGTCAGGGAGCCCTGGAGGTGTTTCCTGAGCATCCCCAGGGAGGTTTGACCTTGGCTTGCCCTTTGGCAGCTGCGGGATGGTATTTTACCCCTCACTCTGTGTCTGTGCTGGGTTTTCTGCCGGGCAAGGACACGGCAGAGAGACAGGAGACCTGGACCCGCCGCAGGCTTTTCCTCTGCTCTGCTGCAGTGAAGTGATTCCCACCGCAGCTGGGCACTATTTTAAAGGATTTGGTGGAAAATACGGCCCAGACCCGGTTGGCTTCTCTGTCTCGGGTTGCCAATGAAGGCAGAAAGCAATTAGGCTCTCCCTGGCTCTTAGCATCACCCAAGAGCTGGTTGAAGGGGTGGTTTTGTTGGGTGATGCTCAACGTTGTGGCCGGGGAGTTCTGGGCTGGTACTGCAGAACCTGGAGCCACAGGCGACCTGATGCTACGCAGGGAAAGGCTGTAGCTGATGTTTTCTGGCTTGGCGGCCACCGATGGTGGATGCAGGGTGTGTTTTTTCCTCTGTTTTCAGCCTGGGATGTGCTAGCAAAAGGACGTCTGCAATTTGTGCTTGGTTATCCCAGCGAGCGGCGTGGTTGGCTTCCCAAATTGGGAGCCGGCAAGGCGCCTCTGCTGCAAGTGGATCGTGTCCCGGCCTTTCTGGTGAACACCCCGCACCAAAAATAATGATAATAATAAGCTAGTGCACTGCTGCTTGTTTTATTTTACGTGGTGGAGGGGTGGGGGAAATGCTAAAGTGTTCCCCCTGGGATTTCCTCTGCTCTTCCTCCGCCTTGCGAGCTAAACCCGCGTGGCCCAGCGCCCGTGAACTGGAGCGTGAAGTCTTTGTGTAGCGTCGGCACCAACCCTCAGCCAGAAACTTGTGTTTTATTTCAGCGGAGGGGCTCGGCTCTGCAGCACCCAGAGCCGCACGTCTCTTTGTGGGGAACGCCCTGAGCCCCGGCCGGCCTCCCCTGCATCCCTCGGCATCACCGGGATGAGCCGAGCGAGCATCTCCAGTCCTTCCGGGAGCTCCCGCGGTCGATGCTGTGTGCGCGCATGACTTGACTGAGCAGCGGGACTGGACGTACTGGGGGGAGAAGGAGGAGAAACGAGACCTTGGTGTCAC
Source organism: Larus michahellis (assembly GCF_964199755.1). NCBI lineage: Eukaryota > Metazoa > Chordata > Aves > Charadriiformes > Laridae > Larus > Larus michahellis. Next base: position 3,234,867 of record NC_133912.1, read on the forward strand.
TGCTGGGTGCTGAGCTGCGGCGATGCTGCTCTATACGGGGGGCGTAGCGTCACCCGCAGCCCCTTGCCGGGCTGTTAAGTGGTTCTGGGGTGCCCCACGGGGGGGTTTGGGGCTGGCAGGGAGGTTTCTGCACGAGGACTTGCTGGTAGCCAAGGAAATGAATCAAAACTTGTGGGAGCGAGTGAGTGAGGTTAGCTCCGGTGGGGGGTGCGCGGGGCTCCTGGGACCCCCGTCCCGCGCGGGCTGTGCCCGGGGGTGTTAGCCCGAACGCGCAGGAATGATGCTCAAATAGGGGACGCCAGGAAGGTGGTATTGGGTGGGAAAGTGGATCCATCCAGCCCAGAGCCTTCCTTTGATGAATTCCATCAATTGGGAACATCAGGGGACACTTGAGGAACTCGATGGGAGGCAAATATCAGGTGGAAACGGAGGCAGGATTGTTTAGGAAGGGAGACTTTCCGTGCCGGCGAGCAGGTGGTATGACATCCTTTGTACTAAGTTTTCAGCCCTTGATGGTAAACACTTATTATTTTTATACGCCTATAGTTCGCTTCAATGATCTGAAACAAAGCCGTGCTTTTCAGCTACGCTTAATGGGAACTATTTGAATTTCTTGGAATTTTTCCCTTCCGCTTTGCAAAAAGTTCGTCTTCCTTTACGGAGGCGCGGGCTCTGGTCCAGGTAGCCCCCTCGGCAGAGTGCTGCATCCCTGCCTGCATCCCTGCCTGCATCCCTGCCCGCTGTGACATGTCCCCTTCCAGCCAGCTCCTCGCTGCCTTTTGATTGATTGATCGGCGTGGCAGTCTAATAAGCGATAACAGCACATATGACAAACTAAACAACCGTCTAATGAATTGATTGACATCCGAAGGATTTGACTTGATGCACAACCCCAGTCACAGATAAGGTTAATGAGGGAGAAATTAAAATGTAGCTCAATGGGTAATGAATACAGCATGTGCCTTGTTGTAACACATGCCAGATCCATCACTCTGCATCAAGTGATGGTAGCAATTTCTAAATTATTTATTGCGCCCCTCATCCTCCTGTCTCAAGGGAAGAGGCACTCGGACTGGCTTTTGTATTTTTTTTTGTGTGTGCGTATATATATATACATATATATAACTGTATCTGTCTGTGCATTGTGAGGTTTTAGAGCCAAAGAAAATTGCTTTGAATTTTGCAATTTTCATGTTGGGTTTTTTCTTTTTTTTTTTTTCCCCTGTAAACTCAATAGCAAAAAATACAACAATCCAGAACCTGTCATGCCATTTGAATCATAATAGCTACAAATTCACTCCCCTGAATAAATGGAGAGGCTTATTTATCAAATATATACAAGATGTCTGTCTAGTTGTTAACACACAGAGGTATGAGTAGGCAGAGGAAATCGAGAAAGTTTACATATTCACTGCTATCTCCAGGGACCTTTCCTTTCCTCCTACTTCTTATTCCCTCTCCCTTCCCCCAATCGCATCTCCAACTTGCTTTGACTTGCTCTGGTTTGCTTGCCTTTTTTTTTTTTTTTCTCCTTTTCTTTTCTTAAAAATGCGTCTGGCTGACAAAACTTGGGCTGTCAGAAATGATCAAGAGATGGAGTTGCCGAGGAAGGAAGAAGGGGGAGAGAGATTTTGGCACGGAGCTTGCGTCTCCCCGTGTCTTGCTGCCTACATGGAGAGGGTTTCTCCTCCGCTAGCCAGGAGGAGCTCCGGGGACTGTCAGGCTGCTTGAGATACTTACGTGCTCCTCCTCATCACACGCATTTATTTCCAGTTTTGGAAAGGGGAAGCCAGATTGAGTAGAAGTTGGTCTACATTGGTTTTCAAAGGTCATCCTTAAGGCTAGATGCGGAAGGAAGCAGCCAACAGGCGTCATGTGGGCTCCCGATATTACTTATTCCTGAGCTGGGAGGTTTGGAGCCAGGAGTTAGGTGATGTGTGGCCCCGAAGTGGGGTGAGGAGTGGATGGGGCAAATGTTTCTTTGGGTTTGTGCCTTCTTGTGAAGCTGCTGTGGGTAAGAAGGGGGTTTGCTGCCCGCGTTGGGACATCCCCGCCTGGGAAACCATCCCCGCCGTGCCTGTGAAGTCGAGCTCTTCCCACCCACGCCTGCCCCGCTCCGGGAGGCGGGAGGGGAAAAAAAACCAACCCACTTCTCATCCCGTTTTGTGTCCCGGTGACGGCTAATGAGTTCATTTTCGACCTTGGCATCCGTTCCTTAATAGCGAGGCAGGGACAGAAAGGACTCAGGTAGAGTGACTTCATCGCAGATGGAGCGAGTCTGGACGGCGAGAGGAGGCGAGGGGGGGGTGTGAAATATTCATCTCTTTGCTTATAAAGTGCAGCTGGGGCCGAAGCCATTCAGAGGAAACGGCTGTGGATCCCCCCCCTCCCGTGCCATTCTTCAAAAATAGAGCCATTCTCCTCCAAGCACTCTTCCAGCCTTCGTTTGAAACCCCCCATTGTACCTCGGCGGCTGTCGGGTTTGGAGCACAGGGGCCGGCGGCTAGTAAGAGGTCGGCTCCTGCCACGGGTGGCCTTTGCCGGGGCCGAGGGGGGGGAACGACACAGTGCCCATCTATGACGGGGGCAGCAGGTAGATGCCACCACCCGGCGTCGGGGAGGCCGGGAGAAGCAATCTTAGCAAGGCGCCGGCGTTTCAATTAACCGGCAAGACAGCCGACGTTTTCTGCACCTGTACATCTCTCTCTCCCCTAGCAGCCGGGATGTATTGTATTATAAATAACAATAAGCAGGCCTAGTCAAAGGCTGTAATTGAATCTCTTCGTTTTGCTGACTCGGGTGAAAAAGCCCCTTTGAGTGAATTACAACCTGTGTATATATAATTTGGGCGATGCGTAAAGGCAACACGCCGGGCGTAATTAAAGCCCGCGTCCCTCCTGGTCGGTGTCGCTGCCCTCGGGGCGCCCAGGAGCTGCTTTGATGGTCTCCCCGTCCCGCTGCCGGCGCCGGGAGCATCGCTCAGCTCTCCAAAACCTTCCCTTCTCCTCAAAGAGAGAAGTTCTTCAAAACTTGCCCTTCTCCTCCTCCGTGCTCGCCCCGTGGCAAGAGGCTGAGCGCTGGCTTTGACAGCACAGAGCGAGCGGGGACTCGCCGCTCCTCCGTCCCCGTACGGCTTTTCCTTGTAGTGTGAGTGCATCCTCCTTCCTGCGTCGCCCGGTTGTTCCCCAGTCTCCAAAAATCCTCGTTTTTGTGGTGACAGAGACCTGTCCGCTCCCGAGCTCCTGGGAGGTGCCCGTCACGTGCGCCCCAGCTGCGAGCCCGGCGTTGGGGAGGTTTTATGGATTTAGGCGAATACTGGACTCCTTTTTGCTCCTGAAATCGAGTCGTGCAGACGACGTTGCCGTACAGGAATGAGCAGCTCAGTCGTCCTGTGCTTTGAGTAGTAGCCAAGGGACAGTTTTTATTTTTTTTGGCTCGCGGAGAAGAGCCAAAAGCCTGATGCCTTCCAGATTCTCCGCTCCCTTCCGTTTCTTGAGCCCAGCTGCGATGCTTTCGCTCGGCACGCACCCTCCTCCTCCTCTGGCCCCTCCGCTCCAATCCAGACAGCTCCCGAAGGCCGGCGCGGTTTTTCAGCCCAAATTTTGCACTTGACAGATTATATTATATCTGCCTCGAGGCGGAATATTAAGTGAAGGGGAGCGTGGGGGGGGGACGGCGACGGGTAGTGCAGGGAAATGAGGTTTGCTCTGCTGCAGGAGCACAGGGTTAAATCGGCGGCTGCAGCCGGTGCTTCTCAGTCCCTGCTCGCTCCCCTTGTGCTTCTCCTGCTCTTCATGACCATGTCCTGTTGCAATTTGGGGTTTTCTTGGGGGTTGGGGTTGAGAACATGCTCCACTTTTTGCTGTTTTCCCCTCTCTCGGACCCGCTTTGTGTGTCGGGGTTTTTTTTTTATATTATTATTATCTTAAGCATCCATTATTTAGAAACTGCTGGAGCCTGGAAACCAATTTCCGTGCTTATTTCAAAGAGTTTGCAGCGTTTAGGCGGTTATGTACAGGCTATTACGTGAACTGACCATGGGAAAACAGAGCCTGGCAGGGTTGGACGCCCTGCGGGCGGGCATCAGGGAAAATACGGGATAACTCCTGCCTGGTGGACGGCTGTACCTCGGAATGACCGGGGGATGAAAATCAGTATTGCTTTTAGCACAGGGGGGAGGGATGGGACCCCAGAGCGCCCACTGAAAATGGAGTTTGCGGCGGGCAGCGATGGCTCCTGGGCATCCTGGCTCCTGGGATGCTGCGGTCCTGCCCCGGCGGGGACGTGGCTGCAGCGAGTGTCCTTTGTTGTTCTTGGCTTTGCAGGGCTCAGCATGTAAAGCAGCGGATCCCTGAGGATACTTTAAGCTCCTCAAGGGATTAGGCAGGGTTACGAGCAATCCCAGGACGCAGGAAATGTCGAGGCAGCTTGCAGCCCTCCTCCTCCTCCTCTTCCTCTCCTCCGGCCAAGGAAAGGAGCGGAGGGACCTTTTCATTTTGGTTTTACCGCTTGCGGGTGGGTGGATGGGATGGTTGAGGAAGCCCCAGGCGCAGAAGGAGTCCCTCTTCCCAACAAACCGTGCCGTGATCACATTTAAGGCCAGGGAGAGGTGGTGGGAGGGAAATCCAGGATTGAGGGATTGAGTTCATCCCTCTTGTAAGCCCGTCAAAGTCAGCGGAGTTGCGGCAAGAGCGGGGCTGGCCCCGGGGTGCGTTCGCGGACCAAGAGCAATCCCTCAATGCTATTGACTTGGCGTAACCCCCTGCTGAGCTCCTGTGTGGGAGTCCGAGTCACAAGGATCCCTCGGCGAATGCCACCGCAGCCGGGGGGGACCCCTGGGCCACTTGGGTGCCCTGGTTCAGAGGTCTCCGCAGGGGTCTCCGTCAGGAGGGCGTGCAGACAAAGGGAAGAGCTGCCCCAGTGGGACACGCTCCTTTTTCCCCCGGTGTTAAGCCCCGAGTCTTTCATCCTGAGACTTCAAAAGGGCTGAAAAAGATCAGTCAGTGGCATTACCGCTGCTTTTTGCACAAAGGGAAACCGAGGTAGCAGAGCAGAGCTGGGGGGAAACAGCCCCAGCCCTCCCTGGGTGCTCCCCACCCCCCTCACAACTTCTCCGGCACTTGCAACCCAAGGTGTGCAAGGGGAAGCTCTCCCGGTGTCCACCACGGTGGAATGATTGGCTTGGTGGGCAAATCTGGGTGGCGTCAATTCCTCCTCGTTGCCCAGGCTGGCATTCCTCCCCGCGGGATGCCAGTTGAGCATCCCTGCCCTAAATTTGAGGAGCAGCTTGAGCAGCCAGCTCCACCTCTGCTCTGCTCCAGTGAGACCCCACCAGGAGCACTGTGTCCAGCTTTGGAGTCCTCACAAGAGCACAAGAAGAATGTGGACCAGTTGGAGCGGGGCCAGAGGAGGCCCCGGAGATGCTGGGAGGGCTGGAGCCCCTCTGCTGGGAGGACAGGCTGAGAGAGCTGGGGGGGTTCAGCCTGGAGAAGAGAAGGCTCCGGGGAGACCTTCCAGCCCCTTCCAGTCCCTCAAGGGGCTCCAGGAAAGCTGGGGAGGGACTCTGGAGCAGGGAGTAGAGGGATAGAATGAGGGGTGATGGCTTCAAACTGGAAGAGGGGAGATTGAGATGGGATATCGGGAAGAAATCGTTTGGTGTGAGGGTGGTGAGCCCCTGGCCCAGGTTGCCCAGAGAAGCTGTGGCTGCCCCATCCCTGGAGGTGTCCAAGGCCAGGTTGCACAGGACTTGGAGCAATCTGGGCTGGTGGGAGGTGTCCCCTCTTGGAACGAGATGAGCTTTAAGGTCCCTTCCAACCCAAACCATTCTATGCGTGCGTTGGGTCAGCTTGGTTTTGCAGGGCTTGTGCTGCAGCCCAAACCCAGAGACTTTCCAAGCAGCAAATCCATCCACGGCGGAGCTCCCAGAGCCACGTCCTCTTTTACAGGCAGCAAGCCTGAGCCTTAGTAAGGCCCTTCTCCAACTTGCTGCCATCCTTATCCTCACAAAGCAAAGTTAAGGCTCAAATCCAAGCCGCGCTATCGATGGCGGGAGGCAGGCGGCAGTGGTGTTGGAATTTTCTCCGCGTCGCTGCGAGTTAATTCATTCCAGTAAATCATCCAAAATAATTTGCGGCGAATATCAATTTTCTGTGTGAACTTCTCGCTGGCTGCACAGAAGTATCTTCTGCCGACACGGCTCCCTAATTCTGCTGATCTGAGACAACAAAGCAGCTGGGGAATAAACAGGAGGCGAGCTGGAGTCCCCAGGGCTGCCGGCGCGAGGGAGGTGCCGGGGCTGAAATGCGCTCGCAGATAAAACCCAGCGAACGCGGGCGATGATTAAAGGCTAATTTGCTGTCTGTGTAGTGTTAAGTGCCCCCCTTTCCTAACGAGCACTGCCAACCACGCTCTCCTTCGCCACCTTTCTCTTATTTACCTTTTCAATTATTCTAATGTTTTTCCGGTCTTCGATAACGAATGCGTCTCCTGGGCTGGGACTGCCCAGCCCACCCCTGCACCGGGCCGGTGGCAGAGGATGTTTTTGAGGCTTGGAAAGATTTTTATGGGTAGGGAATGTCTCAAAAAATGCCCAGCTTGCTCCACCTGTCTCGCGATGGATTTCAGCCCGTAAGAGCCAGCGCTGGCTGTCACTTGGTTGACCTTTCCTCCCCACCAGCTGGTGGAGCAGAGCTGTCCCGCAGCCAAAGGCAGGGCTGTACGGGAGCCGCGTCGCCCCAGGATGATGGCAGCAGGGTGGGGGGAGACTACCCCTCAGCATCTGAACCACCGTCTGCCCCCCAAAAAAAATCTCAAGGAAGGGTTTTGAGTTCGCTTTGGTTGCTTTTAAGGATGGTTTGTCATGGTCCGTCCTTCCGAGGAGAAACGCGAGTGGTGTGGGATCACAGAGGGATGCTCTGAAGGAGTCACCCAAGGGACACGTGTTCTGCTGCTGCACCCTAATGCCAGCTTTTTGGAAGCACGGTTGGTTCTGCAGCTTCCCCATGCCTGGGTGCTACTGTCACTGGAGTAAGCTGGTGTTGGTGTCCAGGAATCGAGGGGACCCCAAAGGACCCCGTAATGCCGTGTCGCTGGTTTACCTCCAGTGGTGCACAGAGGTTTGCTGGAGCACGGCAGCGCTCGCGAGGCTGTGATGGATTAGTCCCTGGCTACACCATGGCTGAATCACACCAGGGGGGTGTGTGGAAAACCCATTTGGGTATTTTGGCTTTTGTTTCCATTGAGATGGGAGCTGGTTTGGGGGGAGTTGGGATGAAGGGAGCCCCTACTCCCACTCGTTATCATGGAGAGGATTTGCCAGGTAGGGTTTTGCCGAGAGGAGCTGTAAAAGGGAGAAAGGAGGAGTTGTTTCCCCAGTAGCAGGGTCTGATGCAACTTATCTCCATGGTACGTATTGCAAGTGTCTTCCGCATCGCTTCTCAGCAGCGCCGTGGCCCGGGTTTATCTGCTGAGGGTACGAGTGCCTTCGTCTCCAGCAGCATCGCAGTTTCCATCCCGGTGGGGGAAGGAAAACTGCTCCTCGTTACGCTCCCTGCGGATCAGGCAGCTCGAGCACCCTCTCCCACCCCAACCACAGCCCCCACAACCCATGGGCACCGAGGGTGGGGGCTTGTCGGAGGCGCAGCATCCCCCCCCCACCCCCAACCCCGGGGTCGGTGAGGGGGGAGCTCAGCCCAAAATAGATCTGGGGCACCCATTTGCAACCGGTGCTAGGATTGCGCATGGGCTCCCGGTGGGGGAAGCGGCTCTGATTAAAAGAACTATTTATAAAAGAGCCTGGATGCGGGAGAGGAAGAGAGGTGATAATTAGCTGGCGGCGGCTGCGCTGCAAGCCGGGGCTCGGGATGCGTACCTGCGCAAGCGGGCAGATCCCTATTCCCGGGCCAAACGCAGCCGGGATGGGGAAAGGAATAACTCCCTTCTCCTTTGCCTCTCGCCAAAGGGTCCTCCTGATTAATGCTATTTTATTATCGCCGCCTTATTTTCCTAGTTGTCGCATCCGCTCTTCCTTCCCGGCGGTGGGAGCAATAAGGGTGTCCGAGGGCTGGTTGGAAATTGTGTCTGTGTGCTGAAGAGGATTCATCAGCGATGGTTTGGGTGATGGTTTGGGTTTTTTTTGGTTTTTTTTTTTTTTTTTTTACACCAAGAAGGGTTTATTTGTTTGTTTGCTTATTTGCTTTTTAGACGGCCATGAGACGGGATGAATTTTTCATGCAGAAAAAAAAATTCAACGGGTGTTTTATTGTTTGAAAAATTGGCTTTAAGTACATGTGTGTATATGTGCATGTAGGAAAAAAAAAAACAAACAACAAACAAACCAAAAAATGGAGCTCTTCAGCCTTCTCCACTTATTTATTTGTTTGCTTGATGTATTGTGCGGATGTATTTAATTGGTGGCGGCACCTAGAGTGCGTTAGGCGCTTCCGAAGCTCTCCCAAAGGCTGGCGTTTGGGTTTGCTTCGGCGGCACGCAGCCTGAGGACAGACGGACGCGGCGGTAGAGGTCGGCAGAAGGGGAAGAGCCGTAGACAATTTATGTACGAGCTAAATCTCTTCCCTCTGAGCTGCCGAGAGCCAATACCTGCAGCCTCGCGGGGGGCTGGATTAGCTCCCTGTCACCTCCCCAGAGCGGATTCCGTTTATATATATATATATGTGTGTGTGTGTGTGTATTTCTCTCTCATTTGGCCGGTATAAAAATCGCTGAGTCAAAGATTCATTTTCTTCGCGAGCCCCTTGGAAGGCAGATAAAGGGGATGGCGGCGCTCGGCAGGGCTATAAATAATGCATAGAGCACAGGAGCAGCCCGAGCAGCCCTCTGCTTACAAATAGAAGGTTTCTCCGTAACATATCACCCTGTCTACCGTCCCCAATGCCGGCACTTCTTCGCTCACCTTAGGCTAACGCCTAATGCTCGCGGAAATAAATAAATAAAGGCGCCTAAAAAAGCCTCTCGTTGTCACCAGTCCCGCTTGATCCTATCGTCGCAGTCCTCGTAACGCCCCGCTCGGCGTAGTGTCCTGGGTTTAATGCTTCTGAAAGTCACCGCGCTCAAGGTGATGTGAGGACGGGGGTTGTTGGCGGGGGTGGGGGGGAAATGTGCCTGGCTATCCTTCTGCTGGTCCCCCCAACGCTTGAAACGCTGCCTTCCCACCATCTCCCTTCGTCTTTGGGATAAGCGGCTTGTCCACCTGAACACCAAACATCCCCCTGTGCGTGTGGCTGTGCCGAGCTGGAACGCCAAATCCAAGGCAGCCGAGGATGCGGAGGAGGAGGTTCAGATGTAGCTGAAGTTGGGTCTTCACCCGCAAGGGTGCTGTGATGCTCAGAAACGCGTCTTAAGATTCGCGCTCGCTTCGTTATCATTCATCAAATTGCTTCCGACCACTCGTTTCAGGGTCCAACCGCTGGTGGCCTGAGCTGCTGTGGTGTTGAAGATGACTTAGAAGGGCTCGTTGGTGGGGAGGGTTGAAAGCCCAAGGCTTGCCGGTGCCTTGGAAGCCGGGATGAAGCTGTAGTTCAGTCTTGGCTGCTCTGCAGGAGTCTGCTCGGGGTTGTAACTGGCTCCGGCAACCCTGTGGAGCACCGAGGACTTGTGCGGGCTCAGTCCTGAGCTCTCGGAGATGCTCTGCCGAGGCACAAGTGAGCCCCGGCACAAAGGGAACGAGGGTGTTCCCGAGCTGGCGAGGGCTCACGGAGCGGGGGGGTGCTTTTTCATGCAGTCCCAAGCCGCGGGGGGCTTCAAAGGCCCTTTCGCTTCCCTTTGAGCTGCTGGTTCAAAGGAGCCTCAGCCCTCAAAGCGAAACGCCGAGCAAAACCGTCGCATTTCATCCAGTTCCCATCGAGTCTCGATGCGGAGCTGTAAATCGGTCCCAGGTTGGCACGGGGGCTCCAGGCGAATAAACGGAGCCGCTGCCCCCCCGCTAAGTCTCGTGGTGTACGGACAGGAGATTCCTGCTGAGCGAAGCCAAAAAAAGCAGCAAATGTCAAACAGATTTTTTTTCTTACAAAACGCACTGCTAGTCCTGAAGTTTCTCACCCTTTTTCCCCTCCCCTTCCTTGGTCTCCAGCCTCAAATTCCTTGTCATGAGCCACCTTTGAAACCAAAAGCGTAACCGTGGGAGGGCGGGAGGGGAAGGACGGCGTTTCCCATCCAACCTGGACAACCTTGGAGAGTTTGGAGGAGCTCTGAATCATCCCGCTTCAGGGCACTGGGCAAAAACCTCTCCTTAGGGAGGGTCAGGAAGGGAGGGTTGGCTTGGGAAGGGTGGCCCATGAGTGCCATCTTCAGGATTGTCGATACCTTTTTTTTTTTTCTCCCCCCCGCCCCCTGCGAAGTTCTACGGAGCAGGTTGGGTGCCGCCGCCGCAGTTGGCTGCTGATTTGAAAATCCAGGCTGGCCAAGTTTTCTGTGTTGTTTGTTTTTTTGGTTTTTTTTGTTTTTTTTTTTTTTTTTTTTACCCCAGCCACCCTCCCCGGCTCTCCCCACGGCCACGGCGATGCCTCTTCGGCCAACGCTTCTTTGGGTACCGTCGCGCTGCACCGCGCTTAATTGCCTGATTCAACATTTTCAAGGGTATTTGGAGGAAATGTGGATGGTTCATTGACTGGTATTTGAAGGAAGCGGCGAATTTAATTAAAAAACATGAGGGAAAATTAGTAGTAAAGGAGACTGATTGCATGGCTTGATGCAGGGAGGATTTAGGTACGGCAGCCCTGCCAGGGACCGGGAAGCGCTGGCTCCCTGCTCCATCCCAGTCCTCTGCCCTTGGGGAAAATAATAACAAGGGGAAGCAGAGGGGGGAAAAAATATAGCTGGTTTTTATTGTTGTTTGTGATTTTTACATAAATTTTGCAGATTGCACAGCCTGGTGGTGGGTTTTTTTGGGGTTTTTTGGGTTTGTTTTTTTTTTTTTTTTCCTTCCTCCTGTCTGCTCTGTTTAATGCAAACGGCACCTTCCTGCTGATTGCAATCACAGGCTGATTGAGAGAGGATGGCTCTGCCTGGGCTGGGGAGGGAAGGAGGGGAGCCTTAACCCTTTCTCTCGCCTCCCCTCATCCCCTCCTCCTGTCTCACTCCTTCCTCGCTTCCTACCCCTTCCTCGGCGCCTCGAAACCCCGCTCCCAAAAAGCCTTCTGCTTATATATGCGCAAGACGGTCCACGGCTCTAATAGTGAATTTATTTTAATAAGCGAAGGCTTTGAAATAGATACAAACCTGCCCGCTTCAGGGCACGGGCCCAGCTCAAGCTTAATGTGATTAGGAAGAAACTTTTCGAGCTGAGGAACCATCGCCTATCTGCCTGCTGCAGACGGGTGCCCCGGGAGGCAGGGAGCAGAGGTGGGTGCCTCTGCTCAGCATGTCGTTGTCTCTTCCATCCCGGTTCTTGTATCCTCCTCATCCTTCTTGTGTCCTCCTCGTCAGCTCACATGGATGGGTGCCCTGGGAAGCCGCCTTGCAGCTGATGCTCGTGCTTTGTGTCGGCCGGTGGCTCTGCGCTCCCAGGGGAGCAGGGATGGATCCAGGAGCTGGGGTTATGCGTATCAAGAGCATCGTGGAGAGCCGTGGTTTCGGTGTTGGCTTTCCATAATGGGTGCTGGAGCCATGTGGGCTTTTGGCAAAGTCCCATACTGTAAAGGCTCTTAAACTTCCGTAATCCTTAAATGCAGAATTTAACGCAGGACACAGAGGCTGTGGGCGTGGGATACCCCCTGCAGTGCTGCCTCCAGCTCTGGGGCCACCAACAGCAGAAGGACACGGAGCTGTTGGAGCGGGGCCAGAGGAGGCCCCGGAGATGCTGGGAGGGCTGGAGCCCCTCTGCTGGGAGGACAGGCTGAGAGAGCTGGGGGGGTTCAGCCTGGAGAAGAGAAGGCTCCGGGGAGACCTTCCAGCCCCTTCCAGTCCCTAAAGGGGCTCCAGGAAAGCTGGGGAGGGACTCTGGAGCAGGGAGGGGAGCCATGGGACGAGGGGGAAGGGTTTTACACTGAAAGAGGGGAGATTTAGATGGGATATTGGGAAGAAATTCTTTGCTGTGAGGGTGGTGAGCCCCTGGCCCAGGTTGCCCAGAGAAGCTGTGGCTGCCCCATCCCTGGAGGGGTTCAAGGCCAGGTTGGACGGGGCTTGGAGCAACCTGGGCTGGTGGGAGGTGTCCCTGCCCAGGGCGGGGGGTGGAACGAGATGGTCTTTAAGTTCCCTTCCAACCCAAACCATTCCGTGATGATGATTCCATTGGGGAGTTCGATGAGTGCTGTTGCTGCTTGCTCGGGTTTAAGCCCGTCACTTGTGTGATCTCGGCTCTCGATCCCACGTGTTGCCCCAAGGCGACATGCTTCGATGTTGCCGTGCTTTCATGGCAGCATTCCGAGCTCTGGCCAGGCACCTGGTGTCATGCATCTCCTCCAAAAAAAACCCCTCCCTCCCCTGGCGAATGGGCGTGCGGTGATTGCTCCTGTTTTGCTGCAGATTGCCGGTGCTTCGGGTGGGGGAGCTGGGTAGCTGCGAGGACACGCTGCACCATGCTGATAACCGCACTTCTCAAGGGTTAACACCTTCATGCCAAGCCACATCACTTGGGTTTTGTGCATCACACAGAAATATGAGTGAAGGTGGTCCTCGTCCCCTCTTACAGGTGTCTGGGGCTGCGATGCTGCTCGGTGGGACCTCAGCAAGGCCAGGGATGTGCATCCCAAAATTCGGCTCTGCCGGTCCCCCCCCATTCCCTTGCTCTGTGGTAAAGGCGCCGTAAGAGAGAGGGAGCCGAGCGCTTTGCAGGCGCAGCGATGCCTGCGCCGAGGTCGGGAGCAAATGTGGTCCACGGGCTGATAAGTTACCTGTGAAGGCAATGACTTCGGGGATTGGATTGCGTTGCCCAACTCGGTTTGCGTCTAGATAACATCGTGCTTTAAGGCATCGATCATTTCAAAGGAACCTGCCGAGGGATTTTAATGCCTCGCAAATTGCTTTTCCTTCTATTCAATTTACATTCGCGATTGCACGGAGCATATTTAGGAGCTTTCCAAACCGCCACAAACAATGACAAATCTCCCCTGAAATGTTCTCCTGTTGCAGTAAATTGGACCTGACAAAAGAAGGGGAGAAACTTCAGTCCTCCTCCTTGCACCGTAAGGGCCTCTTAACCCCGGGGCTAGCGCTCGCCAGCTCCCTACCTGCCGCCCTCCGTAGCGAGCGCAGGGAAAGGCTTTGCCGCGATGCTACAGCATCCAAAGGGCTGTGTCGGGATGCGCTGCCGAGAGGCGCGCGTGAGACAAGCCGCCGATCCTGGAATCGCATCCCTGTGGAATGCCTTATTTGATGGAGCTGGAGCCTCTCAAATTAAAAGGCTGCTGGCTGGGATGCGTAGCAGAGGGGCTCTTCCATGTGGCATCGCGAGTTTTTAGGTGGGTTTTTCTGGGAATGTTGGCTACGGCGTGGGGCACGAAGAGGTGCCTCTGGAGTGAAATGTGGGGGTTTTTGAGCTGTTAAGCAGGCTCGATAGCGCTGCCAACCCTGTCGCTGCCGCTCCGGTCCTGCCCGGCCCACCGCCCGGATGGGATTCTCACTAATTGAAATGTAATCAATACGGCGGTGATTGGTTTGCTGGCGAGAGAGGAGCCCTTCCTGCCGCCGGGGGGACAGGTTGCCCTGATATCTGGGGAAACACAGGAGCCTATGGCCTCACCTGGACATCTCGGCCATGCCGCTTTGGGATTCCCAAGCTGTCCCAGCACGGATGGGTCAGATCCTCGTGGTTTAGGAGATACAGTGCACTTTAAATCTTTGGTCCTTATGTGTGTCCAGTGGCCTCTTTGCTCCCATACCCATGGGTTTAGTGTAGGTGTCTTTCCCGGGGCTCCTGATGGGATCGGTGATGGGTAGAGGGCTGGAAGAGGAGTGGAAAAGCCAGGAGGAGGAAAGGATGGTTTTGCCATGCAGTTTCCATGACTCGCTTCACCCCGGCAGGGCTTTTCCCCATGCTTCCCCAGCCATCAAGCTGTGGTTGGGCAAACAAGTCTCTCGGCTGTGTTATTATTTTATTTTCCTGCCCTGCCTCTGCATATTCATGAGCCCGTGGTCTCCTCCTGCTGCTGTGGACAGCCGGCATGGTCCCATGAACGGGAGCGTGCCGTGCTCGGATCTGCCTGATTCCCCTCCAGCTCTTATCTGTTGCTTACTGGGAGCTTTGGGAGCCGGCGCAGAGATGCAATGGGTTTGCTCCGAAACTCTTGTGGGGTTTCTCCAGGAGCATTTGTTGCTCCAAAGGACGTCCTGCAAGCCGACGTGGCTCCAGCTTGCCCAGATGCACCTGGGTGACCCCGCAGAGCGCCCCGAAGCTTCTGCAATTAGTTTCCCAAATGGAAATCTAAAGATCGCAAAGAGGCCAGCTGAGCTCCTTGTTTGTCACGGCCAAGACGCCCGGGTGAAGCCTCTCGCTGTGTCAAGGTCCTCCGATTTGCTATCTGGCGCCTGCCAGAGCATCGCTCTGATAGAGCCGGAGATTTCAGCTGGAAAATGTCAACTGGCCTTGGATGGATTAAGCCCAGGAGTTTTGGCGTTGTTCCTGGCACCTTTTTATCTCGTTCCTCCATGAGGCTATGATCCCAGGAATGACCGTGCTCGAGGGGAAAGCAGCAATCAAATGTGGCGAGGAGTAAAGCTCCTACAACGGAGCAAAACCTATTGCCAAGGCCCCGAGTGGGGACAGGCTTCCCATGTCCTTTCATTTAGCTGGGGCTTCTGTTTGGGGATGGTGTGCTCGGCTCTTTCTCTGATTTTCCTGTGCTTCGGGGGTCTGAGATGAAGCTTTTCGGTGTTACCCATCTGTCCCAGGAGTCTGGGAAGGGCTCTGAGGCAGTGGTGGGGTTTCTGCTTTCCAGCTAGAGGTGGATGTGGTGCTGCAGACAATCTACATGGGGCTTCCAAGCTGGGATCTAGCCTTGCTTTGTGTATCTGTGTCCCAGCTCTCCAGCTCATTTCCCCCTTTTTGGAGCCATGCAATAGCTGGGCACAAAGCTGGTCTGTCCCATGGGCCTTCTTGCCCTAAGACAGCTCCATAAGGGCCCCGGAGATGCTGGGAGGGCTGGAGCCCCTCTGCTGGGAGGACAGGCTGAGAGAGCTGGGGGGGTTCAGCCTGGAGAAGAGAAGGCTCCGGGGAGACCTTCCAGCCCCTTCCAGTCCCTCAGGGGTCTCCAGGAAAGCTGGGGAGGGACTCTGGAGCAGGGAGGGGAGCCACGGGACGAGGGGGAAGGGTTTTACACTGGAAGAGGGGAGATTGAGATGGGATATTGGGAAGAAATTCTTTGCTGTGAGGGTGGTGAGCCCCTGGAACAGAGAAGCTGTGGCTGCCCCATCCCTGGAGGGGTTCAAGGGCAGGTTGGACGGGGCTTGGAGCACCCTGGGCTGGTGGGAGGTGTCCCTGCCCAGGGCAGGGGGGTGGAACAAGGTGATCTTTAAGGTCCCTTCCAACCTAAACCAGTCGATGATTCTATAAGGCTGCCAGCCCCATGACTGTTCTTGTTTTAATCCTGGCTTTTGCGTCACAGTCTGAAAAATCCTCATGGCCATTAGGGGACATCACGTTAGGGATCTGGAGACGTGTGTTCAAGCCTTGCTCCAGGGCTCATGCTGAAATACTGCCATGGCTGTCACAACCACGGAGGTGTGCCGGGATGCTCAGGCAGCGGGAGAGGACTTGCTGCATCGCTTCCTCCTGCGCCACCAGCTGCAGAAGCTGATGTGCCTCCAGGGCTTTGACTGAGGAGCGAGAAGACGTGGCTTGGGGTGGCTGGGAGAGTTGCTGCTGTCAGCTGTATGTCCGCTGAGCCGCCCGGTGGGATGCTCTTGAAGGAGCCGCTGAAGTGCCTGAAGTCAGAGAGCTACACGTGAAAGGGAACACCAGTGAGCATCAGGTCGGGTGCGGGGCTTCAGGTTGTGGTGTTTCGGAAGCTGCTGCACGAGCAGCTCAGCAGTTTCCCAAAGCAGGAGCGTTGGGATGTCTGGGATGGAGGTGCAAAGGCAAGAACCAGCAGAAGTAGGGAGGTGATTGTCCCCTTGTACTCAGCACTGGTGAGGCCACACCTTGAGAATCATGTCCAGTTCTGGGCACCTCAATACAAGAGAGATATCGAGGTGCCGGAGCGAGCGCAGAGGAGGGCAACGAAGCCGGTGAAGGGCCTGGAGAATAAATCTTATGAGGAGCGGGTGAAGGAGCTGGGACTGTTTAGTTTGAGGAAGAGGGGGCTGCAGGGAGACCTCATCGCTCTCTACAACTACTTGAAAGGCCATTGTAGAGAGGTTGGTGCTGGTCTCTTCTCACAGGTAATCAGCGATAGAACAAGAGGGAATGGCTTCAAGCTGCAGCAGGGGAGGTTTAGACCGGACATTAGGAAAAAATTCTTCCCAGAAAGAGTGGTCAGACACTGGAATAGGCTGCCCGGGGAGGTGGTGGAGTCAGCATCCCTGAATGTGTTTGAGTCGTTTAGATGTGGTGTTGGAGGATGTGGTGTAGGGGAGAACTTTGTAGAGCGGGGTTGATGGTTGGACTCGATGATCCCAAGGGTCTTTTCCAACCTGAATGATTCTGTGATTCTATGAACCCACCTCCAGCAGCGCAATGTGCGTCTGCTTGTGTGTCGTGCTCCACCAGAATGACCTCTGAAGCTCATCTTTCCCCCATGGTTGGGATCCCCAGAGAAAATGAAATGGTTTCATGCTGGCGTCTTCTATCGGTTAGACTGGGAGGTAAATTTGAGGCTCTTTAGTCTGGAGGAACATGACCCATGGGCACGGGAGCACCAGGGCCTTCTCCTGGCCGGGTAGGCTGCTGCCACCGGCGCGTCTTTGATCTGCTTCTAGTGCTGTCAGCTTTTAGGGGCTCAACCCTTTGGGTGTAGCCCTAAAAGGCGCAGAGGAATTCTGATTTTTTTTTTTCTTCTTTTTTTTTTTTTTTTAATCTCTGCTGCCTTATTTCGATGCCTTGTCCCTCTGAATCCAAGTCGGCACCGTGGAAAATATCACTGTTGTATTGCCCTTCCCCTGCCTTGCCCCTTCGGAGCCAGCCCTCTCATGGAATGAGTGGATGCGGCACGGCCGATCGTTCATCTTCCGTGGCTCTCGAGCGCCGCTGATAAAAATCCTGCCGGGGTGAGGCTGCGGCGTCATCTCTGCAGAGGGCTCGAGAGGGTCCCCAAGGTGTCACCCAGCCAGGTGGTGGCAGTGACACGGTGTGGCTGTGCTGGCCGGCGGGGAGAGCGAGCGCCGGGCTCTCTCCGTCTCTCTTCTCCTCCTGCTTGGAGCTTGCCAGTTCGCATCGCAGAGGAGGCAATGGGAAAGTCATAAATCAATCTCGAGTGTTTCTCTTCTCTTTAGGGGAAAAATAATAACCCCAAACAAAACAAGCTTGCAGTCGGGAGAAAGGAATTCCTAATGACAAACTTACTTCAGCTAGGACACCAGGGGCTTCAGCAATATGAGATTAAACCTGCTGTGCTGAGACTCTATTACTCCATATATTACTGTGTGCTGCTGGACTGATGGTTCTCACAGGCGGAAATATAACCCTTTGAAATGTCAAGGCACATAATAAAGAGACCTAGCAGGGGAGGCTGCATGGCTCCGGGGATTGATAAAGCCTTTCCAGCGCCGGCTCTGCTGCGAGGAGGGGTTGGGTGCCCGCTGGAGCCTCGCAGGCTTTGCTGGCCCTTTTCTTAAATGGCTGGAAGGGAGAGGTGGCACTGGGAGAAATTCTCCTGGTAACCAACCCCGGCTGCCCAAGTTCGCTTCGGAAAATAAAGCAGGGGCCCTCAAGATGAAGGCCGGCATGAACAGGCGGCGACTCCTGCAGTCCCCTGTGTTTGTCCCCCGGGGTGGCTGTCGCGCTGATACCTCTTAATTAACTCTTAGTACCTCGCGCGTTGCAAATCTCCTGCAGACGGACGGTTTCCCTGGGAGCCCGGCCGGGTCTCCTGGGTTTGTGTAAGACCAGGCAGTAAATCTCTCGAGGAGGGTCTTTCCTCGTGGCGGGTGGATGCAGCCATTTCCAAATGAAGGCGGGCAGCAAGTGGGGCCGTCGTCAAGAACCTCTTAGCAAATCCTTAAGGGTTAGGAAAAACATTTCCTCGCCGCCTGGTGGGTCCGTAATTCCTATTTCTTGGTGGATGAGCCGATGCCGGCGGGTCTGTGCCTGCCGTTCCCGTGAATCCCGCCGCAGCACAGGGCTCCCGGTTCCCCCTGAAAAATGCCGGTTGGCGGCTGTAAACTCTGAACCTTCCCATCTCTCCATGGCTGCTGTGGGCTCGTTAAGGCGAGAAGAGGGGGAATAAATCTCCTGGAACTCATGAACTATTTACAGCTGTGCTGAGCAAGCAGTCCGCAATTATTTATTTATTCTCCCCAGCCGGGCTGCGCTTGCGAGCCCAGGGAGCGGGGAAGGCTGCCAGGGCTGCCCACATCCAGCCCCACGCCGTCTCCTCTGCCCTGGGATGCCATGGGGCTCCCCGGAGACCCTGAAAGGCAGCGCACGTGTCCTGGTAGCATCCGTGCCGCGTTAGCTCCTGTTCGTGGCTTGGGAAAGGCATAAAAGCCAACCCTTCCTTGTGCTGAGCATACATTCAGCCCGGCTCTGGCTGGGCGTCCTTGTGCCCCAAGGCCAGAAAAAGGAGGAAAATGGCATTGCAGAATTTTTCATGGGACGAGGAGATGTGTTGGAGGAGCCTGTTGCACGTGAAAGGGATCTGGCTGGTTTGGGGTGTAAGGGAGGGTGTTTTATGGAGCACATGTGAGCACACACAAGTAATTCTGCTCAGGCACATGGGTAAGGGCTGGAAGACAAATTATTTTGGCTTTCCTGAAAGTTGCTTCCCCTCTTTGGGCCTCCACTTGCCTGTCTGTAGAATGGGCGCGTGGGCTTTCGGCTCAGGAGAGTGCGCGGTGAGGGAAGGTGACGAAGGCTTGCCGCGTGTCCTCTCCATGAGCTTGCTCATGCAGACACTGGTGACTTGCAGCGTCTCTAGGGACGGGAGCCACTTCTTTAGCTCGAAAATCAAAGCCTGTCCTTGAGGGGCTGAAAGTTCGATGTTCGACCCCTGCTCTGAGCCTTTTGGGTGGGGATTTGCCCATTGGTGCTGCTCCGTCTCCTTACTTTCATTAAACAGACGTATTTCCCTGCAGCATCCCCAGACAATCAATAGGTATTTATGAGTGATCATTACAGTAATTATGTTGCTGCCCATGTTTGGGGTTTGTTTTGTTTTAGTTTGTTTGTTTGGGGTTTTTTTGTTTTTTTTTATTTTTGAAAACCAGTCTTTCAAGCAGCCGGGAGGCGAGACGGGGTTCGTTAGGTCGTACCCGCGGCACCCTTGCGTTGCACGTGGGTGGGTGGTGGGAGGCAGCCCCAGCTGAAGGACACCCTGTTTGTCCTTCCTGCCGTGTCTCTGCACCAGCCCTGCATCTTCCCCCACCCCACCCCCCCAAAAAAATAATTTGGGCTGGAGGAAAGGATGCTGCAAAGAAGCAGAAATGGCCCCATTTCACTCCCCGGGCAACGCTGGCGCCTGCTTACCGGCA
Source organism: Larus michahellis (assembly GCF_964199755.1). NCBI lineage: Eukaryota > Metazoa > Chordata > Aves > Charadriiformes > Laridae > Larus > Larus michahellis. The sequence goes on from NC_133912.1 coordinate 3,254,445, forward strand.
CTTGTGTTGCTTCAAAGACGGTGTTTTTTCTTTTTCCCATCGTGGGACTTATGGGCCAAGGACACTTCTCGCCTGCAGCTTTATATCTGTCAGTTTGATCAGCAAATGGGGGAGAGGGCCATAAAACTGCGGAGGCTGAGTCCTAGTCCCTTTAATCCCGCCAGGAGGGCCGGCGTTATTTCTCCGCCGGGAGCGCTAATAGGATTCTAATACGCTGGCAAATGGGATTTTTTACAACTGCCATTCTGCAGTTACTGAGACGGTGTGTCACCGGGACAGCCCTATAAATTCTCCCGGAGATGGAAGGGGAACGGTGCCCGCCGCCACCCGCGGCATCCCTCGCCAGGGATGCTGTGTGGGCATCTGCCGCGTCCCCCATTGCTGTTTTCCCTGTGCTCGGGGCACGGCCACGGCTCGGCCAGGTGGTATCGCCGGGCAATACCCGCTGGTGGCTGGGCTGATGGGGCAGGATTGGTTTGGCTAGTTCTTGTAGGGTTGATATCTGTCACCACGGACTTACTCCCTCTGTGTCCTCCTTGGACGTGTGTGTGCTGGGACTGAGCATCTCAAGCAAGCAACGCAATGAGTTGGGTGCCCGGTGGCCTCCATATGGCCTTGGAGCAATTAATAAGCTCTAATAAATCTGGGGAGGCTCTGGCAGGACCCGTTTGTTGGTGCCCTTCATTGCTATCCCTTGGATGGTTCTCCTGTGTCACCGTGGCTCTGCCTCGCTGCCGTCACCCTTGGCTGGGGCGGCTGGATGGGCTCCAGCGGGGAGGTCGCGTCCAGCTCCTGGCTGCCTTTCCCACCCAGCTCTGGGTCTGGGACCATCAAGTCTGTGGCATCTGGGGACTTCTTGGCAGTTGCCAGCACCTTGCGTGGTGGCCGCAGGGTGGCCATGGGGACAGCAGGGCTCGTCTTCAGGGCCCTGTTCCTTCCCTTGCTTTCCTGCCTATGGAAATGTTGATGAAGTTATAGGACTCCTTGGACGGGAGGGTGACGCGTTTACGGCCTTGCTATAAATCCCTCGGCTAGGCGCAGGGCCGGCGGAGCGGGCAGTGCCCAAATGAATCCGGCTCCACTTGAGCATCACTTAGGCACCCACGGGACACGCCAGCAACTGCACTTCATCCCCTCCTCAGCTCCTGACTCGAGTGCCAAAGCCATAAATATTGTATTACCGTATCCAATCACAGCTCCAGATTGATTTTTTTTTTTTTTTTTCCCTTTTTTCTTCTTCTCCACCCCCGATCACGGAAAGCCAGGACGATGGGATTATTTTCCAGGGCAATCAAAGGTTGATGGGTCCTTGCAGCTGCTTCCGCACTTTTTTGACATCAGTAAATAAGCAGCTCCCCACGTTCTTCTCCGAGTAGCACCTATTTTCCCGGGATGTCTGCTGGGGTTCTGTCGTGCATAGCTGCAAATTGGTACAGGAGACTGGCCCGAACCTTCTTGTTTTACAGCAGTACAGGCATGTAGGTTTTATCTTATCTATTATCACCTCTGCCCGATAGCTAACAAGGTCCCATCCACTTCTCTTGCAAATCCAATTTGTCATCACATTTCGGCAGCTGCCCGAAAGTCCCAACCCTGACGTCAGGCATCCCGAGCAGATAGCAAGAGACAGGCCTGCCCCGCCGATAATAAACCAGCTATCGTTATTCCCATTTTACAGACAAGGGGGGAAATGCAGGGTTCCCAGTTAATAAAAACTCGCGGAATAATCCCCCCGCGATTTATTCCAGGTCATAAAGGAAGGCTGAGGTTGGAAAAAGGGAGGTCTCAAGAGCGCTAAACAGAAATTTGCCTGTCTGTATCAACAGCTCGCTCTGGGTTCTTAAATTGCAGCTTTAGGGATGCAACCGAAGTAGCAGAGTTTCTTCCCCAGTTAAAAAAAAAAAAAAAAAAAAAAAGAAAAGAAAAAAAAAAAAGGAAGAAAAAAGTTCTGCATGTAAATCGCCAGCAGAGAATGAGCTCATGTTGTGCAATAAACAGGTGAAGGCAGGAAAATGTCACATTTTATTGAGGCAAAATTTGTGATGAGCGGGAATATCTTCTCTTAGGCTAACTGATACGGTTGGGAGGGAAAAAAATAGCATAACAGCAAAATTGGTACCATCTGCGGCACTTTGAGGATTTGCTTCCCCGCCCTGTTGGGTCCTGCCCGCGCACATCTGTGCGAGGCGGGGGCTGCTGGGGACACCAACCCTCGCGCTTACCAAGGCGCTGTTTTAGCTCAGGCTGCTCCGAATTCTCCCAAGTTCTGGATATCCCAAGCTTTTCTCTGCTCAGGGTGGCCGTGGCTCTCCGTGCTCCCAAAGCGTTGGAGCTGGGCTCAAATCGATGCAAAGTCTCGTAGGCTTTGATGGTGGGATGTCCTCTCCTGGACCAAGGGGCTCTTCAAAGCTACTTTCTGGGCTGCATCCCCCCCCGCTCCCTTCTTCCCAGCAAAGCCAGTGGAGATATGTCACTTGGACAAATTCATCCCATCCCGTCACCGTCTTATTTTAGCCTTCAGAGTGCGTCTTTCTAGGAAATCATCCGGTATCGTGGCTCTTGGCTTCCTGATTCTAACCACCACCCTTTCCCAAGGCACTGAATTGAAGCAAAAATAAAAAAAAATAAATAAAAAATTAATATAAATCAACACCTGAGCTGTGCCGGCAGCTCGGTGTAAACAACCCGGCGCCTGCTGCGTTAATAGCGTGGAGGAGAAGTGACGTTGGGGGCTTCAGGGGCTGCCGAGCCGTGGTTTGGAGAGCTTCGGCTGTGGGGTGTTGATGGAGGGCTCCCCAAGATGGTTCAAGCGTGATTCCCCCCCCTCCGAACCCCCCCCGCTGCGTCTTAGACCACGCCGACGTGGTGGGCGCAAGGCGTTGGGCTGCTCACGTTGAATTTTGGGCTCTTGGGGGTAATTCTGTCTGAGCCCGTTGCAAGCCTTGAAAGGATGCGCGTCTCTGGGGTGGCTATGTTTTGGTAGGTCCTACTCTCTGTGAGCTTTCAGGAGGAATATGCCACTCGGTGCTTTGGGGCCACAGGGTGGGCACAAGTCACTCTGTCTCCATGTGCTTTGGCTTCTCTCTCGGTAAAGCAGAAATACCAATATAAGGGTATTTGCCACTTCTCCGTGTCCGGCATCCTTTCCTAGTAGCCGGCTGGTTGTGTCTTGGACCAGCACCCAGCGTTGCCGGGTCCTGCCTGGGGAGAAAGATGGGGTTTCTGCCGTCTTGGAAAAGAAATAATAATATTGGTATCCCAGAAGCTGTTCCGTTGACTGAACTGATTTCTCTTCTCCTGCTTGTGACCAAGCGGAAGGTCTCCTGATGACAGATCTGGAGAAGGGGAGTTTTCTCTCTCATGGCCAAGACAAGACTGTGCCTCCCTGTTGGGGAGCCTGAATTTGTAAAGAGTACAGAATTTATCCTTAATATCTCATCTAAATCTCCCCTCTTTCAGTTTAAAACCATTACCCCTCGTCCTATCGCTACACGCCCTTGTAAGAAGTCCCTCCCCATCTTTCCTTTGGGCCCCCTTCAGATACTGGAAGGGGCCCTCATAACAACAACTAGCTCAGCGGTGGGGGCGAGCAAGGCAGAGAAAGATGACTATTGGCTTGGAGAGGACTATTTCATTCCTGTCCGTACCAAGACAGGATGTTCCTTTCCCCTCCAGAAGGAAAATTAAGTTGCAGCGATGATCTTTGGGTTTTACTTGTCGAAGAGTTCGTATGGGAGGAGGAGAAGCAAGGAGGAAAGGGGAAATATAGACCTGCCTGTTCTCTCTTTGAACCCTAACGTGATTTTTCATTAGGTAATTTGATATTAAATATTTCTTTATTGACAATTTTCGTGAATTATTTTGTGCATGCTGGATAGTTGAGCTTGGAAGAGCCTGAAGCTTTGTACCCCGTGCCGAGGGTACGGTGGGCAGGAACGTCGTGCATGGCCAAGCCTTGTTAGGAGCTGAAAACCGTCCGCTTGACGGGAAATGGAGAATAAGACAAATAGATCAATTTTCATTGCAGCAAAAGCTTAACAGTAGAGGGCCTCAAATTTCCTCTGGGGTCTCATGTTGTTTAACTTATTTCTTAATGGTCTGAAACACGGGGTGGCCGTGGCCGTGGCCTTTGACTACAAGAGAAATATAAAGTTGCCCTAATAATGGAGCGTTGGGAGTTATGAAAAGGAACTGGATAAATTAGTTTGCGGTCTTGTGTGTGGCCATGGACGGGTCCTCCTGGAGAGGCAAATATTATTATTAAATAAGGGGAAGGGGAAAAAACAGGGCGAAGTTGCTGTATGTGGAGGAGGATTTATTCTAAGGGAGAGAAATGCTGGGATGGGTGATGGTCTCTCCGTGTGTCCTTGCTGGAGCTGGTGGGATTTCACGGTGGGCTCGCAGAGGGGAACGCGCTGCCGGCAAAAGACGGGCAAAATTTCTGGGCTCAGCAGAGAGGCGAGGAGATTTAAAAAGCCGAGGAAGATGGGTTCTGCGTGCGATTTTTATGGGCGAGGCAAAGCTCTCGCTCAGGAGCTGGCAGGAAATAGCGGATATCTGCTAACAAATGGTGCTGATGTCCTTAGTCACGCTGGGTGGAAGTGACCCGATGCAAAATAGAGTTATGGATTTCTTGTGCTGCTGGACATATGGCTAGACGGGTGTTTAAGCGCTGCTTTTGCAGCCGGTGGGCTGCGGCCAGAAAAAATGGAAGGAAATGCTGATACAAAGCTGTTTCTGGAGGCTCCCGGCCACTTCCAAGAAAATAAAAAATTAAAAAAACAAAAAAAAAAAAAAACCAAACAAACAAACGAAAGAAAGAGTTTTGCAATGCAACAGAATTAAAAAAGAACCCTAAACCGAATTTAAGTATGTAACAATAATACTTTTTTTTTTTTTTTTTTGAGTTAAAGGTGCCTTTTTTTCTCCCTCCAACCATTTAATGGAGCCAGCAGAGGCTCAACCAGCCCCATTCGGGGCATTTCTTGGTGCCCCGAGGCTTGGCCAAAGCTGGTGCTGCTGTGGTTCAGGTCCCATCTGCTGTCCCCGAGGCTGGCACGAGTCCTTGGCACGTCACACGGGGCTCACTGGCCCTTTGGGAAGCAACAGCATCCCCGAACCTTGCAAAACCGCCTGTGTTGCTGCTTTACATTCTTCTTGCTCCGTGGAAAGAAAGGGAAATCACATAGGGAAAAGTGATTTATGTTCCCTGCAGGAAGTCTGGGTGATTTGTGACACTTCACCTGCCGTTTAAACTTCTGAAGTTGTTGCGCTTGGGCAGAGCAAACTTCACTCAGCGGTGAAGGGGAAAAAAAAAAAAAAAGTATATGTAAAAAAAAAATTAAATCCACTAGGTTGATGTTTTTCTTTGCCTGTCTGCAGCTTGTTGAATATTCTCCTTCCTCGTTGGGAAGCGGGAATAAAGTTCACGGCGTCGGGAGCATAATCGAGCAAATGGCCTTTGCGCTTATCAAGTGCCTCTGTTCTGCTTGGGCATTTAATCACCCGCAAAAGCCATTTATTGCCTCGTATACTCCTCTTCTATGAACATTAGCCCTTAAATACCTGGCATAATTAAAGGTGAAGCCGCGGCGCCGCGCTCCGTCTCCTGCCCGTGGAAGGGTAACAGATGAGGTGGGAGTTCTGGCGGAGTTCAAGGTGAGAGCCGTAAAGCCCATTTTCTGCATGTGTCAGGGACATTATTTTAGGAATGTCTAATTCTGCTGGCGAAAATTGAGGCTGGCTCAAATAATAATTCACGCTTAATGAACTTAGAGTTATAGCCCCGGCTCTGCGATTCCCTCTGTGCCTGGCGCGGTCGATTGGCCTTGTCAGATGTTTAAAGGATGGCGAAGAAATGACAAAAAGGATTTGATGGAATTAGGCGGAATTCCCCCCAAAACCTATTTCTTTGTGTTGAGATCCCTGTCTGGGAAGAAAGAGAGAAATTCGCCGCAGCTTTGGCTGTAATCCAGTCGGCTCCTTGATCGGGACTTTCCAGGGCTTTAACCTTGCGCGTTCTTCTTGCGGCTCAGCTCTTCAAAAGGCTTGTGCCCTTCCTTTATGGGAGGGAAAATAAACATAAAGTATCGATGAAGCATTAAGACCCGGCGCTGTGTGTAGGTAGCAGATTGAAGTACCTGTCTGTCACGTTTTCCTGACACGTCCTCGGCTGCCCAACAATCAGATGTTCAGAGACTTGATCATTAATGCAGTTATCCTTGTAACACCCCTTTGATAGTAAATTAATGGGCTGTGCTATGTAGAACATCAGACTGTTGCTACTGCCGGGTTTATACGCTAGCAAGCTCTATCGCAGGGAAATATTCGCGTTCTGATGAGGTCGGGGAATGGAGACAATCGACTCAAAGCCACGCGTCAAATTGTTGCAAGGAGGGAGCTAAATGTGAGTCTACCTCGTACTCAAACTCTCTGTTCTGGCTGCTGGTTGAGTTCCGAAAGGTGGCTTCATGCTCTGAGGGCGATGAGCCCCTGGCGCAGGTTGCCCAGAGAAGCTGTGGCTGCCCTGTCCCTGGAGGGGTTCAAGGCCAGGTTGGACGGGGCTTGGAGCAACCTGGGCTGGTGGGAGGTGTCCCTGCCCAAGGCAGGGGGTGGAATGAGATGGTCTTTAAGGTCCCTTCCAACCCCAACCATTCTGTGATTCTGTGCGGAAGGGGTTGAGTCATCACCTGCTGGTGGCAGAGGTGTGTGTCCATATGTGTTGTCCCATGATGGGTGAAACCTTGATGCTAAGATTTAAGATACCTGCAGATCTCCTTGCCAAGGTGCTGGAGCAGCTGGTGTGGCACTTCACATGAAGCAAAGAGCATACACTTATTTGGTTTTTTGGTGGTGCGTTGGGAGCTGAACCTCTGGTTGTTTGCTCAATGCTCATTCCTGCCCCTGAAAGCCCTCCCGTGGAGCCTAGTGACCTGCCGAGGAGAAATGGCTGGCGCTTCTCGGGCAGGCAGGTAGACCCGCCGCAGATTGCCCGTCGGGCTTGGCCAGCGATGCGGGCAAGCGTGGCTTGGGTGCGTCTGGCGGGAGGCGCTTCCCAAGGTCACTGCAGACCTTGGGTGAAGGAGGGGGTTCGCATTGGGCTGGGGTCATCAAGACACGGCCCCGCGCCCCCCCCCTCCCCAAGCTCATCTCTAGCGCAGGATTGCCGAGCCCTGCGTCGCTTCCTAGAAAGAGGGGGCTTTGTGTGGCTGTTGGAAACACGAGGCATCTGGATAAACAGTTGTATTAAGCCGCTGTTGTAGTAATTGTGTTTGTACAGTGAAGCAAAAAGGCTCAGTTTACCCCTCTGCTGTCTGGAAATGATTCCTCCAGGTTATGCGCGAAGCATTTTTTTTTTTTTTTTTTTCAGCGTACTGATTTCATTCAGGGAGGAGAAAAAGAAAAAAAAAAAGAAAAGATACTATTACAATGACATATTCTTCCCCAATGGTAACTTTATCCCTGCTTCTGGCTCAGTGCAGAATCATAATTCATTTTGTCACAAGGATAGCAAATAAATAATAAGAATAAATTGAGCAGATTATCTCATCTTTAAGCCATGCCCAGCATTCATCAAATCCGTGCCAAGAAGCAAGACTTATCTGCAGTCAAATTGATCCTACAAGAACACCTACCTTAAGCTCCATTAGTGTACCTGGGAGCTGCTCACCCATCTCCCCGGTCCTCGGTCGCTTAAAACGACGAGTCATTAAAGTGACACACATTCCCGAAGTGTCTTTTCTTATAAAAGGCCTAGTGAAAACGCATGTGTTGCTATTTCTCGCCATTGATTTTCACTGAAAGGACCAAACCGTATACAAAGGCTAAATTCGCCTCGGTAGAAGTTTGCTGCTCGCGCTGCAGATGCAAAAACATCCATTTCTTCTCTCACTTCAATGGAAGTTTTAGTAACGGATGCTGCAGGGAGTTTCTACAGGACTAAGGTCTCATTACTCTTAGAGCAGATGCTACTGTACATTTACCAGTGTACCGCAAAGCCTTATAAATAATTAACGTGGAACTACACCGAATAAACTTCCTGCAGTCCTCCTAATTGGTAAACAGACATGTATTTCGCTTGGAGTATAGGAGAAGTCGTACCGCTTTCAGGGGGATGATTCGCTCGTATAAATTTAAGCTTATGAATAATGGTTTAAAGGGTTGAGGCTTGCTTTTGTTCATTTGACAGCGCTCAAAAATTGGTAGGTGCGTCCAATGAATAAAGGTGAGGTTCGTTGCCCCGGGAAATATTGACTCTAAAGCCTCATCTAAACTAAAACTGGAAGTGAAGGAGCTAACTTGGTTAGCGAGTAACAATTATTTCACTGGAAGCCTTGCACGCGTTCAATTGAAATGATGTTCCCCGAACCTACTCTCGGCCCCCTCCCAAGTTACGGCGAAATAGCAAATAGGGAGTGCAACATAAGGTTGTTAATTTGCAGTTGTGCTCTTAAGGTGTGTCTAACGAAGGTCTTGCCGACAGCTTGAGACTTGTCTCCCCGTGCGGTTCAATACGAATTTAACCTCATATATTGAAGCTGGAGAACCTGCAGGGTGAGTTGCTCCACTTGGGCTCAACTTGAGCGGGAACATATTTGGAACATATCTAAGATTAAGCAGGAACAAGCCCATTTTAAGCCGAAATAGGTTCGTGCTCACAAGTGTTTGGGTGTGTTGGTTTAATAACTGGCTCAGGCTCTCGCTGCACTACGCACCCTCTAGGAGCAATGCCGGGAGGAATTTTCTGCCGCAGGTTTGAGCTGCCCTTGTGCAAAGGGAGCGGAAACTGGACGGGAAACCAACACCAGGTCAGGGGAGCAAGGGTTTCGTGCGGCAGAAGGGAGAAGGGAGGTGAAAGCCAACGTGGCGGCGGTGGCAAAGTGGGAAGCGATAGAAAGACTTGCGAAATACTCAGGTTTGCAGCAGGTACGGCAAAAAACGACGCTGTGACTCAAAAAGGCAAGCTGCCAGCATGGTGGCACGCAACATTTCAAGACTATATATAAATATCTGACCTATTTCTTATGGATAGCACAATAAGGACTCGATCAAAACCCCATTGAATTCTGCAGGAGCCTTTCCATTGACTTCAATGGCTTTTGGATTGGCCCCTATAAATGGCTCTTGAGGAGAAGATAGTGGTGCATTTGCCTGACTATTTTTATAATGTGTTTGATCACTCACTCGGTGATTTTTCAAACTTCAGCCATTCGCCATGGGGAGCTAGTGCAAATTACAATGCTCAATGTCCAAAGAAATGTCTCTTGAAATTGAACTGAGACTCATAAAACAGATAAATGTGTTGGCGTCCCATGGCCGCCGAAATGAAAGGAGAGCATTAACACTCATTAAAAGGGACAAGCCAGTGCCACGCTTCCAGTGACCCTGGCACAGAAATCACGAGGGTTTTGTCATTTTGTTCTTCCGTTCTCCCAGCTTTCGGACTAGCGTGGGGCTTGTAGGATCAATGGGCCACCTGGTCCCTTGTCCTCTTCCTGAAAAATGGGAGTCTGGGGAAGGTTCAAGAAGCTTCCCAGAGCGTGGCTGCAGGGTAACGTCCCGCTTGGAGAAGTTCCTTCCCGATCCTGAAGCCCAAGGGCTTGTTTTACTCTTGCCGTGGATCTATGCAAGTTCTCATCGCTCATATAAGTCCTCCATCCTTTTGGTTCCCTTTTAAGCTCTTCTTTTTAATGATAGCCGTTGTCAGGGAGGTTAATTATGCCTCACAGAAAGAGGGGTCTCATCTCGCACCTTTGCACGGTGTCGCCTGTGGGATTTGGTGGAGGGGCTCCTCTCTTTCTCCTCTTTGAGGACTCTCAAAGTCTCTACGAGGCAGCAGGTTGGTGGAAGTTTTTTCCATCACCAGTTACGGTGACATCAAAATACCTGGGAAGGTGACTTCTACTGGAGCTTTTGCAGAGTGTCACCAATAGGTAACGTTTTCATAGGCTGGAATATGATGTTCCAGCCTTATCTTTTTGTCTTACTTTATATAACAAAAAAGCCCAACCTTGGAATCAAAATGAGAGTGTTCTGCGAGGTCAAAAGACTGTTCCTGGGAATATTCTGTGATGTGAAGGAAATTCTCAGTTTCAGAGTTTTGCCCCGGGTTTCGCCCTAGATTTCGAAGTCTTAGAAATTCTTGTAAAAGAAAATTTACATGTTTTTTTGGTTTTTTTTGTTTTTTTTCCCCCAGGGGAATAAAGCCGTCTGCTTTTACTCCTGTTGTATCATGCTCATCTAGACAGTAATATTCAATCTTTGTCAAACCTAGAAATTTTCGACTGAAGGCACAGAGCGTTTGAGAAATATTATGTGCATAGATTGCTTTATGTGATAATAACGGAGTTGTTTTATTTTTTTTTATTTTTTTTTTTTCTAAAAGCCTTTTGTGGATGCCTTAGAAGCAGGCAGTGGATTAGGTATAGAAAACCGTCTGGAGGGTTACTCATCGTGTCTCAGCCAAATTGCTGGGTTTTGCAAGGACGCCTGTCATCCTTGCTTTTTTTTGGATAGATACGGCGTTGGCTGTTGGTCTCGGCGTTGGCTCCAGCACTTGGCTTCAGGGAAGAAATGATAAGGTTTTGTTGGAATGCGGGGATGTGAGTCTCCTCCCCAACCTGCGGCTGGAGGTCACCTTCTCAGTGTCATCACCCGTCCCAGGGCTTGTCGTTTAATTCTTTGCCTTCCCGCTCTGATCCTGCCAAGGATAATCCCCTTTCAATATGCAGGAGGAGAAAGTCTGGGACAGCCGTCTCCCCCGTGCCCGCTGTGGTGAAGATGACCAAGGCATATATTTAATTTCTCCTCCATGTCCTTACGTTCTAATTGCTCCCCGGCAGACCAGCTTCGTCGGAAAGCTTCCCGCTGGCGATACTCAGGGATTCAGCTCAGGAGCTGGGTCGTGGAGGTTGTGGGTTGGATGGGGAGATCCCAGGTTGTTCTCTCTGGTCTGACCTTGCTCAACCACCCAACAGGGAGACCTCCTGGAGACGGGAGCAGTCCTTGTCCTTGACCCCCCCATTTCCCTTCCAAATGCACTATTTTTCTTGAGTCGCGGTGTACTTTTCTGCTACGTACTGAGCTTTAAAGCCTTATTTTTTCTCATCAAACCCGGCCTTTTTGTTGCTTAAGACAAACAGGGGACACTTCTCCGTTAGACCTACATGAGTTTGGGTCTATCTTTGTCATCTTGTCAACACTGATGGACCCACAAAGCAGCCCCTGACCCAAAGAGCAGGTCTGGTTGAAGCCTCCCCCCCCCAGTTTTTAGGGTGCTTTAGGTTAAAAGCATTCAAATGCTGTTTCTGGATCTCGGGAGGGGCCAGGATTTGGTTTGACCATGAAGAATTCCAGTGAGCGTGCTTGTGTATTTTATGCGGCGGTTGGTTGCCCAGATGCTCTTTGGAGGGAGTTTTTTCCTTTTCAGTATTTGATATTGATGCGTTTTGCTACTCGGGGCTTTTAGAATGGACTTGACCATACTTTGGGTTTAAAAAAAAAAAAAAATAAAAATTTAAGGAATTAAGAAAGATATACTTAACTCAGTTTGGTGGATGGACAGCAATTTGTCAAAGATGGGGTCTGTAGAGCTGAATGGGGAATTATATTTTTATAATATAATTTTATATTATGTTGTTTTTATACCCTTTTTAAAGTGGATGGGGGAGTTATGTCCTACGCTTAACTTTTAAGTCCCTCTGACCTCCTCAAGCGCAGGATCTCGTATTTCTGCGTGATGGACTTGGCTGCCGCCGCTGTCCTGCAGGGCCATAAAGTGCTGCCGAGCCCGGTCCTTTGCGTGTCCTCAGGGAAGGTCCCCGTCTGTCCCCCGCTCCCTCCTGCTCGGGGCCCGCTCTGATGCGCCATCTCCTCCATTAACCACAGCAGGACTTTCTCACCATCAAAATGCGCCTTTTTTTTTTTTTTTTTTTTTTTTTTGCCTAAAGGAGAACTGAAAATTAAGCCGACTGATCTGTTTAAACCTTTTATAAATACGTGTTTAATATCTGCTTAATGCGAGATGGAATTTATGAGCCGTTAAGTGATGCGAGATGGTTTTTATAGGAATAGAGAAGTCTAGTGGGAAAACTTCCTCCTGGGACATAATCTCATATTATTATTTTTTTAAGAGAGAGATTTAGTATGTTATAGTTGACGTTTTTCAGTGACATTGGAATATTTCCTACGCGGGAGCTTTCACCAAGTGCTTTATAAATCTTTAACGATTTAAGTTAATGAAATCCTTATGCCAGTGGTGAGGATTATTCCTCCGCTGCAGATAAGTAAACTGAGGCACGGAGAAGCGCAGAGCCACAACGGGGACTTGCAGGTCCAGCTCTTGGTTTTGGTAGCCCAGCCACTTCATGGCTTTCCCCCAAACCGTGAGACAACGCCGTGCTTCGCGTCTCCCCAGGTTTTTTTGCTTTTAGCGTGGTTTTGCAGGCGTTGTTGTGAGCAGAGCACGTGCTGCATCTCCTTGGCAGCCGCCGGCTCCCTGTCCTCTGCCTTCACTTTCCTCCTATCAGTTTTTTCCTTTTATTTTCCCCCCTTTTTTCACTTTTTTCTTTTTTTGTTCTTTTTTTTTTCTATTTCCCCCCATCTCCCCCTTTTTTTTATTTCTCCTTTTTTTTAATTTCCCCCCCTTTTTTTCGTCGGTTTCCCCCCTTCTTTTTTTCGTCGGTTTCCCCCCTTCTTTTTTTCGTCGGTTTCCCCCCTTTTCATTTTCCATTTTATTTTTTGTCCTTTTCATTTTCCGTTTCCCTCCCTCTCCCCCCCTTTTTTTCATTTTTTTTTTTTTTTTCATTTTTCCCCCCCTTTTTCCCCTCCCCTTTTTTTGTCCACACCTAAAAGGAGCCATTGATCCGTCCGCTCCCATTTCCCCCTCTGTTTTTCTGGGGAGGTTCAGGGTTCGGACGCTCCTGTGCCCTTTCGGCTCTGCGGTACGGGATTGCCGTGGAGCTGTACATCGAGCCCCGCTGCTGCAAGGGCAGCGACTCGCCGTGTCACGGGGCTCAGGGGGTACACGAGGGGCGGTGGGGGACACCGGGGGAACGACTCAGATGGTGTATGTGACACAGAGATTTCAGTCTTGGCAACTTGGGGAATAGAGAGCTTTCTGCTTCCTGCAGCTGGTGCTAAAATGAGATTTTTATTTATTTATTTATTTATTTTTCTGCGTGAAAAACATTGGTGAAATCCCTCTGTTGCTGTTGCAGTTTGCTTCTGACATTTTTGGGTATTTCCGAAAGACCCTCGATCGTTGTTTTTTTTTTTTTTTTTTTTTTATATGAAACTTTCATATTTTCTCTTCTTTCCTAAACCTGCGTTTTGAGGAGAATACGGATTGATGGGTGGGGGATGGATGGATGGACGGACAGGGGAGATGCCCCAGTTCTCCTCTCACCGGGTACCTCCTTCCCACCAGAAGAGCGAACTGGATGCTGAGTTACTTTTTCCCAGTTCAGTCCCATTTTCTCCCATTCCGGGAATGCCTCGGAGACTGTTAGCTGGGTGACGCAGGGAGGTGAATCCTGGAGCAGGCGCAGCGTCCCCATCCCCAGCTGTATTTATCATTCAGACCCTGTTCTGGGTTCGTATCTGGTCCCTGGCCTGCAGCGGACGCGGGGCACGGAGCTTTGCATCCCAGCTCCCTCCTGCCTGCAGCTAATTAGGTCCAGTAGAGCCTCATTAGGATCTGCTCCAGTCCCCAGGGGGTTTGACCCTTTCCCTGGGGAAGGCGGGATGTGCCCCACGTGGATTGAGTTTTGCAGTTGTGAGGTCTCTTTTCCGCTTGCCCCCTGGTTTTGGGGGTGCCGGGGGATCCCAGCATCCCGCAGGATACTCACACCAGCGCCCGGCCGGGGTGGAACCGAGAATTCCTAATAATCCCGTGGCGGAGCAGGGCTATCTCGGACTATCGGCAACCGGTTGTCGGGTTTCTTATGAATAATTAAAAAAAAAAAAAAGAGGAAAAAAAAAGAAGGGAGAGAGGCAGAGAGAGCTGAAGAAATAATCTTTTTACATTTTAATCTGAGCGGTTTTCAAGCGGTTTGATAAGGCGGGTTGTAGAAATGTCAGCTTCCCCTTATCTCTAATTGACTTAAAGTAGAAGCAGGCTTTAATCCTTGCATGCAGAGGAGCTTCTGATGGGGAGATGAGGGCAATTGATTTCTGCCTTTTTAATTAACAGTCTGGCTGCTTTTAAAAACAATAGGGAGGAAGGGAAAGGGAAAAGGGAAGGGAAAAGGGAAGGGAAGGGGGGAAAAGCGCGTGGTGAGGTTGGGGCCGGGTGACGGGCTGTCGGGGATGCTGGAGGTGCTGCCCGGTTTCCAGAAGACTGGTCCCGGTTGAAGAGGGGAATTGGTTGCCGGTGTCTGGGTGAAGAGGAGGGGGGCTCTAGGCATTCCCGCGGGGCTGGTGGCATTAAGGAAACTGAGGATTTAGGGCTGTCGGCCCGGCTGTACCGCGCTTCCCGGAGCCGGGGGGCTGGGATCGGGATGCGGGAAACGCTCGATGGTGGCGCATCCTTCACCCACCACGTCGGGGCGAACCCAGAGGGGTCTCCTCTGTCCCCTCCACGCAAAGAAACTCCCCTCTGGGCAAAACCTACATCCTGGCGCTGCGGAGATGAGCAGGAGCCTGTTTTGGGGGGCAAAATGGACCTATTGGGTGCCGTTCCCCTCGGCTCCCGACCTTGCTGTAGCTCCGCTCACCTCCACAGAGCGCACACACACACGTGTGGGACACGCTTAATTACGGCATAGGGACATATGGAAAATACTTTCCCCGTGGGCAGGCGAGGAAATAGAGGTTTGCCTGGCGTCCTCGCACCTGCCGCGTTCCCCAGCATCCCACGGGGTCATCACCCTGCTGGAAAAACCCCCCGAATTTTGCTCGACCCCACCGGGCCGGGACATCAGGAGTGCGGAGGCGGGGGAGTTTTTCCCGCCGATTTGGCTTTTCCAGCCGATTTCTGGGTGGGCGAACGGCACAGATAATGGCTTTCGCGGCGGGGGGAGCTGGCTGCTGTGACTGTTATGGCTCCGTTTGCTGTCCTGCTGCAAGACGCTTACACTTGGCCGCTTAAGTGGCAGCCACGCAGCGGAGAGGGTTGTTTATGCGGCACTTAGGAACATCTACAGGGTAATGGGCTGTGCAGAAGACCCCGGGATAATTGGTAAAATGTCTGGAAGTGGGTTGGCTGCGGGGCTGGCTGGCGGATATTCGGAAAGATACACATACATTCGATCTTTAAATACATATTGGGCTGAACTCCTGGTTCTCCCAGGGATTGCGGGAGGTGGGGTTAATGTTGTGTGAATGCAGTGGGTTGAAAATCTTGTATTTTCAACAGTAGAGCTGGGAAACGAAGCGCTGGACCCGGGGGGGGCTGCGTGCCGATGGTGTGTCCCTGCGCGGTGGGATGGTGGGGCCAGGGTGGACCGGCCTCCTGCGGGATGTCCCTTCCTGTGCCACCCTGGCTAAAGAGCTGCTGAGAGAAGGTGATTTGGGGATTGTGGCCGCAAGAGAGCAGGGAGATGCGGGGAGCATCCCGGGAACAGGCAGCTCCGCGATGCCTCCAGCTTCTTTACGCCTCGCTCAGGCTCTCGGTGCAGAAGATCAGGCTGTTATCGGTCTGTAGCGCCCCGGCTCCCCTGGGCTTCATCCTCTTGCATTCCTCAGCCTTCTTTTTATCATGGCTTTCTTCCAACCAACCTGCTCTCTACCAGCAGGAGGGAGAGGAATAAGTGAACTTGCCCACCCAGGGATGCGAGCCGCTCCGTACCGCTGGGAGCAGGAGGTGGCCACTTCCAGTGGTGGGTTTTTGGGATGAGCATCCCAAGCTCTCCGCAGCCCCCTGGGATGCACGGCCCCGTCCGCCTGCTGGCTTCTCTCCACCAAACCCTCCTGCGGCTCATTATATTCCCGGCGCCTTCAATGAATTGTTTAACGAGCTTCCTGCGAGGCTGAGCAGATGAGAGGAGCGCGGAGTTTGGAGAGGAGATGGAGAAATGGCGGGGGGGGAAATGCCTTTGGTTTGCCAAGAGCCATCGTGAGCAGGAGGGGAATCGGAGCTGGAGCATCCCTCGTATGCCAGGGATAATCTGAGTGTAGTGATAGGACGAGGGGGAAGGGTTTTAAACTGAAAGAGGGGAGATTTAGAGATATTGGGAAGAAATTGTTTGCTGTGAGGGCGGTGAGGCCCTGGCCCAGGTTGCCCAGAGAAGCTGTGGCTGCCCCATCCCTGGAGGGGTTCAAGGCCAGGTTGGCCGGGGCTTGGAGCACCCTGGGCTGGTGGGAGGTGTCCCTTCTTGGAATGAGATGGTCTTTAAGGTTCCTTCCAACCCAAACCATTCTATGACTCTATGAGTCTTGCCGGTTTGGAGCGGAAGCAGGGCTTAAAAATGGAGACTCGTCCCATTCTTGCTGGTTTTTTAGCCCAGGACGCAGCATTGCGGGACCCGTGTTGTACCACGGTGCAAAGGCATCGCAGATCCCAAAGGGTCTGACGTCTAGTCCTGGCGATGTGTTTTCCCCGTGGTTTAGAGGTATCAATTTTTCCACTTCTTAAAGCGGCCTAATAATTCATAATTTCTTAATACCGTGTGCCGTCTCTCTCCTCCTGACAAATCCATTTGTTACGGGTTGTCTCTGCTGCTGAACCGTGATGGAGAGGAGAAGGAAGAGCAGCGTTTTCTGTCCCGCTTTTCGCGTTCCCTTTCATATCCTAAGGGTTATCAAGTCAGCCACCAAAATGCCACAACCTACCGTGACGGGTATTTAAAGAAAAAAAAAAAAAGGCAAGCCCTCAACAACAAAGTCATTTGGTAGCAGAAACTCTAAAACACATCAGAAGTGATGAAGCGAGGTGCAAGTCCTGCTTCCCCGTGTACAGATGTAATAGAAAAGCATTATCCTCGTGCGAGCCGCTAACGTGTCCTGATGGAAGGAGCCCGCAATTCAATTTATAGCGTGCGCTTCCAAATAAATGTGAAAATAGTGCCAAATCCGCCTGGATAAATCTTCGCTGACTCCAGCATATTCATCAGATGAATGGGAGGGGAACAAGCGTTGAGGGCAAAAGGTGTAGACACCCAGGGTACAGCCGGAGGATGGATGGGTTGGAGGCTTCACTCCAAATTTCCGAAGGGATTTGGCAGACCGCAGGGTTTTATTAAAAGTTAGTGGCGCTTAGACTCGGAATCGTAGGGAAAAATGGGAATTAGACCTCTAAAATCGTCCTAGGTCCTTTGGGAAACGTTGTCCCCGTGGTGCTGGAGATAGACACGTGGTTCCCCGAGCTCGGCGTGGGTGTCAAGGGATTTCCATTTACTCCATGGGTTTCATTGATTTCACGTCAGGATCCGGCCGGAGGGCTTTTTTTTTTTTTTTTTCTTCAGCCAGCCGGAGATTTTTGCAGCTCTGTGGTTCGCTATAATTAACATCTGGGAGGAATTCCAGGGGTCTTGGGGGAGAAAAGCGAGATCGGAAGTTTAAATAACAATTGCGTTTCGACACAATTAAAAATAAGCTGCTTGGTGATTACCGGGGCGGCTGCTTACGTGGAGAGGAGGAGGGAAAAGGTGGCTTGGGGTGCGTTTTCCTGGTGTAAACGGGAGATAAAGGTAGGGATGAGCAAGGAAAAGGGCAGGAGGCTGAGTAAGGACCAAACCCCATCCTTGAGCTCAAGAAATAAATCCCAAGCCTGAATTAAGGGGTGCATGAATAGGAAAATAGTTTCACGTAGAACTCAGCGATGCAAGTGCTTGCTCCTTCCGAGGATCTCTGGAGCATCCTTGTCGTCCTTTGTATGCAAATTGGGACAGATCCAGGCTCCAACTCCTTATAAAAGAAAAAAACCCCGCAAACCGACCTCAGAACCCACTCTAGAAAATCAAATATTGTGCAGGTTGGGTGCTGAGACCCTCTTGAAACTGATTGGTATCAATGGCCACCCGTGAATCCCATGCGATTTCTTTAATTGCTTTATTTTCGCTCCCTTGATTGCAGCTCGCCGTATAGAGTTTGAAGGCAGGGAAAACTTTGAAGCAAACAGAAATTGTTTCGCGCAAACGAAATGCTCCGGTTGCCCCCGCAGCGAAGCGTTCGGGGAGAACTTCGAACCACTTCGGGCCTGATTTGAAATAGAGCCAAAATTTTACAAACGTGCAGTAAATGAAAGGTTTTACTCCGTCTTCAGGCTTTGCTGCTATATATGCGCTAAGGAACAGCCCTGAAATAGCTTTAAATAATAAATTTGGGGGGGGGTTTGGCCGTCTCCACGCGGGCGGGAAGGAATGATGGAGTTCGTGGAGAAACGGCAAAGTGAGAAATGCGTGAGCCATTTTGATCGGAAACACCATTTTAACCAGGGTTTCACTGGCCTGGGGAAGCTATTGGCGGAAAACATCCCAACAGATGAACTGGGAGAGTGGAGTGAAGCTTGAGACCCACAAACTCGTGACAGGGGTGGGTTTGCGGAGGGTGAGGATGCTCCGCCGCATCCCCCAGTGCATCTCCTTCCTCCCTGCGTCAACGTCAGTGATGGGCCGGCAATAACACGAAACCCTTACGGGAATTCATCAAAGCACGGCGAAGGACTAAACCTCCTCATTTCCTTACCAAGCCGCGCTGGACTTTGTTGACGGGAGCCAGCGAAGTCCCTGTTTTCGCTGGCTTTACGGATTTCCGTATTTATTACTCGTTTTGTAACTGCCTGGGACGGGGAGGGGAAGAATGTTTCGCGCTCGGCAATTTCATCGGCGGGGGATGCGAGGGGTCGGGAGGTGCCTGTGCTGCTCCTGCGCCTTCCGGATGGCCGCGGCGTGTGGCGCTGGATGATGAAATAGAACCCGTTAAGGTGGTGTTTTGGGGTTGGGTTTTTATTTTTGGGGGTTGTCTGTGGTTTTATGTGATGGCTTTATTTCCTTGCTTGGGCATAAACCCCTGAAGCGCAAATGCAGCCTCCGCGTTGTTTTTGCACGTGGGAATGGGGTGGTTTGGAAATCTTCAGGTTCCGCGCATTTGAAGGGTGGGTGGTAAAGAGCCCTGGATGGAAAAGGCGTTACGGAGGAGAAGCAAAACTGACCCTAGACTTTCTTAGCTTAAATTCCCGAGAGTTTTCGTAAATCTGCCTAAATGCTTTTAGCCCCGTGCAGAAGGTCCGTGGCACACTCCCTGCCGCTGCTGGTCTGGTTCCTGCCTTGTTGGGGAACTTTGGCATGGTATAAATGTGCTGGATTTATGGGAAGCTTGGAAATTTAAGTTTTCAAGACCAGAAGGCGAGTGGCGAATGAGGCCGTTAGACATCACCAGGCCAGAGCTTCTCCAAACAAATATGAAAACTAGAAATCTGATTTTTATTTTTTTTTTTTTGTAAGGGGCAGTGTGCATTAACCACCACTCTGTCACATATATAATTATAATTATTTTTTATTTAGCAAGACATTGAGACTTGCTATAATTTCCCTGCTATCTTCTGCTGTTTTTTGACTGCGAGACGTAAATAAACAAAGAGCAGAGAGCAAACGGAGCCCCTGGAACTGCTTCAGGTAGAAATTACAAAGGATTTGATAATCCCTTTCTCTTCTAGATTTTTTTTGCTTCTTTTTTTTTTTAAGGATAATTTGATCCAAATAATCTCCGCAGAAGTAGTTATTTTGTACAGAAACCCCATTTGCGTTTCGAAAGTACACTCAGAAGAAATGTCACCAGCTTTTACCCGTTATCGCCGACTTGTATTTCATATGGGAACGAGTGTCTCATTTGTCTTTTAATTTCTCAGAGCTCACGTGGTGGTTAGTTTTGGACCCGAATTTATCGCGGTGATCCTTTCTACAGCGGTTTGTACCCGTTTCTACACAATATAGTTGGTTTTCTGTTATTGGGCAACGGTGGTAGTTCCGTTCCTTGCACAAAGCTTTGCATCTGAAGCTGAGTTTTCTGGGCATTGCACTTGCCCAAATAATAAATAATATTAGCAAAAACCGAGAGTGCTGGCTAATTGGTCAGTGACATACTTGGCGTTGGAAATTCTTGGACCGCTGCAATAGACTTGTTCCTTTCCTTTATTGACCCTTGATTAAATTTTTGTTAACAATTACCGACGAATAATAGGCAGCTATTGATTTCCGTGGAGGGCGAGTATCAAGATTTACCGAGGTGAGAGTGGAAGGTATCGACTCGGAGGAGAATAATAGCCGGTATTGAGTAGGGGGGGTTGCTGGTCGAGACAGGCTTATTTACATGCCTGATGGGGCTGGTTTAATGTCTCCGGATTAATAGACTACAGAAATACAGCGCCTTGGTGTGCGTCCCTGCCCGGTGACAGCAATTTCCTCCTGGAGTTGTCATCAAATATGTTTTGAGACCGGAAAACGAACGTGTATCTACACTAGAACCACTGTTGTAAGAATTGACCCTTTTATTGGCAAAATCCAGTTTTGATGAGTTCCCAAACTGACGGAGAAGTTGGGACCTGCCAAAAAAAAAAAATCCTTGAAATGATTCCTTTCAACTCCTCCGTTGAATTCAGCTCTTCTGTTTCGGGAAGTGGTTTATGCTTTTCTTCAAGATCTTTCGCTTTCCGTTGCGTTTGGGAGGGAAAAGTGCTTGTGAGCTCGCTTTTCATCTCAAAAACTCTCGTAAGATCCCACTCTTGTGCTTATCACCGTCTCAAATGGAGGCTGCGCGTGTCATCCCGGGCACTTGAAATTAAAAAGCTACTTTGAAATAGTGCCTTTAAACAGCCTCGTAAGGATAATAGGCAACTTGAAATCTTCTCCAAAATGACAAGAACCTGCCGATCTGGATCTGCAGGTGATGTTATCTCCCCCATCGCCCATGGACATGCCAATAGGTGGCAATCTCTCCATGGACGTGGCGTGTGGCACCTCTCCTCGCCCGTATAATCCCTGATTGGCAGGACCCGATGCGGGAATTGTATGTACGTTGATGCGATGGGTCTCAAGTAGAGGAAAAAAAGGGATTTCATCCTTTTTTATGTCCTTTTTTAGGACTCCCTGTAAAGTTTGGCGGCTTTGCCGGGAGGGTGGGATGGAGTAGAGGGGGACCAACCAACTTCCCTGTCCCTTTAAGAGCCTTCGTTGGCGTAATGGGATCCTTGATCTTGCAACTGCATAAATCACAGGCAGCCAGTTGAAGTCAATTCATATTTTTGCAGTTCGTTAGCAGCTCGGGAGGAAATTGCATTTATTATAATTGTCTCTAATTGCACCAGATTAGTGATTACAATTATTGATGGTGGCTGATTATTCATTAGGCTTCGAATCAATTCCCCTGCTTCGTCATTACCCAAAACGGTAACTCTGATGAAGGGAGAGAGAGGGGTCTGGGTGAGTCCGCGTCCAGGCTCCTGCCGGGGAGCCCGCTTGCCTCCAGAAGTCGTGTGAAATCAGCCCTCGGAGCTGATTAGTGCCTTGATGCCATGGGAGAGGTCGTTAGCCGGGGCTCGGGATGCTTTCGGTGGCCGGGACCTGAATTAAGTCAGATCCTCTCTGCGTGGCCGGTGCTTGTCCTCTCTTGGGTGGCTTCCTCTTTTGCACTGGGATTGATGTTCATGGGGAAAAAAGAGAGTCGCGATAAGTCGTGTGGGCTCTCAAAGCGGTTTGCTGTCCCCACGCCACCCTCGGGGGCAGGAGGGCGGTTGGAAAAAGTCAGGCATCCTCCGGTTTGCCGGGGCACGGTGTGCAGCCCCAGGTGCCGGCAGCAGCCACCTGCGCCACCTCCAAGAGATGCTTTAATTGTCACCGAAGCTGCCTGACTGGCATAACAACTCATCCCCGAGCAGCCCTGTGCCTGCTGGGATATTAGGCGAAGGTGCTGCGGGATGCAGAAAGTCTGGGTTGGCAATCCTCGCCGCGCTGTCCCCTTCCCACTGCCCACTCTTCAAGCATGTCCCCAGGCTCCAGATGGGGTGGCTGCTTATCTCGGGGGTGGTGGGGGTTATGCGGCCTTCCCACCCGGATAGACGGGTGGCTCGGAGAAGCTGAAGCCACTCAGGATAGGTCCAAGGAGCTCATTCTAGGTTGTGCTTGTGTGCGGTGTTGGCTCTGGCTGGAGAAGCTGCTGCTCGCAGGTCTTGGCCCATCAGACTCTACTCTCCATCCCGTCCCTCATCTGCAGCTGAAGGTCGCTTCAAAACCCCAAGCTCTCCTGGTTTGGGGGACTTATATTGTACTGAGTGGGTGGTTTCTAATACTGGGTAGGATATTGAAGAGCTTGAACGTGTTCCCGGAAGTGATGGATGGGTTGGGAGCCTTCCATGTTCTTGGGGGTCAGCTGCCAACCATCCCTCCTGCTGCCCGTGAAGAGATCTCGGATCCTTTCCTGATGATGGGGACCAAGGGATGGACTCAGTCCTTGAAGCAACGCTATTTGTTGGCCTCTCTCCAGTGACGGAGCTGCTTTGAGGGAGTCAAAGGGACTGTGTGCCAAAATTATGCCCGTCGGGCAGGATTGGAGTCTTAGTTGAGCAGGACACGCAGGTCCCGGGTGTCTTCTTAAAGGGCAGTTATTATCTGCGTCTTCCACCTATTGATCCTGGTTCTGCCGCTGTGCTCAAACACCGCTAGGAAAAAAGAATCATAAAAAAAAAAAAAGGGGGGGGGGAAGGAAGAAAAAGGTTGATTCTGTTCATTAATCTCCGAGGAGCGGGGCCTGAAGGCTCAATTAGCCTCGGCGGCTGCGGCTCGGTGACACATGACAGCTTCCATCGCTTTCGTCCCGGAGACTTTCCCTCCTCAACTCCGTCTCCAGCTGTTTCGTCCCCCACAACCGGGCACCTGTCAAGGCTTTGTGTGGGGAGAGGAGGTGGGGGCCACTGGGGCAACATGGCCATTGCCTCCTGCTCCCAGACGGGTGAGGAGGGGGACGTGGTGGGCAGGAGCTGGCTCTGCTGGGATAGATGTGGTCAAGTGGTGCCTCTCCTCTTCAAATGCAGGATTTGGGGCTGCTGCGAGGTCCGTAGGGATGTTTCTTTTCTGAAACCTGGGGGGGTTTGTCTGAAACTGGAAGGGTTGAGGACCCCTGGGACCTCATCCTGCCTTTGCAATGCGAGTGCTGTCACCGTCTGAAGCGCGTCTGTCACCCACCAAAGGCAGGGAACATTTTACACGGGGCGAGATGGACATCTCACCTCTCGCTGTAAACGTCCCGGTTGGAGAGCTGTAAATCTGGGTCCCCTGGACCTCCTGCGGCGCTAGCGATTGCCTTTATCTCCTGGGGGAGATGAAATTCAGATTGCAGCGCTAATGCAGCTAATATCTCCTGCTGGGCTTCAGGCGGAGCTTGCTATGTTTTATGCATGTCCCGGTAGCGTGGCGAAAATGTGCAGGCGTGCCAGAAATAATAGGAATTGGTTGTGCCGGTGCCTCCACCACAATCTCCCCTGCCACCCGCTGGTGGGACAGAGAGGGGCTGGATGTCCACCAGGAGCTTGTCATGGCTCGTGACTGCTTCCAAATGCCCCTTGATATTCCCACCTTCTTGGTTACCTTCTCCTGGGCTCAGTAGGGCCGAGCAGCATCTCTTCGTTTTGGAAGTTTCCACTTCTTCCGTTGTGTCTTAACACGGCTGGTCTTTTGGAGCATCTCTCTGGTTTCCCTTCTGATTTGCCTGAGCGCACGCTCGGGAACGATTTGGTTTTTTTGGTGATTGTTCGCAGCAAAGAGTTATTCTTTCCTCCTGCTATTTCAAATAGCTGTGAGCGCCTCGGGTCCCCAGTTATTGTGCAGTTTACATTCAGCAGGTATCGCCACAGCAAAGTTCAGACGCTCAAATTCCTCTCCCGGCGTCTCTAAGCGTCCAGCCCGTGCAGTGCCCTTCCGTAGTACTTTGTCATCGTCTGTAGGATTTTGGTAATGCCGTGGAGAGATCTCTACCACCAAAATAAGAAATAACTCAAAAGCACAGACCCAAAGCAGTTTTTACGGTTAGAAAGGTGTTCGCAAAGGGAAAAGTCACCCCGATGTTTTCAAATCTCCTGATTTTTGAGGGCTAGACTCCTGCAGAAGGTTTGGGATCAACCATCATAGAATTATAGAATCATAGAATGGTTCGGGTTAGAAGGGCCCTTGAAGATCATCTAGTTCCAACCACTCGTGAGCATCTTCCACAGGTTTGCACGGAATCGGCTGCCATTAATACGGATTTACAGAAAGCGAGTTTTGGGCACGTTTCTGAAAACTTTTGACTTGCAAAATCAAAAATAAGGTACCAGTAGGGAATAAAACTGGCATCATCAGAGCCTTTTGGTAGAGCAACCCAGCTTGAACTTGACTAATGAGCCTGAGAGTTTAAAAATAGATATAGAGATACAGAAAGATATATATCTATATATATCCTTTGTAACTTTGAAGTATTGGCAGTTGGATCTCTTTGGGTTTCGGATGGTCTGCAAACACAGCCGATTTGGCAGGATGTTTGATGTCCACTATTTAGTCCCGATTTTCTCCGTTTTGCTGCTTATAGCTTCGCTGCTAGAAGCTCCTCTCCGTCTTGTGGCACCGTCCAGTGCTCAGAAGTGACTTTAAGCAGGTGCCAAGTTTGTCCCCGGGGGTGTCTTGCGACCGCAGCGATGGGAGAGAGATTTCCCCCTCCTCGTAACGCAGTCAGTGCTATTTAGGAAGTTGAATGAGGAGATCTTCAGGCTTTTAGGGAAGGGGGATTCTCATTTTGGGGTGGAAAGATCTTTCCTGGCAGATAAAAGAAATTAGAAAGTGAACTAATAAGCTGAGATGGTTATATCCGAGAAGTGTGCCGGGTAATTAGCGTGCAGCGTCCTTGCAGGAGGCGAAGCCTCAGAGCGGAGCGCCGTTCCCTGCCTCCTTCCTCTCTCGCCTAAACGCGCCGAGGGAGTTTTCAGGCGATTTACAGCCGACTCGGGAGATCAATCTCTCCCGGCAGATGGGAGGGAACTCATTTTGGGGTTTTGAAGCAAACACAGTTAAATCTTCTTTTCCCCGGCTGAGCCGCTTGTCTTGGGAATTGACAAGAGGGCTCATGGCCGGGAGCTCTTCCCTGCTTCCGCCAAGGATCCCATGGGGTCACCTTTGGAGGTCTCCAAACTGTGTGTGGCTTCGCTGAGGAGGGCAGGGGGGGACAGGCTTTGTCGGGACTAGGTATGGAAACGGGGGCTCCTGCAGCCCTGTTGCCACGTGCATTTTTTTGGGGCAAAAGCACAAAATTAAGTGACTTATCTGGGCACAGCAGAGCCCAGAGGGGACTTGCTTATGGAGGTCCAAACCCAGTGGCTTGCTGGCTAAGCTGTTGCTTCTCCGTCTCTTTGGGACAGCTTTCCATCCCGTTTCTTTGATGGCTTGGGGTGAAGTTACCTGCAATTGTCATGGAAATGAGCTCCGATGCCTGGCCGGGTTGTAGCACAACAG
This sequence comes from Larus michahellis, assembly GCF_964199755.1. Lineage (NCBI taxonomy): Eukaryota > Metazoa > Chordata > Aves > Charadriiformes > Laridae > Larus > Larus michahellis. The sequence goes on from NC_133912.1 coordinate 3,279,854, forward strand.
GGCAGACCCATCTGACCCTCGCTTGTCCCTGATTTCCCCGGTTTCCCCCAGTATCCTCAGTCCAAAACCACCCCGGTGCCGCTGTTGGGCTCTCGCACGCCGGCTCTCCGAGGAAGGATGCTCAGCGTGGGGTGGAAGCGGTGGGTTGCTCGTAACCGCTGTGGGAGGGTCCGGCTTTCTGATGGCCTCCGTGCTGCCTGAATTCATAGGAGGCGATTCCCCCGCCCCAAATTCCCTCTCTCCCAGGCCCGTGAGAAATTCCTGAATAAGAAGAGGTTGCCGGAAGAATATCCGAAATCAGGAAGTATCCATATCAAATTGTAGAAATGCTCTGCTTTCACTAATGTTGCCGGTGGGAAATTGAAAGGAAACACTCGGAGTCTATTTGACGGGATGAGAATTGACAAGTTCGCCTTTTTATTTTCGGTGCGGTCCCTGGGGTTTTTGGCGAGCGCTGCCAGTTAACAGCACGAGCATTTTCCACGCGTCCTCGTGCCTTGAGTTTTGGGGCTGCGCTTTACGGTTTGGGGGCAATGAAGGGGGTCTTGGGGCTGCTTCTGCCTGGCAAAGGCAGGTTTCAAGTGAGCTGTGGGATCCTGGCCGTGCTGGGAGATGGTTATTGAAGCAGTGCTGGCTGCCCTTGGGATAAAATGGCAGGATATGTGGATATTTATTTAGTCCGAGCTCTGACAGCGACACAGTAAGACCTCATGGGAGTCAGAAAGATGCTCCGTGCCTCAGTTTCCCCTTTCAACATCACTTCTCCTTAGCATTAACACTGAGCCAGGCAGGATGTTGCTGCAGCGCAGCCCGAGAAGGAGAGGGGAGGGAAGGAAGAGTTCGGAAATGACTTTTGCTCGGTGCCCAAATCCCCGATAGAACCGAAAGCACTTCGGAAAGGTCCCAGATGCTCGCGGGGAAGCGGGGGCTGCTCAGCCAAGCGGGACGGAGAGGCGCATGATACAGCGCTGCGGTGCCGGAGAACGACAGCCCTTGTCAGGCTGACTTATGATGGATGAGGAAAAAACCTATTTCTCATCGGCGGCGGGAAGATGTGAAGTGTAAAGAAGGATGCGCCAGGAGTCTCTGGGCGATTCATCTTGTGTCGGGGCGGGCTCCTGGAGTCGGCGGAGTTGAGAGAGAGTGTGCGCCGGCAAAGCCAAAAGGCACTTAAAAAAAAAAAAAAAAAAAAAGGAGGGGCTGGGGAGAAAATTCATTATGTGAAGGATAATCTCACTGGGAAATATCAAAATGTCAGCAGCACCCCCCACCCCCCCAGATAAGGGTAGGGGAGGAAAATGAACCAGGGGCATTTGTCAGCTGTGAAAGCAGGCGTGGATGCCGAGGCGATGGCTGCCGGAGCGGTGTAGGATGGGAGGTGTTATGGAGGGCAGAGTGGGGCAAAAGGGGATTTTTTTTTTTTTTAATTTATTTTATTTTTTTTTCCCCCCCAGAACTGGGGGAATTTTAGCATCGGGGCCGGGCTCTGCCTTGCGGGGCGGTATCTGCCCTGTGCCGAGGGGTGCCGCTTTCAGCTTGGGTGTTTTGGGGAGAGAAAAAAAAAAAAAAATAAATAAAACGCCATTCCCCTGTGCCCCAAGAGCTACTTTTCACCCCTGGGGAATTATTCTGAGTTTCTTTTTTTTTTTTTTTATAATTTTTTTTTTATTCACAAAAGAGGGTGGCTCTACCTCGCAGAGCAAGGGCCGGCCGCCTCCGGCTCGGCCGCTGGTTCTGACCCCATTAAAGGCGGCGTGGAGCCCCGTTAGCCACGGGGGAGGGCCGAGGGGGGAGAGCGGGGCTGCCGGATCCCTGCCGTTATTTCCACAACTGGAACAAACCCGACCGCAGCCTGCCCAAGGGCCTTATGTCATCCCTGGCACAGAGGGTACCGATTTCCAGCGAAGGGGCTGGATCGCAATAGCTGTTTGAAAGAAAGTCCGAGATTGAGCCCTGCCAGAAGAGGGAAAACCTTTATATTCTTGCTAGCTGGGATATTTAGGAGGTTTTTAGCGTTTTGTCTCATTGCAGATTGAATTAGCGCGCTGCATGGCCGGGGAGCATCACCGAGCTGCCCTCGGCATCCCCGCGGGAGCCGGGGAAGCGTTCTGCGCTTAGGGAAGGCTCCCGGCGCCTCGTTTTCCATTTTGTAAATCTAAAAAAAAGAAAAGGGAGGAGAGGGGGGAAGGAAAAAAAAAAAAAAAAGGGAAAAAAAGCAGTTTTGCTTCGAGAAATCTCCTGGGTCAGGTGGCAGCAGTAAATAGCCGGGGCGTTTAGAAATGATTGAGCCATTATTTCAGAGTGTCAGCCAGCCTGCCTGCCCCAGCAGCGCGTCTGGCAGCGCTTTCTGCTCCGTATGCGCCGGGCACGGCGAGAAAAGTTTAATAGCCGGAGTCCCAGGGCACGGTATTTGGTGTAACAGTTGGGGGCTTGACACCAAATAAAAATCCCCTATTAAAGAAACCAGGTTAATTTACTGCGCGAAATGAACCGACTTTAAACGGCTCCCAAATAGATAATATATTGTACTTTTTCGGAGGGAGCGGAAAAAAATCACGGGAAGCCTCTGTGGCAGCCTGGGGGGTCTCCTGGCGGGGCTGTGGGGGGCTCCTCTCTGCCTTCGTGTGCCTCCCTGCCCGGCCACGGGGTAAAACCTTTCCTGGCGCAGGGGTGGGCGATGCAGAAACCCCTCTCGCGGGAGCACTCGGCAGCTCAGAGCGGCTCTGGAACGGGATCTGCGGCATCCAGGGACCTGCCGAGTCCTTCCCGGGAGCTTTTAGAGAGGAGCGTGTCTGTGCCTGAACCCAAATCCACGCTGAGGGTGGGGGAGAGGTCGCAGACCTCAATGTTGTTGTTGTATGTGTTATTTTTTGTGGTGCTCAGGAATATGCAAAGCTCGACCCTGGGAGGGGACACCCGAGCTGTTTGCCAGCTGTGCAGGGACGCGGGATGAAGCTGGGAGAGGTGCGGAAAGCTCCGGGTGGGAGGCATCGGCTGCCGTGCTCTAAAAACACCCGGGTACCACTTTAGGGCCCCCTTCAGCTCTCAAAAATGGACTTGCAATGGTGGTTGGGCTTCATCAGGGGAAGAGCTGCAGCTCCGAGAAAGCTGGAGGACCAGGGCCACTTGCCGTGACGGCTGAGGGACCCCTGGGGTGGCAGCTCTGGTGCCCTTTGTGGGGGCTGCATCCCTGAATATCCATCCACACCATGAGTGATGCGGGGAGCCGGCAGTGCGAGTGCCACCCTCTCCTCCGGTGCTCTGTTAAGTGAGACTTTTCGTACCAAATCCCAAAGAAGCCGGTCTCCTCCGCAACCAGAGACCCCCTTCTCCTTCCCGCCCCAGGAAACCCTGGTACAACTCGAAAGCGATTAATAATACACAAAGGGATGATGTGGTTGGGCAAAGTGCGGCGGTTTCCTGGGCTCGCTTGTGTTACGCTTTTATTAAGCCGCGATCTAAAGCGAAGGAGAGGGAGTGATTTTTATAGCCTGCAGCGTCTTGTTTGCAGATTATTTTCCAAAGATGCTCGGTAGAATATCAATTGCCTGCGATGAGAAATCCCGGCAGGTGCTTGCCTGGAACAGAGGAGGCTGCACAAGTCGGCGCGGTCCCTCCTGGCATCGCTGCCTAGGGCGCAGGCGGGACCGGAGATGCTGGTCCAGCCTGGGTGTAACGTGGGATGGAGGTGGACCCTGGGGCTGGGGAGGGGCTGTCAGGGTGGGCAAAGGGCTGGAAAAGCAAGGGACAGTGAGGCACTGCGACAAAGCCCGCCCCTCTGTGCTCTTCCCGTGCCTGCAGACCCTTAAATCCAGAGGTTTGAGTGGAAAGGACAGATGTTCAGCCCTGCAGGTCCAGGTTTCAATGGCACCGCTCATTAGCGCTTGCAGGGAGCGAGGCAGCAGCTGGGGTTTGGACGGGGGACAAGGCAACAGCCCGCGTGTCAGATGGCGGAGAAGGGCAAAAGGAAAGGGAAAAAAAAAAAACAAAAATCAAACAAACAGAAAGGGGAGACGGAGAAGCGGCGGTGGCTTGCCCAAAGTCACGCCGCAGAGCGTGGGGACGGAGCCAGGCGCCTGGCTGCTCCCTCAGCCCGGTGACCTGTCTGCTGGAGCGTGCTGCTGGAAGTCAAAAAGCATCTTTTCCCTCCCTCGCTGGGGATGTATTGAGGAGAAGTCGTGGTTTTTGGCGCGCTTCCGAGCCGCTGTGGCGAAGGCAGCTTGAATTCCTGAGTGTACGTCAGGAAAAAAGGGGTAAAAAAGAAGTTGGGCAGGGGCTGTGCTTTAAGAAAATGATACTCCCTGGTTCTTTGCGGTGCTCTGAATCCTCCGCCATCCCTTCGAGCCCCCTTGGAGCACGACGGAGGGTGCAGGCAGGCTCCTGCCATCAAGCAGAAGCTCTCGGAGAGCCACAAAGCCCAATCAGCAGGAGAGGAACAATCGAGGCGCCGACGGTCTCGCAGCTCTTCTGCTGATGAAGAAGAGCAGGGTCCGGACAAATTTGGAATAAGAAATCAGCCGCTGAGGAGGAACACCTAGTGACCTAGCTTGGTGGGGGCGGGGGGGGAAAGGGGGCGAAAAGTTCTCCTCTATTACTTCTGTGTCTTCTCAGAGCATCTTTAATCATCATCTTCATCAGAGTGAAGGTGGTAATCAAGGCAGCTGGCTGGGGATGATGCTGTTTCTCTGTGCCGCCGAGGCTCTTCTTTTTGGGGTAGTCATGAGAGGAGCTCTGGAGTGCGGGGAATGCATTTGGGATGTATTTGCCACCTTTTCCACCCCACCCCCCCCCGCCCTTATTCCTGTAGCCACATAGGAGTTGGCTCATATTGTGCTAAGGACGGGGATTGAGATGTTCTTGCAGGGGGAGCTAACGAAAGACAAATACAATGTAGTCTCTTATTTATTTTATTTTTTTTTTTTTCCTCCTGCCTTCTTTCTTTATAGCGGTAAAATGATAGAATTTCATGCAGTCAATTGAGGCTATTGAGTTGTTTTGCCACTAAAGTGCTGGAGCATTGACTGTATAGATTCCCAGCGTCCCCACGGAATAACCTCCCTTTTAACAGTGTGCCATCAAGGGAGAGCTGCGCCGGCTTTAAAAGGTTTTCCAGGGTTGTATTTCTGGCTCTCTCCCTCTTTCCCCTCTGTGCACTGAAATCAGACCTGAAGCGAGTTTCAAGGGAAGCGGGAGGCCCCGAGCCGCGGCCGGGAGGGAATAGGTTGTGCCTGTGCCCTGTTTTATGGCAAAACCCCAAATCCCAGATTTGCTTGGGACTGGGGCCGTGTGGGATGCTCGTCTCTTCCCTGTTGGGTCCGTCACACCAGCTCCTCCAGGAGTTACTGGGCGACAGCTGATGCTTGGTGCTTAGGATAAAATTAAGGGATAAAAGGAATGCAAACCTAAGGTTTGGAGGGAAAGTACGCAGCTGAAGAAACCTCATTTTCTCTGAATTCCCGTGATTTTTCCTGCCCCCTGTGTGTGCTTGCCCTCATTTTCTGTTAGCTCTTGTCTCTTGCCCCTCTAGAAGAAACTTTTGCTGGAGTTGGAGGCCTGTAACCAGTGGTGTCCCCCACGGGTCGATACTTGGACCGGTATTGTTTAACGTACTCATCAATGACCTGGACGAGGGGACAGAGTGTGTGCTCAGCAAGTTCACTGATGACACCAAACTGGGTGAGTGGCTGACACCCCAGAGGGCCGTGCTGCCATCCAGCATGACCTAGACAGGCTGGAGAGCCGGGCAGAGAAGAACCTCACGAGGTTCAACAAGGACAAGTGGAGGGTCCTGCACCTGGGGAGGAAGAATGTCAGGCACCAGGACAGGTTAGGGGCAGACCTGCTGGAAAGCAGCTCTGAAGAAGAGGATCTGGGGCTCTTGGTAGACAGTAAATTATCCATGAGCCAGCGACGTGCCCTTGTCGCCAAGAAGGCCAACGGAATTCTGGGCCTCACAGGGAAGAGAGTGGCCAGCAGGTCAAGGGAGGTCATTCTCCCCCTCTGCTCTGCCCTGCTGAGGCCACAACTGGAACACCATGTCCGGTTCTGGTTCAAGAGAGACAGGGAACTACTGGAGAGAGTCCAGCGTAGGGTAACAAAGATGACTGAGGGATTGGAGCATCTCCCTTATGAGGAAAGGCTGAGAGAGCTGGGACTCTTCACGAGTATCTAAAGGGTGGGTTTAAGGAGGATGGAGCCAGACTCTTTTCGGTGGTTCCCAGTAACAGGACAAGGGGTAACGGACACAAGCTGGAACATAGGAAGTTCCGCACAAATACGAGAAAAAACCTCTTTACGGCGAGGGTGCCTGAGCGCAGGAACAGGCTGCCCAGGGAGGTTGTGGAGTCCCCTTCTCTGGAGACTTTCAAGACCCGCCTGGATGCAGTCCTGAGTCATGTGCTGTAGGCAGTCCTGCTTTAGCAGGGGAGTTGGACTAGATGATCTCTAGAGGTCCCTTCCGACTCTGAAATTCCGTGATTCCGTCAATTGAGAAGCGAAGGGACGTGCCAGGCCCTCGGTTCATGGGCTGAAATCTCCTCGCAGTCTGTATCTGCTGTGGTTCAGCGGTGTGGCGTTGGTCTTTGCTCTCCGTAGGTGAATAAGATGAGATTTCCCCCAAAAGAGAAGAGTAGCACCGCTCTGGGTTGCAGGTGGGGCTGGTTTAACTGGGCAGAGCCCCGTTGGGTTCAATGCCGTGGTGTGCAATGAGTGCCCTTGTGGGAGATGAGTTGCAGCCCAAAACGGGCTCAGGCGGTGTCACCCAGGGTGAGCATCAACCTCCTGGGTTGGCTGCGTTATTCGATGGGGCAGGTCTCTGGGGAAGGCGCCGTGCCCATCGCTCCGCGCGTGTTACGGAAGCATCTCCCCGCGGCGCTTGCCTGCAGCCCATCCGTAATGCGGATCTCTCCCCGTGTCCTTGCCACATTAGATCAGGCTGCGGCGGCGATATTTATGAAACTCGGCTTTCCAAATTTCAGCTTGTTTTAACCTTCAGTCCTCGGTTTCCTGGCTCTTCGGTGTGTGCTCTTTTAATAACTGTAACCCATCTGATAATGTTGTTATAAATTAATGATCTGTTTACAACCTTAACTCTGTTTTAATGAAGACTTTTTTTGTTGAGGAAAATAAAAGCTGCTGTAATTATACCTTGTAACGGCAGGGTTTTATAGCCGGTGAACTCATCCAACAAGCAATTTCGATTAGTTTATCCAGGCAAATATTCTGGTGTTGATTTCATATATATAAAAAACACACAGCTACTTCCGTGAGCAGCAGAAATAATTATTCCTGGATCCCTGTGCGTCTGTGTCTGGAGAGCAAACTCGTGCTAGATTTTCTGATGTCTAAGAAAAGTTGAATTCACAGTCCTGCCTTTCTCTCGGTAAGAGCATTAATGGTATCTTTCATCTGACTAGCTTCCTATTTTCCCCAAACTTGTATCTTGGAGATAAATGTGTCCTTCTATCAGATTTTATTGAAATGGGTTATAAGGTTTAGAAATCGCTAGAGATGGGGAAAGGAAACAGCCGGGCAGGCACTGCCGGCGTGTAAGCCTCATTTCCTCAGGAAACCAGGCTGAAAATACTTTGGGTGCCATTAAAAAAGTTGGAGCCGCGGGTGACTGTCGTTTAAGGGTAAAGCTTCGGAGATACTTGCAAGCTGTTTTCCAAGTGCTTAGTTCAGTCTGCGTTTTCCAAAGCACTCGGCTTTTATAGTTGGACAAATCACTGCATTTTTGAGGCACTCAACAGCCAACTCGTTGAGCGCATTGGAAAATTTAGCTACTTGTTTTGGTACCTACATGGAGCTGGAGGCAGCAGATCCTTCTGAAGACGTTGGCCATCACCGACCTTGGTACCTTCGTTTTGTGTTGCCGGGGACTCCCAGTTGTCCTGAGGTTCACCAGTGCTTGCCACGAGCTGAGGTTGAACCCGATTGCTGGAACACGTGTGGCAAGGACAAAGATGGAGAGTGGGTTGGGATTTGGGAGACCTCAATTTTGAGTGGCCCTCGATGCTGTGCTTTTGGCAGAGTTGCAGGTGGGCTGCGGTTGAGTGCATGCGCTCGGGAGCATCTGGTGGTAGGGGTGCAGAAATACCTATGGGGCTGGGAAAATCAGGTTACTCTTCCATGCTGATGCTGCTACAGAGGGGTGCACAGGGATGGTGATCCCACCGTCTGAGGAGGCTTCCTTCTTCCATCTCTTGAGCCATTCCAGCTGCTTGGAAATCCTTCTCTAAGCAATCACTCCCTTCTCCCGACCCTGTGGAGGGTGGATGATGGGAGGCTGGAAGGTTCCTGGCTGCTTTGGGCAGCTCTGCCCATGAATTGGTACCAGGGCTTGAACTTGCCCTTGTTTACTGTCCTGCCCCAGCCCTCCCCGTGCCCCTGTCTCCTGTTGCTTGGAGATGCTGTTGACCGTGGACCTTGCTTTCTTCCCGCCCTGGCTGGAGCCGCTCGTTTTCTCAGCTTTCTGCTCATGTTAGATTTGTGAGTTTAAAAATAACCAGTGCTGGGCATGAAATAGGAGTTCTGCCTAATGAGGGCGTTGGGGAATGGGGGTCACTCTGCACCCACGGTCGCTCCATTCCATCAAATATGCCAGGTTTCTGCCTCAGCAGCAGCCTTTGCGGTCCCGTTGGTGGCATGTACCCGGGGTTTCTTTGTGGACCTTCCCCTCATCTGCAACGTATAGAAAGAAATGAGGTTCCCGGAGATTTTGCTTATTTTAGTTGGGTTTTTTTCCGCGGTAGGACCCTGGCTCTGCCTTGTGGGTTCTCTGTGTTACCATAATATCAGTACCAATAGTAGGAGAGTGATTTTTTTTTTTTTTTTTTTTTTTTCTTCCTGGGAGGCCCTCTAGCGAGGACCCTGGAGCGGGGACGGTCTCTCCCGCCTGCCGCGCTGGCCCGTGCACGTCGAGCCGCTTCCTTGTCCTGCAACCAATTCCTCCCATTCCAGCCCCCTGTTGCCACAACAAAAAGTTGTACAAAAGCACTTCCTGCCCCTGAAAATCCATTACTGTCCTTGTCACTGCCCTTTTCTCCCCGTCGCTTTTTTTTATACATATATTTTATTTGATCTTTTTGGCTGGTTTCGGTTGTGGCTGTTTTCCCGTACCGATCACAAGCTGTTATCGGAGAAATCCTTTGCCAAGTGTCAGCCCGTGGCCACCTGAAGCAGCAGGACTCAGAGTTATCAGTATTTGAACAGGTATGAAACAGGCTCCTGGCCACGACTGGGGCAATGTCCTTCCTTGTGTCCTTGCGACGGGCGGGAGAGATCATGGAATTAAAGATACGGAGCGTGGATGGAGGAATGGGGGGGTCGGATCTGAGTTTGGCCAGCCCGTAGTGGCTCACCCTGTGACCTTGACTTCTCTGTGCGTGGGGTATGGTCCCCCGATGCGGAACCGGGGCCACCCCTAGGAACGCTCTCGCTGCCGTCACCCGCTTTGAGCCGCGCTGCCAAAGCTGCTCTTAGATCCGTCATCACGTTTTAAAATTCCTTCTCCTTCTTTCTAAGTGCAGAGCTTCAGGCGCTGTTTTTTTCCCTGTCGTTTTATTTTCCTTATTTATTTATTTGTTTCGCTCCCAGGCGGTGCTGGTGGCTGAACCTTGGGGACGGGAGCGGGAACATCATGGGAAATCTATGCCTTAATTTTCCCATCTCTTTTTGTCTTTCTATCTCCGCCAAGAATCTGCATAAAGCGGCTCCTCCATGTATCATTTATTCATACGTATTTTAGCGCGAGAGACTCGGCCTTGTGATGGAGATGTCATTTGCAAAATAATAAGGTCCCGGTTGCTGTGAAAAGAGCACCCCCGCTCTTCCCCCAAGAGGTCATTCCCTCTAAATTATAAATCTTTTTAACCGTTTACCTTGTGGGTATACATGAGCACAGCACTTAGATTAATTCCAGGTCTTCTTCCTTGTCGTCTCCTTTGCTTTTTTTTTTTTTTTAATAACGTACACATAAACCATTCAGCTCTCTTGAATGTCGGATCTGTATTCCTAATTGGTTCGCATCAAAGGATCTCTTTGCCTTCAGCTGCCGAGGTCTCTGCATTGTGAGGAGACGTAAGTCACAGATATCATCAGATAATTAAGCCGGTATTAGGTGTCGGGAAGCGGTGCTTCCCTTTTTGATCCCCTCCTGTGCCGTACACGGCGTCGCCAACACCCGGCAAAGCCCCACCACACGATGGTGGAGGGAGGGAGGATGGAGATGGAGGCATCGATGCTACCTAGGAGGCAAGAAGAGGGCATAAATCATCTTTACGGGGTTTTTCCTCCAGTAAGTTGTGGCGCAAACACTGGGGGAGAGCTGGCACTGGTGTTTGGGTGTGCAAAAGGCTATTTTTTGCGCCACCCTACCCAACGGAACATGGTGCAGACCCTTGTGGAGGGCACCTGTGGGAAGCAGGGATGCAAAGCCGGCTTTACATCCCTCCTCCCAAATGCCAGACCGCAGATCCAACCCTTTAGCCCTTAATTTGGTTCATCCCTGCCAGAAACAGTGGAGCTGTGCTGGGATATATAAATATAGGGACTCTCCTCCCAGTATTTGCGGCGCATCAGGGAAGGATGCTTTGATAGGACATCTCCCTTGAGCCCACCCCATTACCCTCTTCCTACTCCTTAAACTTTGGACTTTTTGCCCCCCTTGCATCTGCCCCAAAAACCACCTGAGGCTGAGCCAGCTGCATCCCAGGAGCTGCTCACGTGGCCCCTCTCACAGAGGGGAAATTATTAATAACCCAAGGTGTAATTATATATGTCTTAAGCCTCGCTCAGGCACTGCCAACATCTTTCCAGGGGGAGGGAGGAGGGGTTTCAGGGAGACACCTTGCTGTTTAATAAATAAAAGAAGAGATTCATAAAGTGTCTGGCAAGCACATTCCTCACATAGAAATGTTACGGAATAACACAGGATGAATAATAGAAAAGGTTATTGAAAAATTCATAATTTCCAAGCGCCAGTGAAGGCCAGGCTTCCATGCCGTTTATTTGCCTGTAGAAAAGTGATTAAAATATATATTATTGTCCTGTCTATAGGAAAATGTATTATTAAGTGGATACTAGCATGACATTTGAAAAATCCATTTCATTCCATTTAGTGGCGGGCGGTGGGAGGGGAAGAGGGGGGTCCTTCTCCGGCTTTTGTGGAGGAAGGTTTTACAGGCGTTTTAGTCAGGCCTTCAGAAAAACAGTAAAAAAAAAAAATAAGAAGGGGGAGGGTTTAATTATGGCCCCTTGCCTCTCAGCGGTGCCATTCGTTCTCCATTTTCATGCCTTTTTGCATTAAAAGTGAAATGAGATTCCCCCCGTCTTTATTTATTACTTTAATTGCCAAGAAGGGGAAGCGAGGATGGATGGGAGGGGTTTGCTCTGGGTGGGGGGACGAGGACCTGGACCACATGAGGGACAGGTGGCTTTAAGTTTATGGGTGCTTTTTAGAGGTTGTTGTCATCAAACTGGACATCAGGTCAACCTCGGAGGCCGATGGGACATTCAGGTTGTCACACTGGGCTTGTCCCTCTTGTTTTTGGGTACTTTGCGATAGCTTTTGGAAAGAGAGGCCAGGCTCGCATAGCTGTCCTGAGCGTTGGCTTGGGAATTTGGAGGATTTAGGGTTTTTTGGGGGGTGGTGGGTGTGTTGTTTGGTCTCGGTTCTTCTCCCAACCCATCTAGACAGCCCAGTTGTGCAAGGCTTGGTGGGAAATCGCGCTTGACAGAAAAAGCACCTTTCCATAGATGAAAGGTACAGGTCATCCGGCAGATCCATTTTGGGATATTTGGGGTTTTTTTCCTCCAAGAGCATCCCCATGAGATGGGTGCTTTGGGCAGGAAGGTTGTGCCATGCATAGGCAGAAGACCCCCCAGGGCGTGCATTTTATATACTGCCTGCGTACATTGAATTTATCTGGGGATTAAAAGGGAAGAACCAGACCCTCTGCTCTGTTAATATCGGTGACGATGCGTCATTTCGCATCAGCCTGCATCCGTCCCTGAGAAGAGAGGTGGAAGCTTTTCTTCCCCCCCGCTCCTTGCCTTAGATCTTGAGCAGAGTCTATATTTGCTGCGTTAATGACTCGGAGCCTATCTCCAGCTCCTCTTTAGTTTTATTCATAGATCCCATCTGGGACTGTCGGAAATAGAAAGGCAAAACCTGCAAAGAAGCCATGTGGCAGGAGAGGACACGAGGCAAATAGCTGCTTCTAAAAAGAAAACGAGGGCTGGGATTGACTTAAACTATTCATCAATCTGGAAGGATTTGCTACGTATCTTCAATTAAAACAATTTAAAAGCCAGGACCCCCCCCTCCCCCTTTTTTTTTTTTTGGTGGTTTTTAATGAAGTGTTTTGATTTTGAAGGGAGTGTCCGACATTTAGGAAGGGCATCTCCAAAAAGCGGCTCACGAAGCGCTGACGTTGATGGGCTCTGGAAGCGCCTCCATCCCTCCTTCCCTGGCGTGGGGAAAAGACCCTGCCCCTCAAATGAAATACCCGAATCTACGTAAAAAAAACCCAGCCTGTGTCACGGCAGCGGTGTGTCTGAAACGTAGCGGCGTTCCTTGCGGTAGAGCTCTTTAAATCTGCATGGCAAATGAGGTTGGGAGGCCAGGAGTAGAGAGATCTCGCTGCGAAGGAGAACTTAATGTACCCAGAAGCCGTTGATAGACTGCCTGATACCCGGCAGTCGCAGCCGGATGGGCAACATCTTCCTCTCCTGCCTAGAAAATATATCTCGGAGCAGGAGAAGAGGCTGTGCCCGACAGAAAAATGGCAGTATTTGTTGGCTGGGGGGTGTGTGTGTGTGTGTGCTGCGGTTCGGCGTTCGCCCTGGAATTGTGAAGGATGTTGCGGGGGGGGATGAGGTGGGGAAGGAGGTGCGGGAAGGCAGGGGGGGACGACGGTGTGTGCCAGGCTCCGTGGTCAGCATGGCAAATTGCTGGACGCAACTTTTGCCATCAGCTATCTCCTTTTTTATTTATTTTCCCTTTCTTCGCACCCCCCCCCCCCCCTTCCCTCCTTCTTCTCACGATCTGGAGCTAAGCTAGCCTCTTTCTCTAGCTCTCCCTCCCCAGTACCCATCTCGGACGATCTAAATTAAAATCTGTTATCATTTCCCGGATAATCCCCTTTGATGCCCTGAATGCAGCAGAATCTGTCCTGCTTCAACCTTGCATGTAAGTGCTGATAGCTTTTGAACAGCTAAATGGCTTTGTATATCTCATACAAATGTCTGTCTCATCCAGGAGCTGGCAAGCACGGCGCAGTCGGCTGGGGAAGCTTTATGAGTTACAAGTGGAATCACTTCGGAGAGATGCTAAGGAGGCCAAACCTTTCAGTACACGTTCCCTTGGCATCTTCTGTCTGGCAGGGACGGGGCTTTGCGTTGTCTTAACCTCTCGGAGCAGCTAATTGGCGTCGCGGCGCTGATGCGGTTTTATCATCGGGGCGGGGGCGGGTTTTTCCCGCCGCGTGCCAGCCCAAATCTACAGCCCTGGGGCGGGGGGGGGGGGTACCAGTTTGCCCCAAACCGAGCCTGCTGGTGAGCTTTGCGTGGAGGAGAGCTGGCGGATGGGCTTTGTTCGTGGGCTTTGCGCGGAGATGGGGCTGAAAGGAGGGTCTGTGGAGCGTTTGTGCGTCTCTGCCCTACGTGGTGCAGTCGACGTCCCCGGCTCGGGCACCGGTGCTTGTTCTCCCGGTTCTCCCAGCAGAGCTGATGTTTGGTGCCGGGGCTCCTGAATTGCATCCCCGGTGCCGCTTCTCCCTTTCCGTGCTGGTTTTTCCCGTTTGAAATGGGGCTGTGGCCCCTCTGCCAGACCCTCGCTCCGTTCCCCAGCAGGGAGCTGGTTTGTGCTGAGGGACGAGGTGAGGGATGCCTTTAGCGGCAAACCTGCCCGTCTCCCCACACCTCTCGGGCTGGAGGAGATGGAGCCTTGCAGAGGGGAGCTTTTCCCAGTGGGGAGGGCATTGCTAATGGGAGGCGAGCGGGCTTACCGGCACATCCCGGGTCTGCGAGCATCCCTGTCGCCTGCTGCAAAATGCAAAGTGCAGCACAAGAGCTAATTACCTGTCTAAAATACACCCCTCTCCATCTAAGAGAGAGGTCGGAGGAGCAGCTGTAGCCGGTGATGCCTCCAGGCCCCCTCCGAGGACCCGGCGGGATCTGTCAGCATCTGGGGAAAGCCGGGGCCGGGGGGAGGGCGGGCGGAAAAATCTGTGAGAAGCTGGTAATAGTTTAGTAATGGCGCGGTGACTTGAGCTGATGTGGCAGGGTACAGCTGCGACCGAGAAGCATCTTTACAGCTCTTAGCCCCAGGTGAGGGGCTACGGAAATGCAGCCCCCCTGCTTGGGGAGCTGCGCGTGGCAGAAAGGCCAGAGGAGAGGTCATTAAGGGGGGAAGGAGCCAAAGGAAAAGCGGCAGGGCTTTATTTTTAAAAGGAAAAAACAAACAAACAAAAAACCAACACCAACCCCCCCCCTTTTTAGTTGCAGTCTCTTTTCTCCCTTCTCCGCCTTGCCTCCCCTCCTGTGACAGAGCTGGGCTGGGTAGCAAACGGGTCCGGTTAAACCGGGGGGAGCATCCGCGCGTTGGGGGGCAGCTGTGGGGAATGGGGATGGGGAAGCTGCGTTCGTGCGGATGGAGAGCCTTGTGTTTGGCTCGGGGAGGGGACGCCGGGGGGGCCCGCGAGCGCAGCCAGCGCCGGCCGCATTCATTTCTCAAAGCCGCCCGCTGCGCGGGAACTCATCTGCCGCCGCGGCCGGAGAGCCCGCCGAGAGCAGCGAAGTGGACTTAACCTTCCACCTCTGCTTGTGCTTCCTCAACACACACAAAAAAAACCCCACAACAACCCACCAAACAAAGTGATTTTGCTGAGCCCAGGGGCTTTGTCTGAAGTAAGGGCTAGGAGAAAGCAGGCAGCTGGGCTGCGGAGCGCTTCTGGCTCAGCGCAGGCAGCCCTGGCTCCTCCAAGCACCCCTGGAAAGGGGGATTCAGCCCTGGAAAGGGGGATTCACCCCTGCTTGCTCCTTCTTTCTCCCCAAAGGCTGTGAAATCTCCCAGCGGGAGCTTCCCCTGGGAGGGGAAACACGGAGCTGGGGGGTAGGAGAGGTGCCGGGGCCGGTGGGGAGCTCCCAAACCTGGGGCAGGAGCTGACCTTGCAGCGTCAGAGCGGAGCTATTCCCCGAGCCCGGATGGATCGTGGCGGGGGGCTGCCGCGGGATTTGGCTCGGGATGGCACCGCTCGGCATCCCTTCTAAGGGAAGATGGTTTTTTCCCCTTCGGACAGATGCTCACAGCTGGGGACAGCGGCTGCGGGAAGAGCGGGGCTGGATGCAGCCCAGCCCGCAGCATCCCTCTGCAGGGCAAGGCAACCCGGCCCTGCCACCGTGTCCTTGCGGCCGGGGACTCTGGCCCAACGGCGGCTTCTGCCGGTGATGCTCCGGCTGCCCCCTGGGCAAGGTCGGCGTTTCCCGGGGCTCTGCCTGGCTTCCTCCCCGCGGCGGAGCTGGGGTCTTGCTGGCAAACACCACGGCTGGTTGTTTTTCAGGCTGTAGGGACGAAAAGCCGGTCAGGGTGGTGGTGCTGAGCGGGATGAAGGAGGGGGCAGTTCCTTGCTCGGGGTGCAAGGTTGCTGGGGGCAGAGATTTGAAGCTTGAACCCCCAAACGGGCAGCATGCCGGTGCGGCTGCGTTTCAGGGACTGACGCCGTCGGGTTGGACACTGGTGTGCTGAGCTGCTCCTGTCCTCTGCATCCTCAGGGGTGGCAGCTCCTTCCCACCGATGGAGCAGATTTGCTCCCCGCCTTCACCCCCCACCCCCCCCCCCCGCCCCCTTTCCCTGTGCTGAAGCCAGATGAGAAGAAAAAGCACTCACCCCCCCCCCCCCCCCCCCTCCACTTAATGAACTCAGCATTAATCGCTTGTGTCAAATCCTTGTGCTAACAAGCTAACGAAATCAAACAGGCCTCCCCGGGGAGAGCCAAGGAGTCAACACTCATCCATTAAAATGGTAATTTTGCATTTTTCACCGAGGCAGTTGTCGCCTCTTGCCCTTGTGCACTCGTTAGTGCTTTGGCCTTTAAATTATAGGTTGTTTTTTTTAAAAAAAAAACAAACAAAAAACTAAAACCAAAAAAAAACCCCACCAAACCACAAAACCAACCCTCTTCAGCCTTTTTCCTCCTCCCTTGGGGAGATGCTGAGCGGCTGCAGGGGAGCGCGGCCGCTTGGGGGCCGTTATTTTGGCTTCAGTAATAGAAAGAAAGCGCCTGTTGCTTCACAGACGGCCGCTTTTCCCTTTTGGAGGCGGGGGGGGAGGGAGGGAGGGAGGGAGGGTGGGAAAACTGCTCTCACCCCCTCCAAAAAAAATAAAAATAAGCGACTCATGAGTGTTTTGCTCGAATCCAAGCGGTAATTTCGGGTCACCCGTTATTCATGGGCTTGTAATAGCTTCTTGCTCGCGAGGTTTCTGCGGGCCGCTGGGAGATCACGGAAATATTTGCCCATCCCAGGGGGTTTTTTTGGTGGTGTTTTGTGTTTTTTGTTTTGTTTTTTTTTTTCCCCCCCCCGCGGTGTGCGGAATGCAGGAGGACGGGGGTAACCGCTCTCTGCGGCCCCCCCTCTTTTCAAAAGTTACTTAGCGAAGTGCGCTGAAGGAGCGAGTTTTTCTTAGGCAGCCGGAGAAGGTGGACACATGCAGCATCCCTTTATCAGGGCTCAATCAGATCCATCACTTCGGCGTAAAATCTGGGTGGTTTTTGTTTTTTTTGTTTTGTTTTGTTTCCAACTGCCTCAGCTGCGCTAATCAAAGAAACCACCTTTCCCCGCAAACCTTTGCTGCTTCGTCACCGCGACGGGGCGGGAAGGCTGTTAAAATTACCACGCGTGCAGCCAAAAAAAACCCGTGGAATTATTGACACGCAGCATCTCCGGGAGAGGACGCGCTGCCCCAAGCGCCGCATTGGGGTGAGGGAAAAACCAGTTTGCTGCCCACGTTTGCCTCAGTTTCCCCATCCGTAAAATAAGAATATGGAAAAATTCTTCCCGGTGAGGTCTGCGTATGGGAGATGCCACGGGAGGGCTGCAGGCGGCTGTTGTGTCGGCGACGCTGAAAAGAGACGTGGTTTTAAAGCAAGTGTTCGCTGTCGAATAGGCAGGAGCACGAGGTGGGGTTTGCCACGGCGGGTGGATCTCGGTCGCCTTTTCCATCCTTGGATACCTCTTCCCGTGAAGTGACTGCTTCCCCGCGGCTGGAGTCGCTCGGTGCCCGGCCTCTGCCGGAGCGGGGAGGGTTTTGTGTGGAACTTGCAGCTCTTGGAGTGGGGGGGGTGTCTCTCTCTCCTCTCTCCATCCCGAGCCCAATTAAGCACGCCCTAACGAGGTGGCAGGCGGCGCGGGGCTGCGAGCGCCACGGCAGCGTCTCCCCGCGGAGCCCGCCGTGTAGAATACAATGAATAATCATGCCCGTCCTCCTCCTCTCCCCCGTATGGAAATATTCTGATAAATAAATAAAATCAACGGCGTTTTTTTCATTTCATTAAATTTTTTCCTCCTTTTTTTTTTTTTTTTTTCCCCCCCACCCCCTCCCCTTTCTATTTTTCATCAAAGCTCTCCCTCTGGTGAGCAATTTCCAGGCTTAGCGGCTCAGAGGAGAGGGATCTGCCGTAGCTGATGCGTTTCTCATCTTCTCGTTGTCCCATTTTTGGGGATGAAGGGGGACTGGTAGCTCCCAGACCGGTTTCTGCTTCCCATGGTACCCTCCCGGAGCTGGTACCACAGCATCCCTGGCTATTAGGGAGGGGAGGAAACCACACGTGGTGAGGAGGGCCTTGGTTTTACTCATTTGGCATTAAAATCGGCGCCGGGCAGTGGGTCTGGGTGCAGGGATGGCTGGAAAGGGCAGGAGCCAAGGAGGGTGGTGCGTGCGCCCAGCAGCGGGCTGCGGAATCAGGATTAATGGCTCCAGCATCCTCCAAGCAAACTGTATCTCAGGGCGCTTTCTAGAGTTAAATGACACAAGACGGTGGGTAATATATGGTGTAAATTGCAAGAAAACAGCAGCACAAAGATATGGCAGGGGGAATAAATTAAAGCCTTCCGTCACAAAGCCAATAACGGGGAAAAGGGGGAGTGGAGAGGTGGAAACAAGGGAGAGGATATTTATTTTCAGATGAGGTATGAAAGCAGCGGAGAATCAATGACTAGAACGTATAGCATCTCATGCGTATCACCAATATATACACAGCCCTTGCAGCCAACCCCGGCCAGATGCTGACGGGGGGGGAGCTGAGGGTGCCCGGTGCCTTCAGCCACCGTTAAAAGTGATGCAGCATCTGCCAGGCTCATGGCACCAGTCTGGATTGAGGTTTCCCCCCTATAAGGTTGGGTTTTTTTTCCCCCAGAGGTGCTGAGAGCTTTTGAAAATAGGTCTCCTTCAAGTGCTTCAAGCAGGGTCCATCTCCCCACCTCGTTGTTATTAAGCCCTTGTCGTGCTAAAGATGCTTTGAAGCCACACCTGGACCCGCTCGTGATCTAAGCCTGGACCACCAGAGAAGAGAGGGCAGGGCAGTGCCCAGGGATGGAGAATGAAAAAAGAAAAGCTTTTTTTTTTTTTTGGTGTATTGACCCTCTTTTGGTTGCTTGGGAAAAGCAGGTTGGACTCTCTTCTGTTCTGCCCGGAAAACTTTGGGCAACGCTCTGCCTCCTTTTGGAAGAGTCCTGTGACTTTTATCGGGGATAATAATGTCTGTTTAATGCCCGTAGTTGGTCCTTCCACCTCGTAGGTGGAAGGAGAAGGACCACCTCGTAGTCGGTCCTTCAAAGCCAGTCTTGCCCGGTCTTAGACCGTAGATGCTGTGAAGCTCATGCGGAAAACAGGATTTAGCTTCCCACCTTCCCCAAACCTCCCCAGAAAGGAAAGTATCACGCAGCAGGCTGGTAATAGGAGGCTAAAGGTGAATTTTTACCGCGTAGATCAGGTAGCGGCATAGTTGCGTCGCCTCTTTGGAGCCTAAATCGCTTGGGGAAAGCGAGGCGTGAGCACCCCACTCGCTCCCTGCAAGGATGTCGCCGCTTTTAATTTCTGTGATTTATTCAAGGTCCTACAGTAGCGGGACGAGTTCCCGGCGAGGCAGCAGCATCTTCTTCCAAACCTGCTTTTATCCGGGGAGGGAGCGAGAGGGAGAGGAAGGGGGAGGAGGGATAGGATCCCTCGTGTGCCTTGTTCGACAAGTTTGCAAACCCAGGGAAGGGGTTTGCCGGCGTCCTCACGTCCCTGGTTGTGGCGGGGAACGTGTCGGCTGCTCCCCGGGTCCCCGCTCGCCCCCTCCGATAAGGTAATGAGATGCAAGGCTTTGGTGTGTTTGACAAGCTGCTGTCCTACAGCGCGAGAGCCGAGAGCGCTCCGAGGCTGGGAGAGGAGATTAATTAATGCTAAAAGACACAGTTTGATGTGGCAATGAAATTTCGATTATAATAATCTCTAATTATCTTGTAGCACAAGTGCCTCGGCTCTCCCAGGTGTCTTCCCCCAGTTTGAAATTGTTGTTTGTCGGCATCAAAGGGAGAGAGAGGAGCCAGTACGGGGGGGGGTGCATGCGTGGCCCCTCGGGATGGAGAGCCCGTCTTCTGCCGGGGCTGTCCTTTAGTTGGGACATCTGTGTGTTTCCACGGCCCCTGTCCCCTGCCCGCTGTCCCAAACCAGGGCAGAACAGGGGAATTTGAGGTCTTCAGCGCACTTTCCGTAGGGTGTAATTTTCGGAGCGCGGGGAGCTGACGTGAGGTCTGTGCAGCTGTTCTGTGGCGCTTCCACTTTGCCTTTCCAAAGCGTGTCATTCAGACACCTGGGCCCTCGTGCTTTTTTTTTTTTTTCTTTTTTTCCTTTCTGACGGTTTTTACTCAAAACCAACTCGTTCTCAGGGAGAAGTTCGGTCTTGACAAAATGAGACTTCGCCCAGGAAAGCCATTTCCTTCAGCAGGCTTCTGGGGGCTTTATTGCCTATCCTCCAGGCTCAGGGAGCTTTAAAGTCCTCCTCCTTCTCCTCTCCCATCAGCCTGAGCCCTTCAAACCCAACGTCTTCACCGTGAAATTGTGACCTGGCCCTTCCCGGAGGGACCTGGTGGCCTTTTGCAGAGGGCCCCACGAGCAGGGCTGGGTGGTCGTGTGCTGAATAGCAGATGGGCATCTCTAGGAGCAGGAATAATTGGCTGCTCTGCTCCGTGAGGGTTGTAAGGGAGGGGGGTGGTGGTGTCTGTGCTGCTCCGAATCCTATTTATCCACTTAAAGCGGTCCCAGGGGAGGGAGCATCTTGGTTTTGAAGTCGCTGCCCCTGTGGCGTGCTCGCCGTACGGAGGTTGAATTCACCCGGTGCTTCTTGGGGCTGCGGAGGGAGGAGGCATCCTTTAGCCCCCATCCTCCTCCGGCCCCCCAAAGCCTTGGGGTGGGTTCCCCTTCTCCTCGGGGGGCCGCAGCAGGCCGGGGGAAGGCAGGGCGCATCGCCGAGCCGACGGCGGGGAAAAGGGGTACAGCGTGTTGCCGGCTGTTGGGTATCGTTGGTCGGAGCATCGTTGAGCTTGTCGAGGTCCAAAAGGGTGGTGGAGGGGAAGCAGCCGGCTTTCCCAAAGCCCTCCCCCTGCCATCACCCATGAGGGTGATGGAAAGTTCTCCCTCTTGTCCCCCGCCACCCTCCGATGCTTCTCTGCTGCGAGGGGGCACCTCCAAACCTCCCAGCGCCGCAGACATCAAACCCGCTGCATCCCACCCTCGCCCTTCTGCATCTGAGAGGGAAGAAAAGCAGCACAAACCACCAAAAAAAACCCCAAACCCCTGTGTGGGTTGTTTTGAGTCGCAGATCGGTTTGCAAATGAGCTCGGGGGCTCGCCGGGTAAAAAGGGGATGCTTGGTAAATCCTATTTCACTTCACCAATGAGCTGAGAAACTCTTGGATAATGGGTTATGAGTTGTAGATCTGTTTGATTGCATTGTTGCAAAGTGGGAATTGTTTTGCAACATAGATTCTTAATCACTGAGGCATCTATGATTGAATGCGTCGAAAATTGGTTGAAATTGAAAGTTAACTATACTGCAGACGGCTTATTCTTGTGTATAATTGAAAATAAATTCTAATAACTCTTCCTGAAAAGGGCTGCCAGGAGGAAATTTCACAACCTTGTCCTCTCCTCAGCCCCCTCCTCCGAACCCACAAATCCTCTCCCCTCCTTTTCTTCTCCTTCCTGGAGAGCTGGGGAAATAAAATCCAATCTCCGCACGTCACTCCCTGCGTCGTCAGCTGTGAAATGCAGAACTTGCAGATATTTCCTGTCGTGGGGGAAAAAAAAAAAAACCCAACAAACAAACTGGAGGAGGTGGTTGGTTGTGCCATGTGTAATTGCACTGTGGGGGAAGGTGTAAGAATAAAACATCAGCAAAGGGAGAATCAAACCTTCTGCTGTCTCTCGCATGGGCAGCCGCGAATTTTCAGGAGCTGAGGGCATGGCCACTCGTAGCCAAAAATGATTTCCTTTGGTCTGCAGGCATGCGCGGAGGTGCCCGGCCATTGCCGAGGCGTCTGCTCTGGGTGCAAATGAATTACTCCTCCGTTTGCCCACGGAGACGATGGAGAGGTCAGGGTCTTGTTTGCCAAATATTTCGGTTCCTCTCCGGAGCGTTTCGCAGCGTTCCTGGGATGGTTAATGACGCAGAGGAGGTCAGCTGCAACTCCTGCTCGCTCTCTCGTAATTCAAGATCCAAGGGGTGTCCTATGGAATTGAAAATTAACAAAATTAAGCCTGATACAGGGTTGTCTTTTTTTATATCCGTAATAAAATTTTAGCAGGGATGCCATCGCCCTGCGAGACCTCCTGCCCCAGGTCGTTATGGAGGCTGAGAGTTTAGCAGACCTCAGGAAGAATTGACTGCTGGGGAGAATAACGTCATCTGGCGCGGTACGGTGTGGGGCAGAAACCTTTGACGACGTGGTTCCTGCGATACTCGAGGGATGGCGATGAGTAGTTCAGGTCTCGGCGCCCTATATGGTCTTTTGGGATGTCTTTCTGCATTGACCAGACCTCTACTTGCCCCAATTCTAGGTGACTCCTCCATCCTCATCCCACCTGCCTTCGCCCTACTCCTCAGGACTGTAACGCAACCCTTTGGCTTGCCATT
Organism: Larus michahellis; assembly: GCF_964199755.1. Lineage (NCBI taxonomy): Eukaryota > Metazoa > Chordata > Aves > Charadriiformes > Laridae > Larus > Larus michahellis. The sequence continues at coordinate 3,302,031 of NC_133912.1, forward strand.
TCCACCCATGGAGGTGGCTGGGCTCCTCGTGCTCTGGGAATTTGGGGGTTTGAGAGAAGATGAGGCGCACAAAAGGTCCTGCCTCACCGTTTTATGCAGACCACAGAGAGGGGAAAATCAAATGGTACCCTGCTTTTTGCAAGCTTGCAGCAGTCTGCTGGGGGGTTATTCTTCGTGGGACGAGAGGTCAATTTTGCTTGACAAAGAGAAGGGGCTTTCTTTTTTATTTTCCTTGCGGTGCTCTGCGGTGTGCTGGAGCTATTTTTATTCCTTTCTCCACCCTCGTGATGGGATGAGGCAGTCAATGGGGTGCTTTCATGGCCTGGTTTCAGAAGAGGGCTTTGCAGAAGTTGAAGAGATGGGTTATTATTAAGCCCTTGTCGTGCTAAAGATGCTTTGAGGCCACACCTGGACCCGCTCATGATCTGAGCCTGGACCACCAGAGAAGAGAGGGCAGGGCAGTACCCAGGGGTGGAGAACAAAAAAAAAGAAAAGCTTTTTTTTTGGTGTATTGACTCTCTTTTGGTTGCTTGGGAAAAGCAGGTTGGACTTTCTTCTGTTCTGCCCAGAAAACTTCGGGTAATGCTACCTCCTTTCGGTAGAGTCCTGAGACTTTTATAGGGGATAATATCTGTTTAAAGCCGGGTTAACTATGGGGTCTTTCATCATTACTTAAAAGTTATCGTCCAAATTTGGCATTTGACATACTCTGGGACGGCGCCGGCAAGGAAATAGAGCAAGCAGTGGACCAAATCTCAACCTGGGCTTGGCGGCGTCTTTGCTTGTAATAGAAAAGTTGCTTAAAATCAAGTAAATTGATTTTAAATCAATTTATTTAAAATGCCGCAAACTCCTAATACAGACAGAACTGGTATAACCTTTGCTTAAATTGATTTTGCTTGCGACAGTAAATTACCGAGTGAGACTGAACTGATTTAATGGAGGGTTAAGCCTGTTTAACTGTGTCCATTTTCGGGGTTTTCATTGGTTTGGAGTGTGAGGATGGCCCAGGCAGTGATTTTTGACCTGATTTTTGTTTCTTGCTCTGCCCCAGATGTTGTTGAATTCCCTTCTCCGGGCATCAGTTTCCTAAGTGTGATGGGGGATTATAAAATTCTCCTGTTTTGTGGGAGCCTTGTTGCCTTGGTGGTGAGAAGTGGACACCTTCGGGGTTGTATGTCCTGAAAAAAAACATGGAATGGTTTGGGTTGGAAGGGACCTTAAAGGTCATCTTGTTCCACCCCCCTGCCCTGGGCAGGGACATCTCCCACTAGACCAGGTTGCCCAAAGCCCCATCCAGCTTGACCTTGAACACCTCCAGGGATGGGGCATCAAGTACCAAAATAGCTACTTTTTTATTAATTCAAGTTAAAATAATAGCAAAGCAGCTGCTAACAGTTTTAATTTGAGTTTGTCAAACTGAGACAGGGACATGTTTTGGGTTGCAGGATGGAAAACCACGTGTTTTTCTAACACGAGGTCTAAAACCCAACCCTTCCCACTGCCAGCATCCCTCCTCCAGCCGTCAAAAGTGCTAGTGGAGGACGCGTTGGAGCATCTCCTCCAGGACAGGGAGGGCCGCAGGCTCCGCAGTCGTACAAGCCTTTTGTTTTGACATTTGTCTTTCGGGGTTTGTTCGGAGCGATGGATGGAGGCTGCTGGGGATGCGCCAGCTTCGGCTGGCTCCTCCAAGGCTCACCAGTGCTGAGCCTTTAAGGCTAAGGTGGTTTTCCCGGTACTCCGGAGCAGCTCAGACCTGGATCTTTGGGAGCGGAGGAGCCTCCGTCCACAAGAACAAGTGTTTTTTCAGTGGATAGTAAATTCGCCGTGTTGCTCGTCTGGGAGTGACGTGATTTGAATTAATCAAAATGCTCAACTGCAGGAGGGAAAAAAAATAATAATAAATTAAATAGGGTCTAGATTGATGGAAGAAATGGAGTGGTGATAACCGTGTTTTAATCCAGTAGCTGAGGGCTTAGAGCAGCCTCCTGGGAATCAATCCTCCTTTTTTTTTGCCTGGGGAATTGGAACCCGCGGCTCGCCGGGAGGCGCTGAAGGACGTTGGCGGATGGGAGGTGCTGGGCTGCCCTCCTGCTTGGAGCCCTCCGCTTTGTATACCAATAGGTATTTATTAATTAGGAATCCGAGTGGCTCCCTCGTTCAGAGGTTAGGCTACTCGCTAGGGAAGCTCCGGTCCCTATTCTCATTAAGCTTTAATTATACAAAGTAAAATATCATCAACAGGAAGGGAGCGAGCCCCCCTGAATGCTACATGAGGGGGGTGGCTGGCCGTGTGCCGGCAAGCGGGAGATGGATGCGGCTCCGGGTCCCTATGGATGGGGGAAGCTCCCCTCTGGGATGGGGAGTCTTGGGCAAAGGTGGAAATTTGGGGGGCAGGAGAACCTCTGGTGCTGCCGAGCAGAACCAGGTATCGCTGTGGAATGGATGGCAGAGGATCCGAGGCTGTCGTTAACTTAAATACCCATCTGCCTGCGTCCCGGGAGCCTATAAATTTCAAGGGATAATTAGTAGCTGCCATACAGAAAGCAGCGGGGCACTAACCATTTTCACTTGAGTTTTCCGAGCGTCTTCTGCCCAGCGTTGTCCCTCCTCCTTGGACCTACCGGCGGGTCCGACACCAGCGTAGCCCCTTGCACGGGGGGCTCGTCCCGTGGCGGGTAGGGATTTAGAGGATGGGAGGATTCGGGGAATGGCGTGTGCCAAGGGTGGCTTCGTTTTGAATCGGGAGAAATGGTGCTCGGTGAATGAAAGCATCCCACCTCCCTCGCCGCGGTCACCCCAAGCTCTTCCTGCCCCACGGCCCTTCTCTCCCTGGGATCTCCAGGTCTTTTACCACGGCAAGGCATCTCGATCTGGGTTTTTGCGAGGTGGAAACCGAGGCGAGGAGCCAGACAGCGGTTTTCCTGCCGAGATAAAGACAAGTTTCTTAATTTTCCCGCTGCTCAGGGTCACCAGACGGCAGGTTTCGTGCCGGGGGTGGCTGGGGACAGAGCAGAGTCAGAGGGGCATCGCGGGCTCGGCCTCGCCGGAGGACGGGAGGTTTTAATGAGTTCACGTTTTGGAACTCTTCAGGTGAAAAGTTGCTCTCCAGGAGAAGTGCAAAGAGCGCTGATTTGCATTCTTATTGCCGGCAATATCCATAGGGAGAGAATGTCAGAACAGCTGTTATGTCAAATTACCTTCCTCCAGTAACAGGGGATTTTATCTGTCATCTCGTGGAGGGCAGAGGCACTTGCACCCCCTTGGGGGAAGCCTGGTTTTGCATATTTTTTGCGTCTAGCGCTTTGTGAAATGACTTAGCCTAGCCCGGCACGGCGCAGGGAGAGGCGCAGGGTGATGAGCCGAGCGAGATGGAGCAGGGCAAAGGGGACAGGACGAGGGCTGGGGACGGCCCCGATGCTGCTCTTCCCCCATCGCTCACCCGGGACGATGCCCAGGTCCTTCCCCATCCTGGGCTCTCATCGTGTGTCCCGCGTCATGAAGCCTTTATTACAGGCTTTTGATATAATCGCTCCTTAATTAACTCAAGCGATGGCTTTATTTCTTGGAGACCATTTCCAAGGGCTTAATTTTATTTCTACACAAAATTAATATTTTACGGGTTTTTTTGGTGGGTTTTTTTGGTGTTTTTTTTTTTTTTTTTCCTGCTGGGAAGAAGCGTCCACGTGAAAAAGGGGGGGAGAGGAGGAGGCCGAGCCGAAACGTTTCTGCTGCCGTCTGTGTTTTTCCCAAGCAGACATCAAGTTCCCGAGTGATCATTTGCAGGGAGGAAACAAATGAAAATAAACGCAAGCCTGGATCAAGATCATTAAAAGGCTCCATCTGGACCGAATTAAGGATGGGGGATGGCAGCGGGACTTGGCCCTGCCTGGCCTCTGCTGTGCCCGTGGCAGCCAGGGGACGCCCACCCAGGCTGTTGTTATATTGAGGGGAAGATTTGGGGGCTCGAAAGAGCCTGCAAATGGGGTTATTTTTTGTGCCTTTTGGCTATTTGGGCAGTAAAGCCCTGCAGCGGCGGGGAGATGCTGGGCATGGATTTGGTGTCTGGACTCTGTGCAGGCTTGGCTTTGGGGCAGGGATTGCCCTTGGAGAGGGCTGCTGAATAGCAAAATGCGCTGGCGACGCGCTCTCCCCGCTCCTTACCCTCCCATGAGCACTCCCCCCCCGGGATCTCAGGCTCTTTTTGTGCATGGGGACCCCATGGCGAAGCTCGGGGCTGGGAGCGGAGGTTCGGTCCCAACAGCGATGCGTTGCGCCTCAGTTTCCCCTGCCGCAAAGGCGTGCCGTTGCCTGTTCTTCGGGTGCTTCGAAACGTATCGGGAGAGCAAGGGGCGTCTGCTGTTGTCCACGTGAACGGCTCCAGCTCGTCCATGCCTTCTGCTCAGGCGGCAGCTCGGGGCAGGTCTAAGCCAAGTCGCATCCGAGGGGAACCTCTCCCTTCCCCTGCCGCTAATCCCGTGCGCAGGGTCCAGCCCTAAGCTGCTCAGCGGCATTAGGTTTCTAAATAAGCTTCAGATGGGACAGGCCACCCCAGGGAGGGTGCCACGAATAGAGCTGGGTGTCCCCAGCCAGGTGAGCCCCCAAAATAGCCACATGCCGGGTCAGACGGGCTGGATGTCCACCGCCTCCGTTTCGAGCATTTAGGGATTAAATCGCCTCCCCCAGGGTCCCCTCCTGTGGCCGAGCCTGGGAGCTGGGACTCGGCCCTGCAAGGGTCAGGTGGTACCCAGGGATGTGACTGCGTCCCCCCCCCCGGTCAGGCGGTGTTAAATGTTGTGCGTTATTAATTGTGACGGCTGGATCCCACTCGCAAGCTTTGACGCAGAGTTCCTTCGCGGTGCTATCGTTCCTGTCCTCCAAACATAAAGAGTCTGGAGCGAGTTAAGGGCTGGAAGGGAGGCAGAGGGACGCTGGGAGATATTAAATCTCTGTAGTCTTTCACAGGCTCCATAATTCATAATCCTGAAACGCACAGGCTGATAATTGCCCTAATCACTGGAGAAACATGGCCAAAATGTACTGAAATAAGCCATAAAACTCATTACAAGATAACAAGATTCTATCTATTCTCGGAGGTCGCGTTAAAGCTCGGCAGGTCAGGGAGTTAATCACCTCCTCCAGCAGAAGCAGCGCCGATAAGCGGCGGCGCGGGGGGCCTGCCCCTCGCCCCGTGGTACCCACCCTGCTTTGGAGAGGGATGCCGAAAGGATGCAAGGGGGAGGGCTGGCGTGTGGCTCGCCAGGGAAGAAGAACATTCCCCGGGGAGACCAGGGGCACGATAGTGGGGGCTGAATTATCCCATCCGGAGAACCAACACGCCTTTTCAGGGCGGCGATGCTTCCCTCGCCATCTGCCGCAGCCCCACGCTCCTCTGGGACCCGCCTTGTGTTTAGCGGTCCTTTGGGACCGCTTTGCGCAACCAACCCAGCCTCGGTAAAACCCAGTTTCGGGGAGGGATCCCTCTGCTACGTCATTTTTTGTAGGGTGTGATGCTGCGCGCCCTGTTTTTCAGGGGATTGGTAGCGAGGATGCTTTCCTCTCCTCCATCTCTCCTGGTGCCCAACAGCTTTGCTCCAGGCCAGGTCCGTGCTGCGTTATATTTTGGGGGGACACATTAAGCGTCTCGGTTTAGCGCTGCCGAAACATTCCTTGGGGGGGACCCATTTCAGCTCCTGTTTGGGAAGTATCCGTGTTGGGGATCTCTCTGAGCCAGGGGATGGACTCATGGCCCTCGGAAGCTCCCCATGCCGTGGGATGATGCTGGTACCGCCGGCAGCCGCCTCCCCGCTGGATTTGTGGTGATGGATACCGGGCACGCGGCTAATCCATAATCCTCGGTAAATGCTGCTGATGAGTCAGTGCTCATTTAACATGAAATAGCCCTCCTGTGAAATCCATCTCCTTGGATTTAGCAGAGCTGCTTGTTGACTAAATATTAATTGGTTATTAAAAGTATTGGTGAGGGGGAGGAAATTCTAAGTTTCCCCAGGGCTGTGGCTCGTTCTGCCTCCCCTGCACTTGCCCTTTCATGCCTCCTGTTACGGGGACCCCTATTCCTTCAACCCTCCTTGCTCAGATTTGTTATCCTCCTTTTATTTACTGCCCTCAACCTTGAAAAAACTGCAGGGAAGAGATCCAAGGGCCCCTGGTACTGACACGCAACACCTCCGCACATCCCTCCTTCCCTGCCCTAATCCTCCTTCCTGTTTCCTTCTTTTTCTCATGTACTTCTAAAAAATTATTAGTTTTTCCCTCTCCTCTGCCTTGGAGGAGATGAACGCAACAAGGGCCAAGGGTTGGTGCACGTGGTGTTGGGGAGCCGGAGGGGCTGGGAGGAGGGAAGAGAAGGTGAGGAGAACAGCAAAGTGTCTTCTCGTGTCTTCCAAATCCCAGCAAATCCTGCTTGTAGCTGCGGGCTGGGGCTGTGGGATCGATGGGAAGGTGCGAGCGTGGAGCTGAGGACACCTGTGATGCCTTCTCCATCGCGTTGGAACTGCAGGGCTGTGGGAGATTGCCAAGGCGAGAAGGGGCTGAGGACCAAAGCATCTCCTCTCCTGACGCAGAGTTGGGGGGTTGAAGTGAAGGAGACCCTGGGGTTTGTCTATAGATGTTGGGGAGGAGCGTTGCTGCTTGAATATTAACAATAATGCGCCCTAAGGGATGCAGCGTCCCTCGGCGTTGCTGCCTGGGGGGAGGATCCGTTGGCTTTGCCGTGGCTGGAATTGAGCATTTTAAGCAGAGAAATGGGTGCACCCCCCATGGATTTCAGTTGTTCATAGGGAGGGTGGTCAGTGGCAGTCCGGTTTTGCGCTTGGTGCCCGTCTGAGCCAGACCCACCGCAGCATCCCGGAGTGATTTGCAGTGATTTTTCTCATGGACAAGCTGTAGGGCAGGATTTTAAACAGGATAATCATTTCGGTTGGAAAAAGGCATCCTTTTCTATTTTTTTTTTTTTTTTTTTTCCAGTAAGAAACGAATAAAAGGGATGCTTTTTGTGTGCTCGCAGGGACCTGTGTCCTGCTGGGTGACAGGAGCAGCAGTTTAAAGCTGTCATGCATTTTTCTGTCCCCTAATCCTCCCTCCCCGTTTCAGGAGGGATGGCGGGGAGCCCCGTGGGTCCTGCAAATGAAGATCCCCACAGGTGCAGAACATGTTGCTCTGCCCAGTGTGAAAAATCAATAAATATGCTTGCTGCAAAGAAAAAAAAAAAAAAAAAAACAGCCAACACCACAATACACGGGAAAACTTGCTACAAAACGGGGAGGAGGGAGAGCAAGAGCTCCTCTCAAAGGAATAGCTGCTTGAGAGGGAGACCTTAGAAAACCCATAATAAAGCAAAGCACTTTGCTGGGGAAGTGGAATAGCGTCAGGCTGGGGATGCTGCGGGCAAGTGCCTGGTGAAGAGGTTTTAAACTCTCGCCCTGGCTTTTCCAGGAGGGTTTTTTTCTCGCATTCCCACTGGAGTTTTGCAGGCGGGAGTGGGAGCCGCTCGATGAGAAAAGGGGCGGTGGGTCCCTCTCTGAGCATCCCTGCGGGGATGCTGGGCACCTTCCCCGGCTGTGGCGGGGCTTTGTCCCCATCTAGCGATGGCTTCGCTGTGGCTGGCACTGCCGCAGCCTGGGCTAGCACAGGAGGGCTTCATGGTTTGGGGTTTTTTTTTCTGCTTGATTGCTCCCACGCAATGGGAAGAAGCTGAACTTGACCCCTGCCTGCGCAGGGATGCCTTCGCCTCCCTGGAGGAGAGTTAAACCCACCGCAGCGACTTTGAAAGCTAAAAGCGAGAAGAAACACCATGAGTTGAGGGCGATGAGGAGCAGCCGGGCTGTCACCCCTCCTGGTTTTATGGTGGAGTGAGAGGGAGCAAGCGGTAATTCATTAGAGTGGGTTTTGTTTGCCTTGCTCCGGGCTGGGGCTGCGGAGCAGCATCCTCCGAGCAGGTATCAACCTCAGATCGTCACAGGAAAGGAAAGGAGAGGGGTTTATGTCTCATTTACCCTCAAAAGAGAGGTGTGGGGGCAGCAGGCAGGGTTGGCTGTTGGGTGTCTGTGGGTCCGGTGCGGGGAGGAGGAGGAGGAAGGTGAGGATGGAGCGCCGGCGTCCGCCCGCCCGCAGGGGATGGAGGTGATGGAGCGCTCGGAGCTCCAGCCTCCCGTTACGAATGGGGACCGTCGCAGGCTGGCATTTGGCAATAAAACCCTCCTGCCCATCACAAGCCTGATGAATCGAGCCAGGAGGACTTTTTTTTGGGGGGGGGGGGGGGGGTGGGCATTGTGCTACCCTCGGTAGCGATGGGTAACTCTGCCCTGGACCAGGCAGGGACCAGGGATGCTGTGATCGCTGTCACCGCCGGCAGCCCGAGCCCCTGCCCCTTTGCAAAGGGACAAGGAGGGACGGGACCCAAATTTCTCCCCCTTCCTCGCTGGAAGAAGTGAGGCTGTACCTCGCGTTTCGACACGTTTTGAGCTTTCCAAGACGTAGCTCGTACGCCAGCAAGGAGCGCGTCGTAAAGGTGGGCAGGTAGATGGATGGAGGCGATAAAACTTCTCTTTAATAACAAAGATCTCTTTGGGTACGAAGCATTAGGGCCTGTTAGGCTGCAGACGGCGTTTAAAAGATGGGGTAGGAGCCTTTTGCCTAAATCTTATAGGAACAAGCCGGAGGAAGCCCTGCGTGGGTCGGTCCGGAGGAGCGGGAAGGTTTCCCGGGCTCCCTGCGTGCTTCCGTTTCCCATCCCTTAAATCTGGGCAAATTAATTGGGAAGTGCTGAGGCCTGCAAAGACGAGGCCGCTGAAATGCGCTGCTGAGGCGCATGGAGAACTCCTCCGTCTCCTCTTCCCGCCGTCGTTTCTTCCCCCCTCCCTTTTTTTTTTTTTTTTGTTTTATTTTGCTTTTCTCCAGCTCTTTTTTGCCCCCTTAGAGGGGCAGCAGCCATGTGTGTGGACACTGGCGCAGCCTGGAGCCAAAAAAAAAAAAAAAAGCCGTAACGGAGAGAAAACTGGACTCAAGGAAGACACTTTGAAAGTAGAGAGTCCTTTAAAAGAGTGGGGGGGAGAAAAAGAAAGAGGAAGGGAAGTGGGAGGAAAATATCTTTCAATTTTTGTCGTTTCAAAGCTTTAAGCTGACCTGATTTCAAAGAATGCGTGTGTAATACTTTCCCTCTTTCTTCTCTCTCTCTTTTTTTTTTTTTCCCCTAATAGGTAAGTGACATTTTATTCTGCTCATCCTGAAGGCAAAGTTGGATTTTTTTTTTATTTTTTTTTTTTTTTAAAGCTGGGGAGGTGGATAAGATGTGCGGTGAAAAGAGCTATAGAGGCACAGCGGCCGGTGGCACCGGGAGAGGGGGACCAGAAAGCTGTGCAGGTAGGTGGCCCCGAGGGGGACTGCCGCCGAGCCAGGGAATGGGAAAGGTTGGGCACGTTGGGAAGAGCCTCAGGGAGGGGCTTTTCCAGCAGCCCCGGGGAAGCAGAGGGAGACGCTGGGGGGTTTCCGCGTGGGTTTCGGTGGGCTGGATGCGCCGACGTGGTGGCTCGCTGGCATTTTGGCAACCTGATGCTTGTTCGGACCTTTTATTAACGACGTGGGGCGTAGCAGTGCTTTCGGTGCTGTGGTGTAAGGCGGGAAAATAGGATAGATATGGCAACGGATCCAGTTAGCACATGGAAATACTGCCTTAGCTCCTGGAGCGCGTGTTGCAATGACGTTGGACGTCTCCTGAGCATCCCTCTCGTCCCCCAGAGCTCCTAGGGCAGGGCTCGAGGGGGCAAACCTCCCTCTGGCGTTTCCCAGCTGCGGCGCAGCGGAGAAACCCCGTCGCGTGAACATCTGGGACGCTCTAACGGGAGCTGGGTTTTGCTTGGTGGGTTGGCGGTAGGAATGAGGTAAATTCTCGGGGTTGGGTTGGCGGCAGAGCGGGGCGGGGGGGAGCCCTTTCCAGAGCCATCATCTTGCGAGTCTGCTGACTTCTTCCCCAAATCGGGCAAGGCCAACCTAAATTACGGCAGCCAACGCCCTGGGCAGCGTCGGGGAACGGGCGGGCGAGAATTATTGTTTCCTGCCCTTTTTTGCTCTGCGGCAAGACGTCTTTATAACAGCACGTGTGCCAGCGGGACGGGGTATTGCCGGGCAGGTGCGCGGCTGCAGGGGCTTATCTGGAAGTCTAGCAAGAAGGAAGGAGAAAAAAAAAAAAAGGGCAGAAAAAAATAGCTGTAAAGAACAGCAAAAAAAAAAAAACCAAACCCTACCTAAGCAAACAGCAGCGCATCCTTTCTGTCCTGGCATCCCCGCGGAGCCCAGGCGCGCGCGGAGCAGCGTGCTGTAAGGCTTTGCTTGGGTGTTTTTTTCATCTCCTTTTTCCGCTCCTCGTCAGCCCCCGTTGACCGCGGCGTCGCAATCCCTCCCTGCGTCCGTGCGGATGCTCCGAGCAACCGGCTCCGCGGTGGGTTATTCCAGAGCCCGGCTCCGGCTGAGCTGCTGGTAGGGAAAACGTGGGGAAACCTGCATTTTTTTTTTGGCTTGAAATCGGAGGAAAAGAGGCCGGTAGAGAAAAAATACAGGCCGTGGAGACCTCGGGTCTATATGAAGGCGTTTTGTTGTCCATGCGATCCCACCCCTGGTCCGCATGGACGCGCGGCTCCCCGCATTTCTCTTCGTTAGCAGCTTGATGTGGGGGGGAAATGTTTTGTTTTGTTTATTTATTATTTTTTTAAGCCACATCCTTGTTTCCTCAGTTGTTTTCTTCACCAAAAAGTGGTGTCAAACCCTTCCTCGTCTGCGTTGTGCTGCTCCGGCGTGGGGTGTTGGGAGGAGCAGGGGTGGAGGCACGAGGAGACAAGGTGTGTACGTTGGGGGTGAAGCACGTTCCTGCAAAGAGATAATTAATTTGCATTAAAAAGCACAAATGGGACTTTCTTTTGGGGGCTGGGAGGAAAAGAAAGATGGGGAAAAAACTCTGCATTTGGATTTCCATTTTGAACTTCGGTGTTTTCTTTTTTTCCCTCGCCCGGATTTACGGAATAAAAGGGGAAAACAGCAAGTAAATGACTTAAAAACCCGTTTTGCTCCAAGAAGATAATTTTCCCTTGGCTTTGATGTTTTGTTGCGGGGAGGGGGAAGGAGCCGATGCGTAGGCTGGAGGTTCTCTTTATCGGGTGGTACTTGAGATCTCATCCCTGCATCCCCTCATCCTTGAGCATCACCGACAACAGCGGTACCCGGGCTGCGGCGGTGGCCTGGGGGGGACCCGAGATAGATGGAAAAATCGGAGCGAAACATTCCCCCCCCACCTCCTGAGGGGAGCCAAGCTGAGAGGCAAAACGCAAAGTGTGTTTGAGGCAAATATTTGGACAATCTCGAGGCTTTGTTTAAACGAAGCGTCAACTGTTAATAGCCGATCCCGCAGGGAAAAGCGGATCCTCCTGCCGTGCGCAGATTAGAGGGGGAGAGCATCGCCTATGGGGCTGGGGGGGGGGACACACACGCGCAAAGTCAAAGCCATCCCAAGCTCTTGAGTTTCGGCTCGTATCCTGCTTGGAAAAACGACAGACTGAGCAATTTCTTGCCCAAAAAGGGTGAGATTGTGCATCTTCTGGAAGTGGGTTGGCGTCGGGAACGTAAGCCCGGGGCCTGGGTTTGGGGCGGTGCTGGATGGAGCTTTTCTTGTAGGGTTTAACAAGCGAGATTAATGAGAGCTGGGGGGGGTATACGGGCTGGGAGAGAAAGGCAGCGCTGAGGCTGTTCCCTCGCCCCTCCAGCCCCCCTCCCCTCCCCTTATCAGGCTTCACGGGAATTAGGAAGCAGCACTATATAGATTTTAATAATTTTTTGGTTTTGCCTTTGATCTTGCTTGTCCTCCTGCCTCTCCCGTTCACACCCCCGGTTTTGATCTCGCCTGTAAAGTGTTTACATCCCACAATTATTGTAATTACCTGTAGGAAGCCCAGCAATGTGCTGCCAAAACCCGGGTAAATCGAAAGGCTTTTTAACCCTTTCAGTGCTGAGCAGGGCTGACAGCAGATGCTCCCCGTCACGTTGCCCTGCTGGTCCGGGCTTTGCTGTATTGAATGTGTCAAATTCTGCAGGTGTTAAACTCCTTGCTTGGGTTTTAGCGCACGTGTGGAGGTCTAAAATCGCTTTTTCTCCCTCTTTTCCCCTAATTCCCCCTGCCTGTCCCTGCACATCACCGCATCCACCCCAAGCGAAGGGTGAAAGCAGTTTCTCCTTGGCCGGGTGCTTGGGGCTGTAAAAATGTAAGGGGGGGAAAAAAAAAGCTGTGGGGCCTGCAGCTGGTAAAAGAAGGGCCTTGATCAAGAGGCAAGAGGAGAAAATAAATGGACCTGCTGCTTTTAAAACCTGCCCGTTCCACACACTGGTGCCGCCGAGTGTTTGCGGGTCTCGGCGGGTCGATGGGGGCAGCTCGGCCATGGTGGGACAGGGGGGTCCAGGCGCTGTTTATCGATCCCGTCGGTTTCCGTCAGCCCCAGTTGGCAACTGGGGCTCCGGTTTGATGCTTTCTCATTGGGGATCGATTTCCCCTCTTCCTTGACCATGTATTTATTTAGTTCTCTGCTGCTCCGGGCCAGCTCCTTGTGGCTTTTTGGGGCTGCCCGGCTGGAGATGCCACTGGGAGCGAAGACAGCGAGTGATAGCAGAAAGAGATAACCAAGAAACAGGGAGCTGTAACTCCATCACGCCGAGGTGGGTACAGCCCTCGGAGGGAAGTGTGTCGTTAGAGGTATTGGTGGAAAAGGGGATGGGGCTCCGCGGGACCCGGTGGAGGTTTGTTTTGCTCCAGCCCCATCAGGGGTAGCCGCTTCCCTGCCCCCCGCGTGAGCCCACCCAGTGCGAGAAAATCCCACTGCGACCCGCTGCAGGGAGCCTTGGGCTCACAAGCCAGCCTTGCCCGGGCTGGGAAAAAGCTTTAAGGCTACAAGCCCAAGCAGCTGAGCCATCCCTGATGCGTCTGTCGCTGCGATGGGCTCAGCGGTGCGCGATGCTTCCCCCTCCCCGAGCGAGACGGAAAGCGACAGGTCGCGTTTCCTCCCTCTCCTTCTAATCCCTGATTTCGGACAAACACCGACCCGGGAAGGGAGAGAAGAGGAATTAAATTAACCAACACAATTTCTCCCTGTCATTGAACTCTGACTAATGAGTCTATTTCTGGGTAATAAGAAGGAGCAGGAAGTGACAAGGCACTGTAATGAATTAGTGGCCCAGAACCTCGTTAGTCAGAATAATCTTTCCATGAAAGATAAACGATGCAAACATTAATTATGGAGCCGTGGCGGAAATGCATTTTGTTATTTGGCATCCCGAGACATCTCTCCCAAGTTATTACTGGAGCGAGGTGTTAGAGGTGGGGGGGAAAGAAGATAAATATGTAAAAAGAAGCGGTTGGTCTCCGAGCAGGTGATGAGGTGACGCGTAAGCTGAGCAGGAGGGTGGTTTCCAGGGGATAGCAGAGATTTTCCAGGGGGGTCCCTCCCTGCTTGTATTAATCATCAGTCGATGCCCGCGGGTACCAGCCCAGAGCCCACTGTGCAAACCCCTGGGCACCAGGACGTGCCGATCCTGGGAGGGTTTAAAAAAAAGGTAATATCGATACCAGAAAAGAGTTGAGAGGAGGATCTGGATTATTCGTCCGTGTCGTGGGGGTTGCAGAGTTTTGGCTGCGGGGCTTTTGGCCGTAGCTGGGTTTTTGCCGCTTTTTGAAAAAAGCGGATTAAAACTGGGGCAGGTGCGTCCCTGTGAGCCGCAGTCGTGCTTCGGATTGCCCGGGAGGTACTGGCACGGCAGCAGCTGAAACCAGGCTGGATTTTAAGTGGGGGGGAAAAAGAAGCAGGAACATCTTTAAAAAAAAAAAATAAAAAAAATTAAAAGAAATAATTATATAGATATATATATATACACGCCTCTATATCTCATGAGGGAATAAGGAAAATCATTCCACCCCCGCTCTCCTTTCCAGCGCCTGGCTGCTCCCACCTCTGCTGTATTAGCGCGGCTTGTCCCAATTTTCTTCTTTGTTGTTTGTATTCCCCACGTATCCCGGCGCTTGGTGCAAATTTCAAAGAGGCGGCGCCCGGTGTTTGGTCGCGGTGGCGGCTCTGCCTTCCAGGTGCAATTACTTTGCAACACAACTTTATTTTGCGCCGTGCCTTTGATATCCAGCGGCTGGGGAAAAAAACCCTTTGTGGGGTCCGGCGGGGTTGGGGAGAAGTCAAAGGAGCCGGTACCCGGGGGAGGAGGGATGGAAGACGTCTGCGCTATCAGTGTCTGCGTCGCCTTTCAATTCGGCAGCCCTAGCGCCGCCACCAGATGCCAGGGCCGGGTGGGATGGATGTGGTGGACACGGTGTTCTTCTGGGGCTCTGCTTCCCTCCGATGCTCTCCTTGGAGCTCCTTAAGACCTAAGGTTTAGTTTTAATGCCCCGGGCGGGTTTTAGCCAAGTAAGAAAAGAAGTCAGCTACTTTCGCAAATCCTGCGGAGCGTTTCGAGGATTATGCAAGTGTTATTTCGCAAACCCTTCTCTTCGCCTCCCTGGCCGGGCAATCGCTGCCTGTTAATGTTAGTGGCGCATTGCCTTGGCGGCGGGTTGCGAGGATACAGGCATCTGTAATTACAAGGTGCTCGGGAAGTGCTGTAATGGGGCCAGCTATGTATTGTGGCGACGCAAATACTTCATAATAATATCTGTGCTGCTGCTAAGTGTCTGTCTCCGAACGCATTCGTGCCGCTCTGAGATGGGTCTGGTTAAAGCAATACGGATCTAATCGCCCGTGCGTAGCTGTGCCGCCGAGAGGGTGTTTCTGGGTCTGGGTGAGAGTCAGTTCATAGAATCACAGGATGCGTTGGGTTGGAAGGGACCTTTAAAGGTCATCTGGTCTTTGTGCCGGTCCCCGTCCAACCTCGCGGGGGCTGGGCACGCAGTGGGGACGGAGGGGTGAAAGCCCTCGTGGGTTAACGAGCTCGCCGTCAGTCCTGCAGCAAATCCAAAAGCCGAGGAAGGGCGTTAATGCGCCCGTCTTTGCCCAGAGGCATAAGCAAACGCGCTCGGTTGCAGATTGTGAACGGTTAAGAGCAGTCGGTTATTACGACTCTGCCTTGTCCACGGGGACCCCCTGTCCGAGCCCTTAAGTCTCTTCTGAATCCCAACCTGGGATCCATCTTCTTCTCAAGGTGTTGTAGCAGCAGGCTTCCGCTGATGGCAGTGGGCGGTGGTTGCCCAAATGCTTCGAAAAGGCTTCTTTGGTGGGGTTTTTCCCTTGCCCATGAGGGCGTGAGAGGGGCCGGAGGGATGGGGATGCTGTGACATCAGCCCCCATGCTGAGCTGGGACCTGCTGGGTGCCCATATGGGGAGGGATATTTTATTCCCTTGGTCTCTGGGAGAGATGCTATCCCTGCCGGCTGACGCTGGCTCTCTGTTTCTACCCTGCTCTGGCGCCTCCTTGCCCCCAAGAGACCAAGGGAAAGGGGGGAAAAAGGATCAAGGAGTGATCCCGGCTCATAGTGAGCTCTCAATCACAGCGTGAAATTACCTTAGGCTCCCGGTAATCATCCCCGTCATCATCGCTATTGTCTCAAGAAGGGGAGAGAGAAAACAGAAATCACCCCGACCTTGTCTTTTAAAAATGTTATTATTGTTTTCCATCAATTGTGAGCTAGTGGTGCCAGTACTTGAGTTAAGGGAAGAGAGAAACAAGGTAGAAATAGGCTGAGAAATAGTGCTAAACCACTTCTAGCCGGAGCTAAAGGACTCTGCTTGGGTAATTAAGGAGCCCAGCAAGCCCCCTGCGCACCGGGTTATTGTGCTCCTGCCTCAGGTGCTCGTCTGCATTTTTCAAAGTGCGCCGGGATGGATCAAACAGGATTTACTCCTTTTCCGCAAGGGCTGGCTGACAAGCCGGGATTACGCTCGGTGAAAGCATCTGATGAGGAACGAAATGAGACATTGTAAAAAAGCAGGCTTTAGAAAATAGAGCGAAGGGAGGTGGGAGGGGAAGGGGAGCAGCAAACGGGGATGTCGACCCCGGCTCTGTGGCTCCTTGGGTGGCACAGGGGTGGGAATGGTGACCCCTGCTCCCACCCGTTAGGGCTGGCTGGGATCCTGCACGAAGGAACGTCGCGATTTTGGTCGTGCTCGGTTTTTGAGAAGGGGGGCTTGAATGTGAATTTTGCGGAAGGGGGGGGGGCCCTGTAATATTCCTGCCGTGACTTTCTGCTGCTTTGAGACCTTCTCCAAAGCCTGTTGAGTCAAAGAAAATAAGCAGCCCATGGAAAAAGGGGAGGCCTTATCCCAATAAAGTACGTCCCCATGGGGGATGCCACAACTGGAAGGGGCGTTTCTGCAAGGAGCATCGTTAGGGCCAAACGGTGTTGTCCTCGTCTAATGAAAAAGCATAAGCACAACACCCTGGGGTAAGCTGGCATCCCATTTCCCCTCCTACTGCCTACCGAAGGGTGACAGTTTAATCTCTGGATGGGGCTGGAGATGAGCTCCTTGCCCTGGGGGGGAGACCTGGAATGGAGCTGCGTCCCTCCCCACGGCTTTCCACGCCAGCGCAGGCTCTCGATGCACTCGTGTGTCTTTTGCAAGCGCTTGTCGTGTCGCAGGCTTGGCATTCCCATCAGGGGATTGCATTTTTCCCCCCACTCTCCCTTCTCTCCTTCATCCCCCACCCCTGTTTCTGGCCCCCGGCGCGGCGATGTCTGACGGCTGATGTGCCGCAAGGCAGAGCTGAGCGGGGAGCGCAGCCTCCGGGAGATAATTGACTTCAGAAGCGCTTCCTGTGAGATCTGGGAAGAAAACAAGTGAAAATATGTTATTTTACAACCTTGATACTCCTGACCTCATTGGAAATAAATATACACATAACAGCCCGGGAGAAATCAGATGCTGGGTTTAATGGGGAGGCAGGGATGGGAGCGCGGGGCTGTGGTGGCCTCGCACGGCTCCGACGAGTACTACAAGGCTCCGTTCCCGAGCGGAGATGCTGGGAGGATGCTGGGTTATCCCATGGCAGACGGGGAACAGCCCTGTTCTCCCCATCTTCCTCCCCAGCTGTTGCTGGGGGGACTCCGGGGCGATGCTGGTGGTACTGGTGCGGAGGTGGATGCGGTCCGCCGTGCTCAGGGATGGAGCTCAGCCCTGGGTGGGCTGCAGGACCTTAGAGAATAGAATCATAGTATCGTTCAGGTTGGAAAAGACCTTTAGGATGATGGAGTCCAACCATACGTCATTGGGTCCAACCTGAAGCAAAGCCCCCCCTCCCCGCCCCCGTTATGCCATGGTCCAGCCGCAGCTGCATCCCAGAACGCGAAGCTTTGGCGTTGACACCCTGGGGCACCCAAATCCCCTGGGTGCTGGGGGAGCAATTCTGTGCCCCCCACCATGAGCACAGCCTCCCGGGGGGGCCGGGGCACCTTGGCTGCCCCTGCCTTCCCGGGGTCCCTCTCCGCCATCTGTGCCAGGGTCGTTAAAGGTGTGAGTTAGTGCTTGTCGTGCGGCGCTACTTAAAGGTAATGAAGTTTACTTGGCTGGGTAAATTACCAGCTCTCTTTAAATGGCCTTTTTTTCCCTTCATTGCTATGCAGATGTATGCTAATGCGATGGTCTCCAAACACAACTTTGATGACCTTCTAATTTTTATTTATTTATTTACTTGACGAAGCAGTTTCGGCTGGCAGCGTAATTTAATTAGCATCTCCGATTCGGAGCAGGAGAGAGGACTGCGGAGGGGCTACGGCAAAGGAGATGGAGGGGGGGGGGAGTTGCTCCCCAAGCTGAGGGAGGGGGTCTGGCAGGTCTGGACCCCAGCTGGGGGTGTATTTGGGGATAAGCTGCGCACGGGTGGGGTTTATGGCATTGAGCTTCAGGAGGGCGCTGAAAATAGGCTTAATATATAGGGAAATCTTGGCATCTGGGCTGAAGGAGGGTGCTGGAGGGAGCATCTCCTGCTGTCCCCTGCCCGGGTGGCTGCTGCCAATTTGTCATCAGGGTGTGGGGAGCAGCTCGGGGCGGGGGGGAGGACAGGCCAGCCCCGGCCCTCGGGACAGGGACGGCGAATGAAGTGGCATCGCCCCCCGCCCGGCCCTTGTAAAGCGCCTGCCGTGCTGTAACGCATCGCAGCCCAGGAGGAGCGCGCTCCGACGTCTCCGGTGATATATCTGGGATTTCTGGCCTGCAAGGGAACGTGTGGCACAGCCCTAATCAGGGGCTGTCTTGGGAAATGAGGTGCTTGGACATGCAGGCAGCGCCCGAAGCGCCCGTCGATAGGCTTGAGAAGGAGCAGCTCGCACCCCCCAATTCCTCCCCTCCCACCGGACACCCCCCTCCTTTTCCCCCATCAGTCCTTTGCTCTTGCGATGCTTTGCCCCTTCCCATTCCCAACCCCCCCGCAGCCCTCTCCCGGCCGCAGAGCATCCCTCCTCCATCCCCGCGCCGGCGTTGTATCGGCAGCAGGCAGCGTGCCGCCGGTGCCCTGGGGTGCCCAGACACGCCAGCTCCAGCTGCTGCTGTTTAGGTATAAGTGTTTACATTTGTTTATCGCAAAGACGCCCTGGAGATTTCCCGGCTCATCCGCAAGCGGGGCCGGAGAGCCGAGCCAGGAAAACCGTGAAAGGCGTTTGTCTGCAAAACACCCCCCCGAAACCGGTACCCGTCCGCGTCCTCTGCTCCGTAGGTGCAGGGCTGGGTGCCTCGGTGGGGGCTGTGGGAGATGCTGGGGCCGGGGTGGGACCCGTCCCCTGTCTCCGCTTTTCGGGTGCCTTCGCTTTTTGGGGCGCTGCTGGCCATCCTCTCCCCCGCCCCAGCCCCGTACTTCGCTCGAGGTGCTCCTCATCGCACAACTATCGCTCCCTGGAGCATGGCGCGGGGAAAATAATGATAATAACAATACTAATAACCCTCGCTTGGGTGCAAAGCGCGATGGCCGTGGAGCATAGAGCCGCAGGGGTGAGGCTGGGGTCCGTCGATGGTCCCTATGAACCTCCTGAAGCCCTCCAGCTCCGAAGAGGATGAGCTACCCAAGCCCCTCTCGCTAGATGCTGTTGAAGCCCTCCATCCCCTGCCCAGTAAAGGCAAGCAGCCCTGTGCCAGGCGGGCAGAGGGGAGGCCGCACGCCTCTCCTCGGCCTCGCATCTCCCCGTTTTGTCCTCGGCCAGGAGCTGAGCAGCACAAAGCCATTTTGGTGACCGTCTGGTCCCCCTCCAGCCCTGGGCTGGGCCGGAGCCGGGATGCTGGCAGCAAGGAGGTAGTTCAAACTTTTATTGGCGTATTCATGTCCTCCGATTGACTGATAAACTGGCTCCTCATTATGTTTTTGTGTTCTACTCGTCTTTTTAATTAGCCTAAGGGCCTCATTAGCAGCAGCAGCAATGACTCTGTGATCAGCCTTGCCTGGCATCCAACCTGCATAATGTCGCACAGGCTCCGCGCAGAAGGGGTTACCTGCGAAGGGGGCAAGAGCCGCTGCCCAAAGTCATCCTGTACCCCTGTCCCCAAGGTGTGGGGGGCATGGGGGGCAGTCCTGGAGGTGGATGAGGAGGAGTGGTGTCGGCTTCATGGCAGGAAAAAGAAGAGGGTGCAAGCATTGAAAAGCTTTGCTTTGCTCTTCTCCCAGTTCGTATGGGGTGGGTGGTTCATTGCCTCAGTTTCCCTGCCCTTCCCCTCCTCCTGCCCTCGGGTGAGGGTCCCTCTGGCAGGATGGTGAAAGGCTGCAAACTTTCCCCGTCCCAGGGAATGGGGACCTCGACTTCTGCACCCGTCTTTGCTGGAGGAAGCCAAAGGCCCCGGTAGCAGGCAGGCAAGGCGCTGCTCCGGCAGCCAGCTGGTGCCCCCTTGCTCTGCCGGTGCCATCAGGCAGCCAATTAGCGAGAAATTAATATTGTGATTAGCAAATATTATGATTTTCTATCTGAATCTGTAATAAGCTGATTATTCACTCCGTAAGTAGCAGCCGCTGCCGGTAGATGCCGCTGCCTTTTCTTTCCCGCGCCATGCCGATACGGGGCAGCATCCCGGACCAGGGGCATCATCCTGCCCGGGATGCGGGAAACCGCTCCGTAGCTTGCTGGGCTCCATGGAGAGCCTTGGAAAGCAGGGTGCAGCCGTGCTCTCCATCCCTATCCAGGGAAGCAGGCAGCATTGCAGGCAGGGCTTTGCTGCAGCAGGATGCAGGGCCGCGGCTTGTCAGCAGATGGCAATCCCCTCCTTCAAAGCAAGCTGGTGGCACTTTGGGGGACTGTGGAGACCCCAAAGTGTCTGCCGGACACCACCCTCTCCACTTAGCAAATGTCCCAGCTGATGTGGGGCACGCTGGATCTCAGACTCTTTTTTTTTTTTTTTTTTTTTTTTTTTTTTTTCCCCACGCAAAGTCTGTCGGGGAGCTGGAATTTATGGGAGAGCATTATGCATTCAGGCATTTCATCCTTCACGAAGGCGCCTTGGCAAACTTTCCTCCCCTAAGATTCCCAGCATACTGATGAGCTTATGAAAATAGATCATTTTCGCTGCATTGTTGAAAGAGAGAAGTTTTCCTCCCTCCTGCCCGTTTCTGCTTGGGGGGGAAACGAGGCGCTGGCAGTGATTTCTCAAAGCCAAGGGAAAAAGGGGCAGCACCGCGGGCGTGGGAAGAGCAGGAGCAGAAAGCGAGGTTTCAGGTACCAAAACCAGCACGTTCTCCCTGTGCCCATCTGGGACCAGTCCTGTTTTCTGCATCCATGTGCAAAAAATTCTCCTTAAAAATGACTCAAACGTGTGAGCATTTATGACCATCCCCAGCTCTGGGGCTTCAGGGGCACAGGGCTCTGAGCCACCTCAGGGTCTGGTTTCCATCCTGGCAGTTCTGTACATGTGAAATAATCCGTATTTTTGCCTGTATCCCGGTGGAAGAGGGTGCGGGATGGCTTTAGCTGGCTTCTCGGTGGCGAGCTGAGCGCTAGATGGCGAAAACGAGCCGTGGAAAAGCCCCGTGGTCCTCACCCTGCCATCCTCACCCCCATCCACCTCTGCTGAAGTCTTGGGGAAAAAAAAAAAAAAGAAAAAAAAAAAAAAAAGAGATTAAGTTGGGGGAGCAAAATTTCTCTGGCTGCGACGTGGAGCTGCAGCGCTTCCCTGACCTTGAGCATCCTCAGTCCGGGATGCGATGCCCATGCAGGTGGTACAGCTTGGTCCTTCTGCTCTTCTCCTTCTTCCTTTGCTCTGTGATACCACCAGCCCGGTGGCTTGCAACAAAGCCACCCTGTGTGCTCCCCCCCCCCCCGTGCACAGCTTGCAGCGGATGGGTGCTGGCGTGGCATGGTGCAGGGCTCTGAGGCCGGACAGAACTCATTGCAGCAGTGGGGAGTGCTAAGGGAGGTGGGAATGGGGAGCAGTGAAGGGCTGGTTGGAGGAGGTGCGTGGGGGATGTTCTCCAGTGCTCAGAAGATGCAGGGCTCAAACTCTGTGAGAGAGGCAGAGGGGGGGACAGGGGGTGGTTGTGGAGCTGAGCACAGGCTTGGCCTGGGCTCCTGGGAGGACAGGCTGAGAGAGCTGGGGGGGTTCAGCCTGGAGAAGAGAAGGCTCCAGGGAGACCTTGGAGCTGCTTCCCATCCCAAAAGGGGCTCCAGCAAAGCTGGGGAGGGACTCTGGAGCAGGGAGGGGAGCCATGGGACGAGGGGGAAGGGTTTTACACTGGAAGAGGGGAGATTTAGAGGAGATATCAAGAAGAAATTTTTCACTCTGAGGGTGGTGAGCCCCTGGCCCAGGGTGCCCAGAGAAGCTGTGGCTGCCCCATCCCTGGAGGGGTTCAAGGCCAGGTTGGACGGGGCTTGGAGCAACCTGGGCTGGTGGGAGGTGTCCCTGCCCAGGGCAGGGGGTGGCACTGGATGGTCTCCAAGGTCCCTTCCAACCCAAACCAGTCTATCATTTCCCCTCTGGGTGTGGGTCACTTCTGCCAGCTCCGCATCCTCTCTGCCCCTGAGCATCCTTGTAGAAGAAGCAAGGCAGCATCCTCTCCTTCCCTCCCTCCTCCTCCTCTCCCACCCAGTGCTTGATTCGCAGCGTTTTGGGGCTCCTGAGCCCAGGCGGGTCCTTCGTTGCCCCTCTATTTTGGCTACCCAAGCTGGGCAGGGCCCTTCCTGGCTCCCGCTGGCCAGCCGTTTGTTTGCTTTCCCGTGCCGAGCTGAAACGAGTTCTCATCCGAGCAGCTCCGCCGCGCGCGTGCTTACGACCTGTGCCTAAGGCATGTTCCCTCCCGCCGAGAGTTGGCCGGGGCTCTTGCAGCTGCTTTTCCTCCCGGTGCCAAGCCTGTAAGGAGTTTGTTGCACGTTAAACCGCGGCAATCCATCCCAGCAGGGAGCAGAGGCAGAAGCGTCGGCTCGGGGAGGGCTGTGTGGCCGTCTGTTTGTCCGTCCGCACACGTAGCCGTCCTTCTCCGCAGTCTTTTCCTAATGCTGGTATTCCCGATGTTCCCATCTACCTGGGGGAGAGAAAGGGGTGAAGTCTTTGCACGCCCAGGAGCTAGAGGCATCTATGGCTTTTCTAGGTGGGCTCAGGAGAATCAACATCATCTCCAGAGCAAGGAATGGGGCAGTCGCATGAGTTTTGGGGGGGGGGGGGAAATGCGTGGGTGCAGGTTTGAGGGGTGCCGGGGTACCTGCAAGCGGGATGGGAGAGGCGCTGCAGAGCAAATGCGTCCTCTCTTTGAAGGATGCCCTTCTCCAGGGAATTTATTTTCTGCCGTGGATTTGCCATAATCTGGAGTTCAGAAGAATTTCAGCTTTCTTCCCCTATTTATTTTTTTTTTTTTTAATAAACTAAAATTTTCTTACCTGGAGGTTTGCGTGGAAAAAAAAATAATCTTGAAAGTAAGGATCTAAACTACGCCGAAGGCTCTGCAGTTTGTCAACGCGTTATACCCCCATCCCGGCCCGTAGCACGGCTGTGGGGTTGGGGATGCTGCGGGAACGCCATCGAGCGAACAAAAGGCCAACCCGGTGGGGACGTGGGCCTCTCGTCCGGGCTGAGTTAGAGACACCGGCTCTGTAATCACTGGCAAAAAAAGAGGAGATTAAGAAGGGGCTTCGTTGAGGGCTTACATGTTTCTGAAGGGAATTGAGTGGATTGATGCCACGCGGCTTTTTGAGCTGGTGTCAGATTAGAGGAACAAGTGGGCATCAATTTAAGCCAAGACGCCGCAAAGCAGGACGCTAAAGGAATTTAGGTGAATATACATATGTTTAAAATATCTTCCTATGCGCTGGGATTAGTTAATCTAAGTCATTGACTACCCAAGGCGGCAGTCGGAGTAATCAGCGCAAATGGCTTTAAAATGAAGCCAAGCTGGTAATTAGGGATAACAAATGTCATGGCAGGAAAGCGGTGACTTGGCTCAATGGCGCTGGAGCTTCGTAAAGGGTGTCCGGACCCTGTGTCCACCCGGTGAGCGGGGAGGAAGAGGAGGAGATAACGGCAGCCTGTTGCATGGCTGTAGGGAGCTGGTGACGGAAAGGACGTTGGGCCACGCTAATAATGTGCTACCCACCTCTCCGTGGCCGCTGCCTCAGGGTTGATGCTCTCTGACCACCCTTTTTTAGGCTGGTTTATGGGTGCTAAGGGACCTTTACTTGGAGAGGAAGGAGAAGGGTGAGGAAGGCTGCGCACGCAGCCAAAGAGGAGCTGAGCAAGTCGACCGAAACGCTAAGGTGACTTTTAACTCGTCATCAGTATGCTTCAGAGTTAACATCTGCTGGTGTGAATTGCGCGATAAGACATCCGCCACGGCTGCAATGCTTAGCGCCAGATCTCCGCTGTCTGTACGATAATTCAGAGCGAGCGCAGCCCTTTGCCGGAGGGAGGGACTTTTTTTTTGCATGTTTGTGAAGTGCACAGCGGGGCCCCAATTTCAGCTGTTATCTCTGGGGCTCGCTGGAACAATGACAATATCTGAAAGCGTGGGGTTTTGTAATGACTATTTTTACAAAGTCTCTTCTAGTTGCGTTTGAATTTTTTATTTTTTATTTTTTTTTTTCATTTTTTGAAGTTGCTCTGCGAATAAATTTAACGCAGAGGGCGGGGGGGGGGGGGGGGAAAACCACCAAACAAAAAAAACCCGCAGCCGGCCCCCCTGGAAAGTGTCACCTTCACAGTGACGCCGACCGTGGCACTGACAAAATCGCCTGTCGGGGTGAGGCGCTGGCAGATGGCAACCTCCGCTGGGACGGAGCAAACGAGCATCCAGAAATCCTGCAAAGAAAACAGGCGAAATAACGTGCCCCCCCCCCCACCCCCAGTCCACCCAGTAATGAGTGCGAGGGCTGTGTCTGCTGGGAGAAACGGGCAAGGGACCGCTGCTACAGGAGGGGTCTGGGCGTCACAGGCTGCCCTAAACCCTCCCAGCTCTTCCCAACCACTTTCCCAGCAAAGAGAAAGCTGGAAGTAGCCTGGGAATGTTTGTTTTTTTTTTTTTTTCTCCTTCCTTTTCTTCCCCTCCTTGTTCTTGTCCCCCCCACCCCTGCTCTTTCCTTGCCCGTGACTCCAGCAGACATCCGTCTAATGAATTTGAAGGCATTTATACCGGCCAAAGTGAAATGTATGAGGCTGATCGCCTTCATCTTATTACCGCTAATGGGAGCCCGCGTAGATAAATCCTCATGGATCCTGATGGAAACTTACCTTTAAATATCTGGCGTTCAGCGTGAAATATGGGAATGCCGAGGGTGGAGGAAGGGGGCGGGGGGCGGGAGACACACGTGTCACCTGCTGTAACCACGGGGCTTAATTTGGTCCTGGGGGGATTTTAAGAACCTTTTTTTTTTTTTTTTTTTTAAGATGCGATCGTGGGGAGAGGAGGCGGCAGCTTGGGGCTTGGTTTTTGAGAGATTGGGGGGGGTGTGGGGGGGTGTTTGGTGGCTTGGGCACCCCTTGGCCACGGTGTCCCCGGGGGTGGTGGCACGGGGCTCTCCCGCAGGCTCTGCAGCCCCCGGGACATCCTGCTGTCCTGGATCCAGGTGGGACAGCGGGGGCAAGTGATGGGACCGTCTCCTCCTCCCCCACATCTCCGATCCCTCCTCCAGCGAGTCCGTGCCCTCCGGTGACGGCAAAGTGGGGAAGGAGGTGCCGTTTCCCAGGGCTGTCAGAGCTACATCCCTGTTGGCATTTATTTTATTTTTTTTTTTCCCCACGAAGCCCTGAACTCGCTGGCTAATTAAATACCAAGTGACTATTAAGCGCGTGCTTAGGACTAAGGTTTAATAAGGCAGTAATAGGTACTGTGTGTTTTCACATGTGTACCCAGCCTTAGGTGGTAAACCTCAACCCAGGTGCTCTTTTAAATAATCAATAGTTATTTATTAGGCACGGAGCAGCTATCCAGCCAAACTGAAATTAAAGTCCTAGCTGGGAGATGAGCTTGGATTTAAAGAATTAAAGAGCGAGCGGTGGAGCGCAGCGTGCGCTGGAATCCTAAAACCTGCTTATCTTCACCCGACCCCCCCCTGTTCCCCGGAGGTGTCACGGGGCTGGAGGTGGCTGGGCGGACTGGGGCGCCCATCCCCGTGGCCTTGGGGCAGCTCTGGACCTGGGTCTCTGAGGCACCGAGCAGCTGCCGGGTGGGGGGGATAAGCAGAGGGAAGCAAAACATTGCCATTTAATTCGAGCGAGCTCCCTGTTTGCTGTGTAAATAGCATGGAAGGTTAATGTTTTTAGAAGTTTCGGGCTGGCTCCTTGCCCTCTGCCGGCAATTTGGGCGCGTAAAAGCCCAAATGAGAGCTCTCCCGGTGCTGCCGCTTCGCGCCAGGGTCCTCGTCTCCTCGGTTGCGGGGCTTGGGGGCGTGATGGGATGCGTGAGCCCTCTTATCTCTTTGGGCTTTGCCGAAAGGGGGATGCCCAACGACCCGCAGGAGCGGTGGGGCAAAATACCCCAATTAGGGCAATCCGTGGGGTTTTGTCATTTATTGACATCCGATAAATGTCAATCGTAAAGTTAACGCAACTCTCAGCATCGCCTTCCCGTGCTTTGCCTTCACTTCCCAGCCTTAGAGGTGTTCGCTGCTTTTTTTTTTTTTTTAAATTATATATTTATTTTTTTCCCCCTGAAGGGGGACGGGATGGCTCTGTCCTGCTGGCGCATGAACCAGACGCTTTCCGACATTTGGGGATTTGCAAATCTCCGCCGGGTTTTGTCTCGGCGAGCTGGTTCCCAGCAAGTTGCCTGCTCCTGGAAGCAGCTCCCTGGGTGTCAATAACTTTTCTGCAATTGGTTCAGCGTTCCTCTGGGGAGCGGGGGGGAAACAAAAAAAAAAGGAAAGGGGGAAAAAAAACAATAAAATAAGGGGCCTTAACTGCTTGCTGTTTATCCCTCTTATTTTTGGTTCATTTTATGCAGCTTCAAACGCAGCCGACGCTCACCCAGGTCCGTTAATGGAAAATAAAGGTCAGGGCTGGCGGCAGCGAGTGCTGCGGTCCCCGGCTGCCGCGCGGTGTGCGGGCGAGGAACCGCAATCTTTTCAATCTTCTCGCTCATACGGTGGAAGCAATCGGGGCTGAACCGGCCCCCGGTGCCGGCGTTCCCTCCCACCGCCGGCCCAGCCCGGGGATGGGGACGGGACCGGGCTCCCTGTCACTCCCCGGTGACGCCGATTGCGTTGCAGCCTTGTCTCCTGGGATGAATAGCGTGGCTAAATTTAAGAGGCGGTTCCAGGTTATGGCTCTGTTTCAGGGTTTTTTGGATGATTTGGGGCAAAGCTGCTGCCCCGAAGAACCTCACGTGTCCCGAAATGCTGCTGTTAACCTCCTGCTTAAGGGAGATTTGCTGACGTTAAGGGCTAAAACAAGCTGAAGGTTGTTTGCTGGTGGTCCCAAGGTGGGTCTCTCCGCTTCTCCAAAGCCCGCCAGGAGCCGAAATATTTGTTGGCCGAAATATTGCCGCTGAGCGGTGTGAGTTGCTGTACGACAAGGGCGTAGGGTCTGGGAGGCTCCGTCCCCTCCGTCTCGGTGGGAAACGCGGGTGCTTCTCTTTTGGGTGGCGGGCTCCGTGTCCCCGTTGGGTGTTTCCGAAGGAGTCTGAGAGGACGGAGGCGCTCATCCTTCAGGAATTAGCCCATAGCGACGAGTTTATTACGCAAGGACGGACTCGCGTCCTTGCACACTTTGCTTGGCGCTCTGGCGCGCGGATCCCATCTCTTCACCCGGAATTAGGGATTTGCCGTAGAGCTGTTAGTTCTACCGCCTCATTTCATTCTGGTTTTCCCCTCAAATGTGCTGCCGGGCGGGAGATGCATCCGAAATGGCTTCGTTTTCCTACCGGGTGGCTCAGGGCTGTGTGCGACCCCTCCACCGCCGCTCCTACACCTCCCTGCCCCTCTCCCACCTCACGGTAGCTCTTTGCTTTAGTGCCTTTGACGTATAAACCTGACCGAAGAGCTCAAAAAAAGTCAATAGCTAAAAACAGACTTAAAAAGTCTATAGCGACAGGTTGGCGGGACCCTTAGAGACCTGGGGGTTTTCCCTTCCAGCCCGCCACCGGGTAACTTAAAGCAGCCAAAAGCTGGTGGTTTTTTTTTTTTAAATATTGCTTTTGTTTGTGGCTTTTTCTCCTGATTTTAGCAATGTGCGAAGGCAGCTCTTTCCTCTCATGCGTGGTCGCCGGGTGATGTCTCTATCAGGTAGTGGCTTGCACCGAGCATCCGTCTCCAGCGTGGCAGCGTGTCCCTGACCACCGCTCCCCCCCTATTTCCCGGCTCTCTCAGCCGCTCCGCGATGTGGCTACGTGACAAAGTCCTCCTTGCCACTGGCCTTACAGCTGGAACAGAGGGATGGGGGACATGGAAGCTTCGTTTCGGGGCGGGATACAACCTCCATCGCGCTTTACGCCTTCCAAGGCACCCACCCATCAAGGCTTCCCTGCGGGCAGGTCTTGCATCTCCCCGTCTCCTGATGTCCCAGCCGCTCCTTGCCACGAGCTGGGGTGACCATCCCAGCTCCAAGGAGCATCTCCAGGACCTCCCCGCAGGCAGCGAGCCTCGGGGCGGTGGGAAACGTGCTTCTGGACCAAACCCTTGTTTGTATTTCAAAGCACCGGCGGAGCGGGACTGGGATTTTTGCCAGAGCCTTGCTAGAGGGAAGGTTTTCTCTGGCTCAGTTCACACAACGAAGGATTCTTTTTTTTTTTTTTTTTTTTATTTTTTATTTCTCCCCCCCACCCCCCGCTTTATTCTGATACCTTTTTAACAGGATCAGCCAAATAAGCAGATAGAATATACCAGTTCGCAGGCCCCTAGAGGTGAAAAGCCACCGCGGATTAAAGTATTTTTTTGTGATCTCCAAAGCAGCTGCGTTTTACGTGCTGGCCCTGTTTTGCTGATCCTATTAAGGGGTATCGTGAAGCACAGCACCTCATGGCTATATGGGTTTTTTGCCTTTCTGTGGGCAGGGTTTGGTTTTTTTCCCCCCCCGGTTGTGTTTCGTTGCGGTGGGTGTCGTGCCTTGCCTCAGTCCCGCACTAACCAGCCGCCCCCCGCCCTCCGCCGTAAGGTCTCTCCTTGGGCCGGGAGGGGATTTCCATTAACCCGGGATGGAATTCACGTAAGGTCCTTCGAGAAACATCGTCCCCCCACATCTCGGAGGTCACCCCTCTGTTCTTCTGGGGTGGCTGGTGGTCTGCGTGGCTGGGGGGAGCTGGGACAGCTCGGGGGCCAGGCTGTCGGCTTCTTAGTTCTGTTAATCCCTGGATGGGATGTAGATGCTGTTTCCAAGGGTAAGGGGATGTCACCTCCCTCCTTTACCCAACTCTCCCATTTCTGGGGAGGGTGTAGCTTCGTTACGCCCTCCCAGTGACCCCCCCGTGTGTTACTGCTCCTCCCAGCGCGTCTCCATCCCTCCCCAGTTTCCATTGCATCCCAGGGACTACGCAGTGATTTTTGGGAGTCGCCACGACCCGGCGATGAGAGTCCGTGGACTTCCCTCCTCCTTCCCTTTCTTGCGGTGCTGCAAAACC
Source organism: Larus michahellis (assembly GCF_964199755.1). Lineage (NCBI taxonomy): Eukaryota > Metazoa > Chordata > Aves > Charadriiformes > Laridae > Larus > Larus michahellis. The sequence goes on from NC_133912.1 coordinate 3,331,023, forward strand.
CGGCCGCCGAGCTGAATATTTAAAACCAGCCCCTCCCGCAAAGCCCTGGACCCCAGCGCCCCCCCCCGAGCTACCTGTCAGAGCCTGCCCAGGGACCCCCTCTCACCGCTAATGAATAAGGACAGTAATTAATGATCATCATTATTTGCGTGGAGGGCTGTGAGTGCTGTCACCGCTGACCGCGCTGGCAATTACAAAGGCTGCTCCTGCTTTGCGCTGGGCAGAGGAGGAGGAGGAAGAAGAGGAGGAGGAGGAGGAGTGACCACGATGCTCGGGGCTGATCAGCCCCAAAGTGCCCCTTGGCATCACCGTGCCGGGCACGGGAGCGAGCGGCAGCGGGTCCCCGAGGTGCTCCAGCCACCTCACCTTCTTCTTCCTCCTCCTCCTCCTCCTCCTCCTCCTGGTATCAGTCAGCCCGGCAGAGCCTGCTTCCCCAGATGGGTCTCGCTTTTCTGTTCCATCTCATTTGACACTTCATCAGCTGTAGACGGCAGAGAGACGTGTCAGCTCCCGAGATCCATCCCCTACCTGCCAAAAGCCTTGTGCTCCTTGGCAAGAAATGTGATTAGGCTGCTTCGCGGCGGCGATTTCTCTCGGCGTTATCACGGGGTGGGGGGAGGCAATCGCAGCCCCCCCCTCCCGTTTCCTTCTCCTTCCCCAGCCCAGGGAAGGCTCGTGGCTTATTCTGGCCCGATGTAGAGGTGACGCAGAGCTTCCCGTGCTTGCCACCGAGCCAATTTGTGCGTACGCGTCGGGACGCTGGTGCCGTTGCCATGCGAAGAGGCCGTGTGCCCGGTGCGGGATGCAGAGGCGGAGGGCTGCGCTCCTTATTCCCTGGGTTAAAGCGCAAGCTGCTACTCGCTGTGCGAAAATACCCGTGAGCTCACGGCCCAAAGAGGGGGGAAAAAACCTTTTTCTTCCTTGATGAAAGCGCCCCGAGCGTGGAGATCCCTCCTGGAAGCTTTGACACTCTGCGTGCGTGTCGGTGTCCCATAAAGGGTAACGATGGGCATTATGTTTTGAGGCCATTTGAAGGGAGAACGTAAAACCTAATAGGTAAAAAAAAAAAAAAAAATAATGCGCTTTTCCATCCCAGTTCCTTAAGAAATTAAACGCGGGGTTTTGCGAGTCCCCATTCCATGGGGCTGGTGGTGGCGGGGGCTCGGCTCTCCCCCACGGAGCTGGGCTGCGATTCCTGAGCCCTGTTGGATCCAGTTTAAACCAGGGGGGAAAGACGTTGCCTCTGGAGTCGTTGGCAGGTGGAGAAGCTAAAGGAGGTGAGGATTTAAGAGCCTGGATTCCTCCCGTTGCGCGCTGGGGCTGTGACTTGCGATAATGCCCCTCGGCACCGACTGTAATGCACGTAATAAATTAAAACCAAAAATGTGATTACTTTGTCGCTTGGAAGACAAATGCGTGTGCCTGGGGAGTAACAAAGCATGTTTGATTTGTTGTTGTTTTTACTATGTTTACTATTATTATAACTTATTCCAAATTATTCCGGTCTGAAAGGGAGAGGAGGCTGTAGCTTGCGGGAACTCGGAGAAGTGGGTTTGGGGAAGGGACTTGGAGGGGGCGAATCCTATAAAGTGTCGTGGCATGGAAGGGTCTTGATTATCTGGATGCCGGTGGGGGAACCGGGAAGGTCTGGCTGGCGACGGGTGTTGAATGGCGCTGGTAGACACGAGCTGGGTTATTTACGGGGCTGGGGCGGCGATCCGGACCTCGTAGCGCTGGGTGCGGGCGTGATAGGGGCGAATTTTTGGCGATCAAAATTGATCGGAGAGAGTTGTCACACACACACACACACACCCCCCACACACACTTTTTTGGGACAGAAAGCTGAGGTGTGGAGCCTTTCTGGAGGCTTGCTCACCTTCAGCTCGGAGAGGAGTCCTTGACTTTGGGTCCAGCTTGTTTCTCCATCCCTCCCAGCAAGCGGCATCGCCCGGGGAGCACCCGCGCGGCCGAGATCCGGCGAGGCACCCGCGGGGATGCCTAAAGGAGGATCCGCTGCTCTTTTCTGCTCCGTAGGAGCAGAAATCTCCAAAGAAAGCTCCCATCTCCCATCATTCCTGACTAGGGGAAAAAAGAAATGGAGCTTCTAATACCCGTCTCTGCAGGAGTCTCTAACGCTAAAGAGCTTAGAGGGAGCACTCATGACTTTGAGAAGAGTAAAAGCCTCCCTTGTCCCCTAAGCGGTGTCCGGCTCAGTGAGCCAATACGCTCTGATAACATGGCAGATGGGTATTTCTAGCATTTGTTTTGATGATGAAAGTGTACATTGTGCTCAAAGATGCCCCCAGGACACATTGTTCTCTCGATAAAGTGATGAAAATTAAAACTAAGTTTCCTAGGTCAAAAGGACGCTCATTAAACCGTTCAGGGGAAAAAAAAAAAGGGGTGTGTGTGTGTGGATAAAAAATCCCAGCTAACAAAACCCAGCCACTTAAAGGAAAGTGGCTCCGGAGGAGGCTTGTGGGGTGTGTTTGTTGTTTGCCTGCGATGAAAATGTGGGTTTGGATGATGGTACTGTGCATGCGGTCCTCTGTTAGGGAGCAAGGTTGGGGCTGGGGAGGGGGTGACAGAAAACTGGGGTAACTCTTGTTTGAGGGTTGCATCCAGCACACCCGTGCCAGGCAGGAAAATGCCAAGCCGTGGGGTTTAATCTAGGGAGAGTCGGTGGGGAACGCATCACCAGGCAGCGGGAAGTTGGGGATGCGCAGGTCGGTGGACCACGCTCCCCAGGAGGAATACGGACGTTACCAGGCTCAACCAGGGCGACGTGGCCCCAAGCCTGTGGTGCCACCCTAGAGCTAGCCCAGAGCAGACCGAGAACAATAATGGGCTCAATATACCTCCAACACTGTGTCCGGATTTGGGGCCATGGCTACAAGAAAGACCTTGAGGGGCTGGAGCGTGTCCAGAGAAGGGCAACGGAGCTGGTGAGGGGTCTGGAGCATGAGTCTGGTGAGGAGCGGCTGAGGGAGCTGGGGGTGTTCAGCCTGGAGAAAGGGGGGCTGAGGGGAGACCTTCTCGCTCTCTGCAGCTCCCTGAAAGGAGGGGGTAGCCAGGGGGGGTCGGTCTCTTCTCCCAAGGAACAGGCGACAGGACAAGGGGAAACGGCCTCAAGTTGCCCCAGGGGAGGTTTAGGATGGATATTGGGAAAAATTTCTTCACCAAAAGGGTTGTCAAGCATCGGAACAGGCTGCCCAGGGGAGTGGTGGAGTCGCCATCCCTGGAGGGATTTAAAAGACGGGTAGATGCAGTGCTGAGGGACACGGGTTAGTGGTGGGTTGGGCAGTGTCAGGTTAACGGTTGGACTCGATGATCGTAAAGGTCCCTTCCAACCTAGATGGTGCTGTGACTCTAAGTAAACTGGAAGAGGGGAGATTGAGATGAGATATTGGGAAGAAATTCTTCGCTGTGAGGGCGGTGAGCCCCTGGCCCAGGTTGCCCAGGGAAGCTGTGGCTGCCCCATCCCTGGAGGGGTCAAGGCCAGGTTGGCAGTTAGAGGGGGGAAAAAGTGGTCTTGGATTCCTTTTGATAACCACGTTATTGAGCCAGCACGGGCAAATTGTTTCCCGTCTCTGTTGCCCCGGTTTCTGCGGTGGTTTGGGAGCGGGGCTGCGTTTTACCTGCCGGCTGACGGAGGTGTGAGCGAAGGTTTGGTCTTGGGCACCCCCAGAGAAGCGACGCCGCGGAAAGGCAGGGCACTTTTTGGACTCGATAGCCGTGTACCAGACGCTTCAGCTATTGCATTTAGGCTCTACGCTGTTGTTAGACTATTTAAGAATATGCAAAAACCAGCCAGGCCACCCACCAAATAACCATATCTTGTTATTCGCAATTTTTAAGAGATCAATTAAGAAAAATCCGGTTTTTGAAGCCACCTTTCCCCTTCCTCCCTCCCAGAAACACCCCCAAACCAACGATCCCCGGTGCTTATTTTTTCTGTGTGTCTGTTTTTACGCGGTGTAAAGCGCGCTGGATCTCTCCGACTGCTTTTCCCCTTATTTGTTGTTTGATTTGCCCTCCAGAGATCAGCAAAGAGCATCAAACGTCATTTTAGCTCTACCCTCTAGATCAAGGGAGAAGATTGATAGACGAGGGCTTTTATTGTGTGGGTACACGCGTGTGCGTGCCGGGGTGCAGAGTTCTTTCTTCTCCTTCAACGTTTTTCCATCTGGAATCAAATTTGGGACGCTCTGCCCCGGGGTTGAACCCCAAATTCCTCCTCTTTCCGCCTCAAAACCCATCAGAAATAAGAAACGCCCTGGAGCCGCGGGGTTTTTCATCCTTTTCCCCGTCCTCCACCGACCCCTGTTTATTTCCTGTCATTAAAGGGTCTCTTTTTTTTTTTTTTTGATCTGGAAATTAATTTCCAGAGAAACGCGGACAGGAGGAAGCGCGCGTTGGCGTTTTTGGTGGCGCCGCCTGCAATTACGCCGCGGGTCCGGCCGACTTCCGCTGCATCCCCGCGCCACAGCGGGCACCGAATGCTACAGGTGTTTGTAGGATTGAGCAGTTCTGTGGAAAAATACATAAATACATACTTTATTTATATATATAATATATTTATATACTATAATATATAAATATATTATAATATATATTTTATTCCTATGTAAAAGTATATATAATAATGAATGCGTGCGTGTGTATATATATTTTTTTATTTTATTCCCCCCCCACCACCACCATTTTTTTACAAGCTTTTTCCTTTAGGGGGTGGGCAGGGCTTTCGTTCGGGAGCTGCGCGCTTTTCTCCGCCAGCAATATTTGCCCGCAGCTTGCCTCCTCCCCCCAGCTGCCGGGGTGTCCCGCTGGAAATCCCGACTTGCCTTTCCGCTTTGAAGGAAGGCTCTGTGCAGGGTGGTTGAGAGCAAAAGCTCCAAAAAGCAGACGCGGAGGGCTTAAAAACCAGGAGAAAAGCCGGGGGGGGGAATTAGGAAAAAGGCTGCGAGTGCGTCTTTTTTAATCCCTTCGTATTTTAAGGGCTGTGTCCACCTCATGAGAAATGCCTGCGGACCGGGCTGCCTTTTTTGTGGGACGCGCGTGATGGGAAGAGGTGGGAGCTGGAGTTTATTAACGGTTTTCCTGAATTTCGGTCGTGCCTCAGTTTCCCTTTCCCTGCTGTCACCTGAACTGGGGAAGGGTCCAGGGACGAAGCGCAGCCCTGGGTGATGCTGGGGGCACAAAGAAGCATCGGGATGGGGGGATGCAACCGGTTGTTTAAAAAAAAAAAAAAAAAAAAAAAAAAAAATCCTCTCCCTACTTGGGTTTATTCATAATTCGTTCTCCATGTATGTACTACCAAGAATTTGGGCTCCCAGATTATTATTTTTTTCTTAAGACATATTATTGTTATTTTTTCTAAAGGGAGCACATGGGGGGCGGGGAAGCAGCAAAGTTCACCTTTAAGGATTTATTATCGTTTCTCTAGGGCAGGTATTTACTGGGGGGTATTTCTCTGAGGAAATGACTGTCGATTATAAAAAATAAAATAATAAAAAAAAACCCAACCCAACCAAGCAAACCTCTCTCCTGAAGCCAGTAACCTTGTAGAGTGATGGATTGTCTCGCTGAAAGCGGAGTTAGGGAGAAACGGAGGAGGGAAGGAAGAAATGTAGATACCGGAGTATACTCTAGGGGGTCAGGAAAAGGGATATGAATTATTAAGTAAAATTAATAATTGAAATAATTAACAGCTGCGAGCGATTTTTGTCCATCCTCCGCATAATAGGGTAGCAATGTTTAGTATCAAGCTGGAGTAACCGCTAGTAATTTGATGTTAATTAATTCGTTGGCTCAGCATTCCAAGCGTTTATGGGTGTTTTCTTTCCTTATAAATATATTAATAAGTTTAAGTACTTCTACAAAGTAATTTCGAAAAAAAAAAAAAGTCCTAGTAAATGGCAAGTCATTTATTTTTGATCAGTAATTAAAATGGCTTCCCCCCCCCCCCCCCCCCCCGCCACAACCCCCCATGAATGTACATCAGAGGAAAATGGCTTTGTTCCGAGGAGCTTCTAATTTTTATTCTTCTTCCTGCGATATGAATCGATACCGTTTGCTGTTCAGGGGCCAGACGCCTTCGCCCTCGGCGTTGTGATTATTATTTTTTTTTTTTTTTCATGGTGGGCTTTCAGAGGTTGTTGCTGGGTCTCCTAAAGGCCAGAGGTTTTCCCTTCCCTCGGTCCCGTAGCTCTGACCCCCTCGGATAATTTAGGAGGGGCTGGAGAGCAGGCTCCAAAAGACGTTGCTCATTGATGGTGGCTTGTATTTGGGGCAGAGAAATTTGGGGGTGCTGGAGAGATGAGTGATGGCTCTGAAAGCCCTGCCAGGAGGAAGATCCATCTAGAGGTAGATCCATCTAGAAGTAGATCCAGAGGCAGATAAGTGGGGTGCAGCGTGGGGGTTTTTTGCAAACCCAAGTACTCCGCAACGGGGTCGGAGGTGCAGGATGCGCGTGGATGCAGGGATGCTTAAAGCATTGCGTGTACCTGGGAGGGTCCGCCACTGCTCCGCTGGCCTTCAGCTCCCTCTTCGGTGGGGAGAGGACCTCAGATGTCCCCGTTTTGAACAGGGAAGGCATCAGACACCTCTCCCTGGTTTCTGGTACCTTCTGGTCATGTGTATCTCGCAGCAAAACAAGCACCATGCGGCTGGTTTGGTGCGGTGGCGGTGTTCTGTCTCAAGAAAGGGTTGGTCTGGATGAAGTCTCCCTGGGTTCTTGCAGCTCAACGGCTTCTCAGGAGGACCAGGGAGCCCCTCCTGGGAGTAAAAGCAACCCCAGCAATGCTAAGCCCATGGTCCAAGTGATGGCAAGCGCTGGAGCTGGTTATCCCCGTGGGTGCGGCTCTGCTAGATCCGGGTTTTTGCAGGTTTTAAGGACCTTCCCATGGGAGCAAATCCTGACGTGCCTCACTGAGTGGAGAGGAAAAATTGGGGTGTGTGAGGGAAGGGGGGGAACAGGGAGAGCTTGGTAACAGGAGGTAGAAAAAGAGAAGTGATGTGAGGATTCTTCCCTGGGCTGGGATCAGAGGCATTGTTGCTTTTCCGAGTTTGTATGGGGCTATGGACTACAAAAGGCATTTCCCACATGACAGCAGAGAAGGGTTTTTTCGTGGGCTGACAGCCCCAAATTCAGCCCCAGGCCACGCTGCTGGAAGCAGATTCCCTTTCAGAGCCAAGGCAGCAGCGACGATGCCCTCTGTGCCGTGTTTGCTTTCCACCTGGGGAAACTGAGGCCACTCTGACACACGGGAAAACAAGGCTCGGGTCTCCGGGCAGTGTTATTTTGGCGACGGATTGGGATCTGGGACCCCAGTAAGATGGGATTGTTCGGCGGTTGGGGATGGCTCGGCAGTTGGGGATGCTCAGCATCGGGGATGTGTGGTGGTTGGGGACAGATCAGCATTTGGGGATGGCTTGGTGTTGGGTTGCCAGCGTTTGGGGACAGCTCGGTGTTTGGGGATGGCTCGGTGTTGGGTTGCCCGGCGTTTGGGGATGGCTTGGGGTTGGGTTGCTCAGCGTGTGGGGATGCTCAGCGTTTGGGGACGGCTTGGTGTTGGGTTGCCCCGTGTTTGGGGATGGCTTGGGGTTGGGTTGCCCGGCATTTGGGGACAGCTCGGCGTTTGGGGATGGCTTGGTGTTGGGTTGCCCAGCGTTTGGGGACAGCTCAGCGTTTGGGGATGGCTTGGTGTTGGGTTGCCCAGCGTTTGGGGACAGCTCGGCATTTGGGGATGGCTTGGTGTTGGGTGCTCAGCGTTTGGGGACAGCTCGGCATTTGGGGATGGCTTGGTGTTGGGTTGCTCAGCATTTGGGGACAGCTCGGCGTTTGGGGATGGCTTGGTGTTGGGATGCTCAGCGTTTGGGGACAGCTCGGCGTTTGGGGATGGCTTGGGGTTGGGATGCTCAGCGTTTGGGGACAGCTCGGCGTTTGGGGATGGCTTGGTGTTGGGATGCTCAGCGTTTGGGGACAGCTCGGCGTTTGGGGATGGCTTGGTGTTGGGATGCTCAGCAGTTAGGGACGGCTTGGCATTTGGGGACGCTCGCCATTGGGGATGCTTGGCGGTTGAGGATCTTCGGCGGTTAGGGACGACTCAGCATTGGGGACATCTTGGTGTTTGGGATGCTCTGCATTGGGGGTGGCTCGGCATCGTGGGGTGCTCAGCGTTTGGGGATGCTCAGCGTTTGGGGGTGGCTCGGCAGTGTGGGATGCTCGGCAGCTGGGGACGGCTCAGCGTTTGGGGATGCTCGCTGGGTGCAGCAGTAGACGGGGGCTTTCGGATAGGAAATGGCATCACTCTCCTCGGGGAGATCAGCGTCTCCTCTGCCGGCAGAGGCGGCAGTGCCTCCCTTTGCAACTCAGCACAAAATCACGGAGCAGGGAAGGGCCCGATTCCCATCCTCATCCGCAGGTGGGGGTGAGATGTATTCCTGGCCTGGCGGGTGGGAAACGACATTACAGGGCATTACAGATACCCAGGCTGCTTTTGCGTTGGGTAGCAGGGGCAATTTCGGTGCTGAGCTGGAGGGACGGAGGAGGGAGCCTCAGAAGACGGAGCAAAAAGTGGGAAAATACTGTTGGGTTTTTTTTCCCCTGGCTCCAAATGCTGTGGGAGCTGCGAGGTGCCCGGCAGCAGGGACGGACTCTGCTCCTGCCCCAGGCAGTGAAGGAGCCTTAAAAGTTTGAAGTTAAACTAATGGGGCTCCGTTTTAGAAGCAGAATTTTGCACATTTCTCCTGCTCGGGGATTTGCCTTATATTTAATTTTTTTCCTGACTGCTTTAGTGACTCTGTAAACGTTGCAGAGTTTTTGTGTATCTTTTTTTTTTTTTTTTTTCCCCTTTCCTGCTAGATGAAGTGGGTTTAGTTTTTATTGAATCAGTTTCCTCCGAGGATAGAGGTTGCGAGTGGATAAAACCTCTTTCAATCCCATAAAAATGCCGTCAGGGGATTCACTTAAATTTATTTAATCCTGTGCACTTTATCACGGTCACTTCATCATGGCAGGTAAGTGGATGCTAATGGATCCCCTTTTTTTTTTTTTTTTTTTAATGGCCCGTAGCCTCCTGGAATTAGATCCCCCAGCTGCAAATCTCTGGTTTGTGGTTGGCATTTTATCTTCTTTCTTTTATTTGATTATGGGGGCGGGGGTGGGGAGCGAGAAGCAGGGCGCTGGTTTCAGGGTATGAAGGCCAGGAGAGCGTGTGTGACCTTCTGGGTAGCCAAATTTCACCCGGAGGAGACGCTCCGCGATTGCCAGGACGTGAAATCCTCCCTCCGTCCCTCCCATCCCAGCCCGGCGAGCCGGGATTTCTCCATCTGAGGTCGTATTGCCCAAATAGAAGGGAAGCTTTTGCTCTCCTCCGCCTGGGCGATGAGTCAGGGTTGATGTGAATGTGCCTCTTCTGCCGGCCTGATTCACTGTCCTCCGAACCCGACAGGCCCTTTTCACTGAAACGTTGAACTTCATTGTCGCTAAACCATTTTCTTTTATAAAGTCGAAGTGTTTGGATGCTTTCAGGTGAAGGTTGTTGAATTGCCTGCTCCGCTAATGCTTTTAGAACTCAGAGATTATTTTTTTTTTTCCTTTGGTGTCACAATTCTGCTTCTTTTTCTTTTTTTTTTTTTTTTTCCCCCCCACCCGTGACCTGCCTCAGTATCTAGTTTCGGCTGCTAAATCTGAAGCATTTGTTCTGTCTGAGCTTCAGCCCGCGTTTGCCTGCTGGGGCTCAAGGCTGTGGGATGCTTCCCGCCGTAACCCTGTGGTCCAGGAGCTCCAGCCCCTTGGCTTAGAGAGGGAGAGCTGCGCGAGCTGCTCCTCCTGATGCTCCCCAATCCTTTCCCGTCAATAGATTCCCTCTTGAATCTATTTTTCGGGGGGGGGGGGGGGGCAGGGAAAAAACAAAGAGCTATCTGGGTTTTAGCCTAGTGCCAGCGATGACACGCGGAGCTGGGATGGAAATTCAGGCTTTGGGCCACCAAAGGGCTGCAGGTTTTGTGCGTTGGGCCACCCCCGTGTTGTCCCCAAGGGCAGCAGAAGGGACAAATCTGTCCCAGAGGGCTGAAAGGCAACGTCGGGCGGTAGCTGAGTGTGTTGCGACATCTTATCTCTAGCAAAGCTTTAGCTGGGGGCTATAAGGGAGAGTTCCCTGAGAGCAAAATGTCCTTTTAGAGTACCAGGCACCAAAATCCTAACTCCAGAATGGTCTGCAAGGGAAAAAGCAAAGGCCGGTGTGGGGAAAATGAATCTCGCAGGATGCTGGTCGTCGGTAAGGTGGGAGGAGCGGTGTGCGCCCGTTCCCGCGGGGATTTACTGCCTCTGGGAAGGGATCCCCCGCACGCCGGAGCATCCCTCGGCACACGCTGCCCTCCCTGCATCTCCCCGGGCGGGGGAAGGCTGGTGGCAGGGCGGTAATGAAAAAACTAAATGACTCTCGAAATGCAAAACCATCGCTTGGAAAAAAAAAAACAAAACAAAAAACACAGAGGCTGATTTTTTTTTTTTTGAATTATTAAGGAGCCCTATCGCCACTTGCTGCGGCGGGAGGGGGATATTGGTGTTTGGGAAGTCCAATTATTTCTGAACTGCAGACAGCCTTATTAACTTGGGCAGAAAATTAATTAGTCTAATTAGAAAACCTCATTGGATTTTTGGCGAGGAGTTACTGGGGGAGGTGATAGTGGTGGTGGTGGTGGGGGGAACTGGGGAGTGAGAAGAGCCGTGGGAGGGAGGGGACAGAGGGAAACGCGAGCGATGGGGGAGCTGGTCCGATTAATGGGAGCGAAGGAAGCCTGGGAAGAGGTGGGAGAAAGGCAGGAAGATTTTCTTTTTTAGCCATAACGGTCTAAATTTGGCATTTTTATTTATTTTTTAACACATGAGTATTCCTATATGCGCACACTCATATATATATATATATATACACACGTGTATGTGCGTATATATATATATGAATGTACGCATTCATATATATATATATAAAATATATACAGAATGTAATGCGGAGGAGATTTATCGGAAGGTTTCTGTGGGTGGTTGAATTTATTTCTGATACACCAGTCCATCAGCATGGGGTTTTGTTAGAAAGTGCTGGGTGGGTGGTTTTTTGGGTGGTTTTTTTTTTTTTTTTTTCTTTTCACGGATTTATGAAGTCCTTTAAAACATCTGTTCCGTCCTGATTCCGCAGTCCTTGAGCGGCTCAGGGAGAGAGAGAGAGAGAGAGAGAGAGAGAGATGTTCCTCGGTGGAAACGGCTGGCTGCGCAGGGTTTGGATGGAGATGCGTTTGATGAGCGTTAATAGCAGGGGTGGAGGAATGGGGAAGGGAGCAGAATCCCTTCTCGGAAAGGATGGGGAGAAGAAAATTCATCCCAGTGGTCCAGGCTTGATGCTGGTGGGGCACGAGATGCCGGCTTGAGAGACGCTGAAGCGCGGGAATGGAAGATCGGGATTTGGGATTGGGCTTTTTGAAGGATATCTCTAGGAGGTCAGGAAGAAATCAGCTTTTTACGCCTTTTCCTCCTATGAGCTGTTGGTTACAAAAGCGAGTGGGCTTTCAGCGTGCGCTGCGTAGGCTGGAGATAAACACTTTGATTCTTGACCTTTTTGACTCAAGAGTATTGAGGCCAGAGGTGGGCAAAGACCAGGATCTGGTATAGAGCCTCCCCAAGCCATCCCAAAAACCGGCGGCCAGCTTTCTAGTATTAAAAGAGCTCCAAAAAATAAGATAAAACACAGATTTGGACGAACCTGAGCACTACGGCGTTGGGGATCTTGGTCTGATTTTTGAGCCCTTGCTTTTCCGAGCTGAAGCGATGCGTAGGCGTAACTTCCATCCTATCAATAGGAGGGGCTGTGCCCATAAAAAATACGATAAAACACAGATTTGGAGGAACCTGAGCACTGCAGCGTTGGGGATCTTGGGCTGATTTTTCGAGTCCTTGCTTTTCCCAGCTGAAGCGATGCGTAGGCGTAACCCCCATCCTATCGATAGCGCCTGTATTAGCAGCTCGACTGCTTGCAAACGTACCCCTGCGCGGGCCACACGACACCGCCGTGGCACAAAGCAGGTGCCCGGAGGTGACATTGTGGGGGTTTCGCAGCGGCGGAGCCGCTTCTCCAACCTGACGCGGCCCCCGGGTTTTCCCCGGTGCCCCTGCTCTGATGGCTTTTCTGCCTGTTACTGAAATAACCTGTCAAGCTCAAGCTCATAATGAGCCATAAGTCAGATTCTCTCTGGTAGGTTGCCCTGGGTGTCTGTCACAATCTTTAGGGGTGACCCAATTATGATAATTGGCCAATCTTGCTAGTGGCGTTCGACAAGAATCGCCAAACAAAGGAGGAGGAATAAAAGCTCCTTGGAAATTCACAGAAAACCCAAATACAGTGCTTTTTTTAAGAAAAAAAAAAAAAAATCAGGGCCCCTCTTGGTATGAGGTGCCTTTAATATTAACCTTTCCAGTCTCCCTGCTCCGGTACCCGCAGAAAACAGCGAAATAAAACCCCAAATGCAGAGGATCACGTAGGTGGAGCATCAGTTACGCCGTCCCCTGGATCTCTAGCGACCCAGAGGTACAGCCGTTTGCTCAGCTTCATGCCCAAGACTGCGTTGAGAGCAATAGTTTCCCTCCCATCCAGTCAAAAGACCTTGATTTTGCAAGAATATCTCCGCTTATTCAGAGACGGACCCAAGCGGGGAGGGAAGAGGAGTGATTTCTTTTCCACCCAGCTGTGTACGACGTGTACCTTCGGTTAGTCAGGGCAAGATAAAGGGAATAAAGCCAATTTTAGCCCCGTCCTTGCTCCTTTCCGTCCCCCCACCACCCACCTCCTCTTTCCCCACGCACCGGCCTTGTGTAGTGCACTGGTATTATTTCTGCATCAGAATAATAATAATCCGGGGAGAACATACTGTTAGGGCTGCTGTGACCTCCTGCTCTGCTGGAACGCTGCTGGAATTGCAACTTGGCACCGATCTTTTTTAGTGAAGGATCGCTTCCGGCTAATCTATTATTTACAAAACACACTCAGATTCATTTTTTATGGGCTGTTTTGATAGGCTGCCATTTAAAAATTGGAAAGAAACGATGCACCTTTGGAAAGGTTGCTCTTGTTTCCTCTTGCTCTTTTTTTTTTTTTTTTTGAGGGGAGGGCATGTTTTGTTTTTTTTTTTTTCTCACCATTGCCATCCGACCAGTGAAAGGGAATTTCTTCGTATCGCAGATTGCCGGATTTTCCCCCGCGGTGCCGGGGACGGGGCCTCCTGTCGCGCCTCCGCCTTCCACGTCCCAACTGCCGGTGCTCGCTCCAACCCTCCGCGTATTCCTCTTGGCTTTTCCCCCCCTTGTGCTACACGGTTAGAAGCAGGAAAGTGGTGCATTTATTTTGCCTTTTGCACAGGAAGGCTGGGGAGGGAAGGGAGAGGAGGACCCCCCTGTTTCATACCCCCTGCCAAGTGATGCTCGGACTCTCCAGCTGTATCATCACCTGGTACCCGCTGCAGCCTCTTGGTTCCGGAGCGCTGGAAAGTCCTCACCGAGCAGGGGACACAAAACTCCCAAATATATCCAAGAATAAGAGAGTTTCTGCTGGCGGTGGGGTGGCGTGGGGGGGGCAGAGCCTTTTTGGGGGGGCCCGAGGCTTTTTTCTTGGGTGGCAGTGCTTCTCCCAGGTGTTTTATTGCCTTCACACTCCTCTACTCTTCCGTACGCCGTTTTATGGGGCCCCTTTCTGCCTAATGCGCATCCCATCCGGCATATATTAGCAGGAAGGGCATCGTTAGCAGGAAGAGCAGCGCCGAAAGAAACCAACCATGAATCTTCTCGGGCTCGGCGAATAGCACAGGAGGGATTAAATATGTTCGTCTTTACGGTCCGAAGGGAAGGGAAGAGGTTTCTCATCAGAGCCCGGCTGCCGCGTGTCCGCCGTGTGATGATGTAGCTATAATTAACCTCCTCCCCGACGGAGACTGAGCTGCTTTTCAATCACCCCGTGAGTTGCCCGGCGTGGGAAGGCAGCGTCTTGAGCAGGAAAAGCTTCATATCTGTTGATAAATAGAGGCCGTGATCTTCGGCAACCGGGTACTTGAATGCAGGGAGCGTCGGCAGACCTTGTGCTCATTTACATGAGCTGAAGTAGGTAGTGTTTTATGCCTGCCTTCATCCATGCGAATGGCAAGGAGATCCGTGTTTTTCCAGAGATAGATGGGAAATCGCTTAACTTTTCTGACATTTCCGAGCCGTCCCGAAGAGCTTTAGCTGTTGTTTTATTAAAAAACGGAGGATAGAGGTGGACAAACCACTTTCTGCCCACACCCATCCCCCCCACACCCCCCAAAAAAAGATCTGTTCATGCGGCTGTGTCGGGCTTTGGGTGGTGGATGATCTTCCATCAGGTGGGTTGGAGGGAGATGCGTGACGGGGAGCTGAGCAAGGCTTTGCAGCTCGGCGGAGGGTTCACGTGTAAAGCTGATCGATGACAGCTGGGTCCCCTGTGGGTGGGATAGGTGGATGCGGCGGGGTGTTGGTGCTGAAAAATGGGGTGAGGTGCCCCAAACCCCCTTGAGGAAGGTGGATTCTGTCCTCTGTTTTTTGGTTGAGGGAGGTGATTCTGCCCCTCTGCTCCGCTCTGGGGAGACCCCACCTGGAGTATTGTGTCCAGCTTTGGAGTCCCCAACAGCAGAAGGACACGGAGCTGTTGGAGCGGGGCCAGAGGAGGCCCCGGAGATGCTGGGAGGGCTGGAGCCCCTCTGCTGTGGGGACAGGCTGAGAGAGCTGGGGGGGTTCAGCCTGGAGAAGAGAAGGCTCCGGGGAGACCTTCCAGCCCCTTCCAGTCCCTCAAGGGGCTCCAGGAAAGCTGGGGAGGGACTCTGGAGCAGGGAGGGGAGCCATGGGACGAGGGGGAATGGCTTCAAACTGGAAGAGGGGAGATTTAGACTGTATATCAGGAAGAAATCCTTTGCTGTGAGGGTGGTGAGCCCCTGGCTCAGGTTGCCCAGAGAAGCTGTGGCTGCCCCATCCCTGGAGGGGTTCAAGGCCAGGTTGGATGGGGCTTGAGCAACCTGGGCTGGTGGGAGAAGTCCCTTCTTGGAACGAGATGATCTTTAAGGTCCCTTTAACCCCCAACCATTCCGTGATTCTATGGTTGTGGAGCGAGAAGGTGGTCGGGAAGGCAAGACGGAGTGACGTGCTGGTTGATGGGGGCTGGCAGGTCGGGCTGTTGGGCTCTATGTCCTTGGGGATGCTGCGATCCCAATTACCGGGTTAAGAGGCATCAAACTGAGCACGGTGGCTGAGGAGGAGTAAACCAGGCTCTGGGGAGGAGCACGTGAGTGAGGAGCATTAAACAGAACAAAACTGATAATGAATGCTGCTGTTATAGCACCTGTCACAACTGCTCAGGAGTTTAATACCGTGCAATTTCAGAAGAGAGAAACATCTTTCTGTGATGATTTCTTTCCTTTTTTTTTTTTTTTTTAAGAGGGAAAATATTTCGCGCCATCTTCTTCCATCTTTGCCTTTTTTTTTTATCCCTGTTGTAAAGGTGGGGAAGCTGAGGCAGCGTATTGCCCAGGCGGATGTGGGGGCGAGGGCTGGCCTAGGTCACTGCAGCTTCGCTCTGCGTCCTGCCCCGCACCTGTAAATCCTCGGGAAGGAGCTGTGCCATCGTATTTTGAGAAGTCCACGTTAGCCGCGACTTGCCGCGCAGTTAATATTTAGGTCAGCGGAATCTTAATTCCTTTTAAAATCATAATATTATCACTGTAATTGCGAATGTTTTCATTAAGCTCTCGCACTTGGGAGCCTGAAAGGGGTTTTGCTTCTCGCTCGGGTGTCCCGGCTGCTGAGCAATAGCAAGAAATATTTTGTCCCCCTTTGGGTCACCTCCAAAACCCGACCGTCCCTGTAGGAACCAGCTGTGCATCATCCTCCGGAGAGTCCTACAGCCCCGTACGGTGCCCAGGTGCCTTGGTAAATGCCTCCACAGCACTCAATCCCAATGCAATATGGATTATTTTCTTTTCCTTTAGCATCCGAACAGGGGCGAGGAGAGACGGGAGAGGTGTTGCCAGGCTGTCACTTCGCTGTCGCCTTTCTGCCGCGCTTTAAATTCACCGGCAGAGCGAATTAGCTTTCCTTAAGTGAGTTATTGTGTCTCAAAGTCAGGGCTCTGCTTCCCGAGAATAAAACAAAACTCTCCGGAGATCCGGTCTTAATACCACCCGCCTGGAAGTCCTGATAGGGGACTTAATGCCGAAATGAATATTCATCCTTTGCGGTGGGAATTGCGATCCCGCTCCCCATCCCTGGGGGGGAATTGCAGCCTTTTCCCGGAGGGGTGGCACGGTGACAGCTCGCTTTGGGCTGGGGAGCAGAGGAAGGGCCGTCTGTCCCCAGATATCCGTGTCCCAGGGCTGTTCATGCCAGCGGGATGTAGTCCTGATTTTCAGGCAGGGCTGGTGAGACGCCGATTTAGGTTGGGAGAGGGCAGACAAAGCGATGCCACCATCCCCGTAGACATCTTTAAAGTCTTAAAGAGCCAAGGCCGAAAGATAATGCCACGCTGCTGCTTCCATCCATCCATCCATCCATCCATCCATCCGTCCGTCCGTCCGTCTGCGGTACCTCTGTGAGCATCCTGGATGCGTCGCACCTTCGCACCAGGAGCGACCACCCCCCAAATCCCCGTGCTGCGCAGGAATTCGATCCTCCAACTGGAAAGACTTAAGGAGAGAACCGCGGGAACGAGAATCCCGGCTAGCAGAGCTCCTCGCAGCTTAGCTGTGTCCCTAGCTGGGGCTGGAGGAAGCTCTGCCAAGCCCCGCCGCAGCCCGCGGGAGATAGCTGGGCTTCGTTCTGCCTTATTTAAATAACATTTTTGTTTTCACAGCGGCTAATCTCTCCGATTCCCCTAACGTGTCGCCGCTCGGCGATATCCGCCGGGGATAATTGGGACGGTGCTGGGATGCGGGGGCATCTCCCACCCCTCGCCGGCGCCGGAGGATTTCAAGTGCAATTTTTTGGTGGGTTTTTTTTTTTGTTGTTGTTGTTGTCCTCGCCGCATCAACCCAGCAGTTTTTCCTCTCCAAAATCACAACCTGTGCATACTCTGCCCTAATCAAATGTATCAAGCCCCAATTTAGGAGCCTAGCTGCTGTCTGTTTATCGGGGAAATGGACTCAAAATTGGCCCCTTTAGTGGAAACCCGGCTCTCGCACAAGTGTTTGAATTAATGGCAGTGCCTGCTGCGAGCCGGCAAGTTGGGCATTTGATTCCAGTTACAGGAAATTGCCATAATTTCTGCTCCGCGCTCCTCTCAAGTGACACTAAGCATCTATCTTTTTTTTTTTTTTCCTCCTTTTTTTTTTTTCCCCCCCTCCCCTCCTTATTTATTTATTTTGGGAGAGGAGGACAGCATTGTACGTGGGGTACGCGAAGCAGCTGAGGAGTTGTCTTGTTAGCATGGCAACCCCCGCTTAGCAGCAGACCTTTTTTTGTGTGCTGCTGAAAAAAGGGGGAGAGAAGGGAGGTCTGGAGGAAGGAAAGGATGGTTCGGAGGAAGAAAAAAAGCCTGCAAAAATAAGATATTAAGGGCCGGTTTCGGAAACGGCACGGTTGGTGCGTGGCCGTTGGGTGCTGCCGTGCTTCTCAAGCTAGGAGAGCGAAGGGATAGGTAGCCCAGGAGGTGTCTGGTTGCTGGGGCTGGACCACTGAGGAGCAGCCGGGGTCCCTCGGGGGGCCATCCCCGCCGAGCATCCCCCCCCCGCTTCCCGGTCCCTCGGGAGCCCTCCTGCAAAGCAGCAAAGGGTGGCTTGAGCTCCTCGTCCCGCAGCCTTCTCCTTGGGTGACCTCCTGGAGAAGCAGCTCGCTGACGAGCATCTTTGCCGAGGGAGACCGGCTTCTTAATTTAGATGCCTGAATATGTAAATACCCCATAACACCCCCCGCCCCCCCCCGCGCTTCACGTGCTGTGGGTCTGAACTGTTTACTTCATCCATTCCTGAAGGTCATCATCCCCCTGGATGTTCAGTTGAGTTTTGGTGTTCTTTAATTATTTATTTTTTTTCCTCCTCCCCTTCCTCCTTTCCTGCTGGCAAAGTTTATTCGGGGAAACCGAGCAACCGGGGGCCCGGGGCTCCGCTCCTGCCTGTAAAACCGGGATAATACTGAAACCGAGGGATGCGAAGATGAATGCGGGGATGTTGGCGAAGCATTTGACGCTGTCAGGAGAAGCACCAGAGAAAGGCTGAGGGAGGAGGGTGAATAATTTTGTCTTTGGAGCAGGTTGCAACGGTGTAAAATAAATAAGGGCCGGAGCCAGCCGAGCGTTGCGGACCCGCGCGGAAGCGTTGGGAGGGGGATGCGCCAAGAGCTGTAATTAACGCCTGCCCTAACGGTCAAGCATCCGACCCCTCGTGCTTGGTCGCTCAGCGTGTCCTGGGGGTTTCCCCGTAATGCAGAGCGAAAGGATGAGCTGACATTTCTGGGCGCGGGATGGCTTTTTCGGGGTTGGACGAAAAGACGGAAGGGGGATCCCGCATCCCCCAGCGCGGTGGCAAAGGGGCTGCTGGCTTTGTCCTTTCTGGACGCCTCTCTCCGCAGGCCGGCTGCTCCCTCGAAGACCCAAACAAGAGAAGGGAGTTGCTTTCTCCATCCTTTTGCTGGAGAAAGCCGTGGTGCAGGATGGCTTACACCTGCTCAAGTTCGGATCCCTTTTATTTTTAAGCGGACCAGTCGTGCGTCGCTCCTTGGCAGAGCCGTAAATTTTCAGAGGCAGCCCGGCATGCGGCGGGCGGGAGGCGGATACGGGGAGAAGTGAGTGGTTTGGGTGTACAGAGGGGGACCAAGAGCTGTTGGCATCCTCTTCCAGGGAGAGAAGGGATGCAGGCGAGGTGGCCCGAAGCCCCCAGAGCGCTTTCTTGGGCCATTTGCGTAGGAAAATTGGACGAGGTGCTCCTCATTTCTCGCTGGAGGAATATTGTTTTAAGAAATGAGGGCGGTGTAGGACAAGCAAGTAAAACGCGGAGGAGTAGCGCCCACAGGTGCGTGCGGTGAAATCTGTAAATAAGGCTTCAAAAAAAAAAAAAAAAAAAAAGAAAGAAAGAAAAAGGCAGGATATGCAGCTGCAAAGACCCCGAATGGTACGTC
This sequence comes from Larus michahellis, assembly GCF_964199755.1. NCBI lineage: Eukaryota > Metazoa > Chordata > Aves > Charadriiformes > Laridae > Larus > Larus michahellis. The sequence continues at coordinate 3,350,182 of NC_133912.1, forward strand.
GGTGTTAGTGTCTGCCAGCAGCATCGCGTCCCAGCGGCAGCGGCTCAGACCTGCCGAGGTGGCTCAGGAAGGAGGAAAGCGGGACCTGATCCTCTTTTCCCCACGGGAAAACAGGGAAAAAGCCAGCACTGTGGTGAATGAAGAGTTTGGCGGCTGTGGGGGAAGAGCTGGTTTGTGGGTTTTGGGGGGGTCTGCTTGGTTTTCCAGCTGGTACGCAAGTACCGGTTGAGCCCTTTTGAGACATGCGGACGCCCCTTTCTGCTGGGATGACGTGCCCCCTCTTTGCTCCGGGGTGGGGGGGTCTGCCACCCATTCCGCACCCTTGCGTGGGTGCGTGCGTCTGTACAGGTGTGCTGCCAGCGGTTTCGCACCGCTAAACCCCGCGTTTACGCAGCCAGCGGTGCCGGGGCTAAATGCTGCCGTGCTCTTGGGAGGAGAAACCCAAGGGTATCGTTAACGCCTCGGCATCCATCGCCGGCAGGATGCCTAATTCGGGCCGTGCCCCCCCCCCCCAGGAGGAAGGTCACAGCTATCTCTTTCTGCCCCCCGCCTCGGCCAGCCAGCACCGTCCTATGATCCCGTCTGACCTTCTTAAAAGGGATCAACTGGGGAAAATGAAGAGATGAAGAGTAAAGGGAGGAGCTGGCAAGAGGGGAGGGGGGGGAGAGGAGGGAATGAAATTAGGAGCAGATATTAATAACCATGTTAAATATTTATCTGACCTCCTTTCACATGATCCTTTTTAATGGTGACCCAAAAAGCTGAGGCGCTAATATTCTCTCCGGCTCGCCTTTCTCTGTCAAAGGCTTCAGGTTTTGAGCAGGGGGGGAAAAAAAAAAAACAAAACCAACTTGTTTCTCACCCACCCTGGGAGGAGATTTTGGGCTTTGGGAGAGAATCGAGGGCTGGAAGGAGCCTCTATTAAGAAGTGATGATAGAGCTTGTGAGGGGGGAAAATGTCCTTTGGGGAAAGACAAGTGAAATAAATAATAATAATAATAAAAAAAAAAAAAAAGGGTGATGGGTCAAAGGGGTGGGGGCAAAAAGTGCCGGTATCTGTGGGCATGGCAGTGGATTTGCCTGGAAGCCACCAGCACCGTCGCACATCTCCCCACGGAGACGATTCTGGCTTCAGAGGGGGACCCCTGAGCCAAACCAGCCGATATCCCAACGCTTCCGTGGGTCTGGGGCTTCTCCATCTCTCCGGCCGATGCTGCTGGGGCACTTTTGCGCTCCCAACCCTATCCTGCAGTTGGGAATTCCTCAGGTCTCTGCTATCCCACTTAAAAAGGCAAAACCAGCCAAATTTCTTTGGAAAGGCAGCCTCTAATGAGGCATTTGCTGCAGAAACGGGCTCGAATCCTGTCGCTCTGCCTTGCCTCCATCCTTAACATCGCCCATTCTGACTGAAGGATTTGGTTGGTTTTTTTTTTTAATTTAATCTATTTATATATATTTTTTTAAGCACTGTTCTGGATGGCTCCGGGCATTTTGAGCTATTGCTCGGGGAAACATCACCGCCTTTAAAAGCCGGGCTTGGACCTCAAGGGCCGGGAAGCATCATCGGCTGGGTGAATTACGGGTGATGTACAAGTCACGAGTGAAGGTTTGGGAATTCCTGACCGGTTTTCCTTCCCCGTACCCGAAAGCCGGACTGTGGCGGAGGGCAGAAATGCGTGCTGTGGTCTGAGCAGTGCCGCCGGAGACGGGCGCGGAGCGCCGGGGCTTCCCTGGTGCCTGTGGTTAAGTTCTCCAAGGCAGGTCTGGGCTGGGGTGCAGGGGAAAACCAGCAGCGAGTGAGCGTAATGTTAACGCAGGGAGCTTTTTCCTGTTTTTCTGATGGCGTTTTTGCCGCTTTTCCGATGCCGATGCAGGAGCATCGTCCGCGCATCCGGACTGGTCCGTGTTTTCCATCCACTCGTCAGCTTGCCTTTTGCTGCTGAAGTGCCTGCTGTGCTTTGTCTCTTCTTTTGGTGGCTCAAAGCCCGTAAAAAGCCCTTGAGAGGCGACGTGAAAAATATCCTCGCGTGTTATCGTATTTGTCCTTTTAAAGGAGACTGAATTTGTTAGAAGCGGGACTGAATACAGCGGCGGGATTAGGAAAAAAATCCCACCACCACCAGCCCCCTGGGATGACGCCCTTTCAGGTGGCTTGACTGGATCCTCTGAGATGTAATTTGTGTTTTTCAATTTAAGCATCAATTAAGCAGCAGCATCGCCTCCCTGGGCCTCAGTTTCCCCTGTGCTGACGGCACTTACCCAGCTCTGTAAAAGACATCTGAGATTTAAACCTGCTGAGTCTTTCTCTCGCTCCAACAGCCTGCCGCCTGGGGAAGCGACAAGCATTTTTAGTAGGACACCACTTTTTTTTTTTTGGGGGGGGGGGGTGTTAAATGAATGGATTTAGGGATAAAAAGTGGCATTGGAGTCCAGCGTAGCGCAGGACTGTATTTTTTCCAGCAGGATGGCTGTTTCCAGGAGCAGCAGTGTACCTTTTACAATTAATTGCATTTATTTTCAAGGGGGGGGGGGGTTGGGGGGTGGGGGGGTGGAAAAACCACCATGGTTTTTGCCTTCCTGAGCGTGTCCTGGATGGGGAGCGCTGCTGAGTGTCTTTTGCGAAGTCCCTATCGCCGCCGCCAGCAAAACAGAAACGCGTTTAATCTTACTAAATGTAATCTTGTTGTAGAACAGGAAATTCTCCGCTGGTCAGAGAGGATATTAAGATGTCTGCTCTGAAAAGTGCTTGAAATTATCATCATTAATCTGGAAATGATTATTGCTCTAGTTCAAGCTGAGTAACGTGAAAAATAAAGTTAACCTGAAGTGTATATGGTGAAAAGTAAATTGGATTTTTAAAAAGCCCTTGTTTTCCTAATGGAAGATAAGATTAATAGCATGGCTCAGGAATTTAAAAAAAAAAAAAAAAAAAACAAAAAACCCAACCAAAAAACAAGCGCAGATTTCCCAAATTTAAAAGCAACTGGTGTTTAAGATGTGCGGAAACCTCTCAGTCGGGGAGATGTGTGTCTGCTCCTCTCCCAGCACCCACTCTGGGAAGATCACGTCTCCGTAAATTGCCTTGAGAGCACCCCAAATCACTGATCACCCCGAAAATAACCGTGGTCACCCAGATACAACAGTTCTTGCCTTTCCTTAAAGTGGGTTTATTTTAGTGCGGGTAATAAGCCCGTTCTCCGGCTCAGGTAAATGTCGTGATGTTTTAACCCACGGGACCAGGGGAAGGGGCTGTTGCAAGGGGACGTGGGCAGTTACCCGCCGTCTTTTTTGCAACCCCCGAGCTCGTCGCGATGTGGAAGCATCAACGTTAAGAGTCTCTCCTCTTTTGCGTCTCGGGTTCGGCGTGTTGCAAGGCTGGACAGGAGGTGGCAGCTGGCGGTTGGGCTCAGGCCGAGGGGGTGGTGGGTGCAGATGTGTCAGAAATGGCCTGCAGGCGCTTGATTTTTATGTTAAATTAGCGTAAGAGGGGACCCGAGCCTCTCTGACCGGCAAAGCCACGTTGTCCAGGTCTGACCTCCAACAGAGGGGTGCAAATGCTGGGAATTCCCGTCTGTGGAGCTGGGGCTTCCCCCACAACCTCTCTCGGAAGGTTTCTGGCATTAATATAGCCTTCCTCGCTATGGTCTGTGACCGGTTTTGGGTTATGGATGTGTCCTCACGTTTGAGCTAGAGCTGCAGTGTTGTCCATGCAATGGGAGCCTTAGTTGACTCCTATTTCGGAGCTGAGCCAGCGCCGAGCAGATGGAGAAAGCCACATGCTGAAAAGGAGGGCTTTGGGAGGAAGGTTGGGGTTTTTTTGCCTTGTGTTTCGAACAGAGAGATTTGAGATAATCTCTGATGTTCCCCGCTCGCTGTCACTCCTGTCTCGAGTTTGTTGCTGTGAACTCTCCCTGGTTTATTTTTTCCCAGCTTTTGCTCCGATTTGGATCTGAGAGAGCCGTCTCCCTTACTGACACCCGCTGATCTCTGATAGCACCACAGTAATAAATCCTGGCTTTCTTTTGCCTCCTTGATCCCCGTTGATGCTCCTGTCTTGCATGGCCCTGATTCCCAGGTCCATGGGGCCGGCAGACTCTTGTCCCCACGCGTGCCCCAAAGCCTTTGTTTGCATTGACGGAAGGTTAATGCCGATGGGGTTTCACAACTTTTTGATTTATTGTCTTTCGGCATTCATCACTCTTTTCTTTAAATTAAAACTCCCTCCAGATGGGGTCTCTGACACAGATTTATTGATCTGCAATAAAACCTCCCTCATAACCTGTACGGCTGCCCATTCATCTTGCGGTGAAGGAGGGGTCGTTTCTCTGTGGATGTCCCAAGAATGAAAGCGAGCTGCTAACTTCTTCCCCCCGTCTTCTGCTTGTCTGTTTTCCCCCACCGTTTCCATGCCTCATCTCAGGTCGTTTACAAGGCACTAGATGGGAACAACATCATCTCTGAGCTAACCCTCGTGCCCCGTCTATCTTCAGGTGCCCAGAAGGTGACGTAGTGGCAGGAAGACCAGCTGGAAGGTCCCAAGTGATGGTACAAGCCATAGGCAGTCTATTTTAGATACTGCAAGTCCTAATGAGGCTTCTGTCTCCAACTGTCACGGGGATATGCAGAGGGGAGGGCGTAATGGCAATAAATTGTGGCTTCTCTGGTGCAAGAAACAGCAATAATAAGACGCTGCAAGAAATTCTAGCGACTTATCGTTGGCTGGAAGCTGTAACGATCTCTTTTTTTGTGACTTCGTGGATTGGCTTGTGGTTTTTTTCACGAACAGCTCAATTTCCGAACCTAGGAGGAACCCCTCTGAACGTGTTGTCTTTGGTGGTGATGTGATTTTCCCCAAGTTTGGTTTTTTTTTTTTTTTCAGTGATGTGATCACATCTTCCAGAACGGTTTCAATTTTGGGCCAGGGTTAGTAGCAAGATCAGTTGTTCTGTGAGAAGCGTCATTTTCCGATGACAAAAATCCAAGTGTGTGTACGTGATACAAAACGTGATGTGGAAATATTGAGTTTCTGCAGTTTGAGGCAGATTGATGAAAAATAAGTCCCCAGAACAGACACTAACGTCTAGACTTGCCCAACTAAATTCTTCTTCCTGGGTTTCACATCGTAGAAAGATGAAAATTAAGCAAGCCAAAATTTCAGCAGCCGGAAGCCAACGCCTCTAACTTGCATTTGTGGTTTGAAGCCTGGTCCCTGGCTTGATAGACCTGATATTTAACATCATCAGGAATCGCGCAGTGTCACTCGCTCTTCGGGAAGCAAATGGGATTAAGGAAGGATCAGTCGTTCTGACAATTGAGACAGGGGTTTTTTTTTTTAGGTGCCTCAAAGCACAATGCTGCGTGAAGCGGGATTATGGTATGTCTGACCAAAGTCACTTTGACACATTGAATGTACGTAAAGATGACTACTACATGTGTAAGTCTGTCAGACGTTGGCTGTTGTTACGCTTTGGGCTGGGCTGGCCACTAAAATGAACCAGGGCAACAGCTGTGCATGCAAAGGTTGACTTTGGGTAACCACGTTGATCCACCTACATCCATCCAGGTCACAGTCGTTCCCAAGAATGTCTCTTTCGATGCTTTACCTAAACTCCAGAGATGGTCCAAGCTGTGCCAACGGCTATTTTGAAGGACGTAGGGGCAGGTGGAGCTGCAGGAGGTACGCACATGCCGGCAGAGGTGTGAATGGATGGATGAGGTGGCCCAGAAATGGTAGATGAGAAAGACCCAAGAGCTGCATGGGGGGGTGAGAGCTGCCCATGGAGAACTCAGGAAGAGTTTGCCGGCCTGGGTGGGGGGGATCAGGGGAGAGTGGGCGAGTGTTGAGTCAGAAGGGGGGAAGGTATCCTCATTTATCACCATAATCAGGAAGCCAGGCTGAGAAGGTTTTAATCACCGTGCACGGAGCTGGAATGCAGAGCAAGTTTATGGTTTACAGTGAGCGGACTGACACAGCTGATTGATGTCAAATATGTCATGATGTATATTGTAAAGCCAGGAGATTTAATGGTGTAACTCCATGGTAGTCTTGGAAGTGAGGCGCTGCAGAGCAGGGAGTGATGGATGGGCTCATTTACATGTAAAATTGCCGATGGCATTGACAGCGCTGGTATGCGGAGGGAAGATAAGAGGCAGACAGTGAGATTCACTCTGACCCTGGTATTGAAATATTAAAATACAGCTGTAGGATCATCTGGACTTTGCAAACGGAATGTATGTCCGTGTGCATCTGAGCGTCTACATACGCTTGTGCTCATGGTTATAATTAAGTGCACGGTATGCGAAGTCGGCGGCTCCGTGGAGTATTATCAACTCTTGGCTCGAGCAAAACTAGTTTGCGTTGCTCCTCCATCCTCGGGGAGACGAGCTCCCAGTGAATCCAGTTATTCCTGAGCTTTGCTGCCCATGCTTTTTTGGGGGAGGGGGGGTGGCGTTGCAGAGCAGAGGCAGCTGGGTTCCTGCTGGCCACCAGGCTCGCAAGAGCTTGCTCCAGGAAAGCACAGGCTGGTAGCCTGGGGCCGGTAGCATGTCCCACGGCACAAGGCTGAGTTTCCAGCACCATTAACCCAGATTTCAGCATATTCCCAGAGCCGCCGCTACGTGTCGGGAGCAGGGCTGGCCTAGAAGCAGCTCAGGATCTCCCTTCTCCTTTTTGGTAGATTTAAAGGGAGGGCAGGGGAGGAAAAAAAAAAAAAAAAAAAGAGAGAGAAAAAAAGGAAAATTTTGGCTGCTGAGGTGATACAAACTGAATGTGGCAGAGCAGAGAGCCTGGCCTAAATAAACTGTCAAAGGATGTTTTGTTTTCATTATGCCTGCTTGCAAGCCCTTAAAATTCCCGGTTGCGCTCTGTAACGTGCTCCTTGACTTCTTCCTTACGGATAATGTCGCTAAGATTCGGCGAGCTGCTTGTAAGGAGCCCAGGGAGGGTCATTAGGAGAAGCTTCTGGGTGCGAATGCGTCGCTGCCGGAAAGCCTGGGAGGGGTTGCAGGAATCCGAGAGGTTGAAGACATGTGTTTAGGATGGTTTTAATAAGGATTTAACTCTCCTTCGAACCTCTCCGGCTAAAAGCCTATCTGCTGGCCCCCAGCTTGGGCAGCAGACCTGTCTCTGCAAATGACTCCACTGAAGCTGACGGACTCGCCCCTGGGATAAGTCATCCCGGTTATCTCCCGCAGAAATGTTGAGGGTTTAGAAGGGAAGAGGAAATCTTCCTCTGCGGCTGCTCAGGCTGGCTTGGGGAAGGAGCCGGGAGCAGCCCGGCCAGGGGACGGGTGGGAAAGAGGAGGTTATAAAAGGTCCTCGCTCCCTAATGAGGGTTACTTACACGGCATTTACCTTCATCCGCTCGGTCCCTGCTGCCTTTGATCCCCTCCCTCATCTCAGCCTGCTTGACAGTCAGCGGAAGGGCCTAAATTGGGATGTTTTTTCAGAGGCAGGTTGACTAAGCACCAACTGAGCTGACCCTGATATAAACGCTTAAGAGGCTTTGCAGGGGATTAAGTGACTGTATTTTAATCTTGCCGCCTTCGTCGGGGATGTGTCGCGGGTCCCAGCACGCTGCCCGGGGCTGCGGGTTCACTCTCCATCCCTGTCCCTGACCGCTGATGCTCCCGGGACAGATGGACCGAGCATTTCCAGGAATTAACTTGAATTGCTCTTTTCTTTAATGAAAAGCCTTATATTAAAACCATCCTTGCAAAGGACTTTTTTTTTTTTTTTTTTTTTTTTTAAATTTTCTTAAATTTATGAGCTGCTCTGTCGTCTTCGGAGACAATGTATAAATTATAGAATAGCCGTATATCTGAGCCAGAGTTGGAGGCGCAGGGTGCTCTGTCAGGGAGAGCAGTCGTGGGGGTGAGGGGAAAAAGGATTTAGAGACTTTTTGACTTCCTGAGCTCATTTTGGTTCTGATCCCAAATCCTTGGAAGATGGTGCGAAACCCATTTTCCCATTAACTCTCGCAGGCTCCGGCGGAGAGAGACCTTTTCTGAGCAGAAATAGGGATTGTAATGCCAGATCAGCGCAGTGTCCTATCTCTAAAAGCTGCCAGTGGCAGATGCTCCGGGGAAAAAAAGTAATAGAGAGTTACGCCGGAGTAATAAATTTTATCTGGGAAGCTGTGATGGGGGCTGTGGAAACAATTACGCCAAACCAGTCCTTGCCCAGATGGGCTCCTGAGATAAAACGGAGGGTCACCGGTGTTTGAAATGCTGTCGCCTGCGGGAGAACCGAAAGGGTCGTCTCTGTCCCCGTGTTAGCCCCAAGCATTAAGAAATGACAAGGGAATAGAGAAGCGTTGATGCTGGTTTGTTATTTTCTGGCAATTCCCCTGCGTGGCTCCTTGAGTCTGTCTCCAGGGAAGGAGCTTTGGTAAAATCGCTGGAAGTGATTCGTATACAGCATCAGGCCTGAAAAATAGAGATTTTTTGAGAATTTTAGGGTCTGCAGGGGGGGTGTCTCAAGCACGGTTGCTTGCAGGAGCTCTGTAGCATCTCCTCGCTCTCTCCTGTACGTTCCTCCAGGGTTTCGTGTGGTACAAAATACTGGGATGCACTCGGGGCTGCCCCAATCCCCATGGATGCGCTGGCATCGCGGCTGCAATTTGCTCGGTTTTAGAGAGTCTAATTGCGTCAAAGCCACTTTGGAGAGCCCCGTGTCCCCTCTCTGCAGCCGGCATCCCAGCTCATGGCTGGTAGAGGTCTTCCCAGCTGGCTCAGCCATTCTGCAACGCTCTCCTGGTGCCCACCAGGAATGGTTGTGTTTCTCTGTCTTGACCTCGGCTCGTGGCACGTTAGCTGCCAGAGCAGCCCTTGTTAGAAAAAGAGACTGATGGGTTTTTAATTGTCTTTTGGTGGAAGCCAGTAAGCCTGTCTCGATTTATCCCCATAGAAAATGGTGAGAGATGGAGTTTCTGAAGTTTTTCAGTGAATCAACCCAGCAGAGGTATTTAGGGGAGACCTGGTACCGCTGCTTGATGGCTATGTGTTTGCGAGGCTACCAGTCCAGCATCTCTGCTCCTGCAGGGCAAGGAGGATGCCCGGGGGCTGGAGCATTTCTGCCCCTCTGCTCTGGTCTGGTGAGACCCTACCAGGAGCACTGTGTCCAGATCTGGGGCCACCAACAGCAGAAGGACACAGAGCTGTTGGAGCGGGGCCAGAGGAGGCCCCGGAGATGCTGGGAGGGCTGGAGCCCCTCTGCTGGGAGGACAGGCTGAGAGAGCTGGGGGGGTTCAGCCTGGAGAAGAGAAGGCTCCGGGGAGACCTTCCAGCCCCTTCCAGTCCCTCAAGGGGCTCCAGGAAAGCTGGGGAGGGACTCTGGAGCAGGGAGGGGAGCCATGGGATGAGGGGGAATAGCTTTACACTGCAAGAGGGGGGATTTAGACTGTGTATCAGGAAGAAATTTTTCACTCTGAGCGTGGTGAGCCCCTGGCCCAGGTTGCCCAGAGAAGCTGTGGCTGCCCCATCCCTGGAGGGGTTCAAGGCCAGGTTGGACGGGGCTTGGAGTAACCTGGGCTGGTGGGAGGTGTCCCTGCTCATTGCAGGGTAGGTTGGACTAGAGGACCTTTAAAAGTCCTTTCCAACCCAAACTATTCTATGATCCTATGCTCACCCCTCGTTGGGGTTTGCTCCAGCCTTGTGCCATTGCGTTTCGGTAGGTTGCATTAAAGATGTCACCATTTAACCATCCTTTGGGTGCTGGTGCCCTTCGGCAGCATCTGGTGAGAGGGAAGGGTGGGTATCCCAAGCGTGCAGCAACCCCTCCACCTCTCCCCTAGGAAATCTCCCCCCAACAAGGGTCTCAGTCCCCGCCCAAGCTTCATCTCAGCTCCCCTTTTTCCCTTCGCCACGTCCTGGTGGCAGCCAGCGGCCCCGCCATCCCTTACCCGTGAAGTTAAGGCTACTTTTTGTTTGTTTATTTTAATTATCATCTTTCTCCCTGGCTCGGCGCTCCCGCAAGGGAGACGGCGTCTGTGTTAATGGGATTATGCGTGCTGTTTGCTGATGTGTACGTGTTTGCCACTTCCTCTCCCTTTGAATTTCACCCAGATAATTGATTTCTGTCTCTTCCTTGGCACTTGCTTTTGCGGCGCGGGGTGTTATTAGTCCCCTTTTGTTTCATTGCTGAGCGACAAAGCCTTTACAAGGCAGCCCGAGCAAAAACAATTGTTGAATCTCTCGTTTTCCTTATTAAATAACAGGGGATTGCGGGCGGCTTGAAGCCCACGGAGAGGTGTAATAACATCAGCGATGGCTTGGGAGCAAAGTGGCTCCTTCCCACAGCAAGAGGTTGGGTGGGTTATCCAGGTCTCCGTTGCTGGTCATCCACCCAGGTTGACTCTGGTCGTCTCCTGCCCATCCGTTTATCCCAAGATGCTGGGAGCTGAGGGACCAAATCCTTCCCCGTTTCGCACGTGGGGAGCCAAGGGTGGGCTGAAATTTGTGACATGGACCCTTTGGTGGCGTGGACCCCCTTTCTGCCATGGCTGGTTGGAGGTGATGATGGAAGGTGGTTGGTTCTTCTTAAGCTGGGACGTGCTGATTTAGGGAGACCAGCCTTTTCAGGAGAAAAGAGTGCTTGAGCAGAACTAACAAATACAGGGAAAATAAATGCATTTTGCAAAATATAGATTTTTTTTTTTTTTTTTTTTTTTTTAAGGAAAAAAGTGATTTATCTGGCTCAAAATAAAAAATTGAGGCGTAGCGGAATTTTTCGTTTAGTTAATAGACAAAAATGGTTGAAATGTAAAGATCGTGTTGACTTTGGTCTGATTTTCTCTTGAGTTTAAATCATTTGAGAACTTTGGCTTGTGAATTTTTAGGGCTTCTCCCCCTCCCCCCCCCCCCCGCCGCTTCCCTTCGCAGCAAAGGGCAAAATTTTTATAGAGCAGGAACAGTTATTTTCTGCCCGGCTTTTTTCAGACTGCGGAGATTTCCAGAAGAACATCCTGTCTAATGTCACACAAGCACTCTGCGCATCGGGGAGAAATTCAGTTGTTGAGCTAAAGAGTAGCTCGATTCCATGGAAAATCAATACAAATGAGTCTTAACTAGCTAGATTCCCCCTTGCTCCAGCGTCCGGGCAGGAGTAGGACGTGCTCCCCCAAACCACAGCAAACTGCCTCTGCCCTTCTGGCTCTTGGCTTTGTTTTCTTCTATTTGCATAGTTTCGCGGCTTATTTTCTCTTCCCGTTGTCTTTTCTCTTTTCCCTACTTTTCATTTAATTTCTCTTCTCTCGCTGCCTGTTTTCTGTTTGGTTTCTGCTTTTTGCTTCCCTCCCTCGCTAGCCTAGAATGTGGCATGAATGAGTGATTTCTAGAAGGAATAAAATTGTTTAAGGAGGAAAAAAATGCAACAACATTTTCTGTGCATCACTGTGTAAAATGTACAATAATAAAGCAGAACCACACTAAATGAATTACGGTAAAAAACCCAAATTACCAACATGTCAAATACTATTAGCGCTCAGATTTGTAGAAAGAATGTATGCACAGGGGAAGCTTTTCTTACTTTATTTTATTTTCCCTGCTCCCTTTGTAAAGCAAATGCCAGCCACTCATAACAGCTGGTTTTGGTGCCTTGAATGAATAACTGATAAAAAGAAGAAAAGCAAGACACGTTCCCCAGAACCATTTTTCATGATGTCAGGGTATCAAGGTAATGTGTTACTTTTTGCAGGAACTTCAGATGTGTTCCTATATGTGAGCGAAAGTCTCATTTCCGTTGACGGGATTAATGATCGCTTATTCCAGTGGAGAAGGGAGATGGAAGAGAATCAAAACTAAGAGGGCCGAGAAAGAGAAATTTTGTCTAGGCGTTGATTTGCTGGTGTGGGCTAGCAAATCAAAAAAAGGACTGCTTTAATAAGATGGCTTTCCAAGGGACCGGGTGTCTTGTAGCATCCTCAAGGACTGTGCTTGTTGCTGGTGGAGTTTGCAATTAGTTGGGTGGCCTTGGCTATCATTGGAGGAGGCCACCGTGGCCCGTTCACGTTTGATAGTCCCAACAGCTGAGTTAAGAGCACCTTAGATAAGGTGGCTATTGTCCTCGTCCAAAGCATTTTTTATTTTATTAAGACTATTACTGCTCTTGGAATTATTACCGTTATTTCTACTTGTATGGTTGAGTTTGGAAGGATGACAAGTTCAGCTGAGAGATGAGATTCGTTTGGGTTTGGCCAACGAAACCGCATGGCCGCGTTGTCAATGTTTGTGCCTGGGTGAGCTCTCTGAAGAACAAAAGGATGGAGCATGACTCGGTCCCTCTTTCGTCGAAGCTGCTCCCTTTTGCATGAATAAATATTTGTTGGGCCAGCAGAGATTTTATAGCCCATCAGCTAGGGCACTCAGCCGGGATGGAGGAGATGTGTGCTCAGGTCCCTGTTCCAATGCGTATTTAATTATTTATCCGCAGCAGAATGGCTCAGAGAAGAGATGGAGAGAAAGAGCCAGAGGCCAAGTCTGTAGCCTGATAGCTGAGATATTTAGTTGCCAAGAGAGGCTGTGATTTTTTTATTACTGCGGATAACTGGCTTTTTGAGGGTTCAAGTGGGTTTTCTGCTCTAGCTCTGAGCAGGAAGATTATAGTGGATTTTAGAGATTGCTCCTGATAAATTGGGCCGGTTTGGGGTGGGGTGGCAGGGGGTTGTTCGTATTTCTCTATATGGAAATTTTCCAAGGTCTAGGGAAGGTGGTAGTTCTTTGAAATGTCCAGCTTTTTCTAGGGTTATCCCAAGGGTTATCCCAACTCTTTCCCTTCACGTATTACCATTGAATCTCCATGCTCTCTTGCTCCTCAGATATCTTCCACCGGTTTTCCTTCTCAAAGGACAACTTGTCCAACCCATATTATGTCTGTCCAGGCTAACGTACACCCTGTCTCCCAACCAGCACTGCAGAAGAGGGCATGCTCGGTGCAGGGATACCGGGGCATTTCTTTGAAGACCTCTTCTCTTAGCTCAGCAGCTACAGCTGCCACAAAGTTCTGCTGAGGTAGCTGCCAAGCCATGTGTGTCCTGGACCAAAGGTCTGGGAAGAGGTCACTTTATTCTAGAGAGAGGCATTGAGTTTAAAGTGAGTTAATTAGCAGCTGAATTAAAATGAAAGGAGAAATTCTAGTCTAATAAACGCATGACTTGTAGAGGTTTCTTCCATCCGTGCTTTTCCAGAAGGGCTTCGGAGATGTTGTGTAGCTTATAATGAAGACACACTCTGAAGTCCGCGGGCGTCCAGCAGTCAGGCTCTCATCCTTTGCTATTAAGTGGGGAAAAAAAAAGGTCACCCTTTCTGACCTTCCACGGGGCAGAACTTGCACCAAAGGAAAGCTGAAGCTCCTTGACAGAAAGGCTGTGAAGCAAATTAAACAATACAAAGTATTTGCCGTTCCTTTGAGGCTCGTTCATTACCGATTTGCAAAATTACGCTGCTCCCCCTCCAAAAAAAAAAAAAAAAAAATCTGGGATACTTTTAAATAATTACCCAAATCAAAACAATTGACTGGACTAGAAAATGCTTTAGCAAACACATTAGTTAGGCATCTTCCTATTAGTCAGTGGTTAATAAGAAATAATGCATTAATTGTGCAGGTAGTAATGGTGGGTTCCAGCCTTCCCAAGTCTGTGAGTGGATTCAGTAAGGGAATGAAAATAGCTTTAAGGTGCAGGCTTTATCTAAATGTGGAGGAAGTTTAGGCTCAACTTTGGAACCTGCCCCTGCTTTGTGTGGGGGACTAAACCAGGTGATCTCCAGAGAGCTCTTCTGACCTAAATGATGCCCCTGTGGGAGACGTTCTTCGTGCCCTCGTCATGTTGCTTGGGGTTTTTTTCCTTCAGAGGCAGTGGAAGGAAGCCTGAGCAGCCGTGCAAAGTTCATCTTTATTATTAACGCACTGTGATTTCCTCTCTTTAAGTGCTGGACTCCTGAGGAGTGCCAGAATGAAAGCATTGAGATGGTCAATGAGAGCCAGAGCAGCGTCCTAGCCAAGGCATGGGCACCGCTTCCCAAGGACAATGTCCTTGATGGCTGGGCAGCCCAAGAGGTGACGGTGACTTTATCCAGTCACCTTTGTCTTGTTGTATCAGACGGCCCCAGTGTACGAACGCGTGTTCCTGCCGGGGTGCTCACAATGGAGGAAGCTTGAGGGAAGGCCATGTGTACAGTGCCGCATTTTATATTAAACAAAAATAAATTCCCTCTAACGTGAGTTTTTCAGACAGGTTGTCCTAATATATTAACTTCTGTCTGTGTTTTGAATAGTCAATTTCACGGTGAAATGAGTTCTTAATAATATATTTACCACCTGGGAGAAATCTCCCAGCCATCTGGAAAGGAGTGGGGATTTAGTGCCTCCAAATGGAGATTGGTTTTTTATTTATTTATTTCGCCCATGTTTCCCCCCGGCTCCCCGCCAGGCGGGACCCAGAGGATGCTTTGGGTCCTAGCTGACCGTTGCAGGAGGTTTGGGAGGTCTTTTGCCCCATCTCTTACTGATGTGGAGGTGTCAAGAAGCACATGGAGGTTCCCAGGGTGAGACTGGTGACGAGGACACGGGGACGTGTCTCCTTCATCAACCCCAGGCTAAGGACAGCTTCTGTCCTGGGCTCTGAGGGGGCTGCTTGGGAGGAAGAGAAGTTTTGCTTGTAGACGCTGGCAAAGCCTTACTCTTTCGATGGAGATGTCAGTGATACATGAGCTAAACCCAGGCTGGTTTGTGTAATACATCTTTGGAACTCCAGTAGAATGGAAGCCAGATGCAAACCAAGCTATCCCTTGATTACGTGGGGGAAATGGTAAATTCATCATCACTTGAAGTCTTTTAAGCAAGACTGATTGTCCGGCTAAAAGCTATCCGTTGCATCAGCAAGAAGTTATCAGGTTTGATAGTGTTTGCCTGAGCGCAAGGGACTAATCCTTCTGTTTGCTACAGGGTGAAATTGGGTGGCCTGGCATCTTCAGGCTGTCAGGTTTGATTGTCTCTTCTGGGCCTTTGGCATTGTGGATTGATGGAAACTCATCATGGCCTTTCTCTTTTGTCCTTACGTAGCTTCCCTATGTGCTAAAACCTCATCTTTTATATCGCTGGAGTATGAAATTCCCACATGCCTCCGTGTCCACCCGACGCGAGTTCCCTGCGGGGAAGGAGGAGTGTGGTGGCTCCAGGGCTTGAGAAGCGTTCGTTTTGTTTGCCAAAGGGACAGCATTAGCATATCCTCATCCTCTGCTTTAATACTCCGCACAGGTCGCTCGTGTGACATTAAAGGAGACTCCTTGCTGGGGGGGTTTTGCACATCCCACGCGTGGTGCTATCAGAATTTCTCAGGACGCGTTTGCTCGTGTCGTTGCCGGGGGTGGGGGGGAAAGCGTAGCAGCCCTCCTGTCTAAATAATCTCTTTGCTGTTTTAATAATCTGTGCCGCGGAAATGTGTGTAATCTGGTGAATTTGAACTGCCCAAAGTCCCGTTGGGAACGGTGGGAAAGCCCAGGATATAAGGGTCTAAAGGGGTGGGGGGCAGGAGGGTTAGCACAAACCCATCTCCCCATCGTACCTGCTCGCACGGTCTCTAACGCCGTTGTATATGCAAGCTAATGTCATGTGGGTTGCCCTCCCCAAATTTCGTACATCTCCTTTGCGTTTTTCCCTGGGCTAAATGAGGAAAGCAGGTCTCAACCTACCATTTTCCGCTGCTTCGCTCGCCCCTTTGCCGGCTGTAAAAGGCTGGGGGGGGGCGGGGGGAGAAGGGTTGAAGGTCCCCTTTGAGTGAGGTTGAAAGCAAGAAGGTTGTGTTTGTCCGAACCATTTATCCCATTTATTTCAGCCGTACGTGGCAGGGCGTCCACCCCTTTGAACTCCGCGGTCTCTAATTCGGTGCAGACACCTGGCTGCTCCCGAAACGATATATGGGAGGGAGTCGGGGGGGGGCAAAAAAAAAAAAAAAAAGAAGGGAGCCCTGTTAGGAGCTGCGTCGCACAACAGGTTGTGCCAAACCCCTTGGATTTAGCTCTCCTTGAACTTGAAGTTGGCAATAATTGAAGACCAGATTTTGCAGCTGCTGTTCTGACATGATATTGCTGCCGGGTGTTATGAAAACCACTAGAGCTGGAAACCAGCGCTATAGACTCTTCTTGGGGTTTTAGCTTTCAAACACGTGAAGCATCAATCTCTCGCTAGCGGCTCATGAGCTATCAGCTCCCACAATCAAGTGGAAAAGAGTATTTCAAAAGTGCTTAGTTACTGGAACAGTACAAATGCTTTCTGGACCAGTAAATGCTTCCGTGTAGCGGTGCCGGACCATGATTAGGAAGATAAAAATCTGGTCCCTGAGAGAGCACGCTGCCTGGCCGCTGCTATTGCGGAAATGTCAACACAAACAGGAGGATGAGGGAGGATGCAGGGCCTCCGGGGTCAGTTAACTCGCCCTGGGGGGCTGCTTCCAGCTGTGTCGGGGCATGTCTTGATTTTTATTCTCCCTAGGGGCAAAATTACTCTTTTTTTTTTTTTTTTTTCTGGATCTTTTAATACAGAATATTTGTTCTTGAATCTATGAATGGGCTGATTCCACGGCCGTCATCGTAAGGATTTATTGTCGAGGCTTGGGGTCCTTCAGGCTATACCTGACACTTCTAGGAGACGTTGATGATCTTTGGAGGCCTCGCCTCGAGACATACTCTTGCGTCTAGCTAGAAAGCGTGGAAACTTTAGTACTCCCTATTCGATGTTGCCATCATCGTCATCGCTGGGCTATGTTAATTGATAGAGTGAGCGTGAGCCACATACTTGAGCGTGAAGACGGCGTCGGTGTGGCTTGAGCTATGGCCCAGCTCTACCTGCCCGGCTTCCCAAAATCCGCTATACATCCCGACATTGAGTAAGCGTTGCTGCAAGCGTTGCCTTCCTATACTTCAGCGCGTCTCAGACGCTTGGCGGGCGATGTTGCCGTTGAAACGCCCAGTTCCGCCATGCAGCCGCCGTGATTTTTAGCCGTTAGAATGAGAATCGTGGGCTTGAACCCCCCAGGGTGATGTTTTGGGGAGTGAGGGTTGCTGCTGCTGCCATCTGTTTTGACGGGAGCTGGGTAGCGCCGGGGCCTTTTGAACGTCGCCTTCGGTACGTATGGGGAAGACCCACGATTTATTCCGTTGCTGGCTCTTTGGGGTCTGGGCTATTACCTTGCATACCTGCAGTGTTCAAATCAACTTGTAGCCTTTTGCTTTTAGAAGTTTGGGGGCTGCAGCTCGGGCAAAGAGAGCCTTTGCCGGCAGGCGAGCGATGGTGTAGGGCTGGATTCAGTGGAAGGAGCGAGCGAAACTCCTCTGGGGACCCATTTCCTCCCAGCAGTTTGGAATCCACGGCAAGATTGTCTCAACCTTGTCCCTAAAATGACACCACCCCCACCCCCCTGCCCCCGATCGCTGGGTTGAATTTCCACGTGTGACGTCACTGCGCGTTGACTTGATTTATCTTGAAACGATGTAAAAGGTCGGGATGCTTTAAATTGAAACCATCTCCATTCACAGTCCATTTTCCATAAGCTGTTTTACTGGTGATGTGACACGATATCAATAACAATGAGGTTTCTCGCTGCCTGCTATAGTTGTTTATGGAAAGGAGTTTCAGAAAACATATTATTATGGAGAATAATGGATGGGCTGTAGGGAGACAAGGAAATAATTGCATTGAGGGGGCTTGAAAACATCATAAAGCCAAGAATGGAGTTTGGTTGGACTCTCCTGTCACAAGGTCCCTAGGACTAAACTAATTCTCCATAAATCTGTGCAGCCCTTTTAGGCTTAACGCGTTTTGTTTTCTTCTCTTCTCGACTAGATTTTTTTTTTTTTTCTCCTTTTCCTCCCTCTTTTCTTTTGCAGAAACACCACAGAGGAGATTGAAATGAATAAGAGCCACCCAATCCACAATTATGGTGATTAATTATCCATTTGTATTTTGTTAGCACCTCTGGATTCTCTGTCAGGGGGCCAAGAATCGTCCAAGCACCGAATAGAAAAGCACAGGTCCTTTTTCTAAGGATCCTGAAGCTTTGCTCAAAAAGGAGAATAAATAAATACTTTGAAAAAAATAAAAACAACTATAGAATTTAAAAAAAAAAAAAAAAAGAAAGAAAGAACAGGAGCTGCTACAGAGTTGACATCCAGATCAGAAACGTTGCCAGCACTCTGGCTGCTAAAACCACCTGCCTTTTGCTCCGATTTGGATTTTTGCCGCTGTTGGGAAGAGCCGAGGCTGTTAAAGCAGTTAATTTATAAGCAGAGCCCGTTTGAAGCAGGTTGTAAGGAATAAGTGTCGTCTTCGCAGGTGCAGGAGGGTGATGAGGGGGAGGGAAGCGATCCTCGGCACTACCTTGGTTGGGGCGGGGGTTGGAGATCCAACCACGCGTGGAGTTGGAAGGAGTTTTGGGCATCTCGGTCCTTCCCCGGTGCCTGTTGATGCTGCCCGCGGGAGGGGGGCGGGGAACCACATTCCCATCCCCGAGAAACCCAGGGGAGGGCAAACATCTTCCCGAAGTTGGGCTGAATATTTCCCCTCCGGTGATTTCCACCCCTCCCTCGTTGGAAATTTCAGATTGTTGTATCACAAAAGACCCATTGACTGGCTGTTTCGCAGAGAAATTTTCCCCTCTATTTTCCAGTCAATCATTCCCTCCCAGCCCTGTAATTTTTATTCGCATTACATCAGCGCCGGGGTGGGAAATGGAGAGAAATCGGGACTTTGGACCAGTTCTTTCAGAGGCTGGATGAAAGGACCTTTTCTGCCTCGGGGAGGGGGGGTTGTTTGTTGAGATTTCCAGGGTCTGGGGAGATAAAAAAAAAAACAAACCACCTAACAATCCAGCCTGGAAGCGTGGTGTTAGAATTATCGTAGGATTAAATGTTGGCTACACTTCCGTGGGGCTTCCCAGGATCCGGGGTCAAAGTCAGGAGGGATGGGACAATTTATATCGGTGGTTGCGTCGTATTTTGTCGTGTTCGTGGGGTTTAGCATCCCCCATTAGTGCCATAAGGACTCACTCCTGCTGGTTTTGGTCCATTATAGCTGCTAAAACCTGCGATGACTTTTTTTTTTTTTTTTTTTTGGGGGGGGGGGGGGGGGCGGGTCTACATACCTCCGCCGCTCCAAAAGATTCCCTCCGGTGGGAATCTCTCCACGTGCTCACCTACTCCCAGCGGGTGCTCGGCGCTAATGCTGGCTGAATAATGGCATTTTTAATTATTTTTCGCAGCTTGGTTGGTGGCCAGAGCAAAGAAATAACGTTGGCTTGGTGTCACCTCGGAGAAAAGTTAGGGAGGGTTGTGTTGTTTGGTTTGGGGTTTTTTTTTTTTTTTTTTTAATGGCATAAAATCGCTGTTTCTGTCAAATCATAATGAAACAGTTTATGCAAACCTGAAAATAAACCCATATGCTTCACTTACATAGCCTTTTTTTTTTTAACCTTTATATAAATGTCAATTTTTTGGAATGACAATGACATTTCAAGTGAGAGATTGAAATGTAACACACAAGAAACATCACCGTGAGATGTTTTGACTTCTCCTTCAGCTCCCTCCTCTCCCCGTTCTATTTATTTTCTGCGAAAACTGTTCGCTAAACCTGACTGGAATCCACAGATAGTTTCAGGTTCCTGAATATGCCATTTTCTAGCAAACGCGGCTGAAAACAAACAAACAAAAAATATAAAAAATCGAAACCCTCCAGGCCTTGGTGCCCTGGGGTTTTCAGCACGTCTCGTTGCTCAAAAGCATTCGGGCTGGGGAAAATCCTGTCCGAGGGACGTGAGGGTCTTTCGACCCCTCTCTGGCCCGCCGACTCTTTGCTTTTCCCTCTTTCCAGCCCATAAATTTTGTATTTCTGAGCGAATCCCGCGCCTCGGTGACGCTCTAGAAGGTCGGAGGAGAGGATTTCGGGGCTCGGCGGCCGTCCTGGTTGATGCGATGCATCGCCCGGGCTCCGAAAGCGAGGTGCGAGGGCAGAGAGCGGAGCGTGTTGATGGCATCTGGACGGCGGCGAAGAGCCGTGCGTGCGCGAGCATCCTTCTGGCCGCTCTCCCCGCGGATGGAGGGAGGCGCGGGTCAGCCGAGCGACATCCCCAGCCTTGCCCGGGAGGTGAGTCGGCAGCAGGAGGAAGAGGCGGGCGGTGACTCGGGAGAGCGATGAAGTGCGAACCTCGACTACTTCATCCGTCAGGCTCTTGCTTCACCGCTGCCTTCCTCATCGGGCCGTGCCCACGTGTTTTTCTGAGTCACGGTCTAGGAGGGGGGGGAGAAGAAATGCTGCTCCGCAGCGTCTCCATCCAAAGTGTCCTCCTTCACCCCGCTTTTTTTTTTTCCCCTGCTGTGTTGTGAAATAAAAGCTTCACTCCGCTCTCAGTCGCTGGAAGGAGGAGGGGATAAATCAAGTCTTTGCAGTGCCACTTTTCTTCCGTTTCACCCCAAATAGTGCTTGCTTTTTTTTTTTTTTCTTTTCTTCCTATTTGTCTGGGGAACTCACTGCTGTGGGAATCCCCGCTGCCGCGCGGGATGGGGACACGGAGCGGGGGGAAACTCACCGTGGCCGGCGCGAGCGCTCAACCTTATTTACAGCGGGGGAAAATTAGTGGGAGTCAGCTTTCGAAGGTTAGGTTATTTCATTACCGTCGTAATTGGTACTTATAATTAGTTGTTACTCTGCCGTGTGATGTGCCCCGAGCACCGTGGCCGCAAAGTGCGGGAGGAAAAAGGAAAGGCCATTTATTTATTTATTTTATTTTATTAATTGTGACCGCTGTCGGATATTTATGCGCTCGCTATTTCAATCAGGTAACCTCTGCTCGTTTGGCTTTGTGGCAGGCAGAGGCCCTTCGGTCGCTCGTGCCTCCCGTCGCCCACGAGCGAATCGGGAATGCTCTTGCCTGCCTTGCTCCGTGCATCGCAGGGGAAAAAAACAAAAACTCATTCCTGTTGCTTTTTAAACTGCTGACAAGCCTTAGGTGGGGATTTGAGGATGCACCGCTGCTTTTCCCAGCAAGGATAGGTGCGGGGTGGGGGGGACGCTGGCACCGCCGTGAGCCCGGGCATCTCGCTTGGAGGACAGAAGCCTCTTGTCCAAGCCAAATGATCCTGGAAAACCCCCAGATATTTGCAGGCTGCCTGCTCCGAGTCAGGCAAAGGGCCTTCTTTGTGGTGCGTCAGCCTTTTCCACCACGCTTGAAACAATAAATGGCCTTATCCTCGTTAGCTGACGCAGCCTAACAAAGCGCCATTGATTTCGGGTAGGTGCTTCATCAGCGACCGGGAGGCGAGGGACGGGGTTTATGACCCCACCGGCTTTTCCCGGCGCCCGCGTACATGCGGTTGGGTTTTAATGAGCGCTTTGGGGCCGCGAAGTGGGTCAGCGCTTTCATCTGCTTCTCGGCTTGGCCCCCCCCTTTATCCACCACCACCCACCCCCCACCCCCCCCCGCAAGCCCCTGCAGCTGAGACCTGAGGAACTCGCCGCACGGTGGCACGAGCCGCCGCATCCCCGGGCTGGTCCTGGATGGAGGGGAGGTGGTGGGGGGGGGGGTGTCCTGCTGGGACACGGGGCTGGAACCTGCTGATGCGGCTCCCCACGGATCCCTGAGCTTTGTGCAAATGGCAGTCGCCGTGCGCTTTGAAGCCTGGAACCTTGAGCACTTCAAACAGGCAGAGGACAGGCAGATGATGTACGGGAAATTAATATCTAACAGGGCTAAAAATTGTTCTCAATGTCGCCCTAACTCCCCTGCCCAGCTGAGCTCTATTTACTTTCATCCCATCCAGAGCATTTAGCACAAAGAGACCCCTTACACCCTTAATTTTCTAAAACACAAAGCCTTCCGTTTCGCTGCATCCAGCTGAAACGTTCTCATTTTCCGGCTCTCTTTTGAAACCCTTCTCTCCCTCGCTGCAGCCTCTCAGGGGAGGGAGGGAAAAGCAGCAAAGTTTGGAAAGGAGAGCAGGTCGGTAACCCTTTTCTGGCCGGTTTTGGTGCAGGGAGAGGGCAGCAAGAGGCATCCTGCACCCCAGCTTGTGCATCAGCGTGTGCCTGAGCAAAGCCCTGCCAGCGCAACGGGCACGTTTAGCACCGGTCAGTGCACGGCAGAAGGATTTCTAACTGGAAATCGGGATGCTTGAAATCTCATTTCTGTCACAGCAAGGGGGAAAGCAAGCGAGAGATGTCTCTCTGCCATGGCACGAGAGCGGAGCATCCCGGCGGAGCATCCTCCGGAAGGCCGGGGAGGGAGGATGGTTTCAACATGAGTGCTCTCCCAAGCCCAGGGGTGGTGGGGGTTCAGCCCTGCCTTGCCCCATGGCACGTTGCTCGCCCCTCTCTGGGGTTCGCAGCCCCGTCGCCTCGCCCGTCTCTGGGGTTTGCGCCCTGTCTCCCCATCGGCGGGCAGGGGACGAGCTCGGGGAGGATTGCGGCAGGCCGGGTGGGAACGGTGTGGGCTGGAGCCAGGCTGGCATTCCATACCCCACCCCGGGGTGTGCCGGAGATTATCGGGGATGGGTAGGGGGGTGAAAACACTGAAGAGAAAACAAGTGGTGTTTCAAAACACCGCCAAGCAGATTTTCCCAGGCTGATTTGCCAGCCTTCGTTTCTGGGCTGGTGTAAAAACACCGAAGGAGAAATACTTCTTCAGCGCTGGGTGTTTCTGGCTGGTCTCCCGGGGGGAAGCCCTGTGCTGAGCGATGAGCAGGGCTGCGATAAACGGGCCGCGATAAACGGGCCGCCTTTGGCAGGGCTTCGAGAGGTGGCCGCGAAGTGGGGTGATGCCAGGAGGCAGAGCCCTTGCCGGGGCATCATGTCCCCGTATTTTGGTGTGATCCCTGGGAGAGCTGGGTCCCGTCAGGCACCTCCTCTGTAAACACACAAAACGCTCCGGGGGTTGGCGTGCCGGGCTTGCGAAACGGGGAAAGGGGTTGGGATGGTCTGTGCTTCACACGTGGCCTTTGATTGCTCCAACTTTATTCATGTAAATCTAAGAGGGACCTCCTCTCCGCAGCGCTGAGGAGCCAGGAGCTGGACCTGGGTCCTGCAAGGAGGGCTGCGTCCTGCACCCAGAGGATGGAAAGCGGTTCTAGACACCTCTTGGGTTTCCACGTGGGGCTGTTGGGTTGTTGGAGCCTCCGTGTGCCATATGGGGTAAAACCATATGGGTTTGGCTCCAAAGCATGCCCCGAGAGCGCAAGAGCAGAGTCGCAGGGGTGTGCAGGACATGGTTTTTGTCGGGTGGTGCCTACTTGCGGTGCTCTTCCTCTGCCCTGGAGTGAAATTCAGAGTCTTTCGCCTCTTGCTGCTTTTCAGCAGCCCCTATTAGCGATGCTGGAGGTCTGATGTCCTGCTGGGTACGAGCTGGGGTGTGTTGCTGACCATCCTCCCCCCCATGACTTGTGGTGGTGTTCCTCTGCTGCTTCTCACTCTGAACAGCCCCTGGGAGCGATGCCGGAGGTCTGATGTCCTCCTGGATAGGAGCCGGGATGTCTTGCTGACCTGCCTCCCCCAGCCTCCACAGGGACAGTTTATATCTGACCCCAAAGGGCGTCTTCGAGCCCAGGTGCAGATAGTGGGCTCGTGTCCCTGGCCCTGGCACCCGGAGCAAGGCAGTGCCGAGCCCGACATCTGTCAGCCGTTGCAGTATCCGTATTTCCTTAGGAGACAGCAGGAATCGGCGGCTCGCGAAGCCGTTTCCCTGCAAAGCTGGGATGTCTTCCATCACCGGAGGGCCTGATCCTCAGCTGGTGTAAGCTGGCACCGTGTCACCGAGCAAATGGGCCAGCTGCTCGGCTGGGGGATGTTGATGCTCGTCCCCGAGCAGCCAAGCCCGTACCGCCGCTCGGCAGCCGAGGGCCAGTTTGAACGGCTCTCCTCTCCCTCCCTCCTACTCTTTTCCTCCCTCCTCCCTTTTAATTCTCTTCCCGTCTGTTCGTCCCTCTCCCCTTCTGTTCATCCCTCTCTATTCTCGAGCCGTCCTCCTTTTTTTTCCTCCGTGAAGAAAGCTAAGGGGAGAAAGGAGGAGAGCGGGCCCAACTCGATAGGTTTTTCCAATAACCTTCCCTAAAATCTCACCAGGTTGTATCATGCTCTAATGGACTTTAAGCCAATCTGCCTAATGCCACTGCAAAGGTCAATTAAATTCACCCTAAAAAATTTACTCCTGGCTCATTATACGTTTGGAAAATGAATTAGAAGCACAAGCTGCCCCAGAGGTTTCTGATATTTTGCTAATGAACATGCCTCCTAATGTAAGAAAAAGAAAGAAAACCACCACCGCCGCAAAAAAAACCCCAACACCAAACCCCTTTAAAGGAATGTTTTGCGGGTCCCTTGGAGAGAGTAGCGTAGAGCTGAGCATCTCCTGACGGAGAAGAGGAGGAGGAAGGGTGGGTGACGCGAGGGCATTTACACCCAGCAGAGGAATGTGAGTCTGACTCTTGCCCAAGAATTTGGGCAAGATGTTCGACCTTGCATCCATGCCCGGCCCTGTTGGCAGGGCGCCGTGGGTGCTTTGGCTTCACGCTCCCGTTGAGGCGCCCGTTGACACTGATAACTCGCTCGGTGACTTCCCAGGACGGTGCCCGGCACCGGCAGCAAAAGGAGACAAAGTTAATCCAGTGAACGATAAACTGGGAATTGTCACCCAGGTTGCTCAAAGTGGCACGTTTTGGGGAATTTTCAAGCTGGAGATGCTCAATGTGAAACGCCTTTGCGGACCCCGAGGGGTTTCTAGTTTGGGTTTTTCTTGAGATGGCTCTTTAAAGCCTGGTCCCTTTGAGCACGCGGAGTCACCTACTGCTCATCAGATTTTCCTCCTCTTTTCTAATGCGTAGATCCAGCCGGGTGTGGGCCAGAAATAAATGCAAACCAGTCCTTTGAGCACCCAGCTGTGGTGACGTGAGAAACTGCTGTCAATAGCGCCCAGGATTGCGCCGATTTTGAATCCCTGTCGGTATTGCCTAGGGTTGCGTTGCTTTTGAACTGGGTTTCGGATTTTGAACTGGGTTTTGAATTTTGAATTCGGTTTCCTGCCCTGGAAATGAAGTTTCGCGGTGGGGAGAAGGAGGGGGGTCAACTTGGTCCCCTTTGCAGCGCGCCTCTGCGAAAGGCTTGCTAGATGAGAATATAAACCACTAAGAACCAGCAAAGGTGCCTGGAAATGAAAAAGAAGGGAATCACAGTCAGTAAAAGCACAAGTGTGATTTTGTCAGAATGGACATATTCCCACGGGAAGTTTAAATTTTGAGAAAACAGCATTTCTGACCAAATGTCCCACATCCCTTCCCTTCGCGCAGGGGTTAAGTGACCTGGGATGGTTAGCTGACCATCGCTTAGGTCTGAAGGTGTAACGTCCACTAGTGTAAAGATGCCATGACTGATAAATACATAGGCTGGGGTTCACCACACCCAGGCTCAGTCGCTTAAATTGTAGGTGTCAGGTCTAATCGAGTCATCCATGCTCCTCCCAAAGAGGACATTTCATAGAATCATGGAGTGGTTTGCGTTGGAAGGGAACTTAAAGATCATCTCGACCCACCTCCCCTGCCCTGGGCAGGGACACCTCCCACCAGCCCAGGTTGCTCCAAGCCCCGTCCAACCTGGCCTTGAACCCCTCCAGGGATGGGGCAGCCACAGCTGCTCTGTTCCAGGGGCTCACCACCCTCACACCAAAGAATTTCTTCTGCACATCTCATCTCAATCTCCCCTCTTCCAGTGTAAAACCCTTCCCCCTCATCCCATGGCTCCCCTCCCTGCTCCAGAGTCCCTCCCCAGCTTTCCTGGAGCCCCTTGAGGGACTGGAAGGGGTTGGAAGGTCTCCCCGGAGCCTTCTCTTCTCCAGGCTGAACCCCCCCAGCTCTCTCAGCCTGTCCTCCCAGCAGAGGGGCTCCAGCCCTCCCAGCATCTCCGGGGCCTCCTCTGGCCCCACTCCAACAGCTCCATGTCCTTCCTTCCTGAAGGATGTGGGATACCTGGACACCGTCTCTCTCCTCTTGGCTGGACGGGAAGCCTGGTCTAACCACCATAATCCAAAACAGGTTGCAACTCCAGTCTGAGCTGCTGCCTTTTTTTTTTTTTCTTTTTTTTTTTCTCCAAGAAGCTACTGGGAGTTTTCTCGCAGAGAGGTTTTTTTGGCACGGGGAAAAGCTTCAGGGAAAACTAAGAGACTGGGCATAACTCCCTTCAGTTTGTCTTTAATTACAGCTGGGGAAGAGGTGGGTAATTACAACACACCCTTCCCTCGCGAAGATCCTCAGGTGAAATCAGCGCTCGGAAATATGCATCCTAATCAGGAGGGGTTTGGGGTGGGTTTTTTGTGCCAGGGTTGCTGTTGTGTTGGTTGGGATTGAGCGGAGCGAGGCCGCCCAGATGGCAAACAGGATCGTGTCTGGCAGAGAAAAGGCTTTGCGGAGCGGCTGGGACAGGGAAAGCTGTTCTCTCCCTCTTGCTACGGGTATTAGGCGGGAGCTGGGGACAGCGGGATGGTGCTTGCAATGTCAATTATTAGCGTGTTTAGTAAATTACCTAGTAAATTGGCCCTTAAAATTTCCAACTGCGTGTCCTCTCTTGCACTCCAAGCCTGCAGCTGAGTTGTTTACGCTCTTTCAGCAGGGAAGATGGATCAGCTCTGTCTCAGCTTCTGGACGTCTTGCAGAGAGGAGCCTGAGCTGATCCCGCGCGCCGCTGCCGGGCTGGGAGATGGCGGGAGGGTCACGCCGGGAACGCAGGAGCCCCTCGCCTTGGCCCAAGTTAAAGGCGAAAGAGCCGTGACGGGGAAAGCTGGACCCCGGGAGCCCGTGTGTCCTTGCCGTACGTGCGTGGCCACGGGTCCCCAGCAGGTTCGCTGCTGTTTGTGTGCGCGCGAGAGCATCTCCCGCCGTTCTCCTGATTGCCTCCCCTCTGCGTGCTTCGCCTGCTGCGGCGAGGAACCACGGGCGTGTGTGCGTGGCGGGGGGATTTGCGCTTGTCCTCCTTTTCTCACAACAGCGGGCTGGTGAAATGACTGGTAAACCAGGAAGGCGGGCGTCCGTGTGATGGGGAGGGAGAAGGACGCTCTGCCCGCTGCGCGAGTGCTAGGGGAGACTTGGCCATGGTCTACTGGCCACCCTCTGCTCCATGAGCCAACCTGGGGGATTTACCTCCCTCAATACCTCTACCTGTGGCTGATTAAATCGCTGAGAGGTTGTGGCAAAAGGGAATTATGGCTGGGCCCCAGCAAGGGAAACCCGTCTGATGGGGCTTGGTGCTTTGCCCCTTGCTCCGCTCGCTTCAAAGCTCTGGGGGCGTGCGGTGAGGGTGATAGCAGCAGGTCTGCTCAGCAGAAAAGCTGGTCCCGTGGGCTTTTGGGGCAAAGCCACTCAGGGTCTGCCCTCGGGACTTAACCTTTGGGGTCAGGAGAGCATTGAGATGAAGATTTTGGTAGGGGGTGATCCTAGGCCGGAGACCCTTCCTCCCCCATCTGCCCCGCTCCGCGTGCTGGGATGCGCACGGTCTGTTTTCCATTGCAAGGCGTATTTTCCCTTCTGTGCCTTTCCAGCTCTCCTTTTGCCTTTTCATGTGTCCTCTAAAGGTCAGCCCATATCTGGAACATGCTTTAAATTTGCAGAGAGGGCAGGGGGAGAGGGGAGGGTAGCGCTGCGGCACCTCCAGCCCTTGCAGAGGGGGGAGGTTTGCTGCCTTTTTCGCGGCTTCTGTGGATGGATGGGGATACAGGACCACACGAAGGCCCCCAGACACACCCGGCACCTCAGGGAAATAGCTTTTTCTTAGCAGAAATCCCCTAAAGCGCGGAGTGATGGTGTTGTAACCCCGCCGGCTGTCGCGAGCCGCTGTCCCTTGGCCGGTCTCAGCTGTTGGGGCTACAGCGGCCTCGTCCTTCCCCTCTCCCCGGGGAAGGATGCTCACCTCCGCCAGCCCCCTGCTGTCAACCCAACCGTGTGCCCTCTCCTCCTCCGTACCCCGCTGCGCCGGGGCAGCACGGATCCGACCCGCTCCCCCTTCCCTCCCGCAGCATCCTGCATCCCTTGCACTTTTCCCGGCGGCGCGGTGGGGAGCGGGGGGTGACGGTGACGCCTGGGCGGGCGCAGGTTGGCAGTGCCCCCTCTTGTCTCCGCGTCAGGCCCTTACCTTGCCTGTCAGCCGCCGCCGCCGCCTCCTCTCGCCGGGGACCTAATGCTGCTTCGTTTCTGGTTTAATTTTGCTGCGGTTTCGCGACAGCCACCGCGGGGTCAGGAGTTAGAGAAAGGTTACTGGTGAGTGATGGGTATTGACAGCCTTAACAGTGCCCTGACCCCATCAGTCTCGCTCTGTTCTTCTTTTTCCTTACACTTGCCCTGTTTGTGTTTTTTTTTTTTTGGGGGGGGGAGGGTGTTGGTGTGGTGGTTTTTGGGGTTTTTTTGTTTTTTTTGTTTAAATTGGCCTTTTTCATGCATAAAGCTTGCTTCGTCAGATTTTTACCTAAAGCCAGCGAAGCACTGCTTTGCCCTGGCTGAGTATAGGCATTGAAGGAGTTATTTTGGTTATTTTGCTATCCCAGAAATCTCATGTGCTCCCTTTTTTCTCCCCTCGTTTCCCTGATCTGCCACTCCGTCTTTCCTAAATGGGATTGTCTTCCCCATGCCTGGGGCTGCCGTAGCGCTGGGGGCTCTCACGAACAACCGGCTCCCCTCGTGCAGGGACCAGGCTGGAGGCTCAGCATCAGGAATGAGCTCATCCCTGCTCCCATTCCGCCTTGCCTGCTGGGTCCCATCCGCAAACGCTTGCCCAGCTCGCCCGGTAACGTGCACTGGGCTGTAAAGCCCCAGCGCAGCGGTTCAGGTGCAGCCTGCGAGGCTCGGGAGGAGAGTTTGGGAGTCGGGGAGGCAGCATTTCTACCCGGTAATTAAATAATAATAATAATAAAAAATCCTTATTTAATAGGTGTTGATGATAAATCCCAGTGTCTTCCCCCAGTTGAGGCATGGTGCAGAGCCCACTTTGGGGGGGATCCCTTCCGTGGTACCTCCTTGTGAACCCCAAGCACGGCTGGGGCTGGGGTGAACAGCCGCTCCCCGACGGGCAGGTAAATCCAGGCCGGCGGCTCCCAGGCCTGGCAGCCCATCATTGCTTCATCTGGAAAGGATATAAACCTTCGCGCAGGCTATTTGGAAATACGGCGAAGCTCATTTTGAGCGTGTCTTATCTCTCCCCGTTGAGAAGCTTCCGCGGCTCAGCAAGGCTGGGTTCGCCTCCCTCCTGCAGCGTCTCCGCTCCCCATCCCAGCGCTCCCCATCCTTCCCTCGATCCTGCGATAAGCTTGGCGTGACGTTATCAGATGCTTCAAGCAGTAAAACTCTCGGCACGCAAACTTTTTTTTTTTTTTTTTTCCGGGGTGGGGGGGAGCTTTATTGTTGCATCCATAAAACCGGCTGGGAAAAACTGCTGAAGCAGTAACCCTGCTCGGTTTTAAAGGCAGCTGCAAATCAGCCCCACTCTCTGGTGCCGGTACCAAGCCGTTTTTACGAGCCCTAATTAAACAGGATCTGCCCTGTGGTCTGCCTTCCACCCAGCCTATCTGAGGGATGGGATTTAACTGCCGGGGTTATGGTTCTGCGTCCGTGGGCTTTGCTCCCCCTGGAAATGAATTGCAGGAGGACGGAGAACGGATTCAGGTGAAGGGAAACAGCCCATTGCAAAGCCGTGCGTCACACGCGCGCCGTTTTCTCGGCAAGGGTCTTAGCTGAAAAACGCAGGTTGGAGGGCGAGGCGACCAGCTCGGGGGCTGGAAGGGGAATGTCTGCCGCCGTTTCATGTTGCTGAAAAATAAGAACGGCCATTAAACGCAGGAAATAGTCATTTGGGAGCGAGCGCCTCTAGGATGTGGCTGGGCTATCGAGGCTCCTGGGTTCTGCTGCCTGTAACGTAGCAGGGCAGAGTGGGTTTTTTGGTAGCTTCAGGTTGCTTTGAGCCGAGGTACCGTTCAGGTATGGACACGGGCTGTCCTTTTCCTTGTTTTCCCAAGGGAGACTTTCCAAGGTCTGCTTCTCCTGACGTTCCTTCGTGGTGGCTGGAGGTGCAGCTCGGTCCCTCCGTGCATCCCTGTTCCCTGAGGCGGGGAAATACCGGCTACGAGAGAACCATCGCTGGCGACTGACACTTGAGGATTTATTCGAACCCTTGAGTCTTTCCAAGAAAGCAATTTCTTTGCTATTCCTCTTGGCATTTGGAGGGGCCGGGGGAGGGGGGGGGAAGGTAGTATTTCCCATGTGCGCTCACCGTTTTCGTCCTTCCCTTCCCCGAAGTCCCGTTGATTTCTCGCTCTGCAGAAGTCGGCTGCGTCTTGCGACCCATAAATAGGGGTGTGGAGGGAGGTGGGGAGGAGAAGTGGTGCTTGGGAGGGTGTAAATATCTGGTGTACGTGGGGACCCCGTCATCGTGTTTGCACGGGCAGGAGCATCTGTAGGATGTCCGTAAGGATGCTGAGGAGTTTGATGGCTACCTGGCGAGAGGCTCCTTCCACCCAACACTGGCTCCCACAGGCGTGACATCCACAAGCAACGGTGAAATATCAGCAGCATCATGGCTGGGCTTAAATCTTTACCGAGTCTCCATTTTTCTTTCTTTTAAACGCTTACAGAATAAATGGAATTTATAATCAGAAACCATAAAATCCCTGATTTATGGTTCATCTTGATGACAATATTTAATAACTCGTGTATATTTTATTACATCTTTTTAATGCCCTGTTGTGGAATTTTACTTAGGCATTTCGCCCTCTATATCAACCTGTCGCAGCACAGATGGGCTGACTTTTTTTTTTTTTTTGCTTTGGGCTGAGGACGGAGCCAAGCGCGCTCGGGGCTGGGCTCTGCCCAGGGCTGCCGTCAGCCTGTCCAAGCGGGCTCTGAAAGCGGGGCTGGACGTCCATCCGTGATCCGGCTTCTTCCAAGAGCGGCTCCCCAGATTGCGAATCCGATGCTTTTCCCTGCCCAGGCAGCTCCTTTCCAACATCCCCGGCCAAGTTTCGGTGCAGGTGCGGGAGAGGAATTTAACTGCAGGGCCTCTCTTCCCTCCTCGAGGACTTTTCGCTTGGAAACGCGTAGCTATTTAGGTTATTACTCAAGTGCGTTCTCCTCTGGAGAGCACTCCCCGCCTTTCTGGGACCATTAGTGCAAATTAGCTGATGCATCCCATCAGCCCCCAGCCCGCTGCACCCGGGGTACCAATCCTCTTCTCAGTGCTCGCGTGGGGAGGGGAAGCTCGTAAGCACCGTAGCCGCGTTCTGGCTCTGTCGAAAAGCAGCAGCTCCCTCCCTCCTTCCCTCCCAGCTGGCTTTTGTGACCAGCTGCTTCCCAGCCCTGTGCTGCTGGGTACGGAGAAAGGAGAGTGGGGCTGGAGGGGACAGGCAGCGGTTTGTGGTGGATGTGTTGTGAGAGTTCGGACGTGGTGGATGTGTTGTGAGAGTTCGGACGTGAGGACGCGCGCTGCTTTGGGCATCTGCAGCCTGGTTTGCGCATATAGTCCGTGTCGGCATGGGGACGGATCCCACAGAATCATAGAATGGTCTCTGTTGGAAGGGAACTTTCCGATCGTTGAGTCCAGCCATCAACCCTACGCTGCCAAAACCACCACTAGACCGTGTCCTTAAGCGCCATGTCTTTTAAATTCCTCCAGGGATGGCGACTCCACCACTCCCCTGGGCAGCCTGTTCCAATGTTCGATAACCCTTTCAGTGAAGAAATTTTTCCTAATATCCATCCTAAACTGCCCCTGGGGCAACTTGAGGCTGTTTCCTCTTGTCCCGTTGCCTGTTCCTTGGGAGAAGAGCCCGACCCCCACCGGCTACCCCCTCCTTTCAGGGAGCTGCAGAGAGCGAGAAGGTCTCCCCTCGGCCTCCTTTTCTCCAGGCTGAACACCCCCAGCTCCCTCAGCCACTCCTCACCAGACTCATGCTCCAGACCCCTCACCAGCTCCGTTGCCCTTCTCTGGACACGCTCCAGCCCCTCAAGGTCTTTCTTGTAGCCATGGCCCCAAATCCGAACACAGTGTTGGAGGTATATTGAGCCCATTATTGTTCTCGGTCTGCTCTGGGCTAGCTCTAGGGTGGCACCACAGGCTTTTGGGACCACGTCGCCCTGGTTGAGCCTGGTAAAGTCCGTATTCCTCCTGGGGAGCGTGGTCCAGCGGTTGGATTTTTCTCGCTCCTTGAGAAGAAGGGAAGGTTCCCCAGCCGTAGCACGCTGCCCAAGCCGGGTGAGGGGATGGGGTGGGGAGAACTAGCTGGGAGCACACCAGGTCAGGAGCTGGCAGACACCCCGAGGAACTTGTTCGGCGCGTCTGTGCGAGACCAGCTCTGCTGACAGTTGCTGCCCATCCATCCGGCGCTCCCCCCCGCATCTCCCCTCGCCTGGCTGCTCTTGGCAGGAGCCGGGGCTGGCGGAGCAGACAGGTGGAGAGGAGGAAACGGGGCGAGACGGCTCGGCCGTGCACGGGGAAGGGCTGCAGGGGCAGCCGGCGAAGCCTCCCCCGGGCTCTCGGCAGCCATCTGCGCTGCTGGGCCACGGCTGCGGGGCTCGGGCTGGCTGGGAGGGCTTGCCGGGGGTCAGGGGGACCTGGGGACAGCAGGGGAGGCTGCTGTCGTGAGCGTGGAGGGACAGGAGAGAGGATGGAAAGCAGCCAGGCAGGGAGGAGAAAGCAGGGTGGCATCACGCTCGTCGTAGTTGGGTTCAACAGGGTTCAGCTTTTTTTTGGCGTGCAATGGCATCAGGTGCTTTTTGGGTGCTGTGGGGTCAGGTGGTTCATGTTGGGGCTGTGGGTGAGGACAGGGGCTGTCCCCCCATTGAGTGCTGTCAGTCTCCCCTTGAGTGCCGTCGGTCCCCCCTTGAGTGCCATCATCCACCCTTGAATGCCATCCTTCCCCCTTGAGTGCCGTCATCCCCCCCTTGAGTGCCGTCATCCCCCCTTGAGTGCCATCCCTCCCCTTGAGGGCCGTTGTCCCCCATTGAGGGCCATCATCACCCCTTGAATGCCATCCTCCTTTCTGGAGCAATCTTAGGACAAGCCAAACCCAGGTGAGGGTAATTTCTTCCCGAGTCCCCAAGAAATGAATGACCGGAGAGAAGCTGACCATTAACCGAGTGATGCCGGCTGGACCGGACTGAGTTCCACCCGGCGCGACAGCGATGGGCTCGGTAGGGCTGGGACCACGGACCAAGTGAAGGTGTCCTTGCAGAGCGATGCCGCTGCTGGGGATGTTGTTCCCTACCCAAGACAGGTGACCATGCTGTCCCTTGAGCCAGCTGGGCAGCAGCAACCCCTTGGCTCTTGTGTGGAGAAGGCAGAAACACCAACTGCCTCATTTACCTGCACTTTTTTGCTATCCACCAGTCTGCTGGGCAAGCGGGTGCCGATGGCTTCTTTTTTCAACAACCAGAAAATTTCAACCTCTTTCCCCTATGTTTTGACAGTTTTTTGGGGTTTCTTTTTGATTTTTTTTTTCCTTTGTGGGGCTCAAACAGTTTTGCAGGGAACTCGCAGGGCTAGATGAAACGTTTGCGCTGGGAAATCAGCCACCTTCAAAAAGGGCTCCGGTTGCCTCGCAAAACATTTGCAGAGTTTTCATCTGCGCGTTTTGGCTCTTCTGATACGCGGCAGGAATCGTCCTGGGAATTGTCTTCCCGTTGGTTATTCTGCTGTCTCTGCGCCTGCTTTGCCTCTGCTAGGAAATAGGAAAAAAAAAAAAAAAGGCAGAAAGGAGAATAACTCTAACCGCCACCAAGAAAATATCGTTGGTTCTGCAGGTCTTGCTTGGCTTAGTTGGTTCTTGTCTTAAACGAGGTCATTGATCCCAATCAAAAACCTGCCTGATCCTAGTTGAATGGCTGAGCTCTCAGATCACAGGCGTTTGGGGGAATTTTTGCCATCCCTGACTGCCCCAAATTTCCCTTTCTGTGTGTGAAAAAAGAAAAAAACCTAATTTGCAGGATAAAACTCCTTCCTTGGTGGGTAAGAGAGAAGCCGGGGAGGTGGCTTTCCTGGGCATGCGTAGCGCAAGGCTGGGCTGCCCGGCTCCGATCCTAAATTATAGTCTAGCAAAGGAGAAGCCTCCTGAGGAGGTGGGAAGTGATCACAGCCTATAAATACCTTCCAGGTGACATTGGAAATGAAGGAAAGGGAATTATTCGTGGTCTCCGAAGATGGTAGGACAAGGAGCGGTGGCTTGGAGTTTTTCTCCTGGCCATTAAGAAAGTGCCCGGCAAATGGGCAGCGGGGGAAGAGTTCCCCAGGGAGGGAGCGCAGGCGCCGGCCGGCAGCGCTGGAGACGGGATGTTAATGGGGAGGATGAAGGGAATGGGTTGTTAATGGGGATGATGAAGGGAAGGATCTTTAGACAAAGTGGAAGGTCAGCCCGTTGACTCGAGCCGGCTCTCTCCTGGCCCTACGGTCTATCTGGTGCCATGATAAATTCCACTTACCCTACTTTGCTGCGGGCACTTGAGAGCTTGCCTCAATGGCTAAGAAATCTCTTCACTTGGCCGCCCCCCTTCAGGTGAGAAGATCCTCGGGTTTAAGCAACAAATCACCGTCTGCGAAGGGATGATGCCTTTTTATTAGCGCCCCTCTCAGAGCCTGGACCCTTGAGGTCTTACCTCCTCTTTGACACTGATTTTTTTTTTGTATTGTTTTTTTCCCCCCCCCCTTTCCTTTCTGACTTTTCTCCGGCCTCGCTGCCTTGTAAAATTGCCCAAAAGCGGGGTTGTGACCCCTTTTGATACCAGGCCGGAGGGCAGGAATCGTCCGCCGAAGGTGCAAGGATGTTGCTGGCAGCAGATGGGCGCAGTGCTGCCAGCCCTCCCGTTTTTACCATGGGTCTTGTAGGTCTCATCAGAGTTGATGGTGTTTTGTTTTGCTTTGGTTTGTTGGTTGGTTGGTTTTTTTTCCTTAACGTTGCGGTTGCGCGGGAAGCTGGGCTTTCGTTTAGCAGCAGCTTTGAGATGCTAGGGTGGCAGGAAAAAAGCACGGAAATACGACTGGAACCTGGAGGCTAATAAAACCAGCCCCTCTTCGTTTTCATTATAGATGTCCAAATGAAGGTTTTGGGGAGGGGGGGGTTAAGGTGGAGGTGCTCCGAGGGTGGGATTTTAAAGGGTTTGGGTTGCCGTGATGGAGGGATGACCCTGTTCTGCAGGGCTGGGAAGGTGCGAGGCGTGGGGAGCTTCACCCTGCTCATGCCTGGCGGGGAGCCGGCCATGCTGGTCGCTTTTAATTAAGAAAACCGGTGATAAGCAAGAGAGGGGATGGTATTTGAAGCGGTGTCGAGGCTGGCTGGCTGTGTCCGGGGGTGATGCCGCAGGGTGGGGGCGAGGGGGTGCTGGCAGCATCCTTCCAGCTTGCCTCCAGGCTGCGCTCCCCGCGGAGCCTCCACCTTTCCCCGGACCACGCAGTGCATAAACGCCAAAGGAACGCGCGTCCCCTTTCAGAGGCTGTTACAGTAAATTGTTAGCAGGCGGCGGCGCAGCAGAAGAACTGTCGCCGTCGGCGGCTTTTTGTTAATCTGATCTGAAGGGTCCCCTCGTGAATGCATCTGGAGCGGTCCCCGCGCTCCCAGCGAATGCAAATTGCAGCCGGCGAGCTCCTGGGGCTTTTGTCAGGTCGGAGGGAGGCGAGGGAGGCTGATGCAGCAGAGATTTTTTTTTTTTTCTAAATTTTTTTTGTTTTTTTTTTTTTTGTGCGTCTCCAACTGGGCGGCGCGCTCTCCGCTTTCGCAGCCGCATCTCTTCGCTTTGTCCCCGTTTTCCCCTTCCCAAATGCACGGCGAGTAAGGACGGAGAAAGCCACCTTTGAAAGTGGCCGGGGATCTTCCACCAAAGCACGTTTCCCCCCAGAAAGTGCCTTTACTGTACGCTTTTTTGGGACAATGTCCATTTTTCCAGATAAATTGATTTTCCATTGGGAAAATTGAAATCTCGGTGATGGCTGGTTGCTTGGAAGGAGCTCAGCAGGTTGGCTATCTGATGGCTAAGCCAGGAGGAGTTGTCCTTGCTGGCCAAGGAGACCTGCTGGGAGGCAGGGGGGAGCCCCCCACCGAGCCCAAGCCCCCCCTTTGAAGGCAACTTGCCATGTTGTGTCCCACCTAAAGGGAGTTTGTGCAACCCGTGTGAGGCTTCCAGGAGCGGGGAGCTAGCTGGAGCGCCCTTCTTGCGTTAGCTGAAATGGTATTTCCGGGGGGGGGGGGAGAAAAAGACATCTGTTCCATGGAAATTTAACTTTTTGGGAATTTCTGCTGAGATGGGGAAGCTGAGAGGTGGGGTTTTTTCATTAAAAAAAAATAATATATTTGAGTTTCAGTGGATTTCCATTTTCTAGCCAGCTCTCTGTGAGATACCATTTCTGCAGGCAGCGTATGACTTTTTTTTCCCCTCAGGAAATTTTGTAATATCAATTTAATTTTGACTCTCACAACTGCATCTATTCCGCGGGGAGCCTACTCTACGGCCTCGCCAAGAAAAGTGTTTCCTCTTAGCGGCGAGTTCATTTTCCAGTTTAAAAACATCATTCAGTCATTCCTAATGAAAGATATAATCAACTTTCAGGCTTCGTGGCTTAGCTGAGCCCCTAATGGGGATGGGGAAGCCATTCCTGCAATAGCTCAGCCCTTATTTCCCGCGGCTGGCGTTCGCGCCTCGCAAAGGACGGGTTTCACTGGGTGAAAACGGCACCCGGAGGGATTAGAGCAGGTCCACGCGGATGCAACTCCGGGAGTTGCTCCCCAGGGATGTGGTCTCGCATCCCGCCAGGATTCGCCCTCCTCCGTAATTGCGGTGATGCCGCGCTCTGCAAATTCTGCGGAAGCAGACGATAAAGAATTTGGCCCAGCTAGACTTAAAACCAAGAAAAAGAAAGGAGGGGGGTGGGAAAAAAAACCCCAACCAAACCCACAAAGCAGCAAAAGCGGAGTTTGTCTCCCAACTGATTGTATTTTCATGCCCACGCGTCTGCTCTGCATAAACGTTTTTGGTGCGCCGGGGGGAATAGTCTCTTGTTGCAGGGACGTGCTGTGCGACAGAAAGGGTTGGGGTTATTCGGAGACAGGAATTTACGCCGGGGACACGGCACCAGGCGTCCCCTCCTGTGCCCGCATCTTCCCCTCCGCCACCAAAATAGCAAATACAAATGCAAACAGCAGCGGGCAAATAAAATCAGGTGGGGATAAGGAAGAACAAGCAGGAGACCTGGAAGTCGCGCCAGGGTCTGCGTGGCCATCTGGGACCGGGCTGCGTTGGGTAGTTTGAAATAAGTTTGTGCAGGTCCAGATGGGACCTGATGGAGCCGGGTGGAAGTTAATCAGCTGAAAATTTACCCAGCCTTGTGGTGGAGGAGCTCCCTTGCTGGTGTGGGTGTAGGCAAGCCCTGGAAATGTCCCGGTTGGGCAAAAATCTCATCGACTTGAAAGGCAGAAAGCTCTGTCAGCATCCAGAAAATACTGATGGTTTCTGGAAAGGGTTGGGATGTTGGGGGGCTGCTCCTCCCGAGCATGTCCCCTGTTCGGGGTGGCCTTGTGTGCTTGGCAGATGGCTTGTCCCTCCATCAGGGTGTCGGAGGAGACCAGCTCGGTGCTCTTGAAGGACCGCGATGTGCCCAGATGTGCCAGGGGGAAGGGGCTGTAGGGGTGAACTCACCCCTTTGGCCAGGGCGGGAGGCTCTCTCTCTGCAATGGGCTTTTAGGTTTCCTTCCCCCACCCGCCCGACCCGAAGAATGAAAATTTGAGAAATTGAGAAATGAACAGGAGCTCCAAACCTTCTTCCCTTCCCCGCCCCCCCCAAAAAAAGATGAGCCAACGGAAAAATTTAATTTAAATGTTTGGGTGCAAATTACCTGACAATCCAAACGGAGAGGCCTTTTGAACCAGCTTTTCATTCCGAAAATGTTGAAGCGTCTCGACCTGACAGTTCCAGGACTCACCCATAAAGCTTCTGAAGTGAAAAATTAATCCGAAGTAACCTCTTTTTCTGCTTTTCAAAAGCAGATTGGCTTTTGATGAATGCTTCTGCCTCCTCAATAGATCCCAGCCAACCGAGCCCGGCTCTTCCCATTTGCCTGGTCTGAATCCTCTGGGGCCAATCCGGGCGTCAGCGATGTCTCCGGACGCCTGGAGCTTTTCCGTCCATTCCTACCTCCTCTCCTTTTGCTGCCCCCGTCGGTCCATCCGTCCTTCTTGCAACACTCAAGTGTCTTTTCCCGCTGCCTTTTTATCCCTCTGAATCTACCTTATGGGATTAGGCGTGAAATGGAGGGTTGCAGTATATAATAGCGGGGCTGTAATTACCTTACGAGCACAGTGTAATTATACCGTGGTAAGACTTTTGAATAACCTCCTCACCACCCACTAGTCCCTATAACTGGAATTCCTCTACGTTTCGGCTGTAAGGCTACCTGCGTCTCCACAATTGTGGCTTTGGCTTCCTGGTCACCGTGGCTGTGTGTTGTTGGCGCTCGGCGGCACCACTGATTTTTGCGCTTACGCTCTAATTAATTTGCAGCTATGGAGGGAGCGGTGGAGCTGTAGGAGCGTGGTGGAAATTACAGGTGTGCAAAGCGTAGCGACGGCGTAGTCAGCCCGCGGTTGCTGGGTAATTGCACCCCTCGTGCTGTGAGCATCTAACCACGTTCGAGTCGCCGTGGGACCTCCCCTGGGTCCGTTGGCACGGGTTCGGGTGGGCAGACGGAGCCAAGGCATAGCAGGTCCTAGAATCATAGAATGGTTTAGGGTTGGAAGGGAATGTAAAGACCATCTCGTTCCACCCCCTGCCCTGGGCAGGGACACCTCCCACCAGCCCAGGTTGCTCCAAGCCCCGTCCAACCTGGCCTTGAACCCCTCCAGGGATGGGGCAGCCACAGCTTCTCTGTTCCAGGGGCTCACCGCCCTCACAGCAAACAATTTCTTCCCGATATCCCATCTCAATCTCTCGTCTTGCAGTTTAAAACCCTTCCCCCTCGTCCCATGGCTCCCCTCCCTGCTCCAGAGTCCCTCCCCAGCTTTCCTGGAGCCCCTTGAGGGACTGGAAGGGGCTGGAAGGTCTCCCCGGAGCCTTCTCTTCTCCAGGCTGAACCCCCCCAGCTCTCTCAGCCTGTCCTCCCAGCAGAGGGGCTCCAGCCCTCCCAGCATCTCCGGGGCCTCCTCTGGCCCCGCTCCAACAGCTCCGTGTCCTTCTGCTGTTGGTGCCCCAGAGCTGGAGGCAGCACTGCAGGGGGGTCTCACAGAGCGGAGCAGAGGGCCAGAATCCCCCCCCTCGCCCTGCTGGGGATGCAGCCCAGGCTGCGGGGGGTTTCTGGGCTGCCAGTGCACGTTGCTGGCTTGTGTTGAGCTTCTCGTCCACCAACACCCCCAAGTCCTTCTCCTCAGGGCTGTTCTCAGTCCATTCTCCACTTGGGATTGCCATGACCCAGGTGCAGGACCTTGCCCTTGGCCTGGTTGAACTTCATGAGTTCGGCACGAGCCCACCTCTCCGGCCTGTCCGCGTCCCTCCGACCAGGCACAGAGGCTGCCACACACCAGCTTGCTCAATCCATCTTTGGGCCCATCAGCCCAGTCTGGGCACGGCTTGGTGGCACCACTCAGCAAACTTCAAGTCTGGCTTGATGAGCGACCTTGAAGCTAATTGCTGACCCCCCTCGTGCATCTCCGTCCCCGCCTCCTCTACTCCATTAAAATGAGCAGAGCCATTTCCCTGCCTTTTTGCAGCTAGTGGAGATACACAGATGACGAGCGCTGTAACATAATGGATTTTTATTATTATTAAGCTCCCAGTGACTCTTTCCCTGTCAGTGTAATAGGGCTAATGAAATGTCCCCACCGCTCATGGGACATGGGAGGACAATTTGGTCCGGTTTTCTGTAGCGTTTTGGAAGAGGCGAAAACGCTGGTTGTTGTTATTTATGGCGGATCTGGTTTTACTTAGTGCCGTGTTTATTGAGCCCGTCTCCCACTCGCAAATGCCGAATACAGTTCCCAGCGCCGTTCCCGGTGCCAGGGATCCCTCCTGCCGCCGCTGAGCCGCCTGTCAGTTGCCAGCTGGAATAGTGGTGGACTCCGGCTCAGGACAGTGGGCCAGGTTCCTCCCTGGTGTAACATCATTGACTTTAATTAAGCTACGCCAGGGAGAAATTTGGCCCGCTTCGTTTGCGAGCTGTGCGGCGATGCCAGTCAAAAGGCACGGCGGGTGCCAGCGAGGGCTTTGACAGCCCAATTTCAGCGTGGGACAAAAGTCCTTGGGTCTTTGTCTGGTGTGGGGCACCGGTGTCCGCTGATGGGGAGAGGAGGGAGAGTCCAACAACGTGCTCGTTGTAGGGCTTGGCATCCGTGGTTTTGTCTCCCTGTCCTCTTCCCAGACTGCCTGGAGGTGGACAGAAAAAGAACAAGAGGGGGGGGAAAAATGGGCGGTGGATCCTTAAATAATACGAGGGCTGTCTCTGGATTAAACCCAGTCTGCTTATTCTTGCAACTGGCATCAGAGATGTGTGCTTAGAAGCAAAGCCCGGTGGCAAAATTTACTCGGCGACAACACCGGGTTCGCCGCCGCATCCCCGTGCAGGGCGATTTCGGCAGAGCCCCCCTCTCTCCTTAACCCGTCCCTTGCATGGTCCGGAGTACGGCAGCCCCAGCATCCCCCCGGCTCGGTGGCAGTCACTCCCGCGGCATCACCTGGGCCACCACCCGCCGGGCAGGCGCTGGTCCCCTCCATCGTCCCCACCAGCGAGGGCCGGGCTGCGCATCCCCATCGCCTCCCCATCGCTGCCCGGCGGCGGCCGCTTCCCGGGGAGATAATTCGGTTGCCTGGTTCAAAGCGGAGTTAAATTTTCTGTGCTGGCAGATCTGGGGCAGAGTTTAAGAGTGTCTCTGTCTTCTCCCGCGCCATCTGAAGCGTAGGCACATCCAAGGCTTTGCAGCCCTTGGCTTTTATCCGCCTCACCGCAGGCGTTTGTGAACCGCTCTCCTCTGAATCGGCTCTCCCGTTTTAATATTTCCTGGGGTGGCTCTCGCTCTCTAAATGCAGGCTCGTTTTTTTTTTTTTCTTTAAAATACATATAAATAAGTCTAAATGCAACGAAGTTGAGGGTTTTAGCGCATACCCACCTTGGTCTGCTGGGAAGGGTGGTGCTGGGGTGGGATGGGGTTTGTGTCTGGATGGGATGGGGTTTGGTCCAGGCTGGGATGGGGCTTTGGTCCAGGGTGGGATGGGGTTTGTGCTGCAATGGGATGGGATTTGCTCTGGTTTGGGATGGGGTTTGCACTGAAGGGGGATGGGGTTTGTGCCAGGGTGGGATGGGGTTTGCTCCGGGCTGGGATTGGGGTTTGTGCTGAGGTGAGATGGGGTTTGTGCCAGAGTGGGATGCGGTTTATGCCACGGTGGGATGGGGTTTGCTCCGGGGTGGGATTGGGGTTTGCGCTGGGGTGGGATGGGGTTTGCGCCAGGGTGGGACGCAGTTTGTTCCAGGGGGTGACAGGGTTTGCTCCAGGCTGGGACTGGGGTTTGCGCTGGGGTGGGATGTGGTTTGCGCTGGGGTGGGATGGGGTTTGCTCCAGGGTGGGATTGGCGTTTGCACTGAGGTGGGACGCGGTTTGTTCCAGGGCGGGATGAGGTTTGTGCCAGGGTGGGATGGAGTTTGTTGCAGGGGGATTGGGGTTTGTGCCGGGGTGGGATGGGGTTGGTACTGTTGGGTGCAGAGGGATGTGTCGGAGGCTCAGACGCGACACAGGGAGGTCTGCGTCTCCCACCACCTCCTCTGCAGGGCTCAAAGAGCTGCCTGGGGTCTCCTCCCCGGAGGCTGTGAGGTCCTTTTGTGCCCGCGTCCGCACGTCTCGGGTTATCTGAGGACATGGGGCGCAGAGAGCGGCAGGTTTGGTGACAGCAGGGACGCGCATGGAAAAGCTGTGGTGCAAACAGTTGGAAACTGATAACTCGCGGTGCCAGTTTTGCCAGGAGGGAAAGAAAAGAAGGTTAAAAAAAAAAAAAAAAAAAAAGACCCAACCACAAAAAACCCCTGTAAATTCACTTTGGTTTGATATTCAAATAGTCCTTTCCGTGTGGCACGTGTGCTAATGTGTACGATGGTGTTATGGCATTATCAGAACAAAATATTCTGATGATTCCTAACAGAATTCTGTGTTTCACAAGCTACTTGGAAGTGTCGGCTTGGAAACAGAAGTGTGGCGTTAGGAGTCTGTTTCTCCCGGAGGGGAATAGCTGGCCCCGGGCTGGGTTTTGGAGATCTGGGTGACTTCTCCCAGCAGGCAGGGACTGGGATCGAAAAATCCCTACTGGAACAGGCCACAGTGCGAATCCCCCTCCCCAGGGCGGAAGGAGCTCCCTAAATAAGGATGAGGAGGAGCCCCCAGCTCCTTGGACCCCTTGGTCCCTCTTCCATATGCGCTGGGCGGCTGTGGAAAAGACGGAGAGGGATGTGCGAGGCTGTTTTGAGATGGCAGCTCTGCTTCTGCTCTGCCGATGGCACAGCTGGACCCGTGTCAGCATCCCAGGTTCCCAGCCCATCTCTCCCCTCCGCACCACCGGCTCCGTGCCTGGATTCCTCGGCTCAGACCCGGTTGAGGCTTCTTAGGCCTTCATTCCCACCAAAATGAGCAGCAAATCAATGCCGGGCCTAATAAAAGATGATTGGTAATTGCTAATAGGAGCGTGGGAGGGCAGCCCTGCCTCCCAGAGCCAAGATGAGTATGGATTTTCTCATGCCAGGGACTGTAAACTCTTCTGAATTCCCCAGGGAGCCCCGGATGCTTGTCCTCTCCCTTCACCCTCGTCGTTCTGCTCCAAAAAAGAGCCTGGTAAAGGTGATTAGTGAGATTAATTAGCTGGCAGTGGCAGGGAGGGGCGTGAAGGAGTGAGCCGGGGGCAGGCTGCGTGGTGGGGGCAAAAAGCCCGCAAGATCATCTCCTCTGCCCCTGCCCTGGCCGGAGTTTGGTCCCCGACATGTGGAGGGGATAAATTAGGTCGGAGAGTTGGGGGAGCACAGCCTGGAAAAGCTCTCCCTGCCTCGGTGCTGGGCTTCAATTTCGGCTCCCGATAGCTGGAACGCCTTATTTATGGACTCGCACCTCCCCCAGCCCCGGTCCCATCGCCCCGCAGCCCCCCGCTGGCGAATACGTCAGCGCCGATAAACGCCCTCCTCCGCTCGGCATTCGGCCGCCGAACCCCCCGCCTGCCCGTCGTCTTCGGCGGCGCTGGGGGGGATGATGTATGAAATCCGAGGTGGTTTGATTCATACCAGTTGCGTTCACCTTGCTAAGGACCAGCCCGTCACGGAAAAATCATAAACCTCCTTGTTCTGATGCCCGGCGAGGCTCTTGGACGGCTTTAGATCCTCTTCCAAGGAAAGCGGCGCTTTTGGGAGAGACTGGTTGCCAGCCCCGGCGTGGTAAATAACAATGAGAGCCGTGTCTGGAGGCTCCGAGGGTCCCGTCACGCTACGCGTGGCACTGATGCTCGGGAAGGGACAATCCCTGACCCGCGGTCCGTGAGGAGCAGGGGGTTGGCAGCCAGCGACCTGTCCCTTGTCACCCAGGAGAGGTGGCGCGGTCCTAGACGCCGCGGCTTGCCAGCTGCAGGGATGCTGAGCGGGATGGGCCGCCGTTTTATCATCGTTTATGTTCAAGGAGGCTTTACCAGGAGAGGCAAAAACCTGCTGGGCTGCTGCTCGCCCCTCCACGTCTGGAGTCCATCGCTTGGACTTTTGAATTTTTGTCGTGCCACAGCAGCATATCCTTGGGCCCAAGCCAGCTTTCAGGAGGTGTTTTCCTTGGAGTAAATGCATCCAGCATCAGTATCCAGGGATCAGTTTCTTGCCGGAGCCTTTTTGGGCAGCAGCTCAGGTGATGGCACCCGGCTCTGCTTGGCATCGCGCCTGCCCGGTGCCCCTCTCGCCCCCTTTGCCCCCCCTCCCTCGGGATGCTCTGCTTCCTCCCGCTCCGGGATGCTCTTCCCAAAGCCCCCTCCTCCTCCCCGCCATGCAGCAGCCCCCCCCACACAGCGCCCAGGCAAAAAGTCTTAAGGTGTGGGTGGTGGTGGTGGGGGAGTTAACCACATTTATTGAACTGCGAAAAAGGTTGTTTTTATATCCCTTTATTGGAATATAAAGACGGCTTTTATAACCTTTTAAAGGGGCATAAAAGCAGCTCGGAGACTAGGTAAGCTCGCTCCGGTTGAAGGCAGGCAAGAAGAGAGAAGGGAAGGGAGGGGAGCAAATATTTGCTGTGCTCCGAGGTCGGAAGTAACCGGGGCCGGGGGGGGGGGTGCGGTGGTGGATGGGACCCCCAGGTCCAAGCTGGTTGTGGTGTCGCCTGTCTGGGGAAGGTTTTGGAGCCCTCGCTGCCGGTAGCAGCCTTGGCTCTGGGCTGTGACACGTGTTCCTCCTCAAAGCCGGTTCCTCAGCCCTCTCTCGGGAGGGGTAGGTGTCGTGCTTAATGAGCTAACCTCTTTTATTTCATTTTTCTCCCCGGTCCTCTGTGAATAAATACTGCTTCGGCTTCGTTCCTCCCGCAACGAGGGAGGAGGGAGTCTGTAAAGGTCTGGCTTTGGGGCTGGAGGCAAAGTTTGCTCTGTAGAGTGCTCCAGCCTCTCCCGTGGCACCCAGCCTCTCCGCTGGGACTACGGGGCTCCGAGGTGGCCCGGCTCGCACACTCGGTGGCCCCGGCAGCGTCGGTTAATTTGGGATGCCTTAGCATCTGGGTTTGGCACACCGATGGACGGCACGTCCTCTCGTCCCCCCCTCCTCCCTGCGGCGTTTTGGGGCACGTACAGGGGTGTGCTGCAATCCCCCTCCT
This sequence comes from Larus michahellis, assembly GCF_964199755.1. Taxonomy (NCBI): domain Eukaryota; kingdom Metazoa; phylum Chordata; class Aves; order Charadriiformes; family Laridae; genus Larus; species Larus michahellis. The sequence goes on from NC_133912.1 coordinate 3,395,017, forward strand.
CCGTGGCACGGTGTTCCCTGCCTCCCTGCCCATCCCAGCGGGATGCGGTTGAAAAGCAGCATCTTCAAAGCCAGGAAGATGCTCCCTCCGCCTCTTCCAGGGCTCCCGGACGGTGGTCCAGAAGCATTTGGCGTTGCAGGTGGTTACACCTCGTGCCGGCACGCTCCTCCCAAGACGGAGATGGGTTTTCTCCATCTGGGGGGGGTGATGTGCCTTTTCCCTTTCCTCGTTCCCGCAGCGGTCGGTCTGACGCGACATTAAAAGAGGAAAGTGACCTTTACACCGGGCTGCAGCTCAGGGGAGGGCAGAGCTGAGCCCCCGTCTGCAGCAAGGCACACTTTGAATACGGATAGGTCACGAGCCTCCGTTATCCCCACGCCGTCTCCCAAATAATAAGCTTCCCAAGATAATGCGGTCGGGCCGTAAAAAAAGGATGGGAACTGGGAGCAGCTGCTTCTAATTTCGCTTCATGGGGAGGGAGGCGATGCTGAGAGCACCCCGCATCCTCTGCACATATTTTTCATCATTACAGGCAGAAATGCCAGAGTGGTGACAGATATTAATGCAGTTCACACCGGGAGAAAATCTTCTTTCCATCAGGCTCGATGTGCAGCAAGAGGGCAGTGCCATTTGCAACCCTAGGGAGGATATTGTTTGAAAGGTGATACGTTTGGTTTTGTTTTTTTTTTTGACCCAGGAAGTTTTATTCCGAGACAAAAGTTGGGTTTGGGAAAGGGCACCTGAAACCGTTCTGCTGGGGGGGGGTGTGTGCAGGATCGCTCCGTGCCGCGGACCTGGGTGTATTTGCAGCCGCGCTGGGAATTAATTGGGATTTTGGCGTAACTCCGGTTACCCGCCACCGGCTCTGCGGTGGCTGCGTGTCACCGCGGGGGTGTCGTCATCCTGGGTGGCAGGTTTCGAGACCTGGGGTCCGTCGGCGATGCTGCGAGGTTTGCAGAGTTACTCTGCAGAGGGCCGCGCTTCCTTGCGCCCCTCGGCCTCCTTTTATTTGCTTATCCCACTAAATATTCATCAGTAACATTTAAGACAAAGGAAAGAGATAATTACAAGGGGAGAGTTTTTTTGCAGTATTAAAGGTTAACAGAATTCTTGGCATTTGTGCCTTGTCGATCTCCATGTAATTATGCTCATTTCCCAGAATTCAGAGGCGACTGTGCCTGTTAACGCTCAAAGATGGTACCCCGGGAATTAAATTTATGAGATCATTTCTCAAAATCTTCAGATTCAGACCCAGCATCTCGCTTAATGGCAGGGCTATTATTAATATTATTCTTGGACGCGTAGCGCCGCGAGGGTCAGAGGACCAGTGGCAAAACTCAAATTGATCCAGGCAGACAGCAGCGCGCCCGGCTTTTCTTCCCGAGGAGCCATTTGGCGACCTCGGCACCTTGGGAAAATGAGCCTCAAAGTTGGCCAAAAAATGGGTCCAGCAAAGGTGTTTGTTTTTTTGAGGTACTTCTTGAAGAAAAGCCCCTTTTTTTTTGGCTGGGGTTGCTGGTGGGGGGTGGGAAAGCAAAGCTTTGCGTCTCCCCCCCGGCTCCACTCTGTGGTTTTGAAGGTGTGTGATCCAGGTCCAAAGGCAGCTGCGGGGAAAAGGCAAATCAGTGCCTCCAGGAGAGTGTGATTGTCAAAGATGCCGAACACCTGGCAGTGGGCTGGGGTTTCACCGAGAGCTGCTGAGCGTTGCTCGGTGGTTTCCAAAGAGGTGTTTTGCAGGGCCTCTGCTCCTCGATATCTGCTTTTTGTGTGAACGTCGTGGTCTAAATCAAGATATCTGCTCCTCTCCCGGCGCTTGCGCCGCCTGGTCTGCGTGGACCCAAGAGGCTTTCTGGTAGGAAAGGGCTTGGCTGGGGAAAATGAGGTGGAAGGGGGTGAATGTGGCGATGGGCCAGCATCAAGCAGGGACGTTTACCTTCTCCGTGGGGTTTGGGATGTGCGCGTTGGTATCCAGACGGGCCGGGGAAGGCTTGGCGCGTCCAATTTGGGGCCGTCCCAGGAGAAGGCAACTCTTGGAGCGGCTCCTCCAAAGGTTTGTCCAGCGCAGAGCTTGGCAGTTCCCCCAAACTGCGGGCAGAAGTTGTGGGGGGAGAAGCTCGTGTTTCCACATTTAATTTATCCGTTCTGGGGCCCCCAAATATTGGCGGTGGGGCCCGAGGCGTGGCTGCCTTCGTTTTTCAGCCTATTCAGCTTTTTCGCTCTTCCCGTGCGCACTTACTCCCGTTAAAAGGCAGAGCGGATTGAGTTGTGGAGCGCTGGGTTAATGTCATATGCTTATAAAACGCTATTAGATGGCTAATGGCACGGTTTTATCCGATGTCGTCAGCCGTCCCTGGCACCTGACTCAGGCTGATCAAACTCCGCTGTGCATGCGGAGCCCAGCGTATGGGATTGTCTTTTTTGTGGCGTTAATATAGCGGCGTGACCGCACAACAATGCAACGAGAACCGGATTCGTGTTGAAACCAATATTAATTTGTACCAAGAATCAATCCCAGTTCATAACTTTCCCTGTGCCAGCGTGGCTTGGTGTCTCCTCGGTAGGTTTTGTTTTGTTTTTTTAACTGCCTGTGTAGATGATTAATGTTAAGGCTGGACATAGGGAGGTGTCGCTTCATAAATAGGCATGTTGTGTTGGCTGGGGTGTTGGAAAAGGCTCAGACACTGAGAAGCGTGGGAGAAAGGAGTAATCCCAAAGGAGAAGACGGGCCTTGGGGACTACTCTGCATCCCTCCAAGCTCCAGTGCTGCCGGGACCCATGTTTTGGAGAAAAGAAGGCTCCGAGGAGACCTTATAGTGGCCTACCGGTATCTCAAGGGGGCCTGCAAGAAAGCTGGGGAGGGACTTTTTAGGATGGCGGGTAATGGTAGGACTAGAGGGAATGGATCAAAACTAGAGATGGGACAATTCAGACTGGACGTTAGGAAGAAGTTCTTCACCATGAGGGTGGTGAGACACTGGAACAGGTTGCCTAGAGAGGCGGTGGAAGCCCCATCCCTGGAAGTTTTTAAGGCCAGGCTGGACAGGGCTCTGAGCAACCTGGTCTAGTGGGAGATGTCCCTGTCCGGGGCAGGGGGGTTGGAACTAGATGATCTTTAAGGTCCCTTCCAACCCAAACCATTCTATGATTCTGTGATCTGCAAGGTACATCAGAGCATCCTCAAGGATGCTGGCGTGTATCTCTGCGTATATAAGGGATGGCAGCGCTATGTGGGGTATTTTGGCAGCTTGCGACGAGCCTTTCCTCTTCCTCAAGCGGTACCTTCTGGGTTACCTCTTGAGATGTTGCAGGGCGGTCAGTCCTTTGCTGGCTTTGGCTTGGGATAAGCTTTTGCAACCTCTTGCAACCTCCGGCCCCGGAGCTGCAGGAAGGACCAGGCAACTCCACCAGGGCTGCCCTGGTAGGAGTCAACTCGTGCTGGAAAATCCTCAGCCCAGAGTGACAAACCCAAACCCAGCAGTTTTTTTTAAAGGCCAAAGAAAATGTTCTTCCTTTTTTTTTTTTTATGGTGAAGCACCCGGTGCAAAGAGGAGGCAGCAGGGCAGCGGCTCCCGGCGTGGCTTTAGGGGAAGGCTCCCGAAAGGACACTTCATGTGAATTTAATAGGACGGTTACTGTAAGTTTTATATAAATGCCGGTTAAATATTAACGGCATCTTTAGCGGTGGGGATTAATGGGGTCTCCGGCGTTGTTTTTAAACACCATGAAGAAGGTGCCGGTGGTCGCTGCCTGCCTTCAGTATAAGGGCCGCGTGCCCACGAGGATGCTTCTCGCATTCAGAAAAGTGGCCTAGAAAAGTCCCCGATCGGGCAATTTCTCCAGCTCGGCCCAGGAATGCCTTTTGGGGCGAGAAGGGCTCAAAACAGCTCCAGCCAAGTAAGGCTCTCAATCATTGTTTTTTAATTGGGGCCACCATTAACGAGGGGATGAATGAGTCAGCGCCCGCGTCCTTTGTGTGCGCGGTGAATGGTTGTAGGCATTGAGGGCTCAGTAGTTAAAAAAGCTCCCCCGGCCTGGTGTGTCATTCACCTGACTAATGCCAAGAAAATTAAGCACTGGGGTTTTTTTTTGCAGCTCTGGGCTTATTGGAGAATAATGTGGCATGCGATAGCAGGAATGGGCTTACGAAACCGTGTTTTCGTTGGCAAGGAAGGAAAACGGCTCGAGCATAAATGATGTTTCTGATCATATTTGGCAATTTCAGATTAGAAAATTCAGATTTGCCGTCCATCAGCTTCGTGAAAAGGAAAAGAAAAGGAATTAAAAGAAAAAAATCTGTTTGTGCAAATTGCCTTGCTATGACCTACTTATTGAAAGTCGTGGGGGGTTTTTTGGGTTGTTTTGGTTTTGTTTTTTTTTTCCTCCAGAAGTGAAATCTTTCAGTGCGGGGAGGCGTAGTGTTGTATGTCTATAGGTTTGCAGGCAGGTACATAGGCACGGGTTGTATGGGAGGATCTGTCAACCGTCCCTGCAAGCAGCTACGAGCAAAGTAGATGCTAGAATAGTGCTAGGTATTTCTGAGAAAGGCAAAAAAAAAAAAAAAAAGCAGCAATCACGTTGTTTTACTTGATAAGAGGGACCTTAAGTGCAATTTTGCATCTGGTTATCAGCCAGTGGGACCACTCAAATCTGCCGATGAGGTGCTCGGGCTTGGGTTTGTTCAAAAAGCCTGAGTTTTGGGGCAGCGTTTGCTGGAAGGTTCCCAGGTGCCGCAGAAGGAGCCAGGGTCCCTCGCAGCAGGCGGTGGGAAACGCTGGCGTGGTTCCTCCCTGGGGCTATTTTTTGGGGACTGATTTGCTTAAAATCTTAAAATGAAAGCCCCAGCTGGCCGCGGGGATGGTTGATGGTGAAGGGTAGGAAGACGTTTAACGGGAGTTGCTGTGAACTGGGGCGGACGCCTTTCTCCCCGTCCGATCACTTTCTCGAAAATTGAGTAAATATCTGCTGAAAAGGGTTTTCCCTGGCCGACGAAGATTGCAGTCGCTGCCCCCAGCTCCGCCTGCAAGCCTCCCCCTCCCCAGCCATCGTCTCTCCCGTGGAGATGCTCCTCTGCAAAAGCAAAGCTGCGGCATCTTGCTCCTCCTCACCCTTTCCCCGTCCCTGGTTTTTCGGCATCCTCCAAACCAGTCGCCATCTCCCCAGGGGGAAATCCGTCCCCTTCCCAGTCCAGAGCGATGCCAGCTTGTGGATTCCCCTGCTTTTGCTGCCCTGTTTGTGGTCTCTGCCAGGAGAGGGGAGCCTTTAGCCTTGCTGGGAAGAAGGAGGTTGAGGAGATAGATGCAGAGATAAATATACACTTAAAAGTGTGGCTGGGCTTTGCTCGTTCTGTTTGTCTCCTGCCTGTTGCTCGCAACAGAAAAAAGAAAAAAAAAATATAAAAAATAATACTTTTATCTAAGTAGGAAGAAAGGGGAGAAGCTGAAAGCAAGAGGCTGCGTTGCATGCTGGGGTAGGTGCTGCTTCGCGAGCGGCGTAGCCCGTGTGCGGCAGGCTCTGCTGCTGCCGTGGTCAAAAAACCACCGAAGGAAAAAAGGACTCTCTCATCCCCAGAGGAGGCTACAAAGCTCTCTTTCTCTTGCTGCTGAACCTCCACAGCTGGACTCGGTTGCTGGCTCCTCCGCTGCTTGGAGCAACTGAATTATTTAAAGGAATCTTGATTTCGTTCTCTCTTTGCTGTTTTCACGCGCTGTGTTTATTGTCTGTGGATATTTTTATAGTGTGAGGCAATTACAGCTGTCAGAAGAGAGACGAGCTGTGACAGGCTGATTTATATGTACGTTGTATGGATACGAGAGAGGGAGAGATGGGGAGATAGACCCGGGGTTCTGCGGGGCTTTGGTATGCAGGAGCTGGCGATACCGGATTGAAATTCCTTGGGATTTTCCAACAAGGCTGATGGTCTCTTTAACAGTGGGCCAAATTCAGCCCTTGCAAGGGCTGAAGGTGCTCTGCGGGTCACGTTCTGCCCCAACCTCGCGTGCTTTGATGGTAGGCAGGTGCATTCTCTCGTGATTTAAGATGCTCCTGGCAATCTGGGCTGTGTTAAAAGGTTAACTGGCTGTGGTTATTGGAATCCCTTTGGTTTTGCTGACACAGGAGATGGTCTCTGCCCGTCCGAAGGAGCGGCCTCGCAAGAGAGAGGCAGCTCTTGCGTGATGAGCCTGGCGATGGCGTGTAGGTCCTGCACGGGAGGCTGTTCCTCGGCAGTGAATGGGTCGCACAGCGGGGTCCCCATCTCGCTGTGGGGGGGCGGGTTTGGATGCCACAGCGCTCAGCAAAAGCAGCCTCTTATATTCTTCGCTCATCGTGCACCCCGGCGCGATGCCGCGACTCTATACAAGGAGTTTCACCCTACCGCCGATGGGCTGGCTGGTTGCATTTAGGTTTCAGAGACCCCTCCCATGTAATTAGTGGGCCCAAAGAGTCTCTCGGAGGCAGGGGTTTACCCCTCCCCTGCCAGACGGGCCGGGAGCAGAGTGAGCTGCAGTGATTCAAGTCCTCCTGCCAAGAGCTGGGGAAAGCTGCCGTCTCCTCGGGGGAAAAGTAGGACTCGAGGCAGCACGTCCCACCAGCGCTAAATTCAAGGAGCAAGAGAGCCTTCAGAAGAGGAAGAAGCAGAGAGACTTGCAAAGCAATCCCCTTCTCATATGACCTATCAGCACGCACAATAATAATAAAGCTTTATTTGATTGAGTGTTTCCTCTGCCCGGCACAGCTCATAATGTTTTAGAGATTAAATAGCACAGTTAGTGAATTAAGCAGTAGTTTACAGGGGATTCGGAGACTCCAGGGATTAGTAACGGGCTATGGATCCTTTCACATCTAGGTCACCAGTTTGAATCCAGCTCAGGTTGGCAGCGATTTCGAGAAACAGAAAAAAAAAAAAAAAAAAAAAATTGGTGCCGTGTAATAGCTACAGAGCAGGCGGTGGGGAATGGAGGGAGGGAGGACTTTTGGATAAGGTCCCATGTCGCGGAGAAGTCATTGGGGACAGCAGGTGGGGGAGGCCTGGTTTCCCCTAATTCTGGGCTGCCACAGCTCTGGGGGGGCTGCCAGGGGCGCAGCCCCCTGCCCGAAAGCTGTGGTTTGGCTGCTCGCTCCGCACTTGTTCAGTGGCTCCAGGACTTTGTGCTCCAAGGATGGCTCCCCGGCACCTTTTACCAGCATGAAGCTGTGCCTGGAAATATTAATGTGTTTAGCCGCTAGCGGAGGGAAGGAGGAATTACTAGGCATAAGCAAATGCGATATTTGTTAAATTATGAGCTGATAAAAAGTACGCGGGGACTGTGCTTGTGGCTGGGGAGGAATTCGCCACTTAAGCTCATGCTGCGCGTCTGTGAGGTGCAGAGGATGCTGCTGCCTCTTCTTGTCACCTGTGTGTGTGTGGGGAGAATTGTCCCGTGCCTCAGTTTCCCCTCCGGCGTAGCGGCTTCACAGGATGGTGCGGGGGTAGAGGAGGGAAAATGTTAGAGGTAGTGCGGTGCTGGGCTCAGGTAAGCACGCCGGGGAAGCGAGGGGAAAGGCAGGGAGGGGCGGGGGGGGGTCCTGCCGTGCCGTCCCCCGAGGAGCGTGGTGCGGCGGGGGTTAAAGTGGGTGTCCTTCGCCCGGGCTGGCGTGTGAAGTGTGCGCCGCCGCCCCGCTCCCCGCCTGCTTCTCTCTCTCTCTGTCTCTGCGTGTGTGTGTGTGTTGCGGGTTGCTGGGGCAGGGAGAGGGGGGGTGTGGGGTGTTGTATGTGCGGGAAGGCGAAGTGCCGGTCAGTGATGGAGCCGCTGCCATGACAACCCCGGGAAGTCAGCCTGCGCGCCGCCCGGGGATGCTGCCGGCCAGCCGCGCCGGCGGGGCTGGGATGCTGCCGCCGCCTCCCCCGCTCCCCCGACACCCCTCCGCCCGCCGCTGAGGGCTGCTGGGGGGGCTCCGGCACCCCTCCATCCCGCCAACGGTCCTGCCTTCGGACAATCCCCCCCCATCCTGCATCCCGGCATCCTGGACCAGCCCGCCTTTGGGACCCGGCAGCGGGGCTGGCGGAGAGGAACTGCTGGGCACCTGGGAGGCCTTCGCCCGCCGTGCCTTTTTTGCTTCTAGCTCGCCTCGGGGGTGTTGTTGTTTTTTGTTTTTTTTGGTTTTTTTTTTTTGGGGGGGGGGTGTTTCACTGTTTTGGTGTTGTTTTTTGTTTTTTTTTTTTTTATTTTTTTTTTTGGACTGCCCCCGCTCCGCGCTGCGAACTCGGGCCAAGTGTGGGGGAGCGGGGCGCAGCCGGGCGGCTCCCCCCGGCGCCTCCTCGCCCAAGTGAGCCTCGGACTACTTCCCGGGAAGAGCCGGCTCGCCCAGCGTCCAGCACCTTTGCCACTTCTCCTCCTCCTCTTCCTCCTCCCCCCCGGCCCTCCCGTCCTCCTCCCTCACCCAAGGATACTGGGGACTCCCTCCGGATGCCGCTCGGCAGGCTCAGCGCTCGCAGGCTGCCTTGCCGGGGGCTCTCCTGATCTCCGTGGAGCTCCGCATCGCTCGCCCCGGTGGTTTTGCTCCCCACCATCCCCGCACACACGCACCCCTTCCCTCCTCTTCCCCCCCACCCCCACCCCCCTTTTCGCTCCTGGTGGCCTTGTCGGGTGTGTTTTTTGCCTGTTGGAAAAGTCCCTGCTGGCCAGGATGGGGGTCGGTGGGTGCTTAGCCCTGCCCTGGAGGTGCCTAGTCGTCCTCTGTCTCAGGCTGCTCTTCCTTGTGCCCGCAGGAGTGCCCGTGCGCAGCGGAGATGCCACCTTCCCCAAAGCTATGGACAACGTGACTGTGCGGCAAGGGGAGAGTGCCACGCTCAGGTAGGAACAGCTGGATTTCTGCTTTGCGGGGGGCACTGGGGGGGTCCCGCTGCACGGAGAGGGCGGCCGGTGTCTTTGGAGCCGTGACTCAGTTTCCCCGCGGGGGGATGCGATGGCGGTGCAGCAAGCCGAGAGGGAGATGCGGGTGCCAGGGGGACCGCGCTTTGGCTCAGCTCCCCCCCTAGTTGTCTCGGGGAAAGTTGCTGGGGGATGAAAAAGGGGGAGTGCGATTCCCTCTTGGCCCCCTGCCCTTACACCCCTGCGTGGGGTGGGGCGTCTCAGCTCCTGCTGTCAGTAGTCGTGGCTCGGGCACTTTGGCTGCGTTCGGTGGGGGTAAAAAACGCTCTGCTCCCTGGGGTGTAGCACCGGGGATGCCTTCATGTGTGTCAAACCTGGGGAGAGGGGGAGTTGTTGACCCCCCAGGTGGGGTTTTGTGCCTTTTTCCCATGTCCGGACCTGCTGGGATGAAAGGGGGTGCAGGATGGAGCTGGCTCCTGGCAGGGGGATGCTGCACTCTTTAAAAATCCTCTTTCTCCTTAAAAATTCCCTTGCTCTGGAGGTTGCTGCTCTCCGCCAGCGTTAACTCTTTTGGGTTGGGGGCGAGGGAGGGGGGAAATGTGGGGCTGGGCGTTGCATTGGGGTGCTGCCGCCTGCAGCAGCAGCAATCTGAGGGGTGCCGAGGAAACGGTAATTTTTTCGTCGGCGTAACTTCTGGGGCATCTTACGCCCAGATAGCCGTCCCTGTCCTCGCGGCAGATGGGCGCAGTCATCCCAGGGGATGTTTGATAGGGACGCGAAAAATTAGAAAAAGGCAGGTTTTTAATTGCAGCGCTGGGAAGCGGCGCTCGCAACTCCGACGTGCTCGGGAGTGACTTTCCTTGCGTAGGTGACACTTAACATCTGCGGGGGCCAGCTGGGCGTGTGCGCTGCGAGCCGCACTCCTGATTTACGCCAGCGAGTGGAGCAGGGCCAAGCCAGGGCCAAAAAAAAAAAACCACCTAAGGAGGAATTTTCAGCCAGGTTTCTTTTCAAACGGTGGGAGGATTTAACCCACGGGCTGGGTTTGGCCCCTGGAAATGTGAATCCCTTCCCTTATGTATTTCCTGCAACTCAGCTGATGGCTTCTTGTCGTCCCCCGCCACCAGCCCTTGCGTGTCCCCAGGAGCTGCGTTGTGGCCATTCCTTGGGATTTTCCTTGGAAATGGATGGCCGTGGGTGGAGGACGGGGTGTCTGGCTTAGGGATTTGCCCCGCTGAGTTGGCTAAAAAAATTATAAAAGTATCTCCTTTCCTCTCCTGAATCATTGCGCTCTCCCAAGCGCCCCGAGTCCTACAGATCTTGCCATGGGGGTATCAAAAAGGGAGGGATTTGGGTTACCGGAGGTCTGGGCAGTAAAATGCGTAGGAGGGTGGCAGCAGCAGGGTGGTACAGGCACGGGTGCTCTGCAAACTTACTGGAAGGAGGTGAATCGCTCACTGCCGTAGCGGGGGCCCGCAAAGGGTTTTTGGCACGGGGGTTTCTGGCAGGGATTGTGCCCGTGAACCAGCCCGGGTGTCGGTGGAGAACAAAGGAAGGCTGGGGTGAGTCAGCAGGAGGGATGCTTGTGACGCCTGGTGGGGAAGGGGGGGACAGATCCTCCCTGGGGAGGGAGGGCAGCGGCTCGTCATCACATCCCAGTTCAGCTGGGGAGCTGCTCTGGTGGCAAGGGGTGTCCTTGTCCCTTGGCAGGCACCTCGTCGATAGAAGGGTGTCCTGGGAGAGAAGCATGTGGGCTTTGGGGCGTGCGAACTGTGCGGATGATATTCCCGCTGTGCAGATGATATTCCCGCTGTGCGGATGATATTCCCGCTGTCCTGCCCCTAGAGTGGGCATTGCTCTTGGAAATCACGGCTTGTTGCTGCTGCCAGCTTGGCGCACTGGTTCGGTAGCCGGAGAGGTGGAGGATTGTGTTTTGCACTGGGATTTTGGGGCGTTTTCCTTCCGGTTTGGGGTGGGAGCGGTTAGTCCGGCAGGCAGCGGTGTACAATTACTGCGTCCCCCAGTAGGTCCCAGTCCCTGCAGCCATAAGGTCTTCCCTTTTCCCGCTTACTTCCATGCGAGGTGGGAGGACGGGGAGTTGCAGCTGAGGATTTGGAAGGGAGGAGATGTTTCTAGAGGTTCCCTCCTTGGTTTTTCACAGACGATGGAAGCTAAACGGGAGTTTAGCAGCAGAAGTTGCCGCTTCTCTGAAGCGCTCGGAAAGTCCTGTCTGCCCCCGAGGGATGGGGGCTTGGCTGGTGGAAATAGGTTATTTCGGTTGGAGTGATGGGGTGCTGAGGACCCCGAGCTGCTGTCGAGCCAAGGAGGCTCTTTTCAGCTCCGTCCCCGCGCAGATAATTCCGCGGCGGTTAAAGGAGCTGGATTGATGGCCATGAGGAGGCTCCCCCATTGTAAAATGGGGCTTTGCTCCGTGTAAACCTGGCTACCGTAAACGTACCATTAGGACCAGAGTCACCAGAGATGTTCAGGTATTTCCTTCGGTTTCCTGATGTCTGCTGGAGGGTCCAGTCACGTGTCTTGCTTCCGTACCAGCACTTCAGGTCACTGTATTAAATTTAAATCTAGGTTTAGAGCTTGGGATAGAGCTACCGTGTGGGACGGGAGGGGCAGGATTTACTCCTGGCAGCAGCAAAACCTGCAGGAATAGGAAAAGGGTTGGTGGGTGTTGGGTCCTGCAGCTTGGCGTTTTTATTGATGGTCCCCGAGCTGGGGCTGCTCCTGCTCTTGGGGCAGGGCTCGTGCGAAGGTCAGAGCTGGCTGTCTTTCTGGATCTCATAAGGCCACATGGTGAGGATGATGCTGGTTTCCATCCCCTCCCACCACGTCCTCACCAGAAGCAAGTGGTTCACCCTGGAGAAGACCCGTCCTGAGCTTCCATCCGGCCCTTGAACCCAGCCCAGGCGCTGCTGAGACCTTTGGAGCAGTTCTCTCAGCACCAAAACAAACGCCTTGATTATGATTTCGCTTTAATTGGCAGCAGTCAGCGCTTTCCGCGGCAAGGCTCTGCCGATCCCATCAGCGATACGCAGGCTCTTGCGTGGTACCCCCACCCCCCCCCACCCCCCGCCCCGAATTCCCGGGGGGCCCCGGGCAGATGGGGGGAGCAGGATCTGGCTGTGGGGTGAGGACCGTTTCTTCACGGGCTCCTCTGTACATCTCTGGTTTCCTTGTCAGGGTGATGCAATCCCTTAATTTTTTTCCCCTTTTGATTATAGCGCTAAAAGTCAAATCTGAGTTAAACATGAGTCAAAGCTTTTTTTGCTTTTTAACCCCGACGTTTCCCGCTGTTTCCACCCGGGCTTTGAGAAGGGCTGCGCACTTTGCCGCTGAGGTGGCAAAAGCCTGTTTGGCAAATTGATTTTTTTGGTTTTTTTTTTTTTTTTTTTTTTTTTTGCCCCTGTTGTGCTCTCGAAATAATTTTTGGAGAAGTGATAACTTGGCCGCGAAACAAAACAAAATCAAGCGTGTTTGTTTGGCGGATGCAAACAGAAAGCGCTTGTTTGCTAAGCAGAAGAGGGTGTTTCTCAGGAATGGGTTGGTTTTCTGTGACTCTTTGCTTCCCTGTCTTTCTCCCCTTTATCCGCGGGAATTTGCCTTTTTGCGTTCTTAGCGTGTAATATGAAAAATAGGGCCGGTCTCTGATGGTGGTGCGTTCCAGCCTGCTGTTTTCGCTCGGGTCCTGGGGGAGGCTGTGTGTGTCCCCCCTCCCTGTGCTGAGGCAGGGCTGCTCCTGCCGGGGCTTGAGTGATGACCGTTCTCCGCTGAGGTTTTGGGCGGCTGCCGTTGTGGTTTGCAGTCGATGAGCGCAGAGAGCCTGCCAAGGGGGCAGGGGAACCCGCTTCGGGCTCTCTGTCCCCAGAAAAGTGGCTTTCACCATCCCCGTGGCCTCAGGGCTGAGCGATGTGGGGCCCAGCGTGGGGCTCAGCTGCTGGTGCAACTAGGAAAGCAAGACAGGGCAGAGCTTGTTTGCGAAAGGGTCCAGCCGTGATTGCTACATCTCCTTTTGTAGCTGCGCAGTGTTTAGGAGCTGCCGTAACCCCAACCGGCTCGTCCAGCCCTTTCCCGCACGCCGGCAGCCCCGAGGACGCGCTGGGCGATGCGCCGCTCATCCCAGCGCTCCCATCTCCTGCCCAACTGCCCCCGTCCTTGCACAACCACCCAACTCCTCCTTACACCTCCTCTCCCTCCCCGGGGCCCGGCCCTGTGGCGCCCTGCTCCCGTGACATATTATAGAATCATAAAATATTTCGGGTTGGGAGGGACCTTAAAGACCATCTCGTTCCACCCCCTGCCCTGGGCAGGGACACCTCCCACCAGCCCAGGTTGCTCCAAGCCCCGGCCAACCTGGCCTTGAACCCCTCCAGGGATGGGGCAGCCACAGCTTCTCTGGGCACCCTGGGCCGGGGGCTCCCCACCCTCACACCAAACAATTTCTTCCCAATATCCCATCTCAATCTCCCCCCTTTCAGTTTGAAACCATTCACCCTCCTCCTATCATGACACTCTCCAAGCCCAGCACCCAGCGTTTTTCATCCTGCTATAATTATTTATTTCGGAGTCTCACCTGGCAGCGACTGAAGCTCCTGGTTGCTTCCCTGCCCGCTTCCCAAGCCTAAACCAGGGGGATATACCTTGGGTTTGCAGGACGGGGAGGCCAAGGTGTAATTATTTTCCTTTCCTTTGTTACTGTGCGGTGATGGACATCTGAGGGCTTGGGCTCGGGTGGGACGAGCCCTCAGTGGTCCTGTGGGCGAGGTTGGAGCTGAGCTGCCGACTCATATATTAACAACCCAAGTTTATTCTCTGGACTCCTTTCAGTATCCAGCACGCTCACCTTCCCCTTCAAACCTCTCTTTTTGTTCCGGAGGGTTAGGGAATAACTTCAGGGCTGTGGTGACCCCTCTTCTATTAAGGTGAAGAAGGGGGAGAGCATCTTCTCCTGCATCCGTGCCCTTACTCGGGAAATTGGTGCGAATGTGAGCCGTACTGAGGGTTAGGACTTGAGTTTCTATTCCCATCAGTGCACAGTTTCACTTCACCCCTGCCTCTCTCCTCCTCCCATCGTTGTTGGGTCTTCCTTTCTGGCCAGGGTTTTCTTTCCACATTCTCGGAGATGCTCCTCCATCAGAGGGGCTGCAGAAGCCCCGAGCGGTGCCCACGTGCGATGCTCGCGGCTGTTTGTAGCTTTGCGAGTCGATTGCTTTGCTTGCGACGGCATGTTTTTGAAAAGAGGAGTTTATTGCCGAAGTGACATGTCAGCAAATCTTCGCCACCTCTCTCCCATCTCGGAGATGGAATCAGCTTAAAGTGGGGAAAAAAATTGTCGTATGCATGGATTATTTTTTTTTTATATTTTTTTTTTTTTTCCCTGAGTGCAATTTCCATCTGAGATGAGACAAGCTCCTGATTGCTCTGCCAGAGGAGGGTTTCCCTTTATAGCTCTCCTGCTAGAGCTGCTGCTGCCTCTGGTTCACTGGAGCTGTCTGGGTTGGGGTCTCCTGGGGGGCAAACGTGCTTTTCTGGAGCTGTCACCTCCGTCGCAGGGTTAAGCATCTCCGGTCTAGCAGCTCTGGAAGGATTTAAGTCAAACAGACTTGTACTCAGCTCCTCTGGGCTGGGAAGGGCTGATGGGGAGGAAGAAAGGTGAAGAGGAAGGCAGGTGATAGAGCTGGCCAGTGGAGGGTGGCATTTCTAACAGTTAAGCCAGGGTTATGAAATGTTCTTAGCCCTGTTATCGATGACTCATGTGACGTTCGGCCCCCTCCTAGGTCCTATAAATGTGTACATTCGTCCGTGGCAATTGCGACGCTTCCTTTCTCTGGCTCCGTGAGTCATCTGCTTGCGTTGCAGTCTTTTTGTGGCAGGATGCATCCCTCTGTAAGGAAAACACTAAGAGCGTCCTACTGGCGGGCACCACAGATGTCCACCCGTGTCCTGCCCTTGCTTGGCGTCTGAGGAGGCTACTGCGAGCATTTTTCAGTTGGAGGTGGCAGGGAATTGTTGTCCCACGGGAATATGGTCCATGGTTGCGGTGCTGTAGAGCTGCTTGGTGGGTGGATGACCATTAAGTAGGAGCTGAAGCAAAATCAGGGATTGGGGCCAGCGACAGCAGTGCCCCCCCCTGCCAAACTGTGGGACCACCCATAGCCCTAAACTCTGCTGAGAATTTGTTTTCATCGTGACCATGAGCTAACCTAAGCCTCGGACCTAAGCCTGTGTGGGTGACAGTCCGAGGGATGGCAACTGGCTTCATCTTTAATTCTTGGCCATCTTGATGCACCATCCCCACGCTGCCCATCTCTGCCTTGGCAAAGTCCTTCGGGCAACCAGCACGCCGCTGCTTGGCGTTGCACCTTGTCAACTGGCAGTTCCATGCCTGTGTTGACGAGAGGTGGGTTGGGGACATGGGTCTTCTTCAGCTTGCCTAAAACCATTGTCTCTTCTGCTGGCTTCACTGGAGTTACTCCAATTTATGTGGTTGGAAAAATCCTCCTCTTGATCTAGCAGAGTTGCGTTTTCCTCCTCCCAGGCCCGCCTAAACCTGCCAGTTTGAGCTCAGACACCCATATGTTCCGTCAGGAGGAAAGGGGAACATCAGGAAGGAACTAATCTACGACCGCACCAGTGGGAGAAGGGGCTAATAGAAATTGTAATGAGAATACAGAGCCAAACAAACAAGCAAATGAGAAAATGCAATCCCACCAATGCGGTAGAGGGATTTATGGCGACAACGGGGCTGATCCAGTGCTCATTAATGTCACCACAAGTCTTTATCCTAACTGTAATGGACTGTGGATGGGGTTGGAAGACGGCGTTTTAGTCTTGCTACAATACGCGAAGTGTTTATGGGTTGTGCGTGGAATAGCAATGCAGAGAGCCCTCTCCCGACAGAGTTTGCTGGTCGTTGCGTGCGGCGCCTTTGCAAAGCGAGTGGAAATCCCTCCTGCTCTCCTGAGGTTTAGTTTTCCGAGGTGCGAGGCTGTGAAGGAGCCAAGTCTCGGAGACTTGGGCTTTCGCTGTCCGGATGCTGCAGCATCTGCTGAAATGCCAAACGCGTCTTAATCATTAGTGTATTAAAAATCTTACCTTAAATAAGGATGCTTCGGCTGGCGGTGAGCGGTGTTGGCTCTCACCACCGGCAGTCATGCTGGGAAGCCGTCGTTAGTTTATATGTGGAAGAGCAGATGGGCGGGTAGGGGAAGGCTGAAGGCAAACTTGACTTTGCAGCTGGATTCTCCTCCCCTGGAAAAAGCGGTGAGATGGAGACAAGAGCTGGAGAGCTGAGCCTGGTCTGGAGGTGGGGACACCTCTGGGAAGAGTGCTGGATGGGAAAGGACACCAAGGGTCAAACAGGAGACGTGCGAGCCCGGCTCTGCATGTCAATGAGGACAGAGTAAATAAGGAATAAAACCACCTTCCAACATGAGCAGCTGGTGAAATATCACAGTTTTTTTTTGTTTTGTTTTGTTTTTTACCCAGAGATGGGAGATTTTGACCGGCTCTGCGCCTGCAACCATAAATGGCTCTGACACCTGCGTCTGTTTTATCAGACACATGCAGAGCCCCGGACATGATCCAAACATTCATTACTTCAGATTTTTGAGTCTGTATTTTTTTTTTTTTGGGCTTTTTTTTTTTTTTTTCATGGTGGGATCATTACTTTCCCGGCTTCACGTCCTCCGTACAGCAAAACCGGGGTGTTTTTCAGGCTTAACGTTTCTTACACATCTCTAATAAGGAGCGTGACAGAAAGCTGTCGAGAAAAGCAAATTCTCAAAGGTACTAGCGCAGGGCAGGGCAGCTCGGGGTCCAGAGCCACTTCCAAGATGGTTTGGACCTACGGATAGGCACAGCGCGAATATTTGAAGCCATATTGGGGTTCTTACTCTTAAATCCTCCACATTCAGTAAATAAAAGGTGTGGGGCTTTATCCCAGGATAATCTTTATTATCTTGCGTCCCTCTTCCTCTCTTATAGTCCAGCACAAACACGAGTTCAAAGGAAGAAGTGACCTAAGTGAAAACTTCCGCAAGTATTTTCCAAGTCTCTAAAGGTTTGATGCTTATCTTGCACTGCAATTCAGTGGGAGCTAGGCAAGCATCTGCCTCTCATATTTAAAAAAATCCGATTTGTACAGTTCATTATGTAAGGAAACACAATTTTTTTTTTATTTCTGAAACAGATCTTTTTTTTTCTAAAAAAAAATCCATTTCTTTCTTGCGTACCTTGACTGGAAAATACTTAGTTTAGAATTGCCTTTTTGGGAAAAGGGCAGGTTTGGTTGGAAAAAGTGTATTTCTTCCTTTTAATCTCAGTTTATGAGTTCATTGAAGCATCTTGTCAAGTTTTACAGGAAACACTCCGATTAAGCTGAAGCGAGATTTTTGGGGTTTAAAGCGTCTTATAAGAAATAGTGCGATTTTGATGTCATTCGGTCTCAGAAGGGAAGGATTTCTGGATACACAGAGTTTCCCTTTAGCTGAAAAAAGTCCTTCCCTTCTCACCTCTGGACTCCTTTACGTTTTGGAGTCATTTTTTCCGTCAGACTTCATCCTTCTTGTTGCTTTCTTCTAGTTAGGAGGAGCTGTTTTGCTTTGAATTAGGCAAAGTCGATGGTGAATCTATGTTTTCCAAGGACGAATTTCAGGTTGGCCACTGCATGCCGTGCCCCTTTTTGCTGTGAGAGGCAGGGCAAAACGCGGGAAGCGTTGGGAAGGAGCAGTTTGGAAGTGCTCTGATTGGGGGGGCGTGTGTTAAGTGATGTGATTTAGTCCTCTACAAACACAAGGAGAAGAAGGTATCCATTAGCCTTGACTTCTGTAGTCATGAAATTCAAGGTTTCTCCCCTCGCTAGATGCTCGTGTTGTGTGGCAGGGTAGGACGCGGTCAGAAGGTCAAAATCCCATTTTGGGTTGTTATTGCTTTGTCATGGACGTGGTTGGTTGATGGAAATGCCTTCCAGGGTGCACGTCAGCTGGGTCTCCTAAATTTCTCTGGCTGTCCTTGGCTCGTGGAGGACAGGAGCTACAATTTCCTTGCTGGTTTAAAGCCAGCAGCGTGCAGACTGTTGACATTGTGTAGCGAGACATGGGGCCCTTCACCTCAGACACCTCTACAAGTCTAAAACCAGCCTGCTAGACATTTTTGGCCATTCGGAGGTCCAGTTGCTGACCTCCATCCATTCGAGGGGCACTGCCCTGCGTAGACTCAACAGACAGCCAAGGTCTGTCAACAGACAGCCAAGGTCTGAAGAGATCACAGGATGATAAATGTCGTCTTGGTCCTTACTTGATAGGACAAGGGGTAATGGCTTCAAACTGAAAGAGGGGAGATTTAGATATCAGGAAGAAATTTTATACTATGAGGGTGGTGAGATGCTGGAAAATGTCCAGAGAAGCTGTGGATGGACATCCCTGGAGGTGTTCAAGGCCAGGTTGGACAGGGCTTGGAGCAACCTGGTCTAGTGGGAGGTGTCCCTTTAAGGTCTTTAAGGTCCCTTCCAGCCCAAACCATCCCATGAGTCTAGAAGAGACCGAAGGCTCGATGGTTGGTGGGAGTCACAGCATGAACCCCTTGCGGAGAGGCGCCGCGGGGCTGCCGTATCAGTGCGATGGGGAGATGTCAGCTCTTCCTCTCAGCTTCCCTTTGCAGCACCAACTGTCAGTAATTTAACTAACGTTTTGTAAATAAATGTGGCATTCGGACAGCTGTCACCGCGCCTGTTATAAACACTCCTTTTGTCACTAAAAGCTGGCAGTACCGCTCCGTTTCCCCTGCAAATGCAGCTCCCACTGCCAGTTAGCTCCTGAAGCCAGGGCTGTCAAGGAATGGCATGCCGGCCGGTGGCCGGGAGACCGTGGCTTCGCACAGGGAGCCCAGCGAGGCATTGCCAGGGCCTGGTGCGAAGGCAGCTTTTGCATCTCGAAACTAAATAAATGGCCCAATCGGCGAGCGAGAAAACCCATCTGAATGCGGCTGTAGGGCTGGTAGGTTCCCAGCCAGCATCCCGGGCTGTCCAGCTGCGGCGCCGGCAGTGACACCGGTTCCTCTGCCATCTCCTCCCAGCCCCGCGGGAAGCCCAGGTAGGATGAGATGGGGAGCCCAGCCCGCCCTGGGCTTCCACGCGCCCAGTGAGCAATTTGGCATGGGCGCCGCCGATTCTTTCTGCTTTGGAGCATGGGCTCCTCGTGCATCAGGCTTCGGTTTCAGTAAATTCGGTCTCTCCGGGACGTGGTTGGCTTGGAGCAGAGAGATCCGTCCTTCGAGCCCATCAGTCTTGCTCAGCACGCTTGTCCTATTAGGAGCATGTTCAAAACCTTCCGGCAGTCTGGATGCTTCTCCTCCTAACGAACCTGACGGGAGAAGGGATGCTGTTGTCTTTCTCCTTGCTGGGGTGTCTCGATCCTCTGCTGCTTTTCTCCTCTCACCTCTCAGGGACCCTTGCGGCTCCAAACAACCCTCCCCTGGCCCACGGCATTTCTCTCCCTGGTCTCGGGTGGCGTAACTTCTCTGCAGTCAGCACCTACAGCCTCGCCGTGCTGCACTGATGTGTGATACAGGCACTATAGACATCAGCACATGACATCTCTCTCTCTAAGCCACTGTAAAATTAGCTTCATCTCAAGTGGCAGAAAATGATCATATCCTCGCTTGAGGGCGATGAAGAATATTCCTGAGTCACTGCTAGTGATGAAACAGGCAGAAAATCCAGAGTGATACACAACTGCCCACTCAGTTTTAATCGCCGAGGCCATTTGCTGCTGCAGAGCCCTGAGACGCAGCGTTCTCCTCCTCTCCCTCCCTTTCATCCATCACTGCCCTTAGTGGTCCGGGCTGCGCATCCCAGCAGGGGCAGGACAACGTCCCGTCCCACCGGCGAGGCTGTGAGCATCTCCTGCTGCTTCACCGTCCCCCTGGGAGGGCAGGAGGGGGCCAAAGCTTCCTTTACTTCCAGCAAGAGGAGGAAAAAGATGGAGCTTGTTCTCCTCCTTCCAGGGAAAAAATCTCTCCTCGGAGCTCACAAATTTTCCCGGCTGCCTCCGAAGCAGCTGCTGTGCCCACGAGGACGTTTCCTTTCGCGTTTCTTCCCGTCCCAGCCCCTTCCCTCCCCAGCAGCTTCAGTTCAAAGCCATCTCCCCGGATTTTTATGTCTTGGATAAGTGCTTGGGAAGCCTCTTGCCAAATTTGCCGGCGACCCAGGCCAAGAAAACCCTTCACAACACCGGTGATCAGAAGCAGAGCGCTGTAATGCTTCCCTGCCTTGCATATGCTCCCTGGCAGCCTGTTAGCGCTAAAGGACAACCTCGAAGGAGGCTTCTTGCAAGTCCTGCCCTGCCAGCTTTCCCCCCAAAATTCCCGTGGGAAGCCACCCCCCACTCTCCGGGTGCAGGTTGAAGGGTCTGTAAAACCCTGGCAAGGATCCTTCAGCTGGAGAATCGCCTCCTTCTTCTGGTCTTCCGTGTGGCTCAATTGCCCCCGACCTGGTAGAGCATCATTTTGGGGGGAAAAACCCGTAGCAATCCATCCGTGCGGGCGTTTGAATGAACGCTCTTCTTTTCTCCCGCCGGGGCTTGGCAGTATTTATCCCTTAACCTGATTTTTTTTTTTTTTTTTTTTAAGATGTTCTCTATCCTGCAGCTTTGCCGGGATATGCTATTCACACAAAACTCTCCTGGTGTCAGACTTCTGCTAGGATAGCTTAATAGCTCCCACCAGCCTGCCAGGGGAATAAGCAGGACTGGCAACAGCACAGGCATAAATGTGTCAAAGCAGGGATTTTGCCAGCGTTTAAAAAAAAAAAAAAAAAAGAAAATATCGCACAACCTCACTCCCTCCCGGCACCGATGGAGATTGCTGTAGCAGCGAAAGTTTTCCGCACCGGTCGGCCAAATCCGGGCAAGTTTCCCCGAATCCCGCTCTCCTCGCTGTAATCCCCCGGCGGCTTTGCACGCCGCCCGTTTATTCGGCAGCGCGAGCAGGTGCAGAGCTGCAGGACACGGGGCTGCGCGTCCTCGCTTTGCTGGCTACGCCGCTTTCTTCTCGCATCAGGCAGCGCACTCGGCGCTCCTCCTCGGCTTCGTTTCCTTCCCCCCCCCCATCTCTTCCCCCCCAAAAATGGGTGGTAATTTGGGGGGTTTTGAGCGTTATAACTAAACCCCCTCCTCACTGCCCCCAGCACACTTGTGTTCCGCACACACCAGCCGTCGTGGTGCGCAGAGAGAGTATATTTGTGTATTTGTGTATATATATATATTTATATAACTTGTGCGTGGCTAATGAATAACGATACGGCACGGGGGGGGAGAGCAATCCTTGCAGGTCCCTGTCGAGAGAGGCAGGAGACGGGGATGAAGCCGGCGCAGACGGCAAGCGCGGATACCACAGCTGTACCGGGGAAAAGTGGTCCCTTTCCCCCAAAAGGGGGACGTTTTGGGGTGATTTGTGGGGGGGCGGAACGAGCCCGTTAGTAAATGCTCTAATCTTTTCTCCGGGTGGTGCCAACTGCTGGTTGTTTCTCCTGCTGGGAGTCTGGAACAGCCCCGCTAACCTCTGGCAAAATCAGGCGGATAACAAGGGAGGAGGAAAGGCTGACTTTGTTTGCGGCAGGGTTTGTTTGGTTTTTGTTTGGGTTTTTTTTGTTTTTTTTTTCTCCCCCTGGCTCGAGAAGGAAGAAATAAAGTTGGATTTCAAGTGGGGTTGTTGCAGTAATGGAGGGAAATGAGAAATGCTCTTCAGCTGCCTTCTCCTTCCTCGCGTCCCCATAAATAACCCTGCTCGCTCGGAGACGGCTCGGCTCTTACTTAGCGGAGAGAGCTGGCTTTTGGCTGTTGGTTGGTTGTTTTTGTTTTTTTTTTTTTTTGCTGCAGCTGAAGGGCCCCTTCCCTTCCCTGCAGAGCATCTCCTCAGAGACTGTTCCCCCCAGGGTCGCTCTCTGGGAAAGCGGTTTCTCTTCTGAGGTGGGCTCCAGTTTGCGGGAAGCCCCTGCGGCGGGCAGGGCTGCTCCCCAGGAGCTGCGGCTCTTGGGCATGGGTATCGTTGCTGGCACTTTCCTGTCTCTACTGTCGTGTTGCCGATTAAAGACTATCTCGTCCCACCCCCTGCCCTGGGCAGGGACACCTCCCACCAGCCCAGGTTGCTCCAAGCCCCGTCCAACCTGGCCTTGAACCCCTCCAGGGATGGGGCAGCCACAGCTTCTCTGGGCAACCTGGGCCAGGGGCTCACCGCCCTCACAGCAAAGAATTTCTTCCCGATATCCCATCTCAATCTCCCCTCTTTCAGTTCAAAACCCTTCCCCCTTGTCCCATGGCTCCCCTCCCTGCTCCAGGGTCCCTCCCCAGCTTTCCTGGAGCCCCTTGAGGGACTGGAAGGGGCTGGAAGGTCTCCCCGGAGCCTTCTCTTCTCCAGGCTGAACCCCCCCAGCTCTCTCAGCCTGTCCTCCCAGCAGAGGGGCTCCAGCCCTCCCAGCATCTCCGGGGCCTCCTCTGGCCCCACTCCAACAGCTCCATGTCCTTCTGCTGTTGGTGCCCCAGAGCTGGAGGCAGCACTGCGGGGGGGTCTCACAGAGCAGAGCAGAGGGGCAGAATCCCACCCCTCGCCCTGCTGGGGGTGCAGCCCAGGCTGCGGGGGGTTTCTGGGCTGCCGGCCACATTGCTGGCTTGTGTTGAGCTTCTCATCCACCAACACCCCCAAGTCCTTCTCCTCAGGGCTGTTCTCAGTCCATTCTCCACTTGGGATTGCCATGACCCAGGTGCAGGACCTTGCCCTTGGCCTGGTTGAACTTCATGAGGTTGGCATGGGCCCACCTCTCCGGCCTGTCCAGGTCCCTCTGGATGGCATCCCTTCCCTCTGGCATGTCAACCGCGCTACACAGCGTGGCGTCGTCGGCAAACTTGCCGAGGGTGCACTCAATCCCACTGCCCGTGTCACCGGCAAAGATGCTAAACAGCACCAGTCCCAAAACGCCAATGAATGAAGTGTGAGCCTTTAGGGGGAGAGGGGGGGATGGACAGCAGCGATCCCAGGTGCCCGCTCCAGGGAAGACAGCCAAAAACTGCTGACGAAGCCCATGACAATCCACAATCCTTCCATGTCCACTCTCTTTTAATGAAACCAGGCCCAGCCATGAGATAGCTTTACCCAGCAGTGACGCGTCGTCCTTCTGTGGGTGAGGCACAGCTTGCAAACTGCGTCTGGGGACTGAGGGGCAGAAAGTGTCACTGTAGAGATGATTTTTTGATTTCTATGGGATTTTCTAAGGATTTTTGGCCAGGTTTTGCCTGCGGTTTAACCACGTTCTGTCTGGGTCACTTGCCTAGAAGTTGTTCCAAGCTTCTTTGTGAATTCATGGAAGCAAGGCGCAGGCGATCTCTCCTCCTCTACATGTGCCTTTTCCCCTTCACCGTTTCTGCTGACTTTTGTGAATCGGATGGCTGATTTTGGTCAGGTTTTACAGAGGATTGGGCGTTACATCTCTACTACTTCCGTGAAAATAGGCAGGTAGATGTCAGGAGACCTCAAAATAATGACAGAATGAGCTCAACTCTCATACGAGACACCCGAGAATCCGCATGGGCATTGGCCGTAGGCAAGACTCAAGGGAAGAGGGAGCTCCAGCCTGAGCTTGCGTCATTTTAAGCCTAAAACGTGTAGGAAACCACACATCCTCTGTGGTGTGTGTGGAGCTGCTCATTAAACGCAGTGAGGACTCCGGGGGGGGGGGAGGAGGGCTTGAGCGCTCCAGATTGCGTGTAAGGCAAACCGTGAAGACGATGTTGTGTCGATGGAAGACGGGCTGCCAATCCTGGTGTCAAGGAGAAGAGACGCAAGCTGAGGGTTGCCTTCCTAAGGCAGCTGATAGCGGATGAGGGAACGCTGCGCTTTGCTTGCCTGAATGGGGAGACTGCAACAGCTGGTCGCGGTGGCATTGCTGAAACCGGCTGGCTCGCCCTTCCCTTGGGTTAAAAAAAATAAAATAAATAAAGCAAAGAAAAAAAAAAAAAGGCAAAACAGCAATAACAAATTAAAAAAAAAAAAAAAAAGCCAGTAACTCGCTCTCCAGAAGTTCCTAATGCTGCAACAGGCAAAGCACTGGAGATAAAAGAAATAAAAAAGCGGGGGAAAGAGGGAGAAAATGCGTTTATGAGCTCTCAAACTAACAGCATGCAACTCTCATATTATTTTTCCTCCTTAGCCTTTGAAACAGAACAACGGCCCGGAGCCTTCTCGGCAGATGGACAATGTGCGTGCCTTAACCACTTAACAGCCATTAGCCTAATTTCACGTACTGGAGCCAAATTAAATAATAAGTAAGAGGCTATGAAAAGCTGGTTTGGAGGCTGCGTTACTGCCTTTCACTTGATAACCTTCTCATAAACAGATGCTCTCTCTCTACCCTATTAACCTTGTCGGGGAGCGAGGAAGGGGGGCTTTGGTGCAGCAAAGAAGCCAAACCGTGGTGGCGGGGAGGGACCAGATGTGGGGCTCCTCCGTATTTCGGAGCTTCCTCTCGTTCCTCTCCCCCGATGCCCCGGCCGTGGAGGAGTTCGTTGAGCAAAAAAAAAAAAAAGAAAAAAAAAAAAGCCCGTTCTGCGGTTGCGCCCGGGTCATTTTAACGTGCCAAATGATTCATCTTGATCAGCGAGCCCATCTGTACCTGCTGGGCGAGGCTGCGCCACCCGGAGCTGATTTTGTGGACAAATCTGTTTTACTTGGAGGAAAGGGGAGATGGTGCTGGTAGACACGAAAGGGGAGGTGGCTCCGTGGCTCGGTGCCTAAATCCTTCCCTGTTTTTTTGGCTCAGGCAGGGCATGGGGGGCTGCTGCATCCCTCCAGTCCTGGCTGGGCCACTCAGATGAAGTCATTTTCCTGCTTTTGGCCTCTTTTTCCCCCCCACGTTGACATAGGAACAATAGTACTTACCTAAGCTTTGGGAATTTGTGATATTAATTAGTTTGCAAAACGGCTTTGACGTTATTTTTGGTGCAGAAGGCGTTATGCGTATGTTTTTTTCTTAAAAGATTTGGGGCTGGCTGCCTTATTTCGGCACCAACCCCCTCCCCCGCCGCTAACTATTGCTCCGTGCTTTGCGTCTTGACTTCGGGCCTTTTTAAGTTTTCAGGGGATTATAGATGACCGGGCAGCTATTTTTAGTGAAAGGTTTTATTTATTAAAAAGCCATTTTCCTTCATTAAAAAGATACATTGATGGGAAATTGATGAGCTGCTCTATTACTGGCGTGTAGCGTGCCCTGCGAGCCCGGTGCCGCCGAGATGATGTGCTACGTGTCCTCCTTTGATGCAAGGAGTCTTTTTTCCATGGAGCTACTCAAAATTTGGTCCGTGAGCATCCCCTCTCCCCGGCTGCAGGCTCCAAGGCCCTGGGGTAGATGTGAGAAGGTTTGGGTTTGGTGCAAGGTTTCCAGTAGTTCCTTGGTGCCGGCAGCAACTCAACTTTCCTTCCTTCTTGGTTTTCCTCCTTCGCTCTTTAAATTCTCATGCAGGCTCTGCTTTCATATGCAAAATCCGTCCTCTGACTGGCACAGAAACCGATAAAGCCGGGTTTCTTACAAGTCTGCTTCATTTTGGTCCAAGTAGGAGTAAATGACTTGCCGCCTGCGGTGGGGACGTTTGGAAAGGCTTAATGCTGTGTGGATTCTCTGAGGTTCGGATGAGGATGAATCTCATTTTTATGTGGCCTTTCCCTCCACGGGGCACTCGCGGAGTCCCTCTCCTGTACCTGGCTGCCTATCTGTACTAGACTTGCAGGTACTTAATGTCTTTGAGCCATCTGTTCCTCTGTCAAATTTAGTTAAAATTGGCCAAAGGCTTCACAAATTATTGGGGGAGATTGCTAGACAGAGGCACACAGGCAAAGAGCTGTGGACTGCATGAGCTCATTCCAGTAGGAGTCAGGGCTAAAAATACAGCGGGGTGTGTTATTCAGAAACAAGGCAGCTGGGGAGATGGGATCCACGTCCAACCTTTCCCTAGCATGGGAGATATTAGACTTGGGTCGGTTTTTTGGTTCTGTAGAAAGCTCCTCCGCGGGGATGGACTTTGCTTTGGGTAGGATGTGCGGCCTTATTTTTTTCTTTCTTGTATCATGTGTCTCTCTGGCCAAAATGAGCCCCGTTCGCCCTTTTCCGAGGCACTGACCCTTATGCGGAGATGCTGCGGGTGTATTTCAGGCAACTATTTGCTGAAGACCTCCTGCGACAAAGGGTTGGGTTACGGTCTTTGCTTGGAGGTGGCATGTGGCAGCAGTGGCTGCAGAAGCAAGCATGAAGCTTGGCCAGTTAATAGCGAGCTTCCCTTGCTGGAGGAGAGGAAAGGAGAGGTTTGTACGTGGGTAAGAAGGTCAGGCAAGCAGGAGTTGTCCCAGGTCACCATCTCAATGGGCTTGAGCCTCTCTGCTTGATGAGCAGCGAAGTGCCTCCTGCAGACCTTCTCAAATGCTTGTCTCTGGTTTTGTGTCTCAGCGTGGTATTTCTTAGCCCAAGTAAGATGTTAGCTGGTGCTTTCCTCTGAGAGGTCCCCTCCCATCCTTGGGAAGATGCGGTTCTCCCAAGTGCAGAATCCTGGGCGGGCACCGGATGGGGTTGCCCATGTGAATTGGCCAAGGAGATCTCAGGCCCCATCCCTGGAGACATTCAAGGTCAGGCTTGATGAGGCTCTCAGCAACTTGATCTAGTTAAAGATGTCCCTGCTCGCTGCAGAGTGTTTGGACTAGCTGGCCTTTAAAGGTCTCTTCCAACCCAACACGTTCTATGATTCTATGACACTGTGATCTCCCTGGGGACCGTGAGTAGCAAGAAGCATGGGGAGAGGCTTCGCGCCGTGCCGTTGGGATGGATGGAGTCGTAACCAGCTCCTCTTGCGTACACCATGGGTTCCCACTGTGGGTGCTGGTCAATGCCTGTGAGTACGTTTTAAAACCAGGCTGTTCCCAGTCAGATCACTCTGAGCTTTGAGCATCCAGAAATTAGGTGCTTGATCTAAGCAGGTCTTGAAAAGAGGGAGGAACCAGTCCATCTGCCAGAGTCCTGCCTCTTCTTGTGGGCTACAGGGGTACATAGATGACCAGCACGGGCTGAGGCGAGATAAAACCTGTTAGAAGAGAGGAAAAAGCAAAGGGATGGGAGAAAACCCCCCTCAAAGGCTGGGTCGCTCTCGATCCATTAGCGTTTCGGTAAGAGCCCAGAAAAGCACAAGCAATCTGGGATACTTGCTCATGGAACTGCAGGTGTCGGAGATGATGGATGTCTACATCTGAGCCTGTTGTCTAGTCCCCCTTTGTAGTCGCTGGAGAGCAATGGGCCTTTTTTAGGGTGCAATTCATCCCAGTCTAAGGCAGATGTCTAAAATAGGTCGGACAGATTGTGTCCTAGCAGTGCCTTTTTCTCTCCATTTGCTATAAAACGGGGTCCAAATGGCTAGCTTGCATGTCGAGGTGATAAATCCCAACCCAAGCGTTTAGAGGAAGCCATAGGATCAAAATCAGACATATCTAGCATTGATCAGGGCATGGATTAGAGCCAGCCATGGGTGTTAAGCAGCAGGGATAACTTCACCAAGCAGAAATGGGGGAAGAAACAGGGGTTTTCGGTGATTTTTTTTTTTTTTTTTTTTTTTGGATCCTGAGTCCGTTTGCCTGCCATCCCTCTGGCTTCCAGGAGGCTCAGCTAAGCGATTCCGCGTGTGGCTTGCCATTAGGTACCTCGCCCAGCAACCTTGCGAGTTCATTAGTATTCTTTTTAGCGCGAACGAAATGTCCGAGCTGCATCTTTTCTGCATGAGAGGCTGCAACGCCTTAGCAGTAAGGAAAAAATCAGACTCCGGGGGCTACAGAGACCACCCGGAGCGAGCCCCTTCTGCCAGCGAAGCGCAGTTTGTGTCAGTGTGGCAAAACCACAGGAGCAAAAAAAAACAAACCCAAAAACCAAAAAAAAACCCACAAAACAAAAAAAAAAAAAACCCACACCCCAAAATAAATCCAAAAGCGGGGGGGAAAGAGAATTTTATCTTGATAACTGCAGCTGCAGCGGGGTCTCTGACGACGTGGCAGTTTGAGCTTGAGGATCTCCCCACCCCAGGCGCCGCAGAAATCCGTAGGAGCGAACGTCTGCGGGCAAAGAGGTGGCGCTGGGGGTTCGGATGGGGATGCTCCGCTTTCTTCTGCCTCTGTGGGGATCTACAGGGCTGCTTGGCTCTGCTTCGTGTGGGTAACGCCGGGTGCGAACTCCTTTTTTTTTTTTTTTTTTTTTTTTTTTGGCAATGAGTGCCAAAAAGGCAAGGCAGCGCGAGAGCCGCGGCTGTGCCCTGCCTGCCTGAGAGGCTTTCATTGATTTTTATTTTCTTCAATGGAAACAGAACTGACATCCATTAACCAGCCTCCCGGCCTCTCCAGAGCAAGGGGTGGAGGCAGCAAAGGCTTTAATTCTAATTTTTTTTTTTTTTTTTCCTCTTAGGCTTGTGCATTATTTTTTTTTTTTCTCCCCCTGCTCTTTGCTGATGCTCAGCAGCTCCGGCTGCAGCCTGGGAGATGTAGAGGGGTTTGAGAGCGGAGCAGAAGGAATGTGGGGTGGAAACGAAGCTCCTTCTAATCTGACATCCCCAGAGTTTATCTGTGTTTTGGGAGGCCCCCTATTTATTTAGCCAGCTTAGACGTCCGCAGATAGCTCTGTGAAGTAGCGGTGGGGGAAGGCGGAGGGGAGAAACTGTCTCTTTTGGTTTTCTTTGGCGGTTCTGATGCTTTCACGGGTGGTCTGCGAAGCTCTGCCTTAGGGATGGAGCTGTGGATACTGGAGCGAGCTCTTGGGTGTCGGCGCTGGGAAACGGGGTGCTGCTCTGCTAAAGGGGCTCCCGTCCGAGGGGTTTCTTTCTTCTCTCTCTTGGTTTTGTTGAAGAGATGCTGGAGGGGAGAGATGAGATGCTGGGGGGCAGCGAGAGGCAGGATCTCGCTGCCGTGGTCCCCGAGATGCTGGTGGCTTCGTCACCAGCTTTGCCTGCATCCTCCCTTTCCCTCCGGGAATTATCCCAAAATCTCTGCACGGTCCTTCAGGAGGAAAAAAAAACCAAACCACTTCTGTGGCAGGTAGAATAGAGCAAAAACCATTTAGGGTTGAAAACACACTTTTTAAATTAAAGTTTTGCAAAATAAATAATATGTAGTTAACACCGTATACCTGTATATGATGTGGATTTATGAAGCTTATGTATATTTTATACATATACATTTGATGTTAGATTTTTTTTCAGGCCTCCTGAATTCTCAGCAGAATACTTTGCTCGCTGTTTTTGTTTATTTCCTCTTTCCCCCCCGCCCCCTTACTTTTGGTGGTTTTTGCTTCTCATCACTAGCTGTCACTGCGCAGCTCTTCAATAACTGTGTTCTGTATTCAGCTGCCGAGTTTTCTTTGGGGGGTTGGCTTTTAATATACTGTTCATGAAGGAGCCTGATTTTGGGGAAGGGGGCGCGTCCGCGGCGGCAGGTTTCTGCAGCGAAAGGCAAGGTCTCAGAAAAACAAAGGAACGCACAAACAAGGAGCAGCGGGGGGAAACAGATTATTGGGCCTTTTTGGACAGTGAATACTGTAGAAATACCTTTGACATTTTCCCAGACTTATTAGATGGGTCTCGAGCTGGGTTGGGTACCCAGTTTCCCAAATGTGTCTGCCTCGACTAGACCTCGGCTGCCGATTCAATGTTAAAGCTCTTGTTGCCCTGCCGTGCTGCACCATTCCCTGCTGGAAAAGCAGCCTAGGCTCCGGTGTTTAATGAAGGAGTTGTGAATGCGGGTGGGTTTAAAGGCTCGTGCCGTTATTAGGGAAGGGCAGGAGCTTCCTCGCTCCATCACCCATCCCCGTGCGCTTGAAAGACGCTCGCAGCCCGTGCATCCATCCCGCTCCGGTTCTGGGTGCTGGTGCAGTAAAGTTAATTAACTCACTCAAAGCATCTCTCCTGTAGACCGGGATCCTTGTCAGGGTGCTGCGGCCTCGGCTTTCTCTGTGGTGGGGTTTTGGTGTTCATGTGGCCCTCGCAGCCTCTCCGGCAACGTGGTGGGACGCGCTGTTGTAGCTGTTGTGGGAGCACTGGGATTTTGCATGTCCTGAGCTGGGAAAAAAAATCAGGTGCTGGAAATGGAGGCACTGGGAGCTGTGGGCTTCGTGCTTGATTGCTTTCCTGATTGGTACTGTAGAAAAAAAGAAAAGAAAAGAATGCATTAGAGAAAGAATGTTTGATTTTAAAGAGTGCCGGCATGCCGACACCGTCTCTGTTTGTTTTCCTTCCTTTAGCAGAAACCTTGTAAAATTTTTATGAAGCATTAATGGATTGAAGATTTATTTTTTTTCTCAAGCAAATCTTATGCGGTGAAGGTAACCCCTCGCCCAAGTCCGACCCGGTTTAGCATCCTTTGGAAAGGTAGGACCTGGAGTGCTTTGGGATAATCCGCTGAGCCATGGCTTGAGGGAAGGGCTCATTCCCATCCCAGTGCCTGCGGTGGTTGGCCCTGGAAGGGGAGAAGCTGCTGGGAAGGATGGGCAGGAGGTGAGGGATGTGTTGGAGAAGCTGGAGGGATGCAAACGTGGATGTTAGCTCGGTGAACTAGTCCTGAAGCCCAGAACACTTGCGATTCGCCTCTCGGTTTGTTGTGAAGGTTTGCAAATGCCGGGGGGAGAGAGGGTGGAGCGTGGCATCCCGGCCATCGTCACCCGGCTGCCAGCTTCAGCACGGTGGCAACGCGCTTGCATGCAAGGCTTTGGTCAGACGTGATGGATAAGAGGTTTCCTCTTGTCTTTTTAATCTTCTTTAAACCTTCTGCGCTCAATGCTGTCATCCTCCTTTGGAGGAGGAAGGCTGACCTGGCATCAGAGCAAAAACTCGGAGGTTTTGTGGTTTCTCTGCCCGGCGCTGCCAAGGATTTCCAGGCAGGGCTGGTGGTAGACAGCTTATTTTAGAGCAGCGCCTCGAGCCATATCCCTTCAAGAGTTAGCCGGGTAAGGGGGGCAAACAAGCCCTGGCAGCAGCTCTGCAGAAAACCATGGAAAACATCCAGCTCCGAGGAGCTTAATGGGAAGTTATTAGCCTGAATATCCTCCTTATTGTGGAGGCCGGGCTGCCTTATCATCCTGACAGCCCCGAGTAATTGATGTCCCTTCGGAAGGAAGCCCAGCTGAGATCTTGTGGTTGGGTGGGAGCCTTTGCTCTGCTGGGCTGGACCTTCCCCCTTGAGGAGCGACTGGGCATTGCGATGCCATCGGTGCAGCTCCGGGAGCTGGGCACGGGGCACTGGCCGGGAGCCAGGAGACGTGGGCAGGGAGGGATGGACAGAGGGCAACTGAGGACACCGGTGGCTCGTGGTGGCCTTCAGAGCTGGGGTTGCATCAAAGCCTGCGCTCAAGTCCCATGGCAGAGCAGGGGGAAGCGTTTTGGCATCACTGGTGGTTGCTCAGGCTGGGGGGCAGCCCGTGGGACTTGCTCGCTTCACTAAATCAATAGTCTGATGGAGCTCACCGCCCCGGGAAGTTTAGAGCCTGGCCAAGGATGAGTCAATTCCGGGTTAAAGAATATCTGGAGTTACCGTAGAAATGGGATGTAAACCTGCTGCTACTACTGTGATGCCAAGAACATCCATAGGGGGTTGTTTCTGCTGCTGCTTAGAACATTTTTTTTTTCCCCAAAGAAAGTTTCACGGGCTGCTACAGAAACGGTCAAGCTTTGTATCTGCGATTCTGGTAGAACTTCCGCATGCTCAGGGCTTACTTTGGTGGCAGGAATGAAAAATAAATCAAACCCCTCAAATATTAACTCTTTCTGCGCCGGTCCCCATACGGCTCCTCGTTAGACTATCCCGTCTCATGCGTTTTTTTTCTGAACTTTCTTGAAATATGCAGTAGCAATCAAGGCAATTAACTATAATTGCAGAGAGACTACCTTGCGAAGGCGGGATGCAGAAATAGGCAGGTAATTACAATGAGTTATAAATGGATGGTTATTTACATCAGGAGTGATGCACAGGGATTTAGTTATTGGAAGCGTGAACTGGTGGTTGCAGCAAAGGACACTTTTCTGGGGTCATTCCTCCGAGACCCTTGTGTGCCTAGGCACCTCTGTGGTGCTCACCTTCTTCCTCGGTAACACAGGGGATACGTACTCGCCATCTTGGGATCATTAGCAAGCTGTTAGGGTCTTCAAGAGCGCTCTGCTATCTTCAAATAATAAAATAGTCGATCTATGCTGCTGTTCCAACTGGTGACTTTCTTCTGGTCGCGATGTTCTGACCCCTCATAATTGTAGAGGAGTTGCCCACCTTATCATGGAATCATAGACTGGTTTGGGTTGGAAGGGAACTTAAAGCTCATCTCGTTCCACCCCCTGCCCTGGGCAGGGACACCTCCCACCAGCCCAGGTCTCTCCAAGCCCCGTCCAACTTGGCCTTGAACCCCTCCAGGGATGGGGCAGCCACAGCTGCTCTGGGCAACCTGGCCCAGGGGCTCACCGCCCTCACAGCAAAGAATTTCTTCCCAATATCCCATCTAAATCTCCCCTCTTTCAGTGTAAAACCCTTCCCCCTCGTCCCATGGCTCCTCTCCCTGCTCCAGAGTCCCTCCCCAGCTTTCCTGGAGCCCCTTGAGGGACTGGAAGGGGCTGGAAGGTCTCCCCGGAGCCTTCTCTTCTCCAGGCTGAACCCTCCCAGCTCTCTCAGCCTGTCCTCCCAGCAGAGGGGCTCCAGCCCTTGCTGATATATGAGGAGAAAAAACACCTTTTAGGTCTTCTCTCCTGTTGTGGAATTCATGGGGTGGAAAGATGTAAACTACCTCTCCATTGCTACATCTGCTCTAGGCAGGGTAATGCAAGTGTTCGAGGGCCAGCCGTGTACAGCGATGCGCTGTGCTTGCCTAGGGTTGACGAGCTCCTCCAGGAACCTCGAGTTACCCCGCTGCCACTTCTCTCTGGAGGAGCGCTTTGTAGACATCCCGCTCTACTCTGAAATGATTTTTTTTTTTTTTTAAAAAGACTAGATTTGAAAACGCTGTTAGGAATAAAGGAGGACGCCTTTCCCGTAGTAGCGACAAGCACCCTGAGAGAGCAGCCCTTAAGGCGAGCAGCTCGGAGGAGCGTGGCGTAGCTGGTCTCGTTTCAGGAGAAAGGTACTTTGGTGGCAGGACATCTTGTGTAGATTTCCTGGCCCTGGTCTCCCCAGAGAGGCTTAAAACTTTTAGTGCCCTCTTGCTCGCATGTACTTAGCAACAAAGAGATTTCAATTATTTAAAGATCCAGGAAGACATGAAAGCCATTAGGAAAGGACCTGATGCCCCCCGGAGATATTGCAGTCGTCTTCATGCTTCCCCTAGACAGCTTGCAGGGCTGTCTGCAACCACCAGCACTGGCAGGGAGGAGAGGAGGCTTCTGGGATGAAACGAAGCACAGATGATGCCCACCTTGGCCAAAAGTCAGAGTTGGATTTCAAGTGGCCTCAAAGTTTTGGGTTGGAAGCGGTTGGTTGGGTGCAATGAGGGGCCGTTTGTAGCATGGCATGGATCCCAAAAAAAGAATAGAAAAGCCCGTGCATGACAGGGTGATACCAGAAGAGGAGACAGGGTCAAAACATGGTGTCACTTGTGTTCATTGCTCCTTGACTGGAGATAGGTCTTGATTCCCAGGGACAGTTAGTCCCAGCGCCTTTAGGGATGTGATGAGGGTGAGGGTCTTCCTTTCATCTTCTCCTTGACTAGAGACAGGACTTGATTCCCGAGGACAGTCAGTCCAGCCCCTTTAGGGATGTGATCGGGGTGAAGGTCTTCCTTTGAGCTTCTCCTTGACTATGGACAGGACTTGATTCCCGAGGACAGCCAGTCTAGCACCTTTAGGGATGTGATGAGGGTGAGGGTCTTCCTTTGAGCTTCTCCTTGAAGGAGGATTGAGCCTGTGCGGTACGCACACACGCACCAGAAGGAGATAGTCTCCACTGAACACGTTTCTTGTCTTTTCTTGACACGTCATCCCTAGTAAGAGCCTGGATTTTTATAGGCAAATGCGGAGCTGTGATGTGCTGGGAAATGACTCGTACGCAGTCTTACACGTTGAAATCCATTTTAGCAAGACAGACAGCAGGGCAGGACAACATTAGCCTTTCCTGTTGCTTCTCTGGGTCTCGGGGAGTTCGTTTCTATGCCTGCAGCTCCTAGTTATGATCGGAAAGGACCACAGCCTAGGCTTGGTATGCCTTCTCCTCTCATTGCCTGGTGATTCACCCTGGGGAAACAAGATCTAAACCCAGCACCCTCTGGGTTACCCCATCCTGCTGACAGAAAGGGCTTCGCTGCCTGTGGCACAGCTCCATCTGTGGTACTTGTCACCATTTTGCATTTTACTGTGATTAGAACCAGCCGGGAAGATTTCCACTAAATGGCTCCTCTTTTTTTTTTCTTTTTTTTTCTTTTTTTTTTTTTTCTTTTCTTGCAAGGGAGGGCTGGCTTTAAAGGAAGGTCTTTGAGGAAGCTGTTTCCTGCACAGAGGGGAATTTCTGATCGGAGAGAGATCTCGGTGGTTTACGATGAGGTTAATCTCACCTACTTCAGCCCTATAAAACTTAGTCATGTCATCCGCCTCTGCAGGGATTGCAGAGGAGCAAGCAGCTCATCTTTTAAAGGGTATTGATGGTGGTTTAGAGATGCCCTTTTTGGATAGTGGAGGAAAAGCGGGCTGCTAGCTCGGGTACGGATGAGTAGGCACCTAGGGCTCAGGGAGATGGAGTTCTTCCCAGCCCCTCTGTGTCACCTGGGTTTAAGGGTGACCTGAGCCCAAGGCAATGCAAGCTCGGAGGGCCAGGGGAGTTTTGGGCAGGCTGCCTTCCAGCCCGACCGCAGAGGAAAAGCCTGGCTGTTGCGGCAGAGCTTGCTGAACATTGCGCCGAAGCGGTCATAAGCTCAATCACCAAGCTGTCGGCCGTGATTTAGACCTGTACGGTGGTGCACGTTCTCCGTGGAGCCCGTTGGGTTTTTTGTTCTCGTGGTGGAGCGTGGTGGTAGGTCACACTGCTGCCGTGAGCCCTACCAAGAGTAAACCCAAAATTTTCGACTGCTTACCGCGTTTCAGATAGTTGGGTTTTATTCCCTTTAGTGTCTTCCAGATTTTCTTTTCTAAATTCTTCCTTCGTGTCTCTTTGTTGGCTGCCCTAAATTGCTGCGCAGGTGGCATCGGGTTGTTAAATACAAGGACTTTCACCCCAAAGCTGGCTGCGTCTCACCGATTGGGAAAGCAGCTCGCTTTTGTCTATCAGCTCATGTTGTTGGGTTGGTCATGATGGAAGGTGATGCACAAAACGGATTTAATTACAATTTTAACTGAAATTAAGGTAAGGAACTCCCTGGCTGGGCTGAGGACATGTGAAATAGGTACAGTGGGTGACCAGCTGGTCTTCTCCACTTGCAGAATCTCTTCTTCACGCAGAGCAAGTACGCTTGATTTATTACAACTGCGATCGAAAATAGTACTGGAGCAGTAGGAGAATTAAAAACATGCGTGGCATGTATATGATACAGAATAACTAATCTTTCCTGACATTTGCTGTCAATCATGGGTAAGGAGAAGATAACTAACTCTGCCTCTCATGTTCTGTGGTCTACAGTCTTCAGTCATGAAGATAAATGTCAGGCATCAGCTGTCCTTTCCTACAACCATATTCTGGCAGGCAGCAACATTTCAACAAATTCTTGTGCTGGAAGGTGAATGTTTGTGGAGCCCAGATAATGCATCCAAAATCCTGGGGTGGGGTGTGTGTGTGTGTGTGCAGAGGTTTTGGTTCCAAAAGAGAGGGACCCAAAGTGTCACCAGGAGCTGCCATGGTGGCCACGGTCCGTTCCCCGTGAGCCCGGGTGGAGTTTGGAGGAAGCCCTTGTGCTGCTCTAGTTTTCCTGAAGTGTTTAGGTCCTACATAAATCAGCCTTTGTCATCGGTCAGGCATGGGATCTCTCTCCTCGTGGCAGCCAGAACAAATTCCACATGTATTTTTACTGCAGAAGTAATAATGGATTTTTAGGCCACCTGAAATCACTTCCCCCCTTCATACCAGAGCTCTCATGTTATTTGGGGGAAAGGGAAAGCACGGGAAATTGAGGCAAAAAATGGCTTTTTATTCTTGAGCGTGTCATTGGAAATGAGGGGGGACAAATGCTCGGTTCTTGTCGGTTTAAATTGAACGGCTTCACTTGGAGTTATTTGTGAAGGAGCGTTAAGGGAAGGAGGTCACCAACGTGGGGAAAAAAATATTTTGGGGCTATTCTGAAGAGATTGGTCTTGTCAACACAAGAAACTGGGGGGGGGTGTGGTGTGGTTTGAAAGAAGCATCTACCCAGCTATATTATCCATGCAGAAAAAAAATCCAGAGAAAGGACGTGAGGACCAGAGGGGAGAGAAAAAGGGATGTGCCCCCCTCTAATGGGGCAGGGAAGGAGTTTGAGACGCCCGGGCGTTTTGGGAAACTGCTTATTGACATTTCCAAACACTATTTCCCTCACAGAGGTGCCTACAAGGGCAGAGTTAGCATTACTGTTATTAATAATAAATAACAGTGGTACGATAAAATGTGTACTTATGTATTCGGTGGCATTCGGTGCATCTCCCCGTGCTTTACAGAGGGAAAATTGTAAGTGCATGTGAGAAGGGTAAATACGAGAGGGAAGGGAGGCAGGGGCTCGTAGGGAGATGAGATGAAGATCAGGCGGTTGATCTTTTTCCTCTTCGTGTCCTTTTCCTTCTTGACTTCTCTATTATAATTACATAATTCCCACTTTACCGGCATCTGGGCGCTATTTAGGGCCATTTCCGCATGCAGAGTAAGTCCAAGGTGGGTGAAAAAGTGGAATAAAAGGTCGTGTAACGTTCCTGTCATACCAAATCTGCCGGCAAGGCGGGGAGAGAGCGGGGCTATCGCATCGCGAGCTACAAATAGAGCCGTTAGCGTGCCATCAGATAGCTGCCGGGCTTCGATAGCGCTTTATCAATGGGATAAAGATAAATGTGAAGATAAGAGAGTCGGGTTTTGCCTTGAAAATCCACTTGCCGTTACCAAAAGGGTTTGTCTGCGCGTTGATTTCTTCATTCCGTTCCTCTGGCAAATGCCAAGTCTTGAAATCTTATTTATGGTGAGGCTAATGAAAAAATGTCCAGCAGAGCCAGTGCTTCACCCAAAGGATATGAAGATCCGCTGCGCTGTCTTAATTAAGTGAGGGAACAGGGAGACTTCTGAAGCCACCTGATGGTGTTTGGACGGCTGATTCTCTCCAGCATTGAATTAAAAATTAGGAGCATTTAATAAGCAGGGTGAGGCGGCCCCTGAGTTACGGTTTGGGCAAGTTGCACTTGAGCTCAGCGTTTCTGCCTGGTTTTGAAAGTCTGACTCGTATTTCCCAGCGCTTCTCGGCAGCTGGGAGGGCACGAAACTTTTTTAGGTGGTGGATAAGATCCTTGTGAGCACGTGATGCGGGGAGCTTTAAGGGCATGCGTGCTAAAAATAAGCAGAATTGGTGACAAGATAGTAGCAAAGTTGGCGTTTTGGACCGTGAAGGGCTGGTTGCCAGCCCCGTGGAAAGGAGCCAAGGGCTTCATTCTGCAGCCTGGCTCCGAAACGGCATTATCCCCCTGACAAGTTTGGGGTTCAAAAGATAAAAAAAAAAAAAAAAAAAAAAAGAAGAGGGAGAAGGATAGGGAGGAGAAAAGATGGAATGAAAGCGAGAGACAACGGCGAGAAGAATGGGAAAGGGTAAATATTGCAAAATATATAAAAAAAAAAAAAAAAAAGGGCGAGGGAAGCAGGGCACAGCAGGTCTTGGAATAGTGCTGCCTGGGCGAGGATGGAGTTAGAGGAAGACAAAAGGAGCGAGACAGAGGGAGAAGCACAATGACTTTAATTTGTAGGCAGAGACTGTTGAGAGAGAGGAGGGGGGAAAAAAAAAGGTGATTTGGGTTCTTTTATTCATTACTAACCGTAAAAGGCCCAGACTGTGTTGCCAGTGGCTTTAAAATCCAGGACCCTATTAAACCTTCCTTGATAGTAACTCAGCGCTCGGAAGCGGAGTTAAAGAAGGCGCGAGTGTGTGCGGGCGAGAGGGAGGAGGGATGGGGGGGAACCGTCCGAACCGAGGGGAGATTTAGGGCAAAAAAATCTCTCTTTCCTTCTGGCAAGGCTTTGGGGGGGATCAAGGGGATCAGGCTGCCTTTTTGCTTGGAGGAGCCCAATGGGACCGGCAGCATCCCGCTGCCCTTAGGAAAAGGAATCGCCCCAGAAAAGGGCGATTTACACCACCCCCCACCACCCCCCATTCCCAGGTATTAAATCAGGATTTTATGCCTGCTGCTCGCCAACCAGCTGCAGCTCAGGGGAGGCCGCGCTGAATGCAAGATGAGATGGGGAGAGATCAGCAGATAAACGCCACGGATAACGCCAGCAGCAAAAGGTTCTTCGGATTAAGTCCATTTGTGATAAAGAGCAGGCGCGTTGCTGCCTGGGGTGAGGTTCGCGCCGGGGTAAGGAGAGGCACTGGCCGGCCGCTTTGCGGCCAAGAGAGCTCAGATCTGGGCCCTCCCCGGGTGACACTGGGGAGAGGACTGGGGGAAATGGGTAGTTTCCCTCCCTTCTGCCTCCAGCGTCACCCGTACATCCCCAGGGACTTTCCCCGGGTGCCACTGCGGGCGTCTCGCTGCCAACCCGCAGACCTCGCGTCCAGCTCGGGGGAGGGCTGTAATTAAAAGAGCTGTTTCCCCGAGACCCGCCGACTTATCGATTTCTTTGGTGTGCGTGTGTCTGTGCGGGTGTGTGCTCCTTTCTCCTTCGCGGGGCCGGGGGGGAAGTAGAAGAAACCATTCGTTTTGAAGCAAGACTCGGACGTGACGCGCGGGTCTGTGCTGTGCCACGTCCTTTGGCTCCCTGTTGACACGGAGCGGTGCAGCGGGGCGAGGAAATACTGGGAGATGCTCACCAGGCACCCGGTGGGGGTGGATCTCAACCCCCCGAGATTTCCCTCCCCTGCTGGGGTTTTATTTTGGAAAAGCGGTGGTTGAAATAGATGCTTGACATGTTGGACCTAGGATCTCCGGGTAGCGAGCCACGGGTTTGGGGAACCTCTGCAGCCTTTTTGGAGATGTTGCTTAGTTGGGAAAAGGGGGAGAAGGAAACAGGAGGGTTCTGTCCTTGTTGGAGCATCCCTCCTCCGAGCCCAGCCGGGGAAAACGGAGAGGCGCAGGCAGCGGCTGCGGTCGGTGAGGTGGGTAATCAGCCCTTTTTATGAAGTCCAACTCCAACCTCTTTGAATTTCACCCCGTGTTCTCCCCGTTGCAGAGCGGAAGCAGCTGATAAAGGTTCTTATCTGGTGGCCGTGCCGCAGGAGCGGGGCTGTGACCAAAGCCGCGCTGGGGACGCGGCGTGCAGGGGACGGAGGGCAGAGCAGGGGCAGAACACGAGGGGACAACCAGAGAGCCATTGCTGAAGGAGCCAAGAGGGAAATGGTGTGAGGAAAACACTTTTTAGGGTGAGCGGCTTTCCCTCTGGAGTTTGGGAATTGCCTCCTCCATCCCCTTTCCCAGAAGGACGCGGTGCGTTCGCAGTTTGGTTTCATTCTTTGTTTTAAAAGAAAGGTGGCAAAATGCGAGATTAGTTGGAAGAAATATGTGCTTCTCCCCTCGCTTTCCCTTCCTAATGGAAATACGGAGGACCCTGTACGGTAGCTAATCGGTCAGTGGCAGAGTTACGACGGTTAACGGGGCACAAATGCTCATCTCAGCGACTTGTCTGGGAAAGACTAGACAGCTTCATGCTTAGTTATCGGTATGAGAAGTGGAAGGAGATACTCACTTTGCCATTTCTGTGGTGAGGAGAACATCAGGGAGGGCAGATTTGGGCATTTGGATCCCTGGAAAAAAGCCCTGTAGCGGATCAAAGAGATCCTCGGGACCTTTCCCTCCTTGTAATCGTAAGGAGAACCAAAAAGAAAAAATGCTGCGGTCTACAAGGTCTCACCCTGAATCGGGCATTTCTGAAGGGGGCTGAAAGGAGAGGAAGGAATCTCATTAGCCACCCTTTAAAAGCTTCATTTCGGCCGAGCCTGCCAAAGCGCCGGTTGCCCCTCGGATGGGAAGCGTTAGCAAGCTCCGACGGCAGCTTTCCGAGCTCAGAGCCCAACAGCCGCGGAGAATATCTTGAAGTATTTATTACTTGAGGATTTGGCCTGCTGGAACCGGGGCGAGCTACGAAATCCAGATATTGTTGTACTTGGCAAGGGCGGCGCGCTCCTTGCGGAGGGTGAAGGCTTCGTCCTTTGCTAAAGCTTGAACAAACTTCCATTAGGAATGAAGCGTTGTCCTCTGTGTTTCGGCAGTCCCTCGCCGGTGATTTCGGGCGGCTTCCTTCGCGATTGCCCTGCGTCGCTCGCGGACATCTGCAGAGCATCCCATTTTCCTCGAAAGCTTTGCATCCATCTGGCTCTATCGACTTTGGTAATGGAGTTAAGACCCCCCCGCCTTTGCTTCCTGCGCCAGGGTGCGGAGATTATCCCTCTAATATAATTCAAGGAAACCCCTCAGATCCCAGCTGGCGCAGGCAGTTGCTGGGTGATAGAATTCGCTCCAGAAACAAACAAACAAAAAAAAAAACTTGGTCAGTCTGGCTCGAAATGTAGGGCCTATGGTTTGAGATGAATCTGGAACAGCGGTTTAAACGACTCCACCAAAGTTTTTCTCATTTTTCTCTCGATTCTTGAGGCTGAGTGAGCTTTTTTCGCTGCGGATGCTGGTGTTTTGCAGGGAGGTTTGGGGAGGTGACGTGTCTTTTTCCAGTTCTTGGAGTTGGTCCTTCAACTGGACCAACGTATAGGGGCTCTCTGTGATTCACTTGAGGCACAAAACCTTCTCTGCTTTTCCATCCCCTCTCTTGTAGTTCCAGACGTTGTGTTGTGGGGATAGGACTCGGGAAAACCCTGGCCATTGAGCGTTGAGCAGGGGAGGGGACACAAGTGGTGGCATCCCCTTTCCAAAGCCTGTCCTGCAGCTCCGAGCGATGCTGCCTGAAAGCTTCTCCTTGTGTGTTTGCCATGGAAAATTTTCCACAGGAGCGTCTTTTTTCTTTTTTTTTTTAAGGGCAGATTTTACTCTGTAAAAAAAATGCCTTCAAAAAAAACCCCAAAAAACGAAATACGAAACCGTGGAGACAAAAGAAAAAGATATTGATTTTTAGTTTGGATCCTTCCAGAGAGGAGACTATGCAATCACGCAGTCCCTGTCTGTCTGCCGTACCCGCTCCTTCCCCTTCTGTAGTTTTTGAGCCCGTTGGCCAATTTCTACCCAATTTGACAGAAGGAAGAGAGGTCTCAGAGATATTAAATTTCTATAAATTTCATTAAAATAGGTGGCTGGGTAGAAGGGACGGGCTATTACAGCAGCCCCATGAGACTGGGGCTCCGGCATATGCAGAGCCTTTGTTAAACATCAGACAGTGTCTGAGGAGAAAGACTTTTCGCTATAAGCAATTTCAGGAAAAAATATAAAATAATAAAAAAAAAAAAAAAATCTTTGACCGGCCCTTGCACCTTGACAGCCGCCGAGGAACCTGGCTGTAGAGCCCTTGAAGGCCGTGTTACATTTGTTCCACTGCCTGTGGATGGCTTGTTCATTCAGAAATAAACTTGTAAGTCCTGGAAATAGGTCACGAGCGGGATGGAAGGAAGCGTTAGGGGCCTCGTTCGCTCGTCTTCTGCACCGGAATAAATTCCGACAGTCGAGATCTGGCCGATTTCTCCCTTCCTCGCCTTAAAACTGCTGAGCTCCAAATTGGGAATTGGTTCCGAGCAGGGCCCCGAGCGCCCGGCGGGGAGAGGGATGGGAGGAGGCAACCGGCAAGGCCAACCGAAAGCTGTGGATTATTAAGATTTTTTAGATATACAGTTTTGATAAAAGCTTGCAAGTAGCAAATTTGCTATCAAGCCTAATGTAGCATGGCAGATTTTTGTCTGAGCTAGCAAAGGATCGCATTTGCGGCTCCTCTGAGGCGGGGAAGTGGGCTCAATAGGCTATTTTCCACATCCATGCTTTGTTCCTAAAAAAAAAAAAAAAGGAAAAAAAAGGGCAGGAGAGAGAGGGGAGAAGGAAAGGAAAAATAAAGACAATTTCTCTTTTTCCACTTTACCCCAATTTTGCGTCTGTTGGCCATGAATGTGAATAGCCGGTAACTCGCATGCTAAATGCAGGCTTTGCCGTGGGATTCGGGTTTTTGCTGGGAGTGCAGAGTTGCTGAGGAACATTTACGGGCGGATTTGCAGCGTTTTGGCGAGTCGGGCAGCTTGCCGATCCATTGGTGTTTTTATTTCGACCCTTGCTCAGTGGAATTAATGCCTCTCGGCATCTTTCTGCCCCGTGCCGAAGCTGCAAGCGGTGGAGGAAGGCAGAAAAGAGCGTGTCCTGAAAATACCCGTCAGAAGTTGGGTTTGTTCTTCATTAGGGATGTTGATCCGCCACTGATTTCTGCCGTCTGAGCCGGGGTTAAAAACTATTCCTTCAACAAGCAGAGTTTGGGGAGAGAGAGGGTGGGTTTGGCGGTCATACTGGGAAAGCTGGTGTAGATACTGTCACTGGGGTCCTAAAAAAACTCCTCCTGGATGACAAATCCACCCAGTTCCAGCTCTGTGAGTTTGGGCGGGTTGCTTGCACTTTGCCCCGTAGTTTTCCCAAATTTTCCCAATTTCTACTCAGCTGTTTTCGCCAGCTGGTCATTTCTGGTTTGCAATTCACTGTGAAATGCTGCAAAACCCCCGCCCGGGGCCGTGCGTTGTTGGTCGGGGATGGGTTTCCTCACTTGCCTTCTCGGAGCAATAAAACAGATATTTAGACGTGGCGTGTGGGAGACTGGGAGTTTTCCTGTGCTGATATACTAGCTTTTTTTCTCATGCATGAAGCGACTCTTCTTATTTTAGGAGACGGTGGCGTGTTTTCTTGCTCGGGAGAGCACGGGGAGATGGCTTATTTTTTGATGGGATCAGGCGTGTGTTTTGTTAATGCCCTCTGCGATGTGCTACCGGTTTTATTTTTGCACCATTTGCTGCAATTCCGTGGCTTAGTGACCCAACGTGCTTCTGCCCCGGCTCACAGCGCCGAACCTGAGCATCCTGCAACCTCTGGCTGTCTCCCCACATCTTACATTATCCTTTTTTGCTCTTCATTCCTTTTCCCCATTTTTTTTTTTTTTTTCCCTGGCGTTTTGTACCTTGTACAGTTTATTAATGCTCCTTCGTCACCGCCTGCCTGGTGGGTTTTCTTTCTGCTCTCCTGCAGCATCCCTAATCTTACAGTCTGGGCTTCGTTTAAGGAGCGGGGAGGGGGGACGGGGAACAAAACCCTGCTGCTTCGGCTAAATCAAGTGGTGTTTGTGTTGGGAAATGAGAGAGTGATGCCATCAAACTCACTTATTCTGGAGATTGCCTGGGTTCGCAGCCCGGCTGCCTGCAAATGGCATTTTGCGGAGCCGGGGGAGCTCATTGCTCGGCAGCAAATCTCCCGTGGCCCCCACGCTCTGCCCCTGGCAGGAGGGCAGCTGCTTATTTATCCCTCCCAGTATTTTAGGAAAACTGTGGGGGTTTTTTGGCTTTTCAAGGGAAGGCGATGAGCCTCTGCGGTGCTGCCCCTCGTCCCGCACCCTCCTCGGCGTCACCCAGCACCAGCTGGGGCGACGTCCCCCAGGGCTTCCCTGCGTCGTACCAACAGGTCTTGTAAATGTACAGGACCATTTAGGCTTTTAAGACATCCGAGGCCACTTTTCATCGCGGGCTAGGATGCTGCACGGTTTTACAGGGTCATAAAAGCCCTGACAGGAGTCATAAAAGCCTCCAATTGCACTGCACAAACCCGCGGAGTATATTTTAAGGGCCCCTGAGTTTTCATTTTGCTGCTTTTATGGGAACTCATAAAAGCCTCGATGAGCACAGCCCCTGATTGGCTCCTCAGCGCGGAGGTAGTTAAAATTACGGCCACCGACAAATTGTTCCAGTCTAAATAAATCAGGGCTTTGCATGTAGCATGGGAGAGGCGCCCCGCTCCTCGCAAGCCAGCCGTGCGGGTGGGGACGCGCGTGCGCTCCCCGTGCCTTCGTCCCCGGGGACCCGTGTCCCCCGTCACCGGCGTTGCCCTGCCCTCCTTGGGGACGGGTCTCGCTTGTCCTGCTGCAGGACGCGATGCATGTGGCAGGGCTGTCGGTACTGCTTCCCTTGGGCACGGTGTTCTGCTGCATCACTCACCTCGCGCTACACCGTCCGTGCTCCCACCAGAGGTACCCGGTGCCTGCAGCCCTGTAGCCCTTTGGCATCACTCATGTCCCCCAGGATGAAATCCCGGTGGCATTCTGGGGCTGTCTGGGCTTTTTTTTCTGGACGGGACTGTCACCGCGGCAGGGACAGACCCCAGCACAGGGTAGCGGTTGCAGTGAGAGCTGTTGGGGTTTGGCAGGGTTTTTTCTGGCTAAATCGTATTTCCGTTGAGCAACGCCGGTTTGTCAAAAGGGAAATATTTCATAGAAATACCTTGTTGTGGCTTTTTTTTTTTTT
Organism: Larus michahellis; assembly: GCF_964199755.1. NCBI lineage: Eukaryota > Metazoa > Chordata > Aves > Charadriiformes > Laridae > Larus > Larus michahellis. The sequence goes on from NC_133912.1 coordinate 3,439,468, forward strand.
AATATTTTATTTTTTTCATGTTACCTAGTTAGACTTAAATAAATACCAGTGCTTGAAATTCACATGTGATGTTTGGAAACTACAGAATCGGACTTCTTGGTGGGGTGCGACCTGGAAATAGGAATGTTTTTTTGGGGGGTCCTGCCTTCCCTCGCTACCCCGGGGCAGGGAAAGGTTTCTCTGTGATGAAGCAGTTGCAGGTGAGAGGGATGTGATGAAGGGTGGTGTAGCAGGAGGAAGGAGGCGGAGCACGTGTAGTTGGAGCTGTGGAGGGCCTGGGTTTGGCATGGAGGCTTCCTCTAGGCTGTTGTCCTCCACACCATGCAAGGTGAAGGTCGGTGTAGCAGGAGGAAGGAGGTGGAGCACGTGTAGTTGGAGCCATGGAGGCTCTGGATTTGGCATGGAAGCTTCCTCTAGGCTGTTGTCTTGCATGTCGCCGCACCATGCAAGGTGGTGGCGAGGTCAAGTCTTGGTTGTGCACGGTGCTGCTCACCCCAAGCCCTTCCTTCCCTGTCTCTCATTTCCATGAGCATCCTGCTTCTCAGCAGCCAAAGTTCTCAGCTGGGATGTCTTTACCCCTCCTCGGAGGGAGGAAAACTCAATGCCAGAGGCTTCCTCCACTGCTAGGACCACCTCCTTTCCCTCCGGCGTGGCCCATCGTGCCAGCCCGTTGCTTGGCGTGGTCCGCAGGAGCCGTGGTGGCCAAGGAAAGCCAAATCCAAGGGGACAGGCTCGGGTCCCACGTCCCTACGGAGAGGGACCAGCAAAATCTCAGCTGTGTGACCTCCCAGCCTGGAGCCTGTCACAGCTTGGGGAAGAAAGGAAACGATCAGGAAGGTTCTCTTTGCTCTGCAAAGATAAATGTATCTTATTTCTGTCTCGCTGTAGCTTTATATAGTAATTATATCAACTACAGCTGATCAAAGCATTTGTTAAAGAGAAAACTATCTCTCCTTTGCTTTTGTTACTGTTTGCAGCCAATTTGACAGGCTTTATATCTCCGACTACATTTTCTTTTATTTTCCACGCTTGATTTCTCTTTTTCTCTTCCTTCCCCCTTGTTGGCACCTGGCACGTTAGACGTTATCTCCCTCCCCCCCCTCCTCCTCTTCCCCTTCCCCCTCTCTCCATCTGGCTTAATAAAAATGTTTTTTAAGCCATCCCAGGGACTCGGGAGCAAATTCAGCAGTCGCGTGAGCGATGGGTCTGCCCGTGCCTCCCTCTCCGGCCGGGTGCGAGCGGGGCAGCTCAGCCAAGCTCATTATTCCATTTTTCCGCTGTTGTTGGTTCCTCAGGTGTTTCTAAGGGCTTAACCTCTCCCCTCCGAGCGCTTTCCATGCGGCTGGCGCAAATGGGCTGCCCTTTTGTTCCAGCCATATCCACAAATCCCAGAAAGCACATCTAGTATTATTATTTTTTTTAAGGATTTGCCCCCCCCCCCGCCCCGTTGACTTTTCCATCTTTCTTTAATCTCATTTGAAAACCTCTCGCTCCTCCAATGTCTGCGCTTCTTTCTCTCTGTCTCTCTGTTATTGGCTTTATGGCCAAATGCTTTAATTTATTTGCCATACGATATCTCTTTACCACCATTCTGGGGATACAAATCGTTGGAAAGACGTTACAATAATATCGATGCCTGGCACATCTGTTTGTCAGTGCGCAGCGGTTCCAGCGCAGGGGCGGGTGGGAGGAAGGTGTCTTCCTCGGCTTGAGCATCTGGAGAGATTGACTGTGATTATCTGAGCTAAAACTTAGCTGGCGTTTGGGGTTCCTAAGGCAAAACGTATCGGGCAGACCCTCCTTTCCCAGTATTAGCGCCGTGGGTATTTGCATCAGCCAAACTGAATTGCACCGTGGTGCCGGTTAGTAATTAATTCGCTCCTTGCACAGGAAAAGGTTGGAACCGGCATGTGGAGGAAGAGTTCTGGAGTCAAGTTTTGGGTCAAATGCGGGGGATTTGGGTCTGAAGTGTTGGGGATGACTGGGAGTGAGTTTGTCGCGGTGGTGCTTTGGCTCTAGTCGATGAGGGTGCTGCTTTTCTAGGTGGATGCAGCGTCGTCGGCAGTGGTGGGAAGCCCTTGCTTTGCCCAGGGAGCAGTGGGGAGGGGGAGGCTATCCTTGGACCCATTTCACAGCTGGGAACAGAGCTGCAGAGGGGTGAAGTCTCACGGCCGGGGTTGCGGAGGGTCTGCGGCAGTCTTGAAGCAGATTTATTTCTGGAAATGCCTTTTAGCAGGAGAGAAACCGGCTGCCTTGGGCTAGGCTGGGGGTGCGACACCAGCTCGCCTTGGGCTAGGCTGGGTCTAGCGCTGTTAAAAATCACCTCTGCGGTTCTGCCAGCCAGCGATTGCCTCCCCCCTGGTGTTTTTAGCTTTCCTTATCAATGCACTTCATAACTTCTAATGTACATTGATTGCTGTCTATTTCTCCTTTTATTTTTGCGTTATGCTTGATTGCTGCTTTAGCAATAAGAATAGGGCTTTTAGCCAAAATTGTCTTTTTCGGATTGTGGAGTCCTGACTTTTTGGCTCCCTAATAAGTTTTGTGTTACGAGCCCACATTTCTCTGTTGACATTTTTCCTTCCAGCCAATTTCTCCCATAATTTTCCCCAGCGTTGGAAATGAGTCCTTTTGAAGCACTGAGTATATATATTACTGATTGGGGCAAGCCTTTATTATCCGTTGTGAATGTAATCAGGTCCTCATCACTAGTTTCTTGATAATCACCGAGCACCAGTTCAGTCATTAATTTCGTCTTTATCCATCATGTCTTCTTTCCACGTTATTTGCTAAATAGCTTGGACGTGATTGCGACACTCAGCATCTGAGCTTGTAACTCTTTGCTTTCTTAATGTGTTTACGTTGTCGGTGTAACGCCGTCCCCGGTACTCAGGTCTGCGGTATTTTACTATGAAGGATGCTCAGCCAAGCCCAGTGAGCCTGCACGGAGGAGATGAATACTCCTTTGTTAGACCATCACCATTGGCAGTCTTTAGACCCTGATGTTTCAATGCTGCCTGCCTGCGAGCTCTAATTTATTATCGCCCCAAATCAAGCTCCTCAGGACCGAGCTGTTTATCTTTCCCCTCGTTTCTCCTGTAGAAATTCATCCCGGTCTGTAGTTTCCCTTCACGGTCTGTGCCTTCTTGGGCCGGCACCGCTCGTGTCGGCAGCAATCCATAGGTATCCAATGGGTCTAAGAGGCTAACAACTCTAAAAGTAGGAAACTAAATGGATTATAGCAACGACTCTGACAGGCCAGTCATTCCCATCACTCGGTAATGCCAATAATATCACCTTTCTTCTTGTCAAAGAGATTTTCCAGCTCTTGCTGCCTCTTAGGGAGTCCTGCGGCACGGACGGATGGAGAAGGAGCGGGTAAATGGCTCCTTTGGGCGGTATTTGCCAAGAAGGGCTGCGTTTGCTCACCGAGCAGCCTTCGAGTTTGTGCCCTGCTTGCATTTTTTTAAAGCCTTCCCCTTGCACCGGGAGCATAACACCACCCCGGGCTGCTCAGATCTGTGATATTTTATTATGAAAGGTGCTGCTGATCCTCGCACCGGTCTGGAATGAGCCAAGGGATGATAGGAGCCTCAAGAGGGGGAAGACACGGTGACTTGCAGGATTGAGCTACGTCCTGGAGACACTTCTGTTGTCCTCCTCCTCCCCTGGTGATGTGCTGCTGCTGCTGCCATGACTCGGTCTGGTGGGGGGGGGAATTAGGTACTTAAAATTTTTAAAAAAAACAAATGCAAAAGGGCTGTGAAATGTGTTTCAAGCCACAAGTTGGTTTGCCGGTGATGGGGGTTTGGAACAATCTTCCCCAAAAATTGTTATTTGCTACTTCTTGCTGTGTCCTGCCCAGCTGGTAGTGGCTGTCCATGGGCAGAGGCAGGCGCTGTGATAATGACCCTGTTTTGGGCCACTTTTGTGTATCCCCACTCTTGTTTGGTGCGTTGGGTTTTGGTCTCAGGGGAGGGAGCTGAGGGTGTCGTCACGGTGCAGGTGATAATGGCACACAAGGTGAAGCACCAGCTCTGGTGCTGCTTTTATCAGCCGGGCTGTTGACGGAGACCACGAAGGTTGCGCTGTAAATCTTGGGCGACGTTGTTCCTGTGTGCTCAGAACAAAGTTCATTCGAACAAAATGCAGAGCTGTAAGTGTGGGTTGTTGGTGGGTAAGGAGGTCCTTGGAGCCCCGTCAGGGATCATCAGAGAGCATCTCCGGGAGGAGCTCATCCCAGCCTGTGTCAGATGTTCAAGAGAATCAGAATCATAGAAACATAGACTGGTTGGGGTTGGAATGGATCTTAGAGATCATCTCATTCCACCCCCTGCCCTGGGCAGGGACACCTCCCACCAGCCCAGGGTGCTCCAAGCCCCGTCCAACCTGGCCTTGAACCCCTCCAGGGATGGGGCAGCCACAGCTTCTCTGGGCACCCTGGGCCAGGGGCTCACCGCCCTCACAGCAAACAATTTCTTCCCAATATCCCATCTCAATCTCCCCTCTTTCAGTGTAAAACCCTTCCCCCTCGTCCCACGGCTCCCCTCCCTAATCCAGAGTCCCTCCCCAGCTTTCCTGGAGCCCCTTGAGGGACTGGAAGGGGCTGGAAGGTCTCCCCGGAGCCTTCTCTTCTCCAGGCTGAACCCCCCCAGCTCTCTCAGCCTGTCCTCCCAGCAGAGGGGCTCCAGCCCTCCCAGCATCTCCGGGGCCTCCTCTGGCCCCGCTCCAACAGATCCACGTCCTTCTTGCGCTGAGGACGATTAGTCGGACTTGTGCTACGGGAGGACTTTAGCCTGCCGCCAGCAGTATAAATCTCAGTTGGAAAAGCAAATCCCACCTTTTAGGAGGAAAAAAGGACGGTGGTTGTAGGAGAGATAAAAAGCCCAATGCCCTGCCTGCTAAAGCAACGGGTTGGCGTGTTGGCAGTCTATCCAAACCCAAAGCAACAGATCTCCAAATGGATTTTAAAATTCTTCATCGTGTCCTTCTCTCTTTTAATGCACATCTCGTTCGGCGGTCATCGCTCCTCGTTCTCCCTCATAGTTTCAACTTTCCTTTCTCCAGAGGCGTCAGCCCCTCTGGATAATGTGCCCTGACAGCTCTTTTCAGCAGAGCTTTCAGCATCGGTGTGCAGGGATCTGTGGAAATGGAAGAAAATCCACCTTGTAAGTGCTTTTATGGGCTGAAAACAAACTGCATCGAACAACCAGCGCTAGCACCTTCTGCTATCCCCGAAGCCGAGCAAAAACCTCGGGAGGCTGAAAAACGTATGGCGGCTGAGCTTTGGGATTTTTCTTCTCTTTTTCCCTCTTTTTCTCTTTTCCTCCGGACTTGTGAAAAATGAAGGGTGTGGGAGATAGTTTACCGAGAGAAAATTGGGTAGTCTCCCGCAGCAGCGGTGAGAAGCGGGGAAGCGTGATAGCATCCGCTTTGTCTCATTTCTCAACCCACCCCCAAGTCCCACATCCCTCCCGGAGCAGGGAAATGGGCCGGGGAGAGCTGGGAGAGCCCTTGGCACGGGCACGGATCCCCTGTTAAAAGCAGGCTCTGCCTCCAGGATGCCTGGCGGCATCTCAGCTTTGCCAAATCCCCAGCATTTCTGAAAAGCTTAAAGCCGCGCTCTCGAAAATCCCCAGGTTTTCTGCTGGTTTCTTTTCTTTTTTATCCCCCCTTTTTCCTCCCGCTTTTCTCCTCTCCATCTCCCCACGCATCCGACGCTCCTCGCTGTTGTCCATCTCCTTGCTGTGCGCACATGGTGAGGGTCCTTTCTGTTGTCCAAGCCTCGGGAGAGTCATTAGGTTTTAATTAAGAGTGAGCGAAGGCAACAAAGCGTTTTGGAAGGGGCAGCATCCAGCGGCGGGATGCTGGGGCAGGGGTGCAGAGCTGGGTCGTGCTTGCGCCGCCGGGGATGGAGCTGGGTATGTTCCATTTCTTTTTATGCCTGATAATTTCATCTGTTGTTTTAGGATAATAGAATTTACTTTGTTTTTAATACAAGGGCTGCGTAAGCCACCATCTGTAATATTTTGTGGACCTTGACATAAATTTCCATTACGGCGCTTATTAAAAACTCTGTTTATTGCCTTGAACGTTCCCTGTGCTCTGCAAATTTGGGTTGTGGGTTTTTTTTTTTGTTTTTTTTTTTTTCCCCCCCTGCTGCCTTGTGAATCGACTAGACTTACACCTGCCCAGGAGTCTTTTGGAGGGTGATGCTCGGAGGCAGGGAGCATCTTTTTGATCTCGGAGCTCATGTCCCTCGCAGGGACTCCCAGGCCACCTCGGCGTGAGTAAGCAGAAGAGAGCGGCAAGTCCTGCTGGGACTGTGCAGCCAGGAAACACGCCAGGATTAAAAGCTGGAAAAGCTTTTATGAAACGCGTGTCTGTCTCTGTCCTTACCTTGCCCCCAAAACCAGAATATTTCCTGTTGTTTTATCAGAGCGGGGCTTTTCCTAGAAGGGACCTTTTTTTTTTAATTCTGCTCAGTGTTTGTGCAGTGTCTCGCCCCGCAAGATCCCTTTCTCCATGCGTTCGGAGCCATCCTTCTAATAACCATGATTAATAATGAATGACAACCATTAAATCACTTTAAATATCTACGGGCAGCGCCATGGAGACCCTTTGCTTCCCGGCAGTGGTGATGCCATCCATGTCGCGCTCTCATGTGCCATGGCCACAAAAGGGGAGGGGACCCTGTAAAGGACCGGGGTAATTTGTCTGGTTGTTATTTTATTTAGCAGTAATGCCTGGAAAACGCGGGGCGTGAATCGGGAGAGGGATTCCAGCGTCGGCTCTGTGGGTTGGAGGGGTGTTGTTGGTTCATCGCGGCGCTGCCGGGGATTATGTGAGGCAGCAGATGTTCTGCCTTTGCAGGCTTCAACCGTAATCCGTGGCAGCTTTACGCCTGGAGAGCGGGTTTCCTGCAGGCAGAAATAATCCAGATTATAGGGACCTGCTGTGCCTTGTGTAAGATGGTGAACCTCCGTCCGGGAAAGTCTCTGTGCCCCTGAACTTTGTATCTGATTAGGGGCTGTGCTAGAGTGGGGCTGGAATATGTCCCTTGCCATAGTCCCCGTCTCCTGCTCTGGTGACGGACCGTCTGTCTATGGCAGGATCCAAGTGATGCTTTAGCCTTGTCCGCTGGAGCCTGTATCAGGGATTCATAAAATAGTTTGGGTTGGAAAGGACATTTAAAGGTTATATAGTCCAACCTACCCTGCAGTGAGCAGGGACGTCTTCAACTCGATCAGGTTGCTCAGAGCCCCATCCAGCCTGGCCTTGAATGTTTCCAGGGATGGGGCATCCACAACCTCCCTGGGCAACCTGGGCCAGGGTCTCACCACCCTTGTTGTACAAAAAAAAAAATAAATCTTCCTTCCGTCTAGTTTAAATCTAACATCTTTTAGTTTAAAGCCATTACCCCTCGTCTTATGGCAACAGGCCCTGCTAAAATATCTGTCCCCATCTTTCCTGTAGGCCCTCTTCAAGTACTGACAGGCTGAAAATGGACAGTTTTCTGGCTTTCTCCCATGAATCTGCCCATATCGATGCGTAGAGCAGCTGGGGGGAACGCATGTCCCCTTTCTTCTCCCCCAGGTTGGTGGGGCTGCCGTCCCCCTGAGGTGGGACGAGGTGCCTCCTGACCCTCTCCAACCTCCCCACACCCGCCGTAAAAGCCCGTGCAAAATTAAGCAAAGTCTCCCCGATTGTCCCCACGCCAACCCTGCATTAGGGAAGCACAAACAAGAGGAGAATGTGTTCCTCTCGGCTGCTGGGAAGCTGCACGTTCACGTGGCTGAAGGCAACGGCCGGGATTTTCCACTGCCCTGCACCTTGTCTTTCTCACTCCTGTCATCACGCTCCTTTGGTCTTAGCATCCTCGTGAAGTTCAAAGGAGGCTTTCAAAGCTGAGGCACGAAATGGTACCCAGATGTTTAACTCGCGGTGGCTTTCGGAGGTGCCTCGGTGCCGCGTGCGCCCGCCCGGGGGAATGGCAGAATAGGACTGCGGGGCGGGAGACGGTAAAAAATAAGCTGTTTGTAGACGCTCAGTGGAGTAGAAGGAAATGAAAAGCCTGTCCCGCTGTGATGAATTCCCCTGGTCATCGTTTCTGACCACAAGCGGTAGCTGAAGTGGGGCAGAAGGAGAAATGCTGAAGCATCCTTAGGTAATGGGGAGCGAAGGGCGGGAGTGTAGGAGAGGAGCGGATAAATTATTTAAGGGACAATCATTAGAGCAACGGGGGGCGGGGAAAGGGGGGAAAGCAAATTTTTATGCTTTTTGCTTTGCTTGCAATATCGAAAATGGGAAAAAAAATCACTTTGGATCAAGCCGGAATGAAACCTTAATAACTGACGGCTGAAGGAAAAGAAAAAAAAAAAAAAAAAAGGGAATTGATGCTGGGGTGACTGTTCCTCATTCCGTGAGAGCTGAGAAAAGCTTTGCTTGAGTGTTTTCATTGCGAGACAGGCCAGAAGGCCAAGAGAGCAGCAAAGTCCTTTGAGATCGTGCCTGGAGCAGGCTGTTCCAGGCAGCGCTCTCGGTCTGGAAAACCAAGGAGGAGAGCAAACTCCTGATGCTTCTCCTTTGGGTGGCACCTCGTGCTTTGCACGGGCAAATCCCCAATTTTTGGCAGCACCCGGAGGCTGGGGACACGCCTGGGAGGTGGTTTGGCCGGGAGAGCATCACTTGCGTCCCTGCTCCGGTGGTGGTGGGCTTCCCTTCCTCGTGCCGCGTAGCCGGGCTGTCTGCATCTGGCTTTCTCCTTCCTTCTCCCCTGCCATGCCGGGAGACTTCCTAGTGACAACTGTCCCCTTTGGGCTTCTTTTTTAAGGGATGAAGCTGCTACAGTCTCCTGAAAAGCACGTGATGCTTCTTCCCATGCCCTGGCAAAGGCGATACTGCAAGCTCTGGACAAGTGCTTTTATAGTCTTTTAAGGTTTCCAGAGCCACTCTTGGAGGGCCGTTAAGACCTTCGGCTGGTGATAATTGGATTTGTAAGACAGTGCAACATGTGATAAAGTGCTCTTGTTGGACAGGATCCCGGTTTTCTTCTATCATTCCTATTAATGTGATAAATGTCGCTGTCTCAGCTGATAGGGCCGTGTTGGATAATAAGATTGGAATCAGCTTTGATTTCTCCAGCTCGGTTCTGCATCATGGCTCAGCAAGAGCAGGCAGGGAGAGACCCGGCAGAGGTGCCCATCGGTGGGGAGGGGGTATCTGCGCCTTCAGCCCTGCCGTTTCCTAGCTGGCAGGGCAGGAGATGAGGAGATGGGTCCAAGGCAGCCGCTTTCGAGCCGCTCAGCACAGAGCGGATGAGGAAGGTGGCCTTGGAGGAGCTGGAGCAGAGGGTTGGACGTGTCAGGCAGTGAAACCTCTCTTAATTAAAGCTGATAGCAAACAAATGCGGGAGCCTGAGTCCAGCTGGGAAGTGGGAGTCCAATTTGGAACTGAGCAGGTGTGAAATTGGACCCACGGACCGCAGCTGGGGCTGGAAGAGGAGGAACGGGGAGTACAGCTGGGTGAGGGGGGAAATTGGGGCCGGGAGGAAGCTGTTTTGGCTCCCTGTATCTTGACCTACCACAGGCTATAGGAGCTCCTACTTATTCCGCTCCTTGGGAGTTGCGTAGCTAACCAGGCCCTGGACTATGGGTGATTAGAGGGACAGGTGGCACTTTGGTAGCCCGAAGTTCTCCGTCTCCTCTGCAATGGCGGTGGCAGCCAAAAGGGGCTTTTGTGGCACGTAGGCTGTGCTCCACGGCATCGTGCTGAGGCAGAAAAAGGGGGACAGGGTGGGGTTGGTTTTTTTTTGCCATGTCAAACCTCCGGTCTGTCTGAGAAGTTATGGTTACTCGTGTTCTTTGTGTGAATATATGAGAGATTTCTTTTTAAACCGAAGAGTCTTCTTGTCGGAGGTGCTTTTTCCCCCCGTCCTTCTCTCTGCGTCTCTCCCCTTCGCTCCCCTGAAGATGTGTTGTGCTTCACTGTGGCTGTTCCTTGGGGATGGGATGTGTGTACCGAGGAGGATGCTTAATAATCCTGCAGTAGCGAACCAGTGGGCATCGTGCTGTGGGTGAGCAGTAAATAGTTTACGACATTTTGCTCATGGCTTTTTTTTGTAGGACCCATGCTTTCCTGGCTAAATGGATGCCAAATTAAGCCTCCTTCCTCCACAAGGCTGGTTTGAAGAGGCAGCTGGAGGCACCAGCCTTTGAAATTAGGTGGCAAACCCAGTCACTGTTCCATTTCTGCTTAATATTTTGTGCAAAATGAGGGCAGCGGGAGGAGAGTGCAACGAGGGTGCTGTATCCAGCGTCCTGCCGGCCCCTTTGCAGCGCCGTTAGTCCTCCCGCAAGCCACATCTGGGGACGGAGTGCTGCTCCGGGTCCCTAAAACATTGCTGGGGTTTGGCTAGCAGACAGCGGCGAATCTTTAAATGCCCTTCGGGTGCAAAATCAGCCGCGCGGACTTAGCTAGCCATGCAAGCAGAAACGCCAGTCGGAGCGCGGGGAGGCTGCCGCAGCGATCATCGCCGGCTTTATTATCCTCAGGTACCCTTACTTAGAGACCAGCTGTTTGCTGCACTCAAAGGGAGCGAAGAGCACACACTGTTCAAACAGCCAGGCAAAGTACCCTGGGCCTGCTGAGTCCCAGTTTTGTAAATGTTATTTCCAATCTTCATTGACTTCCCGGCGTGTCCTTTCCACTAGCGCTGATTGCCTGCCTCTCCCGCTTCGGGAAGCCGGGGTTTTGTCCTCGTTGTTGATTGCTCTGATCTACGCCAAAAAAAAAAAAAAAAACAAAACCAGAAAAAAAAAAAAAACAAAAAAAAAAATAGGGAAGCCCAGCAGGCAGCAACAAAGGAAATCAAAAAATTAATAATAATAAAAAATGAAAAAAAAAAAATATCCCAAGCCCTAAATGATCTGCCCTGTTTGTACCATCCCCAGCTTGGGAGCGATTGCTTGAGCACTCGAACTGAAGCTGAGCAGGCTTGGGCAGGGGCTGCGGAGAGCGAGAATTGCAGCAAATTGCTCCTTCTCTGGGGTTTCGGAGGCGAATGCCGGCTTGCGGCTTTGTTTTAGCACTGGGCGAGAGTCTTGCGAAAAGGGCCACGAGAGCTGCTGGGGAGAACTGAGATGTTTTTGGGGGGTTTGAGGGTGGCAGGAGATAAAAAGACTGGAGAGGACGAAGCTTTGCCTCTTCCTCCTTATCTTGGGAAGGTGTATCCCGTAGATGGACACCTACTCACGGCTTGAGGTGTCCCACAGCTGTCCTGCGCCGTCACCACAGGGCAACCAGGCGGCTTTGGAGATGGGTTGGGTGTTGGGTTTTGCTTGGTTGGACCCGTCTGCGAGCGAGCAGGGCAGCAGCGTCAGCCCCCCCGGGGTCTTCCTCGTGCAGAACCGACCCCGGGTCTCTTATCTCGGCCGTGCCCGCTCCGCTCATTCCTCACTGTCAGCCCCGGCGCGGTTTTCGCTTGGGGGAAGGAGTGTTAGGCGTCGCCCAGCAACGTGCTCGGCGAGGACGAGAGATCCCGGAGCGGAATGGAAAAGCAGCTGCTTCCTTATTACACCTGGCCTTGTACCCTCCCAGTCCATCATCACGTTGTCGGGACTCTGAGAAATCCCGCTGGGCACGATCGGAGGTAGACGAGCTGCCCTGCTTCACCTAAAGAGCTGGTATCAGCAGCAAATGCGGCAGGGTAAGGATTTCCAGCTGCCAGGGAAAGGAGATGCTCGGGGAACCGCGAGCACCCACCTTGGTGGCCCGGCCGTTAAACACCCACCCTCGGTCATTCTCTATTTTAAGTTTTCTGGGCTCTCGTGGGTTTTATTGCAGCCCTGGAGCGAAGGAGTACTCCTTCACGTAGCACTTTGTGCCACAGTGCAGTCTTTTTTTTTAATTATTATTATTATTATTAAACGTAGGGGTTTTTATTCTTGAGAGAACGGATATTTATAATTTACCACCTAGGGCTCGGTAATTAATATTTGTGTAGAGCTCTCAGCGTTGTCTTGGATGCGGAAAGTGTTATATAAATAAAGACCGTCTTGCAAGCAGCAGGGGAAGAGGGGAATTAAAAAAAAAAAAAAAAAATTTTTAAAAAAAGGTTTCTGCGACATTTGTGGGAATCTGAAGTTGTGAAGTGTTGCAACATCCCCGGCACCCAAAGGGGATGTGGGGAAAAGCTGTCCGGGATGCTGCGTGCGTAGGTCAGAGGCTCCCAGTGCTCCGAGCCGGCAGGTTTTTCAATCTGGAGGCTGTTCACCGCACGTGAAATGAATTTGTGTTCTCACACCGCTTCCTAGCAGACCATAAAATATGATGCACTCGGCGGGGTCTTCGCCTGCTTGTACGGAAAAGTCGGGGGATTCAATGGGCCGTGGAGGCTGAGCTGCGGTGGAGGTGCCGTGGCGAGGGTACCGTCACCGCTGCCGGGATCCTCCCGTGGCCAAACGGGTCCCTTGTCCCCATCCCCTGGTCCCTTTGATCTGCTGATGGCCAAAACCTGCTCTGCCAAATCCGTAGGTGGAGACGGGGTACCGCGGGAGAGCATCCCTCAGACACGGTCCCTGCACCTTCCTCTGGGAAAACAGGGATGCGAAACCTGCTATCCCTACCAAATTCCCATGTTTTTCAGGTCAAATTGTCCTGGTGGCACAGGAAAGAGAATGAATGAGGAAGGCCAGTTGCCCCCTTGCGAGGCCGCCAGCACCAGGCGGCTTTTGGGAGGGACGTTAGGGATGCTCAATGTCTAGACGTGGTTAAAATACTTTCCAGCAGAAAAATGTGCCTGTGCAGAGTTTGACTTGAAAAAAACCAACCCAAAACCATGAAAAAAAGTGAGAAACGGTTGCAGACCTCACCCCTGCGTGTCTTTGCGTGCAGGAGCCGCTCACGGTGGTGTTTGAAACCTTCCATCCAGTAGATCCCATTATGGGCTTTCATGATAATATTAATTTTGCCAGAAAAGGGAGGTCTGGGTCGACTGGGAGTATTTACTGACCTAGGCTCAGGCCAGCAATTTTGGGTGAGGGAAAGGAAAAAACAATCTAGAAAAACCTGGTGTGTTTTCCAGAAAAAAATTTGGATTTTTGTGTTTCAATCACCTCTTTATTTTTGCTTAAAAAAAAGAAATGTAACAAACCGTTGTTATTAAGGCTAAACAAAGCAGCGAACTAAAAAAGAGAGAACCTGACAATGAAACAAAACCTTTATTTTCTGGTTGAACAAAATATTTAATTTGACCCAAACAATTTTTCACCTGGTTTTTCACTTCTGTCACAAAATCAATTGCCTGCATAGCTCTCTTCTCCCATGCTGCCGGCGTGATGGGGTTGGGGAATCCTTTTTGCCTTTGTGTTATTTTTTCCTTCCCATCCCTTTTATTCATTTCTTTTTTTTTCTTATTCTTTTTCTGCTTTTCCACCCTCTTTTCTTTTTTTTTCTGCTTTTCCACCCTCTTTTCTTTTTTTTTCTGCTTTTCCACCCTTTCTTTTTTCCACTTTTCCACCCTTTTTCCTTTTTCCGCTTTTCCACCTTTTTTCTTCTTTTTTCTGCTTTTCGTCCCTGTTTTCTTTTCTTTCTGCTTTTCGTCCCTGTTTTCTTTTCTTTTTGCTTTTCCGCCATTTTTTCCTTTCTTTTTGCTTTTCCGCCCTTTTTTCCTTTCTTTTTGCTTTTCCGCCCTTTTTTCCTTTCTTTTTGTTTTTCCGCCCCTTTTTCGTTTCTTTTTGGTTTCCCGCCCCTTTTTTGTTTCTTTTTGCTTTTCCGCACTTTTTTCTTCCTTTTTTTTTGCTCTTCCGCCCTTTTTTCTTCCTTTTTTTTTGCTCTTCCGCCCTTTTTTCTTCTTTTTTTTTTGCTTTTCCACCCTTTTTTCTTCTTTTTTTTTGCTTTTCCACCCTTTTTCTTCGGTTTTTTGCTTTTCCACATTTTTTCTTTTTTCACTTTTCCACCCTTTTTTTGCCTTTCCACCCTTTTTTCTTCCTTTTTTTTTGCTTTTCCACCCTTTTTTCTTTTTTTTGCTTTTCCACCCTTTGTTCTTTTTTCTGCTTTTCCACCCTTTTTTTGGCTTTTCCACCCTTTTTTTTTGGCTTTTCCACCCTTTTTTTTTGGCTTTTCCACCCTTTTTTTTTGGCTTTTCCACCCTTTTTTCTTTTTTTTTTTGCTTTTCCTTTTCTACTTTTCCCTTTTGTCTTCCCCCCCTGGCCCCCCCGGCCCTTTTCCTTTCCTTTTGTCTTTGAACCTCTTTGAACCGCGCTAATTATAAGGCAGCTCTTATGTAACTAATATGTGCAGGTAATATTGTGATTATATATAGAGAGCCATATGGTCCTGCGCAGTCACTTTCAGTGTTGTTAAACCGCTGAAGCGGATAAACTCCATGTCCGTGCACAAAGTAATTGCACAAAACTAATTTGTGTTTGCAAACAGAACTGAAATTAAGTATGTAAATAAGCAGAGCTTGCAGACTAAATATTATAGGAGGGGCGGGGGGGGGAGATGAGGAGAAAGTGGAAACAACTTCATAACTGCAAAGTACAATCAGTGCATGAGATGGAAATGGTAAGTGTTTATAATGTGCAGAGAGCTGATGCTGTGAACAACTGTTAGAGGCTTTGAGGCTGTAAATCCCGCGTGTCTCTCCTTCCCGAGCCCTGCCTCCAGCTGCAGCGCCGGCTCCGTCGTTCAGGGGGGAATATCTATCTATGTTATAATTTAATTTTTTTTTTTTTTTTTTTTTTGCTGGGAAATAGACATGGTTTAACCCCGTGGCATTCGTTTAGAGACTCTGTTTTCCTTAAAAACTTTTAAAAAGGAACGTTTTATAGCCCCGGGGCGAGCGGCGTGAATAATGGCTGCGGGCATGCCCTTCTGCGACACCTAAATTTGGGGTTGAGGCGGCAGCTCCCCCCTCCTCGCTGGGCAGAGACACACACACCCCCCAGCCCGCGGGGCTGTGAGCTCTACGTTTTTCCTTGGGCAAAAGCCTGGTTTTTATTCTGGGGGGGCTGCTGGGGGGAGACTTGGGGGTACCGGTTTCTATGCGGAGCAGTAGGTAGCGTGGACTGTTGCAGGGATGTGTCCCAGGGGGATGCAAATGGCTTTTCGCAACCGGGGGCTGCGTTCATCCCCAGCAAGTGAAGTATTTGCAGCGGGTAGGCACTTTGCGCCCACTCGAGGTGATGGTTGGACTCGATGATCTTAAAGGTCCCTTCCAACCTAGACGATTCTATGGTTCTATGAAATACATCGGGGTGCCCAAGCCATCCTTGTGCGTTCCACGGCCCCAAAGCTGGGGCAGAAGCGATGCTGGCGGCTGCAGAAAAGCTCTGAAGGGTCCCTCGGTCTCCCAGCCGGCAATGGGAAGGTTCCCTCTGCTGGCAAACGCCGGGCTCCGGCCCCTGAAAAGCTCTCGGTAATTATACCGAGCCGGTGCAAAGCCAGAGAAAAGGTTTAATTGCAGAAGCGCTTGGGAAAATGTCACCGAGTGTGATATCCTGTATTTACCAGGAGAAAAAAAGGCGCTGGCAGTCCTGGCTCCTATTTATAAGCCTGTTAAAGACTTGTCGTGGGACTGGGGGGAGAGCTCGGCTCCCCTCTACAAGTTTTTGCTTCTTCTAAACTCAGCGTCGTGTTTGGCTCCCTCGGATGGGTGTTTGCAGGTGACGGTAAAATGGGTTGGCCCGCTGCGCAAGGGCAATGTCATTATTACCGCTATCGTCATTAATGGCGATGTCCTTGTCGCGAAATTGGGGGGTTTCAGCTCCGTTAGAAACCAGAGAGCTTAAAACAAAACAAAAAACCTACCAAGGAAATAAAGCGGAATGGCTGTTTACCAGATGGAGAAGGGGCAGAATTGCTTGAGGGATATTATGACTCCTTGTTTTCAAGATGGTGCAAAAGCACAAGGTAAAATAGACGCATTAATTGATAAATAAATAAATACTCCTCGAAAACAGATGGGTCCCCTTGAGCCCAAAGCCATCTCTCTTTGTTTCTTTTCCAAGCTCGTACTTCAGACCGGCGTACGAGTTGTGCGTGCTCCTCTGCCGCAGTGTGTTGTCGGTACCGGCTGGTTTTGCCAGGGTAATACATCTAAACTGGCTACAAGATGCCAAATTTCTCTTCTTTGTATGGGGAAAAGCCCCCCGCAGCAGCCTACGTGTCTTCTTCTACTTGGCTTTCCTCGCCCTGCAGCGAAACTCTTGTCTTCTCCGCAAATAGGATGCGATTCTGTGGCTTTGGCGGGGGGTGGGGGTGGGATACCACGCTGCTGGTCCCCAAAGCTGCGTCCGCGTAAGGGGTTTTTGAGGAACTTCTGCCCTGTGGTGTGTTGGTGGGAACAGCCCGTTGGATATTTCATTTCTAGGAGGATGTAGGGCTTGGACGGTCTGGGGCATCTCTCAAGCTCCCGTCTCCTCATGGTGGATCACGCGGGAGGGCTGGGATGGCAGGAGCTTTTTGGAGCTCTCCCACTGGCTATTTCCCAGCAGCAAATATGAGGGATAAACACAACCCTACGCACTCTTTGGCTCGGGAAAGTTTATCTTTCAGCTGGCATGAGGTCGCGTGGCGCTCTGGCGCGGTTGCTCTGGTAGAGACCAAGGCTGGGTCTTGTTGAAACTTGTGGAGCATCCTCAGGTTTAGCTGCTGAACATGAACCGTAGAATCGACTTGGTTGGAGCTCAACAAATTTGCCGCGACGAACTCGTTGCGGATTTTCTATGGATGGAGGATGGAGATTTATGGGATTGAGATGGACTCGGATAGAGGGTGGAGATTGGGCTCCTTGCCTCCACCTAAGCGGAACCCCGGCCGGCAGTAGGCAAGGCTTTGGGCTGGGGAAATGGGAAGGTGAAATTTCCCGAGCTGCTGGGAGAGGCTGCTGCGAGGCTGATTTCTACCCTCCGCCGTCATCATTTTGTTCTGTTGTTGTGCAAATGTTTTAAAAATAACTAGGGAGAAAGAAAAAAAAAAAAAAAATGCAAGTGCAGGGGGAAAGCACTGATAAACACAGCCTGAAATGCTGTTACAGGCAGACTTTCAGAGCCTGAAATCACCTCAAATGTATTCTGAATTACCTTGAGCATATTTAGACAGATCTATTTTTCATTGCAGGACATTAATGTACTGACTTGGGGGATTTTTTTTATTTTTTTTTTTTTCTGTGCACAAACATTTTAGTCGCATGCTGGGAGGAAGGAGTAATAACCCTTCTTAGCACCAGGAGAAGAAGACAGACTTTTGCGAGGGAATGGCTGGGGAGATAGTTGGGGGCACGGCTGCGAGTCCGGACTCTGGGGGGGTCATTTTCTGCGATGCAAACCAAGGCGAGCTGGAGCTTCGGAGCCGACTTGGGCTCTGGAGCCTTCTCCGATGAGGCTGAGAGGCGATTTGCTTACCTATCTCGTGCAGTTTGCGAGGCTGTCGTGTTCTGCGCCATGTTTCTATCCCGAAAGGTTTGTGAATTCCCGCGGGCTCCTTTCCAGGGGTTAGGATTCGAGGCGCAGATTGTAGGAATTAATATAAATAGTGGCAAATCAGCTTTTTCTCCCCGGCTCTGTGCTATTGGGGCGCCCTCCCCCTGCCAGGCCAAGGGTTCTATGCAGATTTCTGGATGAATTAAATAAGAGTTTGAGCATCGTGTCTCCCAGATCCTGGGTTTTGCAGCTGAATAAGCGGGTTGAGGTTGCAGCCCCTCCGGCTCCCGCTGTGTCCGGCGGCGGGAGGACGTGGGAACGGAGATGCTCTGCAGGTTGGGATGGAGGAGGAGGAGGTTGCTGGAAAAAAACCACCGGTGCAGCTGGAGACCCGGAGCCGGGTGGGAAGGTCTGTCTGAACAGCAGGTGAGGGGCAAGAGGAGCAGCACGGCAGATGTTGAGGGGCTTGGGCCAGGCAGGTTTGAGGAGAGGAGGAAGCAAAGGCACGTGAGACAGGCTTCTCCCTGCGCTGGCTCTGCCATGCCGGGAAGAAGAGAGGAAGAAGATTTCTCCCCCTTCGTTTGGTAGCCGCAGCTCCTGGGCTTTGCTGGAGCAGCTCCAGGGAGCCAAAAACTTCTCCCAGCGTTCCCAGAAGTAGCCCTGAAGGAGGGAAGGCGAAAGGGGTATCTCCCTCCTCCTCTCTGACTGGCTCGCCGCCCGCTTGGAGCAACTGTAAACCTTTCCTGTGTCCTTATGATTAATGACTAAGGCAAAGAAACACCGCGGGCGCTGCTCGGCTCCTCTGGTCGGCAGCCTCCCACCCATGCTGTGCCCGACCCCGGGGAGAGCAGCCTTTCTGGATATAATATCCTTGGAAACCTGGCGGCGTACCTCAGGACGAATACCCCTCTGGATAGCTGGGAATTAGATAGATGTTGCCCTTTCTGGCAAGGATTTAGATGTGAAATCAGAGCGGCTCTGGGCATGGGAAATGGCTTGATGCATCCTCGCTGTCCCCAGCGCCGGGCAGGTGTCCAAGCAGGTGACTCGATAGCAGCGATGGGCTGGCACCTAGAAGAAACTGGGTGGAAGAAACATGAAAATCTCTCCTACTTTTTCCTCTTCCACTGTTGCTGCTCCCCCTCCTGTTCCCGAGGTCGTACTGCATTTCTCTGCTCCCTCGCCCATGGCACGGCTGGTGTCCTGTGGTCCTTCTGAAAATGCTTGGTTTCTGGTTTTTGGACAGTTGAAGAACAGTATCGATGGTCAAACTGAGGGGTTTCCCCCTCATCTAAGTACTTTCCCATTTAGAAAGGAAGATGGAGATGTAGAGCAATAGGTAGGTTTAGTGTTCTGCTAAAAGAAAAACTCCAAAATATAGAATCTTCCTGCAAGTATAGTTTAAAGAACAAATGGCATGTAAGAGATTTTCCCCATCTTTTAATCAGTCGTGCTGTTCGTTTGCCAAAAGTTGGGTTGCTGGTTGGTTCCAGTCCAAACCAAGGTTTGCCGGTCTTGTGTTGTCCTTCGCTCTGGCATTGCCACGCTTGAACCTCCAAGATTGCAGCCGTTGAGCTCTGTTCCGATCTCATCTCCTCCGTGGAGCCACATCCATGGCAGGGCTGACAGGGTCCTCCGAGCACGGTAGCAATTACCTAGAGAGGCTGTTGGATGGGGATCCACCTTCCTGACTTCAGGACCCCCTGGTTTGAAGCAGGTCTGCAAAGAAGTTTGCGGATGAATTCAAAAAAATAAAAAAAAAATAGAGATTTCTTTTCCTTTTTTTTTTTTTTTAAGTCAATAAAGCCTCGGTTGTCAGAGAGGAGCATGCCCTTAAGCTGGTGACCTTGGCGGTTATCAGTGCTGTCGGAGATCTTTATTGCTTCCATCACACTTGCCGGGGATGAAGTTTTACTTGTGTTGGTGGCGTGACTGCTCACGACGTGACTCGTCTGGGCGCTGGAGGGGGACGGGACAAGCCACCGAGCGCGGCTTTGGGAGCAGGGCAGTGGTTTTACAGGTATTTCACACACCCTAGAGCTGCAGCAGCATCCCTCCTGCATCCCCAGCCCCTTGGTCCTCCATGCCACCTTGGCCATGGGTCCATGCCTCATTGACCCTCTTCTCTTCATCCGTGGTAGGATGGGACAACATGAGGTCGACTGGATGAGAAGAGTGTGTGGACCACTCTCTCCTTTAAGTATTGAGAGGTCCAGCTTGCCTGGGGCAGAAGGATGGAGGTGTTGAAGGCGTAGGGTGGAAGGAGGTGGATAGTGAAGGAATTTGTCTTGACCACGGGTTGTCCCCATCCGTTGACCCCAGCCCCCCTGGTTTCCCTTGTGGGAACCGGCCGCTGGTTGTTCCTGCCTAAAGCAGGCAACGATTTGCCAAGTAAAAGGCAAAGAAAGTGGCAGTGTCAGGAAGACAAAAGGGAACATTAAAAACCAACCAGCTCCTCCAGAAGAAAGCAGTGTGGTCTAAAGAAGGATCCTTGAAAAATATAAGGCACCAGTCCGAAGGAAGGAAAGAGGGACCATGCCAAATTCCCCTCTAATCCCCTCGACAACAGCCAGATATAATGAGTTGCCAGACTTTTCCCTGAGCTTGTTTTGCTTTGGTCCGGAGATTTTTGCAAACTCTGGCATGCTGGGAATTTTAATCAGGGCTAGGGCCTTGTTCATGGTGGTGTTTATAAGTCTGAGTGGAGGAGAAGGTCCAGATTTTGCCCTTAAAAAAAGTAAAATAAATAAAATAAAACCAACCAAAAAAAAAGGCAAACCGGGAAAAAAAAAAAAAAAAAAAGAGCAAGGGCTGCTCCAGAGGGGAAGCTTACAAGCTGTTCCCATCCTCATTCTGTCCCGGCTGATGGAAAATCACCAGCGCTTGCCTCATGTAAATGGCACTTTATCCACTGGAAATGTGAATGCTGTCACCAGTGCCCAGGTCTGTCAAGCTTATCAGCTGAGCTAGTGAGACGGAGAGATGCACCCAGTCCTGTTCACGCCAGGAGAGTGATAGATAATAACATTTCGAGGGGAGAAAAAGGCAGCGAGGCTGACGGACGGGAATTAAGGCGCCCTGTGGAAGTCCACCGCTTATTCACTCCTAGTTTCATATTCAGGGGAAATGGCGTTTGCTTTCCGGTTAGTTTTCTTTCTTCTTTTCACGCTTTTTAAAAGTCAACCCGGCAGAATTAATTCCCTTCTCCTCTCGCTCCCGTCTCTGCGTGTGTCACTCCTCATTTGCACTTGTAATAGGGTCTGGCGGATTTACATGTGGGGCTTTGGAGAAAAAGAGGGTAGACGGGAGGAAAAGGAGCCTGGAGATGGCTCGTTGCAAAAAAAGGTGGCTGGGTAATGGAGCCTAGGAAAAGAGAGGTGCAAAAGTTGGCTTTTATGGGGACTGATCGCTAACTTGGTGTCAATGCGTGGATGAAAAGGAGATTTCCCGTCTGCTGGGGAAAGGGCCACCAGGAGGAAGGGTCTTGCAGGAATTAATCGCTAACGTGGCGTCAATACATGGATAAAAAGGAGATTTCCCGCCTGCTGGGGCAAGGACCACCAGGAGGAAGGGTCTGGTAGGGAGAGCCGTGGGACCTCTCCTTAACTAGCGCCGTGCCCCAGCCCTCTGAGGGGTTATTGATGCGGATCAGAGCCGTTTTCCATATGTATGATCCTGAAATATCTTCTTCCAGAGTGAACCTCGAGCACGAGCGCTATAATGTAATGAGTTAAACTGCTTGTTCGCAGTTCCACTAAAAGCAAATGGACTGGGAATTTGTTTTAAAAACTGGACAGAGCTTTATCGGCCAATTAATCAGAATGTATAATGGATAAATTAAAGGGCAGAGTCAAGCACGGCTGCCAAATAAAAACCAATAAAGTGCAATCTGCAAATGGGCATGACATTATGGGATGCCGCACAATAGAAGCAGGGAGGGGGAGAAGAGCGCGTGGCCTCGGGCCTGATGGGTATGTCGTGCTCCCCAGGTCCCCGAGGCTTCCCAGCCCAAACCTCGGAGGGCAGCCCATCTTGCGCGGGTTCAAGGCGTGAGAAGCATCACTGCTTGAGGGGGTGTCACCATTCCCCTTGTAAACCGGACCGAGCCACCAGCTGGGTCCGTGACTGCTGGAGATTTATAGAATCATAGGATGGTTTGGGTTGGAAGGGACCTTAAAGACCATCTCTGGATGGTGGAGACCATGTCCACCCCCCTGCCCTGGGCAGGGACACCTCCCACCAGCCCAGGGTGCTCCAAGCCCCGTCCAACCTGGCCTTGAACCCCTCCAGGGATGGGGCAGCCACAGCTTCTCTGGGCAACCTGAGACCCTTTGGGAACCTTTGTAGAAATTCAGGTTAATTTAAGACCAGACGCCTTCGGTGGCAGCTCCGTGGGCCCAAGGGGTGAATTTTGCAGTGCCCACGGGACCAGCTTTTTGGGGTTTTTTTATTGGCAGTGCTTGAAATAGCAGCGTTTGGGGTTCCTGGACGTGACAATAACTGCTCCACTGCTTTTATGGGCAAAGCCGGTTCTTCCCAGGAGCTCAGGCAGGGGGCTAAAAGGAAGAGCTGGCAATCGCAGAAATGAGTTGGAAGAGCTAATTTCCTCCCAAGCTGTGCAAACTCTCCACAGTTGATCAGACACTCGAACGCCGGCACGGGGCTGCGTGCGGCTCCCTCGGCAGCGCGGCCCCCCTCCGGCAGATTGACGATCCTCCTTCCTTCCACGGATGGGGAGTTTTTGCCTCCCCAACAAATAAACCCACGCAGTAAATTGACTTTGCAGGTAGGGTTGAGGGGGCTGGGCTGCGGGATGGGGGCGGGGGGGGATCCTTCCTTCCCGGCTGAGCTCCCCGCCTGTGCTTGCACAGCCAAGTTGTATTTGTCCTTTACTTTAAAAAAAAAAAAAAAAAAAAAAAAGACGTTGCTTGCTAGCAGCCATGCGGTACTTCTTGAGAGCATAAAAATCGTCCTGCTTCCTCAGGCTTTGCATTGTGGTGGTCATAAAATTGAGCTGGTAGCGCTCGCTGGGAGCCCCCCTCTTCCCAATTCCGTTGGGAGGATGGATGCAGTTCCATTGGAATTCCTGGGGCAATGAGGCTGCAGCTGCTTCTCCGGCTGCAGGCATCGTCTCGCAGCACAAGCTTGGGGCCGCTTCCAGGTCACTTGGCGCATCTCAAGTATTTGATGCTGCCTCTGAAGGGACAACAAAGGTGTGAACCTGTCAGGAGGCAAAAACACAAATAACCAGAAATAGATTTTTAGTCTTTTTTTTACTTTTTATTTTTTTTTGGTAAGTGAAATTGTAAAAAAAAAACATCAAAGCGCTGCTTTTTGGGCCCTGGCTAGCTCAATACCGGCAGGGGAATGGCAGCATTGGGGTACTGCGGGCAAGGAAGGAAAAAATATTTAAATGATTTGAAGCAATATTTAGTTTACTAAGAGACAGATCCAACGGAGAGGAGGTCACTAGGGCGCCGGCCGTGCCTTTTCTTCGGGAGCTTGGGATGCCAGACTGATCCCGCCGTGCGTGTTCGGTGGCGTCGCTCCCCGCCGAGAAACTTCCATAAGGAAATCTTCTAGTTGAGAGACGAGGCCAAATCGTGACGAACATATTGTTTGTGAGCAAACACCAACAGCTAGCTTCTCAGCTGCTGCGAATGACACAGCCATGTGGCGACTTCCACCCAGCTCTATCAAACCCTCGCTTCTCTTTATATGTATCGGCTATTAACATGTTGCTCCTGACGATGCCGGTACCGGTTGAGCCAGTGCTGTATTTGTGTGGTACTGATGGAGCTTGAGGGATCAGTAGAGACTTTCCCTAGTCTCCGAACTCTCATGTCGTCTTTTGAAAATCCTCCTGGATGCCTATCTGCTTCTCCAGGGTCTTTAAATACTTGCGCCAACCCTCCTTTCTCCCTCTTGCCCCCAAAGCCGCAGGGAATCCAAGCTAAGTGGAGATTTCAGCATCTATTTGTAGGATCCAGACTTCCCATCCCAGACACAGAGAAACGCTCCTCATTTCCCTGGTTGGAGATGAGGGACTGAGCGTTATCTCCATAAGGAGATCAGGGTTGGATCTGGTGGGTGTTTTGTCCATCAGAGGTGGAAGACAAGTCGCGGTCTCTCTGCCACCCCGGTGCCAACCATCCCCGTCGTCCATTTTGCTACCCAAGCCGGGAGGTCGTGGCAGCGTGGTTTTGGGGGGGAGGCTGGAATGCGAGGGGGGAGCTGGGCTGCTTTTGGGATTGCGGCATCGTTGGGGGTAAGAGGAGCTGGTGGCATCCCTGTCTTGCACAAGTGCTGGTCTCCTCCTGCCCGCATGTGGGCAGAGAGGCAGCACTTTCTGCTCTCCTCTCCTCCCGTGGGCTGCAAAGAGGTTCTTAAGTGGCATTAAAAAGCATCTCCCAGCTCTCCTGGAGGTGCTCAGAGAGCATGGCAAGCTTGTGAGCTACGTCCTGATGGGTGCTGAGCACCCGCATCTCCCCGAGCATCAACCCCCACCACCACCTCGGTGCTGAGCTTGCCTGAATAGGGGCTCTCGGGATTAGTCTCCTCGACTGGTTCCGCTTCCAGAGGCTCAGAATCAAAGAGGATTTGCCCAGCGATAGAGCAAATCTTAAACAGCACATTTGTTTACTTGTGAATCACGACCGTCTCTGTGTGCCCAGGCCAAGCTTTGCGTCGCGCTTGCAGGCAGCAGAGACCAAGGGAATTTGCTCGGTGAGGAAGCAGCCCTGTTGGGTGCAAATATCCTTCCTCATTAAGCACAGGGAGAAGCAAAGTGCAGAAAGGCGTTGGGTGCTGTTGCGTCTTCCACCGCTCATGGCAGGAGATGGTCTTTGCGGGAGGAGGATGGTCTTTGCGGGAGGAGGATGGTCTTTGCCCGCCTGCATCCCTCTGCTGATGAAGGAATAGCTCCCCGCCTGCTCCAGAGGAGCTTTCCTCCATACAGTTCTCTTGCTGGCGCCTCTGCCGAGGGCTGCGGTGGCAGGGAGAGCAGCGTGGGAGAGAAGGTTGGAGCCTAGCAAATCTGGGCATGTTTCCTTCTTTTGGACAAATAGCTTATTCTCTGCGAATTCAGTTGTGGGGCGGCCAGCGCCATCTGTGAAGCCCTGCCAAATCTGGCGAGGAGTTTCAGCCAAGAAAGAAAGAAAGAAAAGGGAAAAATTAAAAAGCCTGGAAAACATCCATTTTCAAAAATCACTTTTCAAAACAAACATTTCAGGTCTTTCTTTCCAAATTACGTTTTCTGTTGACATTTGCCTGTTTAATAGGATATATTTTTAAAGGGTTTGGAGAAGGTGACCTCAAGTACTTAGGTTATTTGACTTGTTGCTTCCGTGTGGGAAATGTTTTTGCTTGCCAGACACAAAGCTACGGGAAAAGCAGCCCTCGTCTGCTCCGGGACCTGTTTGGTGCTTGCACAGTGACTATTAGAACCTGGCTTCCTCCATGGCAGGGTCTACAAGTCCATGTTGGTGGGAGGGCTTAAGGACCAACTTCTCTGAGGAAGGGAGACAGTCTCGGGGTGTAAACGGTCCAAGGTTTGCTCTGGCTCTTGAGCTGAAAATTGAAATTGGGAGCCACGGGTTGCAAAAGTGACTGGGTTTGGTATTTCGAAAGCAGTTGGCTTTTCTGGAAGAGCTGTGCTACACCCGGTTGTGTTTCCAGTCCCCCTTTCAGTACTGCTCTTCCCTGGTGTCTGAGGCTGGGAACGGTGCCGCTAATCCTTTCTCACCGTCAGATTTTTAATGGCGGAGAGTAACTGGGAGCGGTCGCCAACAGCTGGGGCCCCGTTCTCATGACCATAAGTGGGCAGAAAAAATGTAATAATTTAAGTTGGGTGAGACTTCTTGGATGTCATCTGGTTGAACTTCCTGCTGATGTGGAAGTCGGGTCCACAGTGCTGGCGTTAGTTTGCCTCCTGCTTCTAAAACTGCTTTACCTGCAAACCACAGGGTATTCCAGCAAAATATGCCTCCCGACCAGCGAACGCAAGGAGGCCTTGGAGTCATCAGTTTGCTAGAGCACTTTATTTGGCTAAATATGCCATTGATTTGTTTGGGCTGCATTCCGACTGTGTGGGCTTTGTAAGTCAATACAACTCCAGTCCTACTCTCTACACTCGGTAATTGCTAGGTAGTAGATTATACTTAGAAAGTGCAGTGCTCTGTGTGTGTGTTTGAATAGCAGGCGATGGGAGGGTCGTCACCAGGAGGTGAAGGCTTGTTGGGGTGTTGCACGGGTTGGAGAGCAGAGGGAGAAGGATGCAAGAGGAGGGTACCACGTTTCCAAGTTGCTCGCGGAAGGTGAAGGAGAGATGGAGTTGTGTTGGCTTTGCTCCTGCTGGTCATGTCTGTGAGTCTGTGCTTTCTGGATATTGCAAGTCTCCATCAGCTGTGGGTCTTGTGCCCATGGGGGCATCACCTACCCCTCTGGTAGTTTTAGATGCTGTTTGGAGGGGCAGCAGTGTCTGGTGGAGGAGACCCTGCCTGGAAACGAAGAGCTTTGGGCTCCATCTCCACTTGCTTTCCCTTCCCTCTGTCATGTCGTGCCGTGCCGAGCGTGGTGGGGTTTAGTCCCCCAATCCGGGTGTTGTCCTGCACCCCAGTGCAAATCCATTCCCAGCATCGCACTTAACGGTGCTATAGTTGATGCAATATATGACTTAAACATTTACAAGTGACTATATTCACCCCCGGTAAAACATTCTGGGTGACAAAGGGGTTAAATAGCAGCCTGCTGGAGCCAAGGGCACGGTCAAGTGGGATTTGTTTTTCTTTTCCCTTTCTCTTAGGAAAATGTCTCTGAAAGCAGACAATGGTAAATACTACTTAAACTTTTCCCATAGAAATGCAGGGCTTTCATCAGACACCTGCAGGTCCTCCCGGCCAGCGCGATGTAGAGCTCCCCAAACCTCTTCTAAACTGAGGCAGAAGTATTGAAGAGGTCCGTTTCTCAGTGAGAAGTCAAATACTGCGTTGAAAATACTCCTTTACATAACTTCACTGAACAACAGGCACGCAGGCAGGTTATATACGCGCTCCCCCTGTTTTCCGTAGCTTAATCCTGAGAGTAACCTTGGTGTCCCTGATTGTGGGCAGGGTCCGCACTGATTTCACGGGGAGCTTCGAACGGACCTTCATCCCCGTCAGTGGAGCTTTATCCCCAGCCTGCGTGTTCCTCGCCAGCCCCCCGCCAAAGCCAAAGCCGTCTTTCCCTCCCCAAACACGCCGCAGGCTTCTTAACGACACAGCCAAGCCTTCCACGCCAATCAAGGTGCATTCATTCGGCCATGTGCGTGGTGGTGCAGGGGCTCCTCGCTCTCTCCGGCAACCTGCAATTAGGATATATTCAGAATAACAAACTCCCGTCTTGCAGGAGGGATGTATTCCAGGTTAATTCTGCTGCTTGTAGGAAGGAGGGCTTTTTTTTTGGGGGGGGGAAAGGAGCATCTTGGAACAGGCTGCTCTTGGAAGTGGTTGAGGCACCATCCCTGGAGGGATTTAAAAGACGGGAAGACGTAGTGCTTAGAGATATGGTTTAGTGATGGCTTTTGTCGGAGTTAGGGTGATGGTTGGACCAGATGATCTGAAAGGTCCCTTCCAACCTGGGCGATTCTGTGATTCTACGACCTGAGCAGGCAGGTTGTTCCTTTCGTGCTTGTTGCCCACTATATTCAAGTGGATTTAAAGTACTTACGGAGGTTCTACAGGAAAGCTGGGGAGGGACTCTTGATCTTGAGTGGAGCAATAGGACGAGGGAGAAGGGTTTTAAACTGAAAGAGGGAAGATTGAGATGAGATATTGGGAAGAAATTCTTTGCTGTGAGGGTGGTGAGACCCTGGCCCAGGTTGCCCAGAGAAGCTGTGGCTGCCCCATCCCTGGAGGGGTTCAAGGCCAGGTTGGACGGGGCTTGGAGAGACCTGGGCTGGTGGGAGGTGTCCCTGCCCAGGGCAGAGGGTGACACTGGATGATCTTTAAGGTCCCTTCCAACCCAAACCAGTCTATGATTTGCAAGTCCGGCTGCTGGTCTGGGAGCTTTACCGCTGCCCTCAACGTGCAGAGATGCCTCATCTTTGCTTTTTAAATGCCTTCCCCACTCCATTAATGCTGTGCAGCGAGAGCTTCGCGATGGGACGTTGGCAGACGGGGCTCTTGTCCTGCACAGACGCTGGTTTACAGCACGTAGGGGTGGTTTTTTTTTTAATGGCGGTACTTATTAGCTGCCTTCCATCTAGTGTCACTGTCACTTCCACATCCGCCGCCAAGCAATAAATACAATTAAAAAATGAAATGAATCAGCATCTCCCTAGGATGGAGGGAAAGAAAAAGCAGCTCGTGTGCTGCTTCTCCCCGCCCCGCTGGGCCTGCTGCGTCCCTTCGCCATCCGAATCTATTCCCCCAGCAGCTTTTAGTCTATCTTGGCTGGTGCTGGAGCACAAATAAAGTACGTAACAAGAGTCTTTCAGGTCCATTAGAAACACAGAGGGAAGTAGTCAATGTTAGCCAAAGGAAGGCAGCAAAGGATGAAACCGTCAGGGTTGAAGAAAAGCCATTTCCAGGCGGGAAGGAGGTGCTAATTAAATTAAATCTGAGGTTTCTGCCACTCATTCCTGAGCAAATCTGGAGGGAAAAAAAAAAACTTTAAAAACTCAAATAATTAAAAAAAAAACCAAAAACAAAACAAACAAACAAAAAAATCCAAAAAAGCAGGTTGGGGGGGATGTTGCTGACTACATGATTTGCTGTAGTTATCCACCCGGCACCTCTATCCGAGCGCCTGCGTTTCTGCATCCGCCGGAGCCCTTTGGAGATGCCTTCCCTTTGATGCTGTGATTGATTCCCCCGAGGGACAGGCAAACACTACCTGGGGAAGCAATTTATGCTTATTTTTAGCTTTTTGAGCACTGAGGGGGGATTCCACGGGCAGGGCTTGAGCCTTAAGGCTGCCTTAACCCCTCACAGCCCACCCCGTCGCCGCGGGTTGGGTGGAAGGATGTCAAAGCTAGGAAAAAAAGGGGATAATTTTTATAAAGTTCGGGATCCTTCTAGCTCATCCTCCTTGTGCTAAGCAGCTGTGATCCGGGAGGAATTGCAGTGTATTTACGCAGAGTTGCTGCCTCAAGAGAGCACTTAGAGCCATCGATGCAAAGCAGGTAGGATGGGGGATGGAGGAAATATGCTCTTGTTGAGGGCAAAATGTTTAGAAAAACCAGGAGTTTGAGGTTGGAAGTGGTGTTTGCATTAATGGCAGTGTCCAAAAAAAACCAAAAAACACCAATCGTTAGCGACTTGCAAACAAAACATTTCAAAATGTCACCGGATTTAAAAATCCGGGAAAATATTCTGACTGGATTTCACTCTTTTGCCTCGACAAAAATCAAAGTACTCTTCTGTTTGCTTTTGAGCTTTCAGATTTACGGCTGATATAAAGCAAATGTAAAGGAAAGGTTGCGGCGAAAGACTGTTTTAAATGTAGACTTTTGAATAGTAGGCCAGAACTAAAAGGTGGGCGTTGGTGGATGTACATTGGTGCTTCTCCATTTGCAAAACCGGGACTGAATAACACAAAAAAACCGCTTTCTGCAGAGCATCTCATCCATCCCTAATGATGAGACGGAGAGAGAGAGGGAGCCAGAGCTCCCGGGTGCTTTTCCAAACTCTGGGAAAAGCTTATAGGCTTGGACCGGAGATTTTGGATGGGCTTTTGAGCTCTCGGCAGCCAGTGGATAGGATTCCCCATCTCCTGCTGGATGCAGGGGCGTGGGGAGGAGGGATGCGGGTGCATGGACCAGGCTGGCAGGGGAGATGCTCAGCTCTGGCTCCCCAGTACCTCTTCGCTGCCCCTTCCCAAAGCATCGCCACCGCTCCGTCTCTCGTCTGGATGGATTTTCCCCATCCTCCGGGGTTGGCCTTTGTCGCGGCGAGCCCGTTTACGGTGCGAGCCAGTGCTTTAATTGGCAGGGAATTGGTCCTGAAATGTCACGGGAAGATTTATATCGCAGCGCAGCTTTAATTGTGTGATAGGCCCTTGGATAATGGCTCCTGGAGAAAATAATCCCAGGCTCTCCTACGCTCTCTTCCCTCCCTCCTCTGCCTTTTTTCCCCCTTTTTTTTATTCTGCAAATTCTCGGTGGATCCTGGAGGGCTGAGAGGCTTTAAGGAGGGTTGAAGTCCAATGATGCCCGCTGCCTGCTGTGTAGGGAAAGGTAATTCTGTCTGCAGCAAAAAGCTGGAGTGGGTTTTGTAGGAGTAAAGAGTAATAGAAAATATCATTGTGGCTGTTACTTAGGGATGGGATGCGGTTTTTCCTTGTTGCTGGCAAAGGAAAAGTTTTGGATGGATTAGAAATGTGGCTGCGGGGAGACTTCCCAGCAACACCCCGCCATGGGGCACGGAGCTTCGCAGCCCTGGCAAGGGGAGAAACCCCCAGATTTCCTCCCCTCAAGAAAGAAAAAACCTCCATTAGCCCTCGGAGTGGCAGTGGGTTACGGGAACGAGCCACCCCTGGTGGTCTCGCTCTAGCCAGCCTAATTCTGGTAGCCCTGAGCGAGGTAGCCCTGATGGAGGTCGCTGTGTGTAATCGATGATATGTTTTTGTCAAACAGGACAAGTTTTTTCCTTCCCCAACCGAAACAACAATATTGATCTTCTTGGTCAGTTACATAGAGACCATCTGCATTAATCTGATTTAATGGGGATTTAGCTGGCACGGGAGTGAACCTGTTACTGTTCTAATCTCATTTCAGCAACACACCGCTGCTTTTTTTAATACTGTTTTCCTTTCCCCCCATCTCTGCTGTCCCACTCTATTTGGATCAGACTTTCCGTGGCCGGTTCTTTACTTGGTTTTGCAGCTTTTCCGTGCTTGGGAGCGCTCCCCAGCAGCTCGGCCATCCCAACCACCTGCAGTGCTCCCAGCAGCCCCCAAAACCTTCTGGTTTTAGGTTTGCACCCCAAATTCAGACCACGTCCAGTTATTTACACAAGGCCTGGTGGTGCTGCTGCCCAAAGGGGAGATGCCGGCAACTCCTGTGGCCATGTAAGCCCCACGCTGGTGACATCTCCTGCCCCCCCAGCCCTTTCCCAGAAGCTGCTGGACCCCACGTTGAGGTCCACAAATTCAACCTCTGCTTCTGCATCCCCGGAGGCAAAGGCGAGCTCGGGAGAGCTTGCGTGGTGGCTGCAGCACCAGATTGCCTGCTTATCGGTGCTGCGGCGGAGCCGGGAGGGACCCGACGGGTTTTCTCACCTCCAGATGGTGAATACTATGAAAAGTACATGAGTATCAGGGGAGGGAAGATCAAACACCATATTTTTGGCGCTTCTGCCGGAGGCTGGGGAATTGCTAGGACCGAGCAGCGAGAGGCAAATTAAAACCTTGCATTAATTCCATTAAGTATGATCATCATCTCACCAGGGATGAATTGAACCGCTCGCCATTAGTATTATTATAGACAGAAAGTTGCATCAAGATGCCCATGCAACATTAACTCGACCCCGTAGCGGCGATGCCTTGTGCGCGCACTCCCTCTCGCGTCTTCCCCATCTTGCTTTGGCGGCGTGATGAACCCACAGACCCTCCATCCCTTCTCCCGCTGCCTCCCCCCGAGCGAAGGAAGGTGTTAAAAGGCAACGCGGTTTAATTTGCCAAGCGACTGGCTTGGCCATCACTGCTGTGCTGGTGGCGGGCAGGGCTGCTCTCCATGACCTTGCCATTGAACCAAGCCTGAATACGTCAAAACCCCAGGGTTGCCATTTGTAGCTCCACTTTTCTGTTTCAGGGTTGGTGTTGGGGGGGAGTTTTGGGGTTTTGGGGGGCTTTGCTGAGCTCGCTTTGTGTGCTAGGGGAGGCTGGTATGTTGAATTTGTGCTGACGCCTGCTTTCTGCTGTGGTCTTAGCTCTTCGTTGCGTCCTCTTCCTCTAGCGGGACTACTGCTTATTTCAAAGTTCTTCTGGAAGGTAGAGCCAGGCTTTTCCCGCCTTGCCAAGACACCAAGGAGGCAACCCAGAGGGTGCATCCACCCCAGGGCTGTGGAAGTCCCCAGACGTGCTTTGGGAACCGTGGAGCATGAGACCTTCTTGGAGCCAAGAGGTACCAGGGCTGATCCATGCTCAAAACATCGGGCAATGCCCATGCCTGGTGCTCACTTGCCCCTCGGCATTTGGCTGAGCTCCCGTGGCAGGTCTTTGGACGGAGCATCTTCTCCTTCTTGGGTTCAGTGTTTTGTTTTCATCCTTGTTTTCCCCGTTGCCCTGGAAACACGGCAGAGGAGAGTGACGGGAGGAGGGAGAACCTGCCGGTTCCCGTGCACAGGGCGGCTGTGGGAGCATCTTGAGCACGGGAGGGTTGTCCACAGCACTGGTTATGGGGCTGGGACACCCAAGCAGGAGGTTATTTGTGACTCTTAGCAATTAGGGAGCCTCTGTAATGACAGCTTCAGCCAATGGCTAGAGGAGGTGACAGAGAGGTGCCAGCGAAGGAGAAGTGGCTCAGAAGGAGCTTCCTCCTGGTTTTACTGCGAGGAAGCTGTTTCTCTCATTGAACCAGTAGAAACTGCTGCCTTTTATTTTTCCCCTCACCATCTCTGACACTCCCCTTGTCCGTCCCCATTGCCCACATTCTTTGTGCGCAGCAGGGACTTGTTTCAGGTTCCCGTTTCTTGTTGGTGGGGGGGAGGTGGGGCTGGTGGAGCAGGTTTCTGGTCCATGCCACCCCAGGTTGGCCGTAAACCTCCTCGGATCCACCTGGGGTCTTTTCTGTTCCCTCTGGGGTGTCTCGGAGCCGTTGCCGCTTGATGCACAGCCCTGTATGGGTGGGCTCGTCATCATTGCAAGGTCAAAAGCTTTGGGGACACGTCTTGTCACAAGCCAGGTCCCCTTCTTTGGCTTGATGGCCATCCTTTGTGCCCTGTATCTGCGTCTCAGGGTTTGCAGGCACTGTTTGAAGGCGATCTCCTGGACAAAGCCCCAAGCTCTGAGATGGGACGGGCAACAGGAGAGGAGTGGGATGGGGCTGGCAGAAGGATCAGGAGCATTTTTTGCTCTGTGCCCCGTGGCTTTGGGGACAGAGGGAGCGTGTCACCGCTGGGCGAGGTGGCCCTTTGCAGCAGGGTGCGTTACTTTTGTCGGGGAGCACCGGCGCGTTACAAGTCTGCAGCAGTTAATTTTTTTTTTTTCCCGTCTCTTTTTGCATGGATTACACTCGTTCTCTGCTTGGCCTTTTCAGCGGGGAGAGCAGTTTGGATACACATTACCTACACGGCAAAGTGTGCTCTAATTGGCCAAGAATTGGTCCCAAAATGTCAGGGAAAGATTTATTTCCCAGCGCAGCCTCTCCAGGTACTAATTTTTCTATGGGCCGCCAGATAATGGTTCCAGTGCACAATAGCTCAGAGTCCCTAATCAGGATACAGAGCTGTAATTGGGTTGAAGGGATTTGAAATCATTAAAGCCGCATTCAAGGGGAATAAAAAAGGAACCCCCACCTTTCTTTTCTCCCCCCCACTACCCCCCAAAACAGAGTGACTGTGTTTAATGAGCAGCTCCTGGCATATCACTTATGATATTCTGGTAATTGTGTCGGCAGCGGAGCAGCCCAAGAGGAGGTTACTGAACATCCAGAAGTGAGAAAGTCTCAAATCCTGCCATTTTGGTGATTTTTTTTTTTTTTTTTTTTTTTTCTTCCCCCTGGTCCGGCACCCAGCCCTGCGTGGCTGGTGGGTGCAAGGAGTCCATCTCTGTGCATCTCCAGCTCCCTCGATACTGCTGGGTCGGAGCATCCCCCAGCCTTGGGTGCAGAGTGAGGTTTTGCTTATTTTCCCCATTTTATGGGTGGTTCTGGGTCCGCGCTGGCGTTTTGGTGTCGTCTTATTGGTGAGAACTGGTAAAAATCGGTGGTTCTGCAGAGGGTGAAGAACAGCAGGTAGGAAGCTGTGCAAAGGTCTCTCGCACTGGGCAGAGCAAAATTGTTTGGTTTTGCTGTAATGTGCTTTGATTTTTCCCTGCTTCGTGCTTTCACTTGTTGAATTTCCTCCTTTTCACATCCCACCGTTTTTCCAGTCTTTTGAGACCTTTTGAATTCCCGATCTGTCCCTGCAAAGCCTTTGCTCGGTGTCACCCGGCCCTTGTAAAACGTGCGGCGTCTCTGATGGTTGGTGGGGACGGGGACAGGCTGGTGGCACCTGGCAGAGCCCAGCCTGACGTGTCCCGCTCTGACAGCCCACTGTCGAGAGCTGCCTTGGCTCACGGCTGGGATCAGCGTCAGAATATAAATGCAAAACCGACAAGTTTTGTTGGGGTCAAATGAAACATTTTGCTTGACCCTGCAGGATTTTATTTTTTTTTTTATTTTATCCCTGGGATTTTTATTTTTTTTTTCCCTTCCATTTTATTCATCCTCCAAACGCACGTTATTGACACAACTCTACTGTGTCCAGTTCTGGGCTCCCTGGCTCAAGAAGGACAGGGAACTGCTGGAGAGGGTACAAAGGGCTGTGAAGATGCCGAGGGGGCTGGAACACCTCTCTCGTGAAGAAAGGCTGAGGGATTTGGGTCTTTTCAGTCTGGAAAAAAAGAGGACTGAGGGGGGATCTTATCAACGCTTATAAATACTTCAAGGGTGGGTGTCAGGAGGATGGGGCCAGGCTCTTTTCAGTGGTGCCCAGGGGCAGGACAAGGAGTAACGGGCACAAACTTGACCATAGGAAGTTCCACCTAAACATGAGGAGGGACTTCTTCACCCTGAGGGTGGCAGAGCCCTGGCACAGGCTGCCCAGAGAGGTGGGGGAGTCTCCGTCTCTGGAGATGTCCCAAACCCGCCTGGACGCGTTCCTGTGCCACCTGCTGTGGGTCACCCTGCTCTGGCAGGGGGTTGGACGGGTTGATCTCCAGAGGGCCCTTCCGACCCTGTCCATTCTGTGATTCTGTGAAGTGCGGTGGCTTTTGTCTCTTAAGCAGCGCTGCCGTTGAGTTAACGCCGTTAATCTGGTATGCTACAACTTCAGGTATTAAATTTCCCCGAAGCCACGCGGTACGCTGCTCTGTCTCCTCTGGAAAGGATCATGGGGAAGGTGACGTCAAGAACCTCACCGATGGTGGTGGTGGTGGGGAAATATGTTGTCCAGGTTTAATTGGCAATGATTGTTTTGTCTTTTGTACAAAAGCAGCAAATCCCCAGAAGCTGGTCAGGAGCACAGCTGTTTATGGCGAACAGAAGCCTCTGCTTATCTCCTTGTAGCAACCTGTCTCCAGGAGATCACGGCTTAATTAACTCGCGTGTTATCGAGAGCGAAATTGTACAGACATTGTTAAAAAAAATATATATATATATAAAAAAAATTAAAAAAAAAAATAAGACGAGATAAAGTGGGAAGGAAGGAGGTGACCTGGGAGCCAAGTGGAGTCAACTCTAGAGAAAGCAAAGGCACGTGGCCGATGGTGGCAGTGGGTGATTTTGCATGTGACGGATGAGCCGGGATGCCTGGGAAGGGGAGAGCGATTCCCCGGCCCCAGGCGTGATGCAGAGCAGCGATGGGCTTGCCCAAAACCGCACGTGCAGGGTTTCCGCCGGAGGGGGTTTGCATCTGAGCTCTGCTGGGAGCCAGAGCACGGGGGCTGTCGCACCTCATCCAGGTTGTTCCAAGGACAACCATGCTGTGCTGCTGGTCCTAGCTTCTTCACCCCATTAATTTGGAGGTGGGCAACACCCCTCAGCCTCTGATTTCCTAGAATATAGATGAGTTATTTTCTGTCTGACGGGTACGCGTAGCCCGAGCGGCCGCTTGCAGTCAGCGGGAGGGGACACCGAGTCCTTCCCGAAGATGCTTTGCACCGGGCAAAAGCCTTGTAGATCTAAAGTGTGTTTAAAAAGCTGGGTCAGCCAAGCCTTATCCCTGGCTATCAGTCCCCTGCTCTTTTTCCCAGGCGATTCACCCCAAAACACCTTGTGGCAGGGCAGGAGAGGAGCTTGGTCCCAGGGCTGCTTGCCCGCAGCAGATGATGCCGGTGCCATGGAGCCAGCAGCATCCCCCGGGCGAGGGCTGGGGACCAAAACCCGCTCCTCTCCAGCGCCATGGGGCACGGCTGCGGCGGGGCAGGCCTTCCCGGGGCTGTAATAGAGGTATCGCCGAAGGAAATGGCAAAGTGGCATCTCGGCGAGGGATGCGGAGTCACTTAGAGCGTGGGCGGAGGGGAATTTGACAACCTTTCTCAAAGTGCTCGGCAGATCAAAGCCAGAGAGACAATAATACATTTTGAATTAAGAACATTAATTTGTATCCAGAGCATTTTAATAAATAATTTTTTTTAAAAAACCCAGTTCAGCCCTGTCATCTCAAGCCAATTCCATTTAATATCCATCCCTTCGACTGACGGATTTTTAACACCGTAATTAGCATGGATGGCTCTTAAAAGCCTTCGCCGGCGTCTCAGGCCTTCTCTGCATTATGGTGTCTTCTCTCCCCTCCTCCCTGCCCCCTTTTTCCGATATTGTTATTCCATTTGTAGTTGTTTATTGTGCCCGCCGAGACAGATTAAAGACGGGAAGGAGCCTGAGAGTTGTTCGTCGGGGCTCCCGGTGCGGTGCGGAGGGAGAATCCAAACCCGGTGCTTCGCTTTTCAAACCCTGCATCTGAAGAGTGGAGGTGGTTTCTGAAGCGCTTCATTATTGCTTTGTTGGGTCTTTTTTTGTTTGATTTGGGGTTTTTTTTGGTTGGGTTTTTTCTTTCTTTTTTTTTTTTTTTTTTTTTTTTTGGAAGGGGAAGAGGGAGGAGAGCGCAGGGTTTCTTTTTCCCTTAATGAAAGCCGAGGTTCTTGTATAACCACGTACGGCTGAGAGCTGGGGCTTAAAAGGAAAATAAGAGAGGTTATGAAATACTTGGTCATATTGTAAGGTTTGGCAGCGCCCAGAAATGTGTTATTGCACAGAACAAAGCTTCGCGTGCTCCAGCCGAGGATGAAAGCGGGTCCAGCAGAAGGCAAACACAGCCCGGTCCCCTTATTTCCTCTTCTGAGTCTTTAAGTGGGATGTAAATTGCGTGTACCACAGGTGTGCTTAGATCCGAGGACTCCTTCCTCCAGCAGCAATTGCGGAGATGTTTGCCAGTTCCCATTTGCGTGCGTGATCTGATACACAGAAGGAGCGCGGTGTTGTTTTCCCAAGGCACCCGAGCACGGAGCGGGGACCGGACCTTGTCCAGAGAAAGGGAGAAACCAAATGCTTTCTCCTCGTGATTCCCTTTCCCACTTCACTCTCGGCAGAGGAGGGGCCCAAAGTAAAACCCCAGCTCTGAACAAAAGCTCCGAAAGCTGAACCCGCTCCCAGGCTGCGGTTGCTGCTTATCTCAGCCGCGATAGGCATCAAGCCTGGAAACCTGCGGCTCTTTTCTGTCGCGGCACTTGGCTTTCGGAGCGTAATTGCCCTGTCCTGCAGAGGTGTAAGCCTCGGGCGCGTTCGTCCGTCTCTCAAATCTGTGTTGGAAGACTAACGCTTAATGCTTTGCAGCAAGCACGGTGTAGCTGACAATCTTCCCGGGTACCGGGGAGCTGGGCAGGCGTTATCCTTCCCGTGCAGCCACGGGATGCAAATCAAAGAGCGGAGAGCCAGCGCTTGGTTTTCAGGCAGGGCAACGCCAAGCCCCGTTTTCACAGAATCATAGAATTGCCCAGGTTGGAAGGGACCTTTCAGATCACCTGGTCCAACCATCAACCTAACTCTGACAAAAGCCATCGCTAAACCATATCTCTAAGCACCGCATCTACCCGTCTTTTAAATCTCTCCAGGGATGGTGCCTCAACCCCTTCCCTGGGCAGCATGTTCCAATGTTTGATAACCCTTTCAGTATAAAAATTTTTCCTAATATCCAACCTAAACCTCCCCTGATGCAACTTGAGGCCGTTTCCTCTTGTCCCATTGCCTGTTCGTTGGGAGAAGAGCCCGACCCCCCCTGGCTACACCCTCCTTTCAGGGAGCTGCAGAGAGCGAGAAGGTCTCCCCTCAGCCCCCTTTTCTCCAGGCTGAACACCCCCAGCTCCCTCAGCCGCTCCTCACGGGTCTTGTTTTGTCATTCAAGACGTGCTCATGCAGACCCACGTTGTGCAAGTAGTGGTGGAGATTAACTTTGAGCTTCGGGATGCTCACCTGGCCCCCGCAGGCATCCCTCCTGCCGCCCAGCAGCGAGGATGCAGTGGGATGGGGGTGCTCAAGCTCCCCGAACCCTCTGGTAGACCCCCAGCCCCTCCAGCGGTTCCGGGAGCTCCCGAGTCCATGCGTTAAAGCCCAGCAGAGCCAATTTGGACGGCGAAAACCCATCGCTCTGCTCGGCTCTGGGGTTGCCCATAGCTGACGAGATGCAAATTTACAGAAGACTGGAGCAAAAGGTTTACTCCAACTCGTTATTTCTACCTCGGTGGCAGATGCTTTGTGCGGGGGGGACGACGACGCTGCCCGTCCCAGCTTTGACAAGATGATGGGCTTTGGCACCTTCCCTTCGCCAGCTTGGAACTGGTCCACGGGGGAGCTTGCAATAAAGTTTAGGGCTTGTGCCTGGCTTATTGTTGGCACGTGATGCTTCTTCTTGTGGCATTTCTTGTCTCCGGCTCGTGGCTCACAGCTGCGGCGTGCTGACCTTCACCCTGATGGGGGTAATTATTCTGCCAGCCCCAGAAGTTGGTGAAAGCTAACGCCGGGCTGCAATTTGCTTGCAGAGGGAGGTTGAAATCCTTCCCCCCCCCCCCGCTCTCTGTTTTTCATGTTAGATTGCATTTAGTTGCCGGGTTCGGTGCCTGATTTGCAGGAGGCAGCTGCGGTTCCGTGTCGTCTTTTGTTTGCAGATTGCCTTTTTGGAGATAAACGCGAACATCCACCGAGGAAGGCTGGGCGAGCTCTTCTTCGTAAAGCTTCGCTTGCCTTTCTTTCTGGAGTCCCTGCAAAATGTCAAGCGCTCTTTTCCTGCGTCCTAAGTGCTCCCACTTACCCAGGTTCCTAGTATTTTGGGGGTAAATCCATTTACTCGCAGTTAGGCTGAGTATAGGAGGCTGGATGCCCATTTCTTCCTGTGTGCTCGTCTGGCGCCCTTGGAAAACTGGACTCTTAGCCCAAGCAAGAGTTATTTGCAATCGCAGATTGCAAAAAAATGGGCCGTTTTTGGTGCGGTAACCCAACAACCGGGTATGAAAGTTGCGCAGGACGAGGAAACTTCAGGCTGCTCTGTAATGTCAAGGTGAGCAAGGCGATGGCATTTACGTTGGAGATATCCGGGACTCAGGATCTGGGATTAGTGTCAGCTCTCATGTGGCAAGCTAAATTAGGAATGCAGAGGCTGTCTCTGTTTGTGATACGGGGTTGTTAGGCGCTTCAGGTACTGTCATTCTTATTTAAGGATATATTTAAGGATTAACAGTAAGAAGTCCAGCATTAGCAGGAGAGAAATGAATGTTAGCGAGCTTAGGCTTGGAGGGCTTATTTTT
This sequence comes from Larus michahellis, assembly GCF_964199755.1. Taxonomy (NCBI): domain Eukaryota; kingdom Metazoa; phylum Chordata; class Aves; order Charadriiformes; family Laridae; genus Larus; species Larus michahellis. The sequence goes on from NC_133912.1 coordinate 3,478,371, forward strand.
GATCATCATCATGTGAGCTGCTTTAGGAGAGATGAGCTCCAAGATGGGGCCGGGGGGTGGGGGGGGGGTGGGGAGATTCTTGTATTTTTGCAAGAAAAGAAAACCTTTTGCAAGTTTAAATGGAGATCAGAACTTAGCAACAATGACAGCTGCATGGGTAAAGCCGCGTAACTCCCCGAAGCCGGTGTCTTTGCCAGGCTGAGGATCTGGCTCACAGCATCCAGCCTATTTTTAGCCTTTTTCTTTTTTTTTTTTTTATTTTTTTTTATTTTTTTTCCCCCCCCTCTTGCAGAATATGCGCGGTGAAACAATGTCCGCAGATTTCTTTGTTCTTTGATATCGTTCCGGGTTTTTAATTGGCAACCTTTCTGCTGCGCCTTGATCGCGGTTGACTGCAAGTAGGTTACGTTTGCTTTGCCTGCTTGTCTCAGGCGCTTGGGCTGGCTGGGGGAAGTTCTTCTCCTGGTGCTGCTCCTTTCGACTGGGTGCAGGTGCCAAGATTTTTCTCGCTGCAAAACGTTTTCTTAGGTGTAAACTCCCCGTTTCGCTTTCCCCGGCTTTGGCTTTGATATCTGTTTGCCCACCAGCACTGGCGCCGGTGAAGAGCTGTTGAAGATTCGCAGCTCTTCGCATCCCAAGATTAGAAAGGCTCCTCGGAAAACAGAAACGGGCGCAAAGAGTGGGTTGGGTTGGGTTTTTTTGTGCGATGAGTTTAGTCGGTTCTGATGGCTGAGGGGCAGAAAGGGGGAGGTCTCACCGTGCTTTCACCTCTGTTTTAAGGAGTAGCTTAAAATGTGCATCCCCGGCTCCTGTCTGAGGTCTCCACAATTCTTGGATTATGCCCGTGGCGGGGGGGGGTGGAGGGGTTGGAAGGAGATGATCTTTAAGGTCCCTTCCAACCCAAACCATTCTAGGATTCCATGATTTTTATTATTTCTAAGTAATAGAATTGTCAGGTCCGGCTTGACTTTGGGGTGAGTTTGGGTGTGCTGTGGGGTGGGCTTCAACCCTCGGTGTCCGAGCCCTGTGCAAAACCCTTGCTGGCTGCTGGGGTGGGGACCACACAGGTCCAGAGCTCCTCGGGTGCAAGAGGGAGAGGGTGGCCGGGCTGGAGACAGGGGACAGAAGTCGAAAGGGTGCCCAGTTTTGTGCTAAGAGCCGATGTCGGACCTCACAGTCCACCGGGTGGATGTGTCCGCTGCTTAAACAAGCCGGACAACAAGTGAGTCTCCATTACTGATGCGCTTCCTGAAGCTGAAACAATTGCTATTATCCCACATAATATCGCGTGACCTACATTTTTTTAACTTGAAAGCCTCCAGCGCTAATAATTAGCTTGAATTTCGATTTATAAATAAACACATTCATATTCTAGGGGAAGAAAGCAATCCCCTCGATAGATGAAATCCCCACCTCTCCCTGCCGGTCTCTGCTTTTCCCCTCTTCCTCTGAATTTCGGGAGGGGAGGAAGGAGTGGATTTGCTGGTCTGGGTGAAGGAGGAGGGTTTTGGTGTAAAGAGTCCACTGGGTGTTTTCCTGGAAAACGGCAGGAGCCTCAGCGCTTGGGAGATGGGGGCCATCTGGATGAATAGGGTCAAGCTCCACGTTGGCAGCAGGGCAGCTTGGCCTCGCCAAAGGAGCCGAGGAGAGCAGCAGATCGGTGCACAAAAGTGCCTAGCAGAAGGCATGCCCTTCTCATCCCTGGCTCTCCCGGCACGCTCGGAATTGCCTCTACTTCTCCTCCTCCTCGCCATCCATCTGTCCTGCCCGGCTGTATCCGAAGGCGCGGGAGGCAGCGTTGGCTTTGGGTCAACGCCTGGGACTTGGCATGCCTGCCCGGGCAGGGGATCGTTAGGCACCAAACGGGTCGTGTGGTAATTAGGTGTCATTGGGGAAGAGAGGACCGTGGCTTGGGGAGACGTGAGCCCAGCTGGGCTGCATCCGGCTCTCAGCTCTGGGAGGTGGATGCGTGTTGCTGGTGGAGAGCTCGGAACCCATCCATGGTGGGTGGACACCATGAAGGCGACGGCCACTTTCCCTGTGGTTGTTGCACTGGAAACACCTCATGATCTGCCTTTCTCCACACACCTCAGGGCTTTCTGTGCTGGAGGTGGAAAATTCTGAAAGTTGTCATGGTCATAATCCTTATAGAAAATCCCGGTGTCCTCATTCAGTCGTTCCTTGTTGAAGCTTTCCCCTGTATTTTGACTTGGCCTCCGGTCTCCGTTTTTCATGGGCACGATGTCGTGTGTGAAGGTCTGATGGTCTTTTTGGTGGGTTTGGGTTTGTTTTTTTTTTTAACTTTGAAGAGAAATAGTGAATGGTAACACTGGCAGAGCTCCATCTCTGGGAGGTGCATCCGTAACCTGGACCAGGTGGTCCCTTCCTACCCGGTACCTACCCGCACCCATCCCTCTCGCTCTTCCATTCACCAGCGGTAGCCCGGTGCGGGGTTGGATCATTGGAGTGTGTTTTTATGGGCAGATCTCGCAACACAAGTGGCTGCACCTGGGATTTGATCCAAAGCTGATGGGGTAGAAATAAAGAAAGCCTGCCCTTCTTGTTACAAAAATCCCCCAAAAGACCTAGCTGTGGCACCGCGTGGGTAATTCTCATTCCGCTCCCAGCTGATGGCGCGCGTGTGCCTCGAAGCAAGACAATTGCTAGCCTTTGTCATTTCCTTTATGGCAAAAAAAAAAAAAAATAAATACCCAATCGAACTTAATAGGGATGACACCAATAGAGTTCTGTGGAAATTAGCGTGAAATCCTGTAGAAGAGGGTTAGACGATGAGGCGGCCCCGGTGGGATCCCACGGGCGAGTTTTGCCGTGCCGTGGGAAGGTTTTCATTCTCTGGTTGCTTTGGTAGCGCTTGCCCATAAGGTGTTATCCTGAGCGATGCCACTTCAGGTGCTATTTTTATTCGGGAAAATGTCAAATCCTTTCTCGGAACTTAGTGACTTGTTGTCTTGGTAATTTCTTGCAGAAACAAGATCTATAAAAATCCCCCTGTTTTCTTGGCAGTAGGCTTTTCTTGTCTATTTTGGATGTAAATATTTTTTAGAATTAGGGAAAAAATAAATGGGAGCTGCTTTAACAGGACACGAGGGGTGTAATTTCTCCCCCAGAATGACTCTTGTAGGGCTTCTTGAGGCACAGATGTAAGCGGGGATGTAACTGTGTGCACTTATATTTATGATACCGGCCCAGCGTCCTTTGAATAGGAGTCCTTGTATGCCAAGATCATATCTGGCTCCGTTCTTTCTTCATGCACTGTTTCCTAATCTGAAGCTCAGCTCTCTGAGAGCTGGAAATCCAGCGATGAGCAGGGTTATATTCATTTTGCATTGAGGGTGGTAGAGGGGGGGACACCTATAACCTCCGCTTTTTTTTTCTTTTTTTTTTTTTTCCCCCTTGAAATTTCCGGCAAAGTTGACATTTCCAACAACAAATAATCGCTTCGGGGAATAACTCATTTCCAAACCTGAGCCATTGCAAGTCGTTTGCAAATGAAAAAGCAGAAATCATATGGTGCCTCTGATAACACTGAGATACTCCAGTCCTGCTTCTGCGCTTGGGGAGGTTGGGATTGGTTCGTGCAATACCTCAGCTGGCTCCGGAGAGGAGATTTCTCCTCCTGCCTGGTGGGTTCCTGCCGATCTTCCCTGTCCTAGAAGGGTTGGAAGCGCCAGGGGGTTGTGGTGGCCGCTTTGGTGGTGGTGGAGGAGGAAGAGCAGATGATGGCCGTGATCAGTGTTGACCTCTGCGTCCATGCGTTGGGTCTCCCCGCAAGGTGCAAGAGGAGCAGGGGAAGTCTTGAGGAAGGTGGGGACTGGTTTTGGGGTGCTCGTACCATCGTTCAGGCAACTGGGCTTTAATGTGTTTTAAGTGCAATGCAAGGGAAAAGCAAGGCAGGAGCTGCACGGCCCTTCTTGGGAGAGAGTGAGATGATGAGCGGTGTCTCTCCAATCACAACAAGATCCCCGGAGTCTGAAGGAGCAAGGCTTGGGCACGAAAGCCAGAGCTGCCCTAATAAAACATTTACCGGGGTTTGGAGACCTGTTCGCTCCGACACGGCACATACATATTAAATGATCAAAGTTTCCATGCCTTCGGAGGAGCCGGCTGCTAATCTAATGCAACCCTTGGGCTTTGCTCACCACTGAGTCTGCATGAAAGCAAACGGCAGCTCTGTTTTCCTATTTAAAAGATTTCCGAGCTAAGCCGGGTGGGTCACAGTTCAGGAAGCAATAGGATCTGGCCTCTCCAACACAAACCATTCCGTGATTCCATGATTCTCTTAAAGGCTTTGGCAAGGAGGGGCTTGGGAAGGCGGGTTAGGGGTTTAGGATGGGTTGGTCTCCATCTCTCAAGTCCTGTCCACCTCTGACTCTCCTGCAGGCTATCTCGGGGCTGCCGTGGTCTTTCCCCCTCCTCCTCCTCTTATTCTTGCGCATCCCCTCCCGAAATCGCTCTGTCCCGTATCCCATTGCCTGACCCGCCAAGGGCTCCGCTGGCTTTTCAGATCCCAGCTTGAGTCGCAAAGTGCTGCCGGGGGATTAAAACCAAAGCAAAGGAGAAACAAACAAACAAAAAAAAAAAAACCCCAAAAAACCAAAAAAAACCAAACCAAAAATACGCCCCAAACAATCCCACCCTCTTCAGATTTATAAACTGAGCACACACTCGAGCTGGAAGGTGCCGAGGAGGAAAAGAAAAACACAAAGCCCCCCGGGGTGCCGTTTTTCAAAGCAACGCAACGCAGCCCTTTATTTGGCTGTCGACACTTGTTGTAGCTAGGCAGGGAAGCCAGCAGGTAAAAAGCTTGCCGGGGCCGCTCTTGCAGAGGCACTGGGCTCCCTCGGGCAGCACCTCCGCGAACCACCAGCTTACCCCACCGTCTGCCGTTTTTTTCAGGGCAAATACCTTCGCTACCAATCCTCACCGCTCCAGTGGTTTGGGACTGATGGGTTCGGCTTTCCGCTTGGTCACAGCATCTTTTCTGCTTCTCGAGCATCTCCCACGTCTTTCATGTAATTCCTTAACTCGTTTCCATTTACTGACGGTCCTTTTCTTTTAAGGTGCTCAACTCTGTTTGATCATCAACAAATTTCTCTGTCCGTTCCTCTGATAAAAATTTAAATCTGGGCACTTCTTGAAGGCTTCCTCCCCCCCCTCCACTTTATCTTTCTCCTTCCGTGCTCGGTGGGGAGTCAGCCCTTCTCTGGGAAAACAAAATAAATAAATAAAAATTAGAGTTCAAAGTGTGACATCTCCTCTTAAAAAGAAGAGGGGGGTGAGGAGAAGGGGGGAAAAAAAAAAACCCAACCAACCAACTACCACCATATATTCTTACAGATGTGACATCAAAATGGAAAACTATAAAGGATGCGTTTTTCAAAGACTTGTACGGGGACTTGGTTCAGTGGGAAACTGGCAACCAAAGTCTCTCCCGGCGCTTTGAAAGGGTGTCCTTGAGCCACCACAAGCCTGTTGTTGTAGCCAAACACGTACCACAGGCGGCTGTGTGGGGAGCGCAGGGTGCTGTGGTCCCCAAGGAGGACCAAGATGGGTCGCTGGTGAAAGGCGGGTGATGGGGATGGTCTTGGGAGATAAGGATGAAACAGCAGAAGAGGTTGGCGCTGCAGGAGCCTACTCAGTGACAGCTGTTCACCAGAACCTGCTGTGTCCTTGCGTCACCTTGGCATCTGCATCCATGTCTCCCAGCATAGAGGCATCTCCTTCCTTGCTCGTTTTTGGGAAGGAATCGTGATAGGAGATAGAGTAGGAAAACAACCGTTAGGAAGGGATGCTGCCCAGGGCAGGACCGCAGAGCCGTGGGATGTCAGCTCCTTCTGCGTCTTGGTGATGGCCACCGGCGTTCGGGGTGTGGGGATGGTCAGCAAGAGTTGCTGGCCCTGCCAAAACCTGTTTGGGTGGCCTCTGGTTTCCCACCCAGCCTGGAAGTGCACTGGGGAAAACAGGCATGGGTTGGTCCTCGTGATGCTGTGGAGCTGCCGGAGCAGCAGTCTGGTCTGGGGGTCTGCCCGCGCAGCTGAGCAGCATCTGGGAAGTCCTGCGGGGTGGCAGATGTGTAAGCGGCACGCTGTTACCCAGGTAACTGCCTTTTCCTCCCCTGAATCCTGATTATTTGGTATCTTGCCATAACCCCATGGGGCCCCGTGACTTATTTCATCCCATCCAAACCCACCGGTGCCTTTGGCTCCCCTTTGGCAAGCGCTGCCTCCCAGCCCGGGGAGGGTGGTGGGTCAGGACCTAGGCACAGTTGAAGCTGAGACATTGTGGGGAGGTGGACATATCCCCCACCATGCTGAGACCCGTCAAACAAGCTACTATAGAGCTTTGAGCAGCCGTGATTTCTCCAGGGGGCTCATCCAGCCCAGCGACTGTGCATAAAAGGTCCAATGTGTCGGTGGTAGTGCTGTAGCTTCAGGTGGACATCTGCTTGGCGTTTCAGCTGGCTTCCTGGAGGCAAAGGCTGTTGGACTCGAGCAGCAGCAGATGTATGTCATTAATTGAAATAAAGGGATTTCCCAGATGCCTGTGAAACCTCTTGGCTGGCCCTGGTACAAAGGGAGCAGCGTCACGGTGAGGCGGTCGTGTACAAAGCGAGCTCATCTCTGGGTTTGCGTGTGTTCAAGGTCAGCAGAGCGTCTCTGCTGCAGGCAAAATACCCGTGGGCGCAGAGACCGGCCCCGTATTTTGTGTCCCTGTGTTCTAGGAGAACTCATAACAGTCAGGAAAAAAGGGACCAGCGCCGAGTCCCACAGCTCCCAGCAAGCAGAAGCCTTCCCCCAGCTCCAGGCAGGTGACTGGCAGGGGCGCCGAAGGCTTTAGGAGGTTGAATGATGTCTCAGACAATAGTTTCTCCTCTATCACTTCATCAGCTTCTGCACCTTTCCTGAGTTATCCTCAGCGCAAACGCCTTCCCCAAGAATTTTTTCCTTAAAAACCATCTCAGCACCACTTCCGTCAGTGCTCATGGAGCATCCTGGCTGTCCGATGCGGGACGCGAATGTCTGGGGACACCCTTCTGCAGCCCATAGCTGTGACAGCCGCGTGCTTTCAGCAATGGCAGAGACAACGGCCTGATGCAATCGATGACTTCTTTGGGGGTGGAGGAGCTGCAATTAATCTCTGCTTGTTTTTATGGCTTTTTGTCGTCTTCCTGCCTGCTAAACTGCTTGTGTGGAGGGAAACGTGTCCACTTTAATGGTGGGGACCCTTGCCTGGTGAGGAGGCACCGGGAAACCTTTTGTTTCCAAGATGCTCCTCCAAATACTTGCTGTCCAACGTGTCTCTGGTGGTTGTCCGGCACTCAGTGGGTGGCACGAACAGGGAGCTTTCTTGGTTTGCAGCTGATGGAGCGCGGGGTGGGCTTGTGCCCAGCGAGGTGCTGAAGTCTTGGGGAACGGTTGTCTCGCCGTGAATCGGTCCCTTGCTCCTGCTCCGGCTGCCTCACCTTGGATTAATTACAGTACAATGCAATATACATTTATATGGTGTCTGCACAAGTGTCTCAGGGCCCTTTGCAATCTGAAAAATCTAATTAAGGCGCAGCCTCCAACATGAATGCTTATCACCGAAATGTGTACAGCGAGACAGAGGCGGCATGCCTCCGCGGCTCAACCAGGAGCTGAATCCACACTCTCCTGGCATTATTAATTACTCAACGCTTGGTGTCTGAGACACCGATCGATAGCGTGGGCCTGGTTAGATAGTGAGCTTGAAGTGAGCGTGAGGGAGCAGAAGATAACCATCATCTAGAAACCCAGCGGAGGCTGTTCTTGGCCTGGGAGGAGGAGGAGTCGCTTTGCAGAGACATGGGCGCTGGCAGCACATGTTTACCAGCGACTTTGACGCTGGAAGGTTATTTATTCAATGCAGAAAGACGTCGGCGATATTGAATTTTGGCCTGGAGAAGGTCCCGCCTTGGGGACCAGGTTGGTGATGGGCGCAGCATCGTTCTGCAGGGTTTGCTGCAAAACTTCTTTGGCCTTTTAAGTTGGTCTCATGAGTGGCACCAGCTGTTGGGAACGCCACAAGTGAGACGAAAGCGTAAATAACCAAGGGAAAAGGGAAAGGAAATGTGAAGTGGCCCTTTAAATACGAGCCTCCAGAGCCCGGAGCCCAACTAGCATTCCCTCAAGTATTCAAATGAGATTGCAGCATCAGATTGGTATGCATTAGGCTGGTCTCAATGAAAATTAACATGTAATTGCTTCAAATGAAGTAAGTGAGGAGGTAATCTGTTCTTAAATTGGATTCGCAGGATTTTGTGGTACCATAATGCAGCTGTGAAATGAAATATATTTTAAGGATGATGTCCTCAAGGGGAGAGGGGAGGAAAAGGGGGGGTCTGTACTGGGAAGGGTCCTTCCCCTCCCTCCCTCTCTTGTTTTTGGTCTCATTAGTGCCGTTTTATAAATGGGGAGAAGGGTATTGGTGCGAGTGGTATGGCTGGAGAAGGTCCCATTGCTTTTGGCTCCGTCATGTTTCCTTCCTTATCATCCTTCCTGTCCATCCTCTCCTCCTATTTGGTTCTCCAGCTTCCTTGTGGCACCAGTGTCCCCTCCGGGACCTTCTCTCATGGACATATCCCTGTTCTGTGGTGATGGGAGGTCATGAGATGAGTGCTTGGACTTGGTTCATGTGGCAAACAACCTTCTGGTTATGCGATGGGGGAAGATCTGGCTATGTGGTGGCTTTTAAGTATCTGTAAGAAGCTGTGTAGGGTCTTGCTAGGGAGCTGGTTTCTATCAGGAGATAGATGTCAGAGCAAGAGGCGCAGGTTACCTTCTTGTCTTGGCCACTTGTGACCTTGGATGGGGAAGCCTCTTCTTCTTCCGAAGGGGAAGGTCCACTCCCCGTCACCCTGGAACCTGCTGCGGCACTGCAAGGCTTGGGGATTCATCTCCAAAGGCTTGGGATGCCCTGTTCCTCCCATGCAGCGTTGTGTTGCCTGGACCACCGCTCTATCTTAATTCCAAGGGTTTGCTCGTTGTCTTCTTTCTGTCCATCTCTGCCCATCTGCCCGGAGAAGTATGAGCTTCGGTGTTGCCATGAAATTGCAATTTGGAGGGTGAGGGAGATCTGGTGTAGGAAGGTGACGTGGTAACCTGCAGTTATTCTCAGACTACAAGTATACAGTGTGTAGAGAAATAGACTTGCTACAGGTAGACCTGGGTGGTCAACCACAGCCAGTGCCAGCGCAAGCTCCCCCTGTCTCCCCGTCGCAGCTCTGCGTTGCAGTGTCTTGCGCTACTGGAGAGCTCTGCCAGTGCCTTGAAAACCTGATGCTTGATCTTCTGCTCTTCCCTGGGTTGATTTCCCTGTGTTTTCCCTGCCAGTGCTCCTCATCCCTCTGTTAGGAGCTCCTCCTTGCCCCCTGCTCCTCCTGTCCCACTGTCTCCTGACCCACAGCATCCTTTAGTAGCCTTCGTTCCTCTCTGCAGTCCTGGCAGAGAGCGCTCACCCCTCGCCGTTACTGTTTAATACCTCAACTTCTAAGGAAAAGCCACTTTAGTGATAATTTCCCACTTGTAATAAGTTAAGTGCATCGCTTCCTTTAGAATACATTTTCAGTGCAGTTAAGCTCAGCAGTCCCTTGCCTGTGTGCTTAGTTAAACGCGCTCCTTTGCAGACCGTTGGGGTGGATGGCATCGCTTTATTCCTGGGCCATTAGTGTCAATTGCGCAAAGCAGAACCGGGATTTATTCAGGGGGCACAGCTCGTAATTGAGCGAGTTCAGCGCCGGGGATCGGCGCTAACTGCTGGGAGTGCAGCCTGGAGGAACTTCCCTGCGGGGCTGGAGGAGGAGAGCGGGAGCTGCGGGGGGGGCCAGAAGGATGGGGAGTTCATAGAATCACAGAATGGTTAGAGTTTGAAGGGAACTTAAAGACCACCTCGTCCCACCCCCTGCCCTGGGCAGGGACACCTCCCACCAGCCCAGGGTGCTCCAAGCCCCGTCCAACCTGGCCTTGAACCCCTCCAGGGATGGGGCAGCCACAGCTCCTCTGGGCAACCTGGGCCAGGGGCTCACCACCCTCACAGCAAAGGATTTCTTCCCAATATCCCATCTAAGTCTCCCCTCTTGCAGTGTAAAACCATCCCCCCTCATCCCATGGCTCCCCTCCCTGCTCCAGAGTCCCTCCCCAGCTTTCCTGGAGCCCCTTGAGGGCCTGGAAGGGGCTGGAAGGTCTCCGCGGAGCCTTCTCTTCTCCAGGCTGAACCCCCCCAGCTCTCTCAGCCTGTCCTCCCAGCAGAGGGGCTCCAGCCCTCCCAGCATCTCCGGGGCCTCCTCTGGCCCCGCTCCACCAGCTCCGTGTCCTTCTGCTGTTGGTGGCCCCAGCGCTGGAGGCAGCACTGCAGCGGGGAGACCCTGCAGAATCCCCCCCTCGCCCTGCTGCCCACGCTGCTGGGGATGCAGCTCAGGCTGCGGGGGGCTTTCTGGGCTGTGAGCATTGGGGTGTCTTGAGTGGCTCAGCCTGGGGTTTGCAGGTGGTGAAGAAGCATTTTTCTAGGGAGAAGCGCATAGCAAGGAGAGATCTCACCAGGTTTTTGGAGGCAGAGAGAGGAGACTTCTCCACTCCTCCTTAGATGAGGAAACTTTATTTTACAAGGTTTAAACCGCTCTGTAACACTTGGGGGATGAGGATTGGGGTCATTACGGAGTTATTCTCTTCTTGTGGCGTTTCCGCACCTCCTTTTGAAAGCCTCTTCCAGACAAGCTGGTCTGGGGTGATGCCTTGCAGGAGGGAGCACCCTTGCGTGGGTAACTCTGGAAGATGGCTGGGGAAGGGGTGACTTTTGCAGGGGGTTGTTTGCCTGCTGGCATCCAGAAGCCCCCCAAGCAATTACCTGGGCTGTGGGAACACATAAAAAAGGAGAAAATCAGGAGAAACACTGTGTCTCTGGAGCTCAGCGCAGCATCCCGGCACTGCAGGAGCTCCCTGGCGGGGTGACATTTCATTAGTAAACCGGCCGTGTCCCCGCACAGCTGCCTACAGGCGGTCGGGTGCTGGCGTCACCCCCCCCCCCCTTCCCCCTTCCCCGGTGTCATTAGCACTTTTGGAGGGCACCCAAAGCAGATGTGGGGCAGGAGCATGCTGGGGTGCCGCTCCGGGGTCAGCCGCGGGGGTCGGGAGCCCAGGTTAGGGACCCGTTTCCTCGACGCGCGGTCCCGGAGCGGCTGCTCTCATTGATGTGGTGTGGCACGCTCCGAGAGGGAAGACGCTATAGAGGCGCGGAGCCCTGTTGTTAGCAGAGACAATGGGAGGATAAATAGAAAGGCTGGATGAGGCGAGCACGGGAGCAGGGGACTTGGAAAGGTGCTAGTGCGCTTGCTGCATTGCAGAGAGATAAAGACTTTTCCAGACGAGCCATCCCCGCCTGCTGCATCACGACCTGCCCGCTTCGCACCGGTGCCGGCCTGGGGGTCTCTGGGGACCGGTGGGATGTTGGGTGGATGTAGAGATGCTCGTGGGACTCCTGGCTGCTCCCTGCCCTGCCCCGCGCTCGGTCAGCAGGCTGTAAAGTGGGATCTCGGGCTCTTTTTGCAGCTCTCCTTTCCTCCCCGGTCCGGTTTCCTCCTGTTTTCTTGGCGTTTGCCAAGAAGCTCGGCTCGGGCGGCGTACTGGGAGTTGTTTGCAGCTCTGCGAATCCCGGGCAATGAACCAAGGCGGATCTTTTCGAGCCCGGTATATTATTATTAATGTAATTAGTGTGAATCATTTGCATATATAAACTTTCACTTGAGGAGGTCAGGTGCTTTGCAAACACGCGTTAACTCGCCCTCCCGGGCCGGGAGGTGCCAAATATCTTTAAAGCCTTGCAGAGGGCAGAAATGAAGGGCAGGGACTTGCAGGGAACTTGCTGCAGGTCGCAGCGTGAGCCGGTGGGAAAAGCAGGACCTCCCGGTCCAGAGCCCCGACTGCAACCACCGGGATAAAACTCTGGGCAGGTAAGAGAGGGGGAAGCACAAAGGGTTTTTATTTTCCACTCCCGAGCGCTGCTTTTGACCAGCTCAGCGTGATTTTTGCAGAGGCACCGGGGCGGCGGCTGATCTGAGGGCACCTCCTCACCCCCGCAGCCTTTGGAGATGCTGAGGCTGCTGTGGGGGGAGCTGGAGGTGGACACCAGCCCCAGCAGGGTCTCCCCCTTTTCCTGCCGGATCCCGCTGCCGAGTTAATTGTTCTGTCAGCTCCTGCCTGGCCGGCGGCAAGCTCCCCGTGCAGGGAAGGGGTTTCTCAGCCCTGACAGCCATGCTGTGCTGTGAAGAAGTCCTCGAGCTGCATCTTCACTTGGTGTCCCATCAGGGTGAGCTCAAGGGATGCCCTCCAGCTGAGTTTGCAGTTGAGGGTGAGGATGGTTGGGGTGGTCCTGGGGTGGAGGTGAGGACGGACATGCCAAGAACCCCACCACCATCAACCAGGCAGGCAAGCAGACCCCAGTGGGGATGAGCCTTGAGCCCCTGTTAGAGCCGCTTGGGTGAGCAGCTGGGGCTTTCAGCAGGCCAGGACCAAACCTATGGACCTTCTTAATCCCATAGTCCGTCTTCCACCGTGTGGAACCTGCATCCTGCACGGGTTTGTACATCCAGCCAAGTCATCCAAGCTTGAGGTGGGTGTCATAGAATCATAGAATGGTTTGGGGTTGGAAGGGACCTTAAAGATCGTCTGGTTCCAACCCCCTGCCGTGCGCACTTGTAGCATCTGGAGGGGTCAGCAGATGGGGTTACTGCAGGAGGTGCACATGCCGCGCGCCAATGAGCACACGTGCTCTTCGTACGTGCTGCATGTGTCGCATGCGCACAACACCCGCCGAAAATGGGTGTTTTCGTCGGGCTGGTGCTTGGCGTGTAGGGTAGTGTTGCGTGTGGGTGCGGATGTGAGCAGACGGTGCTGCAGTGAGTGTGTGCGAGCGTACGCAGTCTGTATCTGCGCGGAAGGGGAGCAGATGCTGTAAATCCTGCTGAAGAAGGGCTGGACTGGGAGGAATTGCTAGTGCGTGACTTAACCCAAAACAGCGAAGCGTATTGAGAGGGAAACCAGACTGGGTTGTGCCAACGAGGGTTTTGGCTTAATATTTATTAGTAAAAAAGCTTCCAGACCAGTTTTTCCATGATAGCCCCACCTCAGGATGTCCATGGTGTGTGCATCCCAGCCTTACGGGGTTATGGGCAGCACGTGTCCCACGGAGCGTGGGTCAATCTGATCCCTTTGCTTAGGAACTGATGGCCAAACTTCTGTTGCCACCGGCGCATAAACATCATAGGAGAGCCTATGAGAGCTGTGGGACTGAGCCTGAGTAGGATTGAGTTGTTCACAGCCCAGCCTTTAATTAATCCTAATAAATAACAATAAAATGTGATAATCACAGAAATAAATCTGAGATGTGAAGCTCCTGCCTCCGGCGGCGGTCTAGTTGAGTCGATCATTTATAGCGCGGCTGATGGCGCGGAGGCTGGAAGATGCTGCCTGGGACATGAGATGCTGGGGACGAGGCAGGGCCAGAGCAGCTTGTCCCCTTGCCCAGCCTCAATGGGCGGCTTTTGCGCCCAGTTTTCAAGTAAACCCCAAGCTAGTTCCTCCAAACTGATTTCCAAAACACTGCCAGTGTGGAAGGGATTGCTTCAAAATCCAGAGGTTGTCTGGGAATTGTTGAGTTAAACTGGGAAGAAAAGGAAGAGACATCTAGGGATGCTTGATGGTGGGTCGGTGCTGTGGTGCCAACGCGTGTGAAAATCCCTTGGGTGTCCTGGATTTGGGAAGGGGGTTTCTCTAGGGCTGGCATGCAGTGAAAATTAGGTGACGGTGGAAGGAGAAGCGAACCCAGGGGGGCGTCGAGTGCCGGGGGGGGTCAGCTTGGTCGGGGCCCCAAGCTGGGCCACCAAGTTTGCTGGGACGAGCCAGGTTTCGCACCGTCCCTGCCTCCCCGCCATGGAGCTTGTACCCTGATAATTGCAATGAAAGCGGCAACCAGGTTGGTAATTTTGCTGAGCGCTTTTCAGTTCTAATTAACATTATTCATTTCTTGTGTGTCCTGCTGGGTTGAGACAATCTGTGCTCTCCAGCCCAGCCCTCTGGAACACCAGCGATCTGCATAAGAGGCAACAAAGAAGTGTTGTGCCAATTACTACACTTCAGTAATTAAAAACCTCCTTCCCCCCACTGCTGGGCCACCTCCTCTCCCGTCATCTTCTGTGTGCAAACTCGCGAAAGCGAAGAGAGAGATTCAGGAGGGCATGTCACTGCCGGCTTGTGCCATCTGTGTCTGTGCCCAAGGTGCGGGGAGGTGCCGGGGGCCGCGTGAAGCACGGGTGGGATCAGTGGTCAGGGCGCTCGGCTTTGGCACCCCGTTGTGTGTTTATTTGTTCCTGATCCCCGATTGCAGCGGCAGTTTGGCCGTGGGCTCTTCGGGAGCGGGTCTGTGTCTGCAAACAGCCCGCTCCCCGCTGTTTTGTCCCCGCCCAGGGCTTTGTTGGCGTTTTCAGCCTTGTTCATCTTGGTGCTTGCGTTACCTAAGGTGGCAGAGACCTGATGGCGATGCTTTCCCTCTCCCCATTTCCACCTTCAGCTGCTGGGTGGGCTGTCGGCTGCACCCATGGGTCCCTTGTGTGGGGTGCAGGCATGAGGACTTTGGCTGGACAAGGTCAACCCCTCTGGCCATGGGGATGCTGGCTGGTTTGGGGGAGGGCGGCCAGTCCTAATGGACCAGTTTGCTTGTAGAGGATGCTTGTAGAGCAAAGCCAAGAAGCTTTGGCCGCAGAGATGCTAACGGGGGTGGAAAGGGCACTCCCAGGCTGCGTCTGTATCCCCTTTGCACCCGCCGTGCATCATTCCCCATGGAGCGCAGGACAAGGGCAGGAGCAGGCCAGGTGGGAGAGGTGGGGAAGATGTATTCACGCAGCTCTCAGCTTTGGGCCGTGCATGCCATTGTCTTAGAATGCCCAAACTCCATCGCTCGTGGTCATTTTGAGGTGCCCTCAGTGGCAGCAGGGGGTCTGGTGCGGTGTGAAGAGCTACCAAACCGTCGCTGCCTACCCCCAGGATGATGCAGCAGTGGTGTGTTAGCAGCGTTTCCACCTCCCGGAGGAAAAACCCTGGGGCTTGGGACTCTGGCTTTAGAGGGAAAGCAGCAGCAGAGAGAGGGGGCAGTATCATCTCCTCCTTGTGCTGACAGTCGGCAGTTTTTCATCTTCCTGCAGTGGAAGGCCTTGCCTTCTGAGCAGGAACATAACAAGGATTAAGGATCTTGAGAGAGAAAATTACCTCATCTCTGCTTAATTATTTTTACATCTTCTTTTTGGAGGCAAGCGCCGTTTTCCGGCACCCCCGGGACTTCTCTCTCCCCTCCCTCCCTGGCACATCGTGGGGTGCGAGGGAGGGCGAGAACCTCCAGCGAGGCGGAGGAGGCATCTCGGGGCTTTGCACTTCGCCAGGAGTGGGGTGGGAAGCGGGGAGGCTGTAGGCTCGGCGGTGGCTTTGCTCTTCTCCACCTGTGCTTTGGAGCCTGGCATCCCGGCCAAAGCCAAAGGCTTTCTGCTTGGCTGCCCATGTGCCAGAGAGGAGGGCTTCCCATCCCTGCGTCGGGAGAGAGGAGCTGCTGGGGGAGGGGAAGGGGAGCAGATGGAGGGGCTGGAAGAGCATCGGGTCGCCGCGGTGAGCCTCGGCCGCGGGGACCCCGACTGGCGGTTGTGCGAGGAGGAACGCGGTGGTTGGAAGGAGCTCGGGTAGGAGCGTGACCCGCCATCCCCTAAATAGCACACCATATCCAAAGGTCAAAGTTTGCCTTTCCCAGGAGCTGTTTCTGCACTTTTATTACATATATATAAATTTTGGCTCGGGAGCTTTAAGAGGCAGGGAAGAAAATAAAATAACAACTTGAAGCCTGCCGATCCCAGGGACAGAGAAGCGTGTCTAGGTGATAAGAAGAGATTGTGACCGGGTGCTGTGAAGGGCGAAAGCACTTATTTCACTGTTGCCTCATGCGTTACCTGAGCCCCGTTGCTTTTCAAAAGCACTTAAATGCCCATATGATAGAGGGAATGCTTGGATTACACACTGTCTGGCTCCATTATTATCCAGGGATCTCCAAGCTGATGCATTTCACAAAAAAACTGGCGTGGAGGAGGAGAGAGGAAATATATATTTTTAGTTCAGCCTGCTTACGGGTCCTCAGGGATAATCCCCGGAGAAGGGACCGGTCCAAGAAATTCAAGCCATGTCTGGCTTCTTATCACCCGGTCCTTCTCCGTGATACGGCTTTGGCAGCGAGGGTGGACACCCCTGTGTTTGTGCAGAAGTGCTGCTCGCCGCAACCGCCGGAGCCTATTTCATGGCACGGCGATGGGCAGGCCAGGGCCAAGCGCCAAATACCCCACCCGCATTTTCTTCAAACCCCATAGGTCTAAGCTACCGGCAGAGTCGAGGTCCAGAGTAAAAACTAAAACCATCCTCTGGGAAGAAATCTCAAGTTTTGTTCAACTTGAGCAACTCAACTTTTAGGTTTTTGCTCAAGTTGTAATGCAGCTGAGAGCAAGAGCCGAGTTCTTGGTGTTCAGCCCAGGCTGAATCTATTGCCTTTTTTTATGTGGATAATAAAAATCTGCTCACATTTAATTTATTATTATCGTAATATCATTATGGAACAGCAGTAAAATTGTTTTAATTTATCGGATGTTTTTCACACCAGAGAAGGGAGGATGCCGCAGTAGCTTGGGTACTTGCCTAGCAAATCAACAGGGGTGCCCTGGGCTGCGAGACTACCCGTCTCGCCTTGGGCACATCGTCTCATGGGGATCCCTCATCCCTAAACCTCCAAATGTTGTGTCTTGAGGCTGAGTGGGTTATTTAGGGTTCTTTTCTAATGAACTGGGGCCAAAGGCATACCTCCAAAAAGAGGTTAGATGGGACGAGAGAGCGTGTCCCCAGGTGGGTACCTGTGTCTTCGCTGGCATCAGTAGTGGACATGGGAAGGGCAGGAGCGCACCAGCGAGGAGACAGACGGACAGAGAGAGGCGGTAGATGGCTGCATCAATCTCAGCGAGGACCTGAGCTGTCTTGCTTTTATTATTACTACTTACTCGGTGGCTCTGCCCAAGAAAAAAAATCCCTAAAGCGTCAGGATAAGTCCCTGACAGAAGGCATGCTGCAGAAACATTCATCCTTGCCGTTAATTCCCCTGCTGCCGCGGTCCGGCATGTATAGCCCATTAAGCCCCTTGCATTCATTGAGGTTACCCTGTGCGAGACCTCCCAGGGGCTGCCGCGCTTCTTTTTTGGTGCCTCCAAAGTTAATTTGCATCCCGGCCACTGCACAAGTAATGAAGTAGATTGGGGAGAATATAAACAGTGGATCTGAGGCTGAGTGGTTTTATGTAGGGACATTATCCTCTGTCACCGGCATCCAGCAAAGCGTGGCAAAGTCCTAACGGCTCCGTAATCCCAAACTTGCTCGGAGAGAAGCGGGGTTTTAGCTGGTTTGGGGGGCTGTGGGTTTTCTGCAAGCTAGGGAAGGGCTTGGGCAGCAGGCCCTGTGGTCCTTCACCTGTCTAGAGACAATTCATGGAAATGGAGGGTTCAAACCTGGCTTGGGGACCTGGGGACGGAGGGTGACAGGGCTGGCAGGGACCTTCGGGAGGAGCAAGACTGGCCCCTGCTAACGTGGACGGGAAAATGATCTCCTTCGGGAGCAAAGTCTTTTCTAGATTTGCACCGTGTTGTCTGATGGGGGCTAGGTGTCTTCATGAGGCTGGATATAGAAGTTTTCTACCTCCAAAACGTTGCTCAAGAAGTGAGATGGGGTGAGGGGCAGTAAGTGAGGGAGACGCAGCGATGCAGATGATGGGTAGAGAAGGAAGAGCTGACGGAGGGGACAAATGGTAGGAAGCTCAAGGTTTCTCTTTAGAGGTGTGTCAGAGCCGGCTTTCTCCGGCGATAAATTTCCCCCGCTCCTTTGTGAAGTAGCGTGAGCTGCTTTCCCTGCTCCGCTTTGCATTTCTTTGCCTGGCTGCAGGGATATGAAGGTCTGCGGAGAGAATGACAAGTGATGGGTTTGGGCAGGAGGTAGCAACCTGCATCCTCCCCCCAAAAAAACAAGTGTGGTTTGGACTCGGGATGGAGGTTTTGGCTCGGTTCTGGTTCTCTCTGTGTTTGCAAAGGAGCAACTGGGAATGGAGGGGTGAAAGGACTGGTGCTGGGGTGGCTCTCACCTCTCTACATCTGAAATCGTTGTGAAGCTCTTGGGCAAATCCCTGGAGCCACCGCTTTAGATGGATGTCGGTGCCCTGAGTGCCATGCGTAAAGTGCTGACGTTGTCCTCTTTTGGACACTGAAAGCACTTGGTCTCTGAAACTGCTGCTGGCAGCAAAGCTAAAAATAGTGCCAGGAGGACCAGGAGGGGCTGGGGAAGGGGGGACAGGGAGTCCAAGAGCAGTGCGCTGATGGGTCACCTCTCTGCTTCTCCCCAGGTGCTCCGTGGATAACCGAGTCACCCGAGTGGCCTGGCTGAACCGCAGCAGCATCCTCTATGCCGGCAATGACAAGTGGTGCTTGGACCCTCGGGTGGTGCTCCTGGCCAACACCAAAACCCAGTACAGTATCCAGATCCAAGACGTGGACGTGTACGATGAGGGCCCCTACACCTGCTCTGTGCAGACAGACAATCACCCCAAGACATCGCGTGTCCATCTCATCGTGCAAGGTAAGAAGAAGGGAATTCGTAGAGGGGGTTGGGCTTGGTGCTTTGATTTCTGTTCATCGCTCTTGCCCTGGTGTCTTCTCCTCCTACTGCCGCTACGTTGAGCGTCTAAGACAACTGGGTGCAAACGTTGGGGCTGATCCATGAGCTTGGAGAATCCCAGTGAAGCTGGGCAATGCATTTATCCAACTTTCCTGGAGTAGTCGTGGGGCTGTGATACGGGCAGCGCTGCCTCCCGCAGTAGTCACTAGCAAACCTGTGTTTGTTGTTGTTGTATTTTGAGGGCTTTTCTTGTTTTCCATGCTGGAGGCAACGCTTGAAGTAAAACTTGCGTTGGGGGAGAAGAGAGAGCTGGCAGATTTGTGTACTTTGCGGGGGTGTGTGTATGCCTAGCAACAATATGTGTTTGTGTGTTGAAACTCCGTACTTCTGTGAAGAGGAGGAGGAGGAAGGCCGGCATGGGGTGCTAGAGCGCTTGCGGTGGCCAAGCGCGCCTCACCAAGGCTGTGCCATCCATGGGGTGCGTGCGTGCGCTCTTCAGCAAGCATGCAAGCACACACGGGCCCTCAGAGGGGATGTACAAGCGTGGCCACGCGTGATGGTCAAGCAGATGGACGTTCATGCAAGATATCTCCTGCATCCCTCCTGCAGGACGTGCGCTGGGCACGGGGGAGCCTGCATGGTGTGACATACGGCGCCCACTGCGCTCTTAGGGAAGCAGCCTCGGGGAAGATTAATGGAAAATTTCTAATCCCTTCCTAGCAACCTTTTTTTTCCTCCTTCTTCTTCTGTGATTTGGCCAGGAGCCCTCTTAGCATGACATACCAGCTCGAGTATTGGAATCTCGTCTCGGGCTAATTTTCGAATGCTGATGGGGGTATTGATTTGGAAACAAGCTGGGTTAAAAAGGCATTGGTCTTGTACACACAGTCGGGTTGAGCTAATCCGCCGTCGATATGCCAGGCCTGAGCATTATCGACAGCCTAATGAATAGAAGGAGGGGGAAAAACCCAAACCCAGGGCCTTTATTTTCCCCCCCTCCCCCCTTTTCCGTTTTCTTTTTCCTCTTCAAGCAATCAAGCAAACTAAACAGAGCCGGACTTTCTCCATCTCCATTAACCGCGGAGAAAAAGCGGATGCGTTGCCAGCCCGGGTCCTCGCTGTTTATCTTGCCATCTGTTATTACCTGCCTGAGTTTCTTAAGCCAAAGTCGATCCACCCGCAAGTTCTCGAAGTCGCTATCGGGCGCTGGGGGGGATGCAGGACAATTTCTAGCTGTTCTCTTCTGATTCCCGTTTCCTGACCTAAATTTCCCGTATCACCAGACATCTGTCTCTATCCCTTCCGTGTGTTGCTGTATCATTAGGAGGAGATGTTTGGGTGCTGGAGGGAAAAGGCGGCATCTTAACTCCTTGCAGAGGAACAGTTAGGTACTGGAGGATTCAGTGATGTGCTCGGTCCTATAACGAGGTGAATATCCTCATGGCTGCCAATGGAAATACCGGCTTTCAGGAGCTGGGTCCCTAATTTCAAGGGTTCACCCTGCCCTTTTTTCGAGTGAGAGGTGACGAGAGCCTAATGCGCAACAACGCGCCGGAGCAGGACATGAAAGTGAATATCGTGTCCAATTAGAGGGAGGCCTGCCTTAATGACCCCCATTAAAATTTGGCTGGGGTGCTGCCAGGATTAACTCTCCTGCCTTGGAAAATGAGCCCCATAAATATGCAAGATGGTATAATCTTGTCCTAAAAGGCGTCCAGCTTGCGGGAAGCGGCGCTTACCCTTCCCTCGCAGGAAAGCAGGGTATCCGAGCGCCAGATTTCAGGGATATGCCAAGAACTGCACGTGGCTGTGGGGTCTCTTGCCCCTTCCCGCAGCCTGATAAGAAGGGAGAAGTGGTGAGAAGAGATGGAAAAGGGGGGAAAACCCCTTTTAAACAGGGTTAGTCCAGGTGCAGCCAGAAAGAGGGTTGCTCTAAGCAGGTCCTGACTTTCCCCAGGAAAAAGGGCCTGGGGGCACAGCTCCGGAGGCAGGAGCACTCCAGCCTCTCCGGATGTAATTAAATCGTACCCCGGGGCAGGATGCGCTCTCCAAAGGGACTCCAAAGTGGGAGCAAGGAGCTCTTCCCCTTCCAGCCGAGATTTCAGCAGCCTGCTGCTCCCCGCCCCGGCAGGCGAGGCGGGTGCCTATCGGCCAAGGGTCCAAACGCCTTCAGCCCACACCGTGCGTCCCTCCCTCCTCCTCCTCCCCGAGTTTAGGGGATATCGCTGGGAAAACGCCATGGATGGAGGGAGTGAGGAGCTCGGTGTCTGCCGAGGGCGTCTGGAGCAAGCGGTGCCGTGGGGGGAAAAGAGCAAAAAATAGAAGAGGGGTAGGGATGGGAGAAGGAGCTGCCTTTAGGGCATGAGGGTTGGGGATGGTCCCCCCGCAAGGGAGCGGGAGAGAATGAGCTAGAAAGCAGCAGGAACCAAGGATGTCCAGGCTGCAGCGGGGGAAGTGCTGCACATTTATTTCTAGGTTGACTGTATTGATGGCTGAGATCCCAAAATAGGTGGGTAGAAGGCACCTCAAGAGCTAATTTAGCCCGTCCCCCTGCAACGAGGCAGGGAGATCGCTGGCAAACACATGTGAAAGCTATTCTTGAAAATCTTTAACAAAGCAGGTTCTTCGGTCTCCCTAGACGCTCTATTCTATTGCCTCACTACCTTTATAATTAGAAAATGTATAGCTAATATCTAACTTAAACCTTCTTTGTTGCAAATGGAGTGGAGTTTTTCTCAGCCTATCCCCAGCGGACGCGGGGAACAATTGATCAGCGTCCTCTTTGTGACAACCTTTAGCTTTCGGGAAGGTTGTTATCGCGTTGCCCCTTCGCCACCTTCTTTCTGAAACGATGCGAGCCCCCTTTCTCCCAGCTCTCCTCGTCGGTCAGGCTTTTCAGAAAGGCTTGTCAGTCTTGAAATCCCGCCACAAAAGGCAAAAGGTGATTGCTGCCACTCCAGGAATAGCAGGTCGGTGGAATGTCTCCTTCCTTCTGTGCTAATACGGGACAAATGAGCCCGGGAACGAGACAACAGCCCCTTGGCATTGAATGCGTCGAAGTTCAGACCTTCTATTTCGGGCACTGCTCTAAACGGGGTCAGGGCTCAGCGTTGGCGATGCCAAGTGGATGTGAGCCAACACCATGGCTGCAGACGGTCCGAGGAGGTTCTTTGCACTTGGATCTCCCCGGGAAGGAAGCTCCCAGACCAAAAATGAGCAGCTCGGGGAGCACCCATGTCTCTGGAAGGTGGTCCCTGCCTGTCCCGCTCCCTCAGCCCTCGTTTCTTCTTAGGAGGAGGTGTCCTTAGACCAGTACAGGGAAGCGGCGCTTCCCATGTTTGCAGGAATTTGGGAAGAGCGAGGTGTTTCGGGGGTGAAGATCCCAAAAGGGAAGCCCCACTTGCAGTAGGCGAGCTCTAAACTTGGAGGGAGGCAGAAACCCGGAGCGAGAAAGAGGACTTTGGCTCCATCGACCTCCGAGGAGCGATGCTTTCCCTTCCTCTCCTCTTTTCTCCTGTATCCCGCTCTGCTTTCCTTAGCAAGTCCCGCTTCTTCCCCCTGCGGCAGCATCTCGGGCTCAGCCTCCCCCTTCTCCCCGCTCCCGGCAGGACACTTCAGCTATTTAAGCTCTTCTCCGGGTTCCTGGCTTTAAAAAGAGAGAGGGGAAGGGAGGAGGACGGGGGTCTGGAAAGCTCTTATTTGTATTGATAATAAGCCGTCTCCAATGCGCGCCTGCAAAACACTCCCACCGCCTTGTAAGATGCATTAAGGAGAGTTGGCCTTATCTCGGCGCGGGGAAATGGACTTGGGGAAGGAGGCAGGGAGCCTGCCGGAGTTTAATCTCACTTAGGCACACAAATTTGCATGATAGAAAATGGGGGAGTTTTAGCGCTTTAGAAAGAAAGAAAGAAAGAAGTTTAAAAAAAAGAAAATTTTTTTTTTTTTTTGAAAAAGGCAGGCAACTGGGGGGATATTAGCGCTTTCCCGCTTCTTTATCAGTTTCCCTGGCCCTATCTGGCTTTTTCTGTTGTCACTGGAGCAACTAATCACCCCTCCCCTTTTGTTTGGTGTAAATGAGTTTTCCCACTCTTTCCCCGGCCCGGGTTAATCTGAAAATCCCTGCCTTTGTTTGGGAGTTAATTACCTGCTCACAGGAGTCGGGGGGCTGCGGGCGCAGGTGACAGGGGGCTGTCCCGGTGGCAGGGTAAGGGGGGGGACAGACGTGACGTGTTGGTGGCACCGGGGCCGCCCCGGGAACATCGCTGCCAAGGTGTGCACCGGCGAGATAAAGCCGCCGGTGGGGGCTGCGGCACCTGAGCCGGCTTTGTTTCAAGCGCCCAACTCTGCCCAATTAATTTCCCTTTGATGCCATTAAGCCCCTTGGACTCGTGGGAGAATAAGGATAACTTTTTCGCAGCCGCTTTTCTGCCTTGCGCCGGGGAAACGCCTGCCCTGATGAGGAAGGATCAGTCCCCGCCGTCATCACCACTCTCATCCAAGGGCCTCAAAGTGTTTTGCTGGGAAATCGGAGTAGATGGGAATTCATGGCTTGGGTTTTTTTGTGGTTTTTTTTTTTTACCGGAGATGCTCAGAGCCTTCCTGCCCAGCAGCTTTGGCGCCGCTGCCAGAGCCGGGAGGGCTGAGATTGTCCTCTCCATCACCAAAGCCACCGGTGCTGGGGGTGAGGAGGTCCCAGAGGGACCCCAGAGGGATGTGCCCAGGGCTGTTGGTAACTCAGTGAGGGTGCGTAGACGTTGGCCATGGGCTGGAGTTTCACACTAGGTAGGATGCTTCCCAGCAGAAACTACAGGAGCTGATCCTGGCACGGGTTTTTCTGGTGTGTCCACACCTTTTTCCCCCAAAAGAGCCACTATCCCTTCTGGAAGGAAAAGCAGGTTTAGGTAATGCCTCCTAAAAGGCATGTGGAGAGATGGGAGAGCCTCCCCAAAGCGTCGCGGGGGGAGGAAACCAACAGCACGAAATCGAAATCCTCCCTCGCTTTCCCTGCGCTCTCGGCTCCTTTGACTGATGCGTTCCTTCCCCGTCTCTCTTTTGTTTGCTAATCGCCGTCCGTCCATCAAAGCGTCTTTTCCTTTTGTATCGGGGCTGGTGGGGAGGACTGAAGGTCTCCCACGCGCTCTCGCACGATGCCCTAGTTGTTGGCTTTGCATCCCCCTTCTGCTCTGCCCGCCGGGAGCATCCCCTCCTCTCTGCTACTCCCGCGTCCGTCGCTGCCCGTGTATCTCTCAGTCTCCTTCGCAAGGTTATACCAGCCCTCGCTTCCCCGTGGGGGGGCTTCAGTGGGGTGGGTTTAACCCCCAGACGTGCCCATCCAGGCTCCCTCACCACGTTGGCCGCGTACCCGGTGTGCAGCTGGGCAGGTTCCCTCCGGCCTTCCTCCCCCACCACCCCCCGGCCCCAACTCACTTGACCTCTTTGCAAATCAATTTAACATCTGTGAGGCAGAGATAATAATTGTCACCTCCTTCACAGGGGGGGTTTGATGAGGATTAATTCATTAATGTCGACAGAGGTCTTTGAAGATGGAGCGCGCTATCTGAGAGCTAAACGTTATTATTAATTAGCAATTATATCGTGGGGAGGGAGGGGGCAGGGGGGAAAAGGAGAGAATCCGGAGCCAGTACTGGAGGTGCTTGCTCCGGGAAGCTTCAGGCTGCCCCAGTTTCGTGCCCGCTTTGCTGCTGGAGGGAGCCAGGGGTGCTGTGTCCCCTTCGGGGACGTGTCCCGCTCGTGCTGAGGCTCGTCCCCCTTCCCGGAGGAGGGGGGTAAAGAGCGGGAGGGATGGGGAGGCGAACAGTGCTGGAGCGTGCTAACCGCCGTCCTCGTTAGATGCGGTGGGGAGGGGAAGGCGTCCTCCCGGCTCGCCTGGCACCCCGGCGATGCCAGACCCAGGGGAGGATGCATCCTGTTCCCGGGGAGCAAGAATTGGCAGGAGAAGGGAGCGAGGGGAAGGAAGAGCCGGTGATTCATAGGACACACAGACCGTTTTCGCTTCCGTCGTGTTTTTCTTTTCTGTGTACGCCGAGGCGGCGGCAAATTTCTCTGGTTTCCCACACGCTAATGCTGTAATCTGGTGTGTTGTGGGGTTCCCCTAAGAATCATAGAATCACAGAATGGTTCGGGATGGAAGGGACCTTAAAGATCATCTAATTTCAACCCTCCTGCCATGGGCAGGGACACCTCCCACTAGGACAACACGTAGAACAACACGTAGAACAACAACACGAGCCCCTTGCGGTCCCCACCGGCTGCCCCGTCCCCTGCTGCTGGGACAGCACAGCGATGCCAGCACAGCTGGGGCCATTTCCACCTCCGACGCCCCCGTGGCTCAGCTATTTCCCTCCTCCCCGTCCGCTTTTGTGGGCTTTTGTGCATGGCGAGCTCGGTGTTAACTCTCTTTGCTGCTCCCTCGGAGATGCTCAGAGCGGCGGAGGTCGCCCTCTGATCATCGCCCCTCTTGTGGAAAACGAGAGCCTGCTCCTTTTTGAGCCTTTCTGAGCCTGCGAGCTCCCGGCGGCCCCCTTCACCCCTTCATCTCCAAAGGTTGCCCGCCTCACCCGGAGCCATTCAACAGCGGCTCCATTAATCCCTTCTGCAGAGCCTCAGCAGCTCTCCAAGCTGGAGAGAGGACTCGAGAGGTCTCAAACCCCGCACAGCGGTTCCCCCCCACCTTCCCCCAGGGCTCAGCCAGCCGGAGGGGTGGCACAGCAGCATCCCTGTGCCACCGGGATGCACGCCGAGCATCTCCCCGCCTCCCCGTAGGGTTCCCGAAGTCCCCCGCGTTCGGCGTGATAAAGCCGGTGGTGGTTTAATGAGGTCACTGCAGCTTAATGTTACTGCAGTCATCTCTTTTGTTTTACTACATTAAAATATTTGTGGTGGAACGTTTGGACCGCTGTAATGCGATAGCGCTACCTTAATGTTACTGTTACCATGGTGACGCTAATGGCGGCTCAATAACATTATTGCAATTTAATCTTACGACAATAAAATTAAGGGTAGAACCGCGAGACCTCAACAATGTAATGTTACTACAGTAACAGCATTGTTATCGTAATCGCAGGAGCAGAGTCAACTCGTTGTAGGGTAATATTGGTACCGGCGCTTTGTTGTTACTATAGTAACGCGGAGCATCCGCCGAACGTCGCGGCAGGGGATGGACGGGAGGCGATGTCGGTGGTGCGCCGGTACTACAGCTACCCTGGGGGTTGTCAGCACGGGAAGGTCACGCCCGGTATAAAGTCACCTTATTTGCCTAATTCCACAATTGCGGTGTTTATATCGGGGGCCTTTCCTCTTCTCCTTCCGTTCCCGGAGCTCTTCGGAGCGGGTCTGTTGTTTTAGCGGCAGTAACTCTGCAGGGAAGGATTTAAAGCGCTGCCTCCATCTAGTTCCAGATCCTTCTGCCGGGGCGTTTTATAGCATGTGGCTGTTATGGAGCGATAACGTTTTATATTTCTATGTCATCTTTCATCGTGAAGGATCCCAGCACAAGCTACAAATTATTGCCGTGCTGCAGGGCCAGGCAGGGAACCCGGCTGCGTGCGAGAGGAGGGGGTTGCATCCAAGGGCACCGGAGCTCGCTTTGCCCCCCCCCGGAGAGATACCTACCTGTGCAAACGAGAGCCTCCTTTGCTTTGGGGATGTATCTCGAGTCCCCAAACTTTGCGAGATGGGGTCTTGGTGCATCTTGACCATGCAGCATCTGCCTGGATGGGCACGGGGAAGCCCTCCCCCTGCCCCTGTCCTAGCTGGGATCGCAGCTTGTATCAGGGCTGGAAAGGCTGGTGGGGTAGGGAGACAAGGAGGACTGCTGCTGCAGAAGGCATTTTATATTGCAATGCAGGGGATTTATTATTGCAATGCAGGGAATTATTGTTGTTGTTATTATTATTGTTGTTGTTGTGGCGTTGCAGGGGATGCTCTGCATCTCAGCATCGGGCATCAGCGTTCCGTGCGTGGGAGGGATGGTGTCGGGTATGGCTCAAGGAAGCGGCGTCCTGGCTGAGGGATTGAGCATCTCGGAGCATCTCTTCCTCGCTCCTTCATCCTGGTTTCATGGCCCCCCCACCCCCCAGTATGCCACATGCTGCGAGGCCCCGCGTTCGCCTTGGCACGGAGCAGCAGGTGACATCTGGGTGCCGTGGGCTCGCTGCAGTTTTCTCCGGCCTCCAGGGGAGGGAGGCAGAGCTGCCGAGCTGTCCCCAGCATCCTGCCCGCATCCTTGCCGCATCCCTTGTCCAGCCTGGTCCCAGCACGCCCAGGGCTGCGCTCTTGCCATGCCGCCGCGCCTGCCAGCCCCGTTTGATGCCCCGCTTGCTCTCTTGCACCCTTAATCTACCTACACCATCATCTTTTCCTTGGCAGGCAGGGGTTTTTCCTCCGCTTTGAGCCCCCGTGCTCCCTCCCGGCTTGTCAGGAGATCTCCATCCCTTGACAGCTCGTCTCGCTGCCTTTGAAACTGGAATTCGGGTGCGCTGCTGCCCGTTTCGCAAGCCCAGCCTCCAGCCCTAGCGCAAATCTGGGCCTGTTCAGCGAGGCAGCTGCTGGGCTCCCCTCCTGCGTCAGCATTTGATCTCTCTCCATGGGTATTTGGACTCTGACCACCGTAATTCCTTGTTTGTCCTTCAATAAAAAGACCCGCGAGCCCCCTTGACACCGGAGCTGGAATGGGTGGGACCTGGGGCGCCCTGCGTTGCCAGCTCGCCGTGGCAATCTGGTGCCGCATCCCTCCTGCCAAACCGGCTCCTCCGGGAGTTACATGTTTGAAAACACGAGCAGCGGCTCATCTCCCATTCAGTGTTTTTTCTCCATCATTTGCTTTATTAAATATTGATTTTTTTTTCCTGTTGCATTATTAAACCTTAAGTCCCGAGCATAAATTCAGAGTTGATACTTTAATCTGGCTCTTCTTTTTTTGGCCTTTGGAGCTGATTTTTTCCGGAGGCGAGTCCAGAAGCGAAAGCCTGTTGCAGAGGCTCGGGGTGTCCGGAGAGCGGGGGGGCTCTGCCCAAGGGACTTTGGTCGTTTGATGCAGCCTTTGCCATCGAAGGTGGCATCCAGGGGGATCCTGGCTGGCAGTTCTGCACAGGTGAAAGGAGGTTGGGGAGGCATCAGCCAAATTTTTCAGGGTAATTTGTGTGTTGTTGGCTGGGGGAAGGATGTAGCTCTGTCTTTTTGGTTTTTTGATAGCAGTCTGAAAGGGGAGGTGAGTCCGGAGCCAGTGCGTGGGCAGAGCGGCAACGGAGCATCCCTCCCCGTGCCCCGCTCCGTTTGCTCCCCGGGGTTTTTGCTGCTCTGTTCTGCCAAAATTTCCATGCTCGGGAGCCTTGCTCTCTGCCGGGGAAGGAAGGCGCAGATGGCGATGGCTTGTCCTAAAAGCATCTCCTAAAACGCAGCTCCTGGGCGATGCTGTACAAAGCTGTGCGTTTCTCCCTTCCAAATCCCCGGCGAAACCAGGAACTGGCCTCGGCCAAAACCCCAGGCAAAGCCAGAGGGATGCGGGTGGCGGCATTGCCAACAGCGCCAGGCTCGAGAAAGCCACCGGTCGGCTGGGACCGGTGAGAGCGGCCACCGGCACGTCCTCGATGGCCAAGGTGGGTCGCGCTGACCCACACCGGCTGGTCCCCACTTGCCTTCCCTTCCCTATCGGAGAGCTGCATGCGGCCGGCCGCTGCCAAAGCCCCGCGCTGCCAGCAACCAGGTGTCGGAACATGTTTCCGGAGCCAAGATAACTCGGCGGCCAAAAGGGAGGAGGGGAAAGCAGTGTGGCAAGCGCTGGCAGGTTTAGGAGGATTTTAAAAAAAAAAAAAAAAAAAAAAAGGGGGGGGGGGAGGAAAAAAAAATTAAAAAAAAAAAAGCAGAGGGAGGCTTGCAAACGGTTTTTGGATCCAAACGGGGCATGCTGGGAGGCATGAAACCGGTGCCTGGCAGCCGGCGCGCTGAGCAGTGATTTAAAACCAGGCTCCCAGCGGCAGGGAAAGAGGCAGAGGGGGAAGCAGATGTGAACACAATGCTGGAGATAAAGGAGAGGCCAAGGGAACAGCTGCCGAAGAGCCAGCCCGGCCTTGCCGCCTCCCGCGGCAGGCACCGAGTGTGGGAAAAAGTCCAGCAAATGTCCCCAAGCTTAAGGACGGGGGTCGCTGACCAATGAAGGGGAGGACCAGGTGGAAAATGTGACGTTTTCTGCGCTGGTTTTTCTCGGGTTTTGAAGGAGAGGTCGAGGCTTGGAGAAAGGGGAGCTGCGTTGAAACGTGGGGAGAGTTGCGATCTGGTTTTGCCCTTCTTCTCCTGCCTGTTCTGGCGCTGCAGTGGAGGAGAGAGAGATTTAGCAAAGGAGGAAGAAAAGGAGGGAAGCGGAGAACAAAAAGGCAAGGACCTTTGGAAAAGAGGTGGATATGTGGTCCTTCAGAAAAGAAATGCGGTCTTGAAAGATTTCTGGTTCGGGTTTTCTGGGTCTGGCTGGTTGTCTGTTTGAGAAGCTGGTGGTGTGGGACAGCACTGAGTCCCCTCTGTCCTGTCCCTTGGAGACGAGGTGGCTTTGTTCATTAGTCCAGGGCCACATCCATGGAAGAGCCCGGCCCCCCGGGGCGCAGGCAGGAGGACAGGGAGCTCTCATTGCTCTAGGTGGACCCGCACGCTCATTTTTCGTGTCTGGGTTGGTGGTCCCATCTAGCCAGCGGTCGAGATGCCCAGACGGTTTCAGCTCTGGGTTCCTCCTCTTTCCTCCAGTGGCGTCTGGTGTGAGACTGGGGCAAGGCGGTGAAGGGCACGGACCCCGTCCTGGCTTGCTGTCCTACATGAGATGAGACCGATAGGTCTCAATCCACCCCCCGGCATTGCCAAAACCTCCCCATCCCCGAGGCCTCGCAGCGGAGGGGCTCCCTGATTCGTACCCTGGACCAGCCTCCAGCCGAGGGGTCGACAGAGATGTCTCCTCCACCGTTTGCCCTCCTTGTAATCCCTCCTTCTCGCAGCCAGCCCGAGAGCTTCAGCCTTTGATCCTCCTCCTCTTTTGCAAACACTTCTCCCCGCTCGTCGAATTAAATCTCTCTCGCCCTGTTTTCCTTCCCTATCTTTTCTTTTTGGCCGAGTCTATCTGAAATTTTTTTTTTTTCTCTCCTCTTTTTTTTTTTTTTTTTTTTTTTCGCTCCTTCAGCAGCAGGGCTATATAATTGATGGCCTCGGCAAGCTTTGCGAGCTGAACGTTAAACCCTTCCTGCCTTGGCTCCGACCGGAGTTCATTACTTTTTGAAAAGCTTTGTTGTCTGTTTGTGCTCAGATGATTGTTGTTGTGGAGGGGAGGATATTGTCAGCAGAGAGAGAGAGAGGAGGAGGGGCTGGATTTGGCCGGGACTGCTTTGTAATCAAATCCCACTCTCTTTAGCAAATTTTTCCAGTGGAGAAAGGCCTCTTTTTAGCAAAATTGAAATACCCTCCCGTAGGCAGGAGCGCGAAACGCAGGGCCCTAATTAACGTGCGGCAAAAGGTTGTCTCGCTCTTGGGGGCGGTAGGGAAACGCAACTTGCCTGCGAGAGCGGTGCTCAGCCCCGGGCTTCGTGCTCGGGGCTCTTGGTGAACCTCTCGTGGTCATCCCTCCCAAACTTCTGTATCCCGGGAGCTGCCCCGGGAAGGGTGAGCCCCGCTCAGCACTGGCAGGGTCCCTCCGCTGCCGTCGATTCCTTATTCTGGTGCTGGGGGTCAGCGGGTGGACCTTTTTTTTGCACGATGCAGATGGCGTTTCTGCGTCTTTCGGTCTGTGCTGGCAAGACGAAGCGGAAGGGCTTTCTCTGGTTTGCCCTGCCGCCGATGCTTCTCCTGGCTCCCCCGGCTACCACCGTGGTTTTTCAGCACTTAAAACACAGCAAGGCTGAGGTTGATTACAAGGATTGGAGATGCAGTGACACTTCCCTGCCAACAAGTAATTGATTTATTAAAGACATTACAATACATTCATGGTTGAGCGTAAGAGTTTCCTTTGAACTCGCTCAAAAATCCGAAGGGATTGTGCCTGTTTGCAAGTACCGCCGGCAGAATAAATCTGCGCTCCCCCATCGCCTTCCCTCCCCCCCCGCCCTCCCCGTCCCTGCGCCGCCGCAATTTCATTTCCCTTTGACTGGCGCGAGTAAATATCACAGCTCGACAACTCCCGTCCAGTGACCGGTGTGATCCAATTTAATAGCATTTAAAAATTCAAAGTGATTGTTAGCCAAATGGAAATGTAAGATTTCATACCCAGCCTGCCTTGGGGAGGAAAGGAAGAATGAGGGGAGGGTGCGGGGGATGTAGACAAATGGACTAGATAAAAAATAATGGAAAGTAACTTAA
Source organism: Larus michahellis (assembly GCF_964199755.1). Classification (NCBI taxonomy): domain Eukaryota; kingdom Metazoa; phylum Chordata; class Aves; order Charadriiformes; family Laridae; genus Larus; species Larus michahellis. The sequence continues at coordinate 3,509,483 of NC_133912.1, forward strand.
TTAAAGAGGCTCGAGCCAAGTTAAAAACAGTAATGATTTTGAATCGGGGAACCGCAGGTTTTAAAAATGAAAGGGAAAGAGGAAAGAAAGGAAAGGAAAATGGGGATAAAGAGCCTCCAAAATGATTAAATGGGAGGAGAGGGAGGCATAGGAAGGAAGGGGTAAAAATAGTCCTTCCGTGAAAAGCAGGAGCACATGGGGAATAGACGGCGCTGTTGATGAGGCCGGGCATTAGAAAGACAAATAGGGATATTAAAGGATGCTCTGGGGGGAGAGAATTCCCTGCAGCTTTCCTGGAGGCGGGAGGGTGGCTGAGAAGAAGGCTCGAGGGCTTCGTTTAGGAGAAACGGGAAATGTAGGAGCAGTCCTGATGGAAAAGGAGAACAGCCCCCGCGTACTCCCGGCACGCCGATATCCCTGCCTCCTGGTAGTGTCGCTCCCTTCTTTTCCTTTCCCTTTCCTTTTAACCCCGTCGAACACAGCCTGTTTGGGTTGAGATTTGGTAATGAAATTTTGATTGCCCCTCTGCGCACGCGGATGTCCTGCTGTGCTCTCTTACAGCCTGGTGGCTAATTTTTAACCGCGGTACTCTCGGATCGTGCGTTCCCTTGGAAATACCTTGGCCTGGCAGCCTTTTCCGTGGCTTCACGAAAAGCCAGGTGCTGATGGAGCATCCATCCGAATGGCCGCTTTTGGGCCGTGTGCTCTTCAGGCCTCATTTTTCCACCCGTAAAGCGGGGATAATAACGCTCCCTTATCTCAGGAGGTGTTTGGACGATGGGGTTATTGATGCCCGCCCTGCTGGCAGAACCCGAGGGAGCGGAGGCGGCGATGTACACGGGTACGGAGAGATGCCAGGCACCTGCGGGAAAGCCTGGTCCTCGGGGACCATGAGCCAGGGAGGTGGATTAAGGCAGCAGAGACCAACCCTACCCTCCATCCTTGCTGAACTTGGCGAGCTGAACCTTGCAGAATGCTCTTTTAAGGGTGTTTTAAGGCGGTGGAAAGTTGATGTGCATCGTCACATGGATTCTGGCTTGTTGGTGTTTGCTCTCCTGCTTGTTTCTGGCCAAGCCATGGCTTGATCCCTTGGGTTTGGGGCAGTTGGCGTGTTGGGTCAAGGTGGATGCTAACGAAGTGCCTTGGGCAGGGGCCAGAAGAAGGATGAGCGAGGATGGAGCTTGGAAAGGAGAACCTGCAAGAGCAGGACTATGCAAAGAAATGACTAAGGGAAGGAAGGAGTAGACTGGGGCAGCTTTGGGAAGGTGGGTCTTCCTCTGCTGGAGCGATGGATGGGTTCGCAAGTGTTCCCATGGGGACAGGAGGAGCAGCAGCAGCATCTGGAGGCATAAATCACCTAAATCACCTCACCTTTGGTTCATCTGCCATCACCATGGCAGGGGGGTTGGAACTAGGTGATCTTTAAGGTCCAACCTGAATGGTCCAACCTGAACCATTCTATGATTCATTCTATGATTCTGTTTTGAACTGCTGGGCCTTGCCGACCTCCCGCTTTATAAGCAGACGAACAAAGGGTCTGGTCATAAGGAGCAGCCTCCAGACCACCTAATCAGAGAATGATAGGGCCGTGCTCTCTGCTTGATCCGTTAATTTTTCACCAGAGTCAAAGGCGATCACGGGAAGAAGCCCAAGCAGAAGCAAAGGCTCTGGCTGGAGTATTGGGAGGCACCTGCAAGGGCTGGAGCTCGGGGAAAAATGGGAGAAAAGGGGTTGTTTGGGGACAAGAGGTGATGGCAACAGCATGCGTGGTGTTAAGGATTTTATTTTTTCATCCCACCTTGCTCCCTGTGCCAGTAAGGCACATCCACCCCTCGCTCCCCATCGCATCCCTCCCCTAAGCTGGCTGCCGGCGCGGTGCCCGGAGGGAGTTTGCAGGCAGGGATATCCCGGAGGGCTGCGGATGCAGCTTGCATCCATCTGCTCTCTCCTTTTTCACGTGTTCATGGAGAGCCCCGTGGGGCAAAGGCTGTATTTTTGTGTCTCGGTGGTACAGCACCGAGCGCAGTGGGGTCCGAGGATGTAAAACATGGAATCATGGAATGGTTTAGGTTGGAGTCGGGGAGCTTGGGAGGAGGTGAGGGATGTAAGTAGCTGGATAAATAGAGGCAGAAAGGACAGAGATAGAAGATACAAATAGACTTCAGTTGCAATTCAGTCAAAACTTGGGGCTCTCACTCAGTTCCACATTAATGCCAGGAATCTTGATGGTTTTTGAAGTAAAACCATCAAGGCGCCCGGCATCCAACGCAGCGTTTCAGGAAGTGCCGCTCATCCTCCCGCTTTCCCTGGGCACGGGCTGCGCGGCTCCTCGAATTAGATTAGTGTCAGTGTGGAAAGTGTAATCATAAACACTTACTTTGTGCTCGAGTCGGGGGAGAGAGGGAGCACGAGTGCCAGAGCGCGGAGATAAGAACAAATATGCAAGAGCATAGTGTGTTTTTAATGGAAGGGAGATTTATTTCTCTCTGTGTCTTTTTAAGCCTCTAGATAGATCATAAAAAAACCCAACCCAACCCACACGCAACCTGTCTGCCTGAAATAGCCGAAATGTAATTTAAAGAGCATCATTTTAACTAATACTTCACTTCAGAGACACCTGCCCTATATTCATTGGAGATGCGGGCTGCATTAGAGCATCTGATTTATCTCCGGAAGGGTCGTTGGAGCTCCTTTGTTCCCGCAGGTCCCTTTTGTTGAGCGAAGTGGCTCGGGCCGGTTTGTCATGCCCGGCCCTCCGCAGGATGCTCGCTCCTCGTGGGCAGGGAGCTGGGGGTGGGGGGTGGGACACGGGGAGAGCCCCCTACTCTCCGGGAGCGGGACCTGTGTGGCAGACGTAGGGCACGGCCTCTTGCCCCTTGGCTGGTTTTGGGGGAGAGGAGCTGAGGTTTCATGCCGAGTTTAGCAGGACAAAGTGCGATGGTGGACCGGAGGAGGAATATTGTGTAAACTTGCTGCTAGTTGGTACGGGAGACTCCAGGTTGACTGGGATGTGATATTTGGCAGGCACATCCACTCGGGATGCACACCCTAAACTAGATCCGTGCATCTCGGCGTACGTGAGCCCTATAGACACATAGGACACAGGACCGTCCCTATGCAGAAATGTCCCCACCTACAGTTCCTGTGACCATAGGCTCAGGTTATCTTATCACTTTAAATGCCTTGTCTTTTTAATAAGCCTGCAAAGAGAGAAATACTTGTCATTTTGTTGATAAAGAGAAATGACACCCAAAGAGACCAAGTGTTTTGCCCAGGATCGCTCTGGCGGAGCAGGGAGAGGTGCAGGCATCACGCCATCCTTCTCTGCAGCTTCATGACGTGCAGCAAGGAGGCTTTTCCGACATTAAAAAAAATTCCGCAAATCGTGATTTTTCTCCCAGGACATGACCTGGTGGAGGAGGGGATCCAGTAGTGTCATGCATCCCTTAGGAGATGGCGGTGTAGGGGCTGGTTTCAGAAAGCTCCGAGATCCGGGGTGGCTTTCTTCTGCTGGGGAACAGCTATCGAGGGCGCGGGAGTGTGGGGACGAGCAGGAGGAGAGACGGGGAGAGGAGAGCTATTGTCAAATCCCTAGCTCGCCCTTTCTGATCTGAAGTTCACTTGTAATATTTTTCTCGACTCGGGTTGCTAATGCGTTTTGTTCTCCAGAGTGCGCGTGGCCCGACTTCCCGCGCAGCCTTTAATTAGTTTCTGGATGATGACATCTCCGCTGAGAATCATCTCGTCGTGTCCCTCCGATCTCGGGGGGAGATAAAGGAATCTAATAAAGACATTCAGCATTTCTAGGTGATGGGTTTGACAAGCTTTGTATTAACAAGAAGTCGTGTTCAAACTTTGTCGGGCGCCCTCGGCACGCTGGGGCTCGTCCCCACGCGGGTCTTTTCCCAGCGGGTCTGGTGCAGCCTCCAGCGGTGCCTTGGTGGGATGAGAAGAGGCAGAGATGGGGACCCTGCGTCCGCGAGCAGGGTGAGACAGAGTCACCATCGGTTTGATGGTCACCGTGGAGGCAGCTGTGGGAGAGGTGCCTTGAGGAGAGGTGTCAATAATGCTGGAAAGATGATGCAGGCATCTTAAGATTTCGAGATCCTTCAATTTTCTGCTTTTTTGGAGGCGTTGCTTGACTTGCAGGGGGAATCCCAGGTGGCTCGGGGTGCCAAAACTGGAAACTAGATCCTTTCTCCGCACGGCATGCCTGGAGCTGAAAATGAGATCAGCCTAGACAGGGAGCCGAACCGCCCGACAGTCCTTGTTTGTCTGCGTTTCTTCACAGTTAGCAATGCAAAGCCTTTACTTTTTTGTCTTCCTTATTTTCCTTTTTTTCATTCAGTAGAGTCATTTTAGAGAAGGCAACGCTGTCCAAAGCAGTGCCACGACTTCCTCGGGGCATCGTAACGTGAAAGTAGAACTGGGGTCTCCCAAACCTGAATGATGGATTCTGCCCGCTCTATAAAGCTGATTATTAGTAGCCATGCTAAGCAAACTCTGAGCATTCCCCCACAGGTGTGGGGCTTGGTGTCGGGTGTTTCTTCCTTTTTACGGTAGGAAAGAAGATGTAGATCCCTACAGAGCCTTGAAAGCAGGGGATCAAATCCAGGCAGGCAGCGACAGTCTGGATCCAGGTTGATGACCTGGACCCATCCAAAAGTCAGGAAGAAGTCCTTGCGCTGGAGGCCCGACTCTCCTTTTGTGCCGTGTTTATTCCGGCGTATCCCTTGTTGCCTGCAGTAGGAGCATGGCTGATTTATGCTGTCGTAAGTGGAATCAGATTGAGCTCCCTTTTGGCACTTGGCTATAAAGTTTGTCTGCAGAAACCCCGCTGCTTATGCGGTGAGTTATACCCACGTTCACAAATACTTTACTAATGAATGATTGGAAACGTCTTGTTTCCCCCCCTCCTCTTCTGAATTATTGTGATGCCGTGCCGTATAACCTGCTGCAGAGACGGGCATAAAAAATTTCGTGTCCTCCAAGCTCGGGAGAGCTTTGCTGCAACCGGAGCCGTTACCTACTTGGGAAATCATTTAGACACATCTCGGTGCCGTATGACACATCTCATTACGCCTTGCTTTAAAACGAGCAATTGCCATTAGTTATTTATTAATAGCTTATTAAGGTCGTTACGTATGTCCTCTTCGTTTCCAGGCTGCTTTCTTCACGTCTTTGGCTGCTGCCAGGTTGGCGCAGAGGGGGCTCGGTCCCGAACACGTCACACCGGTGGGGAAGGGGGCAGAAATTGGGCGAACCCAGGGCAGGATCGGCACCTGTAATTGCGCGGTTTTTGTATACAAGCCTGTATGACCGAGCAGTGTAGCTGGGAGAAGGCACTAAGGCTGTGTTTGCCCTTCCTCGCACCCCGCGGGCTTCTTCAATACAGCTCCTGAGCTGTGTTGGTATGATGGAAGGATGCTCTCTGCTTTTCTCTTAATTATGATTGTGTTACAGCAGCACAACCTGATTTAGAAGCCCATTATAACACACCTGTAGTTGAAGGCGCGGGCGTCTCCATCTGCTCTCTGCCTTCCTTTAAAAGGCAGGAAGGTTTTGAACACAAAAGAGGGAGAAGGCAGAATGGAGACGCCTGGCTCTGCGGAGCACCATACCTTCTCCCGACCCGGTGGTTGCTGCCGGAGGAGAGGAAAATGCTCTGGTTACAGCGTGGAGGAGTGGGATGGGAGCCCGATGTGGGGGTCTCTGCCTTGTGCCCGGTCCTGGCTGGCTTTTTGGGACACCTCATTGCTGGCAGGGGAGCGTGGGCTCGCTCTGACTCGTAGCATCGCCATGAGCAGCACTGGGGCACCCGGGGCTCCCTTTCCCGAGTCCCGGAGGCAGGATCCGTGGCAGCAGCGCTCTGTAGAACACGGGGACGTCTGTGGGTGACAGCGGTAAGAGGCTGTTATGAAAAGCAGGAGCAGCGGCAGCCTGATGTTCAGGAAGCTGCCACTGCGCATCACAGATCGCCTGCAGAACGCGAGTCTGAATCTCCCTCTTTTTCTTTCTCCGAGACGCTTTTATAGTTGTTCTTTGTTGTTTCCTTTGATCTGGAGCAGATGTTGCTCGTGCTGGAAGATGGAGGTTTGCATGTTTTATGAGGAGGGGGAAGCGAGGTGCTCGCTAGGCTCACCGGGAGAGCCCGCTCGCTCGCGGGCTGCTGCGCGACGCTGGGCACTTTGCTTGGGCTCCCGCTCCAGAAGGGATTTGCAGGGCTGGAAAAGTCACACGTGTATTTCTAAGCTACTTGCTTGGCTCCCAAAACCGGGTAGACAGGAGGTAGTTAAGCCAAAACAAAAAAAAAAAAATATAGAAAATGCCATTTCTCCTTGCAGGCACCCAATGCAGTGAGGCTCATCTGAGGTCTTCTTCCCCGTCTCTGGTGGAGAGGTTGCTCCAGATCCACATTCCCCTAATACTCAGGGGTCTCCCTGCCTCTCGCCTGATACGTGGCTGAAATTCGGTGTGCCCGGGGAGCCCGGACAAGGGGTACATCAGGAGACAACGGTGGGGACGCGGTGTCAGGGAGAAATAAGCACAGGCAGCAGCATGGTCATGGCAGGCAAGGAAGATGCCTGGGGAAGGAATGATGATAGGAGATGGGCCAGGCTGGACGGGGCTTGGAGCAACCTGGTCTAGTGGGAGGTGTCCCTGCCCAGGGCAGGGGGTTTGGAAAGAGATGGTCTTTGAGGTCCCTTCCAACCCAAACCATTCTATGATTCGTTCTGTGGCATGGCCAAGGGGTAGGTGCATGGGACGCGTGAGCTTTTGCACCTGCGTTGGCTGAAAACGTAGCGGGCAGGTAGTCTCTGCCAGCGGCAGGAGGGTGTCTGTGCGCCAGGGAATATATCTGTGTAGGCAAGTGCATATGCTTGGATCCGTAAAGGCATATATCACCTGACTGAACACCCTCGAACGTGTAACGCGCCATATGGTTTGGTTAAATATTTAAGCAAGCTGCTGCTTTATGTCCTGGGGACTCGGTGTGTGCGAGCGGGCGCCGAGTCCGGGCAAACCGGGGGCATGCCCTGGGCACCTGCGGAGGGCTGCAGCGTCTGGGAGCAGCGCCGAGACCTTTCCCATCATCGTGGCAAGGATAGCGGGGGGGGAAAAAAGAAGTTGGATCGATAGAACACCAGCCCGTCTCTGGGGAAATCTGCGCTGTGTCACTGGAGCAGCTTGGCCAACACTGCCATGTTTAATCACTTCTGAGCAAGAGCGATGCTGAACACAAAAGGACTGCCCGCAAGGAGAGGGATCCCGCCTGGGAAGCCTGCATTTATTTAGCTTTATTTATTTATTCATTCCCATAGGGGCACAGCTCCATCTGTGTCCCGCGTTCAGCATAAGAAATTTCTCCTCTGCCCCACTGCCGCAGCGATGCCAACTGATGGAGAATGTGTTTTGACGCAGGGGGAACGGGAGCACCGGTGACCGTTAAATGATATTTAAGATATACTGGCCATCGCTTATTTATTCAGGTTTCGCTCCCTGGTGTGGTAAAAGCCTCGCAACATACCTGTTCAGTCTCCAGAAAGGCATTTTAAGTAGTTCATGTGGTTAATTATTCAAACGTTTAATTAGCATACAATAACTGTCGTGTTAAATTCTACCACTGCGCATTTAATTTAAGGGTTAGCTAACGACTTCGCTGCCGTTGTCGCTCCGGTTTACTTCCCAGCCGTTCCTGCCTCCTCTCGTCCCAGGTGGGCTGCAGTAAATCGCCTATTCCCGAGCACGTCCCGAGCTCGCCGGGGCAGGGTGGGCTTTTTCCCCAGCGCACGGGCGGCTCGAGATGATTGTCCTCTTGTTGGAGAGAGTCGCAAAGTCTCCCATTGCTCGGCTAAGCAGCAACGCGACCACTTCTCCTCCTCTGCCTGCTCTGAGCAGAACTGAAATCTCCCGCTGTACGGCCGAGGAGGAGGATGTCGGGCTCGTCTTTTGGGAAATCCAAGTTTAATTTGTTTTAATTATGTTTTCGACTCCGGTCAGGGGATCGGGTTGCAGGTTTTTGTCTCTCGCCTGGGCGGGTGCAGATCCGTGCGTGTGTGGTACCCAAGTCGTGGTGCGAAGTCTGCCTTGGTTTTTGCGTTAAGCCTCAGTGAGCAAAACAAGCTGAACTGGGCTGATGTGGATTCCAGTAGTTAAAAAAACATCAGAAAGGCTCCTCTGTGATGTAGCGAGCGCCGCAATGAAGGTGATAGATACCCCTCTAGTTTTGTCGGGATGTACAGCTGGAAGCTATTGCTTCTTCGCAGGCGGTGGGGGGCAATTCCCTGCGCCTCCGCTTGCCTCTTTCCACCTCTCCGAAATGGTAATGGCGAGACCTCCTTGGCCTATTTTCCGTGGCTGGATATTTTTAAAGCTCACGTGGATTTCCCGGCTAGCGGTCCCAGCCTCGCCGGGAACACGGCAGGGCAATCAGAGCCCCGTTGTAATTAGTTGCAGCTCCTCAATGGACTACCTGGCTATTGGCAGAGCGTCTCCCAGCTCCGTGTGGGCGGTCAGTCCCAGGAGGCATGTCCTGCCTGTCCCCTTACGCTGGGCTTAATGACACTGATGCATATTAATATTTCTTGCGGTGTCGTCTTCGTGCCCTCCGCTGTCCTGCCCCAGAGCTCCCACTGTTCTGGGAGCGTCTGATCCGTACTTGTCCTCCGGTGCATGATTAGCAGATTAGCCGTCGTGCCCAAAGCAGCAAAAAAATGAACTCCCAGAAGCCCTTCAAAACAGAGAATAATTCATTACCCACCTTGATTTCCACTTAAAATGTACTTTAACTACACTTCCAACTACAAACCCTAAATCACCCTCATGTTCAGAAAAAATCCATCATTTTTTATTTTATTGCACGGCACTGGCATGACATAATCCCTTCCAGAGCGTCTTGGAGTGCTTTACTGATCAATAAATTACTTACCTGCACAGCAGAGGCAATGCGTGCAAGGCCATTGCAGTCATTCCGGCTCGGAGCAGCCCCGGGAAGGTGTGGGAGAGGCAGGGAAGGGATGCTCGGAAGCAGGGTCCAGGTCAGGAATAGGGGTGTTGCAATGGTCCGGGATGCGGATTCCAGTGAGTCGATGAGCGGGGCTCGCCCGGGGAGGGTGGAAGGAGCAGGATGCTTTGCAAGTGATTTGTGACTCTCCTGCAAAGCACCGCGGCGGGGTGCCAATCCGCTGCTAGGCTCTGGAGAATGGCCTGGAAAAAAAAAAATAAAAACAAACCGAGGAAGATGATGGTCTTTATTATGTTCTGCAGGTGCAGGCTGATAACAGCAGCCGATCGTTTTTCTCGTAGAGCTCGTAGGAACCCCAGCCCTCCCCACCGGCTGCATCGCGTCCTCCGCTCACGCAGCAGCGGGGCCAAGCGCTCCCTGCTTGCTCCTCATCCCTTCCCCTTCTCCTCAGGCCCTGTCCTGTATGCGCGTCCCCTCTTCGGGTCTTGGCCCCTTGTATCTGACCTGGACGTTCACGATGGCGGTGCTTTCCATCCCAGTTGAATTGCCCTTCCTTTGCAGGGTGATAGACCTTGGAGGCTCCTCGGTAGACTTGTCATCTTCATGCCCAGCTCCTCTTGGTGCTTTTCTGGTTGCAAGGGCGTGATGGAGAGCCTGCACGGCTGCAGGAAGAGCTGCAAGCCTTGCGCGTGCTTTGGGCGCCCTTGTTGAGCCGGGAGCGATCGCTGCCTTTAGGGGAGTGTGGAGGGGGTGAACGCTGGTTTCCCAGTCGGACGCAGCTCTGCTGGAAAGGATTCATCATGGCTGGAGGACAGGATGATAACTGGAAGCAGGATGGGGAAAGGAGGACCACCTCGCAGACTGTGGAGGTGCTGCGAGGTGCTGTCTCGAGCCTCCCTAAAATGACTGAATCCCCTCTGGCTGCGGTTTCTTCCCACTTCAACCCGATCTTCTCTGCCCACCCCTTTCCCCTGTGTGTTCCTGTCAAGTCAGATGAGAGTGATGGGCTACCGCATAGCCTGTCGAGGTGGAGGGAGGAAGGAGACCCAGCCTCCTTCACCCACAGTTTGAGATTTGAGTCAGTTGGATATTCATTTCCTTCTTTGTGTCACCACAGTGTCTCCGAAAATCACCGAGATCTCTTCTGACATCTCCATCAACGAGGGCGGCAACGTCAGCCTCACCTGCATAGCCACGGGCAGGCCAGATCCGACAATCACCTGGAGACACATCTCGCCCAAAGGTAGGAGACAAAACACTACCTAAAATATTCTGGGGAGGGCACGGTGCCATTCGCGAGCGGCTGGGGAGGTGTCGTTGACTGGTTTGCCTCGTGGCTGCAAAAAACCAAGGTGACGTGCACCAAAAAGACGTGACTTAACGCAGGAGTTGATGGCTCCGGTGGAGAACCGTCCATCTTGATGGTCTGGGAGAGGAGTTTACGGTTTTGGTGGTGTGGAGGACTGGCAGCGGGTGCCGGGTCGGGGTTGTCGTGCATAGGGATTGAATGTGCTCGTCCGACCCTATTTTGAAAAGTTTTCGGGTAATTCTCGCACGTTGCTTCAAAGGACTGTAAATAGCGCAAATGAGCAGGAAAACACACAGAGCATTAATTGGTGGCCTTGTTAATTGGTAAGCAGAACCTGAGCAGAACGGCGTGGGTGTGACTGCTGGGAAGCAAATTCCCATACGTGCCTATTCGGGAGCGTATTATTTCAAAACCCATTCCCAGCTGTTTTTTGGCATTTGTTTTGCATTTCGCTGACCCGTTATTCCCAATGGCTGTGAGGTTCTCACTGGTGAGAGCTGGGGGTGAGGTCTGGGGGCTTTGGGTGGGCTGAGCCATCCGGCCGAGGGGCAGCGTCCGGCTCTGATCCCGTCTAAGAACTTCATCTCACTCATTTTCCCTGTGGTTTTACCAATGTGGGCTGTTGTCCCAGAGGCAACCGTCTCAAGTTCTCCTCGGGGACGCCCCGGCCGGGCTGTCCGGCGGCCGAAGGAGACGTCGCAGCGGCGGCAGTGATGGATGGCGCCGTGTCTGCTCTCTCTGTTCAGCTGCCTTGACGATGGCTGCGGCGTCTCAGTGCAGCTCCATTGATTTTTTGCTATTTGTCTGTGCCGTAGCAAGCTGCTGGGCCAGATCCATCACTCTCCGTAGCCCGGGCCAAGCGGGAGCTGAGTCGGCGGCATCTCAGCCCGTTCCCTTGACAGGAGTCTCTGTAAAAAACGTTCCCCCTCCCAGTGCACGTGTTGGCTTGTCCGCTTTAGGTGGTCGTGCCTCCGAAACGGTGGCCTTCGGTCGGGGTCTGTGCGCGGATGGATGATGAAAGGCAGGGCTCAGATCCGTGTGCTCCTCTCCGGCCCCGAGCATCTATCCGTGGCATCTGCTGTCACTATATCTGTCACCATCAGGTGGCATTGGCGGTTGAGGCAGTCCGTGAGCTCCCACCTTGAAGCCTTTTCTTCTTTCTCCTCTTCCCCTTGTCTACCCTGACAATGTGGTTTTGCCTCACTCACTGCCTGTTTTTCAGACACGTCTCATTTTCCCCACAGACCTTCTCTCCTTTCTGCGTCCCCAGGACCTTCCTCTCCTGCTCCCGTGCCTTCTCGCGTGTGCCATCCATCCTCTCCTAACCGGGCTCCCGGCTTATGACACCTCTGTCTTTCGCGAGGGCTATTTTCTGTGTTTGCTGCCATCCAGCAGGTTTCTTTCCCCAGGGAATCTTTACCTGCGCTTGAACCAGATGTTTCCATTTTACTTAGGACTTAGCTGCTATGGAAACTGAGGATGCACCAGGAGAGGAAGAGTGAGCTAATCAGAAATTACCTGTGGCGCTGTGTAATTTGCAGCAGCAGCTCTTACCTGATTTCGGGGCATGATTAGGCATTCTGCTTTCAAAACTCAAAGGGAACAAACGAGCACGGAGATTTACTTGAGTCTGGCCTCCCGCTGGTGGAGGGTGCTGAGCCCAGAGGTGGCCCGAGACAACTTTGGTGGCTGCCTGTCTCCGTAGTCACCCCCTCTGTTTCTCTTTCTGGGTCTGCCAAGCCACCGAAGGGGACCTCTACATCTCCGTTTTGCATTCTGCACACATAGGAGAGAGGAGGATTGGAAGCCTGGGGACTGAAACAAGAGCCAGGGCAGGTGCAGAGAGGTGCTATAGCAGATGCCGAGGTGGTAGCCCATTCCTAGTAGGATATACTCTAATTTGGAGAGGTAGGAGCGAGCGGGGGACCCAAAGCGAGCTGCCGGCCCCTCTCTCGGTTGTAGGTCCGCCTCGCCGCTCATCCCCGGGGAAGTCTCGAGCGAGCCGCCTCCTGTTCCTTCATTCCTTCTCGCCGGCTTTCTCCGTCTCGCTCGGAGTGGTGGAGAAAAAGGGGCCGGGGAGAATTGGTTGAGGCAAAGCCGGTGCATAATTTAAGGGTTTACATAGCGGATGGGTAAGCGTCTCTCGCCGATGTCGCTGGGGAGAGGCTTTGATAGCGCCGTCGGTGCCAGGCGCGGGCAGAGCGGTAGCTGAAGGAGCCGGTCCCCATGCCTACGCCGTCGAGCGCTCCTCTCTGCAAAGGCACTTCACAGGCTCTATTATTTTCTTGGCAGCCGTAAGCCTCCTGCGCGGCTCTTGGTGGGAAATGGAGCAAATAAGAGTGTTTGCTCACCAGGGGAGCGTGCGGTCGGGTCCTTCAGAGGATTTACGCCGCGAGCAGCCTGGCTCCCCAGGGACTGGTCTCACTCGAGACCCTTTTCCAGCCTCTCCCAGCTCCCTTACTGCTCGGATGTTTTCTCGCCTTTGCATTCTTCTGGTCTGGTGTAATATGCGTTTAGCGGCTTGTTCTGGTAAGCTCTGCTGAATTTTCGCGTCTGTAGTTGTTGCCACCTTATGGAAGCCGCTAAGCCTGTTTTTCAGTCTCTGTTTGGTTTGGGGGCTTGGAAGAGTTCCCCGCGGCCAGCAGGAGGAGAACATTTTTGCTGTAGAGCTCGGGAGATGAGTGATCCTGAGCAAGAGTCTCCTGCCGGTGAATCGCGGGAGCGATGGCCTTGCGGGTGCCTCCATCAGAGCCTTGCGTGGTGGCTGGCCCTGCCTGTGCCCATCCTCATCCTCCTGCTGTGAGCAAAAAAGCAGGAGGCTGGTTCTGGAGAAGGGTTTTGTGATGCCGTGGCCAGTCCAAACGTGATGTGCTATAGCCTATCTTCTCTCCCTTTTCTGTTTCTTCTCCCAGTAATCACAGAATCATAGAATTGCCCAGGTTGGAAGGGACTTTTAAGATCATCGAGTCCAACCATCAGCCTAACTCTGACAAAAACCATCTCTTAACCACGTCGCTAAACACCACGTCTACCCGTAATGCTGTACTGGCCCTCGGCAACGCCTGTTAATGCAGCTGAACGGGTTGAGGTGGAACAAGAGGGGGGAGCTGGTGTAGTCACGGCTGCTTCTGCCTCGGTGGAGGAGGCTTGACCGCTCTGGGGCTCTGCCCCTCCAGCTGGCACCCATAGGCGCCGAGCATCTCTTTGTTTCCAAGGCTTCGGATGTATTATGGTCCCCAGCCTCACGGTGCCGATGCCATCTGTAAACTGCAGAAAGGTCTTGTAGTTAATAGTCTGGTTTGGGTCACTCAGGTGTTTCCATAGTTACTGGGCTTGTTATTTATTTTGGGGGGGTAACTCTGATGTTGTCATGGCGATTGCCATGTTGTCAGCCCTGTTTTCATCTCTCGGCGGACAAAGGCTGGGATTTCTTGGCTCGGGGGGAGTGTAGTGTCCCGAGCTGCTGGGCACGGGGTGACGCCGAAGCGCGCGGAGCTGCTCGCTAGCAGAGCTAACCGGGGGATATTTATCCGTGCTGCAGACACCAGGCTCGTCATGCCTCCCCTTAAGCTGGGGAAATGTGCTGAGGAATCAAAGTGTGGGCTCTCCCAGGAGGGACGAGCGCTCGGCAGCCTCTGCCCCAGGAGGAGGAGGGGGCATGGCTTCGCAGTAACGATAACGAGAGCTCTGTGGTCCAACGGCACGCGTGGTTATCCTGCCCTGATGGGGCCAGGGACACAAGGAAAGGGTGTAAAAAACATGATGCACGCACATCTGCCTGCCCAGCACCCGTCTGCCATGCGCGGACATCCTGAGCCAGAGGCTGCATCCAAGTCATCATCCTTAACAACCCTTGATGGAGTTTTCTGCCATGGATTTGTCTAATTTCTTTTTGATTATTGCTGTAGTATGATGGATTCTGGTGTGAGGCTTCAGACAGCGGCTGCCAGGGTAGGGAAACATTGCGGTTTGGCTTGCTCGTGTATTTACTCGTAAGAGGTCTGATGGAGAGGTCTGTACTGCGGGAATCCCTCATTAATCTCAGGATTAGGTTGGGTGCTGACGGCCGGATCCTGTGCGGAGCCGGAGCCCTGAGCTGAGCCCGAGCTGTGATTTGCGGGGTAGGTGCCACCGGGATGCTTTGCCAGGCAGAGGCCCGAGACAGGAGAGATGCTCGGAGGATCCCGAGGTGGCCACGGCCCGGATATCCTCCGTGATCACTCCGTTTAACCTCCGTGGTCCTACACGTCCCCCCTGGAAGAGGTACAATAGCGGTCCCTTGTCTCGCAGGACCGATGGGAGGATAAATATATTCAAGACGTGAGGCACTCAGATGCAGTAGTAATCACAGCTTGTATATGCACTTAAGATAGATGAGACACGATGGCCTAATGTGACAGAGGTCTCACGAGATCATCTGTCTATACATCAGCAGCAAACCAGCAAAGGGACTCTGGGAGAAGTCCGGTATATTTGGATATATTGATTCTCTCTGGCTCTTGGCAGGGCTTAAAACAAGAGGACAGGCAACTGCAAAAAAAATCCACCTTGAAGAGTTGCTTATCCCTGGGAAAGGGGCACATCCTCCCTCCTCAGAGGTTTGTCCATTAAGCTTGCTGCCTTCAGCTTTCCAGAGTCCTCCCTGGACAGGAGGCAGGGGGATATTGGTAGGTGGGACATCAGATCTGGAGGCACGAAGAGAAGGGGTATCCGTTTGGGTGGGAAATTCTCCGCCCGCTTCTGTGCCGCCTTGTCCCTCGCAGCGATCAGCCCAGCATCCCACGAGGTGGCTCCTTGTAACCCTACCTCAAGTCATCTAATTAACTTAAGACCGGAGAGCCGTGCTCTCTGCTGGTCCTTTTTACAGGGAAATATCTCTGGGAGAGCGCAGATGGTTTGTGTAAGGCTGCTTCCGGGGTCATCCTGGGTCTCCTGCTTCCGCGTGGTCTTCTGTCTCCTTTTGAGATGTTGCGTCAGCCAACACAAGTGGTGTCCCAAAAAAGGGTCAGGAGTTGTCCTACCTTGTCCGTATGATGGAGCACAGAGCCAGCCCTGAGCTGCGGCATTGGGTTGGCCACCGTGCCAACGTGACATCCCACCTCACCTCTTTGCGTGCGTCCCCTCGTCTCGTGGTGGCCGTGTGTCTCGCGGAGGCTCAGCACACTCATTCGGTGGCCGAGCACCTTGTCCTCCTTCCAAGAGGCAGTCGCGGGCCCGGGCTCTAGCTAAATTAACTGAAGCATTTCAACCGGCTCCAATCCTGTCGGCAGCTCAACCGTCCCCTTGTTTACTGTTGAAATAATTACTGCTTTGCCATAATATTAGCTCTGAGCCGTGACTCCATTACCATTATCGCCGGAATATTACCCATTTATTATCTCCCAGCAACCCTGGAAGATGAACACTAGGCTTCAGAGACCAATTGTTTTACAACAGACAGGATCTTGGTGTGCATTGTTTAATGAGGTAAACTACATTATAGCCGGCATTAATTTGGCTGCGGTGCACTCCACTAAATCATTGTTAACCTGTAAATCTGCCACCGGGTTTGATGCGCGCTTAATCAGCGCGCGCCGGACAGATCGACCAGGAAAAGGGTCACGGGTGGCTTTGGGTTGCTTTGGGCGCAAACAAACAGGTTGCGGTGCTCTTGGAGAAGGAGAACTTTGAGATGGACCTTGGTTTTGTGCATGGTCAGAGTGAAGGAGAAGCTGGTGGCTGCCGTTGGTACACGCTGTGACCGGCAACAGGATCCTGCCCCTTGAGCACCAGCAGCTTCTCCATCGGCTCCCATGGGAGCAGGATTTGGCCCGGTAGGAGCCAGGATGTGGCTGCATCACATCATAGAATCATAGAATCATAGAATCATAGGGTTGGAAGGGACCTCTGGAGATCATCTAGTCCAACCCCCCTGCCAGAGCAGGGTCACCCAGAGCAGGTGGCACAGGAACACGTCCAGGTGGGTTTTGAATGTCTCCAGAGTTGGAGACTCCCCCACCTCTCTGGGCAGCCTGTGCCAGGGCTCTGCCACCCTCAGGGTAAAGTAGTTCCTCCTTGTGTTTAGGTGGAACTTCCTATGTTCAAGTTTGTGCCCATTGCCTCTTGTCCTGTCCCCGGGCACCACTGAAAAGAGCCTGGCCCCATCCTCCTGACACCCACCCTTTAAGTATTTATAAGTGTTGATAAGGTCACCCCTCAGCCGTCTTTTTTCCAGACTGAAGAGACCCAAATCCCTCAGCCTTTCCTCATAAGAGAGATGTTCCAGTCCCCTAATCATCTTTGTAGCTCTCTGCTGCACCCTTTCCAGCAGTTCCCTGTCCCTCTTGAACTGGGGAGCCCAGAACTGGACCCAGCACTCCGGGTGCGGCCTCACCAAGGCAGAGTAGAGGGGGAGGATGACCTCCCTTGACCTGCTGGCCACGCTCTTCTTGATGCACCCCAGGATGCCATTGGCCTTCTTGGCCACAAGGGCACATTGCTGACTCATGGTCATCCTGTTGTCCACCAGGACTCCCAGGGCTCCAGGGTTTGCTTTCCTCCAGGAGCGACTTAAACACGGTTATGTGCTTGGCTTTGGGCAGCTCCTTTTAGCAATTCCCCTCCGCTGATGCGCCCTGGTTCCTCCTGCTCTTTCTAAGGAACGGGAGATTATGTACTTGTATATGTGTGTGTGTCTGTGTATATATAAAAGTAATATTTTTGATTCCCCGCATGGCGGAAATGAACTCTTCGAGCTGATTTGTTAGCATATTTGGCGTAGCCACCTTGAAAACACGCATCTTGGTCCAAAAATAACAAGACCCCTACCAGCTACAAATGAGGCAATGCCTTCCCCTTAAGAAAAGGAAGGGGGGGGGGAAAAACCAAACCAAACAAAAAACCCTCTCAGCTTGAGCATATTCCCTAAACATAGCTTTGCAATGTCACGCTTTCCCTCCTTGCCGGAGGCAGAGCGCGCTCGGCTCCTTATCTCAGCTGGGGGATGCGGGTGGGCTGGTGGCTCTCGCGGAGCGGCGATGCCACAGGTCGCTGCCTTACCGGGGCGCAAAAGCAGGCAGCTCTGCCTGCACCCCCGTGTTTTACCCTTCGGCTCATCCCGTCAGGCATCGGCGACCTTTCCTGCAAGGGCGAGACCCGCGGCGGTGTGGCAAAACACCCCGATCTCCGCTGCCGCCGTACCCAGCGCGAGGGAGCCGGCACCCCGTATGAAGCCATATTATTAAGAATATTGGAGATTTATTTTTCTCGCTCCCGAGCTCACCCGTCTTCATGATAATTTGGTCAGCCCTGCAGGACCAGGTTGGGGAAGCAGGGAAGTTCCGATGCGCTCTCATTGCCCGGCATAACGCCGTCGCCACCCTGAGCGTCCCACCCTCCGGCATCCTTTGTCCATCCCCAGCGGTGCCTCGGCTGACCATGGGAAGAAGGGGATACTTTAGTTATTTCTTCGGGGCGGTGGGACAAGGTGGACAAAATCCAACATGCCGCCGGTGTTGCTGTTCCAGATTTTCTGTCCCTTCTTTAGCAAGGAGCGCGGATCCCTCCTTCCCGAGGAAATGCGTGGCTTTGTGTTGGCGTCTCGCTCCCTGCCTGGGACTCGCCTTTCATTCGGCTGGCGTGGGGAAGAGCAAGGGACGGGAGTGTCTGAGATTCGAGAGATCTCCACACAAATTAAAACCTTTTATCAGCCCCTAATAGCTGTGCAAACTAATTATATTTGGGCCAAACTTCGCCAGCGACTCCCCCGAGGTATTATTATAAAAATCTGAGCTGTGGAAACGCGTCCCCATTCTGTCAACACCGGGTCGCTTCAGCTATAGAAAACTCGGCTCGGGCTCGTTTTAGCTCCCGTGATGTGTTTTGCATAAGCCGCCGCACTTGTTTTCGGGGAGGAGGGAGCCCGGCCGGGCTGCTTCACATGTGGTCCAGGTCTGCCCAGCCAAGGGCACAAGGAATAGCACCGAAATATTGATTTGCCCAAGCCCTGCTAGCCCGGCTCCGTCTGCCGCCGCTCCCCCGCGGCCATCAGCGTGGCCTCGGGGCTGCGGGGTACCTCCATCCTTGGAGGGCCGGGATGTCGCGATGAGGGGTGGGAAGGATGCTCGGGGAGGTGGGGAAGATGCTCCGACCCCTGGCAGGAGGGCGATGGGAATGAGCAGGGGGAGGAAGCGCAGCTCTGCCGTAAAGCTGCACATGGATGGTTTTCCTGGCACCGGCGCCTTTCTGGGGGGCTTCTGGAGCCGATTTTCCCCTGAATTCGTGCTCTGCTTCTTCCCGACATCGCGTTCTGCTCCCTTCCTTCCCTTGGAATGTCTCCTCTGCTCACCGAGCTCGCACGGGGCAGAACACCCAGGCCAAAGGCATCTCCTGTGCCCACCTGCCTGCACCGTCCATCGGCAGAGGCGGCACAAGGAAACACTTTGAGCCAAACTCCTGCCCTTGTGAAGCTCATCCCAGTGGGACGGAGATTTTTTTTGTCCCGCGTAGCCGTCCACCTGCCGTCCCCTGCGCTCTTCCCCTGCGCAGATTGCCGGCTAATGGGGTGGAGCTAGCGTGAGCGCTCTCTATTAATGGAGCAGAATATAAACAGAATAAAGCCTTCATTTCCCGGGCTGTGATTTCATTATTAATATACTTTACAGTTCACAGGTTGTTCATTTGCTTCCATGTTTTCTCAGCTGGTGTAATCTGCGGCGCAGAGTGAGAAGAGTCATAAAATTTCCATTTCCAGTTGAATGTGCGTCCAATTCGCCGTGAAATGTTTCTCTCTGTCGTGAATATTAAGTGCGCGAGGAGTCGGTAGCCGCAGGATTAGGCAGGGCAGGCTGCCAGCCCCTCTCCGTGTCCCGGGGGTTGGGGGGAGGTAGGATGCCAAGAAGGGAAAGGTGACAAGGCGAGGCGTGGGGACTTGAGGGAAGGACCACGTGGCGGAGAGAGGAAGAGGGAAAGAGGGAAGGAGAGAAAGAAACTGGGCGAAATATGCTGGAGGGAAAGGGAAAAAAACTGGGGAGCGAGGGCAAGGAGGGATGTGGTGCGTAAGGGGTGCTCCGACATCTGCTTTCCCTCTCCTTGATGCTTGGCAGGGAAGATGTTGCGCCCGTGTCTGCTCCGGTTTGTAAATCGGTTGTTGGTGTTTGTGCTTGGCTAGTGCCATGGGCGCTGGGGCTGTGCCCTTCGCCTTGCCTGAACGCGGGTAGAAAAAGAGTTTTCTTGTCTCTGGCGAGGCTGAGAAACGCTGCTGCGCTCGGATGGGCAAGGAGCTGCAAGGTGCTCGCGAGCCGGAGCTGCTCGGCTGCCCCGTAGCAAGCTAAAGAACAGCAGGGAATAGCCCCGGAGGTGCGGGCGCCGTTGCACGCGCAGAAAAAAGGGCTTGTCGCGTGAATTGGGAGGGGAAAAAATATCGCGTTCTGCTCGCGGTGACGTGGCCAGCCGGAGAAGCGGGGAGATTTGTCACGTGTTTAGTGTATCCTTGCACGGTTTGTAGAAAATAAGACACCCTGGAGGTATTTCAAAGACGTGCAGCCGTGGCGCTGTGGGACGTGGTTACCCGGTGGATTCGGCAATTTGGCAGTGCTGGGTTAACGGTTGGGACTCGATGATTTGAAGGGTCTTTTCTGACATAAATGACTCCACGATTCTAAATTGGATGCTCTGGGGCAGGGCAGCAGGAGGCCGGGCGGTTGGGGCGGGCGGTCCTGCCCTGACGCCAGGCGGGCAGCCGGTGACGGCACGGGGGACCAGAAAGCCGGCGGTGCCACGGAGGGATGCCCCCAGCTGCAGTGCCACCGGCAGCGGGCACATCTGGCGGCACAGCTGGCCCGTTGCCGCAGCTGGAGGCGGTGAGGGACGTGCGCCCCGGTCACCCCCTCCCCTGCCCATCGCCCCCGGTGCGTGATGCGGTGTCACTGCCAGGGGAAGGGGACAAAAAGCCAAATCCCAGCGGTGTGCCCAGGCCGTGGGGATAACTCGGGCGCTGGCCGGAGCCCACGGCACCGTTTCCTTCCGATTCTTTGCTGAAATGTCTTCTGCCACGGCGCTACTCACTGCAGAGGAAAAAAATGCCTCTTCCTTTCCCATCTTCTCTCGGTCGAGTCAAGATAATAATAGTCTTTTTCTGATCCCCTGAACTTTCCCATCTGCTTGGTAAAACAATGGCAATTCTTTTTCCTGCCGCTCTCTCTCTCTCTGTCTTCCTCTCTTTTTATTTTTGTCCTCCTACAGTATAATTTAAAGCCAGAGCAATGCCGTAGCCCGTGGGTTTTTCCCCTTCCTGTGATACACTGCTCTTATTTAAAATGGCTTTTCCCCGGCAGAGCGATGCCTCTCGCTGCCCTCCAGCACCCACAGCAGGGCCCGTACCTTCACAGGAGGCCTGGAGAGGGGATGATGGGCTCGAGCGATGCCCGTTCTCCCGTCCCAGTGTTCCCAGTCCCTCCCAGTGCCCCGAGACCATCCATCTCCGCAATTCCCCGCTCCCCATCTCCCTTCCCCGGGGTCAAGGCTCCCTCGCCAGTCCCCTGGCCGTGCCGAGGCGGTCCATCTCGCCGCCCCGCGCGTTTCCCCCGGCTTCTCCCCACAAGCCGCAAATATTGCGAGCGATCCTCCAGAAATGGAGACATCAGTGCCATAAAACACGAGGGACAGAGCAAGGCCACTGGGCTGGAAAATAGCATTGTCTGAAAAAATAAAGACGGGCTAAAGATGATGGAGAGGAGACGGCGAGCTTCACCCTGCTGCCGCTGGGGGGGTGAAGAGGGGTCGGGGGGTCCCGGGGGAAGAGGAGGGAAGGAAAATATCCCCCGTCTATAGAAAACCGAGGGGTTTCTATACGGTCCAGGCTTTCCGTGTGCAGGGATACGCAGGGAGAAGGGAAAGTTTCCCAGATCCCCGTGACTCCTTGCCAGCGCTCGGGATGGATTTAGCTGGCACTTGATGCTGCTTTTTTTCACTCTAATGCCATTATGCCACTTGCTTCCCATCTTAGGGATATTTTCTTAATGCGGCTGAAATACAGCTTAACTGGGGTTACAGCCGTTTAACGCTTTGGATTGCAATTGCTTCTTAAGAGCTTGTCCTGGGGAGAAAGCCTTTGGGTTTAAATTTGCAGCCAGAGGGACCCTCCGGTCCTGGCCGTCAGCAGCTGGTGTTCAGACAAATCCGGAGGAAAAGGGGGTGCCTGGAGTTTGGCAGGGGACAAGGGATGCCGTCACCTCCGGAGCAACGCCGGTGGCACGCAGGGACGCGTGGTTGGGAGGAGATGTGGTGGATCTCGATGGATTTCTCCAGCAGGGAATGGTGGGGGTTTTCTGGGGGCGCTGTGCAAAAGTCCCGGCAGGAACACATCATTTCTCGGTGTCATCTCTCCCCGCCGAGCCTTGTGCGCCACGGCTTCTCCTGGAGACAGGGAGAAAGCTGCCAGAAATGGGACAGGCTGCAGGAAAGCCAAGTCGCGGCAGGATTTAATCCGGGAGCAAGCGCTCCCGCAACCAGGATGTGCGGGTGTTTTGTCTGAGCGATTTGGGTTTTTTTGGTTTGGTTTTTTTTTCCTCCGGCAGCATCTGTCACTCTCCAACATCTCGGTATCATCGCAGCAAATTATTTAAACACTACCCCACCGTACCCCATCTGTCAGGCAGCCCCCTCCCCGCCGATGGGGCTCTACCTTGCCGCCTCTCCAAAGGAACTCACCGGCAAAGGCTGAGCGCCAAACAACAGGACAAATTAAATCAAAAGCACAGCTCCGACACCCAGGGGGAAAATGCACATCAGCTTTGACTTATGGCATGGCGCACGCTTACAAGAGAGAAGCAGCGGCTTTTGTCACTGCAAGGGGCCATGAAAAATGAATTAGGGCCGCTGCTGGGAGAGGGCACGCAGGAGAATCTTTCATTCTGGCGACGCTGTCCTCTCTCACCTTGCGAGCAGCAACGGGGAAAAAAATCGCGGGGAGGAAGAAAGAGGGAGGGAAGGAAGGAGAGAGGACTCGTTAGGGTCTGGCTTAGGCTGCGGGAGAGAGCGCGGGAGGAGGAGAGGTGCCCGGAGAGCATCCTCGACGCTCGAGCGGGAGCACGGAGCTGCCGGGAGTTGCCATTTCATCCGGAACTCTGGAGAGGGCTTGGCTCCGCGGGAGCCTCGATCCTCGGTTTTCATGTGCCTCGTTGCCGGCGTTGCTGCAAGGAGGCAGAAAAGCTCCGTGGGAAGCGGCTCGGTGCCGGTCGCAGCCGAACCTTTTCTCTGGGAGCATCCGTCCCTCCCGGTGCCGCCGCGAGGGCCACCACCTCACCCTCCGAGCTGGTGGACCCCGAGGGCCAAGGAGGAGGATGTCCGGCTCTGTGTTTCCAGATAATGCATGAGTATCGTTAAGAAAAGCAGCCCTCTTATGAGCCCCACGCCCGTCTTTGCTATAGACGTGACACCACTTAGGCGCTTTGTGAACTGCAACCGTTGCTAATTTGCTCTAACGGGGCGGCACGTGCCGTCTGGACCTTTTCCGAGGGCTCGATGTCCTTACCGGTATCCCGGGAGAGGCCGAGGACGGTGGCTGCGTTTTGCCGAGCCCTGGGCCGCCTCCGAGCTCGCCCGGCTCTCCCTTGCGCCGAAATAAAAGGGCTCATTCTTTATTCGCCTCGTTTGCTCCTGAGTTAGAGCCTCGTTCAAGGGTGGTTGGTCCCCGAGTTGTTTTGTTTTGTTCCTTTAAATATTAATTTCCATAATCCTTTTATTTCCCAAGGAACTACTTCTTGCAAACAAAAGGTTTAATGCTCCTCTTTTATTCCCGGTAACAAATAAGTTGTCTGAGGCGCGCAAACATCCCGGCAGCAGCGAGGCGTTGCGTGTGCAGTCGCGGTGCTCAGGGGATGCGGGAGAAGCATCCCCGAGGGATCCCGGGTACCGCGGCAGCATCCCCCTAGAGACGCTCGCCCCGGGGGAGGGAGGGCAACGAGCCCGTCCGGCACCGGGAAGCCCCCGCACAACGCGGGATCCCGATCTTTTGTGTTGGAGGCGTCTCTGACGTGCCTATTTGAGATGGGAGATTTGAGAGCCGAAGGCCGGGAAGCACAATAGAGGATAGACTGCTTGTACCTCATTGTCTGGAGAATAGATGGGCTGCGGGCTCCCGGAGAATAGGAGCTGCCACTCAGGCGGCTTTAATAGAACAGGCGGCAGATAGATTTCAATAAAAGAAATGAGTATAAATATTGTTAGCGGAGAAGAGAGGAAAAGTGAAAAAGATCTTGTTTGACGAGTCACAGTGGGAAACTTTCAAGGACTTTTAAGCTAAAAACTCTTCACAATGGTGCTATAATGGAGCGACTCGGCGGCGTTAGGCAGCGCTGGCGATGCGAGCGGACCGGGCAGGCGTCCCCAGCGGGGGAGGTCCAGCCCTGGACGCGGATCACGACTGTATGCGGGGGGAACCCAGTCAATTTTCGGCTCCCCGTGCCTTGCTTTTGCAGTCTGTGGTGGAAATAGGCTCTAGGCTGTGAATATAGGCTGAGCGACCGGTTGCAGGCAATGGGGTGGTCTCTGGAGGGTCTCTGCAAGTTGTGTGTCCCAGTGACTAGTGAGCTGTGTTGCGTGCGCCCGCTTAACAGCTAAATATTTGAGTTATCTTACGACATACTGCGTCCAGCTTTGGAGTCCTGAGCACAAGAAGGATGTGGACTTGGTGGAGCGGGGCCGGAGGAGGCCCTGGAGATGCTGGGAGGGCTGGAGCCCCTCTGCTGGGAGGACAGGCTGAGAGAGCTGGGGGGGTTCAGCCTGGAGAAGAGAAGGCTCCGCGGAGACCTTCCAGCCCCTTCCGGGCCCTCAAGGGGCTCCAGGAAAGCTGGGGAGGGACTGTGGAGCAGGGAGGGGAGCCGTGGGACGAGGGGGAAGGGTTTTAAACTGAAAGAGGGGAGATTGAGATGGGATATTGGGAAGAAATTCTTTGCTGTGGGGGCGGTGAGCCCCTGGCCCAGGTTGCCCAGAGAAGCTGTGGCTGCCCCATCCCTGGAGGGGTTCAAGGCCAGGTTGGACGGGGCTTGGAGCAACCTGGGCTGGTGGGAGGTGTCCCTGCCCAGGGCAGGGGGTGGAACGAGATGGTCTTTAAGGACCCTTCCACTCTAACCATTCTATGAATCCATGACAAGTAAGTCCCAAACGTGGTCTTGTGGCTGACTGTAGCTGCTGCACGAGGAGAGACTCCTGCAGCCCAGGGGAGGCGGGGACATGGATACCGTGCAGGAGAAGGACTTCATAGCAAGCACGGAACTCTTGGTCAGCTTGCGTTGGGAGCCTTTGGCACAGCAGTTGGCACTGGCCATCCCTCTCCCTCCCAGCCCACGCTGCCGGTACAAGGGCACGATGCAAAATTGACTCTGAAAGGTCTACCGAATCCCTTTAAATGAAGGGTATAAGCAAGGAAAACAGGCTGTTTCCACTCTTTTTAGTGGTACAATTGGCGACGGTCACCCCGCCTTGGGCATGAGGATGAGGAGGGACCCCATGCTGCTCTTGTAAAACTCAGGCAGCCCTGAGCGCCGCGCAAAAGCCCAGCAGCGAGAGCATCATCCCCTGGGGCCTCACACAACATCAGGCCACAGAAACATGCTAATTAACACGGAAAAACATGTCAGAGGAGAGACTTCTTTCCTTGTTGTCGGGAAACCTCAAAAAGAGGGAGAGACTTGGCCCCATGTAAGCACGATGCAGTCTTTGATACACCGTGTGCCTGTTTTGGGGGTTATTGTCCTTTTTCTGAAGGCTTGTGAAATATGAAGAGGAGGAGGTTCATACCCCAAAAGTGCCGTATTCTGGTCGTGTGGGCGGGATCACCCCTCTAAGGGAGGGAAATGGGCTGGAGCCTGCGATTCGGGGATGTAATATTTGCGAGAGGAGGAGAGGAGGACGCCGCGCTTGCCTGGGTCGATAGGGTAATCTTAAAAAAAAAAAAAAAAATTAAAAAAAATCATTTTTTTAATGATCGCTCTGGATGGTTTCCAGCAGGTTAATTACCCCCAGTCTTTCTCTGCCGGAGCGTGGCGGCGTTCAGCCGGCACCGGGGAGCGGGAAAGCGTGGGGAGCGCGGAGGGGAAGCCGCCCTCACCGGTGTCGTTTGCCTGATCAAACAAAAAGGGGAAAGGGAACGTGCGAACTGCCTGAACTTTGTTCCTCGTGTGTTAATTGAGCAGTCAGGAGTGGGTAATACTGATTAATAAGAGCTGAAGTAGGTGATTCCCGGTCTTCGGCCAGGGCCTGTGCAGCCTTAGTCCTTTTTTTTTGCCCTCGTACCCGGGGCTGCGTCGTTCCTGCTTTGAGCAATTCACATTTGGGGCGATTCCGTCCCCCACCTCCTTCCCCGCGTGCCAGGAGCCGAGCTGCCCGAGCGATGCTACTAAATCACCCAACCTGCTCTTTTCCGCTCATTGCCACGGCGCAGGGGAGTTGAAGCGGGTCTCGGGCGCCGACAATTCGCTCTTATTACCTTTATGTGTTATACTTATTTACTATAAACTGTTATAGGGCAGCCATCACTACCGCATGGGAGTGACGTTTGAAATATATGGCTCTCATGTTCAGCGCGTCACCCGCAGCCGGGAGTCTGCGCGATGTTAATTTTTATTGCCAGAAGTAGCCATAAATTGATAGTTCAGGATCACTGTAGGGACTGTAATTAACTAGTTACTGTTTCACCTCCAAAAGGAGCAATGTTTCACGCTCTTACTTTTACTTACCTGGAATCAGCCGCTGCCAACATCCGCTGAAGCCCGTATAAAGATTTATAGACCTTGGAGGTAAATATTGACTAATGGGCAAGCTTGGCTTAATGTTCACCTTGAAGGACAATAAATTGCGCTATCGATTGAAGCGAGATGTCGATATCTGCATTGTTGTAAACATTTTAATAAAATTATCTCCATAAAATATTCTCTTCCTCCGGCCGATCCCGGCTAGGAGGATCGGTGCCGGGCCAAGGCAGCGGCACGGCGTTGCGAGTAGGGTTGTGGTCCCCGGGAGCTCGCAATGACGGTGGCGGTGTCACTTGTCTCTCTCGGGACCCTCCGGATCGCTGGCAGGGCAGGACAAGGGTGGCAGGGGGCAATTCCTCACTCCCAGTTCAGTTTTTTTAGTGTTTTTTTTAATGGCCTCGCGGTCAGCGTTCAGCCAGGGAAAGCGGTACGCGATGTGTCCTAGAGACCTGAACATGGCCGCGATGGCGAGCCGGGGGACAGCGGCACGTAATTAATTTGGGAACATGTGTTCGCTTTCCGGTGAGTTATTATCTTGTCAGAGGTTCAATGGAAGCGAACGGGGAGGAGGAGGCAGGAGGGAGACGAGTCGGGCTGGGAAAAGGAGGAGAAGCAAGGGAAGGAGAAAGGCAAGGAGGGAGGGCTATGGATGCACGAGGCATCTGCCCGCACCTCATCGCATCTGCACCAGGTGGGACCCCACGGTGTCACCCCTTGGGTCTGCCCAGCTCTGCTCATGACGTTGATTATTGATTATTCACCGGGTCCATCTCGGCTATTTTGCGGCTCCGGGCTGAGTTTCCCCCCTTGCCCCTTGGTGCTTCAGCTTCCCCTCGCTTGAGGTTGGTTTTTTTTTGCGGAGAGCCGCAGAGTCGCAGGTCGGGCAGAGCAAGACCTAAATAAGTAGATAGCGCTCCGTGCGCCGGCCGCCGCTCGCCGAGCAGGCGGATTCGAGCTCCGGTTTTCCATCTCCCCAGCTGGCACCGGGGTTAGTTCATCATCCTCGGCTGATGAGCAAGGATTAGGTTTTTGCCTAGTCCATGGCTCATCCATTTCTGGCCTGTATTATATTATTAGTATTAATAATAATAATGATGGGTGCTGGCTGTGATGGTTTTCTAGCTCCCGAGGAGATGAGAGAGCTCTCCCATTAATTCCCGCAATATTTCAGCTCCTAATTGTGCTCGAGCAGAGACAGCCTCGAGAAGTTCCCGCCATCAATTCAGGCAGAGCAGGAGCTTATTCTGGCCCCGGGGGAGCCCCCCAGGGCCGTGGGGCCACGGGGCAGCCCTGCCCCGAGCATCCCCGGGTGCTTTTGGAGGCGGGGACCGTGGCGGTTGGGTGCCCATCGCGTTTCTCTAGGCGCAGCCTTGGGCGAGCAGTAGGAGTAATCCCAAAGGACCTGATATATGTGAGAGCGGGTGGAGAAATAACCCCCATCCAAAAGCTGGGCTGGTGCTTTTCTTTCTCCGTCGCCTACAGCATCATTTGTGTCCCCGTGCAACCCGGCGAGCAGATAAATGTCCCTCCCGCGCCCCGCCAGCCCCGAGGGACCCCAGCAGCCACGGTGACACGGGCACCCTGTTGCTTTCTATAAAGCGAGGTCTGCACTTACAGATTGTGTTTGCTTAACCCCGGCCCCGCTCCCCGGGTCCCGTCTATTTGTTTTTTCCATTCCCGGCAGTCACTAATGAATGAGATTTGTCCAACCATCGACGAGAGTTCCCATTATAAATAGGCAAAAACGCAGAGGCCAGGGAGCCGAGCGCTTGGGCAATTACTCTCGATCCGCGCCTTCGCCCCTCGGTTGACACGGGCGCCGGAAAAATCTGGCGGTGAAGCGGCTTTACAGACCCAGTTTTCCTGCAAAGCCCTTGGAATGGGGGTTGTGGTGGGGTGTCCCTGTCACTTGGTGTCACGCTTTGCCGGTGTGAAGCGGTGCCCTTGGGGCAGGGATCCCTCGTGTCACCTTATTCCTTGTGGCTGGCGCCAACGAGGATGGTCTTCCTAATGCTGTCGTCATCGTCGTCGTCTGAGCATGAGTAACACCAGATCGTGATCAGGGCAAGAGCAGACGTCAGCTCTGCAAAGCATCCCGTTTCGGTCCGGGGTGGGCTCTGCACGTCGGCATCGACGGGCTGTATCCGAAATCCCGTGGATGCCGATACAAAGCGTGCCAGACCCTCAAACCCTGAACTCGTCGCTCTCTGCCTCTCGGTCGGCCGATTACCGTGCGCGTATCTCAGACTTCAGCACTACACGGGCACAGAAGGACGCCTTCATCTCTCAATTTCCCCAGCTTTTGCAGGTGGAAAGCTGACCCTCGCAGTTACTTAATGAAGTCTTTTGCCGGGTAACGAAATGCGCTCGAGCCGCTTTGCTCCCAGATCAAACCGGGGACTCGCACTACGGCTCGGCTACGGCGAGAGCTAATTCTTGCAGCGTGCGAGCCGGCTCCGGGAAAGGCCTTCGGTTAGTTGGGAAGCAGAGCGTTATCTGAGCCTTTGCACAAACCCGAGTCAGATTTGCGCGCGGAGCATCCCAAGGCCACCGGCTGTGTCGTTATTTTATCAGCAGGCAGCGCTGTGCTACAGAGAAGCCGATTCTAGGTCAGCCATGAAAGGGATTTTTTTTTTTTTTCTCCTCTCTCCTTTTTTATTTTTTTTTCTTTCTTTTTTTTTTTGTTGCGGCGCGCAGTGCTGGACGTAACGCTGCAGTTTGTGCGTCTCCAAAGGATATCGATTTGGGGGGTAACGCCTTCATATCCAGCCCGTCGGTCGTGCAAAGTACCGATGAGCGCAGCGGTTTTGGCCGCGCGGGTGGGAATTTCGGCGCGGGGCCGGGGGCGCGGGTGGATGTGGGCAATCCATCACGGGGAAAACTCGCTTCACCCCTTTCCGAAGCTCACGGGGAGGCGTAGGGCTGTTTTCCCAGTTAGATCCGCCCACGATAGCGGGATGCGGGGGGTCCCTGGTTGGGCTGACCTGCAAAGTCCCGTGGCCGCCGTGAGGGGAGAGCCCGGGCAGGATTTCATGAATTTTGAGCGTATTTGCAGCAGTTCGAGCTGCCGACAGCCGCACCGGGGACGGCAGCAGGATGCCAGCGGGTGCCCGGGGTGCTGGTTGTGTCGAGCCGTGCGGGGGTGATACAGAAATGGGGCAACCCCCCCCCTCCATACGTGTGCTTTCCAGACGGCGGGCGGTGGCGTGTGGCCACGCTCGCTATTTATGTACCGCGGGAAGGGATGCTATAAAAGTATCAGCCGGGGGGACGCAGAAGGTGGCGCGTGCCCTGAAGGGAGCATCCCGCCTGTATATTTTGCTGATATTTGTCTGCAGCGAGATGCCTACGGTTGACCGGTCGAGCGTGGCGAGCCACAGCCCCGGCGGGTCACGGTAGCGTGGGGACGGTGGGAGACGGGTGGGAAGCGAGGGCTCCGCCGACCGAGCTCCTCACGTTCCCTGGGGACCGGGGACCCGCACTCGGCCTCTCTGCCATTGGCACTCACTCCCAGAAACAGCTGTCCAGAGCTAATTTATTTCCTAATGCTGCAGCAATGTTAATTTATAAATTACACTGGTAATTCGAGCTATTATTAATTTCAGATGGTGTAGGGCAAGCCTAATTAAAATATGACACCAATTGCCACACATATGTACCAAGGACTACCGTTTAAAATTTATAGGAATATTAAGTGTGACACTGGGCTCGGAGACGCTCGGCACAGTAATTACGGCATCTCGGCGGCGGGAGATCCGACGGGGAGATGTAAAGGGAAGGAAGGGAGAAGTTGTCCCGGTTCGGGGGCTGACAAAATCCCGCTCGTGCTGTTCATTTCGGGGGCGAGCGGCGTTTTTTTTCCGGGACGTTTGACAGACGCGTCCTAATTGCCGAGTTTCTTTATTTAACTCTGCGTTTGTTGTACCGCCGCGATCTCCGGCAACCTGGAGACTATCACGGCTCAACACCTGCGTTGCGCCAGCTGAGCGCCGTGGGTTTCCAGGAGCGCTTCAAAGCGAAGCGGGCTCTTGGAAGGAAGGGGGGGATGTAAAATGCCAGACAAAAGGAAAAAGCCACCGATCGCGTCTTTGAGAAAAACCAGGAGCCGTGGTACAGCCCGAGCGCGGGAGAGGGGGGCCAACGCAGCCCCCCATGAGTATCACGAAAATGAGCTTGGAGAGGCACAGGGATGAAGAGAAGGAGCTAAAGGGAGATGTTGGCACCACAACTAATGGGAATAAAGCGGCCGCGAAATAATCGAAGGTGAAAAATAAGAGAAGGGGTGTCTGTGTAGAGCTGGGTGAGCCCGGCGGTGCCATCCCGGCGGGAGGGCGGGATGCGGAGACGCCAAGGAGAGGTGATTTCAGGCGATTCCAGCACGGTGCAGGTTTGCCGAGGACCACTTTGCCCACCCTGCGCATCTCCAGCAAGCGACGCTCCAGCGCGGCCGGGGCCACCGTGGTCCAGCGCTAGCAGGCACCTTTCTGGCAGGGTTTTTCTGGGGGTGCCGTGGCTGGGACAAGGCGGGTGTCCTAGGGCAGCGTGACACAGGTTTGCCGTGCCTCCCCGTCGCTCACAGCCCTCTCCCTCTGCCCCCGCAGCCGTGGGCTTCATCAGCGAGGACGAGTACCTGGAGATCACGGGCATCACGCGGGAGCAGTCGGGCGAGTACGAGTGCAGCGCTTCCAACGACGTGGCGGCGCCCGTCGTCCAGCGAGTCAAAGTCACCGTCAACTGTGAGTAGCCGAGGAGCTCAGAGGGGCCGGGGACGGAGCGAGGATGGGATTTTAGCCGTGGGAAGCGGGGCGAACCCAGCCTTCGCCCCCAGAGCCGAGACAGGCGGCGGCAGTTGTCTGAGCAGGTGGTGTTTTGCCCTTTTTTTTCCCCTTCTTTTCGAGTCGAGCTCCATTTTTTTTCCACCACCTCCTCCTCAGCTGTCTCCCTCAACCTGGGTTTTCCGCCCATGGTGAGATGCTGTGCCGATAACCTCCGGGGAGAGGAAAGAAGTGAGCAGTAAATAGGAGTGTTTTTCCATCAGGAAAAAAAAAAAAAAAAGAGAGAAAGAGCGTGAGGAAGAAAGCAGCACCATTGGTGCTCAGGCACAGAGGTGAAGATGTCCCAAATCTCCTCTCTGGCCACCCCCCTTCCGCCGTTCGGGGCCCGCACAGGGTCACACGTGGTTCCTGAGACCCGTGGGGCTCCGGTCCTCGGGAAAGCCCTCGCTGGGCTGCGGCGTGGGGTCCTCCATCTCCCCCCAACCCTCTGGACAGCAGTTCTGGAGCGGCAGGAGCCGGGCACGGCCTCTGAGGTGGTTTGGGCTGCTTCCTAAGCGCAGGGAAAGAAAAGGGAATTGGAGGAGCAAGGGGAGGGGGCGGGATGCTCCGAGGCAGCCGAGCCCAGGTTTCCCGTTTTCCCCGCAGACCCGCCGTACATCTCGGACGCCAAGAGCACCGGGGTGCCGGTGGGGCAGAAGGGCATCCTGCTGTGCGAAGCCTCCGCCGTCCCCTCCGCCGACTTCCAGTGGTACAAAGACGACAAGCGGTAAGAGCCCGGGGCGGGGGCAAAACGGGAGGGCACGCGCCCAACGCCGGCAGCTTCGGCATTTGCGAGCCGGGCATTTGAGGCGGGGGGACCCTCTTTTTTTTTTTTTTGCAGGAGCCTCCGTCAGACATGTTTTGGGTAGGCAGCATCGCTGCTGCCCATGCCTCCGGTTTACGGTCTCACGGTAAATCCCTGCTTGGGTGAGGCATACCGGCCGGGAGCGATCCCGGCAGCCCAAATCCAAGCACTTAGGAGGGGATGAAACCCCTGTCATCTCTTTAAACGCTTTGGCCAGAAGGCAGCGTCAGCCCCTTGGTCTCGGGAAAGGCAAAATAGACGCAGTGTTGGTCGAGGGACAGGGTTTGCTACGCCACAGGACGGCCTGCCCAGCGTTGGGGTGAAAGTTGCCCTTTCAGGCCAACCAGCATCTCCCACGTCCCACCAAAGCGGCGGCCATGGCTGGGGACCGAGGAGGGGAGCAGCGCAGCCCACCCTTGCGCTAATGTCTCTCTCTGACCCCAGGCAAAGGGGGTTTTTTTAACCCATTTTTGCCTTGCTTCTCCCTGAGAAGCCCAGAGAGGCTGCGGAGCATCCCAACGTGCGGTGAGCCACTCAGGTTGCTAATTAGGAGGCATGTTTTGGGTGGAAAAGGTGCTCCAGAAGGTAGAGGGGAGGCTGAGGGCGCTTGCTCGGGCTGCGTCGGGAGGAGAGGAGCGGGTGGAGGGTACAAAGCAGCGGAGGTTCGCGTGGGGGACGAAAGGCTCCGCTCAGAGGTAGGTCAGATCATGAGGGCCCGCAGAGCGGCGGGAGGAGGGGACTCGGCCCGGCTGGGTC
Source organism: Larus michahellis (assembly GCF_964199755.1). Taxonomy (NCBI): domain Eukaryota; kingdom Metazoa; phylum Chordata; class Aves; order Charadriiformes; family Laridae; genus Larus; species Larus michahellis. The sequence continues at coordinate 3,541,863 of NC_133912.1, forward strand.
AGCTGTCGGAGCCCCGCGGGGGCGATAATGGGGATCCGGCACCTCCTGGGAGGGATCAGCAAGTGACAGAGCCACAGGACACCGGTTCAGGGAAGTCAATGCACTTGGTTAACGCTTCAGCATTCGTGGCGGCCGAGAAGCACCACGGCGCCGGCGTTAGGGTCCACCAAAGGGGTTTGCTGCAGCGTCTGTTGCCTGTGGACGCTGCCGGCCCCGTCTCCTCCTCTCTGCGAGGTCCAGGGGCGTGCGGGGGTCAGGGCAGGGGAACGCACAAGAAGGCGTCTGTAGAACTGGGAGGAATGAGGAGCCCCGGAGGCTGACCCGAGAGGGAAGTCAGCTCTTCTCCTGGGTGAGAAGGAGCCTTTCCCCGGTACCCTCCCTGGGCGTGTGAGCATCCCTCCCTCCGCATGGCGTTTGGCCAGCCCCAAAGCCTTCAGCAGTGACTCCGCGTCCGTGAGGATGCCTGTAGACATCATGGGGACGACGCGGGCTGGCATCTAAGGGTCAAAACCCGGCAGAGCCGCATCCATCTCCCATATGTCTCCCAATACCTTCCCTTCTCCCTCTTCACGCCTGTTTTTCCCCCCACCCTCAATGTCCCCTCTCTTGGGCAGGACCGGGGGATAGCGGGTCACAGAAAATAGCGGGCGGCATCCCCGTGACCCTCTCTCCTTCTGCCTTTCTCCCAGGCTGGCTGAAGGACAGAAAGGCCTGAAAGTGGAGAACAAAGCCTTCTTCTCCAGGCTGACTTTCTTCAACGTCTCCGAGCAGGACTATGGCAACTACACCTGCGTCGCCTCCAACCAGCTAGGGAACACCAACGCCAGCATGATCCTCTACGGTGAGTAGGGCCGAGCGAGCCGGTCGGGGCGGGGACGTGGCTTAATGGCGAGTCCAACGATGCGCAAGACAGGGGATGGGTTTTTTTTTGTCTTCTGGGGAAAGGTGCATTTGCTACTGTGATCCTTTTTGCCCCGGCCCGCGGATCGGAGGTCACAGCAAGACCAGGGGAAGCGCGAAAGCCTCCAAACGCGCCTCCCAGCTCAGGCACCGCGTCTGCCGCTGCTCAGAGGTGTTTGGGGCCCACCGTCGATCCAAAGTTAGGACTTGGCTGCGGGTTTCCATCGTCTCGCTCTGATGAATTCCTAGGAGAGAATGTGTTTGAAGGCATCTTCTTGCGTTGACCGGTGGAAGAAAAGACTGTGCTTAGGGTTGTCACGGCAAACCCGTGGGGGCACACTGTGGGCTGTGGCGCCACGCACCCCATGCCTGTCTGAAAATAAACGGCCCCTGTGGCTCTGCCGCCTTCCAGGTCGTGTTTTCCTCTCCTGCCAAGCAGATGTATTCTTAGCGATGGTGCCAGAGGGAGACGGGAAGGTCAGAAGGCGGGGAGGGGGAGGAGCTTTGTACCCTCATCCGGGGGCTCTTTTCTTGGTGTGCCGGAGCTGGGATGAGAGCACTGCATCCACGTGAGACGGCTCACGGCCGGGAAGGGCTGTAATAGCTTGATAGATTTGTCAAACCTAGTCCCCGGCCACCCCAGCGGGGATATTTCCCTGGCCAGGGTACGAGGCGGGCCGTCCTCATTGCTGAACCCTACGGGAGAAGCGGGGCTTGGGGACCTCCATCCCCTCCCGACATCACCTTGATGTTGTCCTCCTCCTCGCAACCCATCCTCCCCCTGGCCATCCCACCCGGCGGCGAGCGGTGACCGTGGGCGACGTTAATACCAGCCCACGGTAAGCAAAGCGCGGAGCGGGGTGGGAGGCTGGCATTAGTCACCGCTAAGGGCATTTGACGGAAAGCTCTGGTTTCCTAGGGCCTGGAGCCCTCGCGGTGTTGCGGACCCTTCCCTAGCGTGTAGAGCGGACTTAATGAAACCCACAAGGACTTTGTAGGAGACCCTGTTTTCCCTAGGAGAGATGGGGCTGGAGCGCAGAAGAGTCCCGGCGGGTCCAAATGCGGGGACCCGGCCGGCTTGTAGGCGCGTGGCGTTTGCAAGAAGTGGAAGGAAAACCTGGTTAAAAGAAGGAAGGAAGCATCACGGGCTAGGAGGAAGGGTGCCTCTGGGAATCTGGTCTCCCTTTGCCGCTGTCCTCCCGCGTGTCTTCGCAGAGAGCGATGCCTATCTCGTGTCTCCCTTCCTTTGGTGTGTATGGGATGCTTTACTGGTTTAGCGTGAGCGGGCGCGCTGCCCGGCGTAGCAGGGGCTCGGTAGACGCTTCTGTGGTATTTGTCACTGTTTTGAGATGGTCGTGCCGTGTGTTGTGTCACTCCAGACCCCCGAAGCCAACCCATCCTTTCTTCCTCCCGGATAGTTTTGTTCTCCCTGGCCGGGAGACGCCGCGTTGGCAACGAGCTGCCATCATCCCGGGCATCTCCCGTGCAGGTGTCTTTGCAAGGTTGTAAATAATCCGTCGTCACGTAATTTATCTCTTCCGTTGTTTTCTCCCTGAGCGCACGAGCTCGAGCAGCGTGAGCCGAGCAAGTCACGAGACTCTCTGCTTCGAAGCGTCGTGTCCCTGGCTGTTCTGCCTTGTGTTGTCCTCATGTGTTGTTATTGTGTGTCTGGAGGGGAGCAGAGGGGGAGTCGAGCCTTCCTCACCCCCAGACCCCTCAGCGGGGCGTCTCGGGGCCAGCGGGCCGGGCATTTAGCCGTGCAAAGGCCACCGAGATAGCGGGCAGTCTTGAAGTACGTGTTGGCTTGTTTAGCGGTTTGTCGTCGCGGGGTGGTGAGGCAGGTGGGTCGAGCACCTGGGAGGCAGTTTGGGGAGAGCCGAGGATGCCAGACGGCCTGGCAAGAAGAGGTTGTCCTCACCCCCTGTCGGTATCGGCAGTTGCGTCGGGTTCCCCTGAGCCACGGCAGAGGAGTCGGTCCCGCCTCAGTTGCTCGGCTCCATGCCCGCAGCTTCAGTGTAGAGCTAACCTTGGGTGTTAATGACCCTAATAACCGTTTGTTCCCCCAAAAAGCGTGTACTGTAAGTTAGGAACGTGAGCCTCTTTGCCTGCCCGTTAAGCCGTCATTAGCGTCGCCTAGGAACAGTAGCTCAGCTCTCTTCCTGGTCATCGGTGTCTCCCATAACCCCATTTTTCAGGGAGATGAACGCCTCTCGCACAGCCGAGCTGTCCCAGCCCGGGTCCGTCCTTAGGGTGGCCGCGCCAAGCACCCGGCGTATCCCAGGCTACGCGTATGACCTCGGCCTGGGCGTTGTAGGCACCCTAGGGGTTTACGGGCTTAAAATCTTAATTAGCGTAGGACCTCGGTCTGGCATCCGCAGGTGCGGGCTTGACGAACAGCCCACAAAAGTAATGAGGACTTCTATCTGCTGATGGCTTTATGGGAGCTGTCGTGTAATCGGTTTCTAACCCATGGGTGATGTTTCTTGTCCATGATGGCTGTGTTGGGTGGGATACCGTGAAACCTTCTACAAAAATCTAAGCCCCCGAGGCTGGAGGGCAACTTTTTACAAGGGCGCGTAGTGCTAGGATGAGAGGCGATGGCTTCAAACCGGAAGAGGGGAGATTGAGATGGGATATTGGGAAGAAATTCTCCGCTGGGAGGGCGGCGAGCCCCTGGCCCAGGTCGCCCAGAGAAGCTGTGGCTGCCCCATCCCTGGAGGGGTTCGAGGCCAGGTCGGACGGGGCTCGGAGCGACCCGGTCTGGCGGGAGGCGTCCCTGCCCGGGGCAGGGGGTGGCACTGGACGATCTTTAAGGTCCCTTCCAATCCATATCATTCTCTGATTCTGCGATTCCCCTTAGCTTTGTCAGTCTGACTGCGAATCCCATCGGGGAATGAAATCAGAGTCCTTTGACCGCCCATAATTTCCATAAAGCCACATTGATTTAATGATCCTTTCAGTCTTTATTAAGTGAGGCCCCTCAGGGAGGGAAGGCTCCCCAGGCCCCCAGCACCCACTGCGGACCCGAGGGGACCGTGACACGTGGGGTTGCCCCGTCTCCCGGCACGGGGCTCCCTGACGCCACCGGGAACAGCCCCCCCCCCCCCCCCCCCCCCCCATAATTAGCAGCAAGGCGGGTGGCTCCACTTGCGACTATTGAGCATCCAGGGGCCGAGCTCGCCGGTCCCTAAGCAACCGGCCGGCGCCTTTAGTCTGGCGATTAATGTGTCTTTATTTATCATAATGAAACATAAGAGGGAAGTTGCGTGCCATGGCTGCACCACCTGCGGCGTGAGAAAGGTCTCAAGCGTGAGGTCTGGGGGGACGATTTTGTGACTACCCCCTTTTCCCTCAAGTTGAGCCTGTGTTTTAGAGTTTCTCCCCGCCCCTTCCCCCTCCCAAACGGAGCTTTAATCCCCGCAGGTACCGTGACGTGAGCCTTTCCGGGGCCGTGCGACAGAGGCTAATGTAGTGTACATCTTTTAATCCTTTTTTTAATCTAATTTTTCGGGGAGGTCAACCGGTGCTTTATTTAACGTGTAGCACTTGCTATTATAGGCCTGCCGCCTCATTCAGCGGCTCATTTGGTGCTGTCTGTAACGTGATGGAGCGCTCGGTGGAACCACATCATTTTGTGGAGTTGGGGAAAAGAGAAGCCTTCCCATCTGTCCTTTGCCGTGTGGTCCGTGTCGCTTTCCAGAGGCTGGCGTTGGGTGCTAAACCCATTCGGGATGTTGCAGGGGATGAACCCCTTGGGCTGTCACGAGAGGGATGGGCGCGGAACCCGTGCCAGAGGGGAACAGGAGGAGAGCCGAACCCCCCGAATCCCCCAAATCGCAGCCCCCGAGCTTTGCTTTTCGCTCGGGAGGCTACGGCAGACTTTGCAGACCCCTTCCCGGGCTCCGGGGTCCCCCAGGAGGCTCGTCTCGGCTCGTGCGGCACCAGAGGGGACCACGGCCCCAGAGGAGTGGGGCGCGATTCGGGCAGCAGCATCGCATTTGCTCCCCCGTCCGCCCGTTTTCCCCGGTCCCAGGTCGAGGGCGGCCTGAGCGAAGCATCTCGAGCCTGCGCTTTGCATTGCCCTTTTGCCTTAACTTTCGCTTGTTTTTTAATTTTTAGAAGAGACAACTACCGCTCTGACACCCTGGAAAGGTCAGTAATTCGGGGACCCCCGCAACGCCAGCGCTCTCCCCGCTCCTTTTCCCCGCGGGTCCCTCGGGCTCCCGCCCCAAGTCGTCCCCACGGGAGCCGCGGCACTGGCCGCCTCGACCTCCCGCCCCGCAACCCACTGCTTCCGCCAGCATAGCGATGATTTAGGGCTTTTTTGCTATTTTCTAGCTGCCCTCCCATCCTGCCTCCTCCCGCGCCCGTCCGGTGGTGGTCCGTGCCCTCTGCATGTCCCATCCCCCCACGCTCCCTCCCTGTCACCGCCGCGCTCTCCTCCCTGTCACCGGGGCGCAAGCAGGGATGTCTTTGCGGTCTGTGTTCCCCGTGTTGTTGTGTACACGGTCTTTAGGGTCCTTCCTCCCCCGGGATGCTCCTAGTGCCTTTTTTCTGGGATGTGGTAGGGGCGGAGAGGCTGACGGTCCTCTTCCCAGCATTCTTTGTGGCCAGGACGGACCGTACTCTGCCACGCCATCTTTATCGGCCGGCCAGTTGGCCTGGTGTCGTCTTGATGTTTGGGCTCCATAGCTTCATTAGCGATGCGTCGAGCTCTCGGGACGACTTGTGGATGTTGCGAGGGTTATGGATCTAGCATGGAGACAATTGCATCACCAGATCCGCCCTTCCGCATGGCTTCCCAACCACGCCGGGATTCGGGGCTAAGCGGGAAGCGTTGCGAGGCGTCTGCGAGCGTGTTGGAAGAGCGTTACTGGCAGGAGACTAAACGGTTCTGAGCGTGCCGGTCAGGCTTTGGAGCGAGGGGACGTGTCCCGGGGTCAATCGGATCTCGAGGGCAGCCCCGCCGCGGCGGGGCACCAGCCTGGACGCCTTCCCGAGATCTTTTCCCGGTTTAGCGTTCCCCGGGGCGAACAATTTGTGGTGTTTCGGGGGAAGCCGCCAGGTCAGACACCCTCGACAGCCTTTCTCTTCGTGATATATGAGCTCCTTGCCCCCTGTGCTCCCTATAGGCGTGGATGGGTTTGGCTGTTCTTGACCCATCTTATTCTTTTTGAGGTGTTCTGGGTCTGCGGGCAGAGAGCGTGACCGTTGGCGAGCCCCACACGGGCCCTCCGAAACACGGAGCCTTGAGCGTAGGGCTGCTGGCGGTGTCTCTTCTGGGCGGGCAGGTGGTTATCGTGCCTCTCCCAAGGGAGACAAGAGGGGAAGCGTGGGACGGTCGCCCCTACGCAGGCTCTGCGGGGCCGGCAGAGCGTGGGCAGCGTTGGGCAAAAGCTATCATCCGCCCGACAAGCGTGGCCGGAAACTCGGACAAATTTGGAAGGATGGAGAAAAAGGGGGTTGGAGGAGGTCGGTTGGCGGCGATGAGCCGGGAACGGGCTCGGGATGGGGATTCGGGGCCAAAGCGGGACCGTGGGGCATCGCGTCCCAAAGACTGGCGTGGTAGGATGGGAGTGCCCGGGGTGGTCTACGATGGGCTAATACCACCACGTCCCATAGCACCGGGGGGCCCAAATGGCGCGGTCGGGTTGGGTTCTTCCAGTGCGTGCGCGTTGTATGGGTTTTGGTGGTTTTGTGACTAACCCGGCGGGCGTTTGTCACCCTTCCCGCAGGCCCCGGAGCAGTGCACGACGGGAACAACGGTGCCTGGCGGCGAGGCGGCTGCGCGTGGCTGCTGGCCCTCCCGCTCGCCCAGCTCGCCCGCCAGTTTTGACCCAAGAGCCGGCCCGCAGAGTAGCGGCGGCGATGACTACAGCCAGCGAGCGCAAGCAGAAAGGAGAGAAAGAAGAAGTGTTCACCGTTTCCGAAAATAATCATAAGAATTGAGAGAGTATCCGGCCAGGCCACCTGGGGGAGGGGGAGAGTGGAAAATCACGCAAAAAAAAAAAAAAAAAAAAAAAAAAAAAAAAACCAAAACAAAAAAAACAAAACCAACAAAAAACAACAACCAACCAAAACAAAACACAACGGGAATTTGGAAAGGAGAGAAAAGAGAAAAAAAAAATAATAATCCAAGGCTTCCTGCAGAAGATGCAACGCGACTGAGTCTTTTTCTTTTCCCCCCTGTTTGGTTTTGGTCTCCCACCCCCTTTTTCCCCCCCGTTTTTGCCGTTCGCCGCCGCGGGCTATCGCAGAGGACGGGCAGGGCCACGGGGGCACGGAAATACTCCCCCGCCCCGGTCCCCTCCGCCGCCCTCGTCCGCCCGCTCCCTCCCCCGGGGACCCCTCCGTCCGGACGCACCGTTTTTCTTCTTTGCCGAGATTTCCCCGCCTTTTCACGGACCGTGCCGCCATTTGTGTTCCAGGACATATATATATATATTTCTCCACGTATACATATATATATATATATATGTATAGATATATAGATCTTCAACAGTATCCGTGCCACCACGAAGGGAAAGGGAGGAAGGAGACCGGCGTCGAGCCACACGTTCATCGTACCACCCGCGGACATCGTGAACGATAAGGGATTCTGAGTCATGGTTAATTTTATTAATTATATTTTCTGATACGAGCCTAGAACTCTTAGTTCCTAAAAAAAAACAAAAACAGAAACGCAAAAAAGAAGGGAGGGAAAAAAAAAAAAAAATAGAGAAAAAAAGAAATCCGGAAAGGAGAGGGGGAGCGAGCGGAGAGAAGAAGTCGGTTTGCCGAGCGCCACGCAGCCCAGGAGGCGACCGGCTGAGGAGGTCGGCGAGCCCGGCGAGTCGGCGCGGAGGAGGATTCCTGTGCCGAATTCCCCCCTCTGAAACCGGCCCAAAAAGCGGTCGTCCGAACAGTTCCCCCCCCCGAGGGCACGGGCGACCCTCGCCGCGCGTCGAGGCGGAGGGAGATGCTGAATCTTTTTATGGGATATATATATACAGTATATATAAATATACATATATATATATAATTTTTTTTTTTTTGTTAGCGTTCTAGCCACGGTTCCCAGCAGGGTCCTTCCGCTGCCATTACTGCATGCTGTATATGGAGTTAGGTGTGTATCGGTCCTCGACGAGACGAGCGTCTCGGTCCGCGCGTCCCCGAATCCCCCGGCCTTTCCCGCCCTCGGGTCGCCGGCGCGCCGGGGACAAAGGGGAGCGGGACCCTTTTTCCATCGCCTTTCGCCTTCGCGGCGGGATCAAGCGAACCGAGGGACAGAGGGAGATCTATATAGCTCCGTTTTATATTTTTTTATATATATATATATGTATGTATGTATATGTGTGCGTGCGTGTGTGTGTGTGTATATATATATATATATATATAAAAAAACCCACAATAATGAGGGAAAGAAGGCGAAGGGATCGGCCGAAACGTGGTCTCGGCCCCAGTGGGTTTTCCTCCTTCGGGTTCCTTTCCTTCCCCGCGGCCAACGGCGGGGGGCGCGCGGGGGGCGCGGGCAGGCGGGCGGCGAGGGGGCTCTCTCTGCCTATCCATTAAAACGATTGTTCCATGTGGCCGCTCCGTCTGGTTGTGGTGCTCATTGCCGCGGGGGACGGGGCTCCCCGAAACGCCGCTGGGGAGGGACACCGGGGGAGGGACGTGGGGCGGGAGCACCGAATCGCGGCGCCGGGCCGGGAGAACGTCGGAGAGAGGTCACCCGGACCTCGGCGGCGAGTCCAGAGGGGATGCCATCGCAGGTAAGGCCGCGGTGAGTAGATGGGGAGGGCGTGGGGGGCAGCTCTGCCCTATTCGCCACACACAGCATCCCACCCGGCCGCTCGGCGCCCCAAAAGCGCTCCGCGCAGCCCTCGTCCCCGGCGGCACGACATTGCAGGGGATGCTCACGGAGCGGCAGATGCGAGTCCCGTGGGACGGAGCGATGGAGCGATGCCAGGTGCGTGTAGGAAACCGGGTGCCCCTGGGCAAAGCTGCACACGGACGAAGGTGCAACTCGCCGTCCGTGCCAGCGGAGGACACGTCAAGATTTTCTGGGCTATTGTCTTGCTTTTTTGCTGACGCGCAGAACGTTTTTCGGTGGATTTGGTCCTCAGCCTCGACCGCAGGCTCTGGGGCGCCGGCTTCTTCAAGCCGGCCGGCACGGTTTTGTCGGATCGCAAGCCGATTGTGAGCCGTGCGTTAGCGACACTGGGAACGTTTTGGGGTTGGTTGGTTGGTTTTTTTTCACGTGCACCCTACCGTGAGGTGGCGTAACCCAAGATGAGCTTGGAGAACAGGGAGAGGGACAAAGGGCTGGTCAGGAGTAGCCTGGCGGCGTGACACACAGAGACCGAGCGATACCGGCGCGGGGCGAGGGAACAGCCGCCCGCACTCCAAGGTTTTCGGCGTGTCCCAGGTAAGGGACATGGTGGCGAGGATGCAGGGGCAGGACCGCCGGGCGCGGGCAGTTTTGAGCATCCCGAGGTCGGGACGGCGCAGAAGGAGGCGCGTGGCCGGAGCCAGCCCTCCCAGTGCCCACAGTTTATAGGAGAAAGCGTCGCAGACGGTTTTGTCTTTTGCGGCCCACGTACCTCCGCCTCTCCCAGGGGAAAAGACGGCGGAGGGCTCTGCGCAGGTCTTTGGCCTCCGGGTAGAGCCAGCCCGGCGGGAGAGGCGGCGCCCAGAGCCCGGCAGGACGCGGGGAGGGATCCCGCCGGCACCCAAGGAAGGGTACGGAGGCGACCGGGCTGTCGCCCTCACCTCCTCTCTGCAATTGTAAATTTTTAAGCGGTCTAGGTGAGCGATCGAGAAGAGTCCCACGCCAGAGTTTGCGGGACAAAGAGCAAGCTAAAGAGAGAGAGGCTGCTCGGACGGCTACGTATCTGTAGTATTTACAGAGGTACCGGTGTCTCTGGTTGCTGGGGAGGGACGGAGGTCACGGCCCGAGACGCGCCCTCCATCCCTCTGGACGTAGCAGGCGAGGTCCTCGTCCTTAGGCACGGGTCGGGCATTGCTGAGGGTCACAGAGGAAGCCCACCGTGGCCAGGCTCGAGGCGGAACGGGGCCGCGTCGCCTTCTCGGTGCTCGGCCACGGTACAAAAGAGGAGGAGGATGCGGGCGAGGCAGCGGGACGTGCCATCAGCCAGGGCGTTCAGGCATCTGCACGCGCTCGTCTGCAGCAGAGGCAGGTCCATTGCCGGATACCCAGCAGAACCGGCACGGTAAAACAGAAAGCGTTAGCGAGGGGGAGCACGCGCAAGAGGTGAGCGAGGCTTCGCTTCGACCTGTGGTTATATTCTATCAGTCCTGGCTCCCTTACGGGTTTGGTTTTTTTTTGGTTTTTTTTTTGGAAGAGGCTCAGAGCAGAGAGGGTTTTTCGCGGCGCCCAGCCACGCCGCTCGACTCGCCGCCCGTATCTCGGAGGAAAGCTTCTCGTCCCCAGTGCAGATGGGAAAGAGAGCGTCGAGGCGGGGATGTAGCTCATCCCACGCCCAAGGTCGGGAGGCCGTATTCTGGGCTCAGGCAGCCCACAAAGACGCAGGGAAGCCACCACCCGGCTCAGCCCTCCTGGTCCCCTTTACTGGGGACGCTGCCGGGCTTTGGGAAGGACCTACCTTTGCGCAGGGCTCGCTCCCGGGGGACAGCCGAGCCGTCCCTGACGTGCGAGGTGGCAGTAGCCCGTAGCAGCGCCGGAACGGGGCCGTTTGCTAAGCCGCGGGCCGCACACGCGCCATCAGCGGCACGGCGGTTCGTTGCAGAGTTCAGGGATAAAGTTGGGACCGGGCTTTTCACGTACTCGTCGGGTTACGCAAAGGGAGGTCCGGTCCCACCAAGGGGATCGTTCGAAGCGAGCGACGCTTCCGATGGGTCTGCAGTAGTCCCGCAGCCCCCGGTCCCCCCAGGTCAACCCAGGTGCCACCAGCGGCATTTCCATCCTGGGATGTACGGTCAAGAGACGTCCGCTTTGGGATTTCTCTAGGGAAACCCGGTCTTTGATCCGCCCGGTGGCCACACTAGCCGCGTAGGTAGCACGCGGCAACGAGGGGATCGGGCGGCCAGGGCAAGGGGGCAACGGAGCCACCCACCAGCTCGCGCTCGAGTCGGTCGGCGAGGCACGGATCGCAAAGCGTCCCGGCATCCAGTCCCACAGGAGGGGAGCTTGTGGAATGTTTTCTCCTGGTTGATGGAGCAGAGAAGCGCGGCACCTCCAGGAGAGCGGGAGTCGCGTTTTCAGGGGGCGGTTGTAGCCGCGCCTGGGAGCCGACGAGGGCCACGGCGCCTTCTCCTCCCAGTCTCGGCCGTCTTTGTCGTTCGACGAAGACATTTTGTGTTACGTGCTGTCGGGTCACGACAGGAGCACACCGTCTTTAGGCGCACGTTGTCTGCGGAGGCGTTCCTCGCACGGGGGTAGGTTTAGTTGTCGTAGCGGGCGTTGTAACGAGACGACAGAGAAGACGCCGGGAACGTCTCAGTCGCCCGAAGGAGGCCCCCCTCGACCACGCCGCTTCTGCTGAACATAGGTGAGCGGCGAGAGCGAAGGTGGTCCTTACCCCTCCGGGGCTCCATCAGCAGGTACGTGCTCATCGCGCTCATCGGCGGCCGGGGAAGGAGGCAGGAGGGATCGGGGACCCTTCGGAGAGACGCGACGCCGCTTCCTGGGGCGGGGGGGGACACGAGGGACGAGGCGAGGGACGGGCCGAACGGCACCAGGGCCCGGGTCGCGGGGGCTCCGAGCGCCGCCGTCGGAGGGGGCGATCGAAAGAGGCTCCAACCGAAGCAACGGAGCCATCCCTGGGTGCGCGGGGTCCGCGAAGCAAAGCCCCGAAGGTACAAAGTTCGTCAAACTTTATTGGTACACTGCACAATCACAACCATCTCTTATTCTTGCCGAATTAGAAAAGGTTACAACTACAATGTAACATGCACAAATCTCAGGTAGTATAGCCACCCTTGGAATACAATGATCGACGGAAACTCAAGACCGGCCGTCGGCAGGAGAGACTTCCCCCCCTCCCCGGGAGCCGCGCTCCCTCCGCCCCGGGCGCCCGGGGCGTCCACCCCACCCCAGCCCCGAGCATCCGAATGCGGCGGCGACGGGGTCCGTCGCCCGGCCGAGCCGCGGCGGGGCCGGTCTCGGACGGCCAACGCGTTCCACACAATGGCACGTTACACGGCACAAGAAAGTCTGACGCCGTCCCGGCAGACGAGGACAGGGGAGCCGACCCAGGGAGGAGAAGGACGGGGCGGGGGCCTCCTCAGCGCCGGGTCCGCCAGCCTCGGGGCGCGCCACGGTGTCTCGTCATCACCTCCGCTCTCTGCGACGCCTCCGGCCCCGCGTGACCGGGGCCAGTTTAGCATTTCTGCCGCGGGGACAGAGAAATCTGGGGCCGACCCGGCGAGGTCCGGGGGTGGCAGAGGAGGGGCGGCGAGGCGGGCCGACGGCGTCGGGGCGAGGCGTCTCCCATGCCCAAGGGTACTTCCGGAGCTGGCACACGGGGTAGGACGCAGGCGGTGCCGTGCCAGCCGAAGACGGCGGCATCCCGGCTCTGCAAAGGTGCCCGTGGCCACGGGGTCGGACGGGGATCGCGGCCGGTACCGCCTTTCTGGGATGCCGGCGGCGAAGAGGAGCAGCACCACAGGGACCGCGCGACGCGGACTCGCCCGGTCAGCGCCACGGCCAGCCCAGCAGGTAAGCCAGCGCGTCGGGCCGGCGCCGGCAAGGCCCCCGTCTCGGGGCCACGTGTTCGTTGCCGGTCAGTTGCGGTACACGTTGAACATCCAGGGTGCCGGGGGGCGGGAGCGTTGACGGAGATTGCGGAGCTGTTGATTGTTTTTGGCGACAGCCTTGCGCCACGCGCCAGTCAGCGCAGGACCCGGGCAGCCCGTCAAGAGCAGGGACACGGCGGAACAGAGGACGGGGCGGCGGCACGTCACGGCCTCGGGGTTGGGAATTGGTTTAGATCTCGCACGCCGCGGGCCATCGGCCCGGCTTCCTCACAGCCAGGGAAAGCGGGACGGCAGGGCGAGGAGCTCCGGGCAGCGGCAGAGTTTGCAAGGGAAAGACGGCACGTGCGCGGCCGAGGTTCTTCAGCCACCTCGTTTACGGAGGGAGAAGGAAAGGTCCCGGCAGGGGTAGGCGTTAGGTCGGGATCGAGGATCGTTTCTGTGTGCTCGCTCAGCGTGTCGCCGCGGAGTCGCGTCCCTGTTGCGGGTAGAGGGTCTGGCATCGTGCGTGACTTTTCAGGAGCGGGACGGGAGGGTCTGTCCCCGGACCCGCGGCCCCAGAGCCTTCCCGGGCGCCCACGCAGCGGCGGGAGGGCTTGGGGCCACCGCCACGTACCCGCCGAGGGAGGCAGGGCGGTCGCCGCGGCGGGCAGCGGGGAAGGGGGGTAGGAGCGTTCCAGGGTGGCCGGAGGAAGCAGAGGGTAGAGGAGGGGCTCATCCACCGCTGTGTTGAAGGTCTGTTGCGGCAGGGAGGATCGGCCGGCAGCGAGCTCGGGGAGAGGAGCCATCCTCGGCCCTGCCGCGACGCGGCAGCGAACGGGCGGAGCCGGAGCCTCCTCCGCCGGCTCAAACACATCGGACTCTCCTCAGGCAGGGGCACGCGGCGGGCGTGAGGAAAGGCAGAGCGGGGACGTTGCAGCTCGGGGCCGGCTCTCGCATTTGTGCTGTCCTTGGGGAGGCAGAGACGCTTGGCTCAATGATACGGGGAGGCCAGGCCGAGAGAGGGACCGGGGACGTACGCCGCGGCCGAGGCAGGGCCCTCGAGGCGGGAAGCACGCCATCGCGTCCCCTCCGGGCGCGTGCAGGGGGACGGGAGCGCTGGAGCGGTAGGAAAGGGGGTTTGTCGCGTGGCGTTCGGCCGTGTAGTTCAGCGTCTCTGCCTCGTGTAGGTTGTGCTGTGCTTTTGATGTGCCGGGTGGAAAGCACTTTAGAAACGAGTCGGGGGGAACCCGCCCCATCGGCGCAGACAGCGCATCGGGGCGGGAGCCGCGGGGCGGGTCCCGGCGTTCGGGGGGCAGCAGCAGAGCGGGCCGGGGTCCGGAGCGAGGAGGGGGCGATGGTTCGGCAACCAGGACAGCCGTCGTCCCCGTGAGGGCTGCCGGCGGCCTCCAGGGCTCACGTTCCTGGGAGAGCAGCCTCGCACCCTCAGGAAGGCGAGGTGGTTTTGGGGAGGCGGGGCGTGACGGCAGCGGGGAGAAGGCGTAGCGGGAGGTGCCTGGACCTTGAGGGATAACGATGAGCTGCATTGGGCAATCTGCTCAGACAGGGCCGGGAGGGTCACAGTCGGGCCGCCCCACGGGGCCAGGCAACAGGTCGGGGCGATGTCAGGGGCACTTAGGGATGAGCTTTGGTGGCGACGACGGACATTCAGGACCAAGCGGGCTCAAGGCCGAGCCCAGGGGCTTCAGCCCAGGGGTCTTTTTGGGCATAGGCGGCTTAGCGAGACGACGAGACGGACATCCCCGGTGACGGCTCCACTCCCCGCGTGCGGCAGATGAGGCGGCCGGGGCAGGCGGCCGCGGGAAGCCCCGTCCGCGCCGGTCCGCATCCCCAGGGAGACGGTGGCGGGCGGCAGTCTGGTGGCACGTGGCGGGGTCTGTACAGCGCGTAACCGGCGGCGAGAACGATCCTGGCACGCGGGAGGCGGGGCCATCCTCGGACGCCGGGCGCCGCCGCCCATCCTCCGGCGCATCGCCCGTCCGACGGAGAGGAGTCCCCGGGCGGCGCGGCGGGCCGAGCCCGCGGCGGGGGAGAGGGGCGGCGGGGCCTCCCGGGACCCTCCGCTCCCTTATCAAAAGTCGAGGAGGAGGCGAGCGAGGAGGGCGGCCCAGAGGCAGAGGCCGGCGGCCGCCCGGGACGCCGCGTTGCCGCCGTCGTGCACGGCTCCGGGCCCTGTGCGGGGGAGAGAAGAGGAGGAAGAGAGAGGACAGCGTTAAGCGCAAGCGCGCTGGAGTAAAGGGCACCCCCTCATCCCCACCCTCCCCGCGGTTCCCCGGCCCCTTCCCCGTTGCGCTCCGGGAGCCAGACGTCTCCCGGCACCGACGTGTGGAGTCGCCTCCCTCCCGCCCCGTCCAGGGGGGCGGTGGGTTTGTTTGGCCTTTGGAGAGCGGTGTCGAGGGGGTTTTGTAGCGGAGACGTGGTTCTCGTCGGAGGAGAAGGACGCTCAGGGCAGGCGCGGCCGGGACCGGAGCAGCTCGCCCAGGCGCCGCGACCCTGCTGGGAAAGAAGGGTCCCCGAGACGGCGGCAGCCGAGCAGGGCGAAGAGCCGGGGACACGGTTTACGCCGGAGCGGAGCGTTGCGGTGCGGGCGGGCGGGCGGGCGGCAGCGGGGAGGGCCGGGAGCAGGGCATGTCTCTTTGTGGTCGACGGGGCCCTTCTGCTCCTAAAGCAAAGGAGCAGACGGGCGGGTAGCGACAGCCGAGGAGGGCCGGCAGGGCAACGGGCAGCGCGGCAGGTTCGCGCCTCCGGGAAAGCACGCGGCGCCCCGCGCCTTGAAGTTTTTTGGTCCCGGGCAGCGGGAGTCAGTCGGCAGGGCGGTCAACTCGCGTGCCATTTGTTGCAGGTCACCCCTCGGGACGGGAAGGTCCGGCCACGGAGAGAGTTCCGCCGAGGGCCGCCGCCGGCTGGGCCAGGGGTGAGGCAGCGCCAGCCCTGCGGGCATACTCGTAAGTCAGGGGGAGCGGGGAGTCGGTGCCGCGCACGCAGAACACGGAACGGGACGCCAGGAGATCGGACGTTCAGGGGGAGGGCCCGCAGGGCCATCTCGACGGGCTCCCGGGAAGCTGGGAGGGGCGTCCGGCCGGCGCGGGCACAAGGCGCTGCTCCGTGCCTATTTTTGTCTGGCAGGCAGTCAGGCATGGAATCATTACGAAAGCGGCCAAAAAAATACAGCATCGTTCACGCATTAAGGCAAGGTGTAAAATCACCAGGCTTCTAAGGTAGAATACAGCCGCAGCTGGCATGCGAAGAATCGACCGTCTGCGATTGCCCGTACCGTATCGCTCGCGAAGCGACACGGGGGACGGAACGCGGCCTTCCGCGGCCTCACCCCGCGACGCATAGCAGATACGGGAACGAGACGGCACTCTGGAACCGACGAGCTGCCGATTCGCCACCCCGAGCCACCGTTCCGTCACATTTTGACAAAACACCGTCCTTTGCGCGAACTTTGCTCGTCGTAGCGTCATCGTAATACCAAAACACGCCTCCATGAGAAGTCTCTCTAGAGAGTCTCTTTCTTACCTTTATAGCCAGGCTGTATCGCGTATCACTTTGTCGCGCATATCGTATATTTAACGATACTTTTATTTGCACGTGTTTTGCAGACAGCGTATTTAGCACCGGCGTTCGTAAGAAGCTATGTATCCGTCGCTCGAATAAACCGCACCGTTTAAGCAGCTCGCCGTTTCCGTTTCTCCTGGAACGCTCCCAAAGGCTCGAGCGCGGCCGTGCCAGTTCACGAGCACGACTGGACCGAAGGTGCAGTCCGCTATCAGCGTATCCAAAGCGCAATGGTTTAAAATCGCTTAAACGCGACCGGACCGATAGGGGCGAATTGGGCATCGCTCAGAACGTAAACCCAGCCGCACCTAGCCTCCCACTGCGGTGAGGAGCGTTAGAACGCAAGGGGGTTTATTTTCTGCCAAAACAGTTCGGCCGCTAGCGCATCAGGCATCGCTCGGAATTTAAACCCAGCCGCACCTAGCCTCCCACCGCGGTGAGGAGCGTTAGAACGCAAGGGGGTTTATTTTCTGCCAAAACAGTTCGGCCGCTAGCGCATCGGGCATCGCTCGGAATTTAAACCCAGCCGCACCTAGCCTCCCACCGTGGTGAGTAGCGTTGGAACGCAAGGGGGTTTATTTTCTGCCAAAACAGCTCGCTCCCTTCACGCGACATCAGGCCAGCCAGGGGAGCGTCAGGAAAGCGGAGCGACGAGCACGACAGGCGAGGGACGCTGCGGGAACGCCCGGCGCACGGAGGAAAGACGTTGCAGCGAGGAGGCCTCGTGTTTTCGGCCAATATTTCTAGGGCGACGGAGATCCGTGACGGAGATAGGCGACGGAGACACGCCATCGAGCTACCGAGAAATATCACGGAGCGACACAGACACGCAACACAAACACGCCACTGGGAGAGGGCGGGTGCGCATGCCGGCGGCGGGTCACGGTGTTGGGATGCGGGTCACAACGGATCGGAAAGATCCCAACCGAGAGCCGCGCCGGACGGTCGGAGCCGGAGACCTCAGCGCTCAGGAGTGGCGGGACGGACGGGCGGCGAGAACGGCTCTCCAACGCGTCGGCGGGACATGCGGAATCTCAGGTGGGCGTTTGCGGCACGGGGGTGACAGCCGTCGGCAGGCAGGTCGGCAAAGGCGTTGGAGGAGGATGGCAGCGCGCGGCCGTCAGGGTACGCGTCTCGAGCGGAGCTTTGTCAAGCGGGGTCGCGCACCGCGGGCGCTTACCGCCGACGGTGCGGTCGCGACGCACGTGCTGACGAGCGACTCTCTATTGCGAAACCTGTAGCGTGTCGAGGATCATTTCACAACACAGCCCGGGAGGCAGCCGACTCGGGGAGGGCGTCCCGCCGGACCCGTCGTTTGCGCACGGAGGGCTCGCCGGCGACGAGGGGGCGGGGGCCGTCCGGGGCTTAGCGATCGAGAAACGACAGAGGGTTCGACGCTCGTGGAAGCGAGGAGGCGGGTCGGCAGAACCCCCCCTCGGAGTCGCGGAGGGCGGACGTCGGCCTATTTAGCAGCCCGGCGGAGAGAGTTTCTCGGGAGGCAGTCCGGAAGGGACTCGGACCTGTCGGAGGGGGTCCCGAGGGAGGGCCACAAAGACGATCAAAGGGCCGGAGCACCGTTCCTACAAAGACAGGCCCGAGGGAGTCGGGGTCGTTCGGCCCGGAGAAGAGAAGGCTCGGGGGAGAGCTCAGAGCAGCCTTCTGGCACCCGAAGGGGGGCCTACGAGAAAGCGGGGGAAGGGCCGTTTTCAAGGGCACGCGGCGACAGGACGAGGGGCAACGGTTTTAAACCGGAGCAGGGCACGGCCCGATGAGGCGTCGGGAAGAAGCTCTTTACATCGAGGGCGGCGAGACACCGGCGCGGGTTCCCCAGAGGGCCGGCGGAGGTCCCTTCCCCGGAGCCGTTCGAAGCCGGGATCGTCGAGGCTCCGAGCGAGTTAAAGACGTCCGTGCTTACCGCGGGGTGGGGGTTGGACTAGGCGGCCTTTAAAGGTCCCTGCCGAGCCAACACGGTCTACGATTCTAAGGCCACGCGTCGTTCGGGAAAGAAATCAAGAGGCGCAGGAGCGGGCCGTCCCCGCACGCCGAAAGGGGAGCCGCGGGAGAAAAAGAGCGGCCCGACCGAGCGAAGAGCTCCGGTCTGACTTGGGGAAAAATGGGGAGTTTACGGCGTTCAGAAGAAAGGGCGGACCGCTCAGGGGGACCGCAGAGAGGTCGCGAGGCTAGGCGGGGAGAAACAGAGAAGGGCGAAAGCCCGAGGAGAACCTGATTTGGCTCGGGCCGTCGAGGATCGCCGTCCGCGGGGGAGCGCTGGAGCCTTCCGCCGACGACGGGAGGCAGCTATTAGAACCGTCGCCTACGTAGCGAGCAGGTAAAGGATCCGCTCGGCCTGGCGGCGGAGCCGAGAGAGGAAGCGGAAAGGTTAAGAAGCACCGGGGAGGCTGAGGAAGCAACGGACCGGGCGGAGCCGGGCTCCGCCCTCCTCGAAACAGAAACGGGAGCACCTGGCGGAGAGCGGCCGGGAACCGGAGGCCCCCGCGGCCCGCTCCCGCCACGCAGAAGGCGGGAGCCTAAACGAAGGGAGAGAACAGAGGCGAGTTCGCGGTCGGGGCGGCGGGCAAACCCTCGCCTCGCTCCCCCCCCCCCGCCCCCCCGTCGCCCCCGGTACCTCTGAACAACAGATACGAGGTACCAAACGAGGAAGGCCCGCCGAACGAGGACGCGGACAACGGGAAATCGCTGCCGGAGACGCCTCCACGGTCTGAAAGGCGTACCGCCTGTATTATCACCACGGCCCCGAGGAAGAAAAGAGGGGCCGCAGGCACGGGGGCCGCGGAATCCGGGGCCAGGCAAACGAGGACGGAGAGGACCGTCCGCCTGGCGAGTCACGCGGGGCTCATCGCTCGCCCCCACGACTCGGGACGTCCTCAACCCGGCAAAAAAGGAAGGCGATCGTAGGAGGCGACTCCCTCGCGAGGGCGGCGGAGGGCCCTACCCGTCGACGGGACGCGTCCCACGGAGGAGCTGGCCGCCTCCCCGGGGCCGGGATCGGGGACGCACGGAGGAGGCGACTCCTTACCCCGGTGCGGCCCTCAGACGATTACACGCCGCTGCTATTTCAAGCAGGGAACGACGAGATAGCTACCGGAAGTCTAAGGGCGACGAAGAGAGACTTTGGAGCCCCGGGAGGGCCGGTTAAGGGATCGGGAGCGCGAGCGGCATCCTCCTCCGTGCCACCAGTTGCGGGGATCGACGAGGGGATCAACAGGCAGAGCGAGGAGATTAACTCCCGGCTCGGAGACGGGCGCGACCGTCCGAACTTCGGTTACTTTGATCGCGGATCGCTATACGGGACGCCAGGTATGCCGGCAAAAGGCGGGCAAAGCCTAACCAAAAGGGGAGGAAGGATTCCGGGACGGGAGTCAGCAGGCCTCGTCGCAAGGGCTTTAAAGTAGGTTCGAAGGGGGACGGGGACAGAAGCGGAGCGACCCGAAGCGGCGCCCGGGAGCAGCACGCCGGCGCCGGCGAGGTCTCGCAGCCCGTCGTCGCAACGGAGGCGGGAGACGACGACGCACGCGCTAGCAAAGACACGCGAGGAGCGGGGACGGGCCGGCAACCGCGGGAACGTCTGAGCGCGGGCGGGCGGGAAGAAGGGCTCGTCCCCGCAGCGAAGCGGCAAGGCAATTAGCCCAGCTGAAGCGCATCCGCACGAACAACGAACGGGGAGAGTCGGAGGCCGTCGCGCGGCGGGGCAACTACGATACGGCCGCCGTCGGAAACGCGGCGGGAAGACACGCGCAACCGGAGCGCGGCGATCGACGGCTACCGACCATTCCGAAGGGACGGGCGAGGAAGGAGGGGCGGCGGGGTGGCCCTCTGCGGCGGGGGCGGTTTCGAACGCCAAGAACTCAACAACGCGCGCGCCGATGCGGTCGAGCGTTTACGGAGAAGAATCGAGGGGAAAGACAAGAAGCTGGACGTTGCGGCGGGAGTTTGTCACGGACCCCCGCCCACACCAACCGGGACGCAGAGGCCGATGAAATGTTCTACGAGCAGCCGGCAGAGGTCTCGGGATCGCTCGCCCTCGTTCGCGCAGGGGACTTCACCTTCCCCGACGTCCGCGGCGACATAACGCGGCGGGGGGGAACGGTCCCGGAGGTCGCCGGAGCGCGCGGAAGATGGCTTCCCGACGCAGCCGGCGCGGGAGCCGACCAGGGAAAGCGCCCTCCTGGACCGGCCGCTCGTTAACAGAGAAGGTCTCGTAGGGGACGGAAAGATTGGAGGCCGTCCCGGGCCGAGCGATCGCGAGAGGAGAGAACTTTCGATTCTCGGCGAAGCGAGGCGGGGAGCCCCTCCTCAGACCTGACCGCCGCCTCAGATTTCCGAAGGGCGAACTTCGGCCCGCTCGGGGACACGGTCGAGAGCGTCCCTCGGGGGACGGTACCGAAGGGCTAAGGCACCCGGGAAGGCCGGTCTTACGTCAAGGAGGACCTCTTAAAAGCTCGGGAGAAGGCCGTCCCCGAGTCCCGAGATCCGAGCGGACGGGGAAGCCGACCGGCCCGGCTAAACGGAGAGCTGCGGCCGGGCCTCGGGGGGAAAAAAGGACAGTTTACGATCTGTGGAAAAGGGGTCGGCCCCTTTTGAAAGACACCGAGCCGTAGCGAAGCTCCGCAGGGCGAAAATTAGAAGGGCCGAAGCCCGAGCGGAACTCACGTCGGCCGCCGCGGCACAAGATAACGAGAAGAGGTTCTTTTGGAATACCGATAGAAAAAGGAAGGCCAGGGAGAACGTATAGGCCCGCTGACGAAGGAGACGGGCGCCCCGGCGGCGGAAGACGCGGAGAAGGCGGAGCTACCCGACGCTGCCTCCGCTTCGGTCTTCGCCGCTAAAGCCGTCCCTCGCGTGCCCCGGGCCCCGGAGGCAAGGGGCGAGGTCCGGAGAGAGGAGGAGTTTCGGCCAGCCGAGGACGACGAGGTCGGGGACTGCTCGGCCGAAGCGGCGTCGAGTCTGCGGGCCCCGACGAGACGCACCCGCGAGCGCCGAGAGAGCCGGCGGACGCGGTCGCTCGGCCGCTCTCCGTCGTCTTCGAAAGGTCACGGAGGACGGGAGAGGTGCCGCGCCCGCGGACCGGCAGAAGGCCAACATCTCTCCAGCCTTCCGAAAGGGCGGGAAGGAGGACCCGGGGAAGCACGGACCAGTCAGTCTCACCTCCGTCCCCGGGAAGGTAACGGAGCGACTCGTTCCGGACGTCGCCTCCGACACGCAGAGGAACGGGAAGTTATCATCGGAAGCGGTCAGCACGGCTTTTCGAGGGCAAACGACGCCCGGCCAATCGGAGAGCTTTCTACGACGTTTCAACGGGTCGGCCGGATGAGGGGAGAGCCGTAGACGCCGTCTCCCTCGACCTCCGCAAGGCTTTTGACACCGTCTCCCACAACGTCCTCATTAGGAAGCCGAGGAAGCACGGGCCAGACGAGGCGACAGCGAGGCGGATCGCGAGCCGGACGAGCGACGGGACTCGGAGGGTCGCGATCGGCGGCACGGGGTCCGGCCGGAGGCCCACCACCGGCGGCATCCCTCGGGGGTCGATGCTCGGTGCGATGTCGTTCGAGATATTCATTGAGGACCTAGACGAGGGGACAGAGGGTATCCTCGGCAAGTTCGCCGACACCACCGAGCCAGGAGGGGCGGCCGACGCCCCGGAGGGCCGCGCCGCCGGCCGGCGCGACCCGGACGGGCCGGAGAGCCGGGCGGAGAAGACCCAAAGGAGGTTCAACGAAAGCAAGCGTAGGGTCCCGCTCCCGGGAAGGAAGAACGCCAAGCCACCAGTACAGGTTAGGGGCGGACACGCCGGGAAGCAGCTCCGAGGAGAAGGACCCGGGGGTCCTAGCAGACAGCAAATTATCCACGAGCCGGCAGCGCGCCCTCGTCGCCGAGAAGGCCGACGGCGTCCCAGGGCGCACAGGGAAGGCCGCGGCCAACGGGTCGAGGGAGGTCATCCTCCCCCTCCGCTCCGCCCCGGCGAGGCCACGACCGGAGCCCCGCATCCGGTTTCGGGCCCCCCGGTCCGAGAGGGACGGGGAGCCGACGGAGCGAGCCCGGCGAAGGGCGACCGAGACTGCCGAGGGACAGGAGCGCCTCCCTTAGGAGGAAAGGCCAAGAGAGCCGGGACTCTTTAGCCCGGAGGAGAGAAGGTCGAGGGGGGAACCCGATTAACGTTTACAAGTACCCGAAGGGCGGGTTTAAGGAGGATGGAGCCGGGCTCTTTTCAGCCATTCCCGGCGACGGGACGAGGGGCGATGGGTGCAAGCTAGCACTTAGGAAGTTCCGTTCGAAGACACGGAAAAACTTCTTTCCGGCGAGGGCGACGGAGCACGGGAACGGGCCGCCCGGGGAGGTCGTGGGGTCCCCGTCTCCGGAGACTTTCAAGACCCGACCGGACGCGGCCCCGAGGGACGCGCCGTAGGCAATCCCGCTCTAGTGGGGGAGTCGGCCTAGACAAGCTCCGGAGGTCCCTTCCGACTCTGAAAAATTCCGCGATTCCGCGATCGTCCCCCCGCGCTCCGCACGGGGGAGGCCATCCCTCAAGCACGGCGTCCGGCCGGGGGCGCCTCGACACGAGAGCGCTCCCGAGGCGCCAGAGCGAGCGGGGAGGAGGGCCGCGAAGCCGGCGACGGGCCCGGAGCATAAATCCGACGAGGAGCGGCCGAAGGAGCCGGGACCGTTCAGTTTGAGGGCGAGGAGGGTGAGGGGAGACCTCGTCGCTCTCCGCGACGACTCGAAAGGCCGCCGTCGGGCGGTCGGCGCCGGTCTCTTCTCACGGGTCATTAGGGATCGAACAAGAGGGAATGGCTTCGGGCCGCAGCAGGGGAGGTTTAGGCGGGACGCGAGGAAAAAATCCTCCCCGGAAAGAGCGGTCGGACACGGGAGCGGGCCGCCCGGGGCGGCGGCGGAGTCGCCGTCCCCAGACGCGTTTAAGACCCGTGTGGATGCGGCATTAAGGGATAAGGTGCGTAAGGGAGCACCTCATAGAGCGGAGCCGACGCTCGGACTCCACGATCCCGAGGGTCTTTTCCGACCCGAGCGATTCCGTGATTCCCCGCGAGCTCGACGGGAGGGAGGTCGCGGTCCGCAGAGGGCTCGGCAGAGGCTGGGTCGAGAGGCTGAGGCCGGCCGTGGCCGCGTCGACGAGGGCGAGCGCCGTCGGCCGCGCCGGGGAAACCGTTTTCCCCAGGCGGCGCGGGGGACTCGGGCGGGAGCGTCCGGAAAGGCGTCTCGCAGAAAAGGACCGGCTGACCGGAGGTTAGCAAACACGACATCCATCGGCGAGAAGGGCCGGAAGGAGGATCCGGGGAACGACGGGCCAGTCAGTCCGACCTCGGCGCCTGGGAAGGTCACGGAACAGATCCTCCTCAGTGCCATTACACGGCACACGCAGGAGAACAGGGTGAGCAGGCCCGGTCAGCACGGGTTTGTGAAGGGCAGGTCGTGCCTATCAAACCTAATATCCTTCTACGATGAGGTGATCCACTTAGCGGACGTTATCTGCTTGGATCGTTGCAAAGCCTTTGACACCGTTTCCCACAGCATCCTCCTGGAGAAACCGTCCGCTCACGGCCCGGACGGGCGTACCCTTCGCCGGGTAAAAAACCGGCCGGACGGCCGCGCCCAGAGAGCGGCGGCGAACGGAGTTAAGTCCGGTAGGCGTCCGGTCACAAGCGGCGTCCCCCGGGGCTCGGTGCCGGGGCCACTTCTCTTTAATATCTTTATCCGCGATCCGGATGAAGGGATCGAACGCACTCTCAGTAAGTTCGCAGATGACGCTAAACCGGGCGGGTGCGTCGATCCGCTCGAGGGCAGGTCGGCTCCGCCGAGGGATACGGACAGGCCGGACCCGCGGGCCGAGACCAACGGCACGAGGTTCGACGAGGCCAAATGCCGGGTCCCGCACTTGGGTCACAACAACCCCACGCGGCGCTACAGGATCGGGGCGGAGCGGCTCGAAAGCGGCCCGACAGAAAAGGACTTGGGCGCGTCGATCGACAGCCAGCCGAATACGAGCCAGCGGCGTGCCCGGGCGGCCGAGAAGGCCAACGGCATCCTGGCCCGTATCGGGAACAGCGCGGTGAGCCCGACTAGGGAAGCGAACATCCCCCCGTACTCGGCGCCGGCGAGGCCCCGCCTCGAGCACCGCGTTCGGTTTTGGGCCCCTCGCTGCAAGAGGGACATTGAGGCGTCGGAGCGTGTCCAGAGAAGGGCTACAAAGCCGGCGAGGGGTCCGGAGGACGAACCTTACGAAGGACGACCGAGGGAGCCGGGGTCGGTCAGCCTGGAGAAGAGGAGGCCGAGGGGAGACCTTATCGCCCTCTACAACTACCTGCAAGGAGGTTGTAGAGAGATGGGGGCCGACCTCTTCTCCCTGGCGACAAGTGATAGGACGAGGGGAAACGGGTTCAAGTTACATCAGGGGAGGTTTAGGTTGGATATTAGGAAACATTTTTTCACTGAAAGGGTTATTAAACATTGGAATAGGCCGCCCAGGGAAGCGGCGGGTCGGCCATCCCCGGAGGCGTTTAAAAAAAGGGTAGACGGGGCACTGAGGGACACGGTTTAGAAGCGGCTCTCGTCAGGGTAGGCTAAAGGTTGGACTCGATGATCTTAAAGGTCCCTTCCAACCTCAACGATTCTACGATTCTAGGATTCTACGACCGGGGTGGCCGGGCGGCCGCGCAGCCGGATCCCATCAAGGCCTTCGTCGGGCACGGGGTGGCGAGCGGGCCTAGGGAAAGGGTCGGGGCGCCGGCGAGGCGGTACCCAACGTAAGGTGTTCGGCGTCGAGACGCGACGGGGGCGCGTAGCAAGGCGGGGATCGGCGTCTTCTGCTGAGCGGGGAGGCCCGCGATAGCGGCCGCCGGCGGGACACGGGGTCCGGGCAGGTCTGGCGTGCATATTTTGCCCGTCGTCTTCAGCAGCGGGGTTTCGGAGCGTCGGACCGGGCCGCCCGGGGCCAGAGTCGAGCCGTCCCCTTAGAAGGGATTTAAAAGGCAGGGCGAGGCGGGGCCCGGGGACGGGGCGCGGCGGCGGCGGTTTCGGCCGCAGCCGGCAGACGGCAGAGGCCGTCGCAGGCAAGGTCCCTCGCCAGCTAGACGAAGGTCCGTTTCTAGGAAGTGACGGATGTCCAGGGCCCCGGCGGAGGGCCCCTCGAGGTCACGGGAAGGTTGCGGCACCAGGACGAGCGGGGCCTCGCCACATTTAGCCGTTTGTAGGACGGCGGTCGCGGTCGGGCGGCCTTGGAGAGATAAGCAGGGGAGACGGTCTCACCGGACCGACCGTTCGCGAGCAGACACCGTGCGGCCGAGGCAGCTGGCGGGAGCGGGGAAGGGATCGCGGCGCCGGCGAGGCCTCGCCTCAAGCGCCGCGTTCGGTCGGGGGACCCGGAGGCGAGCGGCCGGGCGGGCGAGGGGTCTGGAGACCGGCCGGCGCGAGGAGAGGCCGAGGGAGCCGGGCGTGTTTAGCGGGGCGACGAGGAGGCCGAGGGGAGGCCTCGTCGCCCTCCACGACTCCCCGCGAGGAGGTCGGAGACAGGCGGGCGCCGGCCTCTTCCCCGAGGCAAACGACGCCGGGAGCGGAGGAAGCGGTCCGAAGCTGAGGCCGGGGAGGTTTCGGTTAGATCTCGGGAGGAAGTAGCGTGCTGAAGGAGCGGCCAGGCGCCGGGAGGGCGCTTGAGAAACGTCTAGAGTGGGCACTCGGGGGCACGCCTGAGCGGCAGAGGCCGCCGGTCTTTCGCTCGGCCTCGACGATGTCAGGGGTCCTTTCCGACCGTACGGATGGCGCGATGGCGTTCCGGCGCGCGCCCCCATCCTCTTCCCGGCCCCCCGGGCATCCCGCGCGAGCGCCTCGCGGCCGTCATTGTAAAGTAGTTTTGCACCGTCTAAGGCAAAGCCGCCCCGCTCCGGTAGACGGCCGTCGCCCCTCGTCCTCTTGGGACGTGCCGTCGCTGATGGCCCCTCCGCCGCTTTCCGGCGGGCGCGCCGGACGGCGCAAGGCCTCCCCGGCGCCTCCGGAGATGTTGGAGATTCAGCATCTCCAGGACGTCCCGCGGCCGCGGCCCTCCGGGAGAGCGGAGCCGAGGGGGAGAACGCCCCATCCGGACCCGCCGGGCGTCGCGGGCCCGCACGGCGGGCTCCGCAAATCTAGCTGCCAAGCAGTCCCCCTGCGAGGTCCGCGTCTCTCCCGCTCGGGCTGTAGGATGTCGTGGGGAAGCGTCAAGGGCCTCGCAGGCGTCCGGCCGGATCCTAGGCTTAGCTCTGCCCTCGTCTGCTGACGCGGCCGCTCCCTCCTAGAAAGGCACGACGCGGGTCAGGCAGGAGCGGGCGTTGCCGAATCCCCTCCATGTCCCAAGCGAGTCGGCCGGCTGGCGTCTGCGTTTTGTGTAGAGGAGAGGTCTTCCCGTCTGTGGAATTCCCTCTACGCCTAAGGTCGGGCGCCCGTGCAGGAGTTTGCATCGTCGCCTCGGTTGGCGTTTGTCTCCGGGGGCGCCTCTGCCTCCCGGGGTCCACGCCGTCAGGCGCGCTCTCGGCACGAGGCCGTCGGCGTCTCCGCTCGGGTCCTACGGCGTCGCGGGGCCGCGCGATTTCCGGCGCCTGACTTTTCTTTTCCTGTAGTCTTGTGCGGCCGTGCCCCTCCCTCACCTTCGCGCCCGCCGGTGTCCGTACCCCGGTTCCACCCGTGCGTAGGGCCGCAGCGTCGTACGGAGGGAGGAGCGTGCGTCTTTAGGGGCGCACCCGTGGCCTTTTTCGGGGCACCGTAGGGGAGGGATCCTCGGGAACGGGCAGTCCCGGGGCCGGGCGGCGGCCCGTCCGTGAGTCCCGGAGCGCTCCCCGCCCTCGTTTCTGTGCCCTCGCCCCCGTCACGGCACATGGCCAATCTAGGCCTCGGTCTCTGCATGCGTCCGGTGCGGATGCGCCCTTTGTCTGTCTCCCGTCCCTCCGTGTCTGTCTATCTGTGGCTCAGGGCGGGGGGGGGGCCACACACACGTCTCTTGTTTTGTCGGGAGGCACTTTTTCCCGCGGGCCTCCGGGCGGGCGTCCTCCCCCTGGCTTTTACTTTGTCACGGTCGGGGGGGGGCGCATAGGGGTTCCCTTTGCGCGTCGTCTTCCCTGCCCTCGTTCCTCCCGCTACGGAGGCTCGGCCTCCACAGACCGGTCTCGCGCGTCGCCTCGGTCTCGACAGCCGCTCTGTGGGAGTCCTCGGGCAGGGCCTCCCGTAGAGGTTGGTGCCTGTCTCTTCTTGCTGCTGGCCGGCCGGCTGTAGAGCGGGCCTCGGGACAGAAGCGTGCCGGGAGGGAGCGGTCCGAGACAGGCACTGGGCGGGATGACCTCGAGGGTGTTTTCTGACCCGTGTATTGTCAGGTCGTCCTCGATGGGGCTCTTGCCGCCTTGCTGGGTGAGGCGCAGCGACTCGTCTCTGACCATGCCGGGTTCCCTCTAGTCTCTGGCGAGCCCAAAGCACCTCGTCAGCCCCCTTCAGGTACCGGCGGGCCCCTCGAAGGGCGCCTGTCCTCGCGAGAGAGGGCCCCCGGGCGGCGTCTCACGTGGGACTCGGGTCAGGCAGGTCCTCCATCTGCGCCTCGCTCCTTGCCGCCCGCCTCTCGCCTCGGAAGCACCTCGCCCGACCTAGTCCCTTGCCTGCCAGAGTGCCCTGCTTAAGGAAGCGAGTGCCTGATATCTACCTGCCTCTCGCCTGCCTCCCCGACTGACTGCCCTGACCGACTGCCCTGACCAAGTTCCTCGCCTCCTGACTAAGTAAGTAAGTAAGTAAAGTTCCTTGGCCTGCCTCCTCCCTCCCTCCCAGCCAATGACCCTCATCTTCCTCAGCTGATGGACATACCCGACAGGCCTGCTAACGCCCGTCTCAGGTGCGGCCCGTCCCCCCACCCCGGCCCGAAAGAGCACACACGGGGGGGGTATCGACTTTATTGGTGCAGGGCGCCGGTCCATGCGAGGAAGGGGCCCTCCGCAGACAGGCCTGGGAACCGAGGCAGCCCTGCTTCCCCCCCAGCTCCCTCCTGGCTTCCCCCGGCTCTCTGCGGGGCCTGGGGTTTGCCCCTGGGGCTGCGCAGGGGCAGAGAGGGGCTCCCGGGGCTGGGGCCTGCCGGCCAGGGCCCCTGCTCGTCGCCCTGCGAAGTGCCATGAAAAGTGCCGTCGCTCTTTGCTCCGTCCCTCTGCGCTACGCTCCCGAGGTCGCTCAGGCCTGCCGGGGTAAGGGCGGCAGGACCCGCCCCGCCACTTCCTGCCGCCTCCCAGGCCCTGCCCCCGCAGCGGCAGGCACCGTCGCCCCATTGGGCCCCCCCCATTGGGCCGCCCCCCTCCCGGCCGACCAGAGAACCACACCGCCTCGGAAAACACTGCCCCTAACCCAGACGACGCGCCGGACGCCCCATCGCCCACCGTCCCATTTTCCCAGACCCTCCCGAATGGCGGCCGGTCCCCCAGAAGCGTCCCGGGCCGCCACACCACGAGCGTGACACCTTACGACCCACCCAGACGCAGCACAGCATCTCAGAACGGATTCTGCCACCACTAGATATGGCCCCAGCACCCTGTCCCTCCTCTCCTCGCCCAGAAAATGACCCCTCGGGCCGGGAACACTTTCCTCCCGTACAATATCCCCCGCTCCACCATTCTCACCGCAGCCCCGGCCTCCAAACACGACACCTACTGCCCCACGACACCTGTTCCGCTCAATGCACCAACCCAGGGCCTGGGCCCTCTCCCCCTGCTGCCCGCATGCCCCTCCTA
This sequence comes from Larus michahellis, assembly GCF_964199755.1. Taxonomy (NCBI): domain Eukaryota; kingdom Metazoa; phylum Chordata; class Aves; order Charadriiformes; family Laridae; genus Larus; species Larus michahellis. The sequence continues at coordinate 3,570,797 of NC_133912.1, forward strand.
CGCCTCCGGGGACCACCGGGTCCGATCCCCGTTCGCACGTGACCGCCCGATGGCCCATTGGAGCACCACATGGCCGGCACACAACATCAACAACACGCAGTCCCCCAAGCCGGGCTATGGGGACACCCTAGGCGACCGGCCCCCACCACGCAGCGACAACAACGCCACTACGCAGCCAGCACCCCATCCCAGAGCGCACGCTCCGGGAGGAAGCCCGCCAGAGGATCGGGGCGCTCCCCGACCTTCCTGGATAGGCGGCAACAACCATCCCTCCACAAAGGCGCCGTGCCCACCAGCAAGACAAGACGCCCCCTGACGCCACGCCAGCCAAAGGCCAGGTGACCCCATACCCCTTCCCACAATAGTGCCCCTCTCCCCGGACGTGCCCTCCCCACAAGAGGGGGCCAGGCACAATTTCCACCAACACGACGCCACTACCGTAGCCCTGTCTACCCCAGACAGACCCCCAGGAATGCACCCCGACCCCTGCTCCGACGACACCTTCCTCCAGGTGTCCCCCCAACTCGCCGATAGCCCGCTCCCAGTCAACCCGCAGAATGAGACACGCCCCCCCCTGCCGCCGCACGGATGCGCCCGGTGCCCCTGGCCGTCCAACACCACCATCCCACCTACGACCTTTTGGACAGGCGCCGGGAGGGCCCGCCCGGGGAGGCAGCCACGTCACCGTCCCGAGAGGTGCTCGGGAAACGTCTAGACGGGGCGCGGGAGAGGCCGTCGTTCGTTTGCTCAGCCTCAACAATGTCGGGGGTCCTTTCCAACCACAAACATCCTACGATTCTATGAGCTGGCCCACGCCCGGCAACTGGCCCCTCCCCAAGGCCTGCTGACAAGGCCGTTGCCGGGACGCCCCTCACGAGCCCCTGACGACAGCCCCAACACTCCCCAGACGAGCTCCGTGAATAAAGGCAAAAAACAACAACCGGGCCCCGCCTCCCCCATTCCTCCATCTCGGGGGCTCCGGTGGCCATCGGAGACACCCGCCGCCCCCCCCGCGTGCCCGCAACCCTCCCCCCGCATCGCCCCCTCTCCTCTCCGCCTCGACCCCAGCCCCGTTTCCACACGCATGTCCCTCTGCCCGCTCACGACGCCCCTACGCCACCTGCCCCCAAAACCCCGCCTCTCCGCCGCGCAGATGACGCACCACTGGCAAAGGCCCACGACGAGCGTCGACCAGGTGCTCCGGGGCCGCCACCCCCTGCCACCCAGACAGGGTTCCCCTCGCCTCCCTCAAGACCCCGCCAATACACCCTACCCTGCCCCAAAATGACAGCGACGGATGACCTGCCGCGTCGCCACCCTCCTTTCCTCCCTCACCCGGCCTTTCCAATCTCCGCCCACAAACGCGCGCCTCCTCTCCCGCATCCCGACGACGAGGCCACGACGGGCGAGAAAGGAGACCGAGACCCGCCGGCGACGCAGAGCTTCCCCCCCCGCGGCATCCCAGCAGGGCGCACCATCACAGAACACGCCCACCCAGAAGGCACCTCTAGAGATCGTCCAGTCCAATTGCACTAGACAATCTCCCGATCGCTCCTTCCCAGAGCACAACAGAAGGGCACCCGAGACCGTGCGATGCTACGGGGAACGTGCCCAGACCAACTGCTCCGACTAACCCACCACGCTTACAGCATCGCGCTACGCTACTCGCCCCGGCACGCTGGCCGCGGACGAGCCCCCGCCTGACAAGGGCTACCTCTCCAAACTCTCCCCTGCCACACAGATGCGCCGCCTGCTCCCAGCCTACGAGGCGCCCCCACCCTCTTCCCGAGCCCATCGCTCAGGGGACCGGACTGGTCTCCCACCCCCAGAGCACCCCCTCGCACGGGTCCCCTCTGACACACCAGCCCCTTTGCATCGCCGGCCACGCAGACACCCCCCACAACTCCCACGCCCCACCGCGCTGCCCTGCCACGCTCACACCTCCCCTCCGCCGCCTGCCCCCCAAAAAATGACACAGGGCACCTCTCGACCGCACCCCCGCCCCAGGACGAGCGACCTCGCCGCCCTCCGCTGCTCTGCCGCCCAGCGCCCTCTCCCTTGCCGAGACGCCCCCTCCGTGCAGCCCCATACCCTCGGCGCCAGCCTCGCCCATAGCACCCCAAGCATCCCCCTTGCGTCGGCCCGCATCGCCCCGTGCTCTTCATAGGGCTGAGACACCCCGCGACGCTGGGGCTCACAAACCCCGTAACCCGGATGCCTCACAGGCACAACAGCCCCCAGTGAGGGGCCCCGGCACCCGCCGCCCTCGTGCGACGGCCGCCCCCCTCCTGAGCGCCTTCGCGCCCTGGCAGCCCGTCACCCCACCTCACATGTAACTCCTCCCAGGGCCCTGGACGGCGGCACCTGCCTGCAGCTACGTCGCCCAGGCTTCGGGGGCCCCGCCCGACGCGGCCGAGGGCCGACCCGAGCGACGCGCGCCCCGGGGCCGACCGGCCCCCGTCGCCGCTCCTCGTACGCCTCACGCCCTCGACGGCCATCGAGCTCGCCCGCGCTCCCAGGCTCTCGCCTCCGGTCGTGACGCCTCTCTGGCACACTTCTCCCTGTGGAAAGAGTCCTTGCCCAGACATAGCCGCAAAGACTGCCTCGGAGCGTGCTACCCCTCCGAATCTCAGCTACGTGACAGAAAGGACCGCTTGCGCGCCAAGACTCCTCGACGCGTACACCCCGGACGCCCTCTGACACTACAACCCGATGGGGTCGCGCCCCGACTCCTCGCCCTAAAGGACGTCGGGGAGCGGAGGGGCTCCCCCCTCGACCGCGCAGCAACCGCCCGACCATCTCCCTGTCTCTTCCGCACCTCCCTGTCCTCTGGGCGCGACACCGCCCGGCATCCAGGGCCGTCGCCTCTTGTGGCGACGCCTTCCCAGGGAGAATCCAACCTCATCGCTGTCGCGTTTTGGACCGAGACCCGCGTCACGGCTTCTCACAACTACCATAGTCCACGCCGCCCTCCCCGACCGCACCAACAACGACGCCTGCGATCGCCTGAGGCCACAGTCCCCAGCGGCCATGGGATGAACCCTGCACAGCCTGCCTCCCGGACGCCTTTGCCCGCCTCGGGCCCCGCCCTCCGCTCCCGCCCCGCGCCCCCTACGGCCGCGATGCTGCCGGGGGAGGACCCGCCGCCGGTCCTCCTCCCCGTCCCGTGACGACCCATCACGTGAAAGCAGCTAGGTGGTGTTGGCACACGATAAACCCCCTTGCGTTCCAATGCCGCTCACCGAGGCGGAAGGCTAGGCACGGCGGGGTTTACCTCGTGAGCGATACCCGATGCATTAGTAGGCAAACTAGTTTTGGCAGACCGTAAACCCCCTTGCGTTCTAACGCTCCTCGCCGAGGCGGGAGGCCAGGCACGGCTGGGTTTAAATTCCAAGCGATGCCCGATGCGTTAGTAGGCAAACTAGTTTTGGCAGACCGTAAACCCCCTTGCGTTCTAACACTCCTCACCACAGTGGGAGGCTAGGTGCGGCTGGGTTTATGTTCCAAGCGATGCCCAATTCACCCCTATCGGTCCAGTCACGTTTACAGTACATTAGGCCGTCACCGTTGGGACAGGCCAACGGCGTATACAAAGGCCGGCTTGCAGTGACTCCACGACCTGCGGCGCCGGACCTGCCCCAACCGGTACGACACCCGGACGAACGCCGCGCCGGGCGGCCGAAGCGCACGCTCACCTGGCCGGGCCCCCTCCTCGGCCCCGTGCTCCAGCGACGCGCGAGGCTCTGCCGGGAGCCTCTTCTCCGCCGGGGGCGCCGTCTCCTCGGGCGCCGATGGGCGCCTCCGCCGCCTGCCCCTAAACACCCATGAGCCCACGAGCGCCATGCCCTCCACCGACCGCCACCCTTTTCGTAGGCCCCTTCCGGGCAAGGCCGCTCTCGCCGTCCGACGCATCCTCGCCGCTCCGCTCTCCTCCTCTCCTCGTCCTCCTCCACAAACAGCCCACCGCCTTTATCGCGGCGAGCTCCGCGCCACCGCTCGGCCGGCCGCTCGCCTCGCCGCTGCCTCCTCCTGCCGCCCTTTATCCTCCTCCTCCTCCTCATGCTCTTCCTCTTGCTCCGGCTCCGCCGCCTCACCAAACCTTGCTGCAATAAAAAGGGGCACCTACCGTACAGGATGATGCTGGCGTTGGTGTTGCCCAGCTTGTTTGTCGCCACGCACGTGTAGTTGCCGTAGTCCTTCTCCGAGACGTTGAAGAAGGTCAGTGTCGACAGGCGGCCCTTGCTCTCGATCCGCACGCCCTCCAGGCCGTTCGCTAACCTGCGAGGAAAGGCGGGGGCCCTCCGCGACAGTGCCGGGGCCCTGCCCGGAGAGCCCCCTTCGCGTGGGCCGCCGTCGGCCCCCCATCCCCCCGACGCCGAGGCTCCGCCTCGCCGGGCGAAAGCGCCCGCTGCTCTCCGTGCCGCGGCCGCCCTCGCCGGGAGAAACCCCACGGCGCCGCCAGGCCCCTTCCGCCCTCGGCCCCGTGCTCAGACACGACCGCAGCGGAGCAGCTCCGGGTTGCCGCCGCCGGACCCGCCGCCGCCACCTCCCCTCGCCGCCCTCCCGCCCCTAGGCTTGCCGCCGTCCCCCCCCCCCCCCGGCCCCGCCCCGTCTCGACGGGGAGCCCGTCTCACCGCCCCTCACCTGGTGTCCTCCTTGAACCACTGAAACTCCGCCACAGGGACGGCCGAGGCCTCGCACTGCAGGATGCCCTTCTGGCCCACCGAGGCGCCCGTGTTCTTGGCGTTCGAGATGTACGGCGGGTCTGCGGAGACGCCCAGCCCTGTCGCCTCCGGCCCCGTGCGCCCGCCCCGCCGCTCCTCCCCCATCCCCCTCACTCACAGTTGACGGTGACTTTGACTTTCCGCACGTCCGGGACGGCCACGTCGTTCACGGCGCTGCACTCGTACTCCCCGGACTGCTCCCGCGTGATGCCCGTGATCTCCAGGTACTCGTCCTCGCTCGCGAACCCGGGCCCTGGGACACAGCCGCCGACACGGAGCGCCGTCACCATTCCGCCGCCACACGTGCGGGACCCCGGCATCCTCGCCCTCCGACCGGGCCGCTCCCTGCGGCCCGCCGCCTCGCCCTCGCCTGGGCCGCCTCGACAGAGACGTCCCTCCGTGCCCCACGGGCCGGGCGGCTCGTCCGCCGAGCCCCCAGCGAGCTCTCACCTTTCCCGGACAGGTGCCGCCACGTGACGGTGGGCTCCGGTCGGCCGAAGGCCAGGCACATGAGGGTCACGCTGCTGCCCTCGTTGACAGTGATGTCCGACGAGATGTTGACGATCTGCGGGGGAACTGCCAAAGACAAAAAAAAAAACCCCAGCCGCTGTCAACGCACCTGCCGGCACGGACGCCTTGGCGCGCCGCTGGGAAGCGCCGGCCCCAAGACCCGCCCCGACGACGGCCGCCGCCCTCCTCCCTGTCGCCCTCTCCTCCCACCGACCCTGTCCCTCAAAGCTGGCGTCGCCCGGCAGGGACGGGAGGCGGACGCGCCTGCCGCCCGCCCGCCCGCGTCCCGATAACCCACTCTCCGACCCGGCTCGTATTGTAGCATATTTATTAAAGCTCTTTCAATTACTGAGCGCCTGCTCCGTTCAATACCAGCCGCGGTGATTTATATGGCTCCGCGCCCAGATACTCCCTCGCATAAATAACCCGGCAATCTCCACTCTCATAAATATCCCCGGCCCCAGCAAAAAGCAATTAAAGCCCGCACACCGATGCCCCGCCCCGGGGCTCCGAGCCGCCGGGCCGGCAGACGCCGCCCCCAAAAGGGACCCGCCCCAAAAAGAGAGAACAAGCGAAACTAGGCGCACACGACCACACACCGCCCCGACGGGACCCCAAAGGATGCCCTGTGCCACCCCCCCTGCCCCCCCCCCTCCCCCCGCCAAAGGCTGGACGGGCCACGGGCCCCGCTTCCCATGCCGCCGCACACCCAACCCTCGCGCCAAGGGTTTTCCCCCGACGCCGCAAGGATGCAATGCTCCCTCAAAAACCCCACGGCCAGCGCCGCCTGGAATCGAAGCCCGGGGCCAGGCCTCGTGCCCGCGGCGACCGTCCCTGCCCTGCTGGGGCTGCCGTGCCGCTCCCCAAGCGGACCAGACAAAGGGACGTCCGGCGGCGCGCCTGGGGGCCGCGTGCCCCGAGCGGCTCGGCCAAAACCGCCCGGAACCGCCGGGCTCCTCGCTGACATACGCCACAAAACCTGCCCCCGGCGAGCCCGTCCCTCTCGCGCGGCCTCCCCGGCACGGGGGGAGACGATGGCCTTTTCCGCGCCACCTCCGCCGACCGCCTCCTTCCCCGGCGCGCCGGAGGCGACGCTCAAGGACGCGCCGTGGCGCACGCCCGGCGCGGTCTCCACGGCCCCGTGGGCCCCACGAGGCGGTCAACGTCCCCGCACCTCGACACGTTACTGCAGAAGTATAGTCTCCTACGAGCGCAGCGAGCTTGTCCGAGTCCTTCAGGGGAAAGCAGCGACCCGAAAAACCGAGAATGTGCCGGCGAGCCCCAGAACGCAGACTCGGCCTTCAGGCCGCCCCGACGAGCTCTGCCACCGGCAGGCTGCAGAAACCCCTTGCTCCCTCAAAGGTCTCACCTCCTCCCCGACGGCCGGCGCCCCTCGGCCTCTCCCCTCCGCTCGCGGCACCTCAAATGACTACCGGGACCACCGAGCAAACAACGTCGACCTCCACCACGAGGCGTCGCACGATCCGCACTCGGCCGCCCATGTGTGAGCTGGCCGGCCGGCTTTCTCGCGGCTCCGCTTCCATCCGAGGGGACAACAGGGCCGGCAACGGAGACACCACGAAGCCTACCCCTGCACACGTTATCTGCCGCTCACAGCCCTGCGCCCCATACGCACCGCTGCTGGCGGGCTGGCGCACCGCCGGGGCGGAGCGGGCGCCTCCCACACGTCGCAAACCCCCAGGCCCCGACTCCGAACGCTGGGGACGGCCACGCGCAGCTCACACGACAAAACCAGAGAATACCGTATGTCCGAGGAAGCCCGGGCGCTCCGCGGCCCCCGACAGATACGTCGTCGGCGTCGCCATCGTCGTTACGCCCCTGCCTATCAAGCCCGAACGCCACTTCCTATTCGCATCTGCTATCCTGCGCTCCGTCCCCAGCAAACCGGGAGGCGCGCTGGCCCTAGCGGCTCCCCTGCGTGTCCCGTCACTAAGCCCCCTGCGCCACAAATCCACCCGACATGCAAGAACCTCCTGCCCCCTGTCGCGGCTCCTGCGCTGAGCCCGGGCCGCCGACCTCTTCGTCCTAACGTGAGCGGGCAGCCGGGCCGCGGAACGCCCGTTCCGCGACACTGGACGACTCGCCGCCCTCGCCGGCTTCACCCTCCTACTGCTCCTGTTGCCCATCGCCAGGACCCGCGAAAACACAATGCGCAACTACCGAAAACACTCTCATAGCTTAGAAGAAACGTCAGTCTCGTAAACCACGGACCGGCGACTACATCTCCGCTTAGAGTTTTTCCCCCGCCGCCCCAGAACAAGAGGACTGAAACCTCTGTCTCCACCTCCCGAAGCCGGTATTTCATACTAAACGGTTCTCGGACACGCAACACACACACGCTCCCTCCTCCGCCCAAACCGCTCCGATAGCGCCACGAGACAACGCGTGCGCCGGCTCCGACGCGACAAACAAGGCCGACGACAACTCCCGAGCCGCCGCCGAAACCGGTCCAAGGCCGCGAGAGTAAAACATTGCCACCCCGCTAAAATCCGACCGGAGAGAAAACACGCCCTCGCTATCGACAGTAACCACGCCAACGCTTCAACGCTCGGCAAGCCCGCCAAGAACCCTCCCGTCTCCTCCGCGCAGCCCTGCTCCCGTCAGACCCTGCGCAGAAGCGCCCGGTCTCATCGCGGGCGGGTGGGCGGACGGACCCCACAGCGCCCGGCCGAGGGACGCCGACGCGCCCTCGGCCCGGCTCCCTCCGGATTCGCCCCCGGCACGATTGCCGTCCCGCTCGCCTCTGGCGAGTCGCCCCTGGGACGCGGTCACGCTCTCCGGACCCAACAGGCGGGGGCAGGACGTCAGCCGGAGCTGGATGCGCATCCGCGCCCTCCCGGCTCGGGACCAGCGTCCCCCTCCCGTCACCTGGGTCGCAGACCGCACCCACAAAGGACCCCCACAAAACCTGCCACGCCGAACATGGGCGGGAGCCCGTCCCCCTCCTCGACACGTCGACACTTTCCCTCCTGGCCAAAAAAGGCCCCTAAAAGCCCTAACGCTTCCCAAGAAACCCTACAGCTCCTACGAGGCCTAAAAGGTCCTGAAAAACCATACGGTTCCTTAGAGCCCCCGAAGTTCCTAAACTCCCTGAAAGCTCCCACAGCCCTATGAGACGCGAAGAGCATCCGCAAGCCCAAAGAGCTCCTGCAGCCCTCAAGGATCCTAAAAAAAAAAAAACCCCTTACGGTTCCTCCAGGCCCCAAAAGTGCCAAACCACGCCGAAAGCTCCTACAGATACGGAAAGCATCCCGAAGCCCCAAAAGCTCGCGCAGCCCTAAAAGATCCCGAATGCGATCCCTGCGGCCCCGGCGCACCCGTTCCTCGCGCGGCAAGGCACACGAATACACGCGTTGCTGCTACAACCCGGGCCCAGAGCAGAGGACGCGGATGCAGCACGCGGACGGTCTGGCACGGGTCGCCGAACGAGGGCGCCTCCCAAATCCCTCCGCCGCGAGCCGGAAGCCCGAGGAGCCGGGGAAATGCCGCCGTCCTGCCGCGCCGCCGGCCCCGATCGGACAGGAAACGCCCCCGAGAGGCGGCGGGGACGTGCGGCGGGGCTCGGGATCCCGTCCCGCCACCCCGTAGCCCGCCGCCGCAGCCCTCGTCGCCTACAACGTCACCAAGGCTCGGAGAAGGACGTCTCAGGCCCCCAATGACGTTGCCATCGATCCCGCCGGCCAGGCCGACAAGGACGGCATCTCGAGGGCGCGCCGCCTTCCCCTTGGCGCGGGGAATGCTGTGGGAGAGGCGGCGGGCGGCCGGGTCCGCGCGCGGACGCGTCTGGCACCAGGCCGGACCCGAGCGCCGCCGGGCAGGAGGAATCCGGTGACACGCGCGACCGGGGAGGTAAAACGGCGCTCCGGCCATACCCTGTGAGCGCTAGGAGGCCGGTACGGCCGAGGCGCGCGCACGGCTCCTCTGACCATCGCGTCCGGCCGGAGCCGTCCTGTCTCGCGAAGGATTGAGCTGGGCGCGCGGTCCGTCCTCCTTCCCGTCCCCGCGCGGAGCCCTCCACGTCCCCAAAGGGACGGGTTGCGCCGCCCTCCTACGTACTGTGCCGACTCGTGTCCCGCTCCCCAGCACCCTTTCCCCCGTTTATCCCTGGAACCTTACAGTTGCCTCCCCCTGCCCTACCGAGAGCCGGTAGGGACGCCAGCCTCTCCTCGCCACGCCTACAGGATCAACACAAATACGACCCGGGCAGAGAACACGCGGAGATCGAGCGGGAGGAGAAGGGCCTGGGGGGAGGTGGCGGCTGAGAAGCTCAACCCGACGCCGAAAATGGCATCGCCTGCCCAGAAAGCCCCCCGCGGCCTGGCCTTCCTCCCCGGCTGTGCGGCCGGCAGGGCGAGCGAGGGGGCGTTCTGCCCCGCCGCTCCGCTCGGGAGAGACCCCTACTCGGAGTCCTGCGTCCGGCTGTGGGCGCGCCGGGACGCGGACCTGCTGGACAGGGTCCAGAGGAGGCCCCGGAGAGGGCCGGGGAGGGACTCTGGGTCGGGGAGGGGAGCCGCGGGACGAGGGGGAACAGCTTTCAACTGGAAGAGGGGAGACGGAGACGGGACACCGGGAAGAAATTGTTTGCCATGAGGGCGGTGAGCCCCCGGCCCACGTTGCCTGGGGAAGCTGTGGCCGCCCCGTCCCTGGAGGGGTTCGAGGCCGGGCTGGACGGGGCTTGGGGCAACCTGGTCTGCTGGGAGGCGTCTCCCTGCCCGGCGCAGAGGGGCGGCGCTGGACGTCCCTTCCGACCCAACCCGTTCCCTGATTCTGTGATTCTAGAACAGCCACAGCAACGCGCCCCCAGCTAGAAGAACGGAGACGGCGGGGCTGTCGCTCGTCCGGGAAGAGGCGGGGCCGTCACCCGCTCCGTCTATTGACGTGCTAACATGTCCTCGTGCGCACAAGAGACTGCATAACACCTGGCTCCGCCGGCCGGCTCCCCCCGCTCCGCTCCCACGCCACGCAACAGCTGAGGAAAAAAGGGCGAGAGGCTCCCCTGTCGCTCACGCGCAGTAACCCCGCGACAGGCACGGGCCCCCACGTGCGGGATGCCCGCCGCCGTTGACCTGTCCTCACCCGCCGTCCGGAACGGCACCTGCGTTCCCGGGGGGGTGCCAGGACGCGCCGTGGACAAACGTGGCCGCGACCCCTCCCGGAGGCCCTCCCCGGCCCCGAGGAATCTCCTGGCACGGGGGCGAGATGCTCGCCTTCGGGAGCTCGGGGGAGAACGCCCGGTGGGGGTGCGCGGTCCCCGTCCCCCGCCTCGTTCATCGTCCTCCCTTCCTTGTACGAGACTGCAACTACGAGCCCGCGCAATGGCGATGACATGCTGAGGAAGCCGGCAGCGGCACGGTCTCGCCCGAACGGCGCGCGGCCCGCACGGGATTGCATCGACCCCACGTAATATTAATCACGGCTAAGCTAATGCGTAATGTTCCGTCGGCCACAAAAGGCATTGGCACTGTAATTTCTTGTTTGTCCGCAAAGCCGGCGAGAGAAATCGAATGTGAAAGCGATGCCACTAAATTCAATAACAATAAGCCTGTGATTTATCTCCTTCCTTTACTGCTCGAGAGCCGCGCCGCCCCACGTGCCGACGAGTGCGCCCCGTCTGGCCCCGGCGCGTGCCGCTCTGGGAGACGTGCCGTCCATCCCTTGCTCCGCAACCGAGAAAACCGCCCCGGGGGGCTGGCCGCGGGCGCGCGCCTCCCTCACGCTGCCCTGCCTCCTGACGCTACGTGCCACACCGGCAACGTCCCTCGCCGGCAGAGCCGGGCGATCCGGGGGACCCTCCCGAGCGCTAGAGGTCCCGGCCCCTCCTCCGGTCACCGGGGCCGCCCGAGCCCCTGCCGCCCCTGCTTCCACTCCGCGGCCCGCGGGCCGACGCGACCGGATCTCACGAGCCGCCACCCGACGCGCCGAGGCGACGACGGACGGCCTCGGCCTCTCCCGCGACCGCACGGGTCCGGTGCCCACCGGCGGGGACGCCTCTGCCACGCTCGACCGTGCGGGATGAGACAGCATGCCGGTCCTCGTGGCATGACCGTCGACGACACGTGACGCTGATGCGCGCCACGGCACGCACGCTGACTCACCTCCCCGCTGCCCCTTACCGCCGGGGCCCGCCCGAGTCGCTCGCCGCCGCGCCGCTGCCTTGCGCCCGCTGCGGGTTCCCCATTTCGGCGACTATCTCCCCTCTCCCTTCTCTGGGTCGTAAACGCTCCTCAACGATGGTCTCCGAGCCCGGGAGCGTCCCGCGGCGCGTCCCCCGTCTCCACGTGCGGCGGGAGCCCTGCCACGGGGCCGGACCGTGATGCTCTGACGCCCGTTAGGGTGGAAACCCCGCAAGAAAACCTCACCGGATCCCAAAAAGGGACGGCCGAGCCGGCCCGGGCCCCTCCGCGGGACCAAATGCGAAACCCGACGGGGACAGACCGGTCGCGAGCCGTCGCGCCGACTCGACGCCGGCGTCCGGTGCCCTGTGCCAGGCGGAGCCTCCCGACCGCTTGCCGCACGCCCTTTCTCTCCGGGTTTTCGCGTTGAGACGGGGGAAGCCGTAAAAGCAAAACTCGGCGCGTTATACCTACTGTGTAAACCACCTGTCGGTAAATTTATGAACAATTAGCAAGCGAGAGTGCTTCCCAGGGAGCTATTTGTGTGCGCGCGCTAAAACCTTCTTTCGGATCGGAAATATAATGGGGAAACGACTTCTCCGGTGCTCCCCCCTCTCCCTCATCCTCGCTTTCTGCTGTAATTAATCGCCTGCTGCCGAGCTTCCGTCGCGTCGGCTCCCGGTCCCTGCGGCTCCGATCCCGCCGGGGCCTTTCCCGCGCGCCAAGGCTCCCGGAGAAGGGGAGCCCCGGGACGTCCTCTGGGGGCTCCCCGCCCTGCCCCTCCTCCGCGCTCCCCTCCACACTTCGGACCTGGCTGTTACTAGCACGTCGTGATGAACGCTTTAGGGAAGGTGGCCGCTCCCGCCGCGGCGGCGGGTGCCGCCTCCCTCCTGCCCGTCGTCCCCTCGCTCGTCGCAGGCCTTCCCTCTCTCCGGGCTCCTTGCAACATCTTTTCTTTTCTCCCCGTTGCCGCTTCCCGCTCTTTTGACGCCCGCTGCTCCGCTGGGCGCGCGCCTCTCCTCCGCTCTGCCCCTTCCTCTACGAGTCCCCTGGCATTTCTTCTTGTCCCTCTGGCTGCGTTTGGGTTCCCCCTACGCTCGCCGCTTCCCTTCTGTTCCTTCTTTCTGCATATTCTTCCGTAGGCACACAAAAACCCCAAGCCATCGCCAATTGGGACGGGGTCCCGAGGGGCAGAAGAAGCTCCCGAGGAGGACGCGAGCCGGCTGCGCGGGTCGCCGCTTGCCAGGCGCTACTTTCTACCGCCCTTTCCCTTCTCTGGAGTCCTTCCGCGTGCCACACGTGCGCCCCTCGCGTCAAAATACTGCAGCGTCCGAACGCTTACAACATGAGCGCTTTCTACCTTTAGTGCCAACGATGGACTCTTCCCCGCGATGAGCCGGCAAGGCCGCGCCGCTCCCCGCGCCTCCTCGGTCGGCCCTCCGCCGTACGGCCCCCCCCGCCCCGGGTAAGGTTTCAATAGCTATCGCTGTCTCGGCTCCCGCCCGGACGTCAAAGCCGGCGCGATAAACGATCGCGAAATTAACTGCGGCCGTCGCGAAACCTGCGGTGCCGGGCGAGCCTGGAGCGCGGCCCGCGTCCGGGAAGAAGAGCGGAACAAGGGACGGCCCTCGTCGAGACTCCAGGAGCCGGCGGTTATCCTTACGAAGGACGAAATCGGCTCACCTGGCTTTCCGGAAGCTGGCGGGATAGCTACGCCTGCATCGCCACCGCTTGGAGAGGTGGCGCCTGCGCCGAGGGACACAGGATCGGAGCCGGGAGCGCTTCCTTCCTCGGACTCGGGAGGACCGACCGCACGACCGGGACCTCGCCACCGGAAACGAAGGCCGCGGTCCTTCCGAACCCTGCCCGGCCCCCAGGGCGAGGAACGCAGCACGACGCCGAGACGGGAAAACGGATCGCGCCAAGGCGAACCGAACGGTAACGACGCCGACCGCCGGGAGAGGTTTCAATGACAAAAATCCGTGGCGAGCAGGATTAAGGCAGTACAGGGGCAGGGTCTCGAACTACGTCAGAAACCGAGGACATCTGAGGAATACCGCAGACCATGCCGAGGTAGGGACGGCCGGTATCGACGGGCAACACCGAGATCTCGGGTGTCGCGGACGGGGTGTCGCGCCACGCGTGGGCCCCGAAACGGTGCCGCGCTACGCTACGCCCCTTCGATGCGTACTCCTTCCTCCCTACAGCTGCCTGAACGAGGAGGACGCCGGGACGCTGACCTCAAAAACCACCGTCTAAACCGAAACATGCACCCCGAGCTCCGCGTTTCACACGGAAACGACGATCCGCAATTAAGACGATCCGAAAGGTGCCTGCCCACCCAGGCAGCTCTACGATTCCCTGACGCTATGAACTATACCCCACGTCCTGAAACTCCCCGTGCCGAGGAGGCGCGGCCGAGCCCTGGCTACCGTCCGCCGCGCCCCTCGCGCCGAAACCCTCTCGCGGCACGATGCCGCGGGGTCTCCCGGCTCGTCCGCGACGCTTCCCGCCTCCCGAGAGGCGACGTGGGCTTCGCGGGGGGGTGTCATGCCTCCGAGGTATCCCCGGCCCCGCGGCGTCCTCCGCGCCAGCTGTCTAGGCCGCAAAGGCAACGAGGTGCCTCCTGGTCTGCTCATACGAGATTACACGCCGAGCCTCCCCGCGCTCCTCGCTCCCTCTGAAACACCCCGGCACGGCCCTGAAAGCGTCCGTCCCGTCATCGCGAGGGAGCCCCCGGAAACCGGAGGAAAAGGGAGACAAAAGAACCCCTCTGGCCCGCTGCCATCTACGCTCTTACGGGCCCTCTTTGGCGGCTGCTGCGATACACTGATCTGAGAAACGTATTAACGCTGCCACCGACGGACACGTTTACCGTGGACGGCGACTCCCCGGCAGATTTATCGCCGGGCTGCCGGGAGGGAAGGCCGGGCCCCGCCGTAGCGCAATTAAAACCCCACTGAACGCGGGGACGAAGAATCGATGCTCTCTCCGGTCAACTTTTACCTTTGCAAAGGGCCAGTATAAATTAATGGACCTGACGGCACTCGCTAACCAGTGGCCGCTGCCCGCCGGCTGCTCCGCCGGCACGTGCCGGGCCCTGCCTGGCCGTCCCCCGTGCTCCTCCCGCCCTGGCCGCCTCCTTGACGGAGGAGGACGCCGAACCTCTTGTTGAAGCCGACATTTAGGGCCGGGAGAGCTACCGCCGAAAGAGGGCTTCGCTCTTGCCCTGCGAAGCGCGTCCTCGGCTCGCCTGCCTCCTCGGAACGCCGCTCCCTTCCTCCCGGCACGGACCGCGGAGCTAATTCTTACCCGCCCCCGTAGAAAACCACCTCCTCCCCAGCACGCGGGCGCGGGGGCTAACGGCTCCGAGCTCCGAGCCGCTGGCAAGCGTGTCTGACGCACCGGACTGCGCTGCAGAGGAAGCGAGAACGCAGCAACGAAGGATCTCCTTCTCCGGACGTGACCGTCGCTGCAAGAGCACGTCTATCTACACGTGCATTTTCTTGGCGCCACGACTTGGGCGAACCGCCTGGCTTGAGCTTAGCGCCAGAATAAACAAACGCAAAATCTTCCCGGCGCGGTCTGCGTCGCCTCGGCCTCCGTAACCGCCCGTCCCTGCCTCCTCTCAGGCTTCCCCGCGGCCGCGCGGATCGTTGCGGCGGGACCCGTTCGACACGGCTCGCGCCCGCCGGGGGAAAGCTCTTCCCGCCACATCTCGGAACGCCTCGCCGCCGGACCCTCACTCGGGATGCGAGCTGTCCCTCGCCGCGGGCCGCCCGAGCCCAGCAAGCGTCTACGTTGCCGACCCCGCTCCGAAAAAGGGGCGACGGGAGCAAATACGGACCAACTCTGCCCGCTCGCCTAATATCATTAGGTGCAAAGCACTTGGGTGCTTCACCCATGTTGACCGGACGGATTAGCACCATCGGAGAGAAGATGGGATAAACGGATTAAAACTTCGCGGACGGACGGACAGACGGCTCGCACGCCACTCCGACGGGGGGCGCGGGAGAGACCCTGCCGCCAGGGATGGAGGGGACGCTCCCGGCAGTCCGCCGCTCCCCTCTTCCCGAGCCGAGGGGCCCCCCCGAGGCGCTCCCGCCGGGAGCGGCCCCGAAAAGCCCACGGAAGGGTGGCCCGGATCGAACCCCGCCTCCTCCACGCGGGAAGGATACGTAAATCGACGGGTATCGGTGCCGAGGGCTTCTCGGAGACCTGTCGAGGCCGAGAAATTTCTCAGCTTTGCTCATTGCAAAATCGATACCCATCAGCTGTTTGAAATTAAAGGAAAGATTAGGTCCCAGTTTTATACACGCTTTATTGTATTCCGAGAGCTTTCTACTCGGCCAGATAAATCTTCTTTAAGAGGATTGAGAAACTTTCATTATCTTTATCTAACCTGAACTAACGCTACCTCTGAAAAATTAATCTACAGACTGGACACAAGCCGGCAGCCGGTGCAAAGCCGCCGGGATCCGGAGGCGGCGCCCGCCGGAGTGCTACGGGCACCTCCGATCTGCTGACGCACGGATAGCCCCCGTCGCAGCGGCCTCAGCAACGCCGCTTCCCGACCCGACGGCGTCTGCTACACCGACATCCTCGCCTACAAAGCCCTGCGCCGACAGCCCGTCGCCATCCCGCCACGTCTTCCGCACGTTCCTGCCCTCTCTCCCGAAACCCGGGGGCCTCGTGCCCTCGGACTCGGCTCCTCCGCTGCGTCCGGCAGCGCTTGGCTTTTGGCTGCGCCGAAGCGTCTTCTGAGGCGTGCCCGAGCGCCTTACAGCCACCTCCCTGAAAGCGCGAACCGAGCAACGTGGGTCCCGAGCAGCAGGGACGGGTCCGATTCGCAGACGGGACCGGCAAGGGAGCGGCGGGAGGAGGACGCCGGCCTGGCGTCCCCTGCGCCGCGCGATGACCGGACGACGCGGCGAGGCTGAGATGACGTGAGTCCGCCTCCCCCCCGTGGCCGACGCCCCTGTCCCCGCGAGGTCCCGCCCGCAAAGCGACACCCGTTGGTCTCGTCCCTACGTCTCCGTCGCCGAGAGGGCCTCCGAACTCGTCGCGACTCCACGCGTCCTTCCGTATCAAACAGTTTGGCAACCGTACGTCGAGACCTACCTTGCACGATGAGATGGACGCGTGAAGTCTTGGGGTGATTGTCTGTCTGCACGGAGCAAGTGTAGGGGCCCTCATCGTAGATATCCACGTTGTGTATCTTGATGCTGTACTGGGTCTTGGTGTTGGAGAGGATGACCACCCGGTTGTCTATAGACCACTTGTCGTTGCCGGCGTACAGGATGGTGCTGCGGTTCAACCACGCCACCCGCGTGACCCTGTCATCCACGGTACACCTGCAAGGGAAGAGACAGAGGGTCACCGACGCGAGGGGCACGACCGACGGCGAGTATCCCGGACGCTAAAAGGAGACGCCAGCCCGCTGGCGCGGGCTCCCCGTCGCGCTCGTCCTAAAAGGAGACGCCAGCGGGACGGGAGCTGCGGCTTGGGCTCCCCGTCGCACTCGGCCGGATCGCCGGCAGGGAGATGGCGCGCGCCACATCCCGCGCCCCCTGAGATTTCACAGGAACGGCACATTCACCACAAACCCAGCCCTGCCTTTTCCATTCACGCAGAGACGAGGAGCCGCAGACGAAATTCCCGCTACGTTTGACCGCTGCGAGCCACGCCAACGCTGCACCACCCGCCCCGCACATGGAGAATTTCAGATGAAGCTCTAAAATTCACTGACGGTTCGGTTTGCCGGCGCCGCCCTCGAGCCATCCCCGGGGCGATATACGCGCACGCTGCTGGGGAGAGGGGCCGGGCGCGCGCGGGGGGAGCGGGGAGGAAGAGAAACAGCCGGAGACGGCGTGCGGGGACGAGAAGGGAACATTTGGATAAGCGGCCGTAAATCCGACGAGCGCCTCTGACACGCGACGCGGCCGTTGCCGTTATTTATTTCCTGCCTGGCTCCCGCCCTCCCCGCTCCGAGACGGTTCGGCAGCTCCGGCCCGCGACGCTGCCGGACCCTTGGCAAAGAACAGAGCCGGGGCGGGGGAGCGGGGAATAAAAGGGAATGAAAATGCGCCCGGAGAATGTGGCTTTTTTCCTTCCCTTCGATAGATTTTTGCCATTCTATTTACTGCCGGCCTTTGCCGCCGGCGCCCCCGCAGCAAAAATGCCGAGCGTTTGGCTACATTGAGAGCCCGGCGTTTCTCGGGAGCTCCGCTTTCCCTGCTCGAGGACTGCGGCGAAGGAGCTTTTCGTCGGCTTCCGAGCAAACCGGGAAAACCCAACTAGGCGCAAGCTTGTGCCGCCGACGCTGCCGCAGCTTTGTGCAGCCGAGATCTTAGGGAAAAGGGAAAACGGTCCGTCGAGAAACGCGTGCGAGTCCCTCTCCGCACGCCTGTAAATTCGGAGAGGGGCCGTCGGGCCGTCCCCGTCCTCGCCGCACGGGCTTCGGGGGTGTTATACGCCTCCCTTGCCGGGATCGCGGCGCGTCACCTCCATCGAGATTATTAATCGGGCGGAGGGAAGGGGCCACGCTTGGCGTGCTTGAGGGTGCCCCCGGGCGCTCGGTTCGCGGGAACGAGCCGTATATCCTCCCCGCCAACGAGTAATTTTCCCCTCGCAGGAGCTGTACGTCTCCGCCGGCCGCGTCGCGGGGGGATGCCGGGAAAGACGGATGGCTCTCCGCGCCCGCCGTGGAGCGGACGGCGTGCCGGGAGCCCGCCCGGCCTCGTGCCGGGGCCGTCGTTGTCGGGAAGCCGAGCCCTCCCTTCGTCCAAATTAACTGGGGGAGAGCTAAGCGCGGCCGAGTTAAGTTCGGCCCTGGGGGATTCCAGTCTAGTGGACTATTACTGCTGTCTCACTTCATTATAATGAATAATAAAGAGATACTTACACACGGCTTCGGTAAATTATTCATTGCGCGCGCTGCAAAATCAGGGCAGCGATATGTAAAACAGACAACGTGCGTGTCTGCGCTCGTATAAATATCCAGACTACGGCCCCGCGAGGTACTCTCGGGTCGCCTCGTTAGGGGCGAAGCGCAAGGACTAGGGTTGGAAGCGACGGGGACGAGGAGGCCCTGCCGACGCCGCGTACGCTCGGCCGGCCCTGCCCGCCTTCGGCCGGTGCGCACCCGGTTGGCTCCCTGGGGAAGTCCGGGGCTGCTTTGGGACCCCCGAGAAATGGGGTCGCTCGTTCTGTCTTTGCCGCTCGCGCTGACGGCCCGGGGCCGCACCTGCAGAAGTCGTGCCCCTAACACGGGCAGACACGCTCCCGCAAGGAAGGGCGAGGACGGCGTCGCCGTCCCTTGCCGCCGGCGCCTGGCGACCGGTACCGCCCTCCGAACCACTCGGAACAAACGCGCGGGAGCAACTCGGAGACTCCTCCTTCGAACAAACTCATGCCAAGAGCAAGGGGGCAAAGGCACCTCCTCCCCGTCCTTCCCCCTCGCTCTTCGGTTGAGCGTCCGCTCAACGGCTCATCTGGAACCGAGTCCCAGCGGCTCTGCGTGCCTCCCACGGTGCCCGTCTTCCCCTGGAGTCCGGCCCGTTCCCTACACACGCGGAGGGACCGGACAAACCGCCCTCCTTCCAAACACCATCCCTCCTGCGCCTCCTGACGATGTGTCGGAGGAACCGACCGGCAGAAAAGCCGCCGCTCAGCAGCCGCCACGGCAACCACGGCGATTCCGGAGGTGCCTTTCATGCCCCGCCTCGCCTTCCTGCTGCAAGACTGCCCGCGCCCTGGGAATTGCCGTTCCGCAGGCAAACGCCGTGCCACGTCCCGACGCGAGGAGCCCCCCGCCAGCTTCGTTAGCCGGCTCGGAAAGCGAGCTCCGCGAGCCTCGACGCCGCCGGCTCCCCCTCGTCCGCCCAGCCGTCTTTGCTACCTATTTCCAATTGACCAGGATTATGATAATGTCTCCAGTAAGCAAACAGGGAAAGCGACTTCTGCAAAGTGTTTAGATAAAGCAGACGAGCTCTGACAAAGCCGGATAATAAAGCGGGCCGGGAGGTTTTCCCTTGAAGGGATCTAATTAAGAACAAAGACAAGCCCCCATTAACGGTCTCCTGAAGGCGCCGTATCCATCGCCGGGAGAAACCCTGCCTTACGAGGCCGGGAGGGACAAAAGACAATAAAGCGCCTGTCAGACAGGAGGGAAATAAACCCATCCCGCATCTCACCTGGGGAAAACCCATCGGCAAGGCGGGGGGAATATCTGGGGACCTAAAAGCATCCCAAACGCAAGAGCCCGGCAGCCGCCTCGTCCCTTCTTCGTGCAGCGTGACCCGTCCCCTCCTCTCCTCTGCATCCGCGTCCCGCTCTCACCCTCACTGCCTTCGAGTAGACACTTTTTGACACCGTCGGGTGCCTCCCGCAACGCTGCTTCCGCCAGACCCGTCACCGAGGAGCCTCGGACGCCGGGCTTCGCCCGAGCTCCGGCCCCCCCCGATACGCGTGGCCTCTCGGGCCGTGAACCCGAACGCGGCTGCGGGAGAAGATGCACGAGGCGGGGAGCCGGCGGCGGCGCCGCCGCGCCGCTTCCCCTCGAATTGCCCCTATTCCTCATCCTTAAATGCTAATTTTGACGTTTGCCGAGGAGTCATTTCACCTGGTGTCAACAAGACGCGTAACTCTGCCGACGCGCTCTTTCTGTTCGGTGGCACACGGTGACCGGCTCCCTCCTCCCGGAGCTATTAGGAGAGACGCCCGCATCCCTCTCGCCGCCGGCTCCCGCCTGGGTCCATCGATGACCCTGACGGCGCTTCTCCTACTCGCGGGACGTTACAGTGACGTTGCACCGCTCCCTTCATTCCCCACCTTTCCCAGTCGGCATCGCGGACCTTTTCTGCGCTCCCGACTCCGCCGAGCCGAGCCGTGTGGCGCCGGGGCCGCCCTCGGCGTCCGCCCCGCGCCAAGGGAAATATCGTGCCCGGCGTTGGCACACGCTCCTGGCAACAGTTTGGCAGGATAAACGGCACACGCGGAGTAGGAGGCATAACGGAAGTCTGGCAAACCCCTCTCTGTGGGTGCCAAATCTCCCAAAGGATGGGATGCTTGGGACCCTGACAGCTCGGCGCGCGTCCCCAGCAATCCGGGAGACCGCTTCCCGGCCAGGCTCAAGGGAAGATGCTCCTCTTTGGATTAAGTTAGAACTCTTCTTGACGCAAGCCGACGACGCTCTGCTTCTAAATACTTCTACGGCCCTTCGAGCCCAAACCTTCAACTTCTCTCCTGTAGGCAATGCGTCTCGTCAAAATGACAAATGGAGGTGCCCAAACCGGTCGCAAACGCGCCGCCTGACCCACTTTGCGGCGGCTAAAATAGCTCGCCCGGATCGGGAGCGCGGCCCCTCGGCAGCGCCGGGGGGATGCTTCGCCCCGGGAGGTTTCCAAGCGACGGCACCTGTCACGGGGGCGGCGCGCGCGCCCCGGCCCCCTCCTCCTTGAGAACAAATCGCTAATTACGCTCGCAGGGGACGCCTAATGGGATTTCTCCTTCCCTTCCGGCGCTCGCCCCGGCTACGCAGCTAACGGGCTCCCGACGCCTTTTATCGCGGGCGGCTGGAGCAAAGGCAGAGGAGATTTATTTGTAATCATCGGAAATAAACACGCTTCCTCAGAAGTAAACACAAAAGAACACAACCTGGCTGGGCTCCCGCTTCGTTCAAGATGCAAATGAGAAGCGGGCCGTCGAAACCCAGCGGCTCCTCTAATCCTCTCCCAACAATGCAAAGCGTCAAATGAGCCGTGGCTACGATGGCATCTGCGGCATGTGACGGCGGATCTTGCGCGATGGCTCCCCAAGGGCGGGCCTGCACCGCCGGCCCCCCATCACTGTCAGCCCCGCTATTTATTCTTAGCGCGGAGGGCGGGAGGCGCTTCGTCTTCGTTCCCCGTCCCTTCCGCTGGCGCCCTGGGCCCTCTCTGAGCCACCCACGGTATCCCTGCTCCCATCTCGCCCATCCCTCCCAGCACCTGGATGCGGGGTGCGCGGACCCACGCTATCCGGGCACCCCGAGGACGGAGGGGAACCGCGATGTGCCGCTCGGCATCGCCCACCTCCGCCACCTCTCGTCGAGCCCTTGCCACCCGCTCACCGAGTCATAGAATCATAGAATCGCAGAATCATACGGGTTGCAAAAGACCCTCGGGATCGTCGAGTCCAACCGTCAACCCCGCTCTACAGAGTTCTCCCCTACACCGTATCCCCCAACACCACATCTAAACGACTCGTAAACGCATTCAGGGACTAGGGATGGGACGATTCAGACCGGGCGTTAGGAAAAAGTCCTTCACCACGAGGGTGGTGAGACACTGGAACAGGTTGCCCGGAGAGGCAACGCCATCCCTGGAAGTTTTTAAGGCCAGGCTGGACGGGGGTCTGAGCAAGCTGGGCTGGCGGGAGGCGTCCCTGCCCGTGGCGGGGGGTTGGAACTAGGTGATCTTTAAGGTCCCTTCCAATCCTAACAATCCTCTGATTCTACGATTCTACAGTCACTCCGCCACCTCCCCGGGCAGCCTGTTCCAGTGTCTGACCGCTCTTTCCGGGAAGACTTTTTTCCTAAGGTCTGGCCTAAACCTCCCCTGTTGTTGCGGCCCGAAGCCGTTCCCTCTTGTTCTATCCCTAATGACCTGTGAGAAGAGACCGGCACCGACCTCTCTACGATGTCCTTTCGAGTCGTCGTAGAGAGCGAGGAGGTCTCCCCTCAGCCTCCTCTTCCTCAAACTAAACGGTCCCGGCTCCTTCCATTGCTCCTCGTCAGATTTATTCTCCGGGCCCTTCGCCGGCTTCATTGCCCTCCTCTGCACTCGCTCCAGCGCCTCGATCTCTCTCTCGTATTGAGGTGCCCCCAACTGGACACGATACTCAAGGCACGTGGCCTCACAGTACAGGGGGACAATCGCCGCCCTCCTAGGATGCCGTTGGCTTTCTTGGCCGCCCGGGCACGCTGCTGGCTCGTACTCAGCCGCTTGTCAATTAGAACCCCCGGGTCCTTTTCTGCCGGACACGCTTCCCCGAGCCTGTGGCGATGCGTGGGGTTGTTGTGGCCCGAGTGCGGGACCCAGCGCTCGGCTTTGTTGAAGCTCATCCCATTAGCGTTGGCCCGTCGGTCCGATCCATCCGAGTCTCTCCGTAGAGCCTCCCCTGTGCTCATGCGGATCAACACTCACGCTTAGCTTCGTGTCATCTGCAAACTTGCTGATGATACGCTCTATGTCCTTATCAAGATCATCAATAAAGACGTTAAACAGAAACGGTCCCGACACCGAGCCCTGAGGGACGCCACTTGCGACCGGCCGCCAGCTGCGTTTAACTCCGTTGACCGCCGCTCTTTGGGACCACCCGTCCAGCCGGTGCTCGATCCAGCGG
This sequence comes from Larus michahellis, assembly GCF_964199755.1. Lineage (NCBI taxonomy): Eukaryota > Metazoa > Chordata > Aves > Charadriiformes > Laridae > Larus > Larus michahellis. The sequence continues at coordinate 3,593,550 of NC_133912.1, forward strand.
GTCGTTTGCTCATCCAGGCCGCGAGCGGCCAGTTTCTCCCGACCCATCGCCGCGCCTCCGTGGGAAAAGACGTGGGATGCAAAGGGAGCTCGGCCAGCCTTAAACGGTTCCCCTTTTCCCCATAACCTCCCTCCCTCCGTGCCGTAAACCGCTCGGCTCGTTACCTCCCGCAAAGCCATGTGCCACCGGCTCTCATTCTCTCCAAACTGCATTAATTGCCTGGCCCCATCGCTACCGCGCCGCTCCCGTTCCCCGAGCGCTCCCAATGCCATTCCGACAAGCTCCGGACCACCGGCAAATCGTTCCCCTTCCCTCTGAGGGCTACGGGACCCTCCTGCCCCCCCTTAAAGGCTCGGGGCTTGTCGGGGTGTGTTTCTCCCTGCCGGTTCCCCGGCGCTGGCTCTTTGCGTCCTCACTACCGAGCGCGGGAGTAGAAGCTGCTCCCCGTGAAAAATCCCTGCCCCGAATGGATACATTAGAGGTTGCTAAATATAAAACATCCATCTGCAAAGATAATAAGCCCGCGAGGGCAGGGGCTGACGAGTTGCTCCGTTTCAGATAGTTTAATGGTGTTTTGGTCCACGACTGCCGCTGCCGGGCATTAGACTGATAGCAAGATGATGAGGAGGGCGGGAGCTGCCCGCACCAGGCATCAGCCAGTCCAGACTTAACGTGCGGTCCCTGAGGGCACCACGCCGCGCAGAACGCCACCGGCTGCTTGGCTCCCAGCATCCGCGGGCCTTTGGGCGGCCCCTGCGACACGCCGGGGGCTCCGAAGCTCTAGCCGTGTCAGCATCCGTCTTTGGCTTTCAAGGGGCTTGCCCTGCGCCCGCATCCCAGCCTGGGAACCACGGACCTGGGCACCGCTGCGATGCTAAGGCCGATGCAGGCAGAGCTGCGCTGCACGTGGCTCAGAAACGGACCGTTCTCTGCACGGGGAAGGGACGAGCGGCGAGACGAGCGGCTGCACGTGGCTGCCGCCGCCGCGACCTGACCGCGTCTTCTCCCCAAAGCCCTTCTCGGGATTTTCTGAATTAACGCTCCACATCGCGCAAAGCCAGAAACCGCAGTTGGCTCTGTTAAAGCCAGCAAGCCTTTCCCTTTCGTTCCTAAAGCCCTTCTTTCGCTCCTTGCTGCTTTTACTTCCAGCTGGCGGGGACACACGCTGCCCTGACAACATCACGGGCAACGCGAAGGGTAGTCGGATGGCGACAGACACTCGGGCGCCCTCCGCTCCTGGGTCCCACCGGATTTTCCCGCCATGAGTCCCTCGTTTCTGACATGACAACGCATCCGTATCCCGGTGACTGAGGCTCTGCGGCCCCCCGAAAGGTCACCACTGCCTTCGGCACGCTCCAGATCTGGGCTCTACCCGAACCCTTTCCCACAGGGAAATCGCATCCCTCCCCGTCGCAAAGCTCCCGGTTGCCCTCCCTGCCTCACGCGAGTCACGGCGATTGCAATCTGCTCCCAAACGCATCGCCGATTGGAGAATAACAGCAACGCTCTCTGCCCTCAGGACGGCGCCAGGTTCCCGAACTGCCTCTGGCTACGGCCTCGCAGCTCCCGATTCCCCACGCAGCCGCCTTCCGGCCGCCTCCACGCGTCGGGATGCGCCCCCGGGAGGCGGCGGGGAAGGTTGGCGGGCATGGGCCTCGGCCCCAAGGGCTCACGGCTGTTATTAGCTTAGGAGAAACCTTCAGAAGGAAATATGAGACGGCAGCAGAAGAAATAAAGCGGGAGGCCTTTGAATAGAGCAGATCAATGGGGATGTTTATAGAGCAGGTGGCACTTCAATGCTAACAGCGGAGTCAGTCGATGCTGGCGTCCACGCCTGGTCTCCCAGAGAGAGACGGAAAACGATGGCGCCGAGTCGGGGCGGCCAGTCCAGGAACACCCTGGCCGTGGCAAGAAGTGCAGCGAGAGGCATCATTCCTTGCTCAAAACCGTACCGAAGCGATTGCGCTCTCTGCCCAAAGCCGGGTCCCTGACGTGGTCGGGCACCGATTCCCAACTTGCTCGGGGCCACCGGGCCATCCTCCGGGCCGAAGAAGGCTGGGACCTCCTCCCAGCTCCTCTCCAAGGACGCCACCGACATCCATCACCATTTACCACCGATTCATCGCTACCTGTCCCAGGAAACATCGACCCACTGGTGGCCACCGGGCCGTCCTGCGGGTTGAGGATCGCAGCTCCTCTCCAAAGGGATGATTGACGACCACCACCATTTCCCATCAAGGCATCGCCACCCATCCTAGGAAACATCGGCGGAGAGCTGTCTGCTCGCCAGGGAAGCCAAATTCCCCTCAACCCTACGCCGGAGCTCTGCCCTACGTCCCGACGGGGAAGAAAAGACCCGACAGCGTCGCGGTGCCGGTGGAGGGGCGCGATCCGGCAAACCCCCCTGCTCGGCAGAGCCCCGCGCCTCAATCAGCGCCCGTGTACGAATTCAATCAGCGCTAATCTAACACAATGCAGCACCTGCGCCCCGGCTGATTTCTAGTGTTCTTCAATCAAAAGGAGAAGAAGAAACGCGGAGTTTCTTGCCGGCGCGGCTAGCGGACCCGTACAGGCGAGAACCTGCAGCCCCCTACGCCTGCGGTGGGCTTTGGGGGCTGGGTTTCTCCCTTGCTATTCCTTTTGTCTCTATATTTTATTTTTTTTTCATCCGCCTTCCCAGGGTGGGGAGAGCCAGAAATAACTGTTTCGCTGTCGCAGTTAGCCATGTAGTTAAGCACCGGTAATGAACGCGTGGCAGTACGAGGCTCCGACCGCTATGATTCAGCCGTCCTGATGGGACTGGCGACCGTCTCCGTCTCAGACGGGCGAGGGGGCCGCTTTCAACCCGGGGGAGAGCGGCCGCGGCAGCATCCCGCAGACGCTACAGAAGAAAGGATGTTGGCAGCTTGATTAAAACACGGGCCGGGGTGTGTTGGCGACAGAAGGAGCTGCTGTACAGCCCCAGCAAAGCGATCGTACATCCGTCCCTGGCTTCTAGGAGGGAAAATCGCTCCGAAGCCGCCCTGGCGCAGGACGAGGTGCCCATGCGGCGAGGGGGATGGCAGAAAGGCGCGTAGGTGACAACCGCCGCATGGTTTCCTGGGTGAAACCACGGTGCGTAGGGTTTGGCTTTGGATGGAAACCCATCCAGGTCTCCATCACCCACGGTCCTCACGCTATCGGTCGGTCCGTGCCCGATAGAAGCCGGGGGGAGGAAGGCAAACCTCTTCTCCCAACCCCCCCGTTAATTACCACCGAAAATATATTTGTCATGAGACGCCCGCTCCTATCTCGGCGGCTCTTAAGGGTAATGGAGAGGTTTCAGTCTTCGGAGGATAAGTCTCCGGCTCTTGGCTGCTTGCCCGGGAGGATTATTTTACATCAGGTTGAGTTCTGTAGTAATTATCTTCAAAACAGCTGGACTGCTGGATAAACTCGCTGTATCTTAATGCACGATACAAGAGCAAATACGGAGAATTAAACTGCAATTTCAGACAGGCCTGACAGATAGTCGGGAAAAAGCGCTCGCCGGTGTTTCGGAGGCCGAGGCTCGGGGCTCCTCGCGCGTCAGGGGTGGGGAGGCTTTTTCTCATTTGAAATCAATTCCATCTTCCCCGGAGACCCGGCGGAAGGGGAAAGGAGGGTCCTGATGAAGATGTTTCACCCCCAAGCGCACGGCGGAGAAAAAAAACCAAACCCACCATTTTCCTCACCCCCACGGCTGAAAAACGAAGCGGTATTTGATACCGGCTGGAAAGCTTGGCATTTCGCGCAGCCCCGAGCCTTCGATAAAAGCCCGATTTTTCCCGGCACTCAGCTCTGTGCTGCGGTACCCTCCAGGGATGGGCGAGGGGAAAATCCACGCCCTCTGCCTGCGTCCCTGGCGCCGGGACATCGCTCCCAGCGCCTCCCGCCTCCCGTCCCAGCGGAACAGAGGGGCGGAGGGACGGACAAACCGACTCCCAGGCTACGCCGGCACCCTCGCCTCAAGCACCGGGGTGAAATAAAAGGCAAAAAATGAGCTGCTTTCAGGATGATCCCTCTCCAAGCGTGAAATCCGCACGGGGAGAATTAATAACCTCTAAAAAGAGGGAAATTCTGCCGATGGAGGGTGAAGCCCTATTTCACGGCGACCACCGCGAAGCGCTCCTGCCAAACGCGCCACCTGTAAACGGCCTGGGTAAGCCGTCAGCCCAAGAACCTAATTGCCCATTTGCAGAGATTTCACCGGCAATTAGGCAAAAAAACACAGCCCACCAGAGGAAATCCTCCGCTCGCCGCTCCCGCGCCTCCGCCGACCCCCGGGCTTTCCACCCGCCGTCTGGCCGCCGGGATAAGGGATGGATGCTACGCGTGATGGGCGCCCGGGAGCCGGACGACGGCTCCGTGGCCCCGCCGGATGAAGAAGTCACAACCCACGCGAGGTGAACAGCCACCGCCCCTAGGCGGGAGCCAGCCGAGGAGATCTCCGTCTCCCGCTGGTAGCCCGTCTCCGAGCGTCGCCGAGGGCCGGGTCCCCGATGCCGGCAACCCCGCGCCGCCCAACGACTTCGTGCAATTAGGGGGTTTATTTGTTTGAGTTGTACGTGAATATACCAAATTACATTATCAGATCACCGTCCCGCTTCTGATTTATTCCTTCTTTGTTCTTCAAGTCTTCGTACATCTAAGCAATTAACCTCTCAAAGAGCTGGAGAACACATAATTATCCTCATTTGTCTAAACGTCACCAAGATGGCTGCCTTTCAATTAACCTTCTGGGAATGGAGGGAAGTTGGAGTGATACAGTGATCGTTTCCAACTTCGGCGACGGCTCTTCCCCCCCGCCGCCCCCCCCCCCAAAGTAATTTAATTGAAATATTCAGATGATAAAATATAGCCAGATAACTGTTACCGCAGGTAACGGGATCAAGAGGGGGCTTGCGATCGAGAAGGAAGTCAAATGAGGTACAGTAATATTATATCAATACGTGGCACTTCCATCTAAAAATATCAAAGCGCCTTGTGCTTATTAACGAAGGGAGCATTTCGCGTTCCCCCGCGGGCTAAGACGTACGTCACTTCTCTATGTCACTGCTACCGATGGGGAAACTGAGGCAGGGGACCAGCTCCGGCGCCCGGGGCGGGCACGAGCTGGCAGGGATGGTCCCTGCGTGGCTGGGAGCATCCCGCGAGCATCACCTCTGCGGCCGGTCCTCCCTCCTGCTCCAAGAAAAGGTGGCTCCGCACCCAAGTTAGGAGTGACGCGGTCACGGCCGAGCCGCTTTTGCTTTGCTTTGCTTTTCGTACTGGCCCCCGTTTTGCTGAGATAGCGTCTGCCACGCCGAGCGAGCGAGGGATGCGCCAATAAATATGCGTCGCTTCCGCTGGAAAGCGCCGGGTCAAACCTTGCCCCCGTGTTAAGCGAGACACCGGCGTCGTGCGGCGCACGCGAGGAGGATTTCCCCACACCCCCGCGCGCCAAGCTACGCAGCGAACCAACGAATGAACGAGCCGACCCCAAAGTTCGGCGCGTCTCCTCCCCGACAGGCCTGCCTTCTCCCTTCCTGGCGGCGCCAGGCGTGAAATCCCGCCCTCCAAAAAGCTCTTTCAGCTCCGGCACCTCTGCCTCCCACCCCGGCACAGCGGAGGTGGCCGCCGAGGGCAAGCGCTTGCCCACCCTGCAGCCTCGCCGCACTGGGAGAGGGTGAGACGGAGCTCCTCCATCAAGGGAGACTGAGGCACCGAGAGGATGCTCGGGACTCCTTCCCCGCCTCCTTCCCTCCCATCCTCATGGTATTTCGGCTGCCAATCCGTACGGACGATCCAAGAGGAAAAGACGTGGGAAAAACCCTCTTAGAGACTCCATAATCCCGCACCTCTCCCGGTGCCTTCATCCGGGGAGATGAAGCGAGGATAACGTGATAGCCACCGAGTTTATTCTCGGCACAGGCTGAGGGCGACACAATTAAAATGCAAGCCGGAGTCAAGGTACCTATCGATAAATCTTTGCTTTTGGCTCTTCGGCTTGACAGGAAGCCTATACCTGGCGCGGGGAGTCCAGACCGAGGGGGAGGCGCGGATAAAGGCGCTGCTTTATGGACGGCCATTTTAATGTTGCGTTTGAGTAATGGGCCTTGCAAATTAGCAGCCCGGCGGCCCGAAATACATATTTTTCCAAGGACGTGCCGGCTCCCGATCCGACAGGTGATGCGGGCAAACAGTCCCTGAGGGGAGCTGCCATCGCGGTGCTGCGCGGCTCCAGTCATATTTCATCCCAGCCGGGATGACGAAGAAGAAAGCCGAGAGCTCGGGAACGGGTCGGGGGGGCAGGGGGAATAATCCAAGGCTCGGGGGGGGGGGCGAAATGAAGCAGAAAACGACCCCATGCGAGACCAGCGAGGGGCTGGTGAGCGGCGGCGGGGGTGACAGGGAGCAGCCTCCGGAGGGGACCGACGCCGTGCCGGCATGGCAGCGTTGGGGTGGACACACCGGGGCACGTCTGCGACACACGCCTCCCCTCAAACCACCAAAACTACGGGTTTCTGGCTCTCGCCGGAGCTCGTCCGAGCATCCGTCTCCAGCCTGAATATTCGGGAAGGCGAGGGGTGGCTCCGACGCTGGAACTTCCCTGGGGAGCAGGGGGGATGCCTCGGTCGCAGGAAAACGCGAGCCCGCTGCCCGATGGGGGACCGGCTCCTCCGATGGGGGACCGGCTCCTCTGGCACAAACGTGGCAGGAAAGATCGTACATCCCTGCGTTCGCTCGGAGGAGACAGATCATCGGGACAACGCTGGAGAAATATGTGCGGCTGAACACGAGGGGGAGCTCGGGCCAGAGCGTGCGGGGGAGCGAAAAGCGGAGCCGACCTGCACGTCCCCTCGCCCCATCCCTCCCTTTCTGCCTCCATCCCTCTCCCTCCTCTCCTTCCTTCCCCCCTGCCCTCCTGCACATAATCCCACTGGCCACCACGGCCTGTGCTGCACCTCGGTACAACCACACCGAGGGAGAGGATGCTCCAGCACCAGGAGGACGCGGTTCCAGCTGCCCCCAGACCCACGTAACCCCACACGGCATCTTCCCTCCTCGCACCCGTGCCGCTCCACGGAGCTGCATGAAGAGCTGAACGCGGTTCACAGAGTTGAACGTGTCCTGGCAATCCTCTGAACACCTAACGATGAGCCAGATGCCTAGAATTCTCCACCTGGTTGTCCCCCCCTGCGTCCTGCAAGAGGCACGGGGTGACACCTCCCTGATGGCACCCAGCCCCTCCTTGCCACCGAAGTAGTTAAGACACGGGGAATTACGTGCCTTCTGTTCGGCGCGGCCTCTGCGGAGCCAAAACCCAGCGCGCTTGGGGCGCAAGAGCCCGCAGGATGCCCAGGAACCTGCTGCCGCTTCCCCATCCCCGACCGACCACCTTAGGGACGTTACCTAGATTTCACAACAAGGACCGTAAGGGATGGATGACTGGCTCAAAGGCAAGGTCGGAGCCTGGATTGGGACTTTCCATCCTCACTGCTGGCTCTCAGGGCCGTTAGCTCACCTCCACAGCGTCCAAACGGGGCTTGGGAACGGGCTGAGCCGGTGGGACCTCACCAAGACCCCATCTCTGCCAAAGCTCCCCCCAAGAGCACCATGCTGTGGCCGCAGGGCCAGGAGAACGACTCCTGCTCTCGCTGGGGCGCGAACTCCAGCCCCGAATGACCCCACGGCCGCGGCACGACTTGCTGCACCTCCCGGATGGCTTCACCGCGGGGAAAAGTCGGACTTTGGGAGCGGGCGGCTCCGTCTGCGGCTCCCGCTCGCCCTGCCAAGCTTCAACCATGCAGGACGTGATGCGGAGAGACAGCTATGAACTCGCCGGGAGAGGCCGGAGTTTGGGAGCGGTACGTATAGCGCTCCCGAGGCACGGCGGAAAGCCTGCGCGCCAAGCCACCGCTGCGTGCTCTGCTGGCCGGCGAGACGCTTCGGGGCAAAGGGGAAGGAGCAGCCTTTCAGAGATAACACGTGCGCATCTCCATCCGCGCCAAGATGCTGCCATTTCATACCCGGGCATCTCTCTCTGGCTCCGAAAGGTTTCATCGCAGCTCACCGGGGCGAACGCAACGATTTCCACCTTTCCCTGGAGGCACAGGGCTGGGCTCTCGGCAATCTCAGCCACCCACGGGCATTACGTTTCATTTATAGCTACCTAAAAGCTACAAAGCCACCCCAGACGGTTAATCCGCGGGCCTGCCGGCAGCCTAAGGACCCGAGTAAAGGGAAGCCGAGAGCCGTTCTGGGAAATTCCTGCGGCTTTTCTACCCGTAATTGCCAAAAAAAAAAAAGTGGGGGGGGATGGCGATACCGCGCGCACCTACGGAGCGGGGAGACGGAGGACCGAGCCCGGGCGCGCAGATATCATTTTCTCCTGGCAAAGCTGCCGACTCAAGGAGAAACATAAAACCCTCCATGAAGGGCTTGTCTAGTTTATTATAACATCGGCTTTAATTTATGCGCCTGCCTTTTATGATTGTTCTCTATCACTGTTGCTGGGGCTTATTTATAGAGGGCCATTAGCACGGAGAGCAAGCCCTGATGAGTGAGCATTTGCAGCGACTGCCAGGGGAGCGGGGATATAAAGCCAGACGAGGAGGAGGAGGAGGAGGAGGCGGCGAGCTCTCGCGTGGGGCTGCGGCGAGGCCTCTCCCCGAAAGCCGAGAAGGATAATTTGCTCTCGGAGCGCGATACAACTTCGTTTCAGGCGGCTCTCGTCAGGCGGACCGCGGCCTCCTTCACATGCACTTTGCTGAATTCCCCAGCCCCAGACAGCCGCTGCTGCTTGAACGGTGGGGGAGGCAGAGAGCTTTGGCAGAAACCGTCCATACCAAGCACAAAAAGGCTAGGGATGCAGAGAACAGCCCCTGGATGGGGCAAGAGGAGAGCTGCCGGGGCAAGGAGGGGGAAGGCAACCTTGGACTGCACACCGTCCGAGCATCCTGCATCCCTGCCTGCATCCCTGCCTGGGCATCCCTACAGGCATCCCTGCCTGGGCATCCCTACACGCATCCCTGCTCGGGTATCCCTGCCCGCATCCCTGCCCGGGCATCCCTGCCTGCATCCCTGCCTGGGCATCCCTGCCCAGGCATCCCTGCTCGGATATCCCTGCCCGCATCCCTGCCCGGGCATCCCTGCCTGGGCATCCCTGCCCGGGCATCCCTGCCCGCAGGTATCCCTGCCTGCATCCCTGCCCGGGCATCCCTTCCTGCATCCCTGCTCGGGCATCCCTGCCAGCACCCCATCCTGGGCATCCCTTACAGCATCCCATCCTGGGCATCCCTGCCTTCATCCCTGCCCATCTTCTCCCCTTCCACCTAAAAGCAAGACGCTCCGAGGGCTGCGCAGACATCCCGTGACACGCAGGGGACGGTGGGTACCAAAGTCTTCACGCCATGAAATTATTCCCACTTACACCAGTGCAAGCCGGATCCTGTGGCAGTAATTACAACTGCACCCACCAAAATGACAGGCTAATTACAGGAGCGAGCAGGGTCCAGCCCACCCCCAAAAACACACCGATGGGCACGGAAAAAATCCATCGGTTAAAACCCCGGCGAAGCGGGGAGGTGGGTCTGTTGGCAGATAGAGACGATGTAAAATGAATTTGTACGATCAAAGCCTTCCCATGCAGTTCGCAGGTAATTTGCGAGGAGAACAAAAGCTTTAAATTCAGCCACTAAATTATTCACTACAAATCGTCCTCTTGGCTCCCGCACTTGTGTCCTTCAAGCCGTTCTCGGTGGCGATTACGTCCCCGCGGCGCACAGGGAGGCCGCGGGGAAGCGGCCGCGGGAAAGACGGAGCCGCCGATCCGACACACGGCGGTTTGATTTACAGAGAGAACCGGAGAGAGGAGACAGCCGCCCTCAGGAAAAACAGAAACTTCAAGCTCTAACCGTCCCATCAAGGGGGTTTCTCAGTTCTTTATGTGGCGTATTTTTTATTTTTTTTCCCTTTCTGTCTTTTTCCGCAACAAGCTCCCACTGCAGGCGGAATAGATGATGCTAAATTACTTTGGAATATGCTGAGAATGCCCTGCCTGGCCAACCGATGCCTCACAACTCATTCCTCGTCCCCCAACCCCTTTCCCGTTCTTGATCTCTCTTTCAAGCAGGATGACGCCAGCTCGACGGGGAGCCCGTTGCCCACCGCGAGGCACGTTTCGGGTGGGCGCTGCCGGGACACGCCGCCGGAGCCAGACCTGCCGCCGAGGGGACGGGACCACGCGACTGGGAGAGACAGACGGCACCGAGAAGGAGCCACTTGGGCTGCTAACGGGGTCGCTCCCGCCCAGCGACCGCTTTCTGAGCTCATCTCGGTGCGAGGCAGCCCTGCAGCGGCTGCCGTGCCACCGCTGAAGCCGTTGCTCCGTCTTGCCACCCCATACCTCCTGAATTAAGGTTCATGAATGGTTTCGGGAAGAGCCGGGCTCGCATCAGGCATAGGATAACCTATTTTTTCCAGCTCCGGGGTCACGTGCGGCACGACTCACTCAACAGCCTTTCGCTGGAGAAAGCAACTCCACGCACAACCGGGAAGGGATGGGAGACGCGGCTGCATCCGGGTGCCGGATGCTCCAACGTCGCTCCTGACGGAGCCGGTGACAAGGACCGAGTTCCTCGCTTCTCGCGAGCACGGGCTCCCTCCAAAGCAGGGGGAGATGCTCACAAAGGACCTGGCAGGGCTGACCGTGCCCGGGGCTGTCAGCGTCGCTCCACGCACCACCGCTCAAATCACGCTTTTCCCTAAAAACCCCGAAGCGTCGATACCGCGTTCAAAGGCAGAGTCCCTTCCAGTCGGGCCTGCCGGGGAGGAAGAGCGCTTCGGATCACGAGCCAGAGCATGGCAGAGGCACAGTCATTTTCTAATACCTGAAGTGACATTTCACGAGTCCCTCACACTCAGCTGTGACACCGACAATGTCATAATAGGGATCTGAGCGCCGCGCATCTCCTCGCTGGCCCGGTACCCATCGCTCAAGCGTGATGGATAGGCGGCGGGCTTGGGAAGCCGCTGACAAGAAGGATCAGCGAGCAGCTCTATTTGTGGCTCTGGGCAAAGACTAAACCTGTTCCCTCCCCGGCTCGCTACAGCTCAGAAAAAGGTGGGTTGAGGTCTCAGCGAGGCGTTTCGGTGGCAGGATGAGGGCAGAGTCCCCCGAAGTCACCCTGGAAAGCCCCGGGTGGGAGGACGCCCCGCATCCGTCAGTGCTGGAAGGTGATGGAGGCGCGTGGGGCTCTGGGTACCAGGGGCAGAGCCTCAGCATCACGCCGTCGCTCCTCTCCGCCATCACACCCCCAAACACCACTGGGGTTTTGCTTGGATTTTTTTTTTAACCGATAACCTTCTGCCCTCCCCAGGAAAACACGAAACAAAACCCAAAAAGCAATAAAAGCCTCACTTGCCACCCTTGCCTCTCCAGAGCCTGCGCTTTATGACACCGTAGCTATTTATCGCGGGCTGTGTTTTGCAAATACCAGATGTGACGCTCATCCTGAACAGCCTAGTTTAAGCCCCTTGGTTATTCCGGAGATGGAGCTGCTATTTTAGACAAGACAGGCGCGAAACAAAAACAAAACCTAAAGTGGATGGGGGCGGGCGGGGAGGGAGGAAAAAGCCCTCCGAGCGCTGCAACGGCGACAGAAATCCATAGCGAGTCATTCCTCTCTGTTTTTAAACCCGGAGGAAGGTGAAAAAGCCAAGGGGGGCTGCTAGCGCCCGGGGACCGCGGGTCCCACCAGCCCTGTGGAGCTGCTGGTGGGCAGGGAGCCGCCGGGAGCTCTGCCACCGCCGGGCACGGGGTTGGGGATGCGTCCCAGGGGATGAGGGGATGTACGAACCGGATTTTCCCATCACCATCGCTCTCACGCCAGTCTCCTCGCTGGGAGAAGCGGCCGGTGATGTGCAAACACGGCTCCCTCTGGCACTTCTCATCCCGCATTTGGGCCGCCCAGCTGCAATTCCCACGTTTTCCATCAGGATCTCCGCCGGCGTCAAGCTCCCATCAAGCCAGACGGCCCGTTCCAGCCGGGCCCAACGTACCCCAGTGTCCCGGAAGGGCTAAGGAACATGCGGACGCGCTCCATAAACCCACCATTAGGGATCCCCTGATGGAGATGGATTATAATTGGCCAATGATTAAAACACAATTAATGGCGGTAGGGAGGTACTCGAGGCTCGGCAAAGGAGCCGTGCAAATGAGGAGTTATCAGGACCTTCGGTGTCCTAAGCACCTGTCAATTCTTGGTTGAAACAAGTGCATTAGCCTCGTCCAATATCCATCTAACCTTTCCACTCTCCCTTGCTCTGTTTCCCTGGCAACCATTTAAAAGTGCTGGAAAAAGGCTTTCAGAAAAAAAGAAAAGGAAGGGGAGGGCGGGGAGGAAGAGGCAATATGTTCTTTTAAGGCACGCGTGTGCTCATTCGCTCTTTTCCCCCCTCCGCTTCTCTCCGTCTCTCCGTTAGGTGCCCGCGTTTTCCCTGCCAGGCTCCGACTCCGAGCGCTCGGCGTGAGTTGCCGCGCGTGGAGGGCAACGAGCGCGGTGGGGACGGTGGCCGTGCCACCCTGCTGACCCTGAATGCGCCGTGACCTGCGGAAAAATGCTCAGGACTCCAGAGAGAGGAAGAAGAGCAAACCCCAGGAGCCGGCTCAAGCACAGGATGCTGCTGAAAGGGGAGATGGTGCCCCAAAACTGCCAGTTCTTACAGCGTTCGAGCCCTCGCTGGCACGTCGTAGCAGAGCCCTGCACGACCTGCACAGCTCTCCGGAGCCGTACAAGCACAAAACTCGGTATTTCGCGGCGCTCCCTGTCACTCTCTGAGCAAAACAGCAGTTAACAAAGGTCAAAACTTGAGGCTGTCACTAAACCCGCCGCCGTCGACTGCTAAAGAGGGTTATTTTTCCCCCCCGTGCCTTTTCTCCCCGCTCCCGCCTGCCTGCCTGGGCATCGTCTCCCAGCACATCGGCGCCGATGAGAGTGGCATTTGTCCTGACACCTTCGGGAGCTCAGCTCCAAAGGGTAGAAGGAAAATGGCAACGGGAGCAGCCGTCATACGGGCCGGCGGGGGGAGGACGCGTCCCAAAGCCTGTCACCGCTTGCGCTCTACCGTCTCTGCAAGGAAATGCCAGAGAGGGGCTGGAAACGCATCCTCGTCCCCCGGGGCCACCCAGCACCCGGAGCGGCCCGCTTTGGGCAAAGAGGATAGAATCACGGAATGGTTTGGGTTGGAAGGGACCTTAAAGATGGTGTCGTTGATGGGCATGACGCCCCTGGGCAGGGACACCTCCCACCAGCCCAGGTTGCTCCAAGCCCCGTCCAACCTGGCCTCGAACCCCTCCAGGGACGAGGCAGCCGCAGCTTCTCTGGGCAACCGGGGCCGGTGCCTCCCACAAACCTTCCTCCGCACTGGCGAGGCGCTGGGAGACGGCTCCGAAGGCAATCGAGCCTCATTAACTCCCCTCCTCATCAAGCAACTCGGTCGACACACCGATTTGCCGCCCCGCGTACCGGCCCGGCTACTGGCGAGCACAAGAATTGCTAATAACCCTGTTATTAGCTTCGCGGCGTGTCCCTCCCCAGCATCACGCACGCGTGGCCACCCGGATCACCAGCAGATAGGACCGAAAGCGGCACCGAAAGCGGCGGCGGGGGCTGAGGACCACCCCGCGGCGAGGTGGAAGGCAGCAGCATCCCTCTTACGTGGGGGGCGAGGAGCAGAAAGGGGTCGCAGCGGTGCGGGGAAGAGCTCGGTCGCATTAATTAATTGATGTTTGAAGCGCGCCACTGCCGCTTGGCGCTCGGCGGCGTCAACAGAGGGAGGGGGGGAAGAAACAATTCATTAAACGACACACACCAGGGGCGAAAAAAAAAAAAACCCAAAACAACGGAAAAAAGCACCCTAATCTAATGTTCCACAAACACTGGGCACCCAAACAGCCGATCTTTGTCAGGAACCTTCGTTCCAAGAACCACTTACAGGCTTTCATCAACACATTATAATATTAATCAAGACTCATAATGCCGAGTGATTTGCATGCCAACAAATATATTTACACTGTAAATTGTTTGTTGAGAAGCCTCAGAGAAATATGCAATTCACTGCTATTGAACTTGGGTAGCGGGGAAAAAAAAAAAAATAAAGAGTACAAACTCCCTGTAGAGTTGGTTCCTTCTGGTTTTGGCAACACAGCTCATTAGCATGCATTCTCATTTCCACGCGGGCTTTTGCTCGCAGCCATTTAGCTGGATCACAGCAGTCGGAGATGGAAAGGCTTATTAAGGTCCTCGTAGCTAAATCCAGGCCACCGTCTTCTCAACAGAGAAGACGCAGCCTCTGATAAACCTGTCTAGCACTAGCCGACGAGCCAAAGCACGACGACTGTCACCCACGGGGGACTCTGTCCAAACCCCAGAGTGACGCCGGGCAAAAGGGAGGACAGCCATAGGAGGATGGTCGGGAGCCGAGCGGCTGGGGAGGCGACGGAAGGGCAGAGCTCCTAACGCCCATGGCCCATGGCTGAAGGCACCCAAAAAGCCTAAGGATGGGTGGTATCACAAGGACCGTGGCGGCATGTGGAAGGTGACTGCACGCTCCCGTGTCCTCCCTCATCTCCCTGTCGATGGGGACGACCACTCGGAGAGACAGCTCGTTGCAGACCGCATGATTCGGGGGTTTGACGCACACCGAAAAGCCCTTCCAGTCTCCGGCACTGCGCGGAGTGGCCAAGAGGAGCGTTTGCTGCCTGTGATGTTACCGGCACAGTTTCACAACACAATCTGTATCCCCGGCCACTGAGGGAGAGGACAAGATGGGAGGCAACGCGACCGGGAAGCAACAAGAGCATTGAGAGACAGGACTTTCACCCTTCTCGCGTGCTTTGCACGCCCACGCCACGTAACTCATCCCGAGGGACCACCTTCTCCTTTCTCTCCCGCTGCTTCGCCCCCTCCCAGCCCTGCTCCTCCCACCGCAGCGTGCAGGTCCTGCCGGATCTCCGAGATGGGTGTCAATGGGCGTCTGCCTGGGGCTCCGGGGCCGGAAAGGATGATGAGCAAAGGTGCTGGAGGAGAGTTAAACAGAGTATTCCGTGGTGCCTCTCTAAGCTGCTGAAGAGCCGATTAGCGGGAGGCATTGATCTCCTGGTTCAGAGATCTTCTAAAGAGTGAGGTGGGAAAATATGGGAAGGAGGAGGGAGAAAGCTAATTAACACTTCCAGGGTAGCAGGCTCTCCATGCGGAGATGATTTTAATAGACACGATAGAAGGTGCCCTAGTCAGCAGAGCAAGCGGTGTTTGTTCACGCGGTGGGGGTCCCCGTGTGGCAAGCGGGAAGGCGCCGGGGGACAGGACCAGCCCGGCGGGAGGACGGCTAGCAGCAGGGCTAGCATCCCGTCTCAGGTCACCATCCCCACCGGGCCAGGACCGCATCGCACCGCGGCATCTCGCACCGGTGCCTCTGGCCACGGCTGCTGCTCCGGCTTCGTAAGATGGAAACACGAAGGGAAGCAAGGAGCTGAAGACGCGCTCCCCGCACCCCAGCTACTTATCCTGCCCCCCGGCTAGCCGCCGTTTCAGGATGACACTGATATTACGTTGGCTCACACGCACGCAGCGCTCCTCCCAGCCCGCGGCCAAGGGCTTCTTCATCCCCGTGAAAACCAGGGAGACGACCCGAGAGCAGGGGAAGGGTTTCGGCGGAGCGGTGAAAATCACAGGAATAAACTCGCCGGGTCCATCAGGTAGTTTGATCTGTTTACATTTAATACTCCATTTCTCGACGTGCGCGAAGTGCAAGTCCCTAATCCCCGCTCGGTAATTACCAACATTAGAGGGCCAGAGCACAGTCTTACCCATTCGCGCTACCTAACGCATACACAATTTCCCTAACCCTCTCCGCGCCACAACATTAAGGACGGGCAGATGCCTTCGAGCCCTCTGTTCGCGCTGATTGCCCTACAAAACATCAGGGAAGAAGAAAGAGGTTGGTGGGAGGCGAAGGGGCATTTTATTTGATAAAATCATAAAGAGCGGCGCATCCTGCAGTGGAAGAATCTCCGAGACATAAATGTCAGGTTTATGAACAATTGAGCTGCTCTGTGCTTGCCCGAAATTGCTCTTTAAGGTCAGCGCTGTAAGTGTTCCCTTGGGCAAATGGACTGCGGGACGAGTGCCGAGCGGAGAACGGTGGCTCTCCTGGCACCAAAGCGGGACCCAGACACGGCGCTGGGGTGAGGAGCCGCGGCCCCGAGGTGTGGCTGCCCACACCATCCCAGACATCCACGCGTACAGGCTTTTGGGGAAAAAGCCTTGGGAATAGGATGGAGCATCGCTGCCGCCGGCACTCTGGGAAAGCATCAACTCCGCCCTCGGAAATACGGGTTTATCTGTGTGGCCACAGCACGCGGATAGGTCGTGCCGAGGTGCCTCACTTCACCTTGGTCCCCAAGCACATGGGGTGCAGACGTACCCGTCTCCCGACCGAGGGCTGGGGTCCCCCGCTGCCCTGAGAGCGCAACCTCCACGGGAATGAGTTGTCGTTTGGCAGCTAATATCCACATCAAAATTTGGTAAAGGAAGGCTGGGAGCCCGCGGGGGAGCCCCAGACTATTCGGAGAAGACAACGCACTCCAGGGGCTCATAAATCTTGAGGAACGACCAGCCAGATTCGGCTTACCCAGCTTAGCGAATGGGCTGGCTGAGGGCGGAGGGGCTGGAGGCAGGGGAGGGGTGAGCCACCAGTAACACTGAGAGACCACTTCGGATCGATTTGAACATGGGAAATCCTGGCAGAGGCCGTAAATCCTCCGGCGCACCCTTGGGTGCCGACAGGGCTCCCACCCAACTTCGCAGCGACACGCGTAGGGTCAACCGGCTTGCCCTAAAGCCAAACACAGTGACACGAGGACTGAGCCCTCGGATGGAGACCCTGTGACGCCTCTGCTCCCCCTTCCAGCAAGGACACCCCACGAGGGGACCCAGAGGGCACTGGAAAGCAGCTCAGGGCAGGAATCGGAGCAAGAAGGAGCCAGGGAACTGAACTTGCAAAGGTTACAGCAAACGGCCTTGACAGGAGGCAGGAAGGATGATGGCCAACGCAAGTTGTTTTATACTCCTCCGGGTTGTTACGACGGGGCCTTCATGGGCCATATGGTCTTGTCTTGACCCTTAAATCATCTTCTGCCCTTCTAACAGCAGCGATCGCTGTTGCTGGCTTCCATTCCTTGTTATTCTTGGCACTGGGAGGCCGGGATTGCGAGGCGGCTCAACCCCGTAATGAGATGCATCAGATGGAGACCATCTGGAAGGAGCATCCAACTTTAACCTTGAGGGCTACTTGGAAAAGGACCTTCAGCCAGCAAAAGCCGCCTTCCCACCGACAAACAGCCCTCACTCGAGCGCTCCCTGCAACATGCCGGGGTCTTGGGAGCCGTCAACCTCCGAAGAGCTCAGCACTAAGCCTCCCGCGCTCGATGTCTACAGGACGGGTTGTCCATCTGCTCCCTGCCAAGCCACCGTGTCCTCGCGTGGTGGGAAAGCGGTCGAGCGGGGCCAGAAAAGCGACTGAAGGCACTCGGGGGAAGCGGGGCAGCAGACAGCCAGGCCAGAATAAATCAATTATCCAGCGTTTCTCATCCGGAAAGGTGGGAGGGAGCTTGGAGGAAGATCCAGCTCCGATCGGGGAGCTGCAGGAGATGGCTCTGTCCACGGGCATTTTGGACATTCCTTGCCTTTCCCCTCACCTCTTGCTCCCAATTTCCACTCCCTAACCCTCCGCGTTTCCACATTCCCATCTAGTTAAGGGCTCTCTGCGCGTCTGACACGTATCGATGACAGATCTTCCCTGGCCACCCTGAAGGTGATAAACTTTGCCACTACCTGAAAACTCCTTTTCCGAACAACTCCGAGGCTTCTGTCTTTGTTTCCATCCCAAGTAGAAAAGAGACCCATAAAAACCGGACACAAATCTTCACCCCACAAGTTTCTGAGACGAGAACCTGCTCGGGGTGGACCACAACATTTCCCACCAACGCGGTGGCGCTTCCGGGGGAGAAAAAGCAGGAGGGATTTGCGCCACTAGCCTTAGGACCCCAATTTCACGGAGCAAAGCCCCGAAGCGCCTCTAAGCCCACTCCGAAAGCCTAAGAAAATCTGTTACTTCAACCGTTTCCTTAAGTGCTTTTCTCAGTTGTGCCTTTGTTCTTTCCATTTTTTAATTAAGACCGAAAGGCCGAGGCTGTGAAAAGAGGCATTGGGAAGCTGCATGCGCAGGAAGAGGGAAAGTTCATTTGAATGGAAATCGAGAAGCCAAATCCTCGGAAAGGCTTTCAAAAGCCCACCTAATTCGGTTTCCTTTGTTGTCCCGCGGGTTAAACACCTCCTCGGAGCCAGGGTATCTGTCTCAAAATGCCTCCACGTACCTCCCCAAAGCCTGTTCCCGATAGCGCGGCCGCACACGGGCAGGTTTTTTTTAAGAAAGGAGCTTGTGGCAGGGCGGAACAGGAGTGGGACCCGAGAGGAGAGATGTACTCGCCGCCGACGCATCCCCGACGCCTTCTCTGCCTCTCAAAAAACCGGGGCTTCGCCGACAAAGAAATCCCAACCAGCCTAACCACATCCCCGCGGCCTGACCCCAGACGCTGCTTCAAATTATTCGAGAAGGATCACATAAAACATCCCCCTGAGACACGCCAAGATTCATTAAAAAAGAAAAAAAAAAAAAGAAAAAAAAAGAAAAGAAAAGAGCAGCACTTAGGCACAGAGAGGCTGCGATGGAAATAGCAACCCGCAAGACGGGCTTGGGGAGGGCGAGCTTTTCTTCCTCTCGAGGATGACCGGAGGGCACAGCCCGAGCTCCGCCGATGACAAATGTCACCGTCTCCAGGTGGAAGGATCTATTGCCAGCCGCAGACCTCTGCTGTCCAGCCGGGCTGGCCAACATGAATCATCCACGCACCCGATCTTAATTTAACATCTGTCCGTCCATCTCGACGAAGCGGATGGCGACGGATACCGAGGCCCCAGGCTCTACGCCTGCGCAAGATCTCTAAGAGAAACGCAGCAGGCTCAGAGAGGCGACATTTACCTGATCCTTCTCAACACATCTCCAATTTCTAAACTTCTCCAGACAGCAAAGGAGATGAGGGTGCTGTCAGATGACTTTGCTCCTGCCCCCGGGGCTCCCAGAAATATAATTTCCTATTTTGCCCTATATAAATCTATCAGACGCCGGCCCCGACAACCCAAGTCGGCTTCCTGGGGAAGAAAAAGCCTTTCCCTGTACAGCCGGCCACCTCATAATCGTCCACTAAAGAAGATTTAAAGCTTTCTCCAAAGCGCCTGGCGCTGTTCAAGACCTCAGAAGAGGACACCGCACCCTCCGCCACGGACACGCGGAGGGAAGCTATTTCGGTGCCAAGGGCCAGCACCGCTTGCTAAGAGAAGGGCAAACGATGAGACAGGACAAAAGCTGCAGCTTCGGAGCAAGCTCCCAACTCCTGACCCAGATTCTCCGCTGGGAGAAAGTCAACAAAGTCAACTCTTGACGCTCTTCGGGCCAAAAACAGGTCAAGAACGGTCGCAAAGCTCTTCACACCCGCTCTCTGGCCCTAAGAAAGCTCATGGGGCAGTCCAAAGGGGCTGGGACTTGCCAACCTTTGTCACTTGTGTCTCCCTCCCCGCTGGCAGCATCCCCGTCCCCACGAGCCCCGCGCGGGATGGATGAAGGCGCCTTCGATGCACGCGGGATGCAGCGCTGATAACACCGAGCCACGCGGGGAGCGTGCGAGCCACCCCGCTGCGTTATTAATACATGAACTTTCCCACCGCCCTCCCACGCTGCCTGCTGATTTTTATACCATATTGCATAATTAATCTGTCAACATTCGGTGACGAGGTATAAATATTAATAATACGATCACACAGTTGGCTGTTCCTTTTAAAATTCCAACTCTGCGAAGATAAATCGCGCACTTAATCTTCGCAAGCTTTGAAGAGTGTATTAAAAAGGGAGAAAAAAAAAAATAAAAAAAAAAGAGGATACATTTGATTTTGAAACAGGATTGCCTGCTTTTACCCGGATTTGCCCTCCCTTTCTCTCTCTCTCCCCCCCGTAGATGCGAGTGCGATAGCAGCGTTTGCTCAAATCTTTGGCTGAGCTGGTGTTGTGGGAGCGATAGCGGGGAGAGGCGGTGGGTGAAACGCAACCGGCGTGGCAAGGTCTCCCTCCCCAACCAAGGACAGGACCGAAGCGTGGGGCTGTGTGGTGGGACACCAGCTGCGCCCAGGAAAAAAGGGTCCTTTGCCGGGGTAGGTCCTCCCAACAGCCCTGCATGGACTCAGATGGGAAAAACGCCAGAAAGGGCTTTCAAAATCCCATCAAACAATATCCAAAGGGTAAAGATCTGGGGATGAGCGCATCCCTCACAGATGCTTCCACCCCAAAGACCAGAGCTGGACGTTAAGGTTGAGGTTACAACCCAAGCCGACAGGAATGGGAAGCTCCAAGCACCACCAACTTCACGCGTGCCTTTCAAAACACACCTCGAGAGGCCCCAATAGAGCTCGGGGCTTTGGAAAGCACCAGTCTCGAAACACACAACTGGTCCGAGGCAGCACGCACAGTTCCCGAGCTCTTTGCCACGCATACATCCACCCGGAGCCTTCCTTAGAGGGAAGGATGCTACGTCTCCTGCCTGAAGAAACCCTGTGCTACAGTTTGCAACCAAGGTCTCCGAGATGACACGC
The DNA here is from genome assembly GCF_964199755.1 of Larus michahellis. Lineage (NCBI taxonomy): Eukaryota > Metazoa > Chordata > Aves > Charadriiformes > Laridae > Larus > Larus michahellis. The sequence continues at coordinate 3,614,315 of NC_133912.1, forward strand.
TGAATGAGCGCCTACCGGTGCCTCCCCAGCCCTGACCGGTCAGCTCTGTACGCAGAAAACTCCCCTAAGCTTTCACAGGAGCAACATCTCTCCCGGTTCTGGGCTGCAAGACCTCAGTAACGCTCGCTGCCCACCCTGCCCCGGCCTCACCGCCCCAAGACTTCTGCTCAATGCAACTTTCCACGTATTATTCATCTCCGGTTGAGACGTTGCCTCTTCCTGAGCTTTTTCTGCTCCCCGAGACCAAAAAACTGCTCTCGGCCCACCTCGTGAGCCACGGGGGCTCCTTTCTTCTCCGTGCCCATTTTGTCCCAGTTCAGGCGCTCTATCTAACCAAGCTTTTCCTTCTGAAAGAGGACAGGGAGGAACAAATCATAGTCCCCGCAACGTACTCCGCGATACAAATAAGGCAAAGCGATGGCAAACTCTTCCCTCAACACTCCAGTCACTTTGTTTTACGGAGTACTGAAATGAAAGGGATACTTTAGATTAAAAGATTTGTTTAATGGTCTGATTAATTCATTCCAAACAGACAGAGACTGTTCTGAGGATCTCTGTTAGCTCTTAACCTTTCCAGCTTGGGCTTTTTTTGTGTATAAGCGAGGATGTGTTTTAATTTAATATTCAGCGCCTGCTGCGCTCTCTCTGGGTTGGATCACATGGCTTTTCTTCTTCGCACGGCGAGGGGACCAAATGCTTCTTAAAATAAACACAGAAGAGCTCGTAAACAAGGAGGGCGAAAGCAGGAGGGCTCACCTGACGGCCCGCACACGCCACGGGCAATTACCCCATTCACCCCGGTTCAGTTCACAAAATTAATTAGCACTGAACGCTGCTAGTCCATATTATTTATGAGCTAACGAGCAGGAGAAGCTGCACCTCCAAAGACAAGGGCACCAGGTGGCCAGAGGAAAGTTTCCAGCCCCCGGGAGGGAGAGGACCCCGACCCTGTGATCCCAGGGAGATGCCGCACCGAGCCAGAAACGGGGCTGGGACTTCGAGCGTGGAGATTTCGGGGAGGAGAGCTCGCCTGCGGGGATGGCGGGATACAAGAAGCAGCTGTGATATTGCTCCTAGGATTTGGGAGACCTGGATGAGTGCCCCGTGCCTGGTCTTCACGGGTTCTGAAGAGCAGCTACGCCTGCACCCTGTAGGACACGCGGTCCTGGCGTCGCCCTGGTGCCCACGCGCCCACGGGGGCATGCAGGGGACCATGGCCAGGATGCTATCATCCCTACAAGCAATAGGGCCCTGCTGCCCTCAGCTACGCTAACGCCCCTGGGGGCCTTCTGCTCCTCCAAGGAGACCTGAGGAGTGACCGACATCAGGTGTGGGCACACACCACGACAAGACGGATGGCTTCCAGCATCAGCACGCAGACTAGACGTGATGGAGGTTCAGCTACCGCTTGGCAAAGGCCGTCGCTGTCAAGCTGAAATTCAGGGGGGCCTATCGCATCATACCCGTCCTCCTGCAGGCTTTGAGCTGTTTCTCTTTGCCTCTCCTCTCTCAAGCTACGAAGACAGATTCCCCTCTTGGATTGAAACATACGGCCGCTTTGTCAGGAGGAGCAGGGACAGTGACAAACAGGTGCATTAGCACGGCGGGCGAGCGTGAAGTGCTCGCACCAAGCCCCGGATCAGACAAACGCAACGTTTTGCCCTCGTTGCTCCTGCTCCAGCTCCTGTCCCCGGTCGGCCAACCACCCCGCAAGCCCCCGTCTCGGGTACCCGCAGCGTGGCATCCCCCCAGGGACAAGCCAGCTCAGCAGAGCTGGGGAGATGCTCCCCAGGCACCGCTTGAGAGGCAGGCTGGGAGAAGACGAACAGGCGTTTAATTTCTGTCCTATCCCTTTCCCTCTTCCCCCTCCCTCTAGGACTGCGGAGAAAAATCACCGCTGGCTTCAAGTGAGGCAGAAAGTTCAGCCACAGCATCTGTTAAGAGCTCTCCACGTCTAGTGCTCATCTCCTACGCCAGCCCCTCACCACGGGATGCTCGTGCCCCGCCATCTCCCCATCTCTCCGCTCCACTACAACGGGATGGTAATGAATTCACCCCCGGGAATGGCGAGCCAAAGGTAATTAGAGGCTCCGTTAACGCAAAGGGGGTTGATTTCGGGTTGCATGGACAACCTTCAACCCGGCAGGTCGGGAGTGCTCGGCTTGGCGATGCTCAGAGCCCCCTTCAACACGGTGTTATTTCCACCTCCAGCCTACTGCGTGCGCCGCAATTAATTTCCTCTAATTGGTCTATCTTTGCCCGTTTTACTGACAGTCCACCAGTCCAGACGCTACGTTATTCCCCCCCACACCAATTCTGACATCAAATGAAACAAAAGCCAAAAAAATCAGCTGCCCAGCCAGAAAATCATTTCACTTTATTCATCTGTTTATTATTTTTCGCCCCATACGCTCACAATTATTTTCTTTTTTTTTTTTTCCATTTTGCTGGTTAACAAGCAAGGGGGAGGGGGAAATCACATTCTAGAGTTTTTGCTTCTATCCGCCTTTTTTCCCTTTTTTTAGCACAGAACAGATGTTTCACACGTCAGTGTCTCTCTTGACAGAGGCGGCCTTTTTTCTGTTGGGGAAAAGATGCTCCGAAGGAAATTTTCCTCCGAGCTCTAGTCCGAAATTTCTTCAGCTTTCCCGTGGCTCTTCCTGTGCCTCCAGCTAGAGCACAAGAGAGAGCGTGTCCTCCGGGTTATCCCAGCTCACCGGTCTGTCTCGAGCAGTCACCCAGCCTTGCACATCGCCTTCAGGGCGGTCTCTACAAAAATGGCACAATAATGGAAATTGCCATTAAAGGGGAGTAAATCACTTGCATTAACTTCCAACTCTAAGCGTCCCAATAAGGTAAAAGGAGTCCACAACTAAGGACATAACGCGGCGTTAGACCATATAGCGGCTATAACTCCACTAAAACCCTACGGACAAAACCGCCTTGAAGGTCCAACTGAGGGCCAGTAGATGGCCAGTATTGCCTTGACACAGGGCAAGGACAAAGGACGTCCCTTCAGCCGTCACTTCAAGGAGCATCGCGCTTAAAAAAGCGCAAGCCCAGGACACCTGGTTGTTTTTTCCCTCGCCGTATCTACCGTGCTTGTTTTCTCCCCGTGCCTCAATTGACTCGTGTGAAAAATGGGGAAGATAATAGCCAACTAACGGTGGCAATCTTTGAAATATTAGCTCTGCTAAAACAGGTGAGCTGTCTCAGCTTTCAGAAGCGACCCTGCTAGCGTTGCCAGAGCCTGATTTTACTTTTTTTTCTGGCCTTAACAATAAATCACCAGCTCATCTCCGCTCCGCGATAGTCAGGGAATCGGGGTAGCGGTCAACTAGCCGTGCTTCGGCACGTGGCCCGCAAGCATGGATTACTGAGTATTGCAGCACTGGGAGAGGGAGGAGAGGACTGGGGCTCGCTCTGCCTCGCCCTCCGGCTTCCCAACAAGAGGAGGACCATACGCTTGAAGGGAAAAGCAAATAAACCTCTCGCTACAGGTAAAGACCAAAGGAGCACTCCACACGTCTGTGAGGGGGCTTCAAAACTCCAGAGTCTGCTCTCGCTCGAGCCGTGGGACACAAACTGGTTTCACGAGTATGAAAGAATGGCCGGGACCGCATGTTTGGCCAAGAGTCCCGGGCACAAAACCCCAGGGGCATGTTCACACCATTGCCTCCAACGGAGCAATCCCCACTACCCAGCACATCCCCGCCTCGCTCCGTGCCCGAAACCCAACGCTTCGGAGCCCCATCTCCTCCGGAGCTGCCGCCATCGGCGCTGACACCAACCCCTTCCCGCAGGACGAGATAATGTGCATTATTTGCTAAAAGAAGTTTGACATTAATTAGCAGGAATCGCGCTGGCAACGACTCACGCGGCGCAGCAGATGTGATGCGGGCTCACAGCTCCTTCCCTCCCCGCCGGGTGGATGGAGGAGGAGGAGGAGGAGGAGAGGGAGGGAGGGAGGGGGAAAAAGAGCTGGAGTCACGGAGTTTGTGTAACGCGTCCAGGAAGACTGCGTCAAGAGGGATTGTCACCGCCGGTGCCAAGCCGAGACGTCCTCCCAGCAGTAGGCTGGATGTGTTTTTAAAAGAGAAAAGCTGGCAAAGAGACAGATGTCACCTGTGATAGACAAGGCAAAGGCGGCAGGGAGGCGGCTGGCACCCCGTCTCTCCGCTCCCCCCTCCCCGGGAAATGCCGGGACGGGACACGGTCATTCGCCTTCCTCCCGAAAGTGGGCAGTGAGTGATCGAAGCACTCGTCTGAAAGAGCTTGTTCTCTCCAGAACATCAGCTTCAGATTCAAGCCAGGCAGCTCAATTCTTCATCCTCTGTGCTCGATAAACCCCGGTCCATAAAATTTATTGCATGCTTCTAGATGACAACTGCGGGGGGAAAAAAAAAAAAAAACAACCCAATGCTGGAGTCGCGTCTCGTGTAGACACAGCCTTTACAGATGGCATCGCCACGGCTGATTTACATGAGACAAGAGGCAGGCCAAACCTGAGCGCCCTGAAAAATCCCGGCCCTGGCCGTGAAGAAACCCCTTCCTCTCCATGGCCCCATCTTGTTTTGCACGCTCCTTTGGGACAAGGGCCCTACTCCACAGGTCACCTACAGCTTCCCGGGGAATGCTACAGCATGTCCAGGGGCTTTGGAGACCTGGGACTTTGTACACCCGCACCAGGCTGTACATCACTACGTAACCCACGTCCATCCACCCATACGTGTGAATTGTACATAACAGACATGGCACAGGGCAGCCAGAGGACAACGATGCCAAAAAACCCCTCTCTCTGAGCCCAGGAACGCTGCTGTAGGACCTGCTGCTACCTTTCCTATATCGACCGTGAAAAGGAATTCGGTCCTCCTGCGTTACGCACCCAGCAAAGGCAAAAAAAAAAAAAGATGGTCAGCCCCAGGGAAAGTCTATGGTCTCTCCATGTCCAAGGAAGGGGAGGTCAGAGAGATGCTACTGATGGTAGGAGACGGAATAAAACCGAGCATCCACCGACCCTGAGAAAAGGGCAAGGGCTCGAGATGACCGGGATGTCTGCAGCGCGAGACGAGGCAGGGACGGGTCTCCAGCACCCCGGGGAGCAGGGAGCACTTCTGTGAGGGTTGTGGAAGGTCAGCACTGAAGGATGCGGGACCGATGTACGGGGAGACGCGGTCCCTTCCCTCTTCTCTGCACCAAACTCACCACGGCCAAAAAAAATGAGAGCCGTGCGAGCAGAGAGACAGCTCTGCCACGCTCCGTCCTATTCAAAAAGCTTATTAGCCAACAACAGGGGAGAAACTCCGCAACATCTTCAAAGTAGATAAGGACCCAAATCACGCGGCATCCCGATATGAGATGAGCCGACCACAAAGCGGACTCCAGCAGGGCTGGTGGTGGCCTCCCGAGTCCATCCTCACCCTTTCCTTCTCCGTGGCAGAGGGGCTCAGGGGCTGGGAGAGCGGGTAAGCAGGAGGAGGAGGTGGGGGGTGGGGGAACAAAAAAAAAAGGAAAAAAAAAACCAGAACAAGCCACGTCATGGTGAATGGAGTGGAAAGATTTCCGAAGGAGCCATGTTTGTCACATTAAATTGAGTGAAAGGCAGGCGCGGGCGCTTCCCTGCCTGTCAAGTGCGTTTGTCTCTGGTCCCGGGAATTTTCATTATTCATTATTCGCCCGGCGTGGATGGCAACAGGAGCGCGAGGCTCTGTCTAATCCCCACCTGATAATGTATTTCTGATAAGCATGACGGAGCTGATGCTACCGGCCGGATTCACATTTCCAGCGGATAAAGTGCCATTTACAGGAGGCAAGCGCCGCGCATTTAGATTGGGGAGATAAGGGGAGGTGCGGGCCGGCGGGTCCCAAGGGCGTGAGGGAAGAGCAGCGACGTGGGTCTGGGGACAGAGGTGACATCCACGCTTCGCCACCCCGCGGCAAGGATGCACGCGTGTAATTAATATTACACGTGACCCAACTGTGAGGACAAGTCGGCGGCTAAGACATGGGAAGAGCCTTGGGTTGACTCTTGTCTCGTCCAATGTGGGTCTTCCCTCTATGATACAGAGTCCAACGCAGCAGACGCCAAAAAAAAACACCCGAAAAACCCCATAAGACGCAATTCAGAGCTCCAGAAGTTCATCGCGCTTGGAGAGAGCGTTAATTCGGCGGCTGCCTAGGGTCCGTGTCCACTAGCAATTATCGCGCCTCGGATCAACCTCATTGACTCCGACACGACGGCGGTACAAAGCTCCAGCAATGGGCCATTAATATTTATCAGGCTTCATACGAGGAAAAATGGCTTGTATGATATGTTCTGTGTAATTTATGTCATGGGTTTTAACAGTGGGTCACGGCAGAAGCCAGATAACAATAACCTTGTCAACTAGCAGGATTTATAGCCTGGTTAAGACACATATAAAAGTCGGATATTATTGCAACCCATAAGTATTTCGAAGTGTGAAAACTCCAAAGAAGGGGTATAAGTGCCAGAGGGCTAAAACTATGGCTATTTGAGAGAGAGAGAGAGAGAGAGAGAATTTAGGTCAAGTATAAATATGGAAAAAAGTTCTTGATGCCAAGATCTACAGGGCTGTGCAACCGTCTCCCGGGAGGAAGGAAGAGATGCTCCATTGTTTTCGACATTTCAAACTAGACGGGATGAAGGACTAAATATTACATATGGTAGAGAGGAGCTTAGACGCTAGACTAAAATACAACCCCGCTACGAAAAGCGGCAACGGGAAGACAAAACAGCCTTTCCCTCCTATTCCCCATACGGATTCGGAGCCGGATCTGCTGATTTTGGGTGACACAGACGAGTTTGTAATGCTTTCTGCTCCTGTCAGCCCCGATGCAGCCGGGAAGGAGGGAGCCGGAGCCTCCCCCGCCTGACGCATGATGAACGGCGTTATTGCCACCCGGAATACCGGCTCTGCAACCCCACGAGAGACACGGAGCCTGCGTGGGTACGGACGAGGACAGTATTTCAGCTGGAAGAGACCCAGCTCGACTTTCAGATCCCAGCCCGCGCTGGGAGAAAAATCTGCTTTTCCTCATAAAGAGATGAAAAGCCAACTTGCTAAGTCTCCGGGAATATTGGATGCGCTCTCCCTGGCAGATGGAAAACATGCCTAAAGAGCCCAAGATTCGGTCACTAACGACGTCACGACAGCAAGACACGTCAGTACATCGGGCCTCAGCCTGGAACCAAGAGATGCTCAAGGATTTACCCCTCGCCTTTCTGCGCCTGTCGCCTAACGACCTTTTCGGATCCGGGTCCGAAATGCCACGGACCAGCTCCTCCAGGAACAGGGGAGGTGCAGAGCAGCCGGTCCCAGAAGGCACGAGCATCCCCGCCGTCTCGCCCAGCTCACGGCAGCTGGAGGAGCCCAACGTCATTCCCTCCGCACGGCCATCGTCACTTGGCCACAGCAGCTCTTTAACAGCCTCCCTCGCTAACAAGCTGCTCTTGTTTTCATGTTTTGGAACGGCTTAATCCCGTATATGATAACATCCCCAACAAGCGAGTGCATTAAACTGTGACAGCTTTTCACTGACCTAAGCAATTGCATTGCGAAAACGCCATTAGCGTCTCTCTCTTCTTCATCTAATCCCCTCCCTCCGCCTCTTCCCCGGCCAGTAAGAGCTATGCTCAATACCACTATTAAATTACCCTTAGAAATACGCTCCTCAAAGAAAATCAATGCACATGTGTTTTAACACTTGTCACAAATAGATCAACTGGGCAATCAAACATATATTATTTCCACCCGAGGTTTAAATAAATAAAAGGGCCACGTGCTGATGGCAGGCTCCCGCGGCGAGCGCCTCTCCTGGGCTGCTGCGTGCCCAAGGCTGCTCTTTGCTCCATCTAAATCTGTCCGAACAGCAATGCTGTGGGTAACAGCACCGCTATTAAAAAAGGCTCAAGAGGGAAAGGTCAAGTCCCAGCGCGCCAATGCTGGTCGCACGGGGTTTTGCGGCGATGCTAAACGTACACCCCGGGAAGTTTGGGAGCGTGCAACCGACGGGCACCGGCAGCGCTCCCCGGCTGCAGCACAGGGTTCACTTGGCTTCTTCCACAAACCTTTCTCCCTGTCCCCTTCCTGACGCTGTGATTTACTGCTCTGGGTGCCAGCGGGATCATTCTCCCCCGGGAGCACATCTCGGCTTCTCGAAAGAGCTGATGGTTTGCATGGGGAACGTGCGCACAGGTCTAAAGTCCCCGATAAATGCATCGTGAGCCTTGAAATCTATTCCTACTGTGAAGACGTTTGCTGCGACTATTTTTACTTCAACATCATTTTCTCTCCTTTTTTTTTTTTTTTTTTTTTTTTAACCTCCCTCTTTTTTTCCTTGGTCAAATCAGGACAGAGAGGGATTTCTCACCGACTAATTAAAGCCCCACATGTTAATGAACTCCCAACACTTTACTGCCTCAGAGTGTCTGCAGCCCCACAGGAAATTAATAAGAGCTTTAATCACGGAGAGACTTGAAAGGTCAGTGCCTGCTATGGGTCTCCAAACACAGAAGGCAACAGATTCATACCATATTTTTAAACACACCCCGCTGAGAAGCCGTGGGGCTGACGCCAGAGACAAAAAAACAGGCAGAAAATGAGAGGTGCGGCTGCCCTCACAGGGCGAGGCAAAAGCGGGACAGGGGCGGCTGTAATCACACGCTCTGCCTTTGTCTTCTATTTAATCTCTCCTACCTTTGTTATTTCTTCCCCCCCCCCCCCCCCCCCCCCCACTGCAAGGCCAGATTACACGTGATTGATCTGCCTGCAAGTAACCCTTTACCAACCTACCTGACGGCTCATCTCCTGACCTTCCTCTCCACCTCCTTGCTAAACGAGCTCTCCCCTGTTTTCCTTTCCCAGCTATTTGCCTGCATCTTCCTAAAGCTCCTTTCAAGATATTAGGAGGCACGGAGATAAATTGATATTGTACGTAGACGCTCCAGATGGACCAATTACTGAATTAATCCATAATACCTACCTGGCTGCAGTAGCTAGTTATTTACAGCAGCCACCAAAGCACACACATAATCTATTCGCTCCTCCGCGCGGTATCGAAGCGCCGCATCGCAACCACCAGCTCTGCGATGTATTTTTAACCCAGCCCGGGTTAAACTCCGGTGCTTGAAGGGCTTCAGCTTGAGAAGCATCTCCAAGAAGAGGGGCAAACACAGAAGGACAACTTGGAGTGAGTTCTCTGGGGTCGGACAACACGGCCCCAGTTACCAAATGGACTCGGGTGACGTCTCCACATGGCTGTTCCCGGCACAACCCTCAGCCCATCACAGGTTTTACTATCCACTCCAAGAGGAGCACCTAGGGAAACTATCTCTAGGTCACAGCTATGAATGTGGACCTGGTCTGGACACCAAAAGTTGTCCACAGTGCAGAAGACAACGGACTAATGTTCGACGCAGAGGTCAGGAAAGCCTCAACCTTCCCAACTCAACCACCCAACCCAACGACCCAAACCGAGCTAAAGCCCCTTAGTCGTACATTTGAGGACTCTCAAAGCCAACACGCATGATAAAAATATTATACCATGCCCAAACTTTGCATCCATGTGGCTCCTCCTCATCTTTCCAGAGCTCTCCGAGATGCTCCGGCAGCTCTTCCCTCTCCTCCCCGCTCTCCCCAGGTTCTCTGACCTCTGAACCTCCCAATGATGTGATTTCCTACCTGATTGATCGTAAAAGCTTCAGCTACTCTAATCACAGATCAATGGCCCGCTCTGCGGAGAGAAAATCCTCCTGGGTGGCGTTTATCATCCCTGCAAACACTTCTGCCGTCCTCCTCTCGCTCCTCTACCTCTTTAACCCCTTGCCGCCCACAGTCTCCAGCGTCCCTCGCATTGGGCGCTCCTTGGGACGGGCTGAGGAGGAAGCAATTCCCCCAGGATGTAGAAACGACTCTCTCGCCATCCTCACCGGCACATTTTCTCCATAAACCTCTGCTCCTGCCTTGAACAGATGCCTTTGACCCCTTGTATCGCCTGACCTCCACATGCTTGGTATTGATATTGGGTTGCAATCCCAATACCAAGAGGGAAGGGGATGAGAAATGAGTCCAAGCAGAAACCAAACTTCCCTGCAAGTTGGAAGGAGGCCCCGGAGGAGCAGGGCCACCCAAAGCCAGCCTTCAGCCCCGAGAGCTGAGTCTGGCTCAGCCGTGGGCCAAAGCGAGCTCCTGCAAGGCTCGGACCCACAAGCGAGGGATCACACCTGACACACCGCTGCTCCAGCCCATCTCCAGACCGCGTTCAAAGAGCTTTACGCCCCAGAGACCTTTCCATCTGGAGGTTCACAAGCTAAATCCCGAGAGGGAAGAGGCCCCCAGCACCACCGATGAGGCTCAAAGACAGCCTTGGCAATGCACGGCATCATGCAAGCCGGCATCAGATACACACTTCACACACCCTCCCCACACGCAGGCAACACGGCGAGCGCTTCTTCCCTCCAGTTCAAAGACTCTTCCCTTCGGGCAGGTTATAATTGAGCACTGTGACGCTTCCCGCGCCGGCCGCGCTCGGGGACGCGGCGCCGGACGAGCCCCGTCATCGTTCCCCGTTTCTCTCCGGCAATTCCTCGGCTTCATTTTGACTCATCCCCTCTCTCTTGGGATTTGGCCCCATCTACAGAGATAATTGGAAACATACCCTCTGCGTCCTCCCCCTGTCAGGAGCCAGCTGTCTGATGCTTTAAAGGCAATCTCCCTCTTTTCCTCCCCTCCCCGCAAAAGCCTCTGCAGAGATCCCGGCGAGACGGGAGCCGTGGGGAGCGGGAGGAGAACAGCCCCAAATAACTCGTCCTCAGCTTCCCCTTTAATTTCCAGCCAGATTTCATCTGACAGCGCTTTAGAAAGCATCACGAGAAATCACCGTCGGAGCAATAACACGATTACAGTCCCTTAGCGGCCATAGCCAAGGAGGCAATAGCTGCATCCGCCTCTCACCTCTGGCTTCGGCATGGCCACAACCCATCCTCCTCCCAAGCGACCCTCATCCCCACTTCTTGCCATCTTTTTATTACATTTTACAACACACCGGGCTGCGCCAGGAGAGGGAAGGAGCGCCCGAACCCATGGCGGATGTGGAGAGCAAACCTCCCCGTCGAGAGCATCCCTCCCTCCCTCCCTGCGACAGGGATGTCTTCCCTCTGCCACCGGCAGCATTGGCCTCCCGAACAACTGGGATACATATACACACACACAGATACATATATATATAAAAAGGAGAACGACCCGCTTAATGAGCTCTGATACCCTCCTTGTAAAGAGTGGGAAATTATCCGCGAGTCTAGGAATATCTTCATTAAAAATGCATTTAGCTGTGGAGCGCTCCGAAAGAGAGACCTGTAATACATGAAAGATTAGCCCCAGATTGCTGATTGGGCTCTTTCACATCGTTATGGTAATTAGGCTCGCACAGGCTGTTGTGCTGACTCCGACACTTTGCCGGGGCTCGCCTTTGTCTGGGATTTAAGGTGGATTTCCCCCCCCAATTTCCCCCTCTCTCCTTGTCTCGGCCCCCCGCCGAGGAGCGGGCACTGCCTCGGCTCATCAACATGCAAAACGCCGCCATCCGATTCACCCACGCTCCCCGGCCCTGCCTCGCATGGAGGGAAGAGAGAAGAAATTAATGGTAATTACGAGGGGTGAGTGGGTATTGCCGCTCTCAATCTGATTGCCGCTGAAACCAAATAGAAATGCAACTTAATCAGACAATTATTAAAGCGGGGAATAAACACGCAGCGATGGGCCCTCGTCATTCCTGCCTCGGACCGGGGTCATGCCTCCGGCAGACAAACCTTGGTTGGGGTTGGAAAGGTTTGGTTTTTTTTACCCTCCCAGAAAGGGAACCGCTGCTCAGCTCATCCAGCCCGCGGAGCTGGAGGGGAAAGGAAAATGCCCAGAAGGTTTCCAAGGAGGACCCCGCATCGAGCGACTGGGGTTTTCAACAAGTCTCGCCCCTTGTTGTGAAGCACCGCTTCAGCTTTCCTGAGCTGCTGAACCCCCTCCGTGGAGCACACACCGCCTCTGAACCGCAGCCGCAACGCTACGGTTGCCTGCGAGCCACTTGTTCAACCTCCACAAGGAGAAAAGGCCATTTCGTGGCACGTAACCTGCCAGGCAGCAGTGCCAGGAGCGTGCCATATCGCTGCTCGGGCATCGCTGCTTCTTACTCCCCTGAGCTACAGCGAACAGCAAAATAACCCCTCCCTTTGGTCTTAATTCGGGGTCCACACGCGACAAGGTCCTTCAACACTCCCCAGCTCCTGAGAGTCAACCAAGACCGTGATTATAACAGGTCCAAAGGAGGGCAGCTCCTGGGCAGCAGAGGTTTCCGAAATCATAGAATATTCTAAGTTGGAAGGGACCTTTAAGATCGTTGAGTCTGACCGTTAACACTGCCAAGTCCACCACTAACCCATGTCCCTCAGCGCTACGTCTGCCCGTCTCTTAAATCCCTCCAGGGACGGTGAATCCACCACTCCCCTGGGCAGCCTGTTCCGATGCTTGATAACCCTTTCGGTGAAGAAATTTTTCCCAATATCCATCCTAAACCTCCCCTGGCGCAACTTGAGGCCGTTTCCTCTTGTCCCGTTGCCTGTTCCTTGGGAGAAGAGCCCGACCCCCCCAGCTGCCCCCTCCTTTCAGGGAGCTGCAGAGAGCGAGAAGGTCTCCCCTCGGCCTCCTCTTCTCCAGGCTGAACACCCCCAGCTCCCTCACAAGACTCGTGCTCCAGACCCCTCACCAGCTCCGTTGCCCTTCTCCGGACACGCTCCACAATCTCAGTGTCTTTCTTGCCCAAAACCCTACTTGCCACCAACTGCTGAAGCACCTCTGGGGCAGGGAGGCATTTGAGACGCAGCGTCCAAATCCAGCAAACAGAGAGAGCAGCAGGGGCCACAACCAACTAAAAGCCCACCCCATCCAGGCACACAAATAGCAACATGCTGCCTCCTCCACTCCAAAAACAGGTCCAGGCTTCTCCGCTGCAGCCAGCCTGGATGATAATGCTTCTCTGATGATCCCAAGCCAGTGCCAGTCCGTATCATCGCTCGCTACTCCCAGTCACGAAGCCCTCTAACCCCGCAGCTCACCCTCTTATCTCTCGCTCCCCTATCTGCCCACCTTAGATTTCAGCCGGTGTTTGCCTAATCCGGCTCCGAGCCCGGGGGATCTCGGAGGAGCCACTGGCCTTCTATTAACCTTACGGCACCGGGGCAGGTTTGGAGACGTTCCAGATGTGATCTGAGCCTCTGACTCAGAATAAGAATAGACAGGAACGATCATAAATTAATCTTCGCGTCCATCTCTCCCTTCCTCATATGTGTATCGATGTGTTTCTATAGCCCCTCCGCATCCTCCCTCCGCTCTAGCCATCCATCTATCCCCTGGCAGGTTCTTTAATTACCTACCCATTAGGTTTCCTCTTTCCTGCCTCCACATTTTATCCCCTCTCTGGTTGCAGCGGGGAATATACTTTAACCCTGCAGTGGGCCACAGGGGGAAGAGTTCAGACAAGTGTCCATGCGTTGCAGGGTGCTGAGCTCCATGCATCGCGGGGAGGACTCAAGAGATTCCCTCTTGTTGGCAAAAAAAGCTTCTGATTAAGCGGAGAAGCTGCTGTCGCAGCTGTAAGCTGGACACCTACCCGAGGGGACACCGTTGGGTTGCCGATCTGCTCCAAACCACCACCGGGCACGGGAGAAAGCCAAGCCACAGCTACCATGAGAAGGACCGCGGCTTCGGAAACCCACCCTGGCCCCTTCAAATCCTTCTACGAAACCCCCCAGTCTTCTCCAAGGCCTTGCAGATAAGGTACAGAGAGCAAGGAGGACGCAACGGAGGTTGCTGCTTTTGCTTGCAGAGAAGGGGCCGGGGCTGCATGATTTTGGGGAAACTATGGTGGGTGCTGACACGGCACCTGCCAACGGAGCAGATGAAACTTTTGTCAGATCCCAGCCCCCAGAGCCAGCGTTCGTGTCCAAAAAGCACAGCAGAGGCTCTCTGTGAACACCACCACCGCCACAAATAAACCCAAGCACCAGCAGGATGACAGCTGTAATGAACCAGTGCATACGTCCCCACTTGGAGGTTTCGGAGAGGCTGTTCAGCTGCTGATGACTGATGACATTTGGATTTCAGCGAGACAGTTTTCACAGGAAATCTGCCGAGCAGCCAGTTTGAAGACACCCCCTCCGCTTCCCCTAGTAATTGCTTAATAAGCATTGTATCGCAGCAGCCTCGTTTGCTGCGCCCGCGTCTAGCGGTGAGGCACAACACCGCGCCGGGAAGCCGACGCTTGCAGACTCATGAAAGGCCTTCATGAAACCCCCCGTCCCGGACTCCGCCGTCGAGGCGGCACCAGCTCTACCCATCCCATCCCCGCTACGTTTTTGCTGACGTTGCTCTTCCAAGCCCCCAGCAGCGAGACACACCGATCGCTCTCGCTGTCCTCTCCCAACGCCTTCTGATGCTTGCTACCGGAAAGATTGCAATTCCCAAATATCTAACCTTGATCTTCCCTACTGCAAATTAATCCGATTCCTTCCTGTTCTGTCTCGCAGCAGACACAGAGAGCCATTGATCGGTCTCTTTGCTATAACAACTTCTGACATATTGGGGAAAAAAAAACCAAGATCGCATCTCCCTCTTTCGCCTTCGGGTCCCATGGATGGCACTCGGGAGTTTGCCAGGAGCTCTGTTGGCCTCACACAAAACGCCCAAGTCGTGCTCATCAGGGAGAGGAGCTGGTCTGTAGATTCGCTCCCTCCTTCTCCTGCTGCTCCGAGAGTTCTATCGGGGGCTGAAGTCCCCGAGCCCCAAGGATACCTGCCCCCGGTCAGGGGGGTTGGGTCTAGATGACTTTTAAGGTCCCTTCCAACCCAAACCATTCTATGATATGGGGTGGGGAAGGATATAGGAACTGATACCTGATGGTCATTTCTAGCTCAGGGAACAGAAAGACTTCAAAAAGCAGCATTCCAGCCCTACTCCCCATATGCATCCGGCTGCATCCCCTTCCACCCTTGCATTTCTCCCACCCAACGCCCCACGAGTGGGTGCCCCAGTCCCGGGCTGCTGCCTCCTCCCAGGAGGCTCCGAGCTGGTTCCCGGGGTTGTGTGCCAGGCCGGTGTCCGTGCCACCGCGGCCACGGGGATGTCAAAACACGAGCGAGCGGCTCCGTCGGGAGCACTGCTATTTATACCCCCGGGGACTGATGAGCACCAGCAGCAAGGGAGAAGAGCACAATGGCGAGCGGCAGGAGCTTGATTACCGAGGGGTATTTTTAGAGCGTGACGGGGAAAATGTGAATCCTTTACCCCCCCAACAGAGGGTTTTCATCCCCCCCTTCCCTCCCGAAACCCTGATGGCAGGGGAGCAGCCGGCATTAGACCCCTGCCTGAAAACTCCCTTGTGCTCCCAACAGCAAATGGGTAAATGGCTGCAATTACCCTCAAAAAGCCACGTTCCCCCCACCACCACCCCAGTCCTTCCTCCCCGCCCCTCCACACACGTGCCCGCGTCCTGCCAAACAGAGTCACGGGTGGCAATTGCGATGCTTACACGGTTAATGGTACCTTGTGCTCCCAGCTGGCAGAGCTGGAGCCAACCTACTGCTGCTCCTTTGGCCGGCAGCGGGAGCCGGAGCTGGGTGCGTGCGTGGGAACCCGGTTAGAAACCATCTCCAGTCAAAGGGGAGGCATCAGCTTTTATAAACCCCGCAGGTGACAGGCCGGCCTTCCATCGCGGCTTAATCACAGGCAGACAGGAGCTGCTATTTGCAGGCACATTAACACAGCTGTGTCAACTTCTAGGTGAATCAGCTTTGCTTCATCAGACACATCAACAGACTCAGCACTGCCATCTCCTCTCCTGCTCAGATTTATTTTAATTGCAAGCTGCAAATAGCATTCTCTCTCATTTTCCTACCCACATCCATCTGGAAATATCTCTCACATCTTCTACTCCTGCGTTCCTGGCTTTTTTAGCACTCCCCTCTCCTCTTTCTCACCTCGCCCCGTTCCAGATCCAGGCTCAGGTTTGCAGAAGGGACCAGCAAGTTAGAAACGAGAAGGGTCTGGGGTCGCCGCAGCCACTTTCTCCAAGAGCAGAGCATCTAAAAGCTGGGCCCTTTCTGACCGAGACCTCAAAAATCGCTCCTCTAGACACATGAGCATCCAAGCCTTCTCCTGCCCGTCGCCCATGCTGGACCCAAGGGGTGGGTGCCAGCATCCCTGGAGTTTCAGAGCCCACCTTAATCCCCCTCCCGAACATCTCAGCCCTGCACTAAAGACGCTGGACACCCAAGAGTTTCTCCCTATATGGAAATAGAGAGTTTCCATCTGTAGGGAAAAACACTAGCCCAGCATTTCTGAAAGCCAGGCTGTGTCTCCACGGACCTAAGGTGGGTACAGGGCACAGAGAAGCTAAAGCGAGAACTCCTCCACAGCTACCCAGGTATAACCAGCCACGTCAAAACCTTCCCAAAGGGGTTTGTGTATCTCAGCCGCCCTAGGAAAGGAGTCTGCCGGCACTCGGCTCCCCTTGAATCCATCAGCTCTTCCCGACTCCCCTTGGACGCGCAGAAGCCATTTCACACTTGTCCTTGGACACCTCTTACACGCAGCAAATTAATACCGGCAATCAATCATGAATCCGAGCTCTCCTCCAGCTACCAGGGGAAGGGGGCTGGAGCGGGCCAGGCTCTGCTCCCACTTATGTCAGACAAATGCAAGCCCGTGGAGCGACTCCAGATCTACACGGCGCAACAGACAGCAAAGCAGGGCTCGGCACTCAATCACGCCGCACCCGAAGCCAAGCGCGGCGGGCAGCGGCCCAGCATCTGGGCTATATTTGACTGGCTCCGGCGAGAACGCTATTAGCCAAGAGAAAAAGGGAAGAAAAAGTACGCCAGCGGTTTGCAACCCGCCCGGCCTCGCTAAGAGTATGTAATCGTTAGATACGGCTTTTCCCATTATAGTTCGTTAATGACTTGCCATTGTCCTCCGAGGGCGTGAGGAGGGGAGCATGGAGGACAGAAGCTCTCTGGTTGATTGCAGAGGTGTCCCGGACTCGCCACACAAAACCCTCAACCGTAATTAAAACCTGCTATTTCCCGTTTCTTACAAAAGGCAGGTCGGCAATTAAATCTGCTCTGTCAAGAATTGCGTTTCCCCTTATATATCTATGCATACGTATACAGATGTAGGGAGATTTTAAATGTAATTATTTGTAAAACAAGAAATGGCCTCACTCTGCAGGCATTTAAAAAAGGACTCCCATCATTCCAGACTACACAAATATTTTTAATGTCTTTAACGTGGCCATCCAGCCTGGTCCAACCGTGGCAGGGTTATTTCTCCCGTGCTTGAAGCCACAGCTGGACTGACACCCGTGGCCCACCCTGAATTACGGGAGCTGTAACCCGCGCGCCCAACCGAGGCTACTAACCCGCTTATTTTAATTATTTGTGACACCAGCTATAGATATCTACTGTGAAACTCATGATCTTGTGATTTCTAGCAGCTCTCTTCGGGGACCACGCAACACATTACTGCCACCGACAACAGACCTGCTCATAAACTGCATGTGCTGAGAGGCGAGCGTTGGCTTTTATGGGCTCTGCCGCCTCCCAACTATTTGTAGCTACTGTAAAAACCATGCGGCAGCGCCTGGAAATGGGCAGAAGAGCAATTTGGGGCAGATTTGAGAGCCAATATCTCTGATCTCCTAGAATTACAGAATGGTTTGGGTTGGAAGGGACCTTACAGATCATCTAGTTCCAACCCCCCTGCCCTGGGCAGAGACACCTCCCACCAGCCCAGGTTGCTCCAAGCCCCGTCCAACCTGGCCTTGAACACCTCCAGGGATGGGGCAGACACAGCTTCTCTGGGCAACCTGAGCCAGGGGCTCACCGCCCTCACAGCAAAGAATTTCTTCCCAATATCTACTCTAAATCTCCCCTCTTTCAGTGTAAAACTGCTACCCTTCGTCCTACCACTCCACTGCCTGATGAAGGTCCCTCTCCACCTTTTCTGAAGGATGTGACCTGGGGGACACAGGACTCATGGCCACCAAGGCTCTTCTCCAGCCACGAGGGCGGGCGATGCCCACATCAGGCAATCCCTGAGCCCACCCTTGCCCATCTCCAGCAAGCCGGTGGGGTTTTGCCGGTTTGCCCCTGCCGTAGAGAGCTCCAGCAGCACCGACCCACCACCTCTCGTCCCCGCGCCTTCGTGCGCCCAGTTCCCTGCAGGCTCCCAGAAGCAGCCTGCCATGGCTGCCTTTAATAACTTTGCAATCAGGTTTAAATTGCCACTGCAAAAGGTTTATAAAAGTTTGTGTTGCCTGCTAATTAAATCCATACAAATGCCTGCTCGGCATTAATTTACTGTAAAATTAGTGCGAGGCTACAGTGGGTTATTTGCAAGAAACTTGCCCACGCTGAACTACCGGCGAGGAGCAGCTGACCTTGGGAATTATCTCCCCAAACCCTCCCCGCCACGGACGAGACGCAGCTATTCTTCGAGGCGCCACATGCAAATATTGTTGCTTTTCAATTATTTGGCGACTGATCCGACGGTTCGGAGACAGCGGCTAATTAAAATCTAATTGAAATAAAATCATTTCCAATTCCTGCCGCCTTTCATCGCCTCTCGGAGCAAAGGTTCCTCGTCTCGCGGACTGCCCGTCCCCGGTCCCGTTTGTTCCTTAGCTCTGCAAACAGCCCGCGTGCCACCGTCCCCCTCTGCTGGGGAGGTTGCAATGGGGCCAGGATACGTCCCCATGGGGTGAAGGAGGGGAGGTGATGGGGGAGACGACAAGGAAAGTCAAAAGCAAAGCCAAAGGGCAAGGAGCGAGTTGGCTGCACAGTCCCCCCGCTCTGTTCCGCCCTTAAAAGCGCGGAAAAAAAAAAAAAATAAAAAAAAAAAATCATCTGCATAATTCAAGCAGAGGTGGCAGAAATGGCTTCCCGATATAGCTGCGCCTCAGCCACCGAATATAGAACCGGACACACTGTATAAAACCCAATTACTACTGTGAAAACCTCTCTCAGACATACACACTTGAGACTGTATTAACTCCAGCAACACAGTATATCTTGTCATGCCAATAAAGTTCTTGACACTGAAATTGAGAGGAGGGAGAGCATCTATATGTACACGGGGACCAGGGACAGAGAGCCACGGAAAGCAAAGGCTACAGGAGAAGCAGCTGATTATAACAAGCCAGTTTAATTCGCCTGACACACTTGCCCTAATATATTTTTTTTTCCTTCTTTCTTTCCTCAACGACTTTACAGCTCAGCAGGAGTCACCATAATAATAATAATACAAAAAAAATCCAACTAGGGTTATAAATAAAATGAGAGACAAAGAAAGAAGCGCACGCAGGGTTTAGAGGCAGCTAAGCCTCCAGGAGAGGAGTCCTCCCGTGCGCCCTCTCACCTCTCCTGCATTTGTCCCTTTGTGGCCAGATCGGATGCTCTACCTTGAGCCGGGCACTCGGTACCACGTGCGACCAGCGGCACGAGAGCAGCCCACGCCAATGCCCGAAAGCGTGGGGACTGGAAGGCTTTGCAGCCAACCTCCCCTCTTTTTGGGGTGCAGAGGGGCTCCGGTTGTAACCTTCCTGCTTCCCTTCCCTCCCGTCCCCGCATTTGCTGCACCTCAGGGGCAGAGTTTTCCCGGAGATGCCCATCGCTCATCCCCTTTCCCCGGCGGGACTGCGGGCGGCCGGCTCCCACCTGAAGCGCTCGGCTAACAAAGTCGGCTGCCCCTCGCTTCCCGCTCGAGCGAAGCGTTTGTCATTTGTTAATCCTCGCAAGAGGTTGCGGAGGAGCGCATTGATCAAGTGATATCTGCATTAGCGGCACCACAGCAGAGCTGTCACTACGTTACGCAGCTCTTTCTCCCCTCTCAGTGCTCACGGTAGCTTAAGGGCTAAACAAACTTGGTGCGAGGAAGGAAGGGCGAGTGGAAAACCTTTCGCCTCCACCATGCGGGCTGTGAAAAACGGCAAAAATTTCTGGCAACCCGAGGCTGGGGAAGCCGCGCGGGTTTGGGATCCAGGGATGCAGAGGCTCAGCCCCAGCCCCAGCCTGGAGGATGCTGCCCAGCATCAATGATGGACCTTCTCCTGGTCTACACAAATCTACAGCAGCAACTGGCCCCCTTTCCTACTGCAGAGACCAGACGTGACTCCCGGAAAAGAAATTTCCCCCTCTGAGCTCAGGGAAGTCCCCAGTGGTCAGGGGAGAGATGCTACGGGAGGGGATGGAGAGCACCCAGAGGTACCCGCAAGGGATGCGCAGCGCACCAGGGGGAAAAGTTCGCAGCCGCCTCCAGATGTGGCGAGACTCAAATTGCTAAATATATGGGGGGGGGAATAATCTCAGCTTTGGTCTCAGTCATTCCCACACAGTCTTTTTTTCTAGCATCCATCAGCCGCACGTCGATGTGCCACAACCTGGGGGCAGCTGGACAGAAGGTCGCCTCGCACTGCCGAGGCGGCCTGGCATGTGGGACAGAGATCTGCATGGCTTTAATTGAAAAAACAACAACAACAACAAAAAAATCGAAACAAACCATGGAGGGGGGGACGGGACATAAGAATTTGCACCGAGACAAGAAGAGGACCTGCCCTGTCCCTCGCAGCACTGGCAAAATCCTTCCCAGCCCCTCGTGCTCTTGGGGGAAGGAAGATGATGGTTCTTCATATTAATGGTAAGTGTCAGCGTATCAATTTCAGACTCTCCCAGAGTTGAAATGAAACATGTGCCAAGGTCAGGGCTGGAAGGCTTAAGTGTATCTATTGTCATCCGCATAATAGCATACAGATTCATTTCTATCATTTTTATCTCTCTTCTTTTTTAATAATCCTATAGCGAGGATATAATTCTCTATTAATACATTATAGAAGAAGCTTAATGGAAAAAGCGGGGTGCTGCCTTTTTTTTTCCTGACTTACAAGCGGTGCATACAGAAAGGTGGGGTTTGAGGTTGCCTGTTCTCTTTATTTTTTTTTACCTGAAACAATGTTTTCGATAGTTGACTCGCCTCGTCTTTTTTCACATTACCTCAGACAAAATCGGAATACAGAGCTCTGTCTCCTGGGGAGCCTCATTACAGGTCCCCCAAAATTGGAGGTTTTCTGAGCCATTATTTCACAGTGCAGGGTTTAACGAGGATATCTCTCTCATGAGTTTTTCTCCAAAAGAATCATTAAAAAAGGAGGTGACAACCAAATCCACCCCCAAAAGTGGGGTTTCAAACAGCCATCTATCCCTCGTCCTCCAAAGAAATCATGCCTCAAACAACATAATCCTAACAAGTTCTCCAGATGTCCTCTGAGCCTTCCACAAAACAGAAGACAGACATATCTTGAATTTTTAATGCAAAAAAACAGTCAGAAAAGTAAGAAAGCAAACAAACAGGAACAAAACCAAACAAAAATGAAGCTTTTCTGTCCTTCTATATATGTAAATCTCATCTCCCATAGATTCCAGCATCTGTTTTTTTCCTGCTCTTTTCAATCTCAGCGTAGCTAGCCTGAGAGAAACTACGGCAAACAACTCTGGAGCCGGCGTTACGAGGTCTGCTTTGGGAGCAGACGAGCTTGCTCCCCATCCACGCCATCCCCGCCACCACACACACCTACCGGCACACACAGAAACGCAGGGGGTTTGGACTAGATGATCTCCAAAGGTCCCTTCCAACCCCTACCATTCTGTGATTGTGTCTCCAGTCCTTGGGAGGGGGAGCCTGGGCTTTGCCTGGACAAGCCAACTGGTGTCATGGCCAATGCTGGCTTCCTGGTGTCAACTCAACTGGTTGAGTGTGGTCAAAAAGGAGCCTCCAACCATCACCTAGCCAAAGATTGGTCTTATCCTGAGATGCAAGTGTAGCAACATGGAAGAGAAAGCAAGGGGTGCAACTACCGGACAACTCAAAAGCACTGACCAAGACTGTTTGCTCCTCCCGGCATGGCTAAGGAGCAGCCCACGCACACGGCGTGGTGTCGGCTGGACCGGTCAGCTCTAATTTTGGTTCAGTGGTGGTTTTGGCAGCGTTAGGTTGGTGGTTTTGGCAGCGTTAGGTTGATGGTTGGACTCGATGATGTTAAAGGTCCCTTCCAACCTAGACAATTCTATGATTTTATGATTCTAAATCGGGAGCTCGGCTTCTCGCCGGTCCCTGCCACCAAGCAGGCTGTCACCTGCCAGTCACATTGCATGCCGCCCTGAAATACCGCATTGTTTTAACCCAGAGCTGGCAGCTAGAAATGACGCCTGGAGGAGAGGAGGTGGGAAAGGGATGACATGGCAATGAGGGATGGAGACAGCAACGGTAGCGTCCTAGCACTGATGCCAAGCCTGACATCGGGGAGTGCTGTCCCCCATTGCCACCACCACGCCGCAAGGCATTTCTTATACACTTGTATGGAGGCAGCAGCGATATCCACGTCTCCTCCATGAAGATCCCCTTCCACGAGGGCTTCTCCTATGACTTGCAGCTACTCCTTGCGGCTATATTCCCACCAACACAGCCCTTACTCCTCTTGTTTAAAAGATATGGGTAAACGGCTTCCCATTCACTGACATCCAAAGCTCAGAGCAAGGAGATCGACATTAACACTTCCAGAAAGCTGTAGTGCCAGAGATATTACGGCCAGCTCCTCTGTGGCTCCAAAGACCTGGCTGAATTCCTTCTGGGGCCTCCCACTCTTCCCAGCAGAGCACAACGCAAGAGCTGGACGAGGTCCACGCTCTCACCCCCGTTGACTAAGAAGCCAAGTATATCCAGAAACCCAATATTTTTAGCATAGTTTTTAAAAAAAAAAAAAATTACAGGAAAAAAAAGAAAAGCCACCCTCCTATTCACAGCACGGCTCAAGAGGATACAAGTTGTAATGCTGAGTGAAAGCATCCTTGGACGACAGCCCCTGGATCCCTGCTGTGCACAGCAGGGCTGAGGCTCAGAGAAGCCGCTGCAGAGAATCAGGATCCAACCTCTGCCCAAGCCACACGCTGAATCCAAATGCCAAAACATCCCGGGGTTCGCAAGCAGGGGTATGGCAAACACAGGCTCATCTAAAATGCTTTTAATCTTTGCTCCCGAAAGAGCAGCCTCCTCCCGTGGGATTTCTACGGGGAAAGAAAGAGCTGCAGGTACGCATGGGGTGGGGGGAGAAGAGGAGGATGAAAAAAAACATATTTTCCCATCCTCAGAAACAAAGTTTTTGGCAAAAATGGCTGCTCCGCCGACACTTGCTGCCCCAGAGCATGGCTCCCTTGGAAGGGACATTGATCTCATCGTCGCATTAAACGTCGTACCCACGCTCACCGTGTTGAATTAGTGCCGGTAGATTTCCCTGCCTAGAACGTGTTAGAAATCACAGTTGGGTTACAAGAATCAATTAGGGCCAGATGGGGGTGCAAAGAAGTTAAACAATTTGCCTTATTGTAGGATTTGGCGCTACGGCAAAGGGTTCTTTACATTTTCATTTAGATTTAAAAATCACTCGAGTGCACCCTCTGTATAATTCAATCGAGGAACAGAAAGGAAACTACCAAGTGGGTAAGAGATATATTGTTCTTTAGAAGATAAAAGTGGGGGGGGGGGGGCGGGAAGAGAGGATTAGAGCACAGATCCTCAGCAGGGGGAAATCTGCGTAGGGGCACCAAAGTCAACGCGGCATCATCAGTTTGCAGCAGCATCACCAAAATCCAGAGAAGCCAAGAGCATGTCCTGTGCCATCACTTTGGCCATCGATGGCAATTCCAACCAGACATTTTGCAGGACAAGGTTTACGGGGACTGACGTTGAGTCGCCACATCATCCAGTGCCTTTCCCATTGAGAGGACAAGGACCCAACGCAGACCCAGCAGAGCCGGGAACTGGTAATGAGACCTAGCCAAGGTTAGTCAGGGGAACAAAAAAAAATACTCGCTAATATGCAGCACACCTCCACCGCCGCAATAAAGACGAGATTGAATTGCAGAACGTGGCTGCGGGTCCTGTTTCTATACGTTTCAATGTTGTGCTCCAACAGGTCGGAATATTGTTAGCAATTCCGTCTGCAGAGGAGACATTGCTGAGCTGGGTAAAACATGTGGCAAATTTCTTACTGCGCTCATCTTGGATCAGGTGAAGGCATTTGATTATATAGGCTCGGGGGTTATTTGCATTATGGGATTCCCAACACTCCTCCCGAAATGGTTAGGAGCATTATGTAAATCAGCCAGAGGGGAAGCTTTCGACAAACGTCTCAGCTGACGGAACAACTTTAATCTCAAACCTGGCTACTTTTCCAATTACCTTGTACGCCTTTTGCCACCAACTGCTTCGTAAGGGAAATCCAGCCTTTACAGGGGGGATCCCTGAGTCGTTACGTTCGAAGAAGGAAAAGGGCAAAGATCCTCTTCAATTTTCCATCTGCGTGCATGGGCTAATGTGATGTGCTTTCTTCAGGCAAGAAGAAAGGTTAAACGGAGCCCTCCGTTGGAGAGGGAAGCCGGAGGGCTTAAAGCCGACATCTGCAAAGGAATCCGAGAGCTGGACACCCAAAGCCCACCGAAAGTTAAAGGACGATGAACATCTAAGCCCACAAGGCTGTTCTGAATCATCTAAATGGAAATAAGCCCAGGCGCTTTCGTGCCTGGGTGTGTCTGTTCCAAAAGACTATCAAACGCAGAGGGAGAAGAGACCGGGATCCATCCCGCTTCCCTCCCCACTTCCCCCTGGGCATGACGTGAAGGCAATACGAGGCTGGCAGGGACCAGCAGAAGAATCGGCAGCGTTGGAGGGCAGGAAAGGGATGAAAAAGGGAGGCAGGGAAAGGCATCTCCGTGCCTTGACGGCTCCCCTTTTCCAAAGCCCAGCTTGAATTTGCACCTGCGCGGCATCACTCAAGATGATCAACCCCGTTACATTTTTATTTCTATCTTTGCTCGCTTTTTCCGCACACCAGACAAGGCTGGGACTGTGAAATGCCACGACTTCTCCAAGAGAAGTCCCCCTTCTTGGTCGTGGGAAGCAGTGGATCATTTAACACGAAATCTCTGAACAAATGATGCTGTTTAAAGGAAGAGGAACAACATCTAGAGACTCCTCTCCAGCTGCATTTTAGGAACAACTTCATTTCTGCTGCGTGTTGACAGCTGCCGAGCTGCTCCCGAGCTCCCTGCGTTGGAACGTCCGCGTCTCCCTTCCGCTACACCTTGACTAATTTTGCATCATTTATTATTTAAGCCCGGTACCTTCGTGTAAAATATTGAAGACCTGACTCATTCTTTATTATTAAGCCCTGCCATGCACCCTAGGAGGCTCTGCGATCTCCGTAGCCTTCGATCCGCTAGAAGAGAACAAACTCATCTCAATCCCTCGGTAAATATGAGGGATTGCTGGAGGGATGCTGTCAGCATCACGCTCCCTCTTACCTCGCCTGCCGTACCGCCTCGCCACGGAAAACGCTCTTAAAGGCTAATTCACTTTCCAACATCTACACGGCTCATTTGCTGCTCTCCCCTCTCCCCCTCCGTTTCTCCGCAGCTGGCATTGAAGTCGGTCGGCTCCCAGTAATCCCCGTTTGCGGATATAAATGGAGCGAGCCGGGAGCTGCGACTACGGCCAATTAGCCACCGGCCGAGGGCGGCTTTGCCGGCGAGGCCACGTGGAAATCCCGCTCGCCCACAGGGGCTGAGCCCAAAGACTACGGACTGGGGACGAAGTCTCTCCTTTTGGGTGCTTTCAGGGTGGTGATGGGGCATCCCATGGCGGTTTTCCCCCCCACCAGAGTCCCAGCTGGCTCCCATCATTTTCAGCCTCACCTCGCATCTCTCTTACGTCATTGACTCGTTTCAGAGGTGATAGAAACGGCCTTCAAAAACAGAGAAAAGGCTGAAACAGCCTTTTGAAGCCTAGCCTTGGGATGCCGAATATGGGAAGACTGCAGCTTCACACCAGTCCCACTCCCAGCTCGTTTCCTGGATGCGGAGGGACCGCAGTCAGTGGTCACTCCTATCTCTAAGGAAAGCATCCCTGAGCTTCCCTTCCCGGGTGTTGGTGCTCGGCAGCTAAAAAGGCGGGCGATCAAACCGTGCCTAGGCTTAGGAGGAATTTTGCATCTGAATTTCACAGCTTGGGTCCAACTCTGTAACACGCTGAAAGGAAACAGAAAATGTAGTGAATGCTTCCCTCCTTTGAGCGTGGATCTACACCCCGAGATGAAACTCTGTGGCTAAAATTCATCCCTACTTCAAAGGCACCAGCACAACTCAAAGGCAATAAACCCAGGAAAGGGAAAAGAATGAAAATATTTCAATGGCAAAAGACAAGGCCTTGCGTTTCTACGGCTCTCAGAGTACTTTGAAACATAACGGAGCCCATAGTCAAGTACAGGTTGCAAGAGAAGTCAAGTTCATGTACTGAAATCAATCCCAGCTGACGGGAAGGGAATTTCGGAGCGATAAAACACTACTACTTGCAGCCGCTCTTATGAAGAACCCCAGGCGAGCACCTCGCCTTGGACACTCGGGGTAGCGCTGAGCTCAGACAACTACAGCCCTTTCCAAGCCAGATACCTCGGTGCAGGTTCACCTTCAAAGCTCCCACCATGTCTGACGAAGAGCAATGGCCAACCCTAGCCATGGAATGGGTTGGGTTGGAAGGGCAAGGTCCCTTCCAGCACCCTTTAAATGAGCTTTAGACAACTTTTTAGGGTGCAATGAATCACCCTCTCGAGAGACACAGTGATCACCAAAGACATCCAACAGCTCCCACGAGATTTTCAGCCGACAAATATCAGCCAACGAGTGGTTTGGGGAGGGGAGTTTCACCGCCGGAGCCCGGTCCCGCTGACGACAAGTTCACACCAAAGCCGACAAGGAGCAAATTAGACATTTGCAAATATCAAAGGCAGGTTGTTTTGCGAGAAGTTCAACACCTTGGGTTTGGGTTTTCTTTTTTCTTCCCCCCTTCCTCTCCCCCTGTTTTTAAGCTTTGTCAATACCAACTGTGCTTTTCTTCCTGGAAACTGTATAATGATGAGAGAAACTGTTTATTTTTCTCTTTAAAGGGATGAAGTATTTTCCACCGGTATTTTACATGTCCGTAAAAACGATTTACAGGATTGAGTGGACGGGTCACGCGATGCCCTTTGCCTGCTCAAGGGAAGGGGGAAAAAAGGTCATTCCAGGGTGAGATTTCAAGAGCTTCTTTGCTTCTCAAAGGCTTTTATGTGAAATACCATTCCCCTGCGTTTTTGGCAGGGGAAAAGAGAATGGGACTGTAAGCACTAGTCAGCATGGGCTCATCTCGAGAAAAAAAGATGGTGCAAGACAAATATAATTGCGTTTGTTCCGGCACTAAGGCAGGCAGGCAGAAGGAAGGCAGCGGATGTGGTTTGCTTTGGTGTCAGCTAATCCTCGGGAAGGCGAGGCGGCACCAGCATGGAGAGCAGGGACCCGTAACAGATACACCCGTCGTGCCTCTAACGTGCTGTTACAACTAAAAACCGACGGAGATAAGACGACAGACCCAACCCCAGTAAAAGTCAGATCCCACCTCGCAACAAGTATCAAGCACAGTGTTTTTTCCACCCCGCCATAGGAAGGCAGCCAGGCTCTAGAGAGCACCCAAAGGAAGCAAAGGAACACTGTGATGGAGGAAGGATGGAAGATATGACGCGAGGGTCCACAGCTGACCCCCGCGATGGAAAAGCATCTATATACCTCTCTTCCTCCACCACCTTCGCTTCACCTCCTGCCTCCTCCAAAAGAAACCACTGCATCTGATCAGCCACATTAAGCCAGAGACGGATGGAAGGAATAGATTTCCTCCCCTTCTTTCTCTCTCCTTTTTTTTTTTTCTTTCTTTTTTTTTTTTTTTTTTTTGGATTTATGACAGAGAGCTGCAAACCAAGAGCCTCTAATTCCTGGAAGAGCGGTGCTGGCTGGGAAGCCCTGCGGCTGGCAGATGCAGGAGGGAATTAACCCCCGTGCAGGCAGAATGGGGAAGGAGCGGGATTGCCTGGAAAACGCACAGCAAAGGGAAGGTCCCCCCCCCATACCCTACCACGGGGCACAGCCGGCCAGGGGACCGGGGATGTCACCTCCTCAGGAGACAACACCAGGGGCTGCTGTATAAACTGGGGCCTGGATCATCCAAAGCATTTAGGCAGGCAAATATCTTGCAGGTCCCGAGCCCTTCGGAGCCTTCTCATGCCCGTAGCACCATGCGAACCGAAGCCCCACAGCACCTAGCAAGATCAGCCGCTAATTAAACCATTCCCTCGACAGCTTGCAAGTTAGTTATGGCTCATTATCCTCACTTAACCGACTGGAGAAACTGAGGAAGGAGAGAGATTAAAGGATTTGCTAAATCTCCGGCTGCACTCAGTGGCAGAGGCAAACCCGGAGCTCATAAACATTATAAATCCCCCACCTCGGAGCTCCCAACCCCGCGCATCCCTCCGCTTGCCGTTTTTACGACTAACTCTTGCTTATTAAGTGCTGAGCGCGTGCAAGAAGCCAAGCCTGGAGAGCACCTTGCTCCGGAGCTCATGTCTGGAGGGCAGGCATAAAAAGGGAGAGGACGCCGAACACCAAAAGACCATAAAACCAAAACAAACCCACTGCCCCCCCCCCCCAGGAGAGGTTACCCAGCCCAAACGACGGCACTTGACCGCGATGCTTAAAAATGAACCAGCTGCCCTTTTATAGTGCTCCCATCCCCAGCCGCCGGCAGCATCTTGGAGGAGCCGAAAAAGGTCCCGATTTTCTCCAAGCGAGCCAATAAATCAGCCGCGGGAAGGGCTGGAGAAGCAGAGGGCCCCAGGGAGAGGATGCAGAGCCCGGCGAGGGAGAGGATGCTGAGAGAGGAGGAGGAGGAGGGCTCGGGAGAGAGAAGCAGCGAGGAATTTAAAGGGAATAACAGAGATGAGAGAGCAGAGGAAGGAAAGGGAGCTTTAGAAAAGAGGAAGAGATTGACAGAGCGAAACAAAGATGGAGGAGAGGCACAGAGAGGAGAAAGAGGGAGACTGAAATAAAGGAGAAAAGTAGAAGGAGGAGGGAGCGGGGAGAGAGAGAGGAGGTGGCGAGCCGGGGAGAATTAAAACAATGACAGCAATTTAGCAGCAGAGTTTTATCTTCGAGTTTAATGGGGAAAAACCAACCCCCTGCTTAAGGCAGGTGGGTTTCTCTCTCCAGCTCTCTCTGCAGCGTGGCCACCGAGGAAGGAAATCGCGGAATCGGGCCCATCCCCTCCTACCAGCAGCGTTACTGTTCATTAAAGACGGGATATTGCCTGCTCCCCCCCTCCCTGTTCCTCTGCCGCACTGGATTATATCCTCATTACCCCCTCATCGACAGTTTGCCAGTCATCATTTGCTTGTTATTATTATTCTTGATGACAAACTCCAGCAGCTCCCGCTCCCTCGACAGAAAATCCCTGCCTCCTGTATCCTGCCCCACCACGGGGAAGGATCTTTTATCCCAAGGAGGAAAAAAAGAAAACAGAAAGACCATTTCAAGTGCAGCTTTTTTGTGTTGTGGTTTTTGGTTTTTTTTTAACTCTGCTTATCTATTTCCTTGGGTTCTGTTTGTTATTTCGCCGCAGATGGGCTCGGTTTAGAAACAAACAGGATTTGCTGCGACGGCAGTAACTTCCACCTCCCAAGGAGAAACCCAGGCAGTTCCTCGCCTCCATCCACCCCATCCCTCCGCACACCACGCCCAGAAGTCGGCAAGCTGGGCAAACAAAGCGGGCAAGTGGAAAGAATGGGTTAGACCTTAAGTTTGAGACTCCCTTTGCCCCACCGTGTTTTTATCCGGGAGGAGAAACCACGCCTCTGCCTGCCGTGGAGAGCCCATCTGCTGAAAAACAAGGGGTTCCTGTAAAACCCAGTTTATGGACCCCGCAAAGTAAAAGCTTACGGAGATGCCATGAAAAGGATGGAAGGAAACGTTTGTTTCCAGCTCTGCTGGGCTCCCTGGTAACATCTCTAGGGCTTCGGACAACACGATGTGCTGCCCGGGGTGAAGAACATTGTGCCAGCAGGCACGGCTGCCCAAGGACACATGGCTTTGGGGCTCGTGGTGGGATGCTGACCCACACAGAGACCTAACAGACAGGTTTTGGGGGGTTCTCAGCCCCGGATACGGCAGTACAGAGCTGTGAGCCCTGCCCAAGCTGAAACCAAGAGGGTATTGACGGGTGCAGAAGGATGGCAGCCAGCCCAACCGCAAGAGAGCTCGCCTCGGACATACGGAGCCACAGAAAGACACGCTAGCACCCAGAAAAAAAAAAACCCAAGCAACAACCAAACAGGAACGATATCTCCCAATAAGGGCTTCCTTCCTACAAGCCTTAAACCCCACGGCCCGGCCTAAGGCAGCATCTCGCGGCGGAGCTGAAGCAGCGATTTGATGGCAGACGGAACGTCTTTCACCGCTGGACCTCCCCGCTATCTCGGC
The DNA here is from genome assembly GCF_964199755.1 of Larus michahellis. Taxonomy (NCBI): domain Eukaryota; kingdom Metazoa; phylum Chordata; class Aves; order Charadriiformes; family Laridae; genus Larus; species Larus michahellis. The sequence goes on from NC_133912.1 coordinate 3,644,820, forward strand.
ACGGCTGCCGAGCAAAACGACAGAGCGAAAAAGATCCCTCCGGAGATGGGAAATCGGGGGCATCCAGTTTGTCTCCGTAACGGTATCGGGCAGGGCTGGAAGCGCCGCTCCTCAGAGCTTCGCCTTGCAAATAAATAGTTCTGAATCGCAGCCAGAAGCAACGGGATCTTTCAAAGACATTATCTGCAAGCAGTCAGTAGAAGGCACCTAAAGTCTCATTAATCATCCCGCCGCTTACAGTACTTCTTAATGGCTTTTATGGTTTATCCTTTGAACGCCAACAAAGAGTGCGATTTCTCCTGGCTTATTCTATTAAACAGAAATCAATACCTAATACAAATGTGCCGACGGTGGGATATTTGGAAAGGCCGAGGAGGCACCTGTCGGGCCTTTTCTCCTCTCCTCTCTGATGTGGGCAGCGCGAGGCTCAGGCTCTCTAAGGCGCGGGGACCAGCTCATCGCGGCCAGCCCTCACCAGGAGGGATGCTGCGGGCTGTGATGCCCCCAGCGGGGACCGAGGTCTCGACCAGAGGGTTTAAAACCACTTTAACGGTGCCCACATCTTCCCCCCCGTGCTCAAGAATCAAGGAGGCAAGTGCTGTGAGCGCGCCGGAGAGGGGAAATGAGAAAAGAGGGGCAGGAGCAGGGTAGGGCGGTTTTCGTCTCTCCTTTCTAGAAGGGCTCTTGTGAATTTGAGCGATGGTGGCAAGGCAGCTGAATCAACACTAAGCACAGGTATAAATAAGCTTCTAGGAGGACGGTCTCGGGAGTCGAGGCTTGTTATTAATGTCTGCAGCTCGAGAGGCAGGGAGGTAGAGGAGGCTTCAGGTCTTTTGCTCCCTCTTGGTCCCCTGGAAATGGGACTAGAGGGGGAGGAAGAATGGGGCAAGAGGGGGTTTGCTTTGCTGCATTAGCAGCTTGGGGATGGGAATGATCCTTTACCAGCGACGCTTTTCAGCCCAGCTCATGCCCAACGGGGGCTCCAACCCACCCCCCCCAAAGGTATGACCACAGGAGCCAGGAGATGAAGAGCAACCATGCAACGCAATCAGCTTTGGCTTTTAGCCCGCATTACACGGGGCCGGCCCCTACGCTTGCAAGAACAGGACCCAAAACGGCTACAAAGAGCGGCATTAACCACCTTAGAAACCAAGTCCAAGATCCTAATGGAAAACGAAATTTGTATTTGTTAAAAAACACTTATAAAAGGTTTGGAGCCTGCTTTTTGTACCTCGCTCGGAAACACGCTGTTAAGTCATTTGCAATTTACCAGGTTCAAATGGTTAAGAAAATCCTTCCTGAAAACACCGGAGGCAAATCGCGTCACCCCAGAACGGAGGTCCTTCACCCAGGGTCTTCAGGGTGAAGGGACGAGGCTCAACCCACCCCAGCACCAATATAATAGCTGCCTGATATCCCAGAGCACGCGGGAATAACGGAGAGAGGGAATAACGGATGTACATCTCTTTGGTGCCAACTGCCCTCTGAAGCTGACACCCAGAGCACTCCACCCTTGAACATCCCAACCCCGACCCATCTGTGTGCCGGCGTGACCGGGAGCGAGTGGACTCGGAGCCACCAAAGTCCCCTTCTTCCACAGGGTCCGCCAAGACCCAGCTCCAAACGCCTTCCTGCTGGGAAAAACGCTGGCAAAAGGAGCCAGAGGAGATCAGAGATGGATCTGGAGGGAAAGACTTCAGGCAAAGGTTCACAGAGGCATCACTCAGGCCAAGGGAGGGGGTGAAAGATGGGGAACACATCAGCCCCCCCCCATGCCAGCACTGGTGGCACCCTTCTGCAGCACCCTACGGTATTATAGAACCCGGCTGATTGCACTCGCTTCCCTTCTTCCCCTTCTGAAAGTTTCTCTTCGGGGAGAGAAAATAAAAAAAAAAAAAATTTAAAAAAAAAAAAAAGAAAAAAGGGAGTTGAATAGTTACGGATGCTCGAGGCACTTAACTACACTTAGCAACCCCGAGCCTGCCAGAAACATCCTCGCACAAGTGACGCTTCCAGAATTAACTCCCAGCTCTCGACATGCTTGAAAAGAAAAAGAAGAAGAAGGAAAAAAAAAAAAAAAAAAAAAAAGGAGAGAAACAGGCTAAGCCCCTTAAATGGCAGCACTTGGTTCTGCTTCAGCACCGGTTCACACCAAAAGGAGACGGCAACCCAACGCAGAGCGGCCGGAGCACAGCTTCCCACCCGCCGTGCATCACCTTCACTGCGAAAAGTGGGAATCTGGGGGTTCGGTGAGCGTCCTGGCTCAAGGCGGGAGCTGCCGGCTGGGCTTGTGTCTAGCTCCTGGTGCCTAATCCAAGGGGAAATCCCGCAGCAGAGCAAAGATGGGTGGCAAAAGAGCATCAGTGGCAAAAACAGGGGGTGGGAGCGAGCGTGGGAGCATCCCTGGCTGTGGATGCCGGTGGGTAGAGCCCTCCTGGCATCAGCTGCCCTGGCACCGACCAGAATAAGGGGGGTTTGCATGGAATTGCCCTGCACGCATCCCTAGGTCTGGCCGGGCAGGGGCTGCCCCACGCTTGCTCCGGGAGAGGAGAGGGGAACGGCCGGCGCATCTGCCTCCCACCCAACAAAAGGCTGGCCATGAAAGAAAATGTCATTTCTCTGGCAATGCAACAAAAGGACCTTTATTTTTTTATTTTTTTTTTTATTTTTTGCCTCTTTGCCGGAGAAGGGCGTCTCCGGTTTAAATAATGAAAGCTGTCGGGGTTGTTCTTGCACCTATCTGGACCTTTTTATTTATTTATTTATTTATTTATTTATTGCGGCGGCTTCCCGCTCTGCCAGCCCATACATCACCCCAAGCCCGAGTCACTCCTGCTCCCGTCACCCCAACGCCGAGGCAGAGCCAAAGCAAACACCTCCGACAACATCTTTCTCCCCTGGAACGGCAACCGATTTTCATCGTTTGATGGGCCCTTTTTTGGTCGCGCGGGGAATTATTCGCGGATTTCACGACACCTCCCACCTGCACGCGCGCCGGCGCGCCTCCAGAAAGAGGGATGCTCTTTCCAACTCCCGAGATGCTAAACCACGGGGCGAAGAGAAGGGGATGAAAAGACAGGGAGGGAGGGAGGGACGCCAGCCTCAAAAAAAAAAAAAAAAAAAAAAAAAAAACCACATCCTCCGCGATTTCTCCTGAAGAGAGAAACGCTCCGGGAGAGTTTCGCAGGGAATATGATGATAGGAGATGGGTTTTTTTTGTGGTACACAGGTGTGAAAAAGGGAGACAGGAGGGAGAATAAAACCTGATGACACTTCACTCGGGCAGCGACAGCAAAAGCAGGTGCTTTTTTCCCGCCCCCCGGAGCCGAGAGGAGCAGAAGGGAACTGCCGAGCAGGCTCGGATCCCACCCAGGATCACACCCCGCAATGTGAGAAAGCCTCCAGCAGCGAGTCGGCTCTCCTCTTCCCCCCAGACGGGTATTACCCCCCCTTCCCCATGAGCCCATCGCTCGGGTTTTCAAAACTCGGGCGCGCGACGCCTGCCTTCTGCTGACAGCCTGCGACGGGCTTCACTGTAAGCAGCCAGACTCATTCGCGCCAGCAAAAAAATGTATTTTATTCTTTTTTTTTTTTATCAGGGAAACTGAAAGCAGGAGAGGGTCGGCGCAGCTAAGAAACATGTTTTCTTTGCTGTCGGAAACGCGGAGAAAAAAGACCATCTCCTAAAGAAGGTGCTGTCTGATAAGCTGAGGGTAAGACCTGCCCCATTGAGCCCCGGCAGCACAGCACACAGGGGAGCGACGCCAAATGACACGAAAATTAGAGGCGTTATTATTATTCTTAAGTCCAAAATCAGGAGTTATGACTTTGTGGCTTATCTGGGAACCACCTCTGCACGCGTACGCACGCAGACGGATGCGTATTTGTAGGAACCGCCTCCAGCTCTCGCACCCAGACACGTGCACCCTCTTTTCGTATCACACCCTTCATTTTCATAGCATTGCCCAGGTTGGAAGGGACCTTTCAGATCATCGAGTCCAACCATCAACCTAAAAGTGACAAAAACCACCACTAACCCATGTCCCTCAGCACCACGTCTGCCCATCTCTTAAATCCCTCCAGGGATGGTGAATCCACCACTCCCCTGGGCAGCATGTTCCAACGCTTGACAACCCTTTCAGCGAAGAATTTTTTCCCAATATCCATCCTAAACCTCCCCTCATGCAACTTGAGGCTGTTTCCTCTTGTCCCATTGCCTGTTCCTTGGGAGAAGAGACCAACCCTCCCTGGCTACCCCCTCCTTTCAGGGAGCTGCAGAGAGCGAGAAAGTCTCCCCTCAGCCTCCTTCTCTCCAGGCTGAACACCCCCAGATCCCTCATCGCTCCTCAGAAGTTCTCCAGCCCCTTCTCCTTGTGCTCCAGACCCCTCACCACCTCCGTTGCCCTTCTCCAGACCCGCTCCAGCACCTCAATTTTCTTCTCGCCAAAGCCCTGCCCCACAGCCAGCAGCTCCCGCCGTGACTTGGAACCCCTCAAGGTCTGGGGCTGCTCTGAACAGCGTCTGCTGAGAAGGTGTTTCATAAACAAAATTGGACAAATACTAATCCACTGATAATTTTTTTTTTCCTGCCTTGCCTGATGCTGGTGAGGATTTATTGAAAGCTTGCCAAGGAGCTCGTAGACACCTTCTCCAGCATTTCATTCCGTCTGAGCTCTACCACTTCATCTCCTGGAGCCTGTCTACAGGAGGACCTCTCCACTGACCTGCTAAGAGGGAGTCTGGGGGCTTATTTTGCTGGTCACATCCCACCAGGAGATCCTTGGGATGCCCTGGGAAGGGGAATGGCGATGACAGCTCAACACCGGGGCCCTGTAGGGCTTTTCAGACATCCCTGGGGCACAGTGTTCATGCTCAGCATTGTCCCCCCTCCCCACACTCCCAAGAAAACATCCTCCAGCTTTGCCGTGAGGACAGCCGGGATGAGACGATGCTCACGGGCGAGGTGACGACAAGTGGGATTTATCACCTGACACTTTGGGAAGAAAAGCCGGTCCAAACTCAGCTGAGCACAGAGGTTTTGCCTCTGCCCGGGCTTGCGAGGGACATGACCTTTCTGAAAACCCTGGTTATTTATTTTGATAATCCTTTTGTTGGGATAAACGCTTTGCTCTCGCCACGGCCCCAAGGTCATCAGAGTTAATGAGGAGAGGAGAAAGGCCAAGTGAACGGGATTTGTCCTTTGCAACCAAATACATTAGTGGAGGAGAGGTGAAATGAAGGGGCCAGACTCTTTTTCCTCTGCTTTTTACTTGAAAAAAGCCCACAACAGCAACACAAACCCTCTTCCTACCTTCTCCTTATCCTTGTCTCTTATTCCCATGACTCTCCTTCAGTCTTCCCTAGCTAACGTCACCTCCATGCTCCAACCCGTTATTCCCAACCCACACCCTGATGGGAAGAGTAAAGGAGGATCACGATCCTCCTGCAAAACACCCCCAAAGTAGCACCATCCTGCCCCGTCCGAGGACCCCACACCCCTTTACAGACCCTAACACAGCGCACAGCTGCCCTTTGAGCAGAGGAAAGGGGTGGAAGGGAATCCGCCTCCACCCCCCTGCTCAGATCCAGCCATTTTGGTGCAGAGATCTGCAAGAAGAATATTAAGCTTGGTCTGAATGCAGCAGCCTCGCTCAAGATTTATGAAGGATGAAGGAAGGAAGATTCTGAGGCAAAGCATCATCTCAAAAATAACTGCCGAGTCCTAGCGGGTAGAAAAGATTTGTCCATAAACCAGTTTGTCATCACCAGTCAATAAAAACACAAGCAAAGAGAGGAGGCGGCGGCGGTCACTGGTGTCCCAGGAGGAGGTGACGGCTGGTGTCCCTTGCCCTCCACGCCAGACCGCCTGCATGCAAAGCTATATAAAGGCATTTTCAGCCCTGCTATGGATACACATCCCCAAAGTCTCAAGGCAAGCACAGTTACGCTCATTTTAATGCATGGAGCAGCGCTCTAGGAGCTACATAGCAGATTGATGGCCAGGCAGCACCAGGGCATTTAGGGAAGGATGGAGTCAACCAGAGCACGCAGGGGAGAAGGATGGAGTCAACCAGGGCACGCAGGGGAGAAAGATGGAGTCAACCAGGGCATGCAGGGGAGAAGGATGGAGTCAACCACAGGGGAGAAGGATGGAGTCAACCATGGCACGCAGGGGAGACGGATGGAGTCAACCACGGCACGCAGGGGAGAAGGATGGAGTCAACCACGGCACGCAGGGGAGAAGGATGGAGTCAACCAGGGCACGCAGGGGAGACGGATGGAGTCAACCAGGGCACGCAGGGGAGAAGGATGGAGTCACACCCACAAAAACCAGACAAGGCACAGCATCAGCACTGGACCAGTGTGCTGGTACCCACCAGATGTCCAGGAGGACTTTGTTTTCCCCCTGCCATCAAACACTAATGCTTCAGCCGCCTTCTGAGACATGGAGGAGATGAGAACCCAGGGCCACGTTGGGTGAACCCCCCGGTCCGACTCCCTGGGACCCTCCCAGCGCTGGCAGCAGCCAACGCTGTGGGAAGAGCATCTTTGATGAGTTGCACCAAGCTGAAGGCAGTGGGAAAGCAGATCAGTACGTTGCTGTGATAAAGTCTGTCTTTAAAGGAGATTGGTAGGTTTTCTTTCTTTTCTGCCTTTTTTTTTTTTTTTTAAGGCTGCCCAATACAAAGAAAAATACCCCAGTTGGTAAAAGATGAAGGAAACTTCTCTCATCACCTTTCCCATCACAGGCAGCCCAGACACTCCTAGCAACTTCTACCTGACAGCCCTGGGAAACCTTCACATTTGATTTCCCTGTACCGTACGTTCAAAGAGGGGGCATCCCTGGGAGAGCGGGGAGGCGACGCCAGTGCAGCCGCCAAGGGCTGACAGCAGCAGAGAGGGAAGCGCCAGAGCTGGAAAGGATCTGTCAGAGTTATCCCGGCTCTCATCCAGCTGGGGCAGGCCTGTTTCTTTGCTGTATTCTCCAGCGCTCTATCAAGTCAAGTTTTAAATAGCTCAGATGATGGAGTGGACTGTGTAGGCTTCAAGATCTCGCCAACAGGAGGATTCCTTCCCCTGCAAAAATCATTTATTCCCTGAGGGTACATCTCATCTCGGCTTCTGCCCACTTCAGCCTCTCCTCGCCTTCCAACCCGACGGACAAATGGACCTGTCCTCCTGTAGAACCCTTCAGAAACACCTTCACCCATCAAGGCGTGGAGACCACCCCCGGCACTACCAAGCCAGAAGACCCAGGAAACAGCAGCGACGTGGGGAGACAAAACCCTTTCCTCCCAACCCCCAGCCACAAGGTAAATTATTTGGGTGCCTTCTCCGCTACCACCCACCAACAAAGGAGAAGGCGCCAAGATATTACTCAGCTTGATTTAGAGGCACCAAGAAACGCATCTGACCAAGCACACCGGCCGCCCGCTTGCTTGCTTGTTCTCCCGCTCTCGGTTTTGTTTTTTTTTCCTCTCCCCTTAACCTTCTGCCTGGAAAAAGCCTCGCCATCCCTTCTCATTACTAATCATTCGTATCAACCTCCCAGGAAGCACTCCGGGGCCACTTGACTATTAACAGGGCACTAAATGCAAGGCGGAGGAGGATGTATTAATATCTAATAAGAGTGATAGATGATGTGAACCTCTCAGGCACTCCAACTCAGGTACTCGTGTCAGGTACTGGAGTTAATTTAAAATAATAATAATAACAACAATAACAACAACAACAGCAGCAGCTGCCTTCATTTTCCAAGTCAATTGATTCCTCAGCAGGAATGCCATCTTGACAGATTTATTTTGATCGAATTGTCTAATTGAATACAGTTCTTGTTTTCCTTCACTTTGTGACCTTTCACGCCTGTGAAATAAATGCAATTTGGAGAATTATTCCCTCGGCAGCAAACTCAGCTCCTCCGGGGCTGGGGTGGTTGCTTTGTCTCTCTAACTCGCCAACACCACACTACCAGAACAGGCACCCAGCCCTGGGTGCCGTGCCAGTATTTCTTTTCCACTTCCACGTTAAAAAAAAAAAAAACGCTTAAAAAAATAAATAAATAAATAAATATATAAAAATAGGGGAGGTTTGTAAGAAGCACAGCCAAATGTTCGTGCTGTTGGGCGGGTTTTACCTTCTGTCTATTCCGGTCCTCAGCGTTTGCTGCGCTGAGGCTTCTCCTAGCGGAAGAAGTTTTGCTCCCAGTTCTGAGAATAAGCCGGAGCATCCCCTTTTTCCTTCGTCCACCAGAGAACGGGGGCTCCAACCATCACCGGCCCTTCATCCAGCATCACCTCCTCCCCAAGCTCCCCCCGCCTCAAGGACGCTCCGGCGTGCCAGACAGCCGGCGACGCTTCCCATAAATTTCACACGAACGAGCCTCAAAGATTAAAAATAACCAAGCCGTGTCCCTTCGCAGACAACCGCGCTGTCTGCGCGCCAAGAGAGGTCCTGGTGAGAAGAGTTGCAGCTGAATCTTTTATGGTAATATCAATCAATATTAAAAATGCATGGCCTGCTCAAATTTTAAAGCATCTTAAATTAATCTTTAAACACAACTATTTTGCTTAAACCAAAGGCTTTCGGTAGCCTGAGAATGGTATTTCCATCTGTTCCCCCGGGTTCATGCCAGGTATCTAGAAGAGGTCTAATAAGTAAGTAAATAATATACATCCAGCACAATTCCCTAGAACCACAAAAGGAGGTGGGGGGGGGGAAGCAGAATTTACTATCAACGTCGTTATTGACTTAGCAGCAAAAACGTCTTGATCTGTGCCGTTTGATAGGCCCTATCGACAGTATGAAAATAGCTAAATCCGCTGGGTTGAGGCTGGATAACGAATACGGGGCTACCCCTCGCGAGCAGGGCGGTAGAGAAGAGAGGGATGGGGGGCAAAGGGAAGCTACGGGGCGGCAGCGACGTTGGACCGAACCCGTCTGATCCTCCCCGATGCATGATTTAAACCGACGCGGCAAAATTCAGGCGACGCCCGCCACGCTCCGTGGGGTGCCGGCAGCATCCCGAGGGCATCCCGGGGGTGGGAAACGCCGCCCAGCCGAGTGGCGAGCTTCCCGGGCACAGTGTCTCTAATATATTCCGGGGAACGTGGCATTTCTGACGGCAAGACTTCTGCCTCACTTGCCATTTAGTGTTAAGAGGCTTGTACAGTCAGCAGCGTTTAAAGAGTAATGACTGTTTTCATGGTAAATGCTCTGTTAAATAACCCAGGATTATTGTGTTGTGTTATTGCATATATAAAATGGCATTTCAAAAAAATAATAATTGTTTTAGAGCTAATTGATGTTTTTAACCGGCTCCGTGCATGGAATTTTTAGCGGGCAGAGGGACGGGCTGCTGTCAGGAAGACAGCGGGAGAGGGAGGGAGGCTTGGACCGGGCAGATTCACTTGCAGGGTCTGCCCGGGTTTCGTCTGGTTCAGGCGCTACTTCGAGGGGCGCAACAGGGAAAGTTCAAGCCACCTGCTCTCAAATGTAAAAAAGAGGGAGCCAGGCCAAGGCAAAACCCCACCGCAGCCGCTGGTAGCGATCTCTGTGCCCCAAACCTGAGCGTCCACCCACCGCCGCCCAGCGCTGGAGCATCCCTGGACCACGCGCGGTCCCCGAGATGCCGCGGAGTCAGGTGCCAGCAGCGCTCCCACCTCCGCCCTTGGCACCTGCTCTGCAAATTTCCTCCTCTCTGTCCCCCGGCTATCCCGTTATCCACGCGGTGGCACTTCGGAGCCACCGAACACTCCCCAGGGGGATGACAGGTCCCCCTCCCCTGTCCCCAGGTGTTATTTCTGCAGACAGCAAAGGAGAACCGCCCCAGCACCAGCAGCAGAGCGCGATGAATCACCGGTGAGCAATCCTGCCGGGGCAGTTTAACCCTGACCATTCCCGAAGGGATTCGGAGGGCTCAGCTCCTTCCCCCCATCCCCAGGGACACAGCCTTGGGGCTGGACACAGCCACCACCATCCCCCTCCGGGAACCTCCCGCTCATCCCACGGTTATTTTGGCATCTCCCTTGACGAGCTCTGCCCGGAGGCAACTCGAGAACACCAATTTAGCGACGGCAAGGCTGCTCAAACTCCCTGTTTACGCCCCTCGCAGTCTCCGCGAGCGTTCCAGTCTGCCATCAAAGAGCGGAGAAAGTACTCTCGGCTTTCAAACCCGGAGCCTTTGAGCTCCTCTGACAGCGGCAGCCGCGCTGACCCTTGTCTGGAGGCTTGCAGGGCACTCAAGCAGTCAAGAAGCACTTGGCGGAGTCCCGAAGCTTTACAGAGGCAGTGACTTTTGGGATGTGAAGTTAATCACACAAGCGAGCGTCTCGCCAGTCGCCGGAAGGGAGAGCCGGAGCCACCACAGACGGCAGTTAAAAGTCTCAACCATCTCCTAAGATCTCCAACACGCCAGTCCGGTGCCAGATCACAGGGCGAGAGGCGGGGAGGGGCGGGGGCTGCCACGCAGCTCCCAGAGGGGACCCACCGGGTCACCGGGTCTCATCCCTCGCAGCCAGGCAGCCCATTAATCCAAAAGGATCCACAGCATCTCTCCCCCAGGTACCAGCGCACCACAAACCGCCTTCGCGACAGCTGATAACAAACCGGAGACCCGTGGTGCAGAGGCCAAAAGCCACCAGCTCTTGAATCATCACAAGAAAGGAGAGGAGATGAAAGCTTTCGTCGTGCCCCGGACCCTCGCAGCAGCAGGGAACGGGTAAAAGGGAAACGTTTGAGAGAAGCGTGCGAGGAGGTTTTCGCAGATGGGCAGGGAGGAAAGCTCCCCGGCTCCTCCAGCGCAGGAAGGACAGCACGGAAATAATTGGGCTGAGAGATCTAAGGGAAGACGGCCAGACCAGGAGAGTTCAAGACCACACGGCGGCTGGTTTGAAGTTGCTCCTCACCCTTAAAAGTCGCTCCCCCTGCCTGTCTTTGCCGAGACGACAGCCGCGTGTCATCACTTGGGCTGGACCCCGAGGTCTGTCCCAGACCCGGCCAAACTCCCCGACTGCTGCCCTGCAATAAGATTTGCCACCTCCTGCTGCAGCCTTTCCCAAAGCCAAGTTTGACGCGACGGTCGAGGAGAGGGCACCCCGCTTGAGGATTCGGGGAGAGGCGACAAGAGGAATCTCCTTTCTTAGCATCATCCCATGCGCCGTACGTGTGCCGTGATGCTGCAGCAGCCGCACAGCCCACGAGACGATGGATAAATCCAGCTTTCTGCCCTCTAACCGTACGAGCAATATTCCCTGGCTGCACACAGAGACTCTATAAAACAAGATACAGCGAGATACTGGGGTCAAAACCTTCTTGCTTTCCTTTCCTCCCAACCCCACCCTCTGCAAAAGCCACAGCAACCTGTCCCCAGCTCCTCTCAAGGACAGGGCAACTCTCCAGCTCGCTCTTTTCCTCTTCAGACGGAGCCTTTTCCGTGTCCTGAGGCTCTGTCTCAACCCTTTCCCTTCCTCGGAGGCGTCTGGACCCCAGGGGGATGCTGCCCTAACGGGTTACAATTCCATTACCACGACCGCAATGTCAAACCCCATCTCCCTCTCCGTCCCTTCAGCATCTGTCTCCGCAGTATCCAAGTGCCTCAGATGAGGAGAAAAGTCCCTCTGTGTGTTTTCCCAGCCCTTGGCTGTACAAGTGCCATTTAATCAAGCTCAGTAACGAAGCCAGAAAGGAGCCAGAACAGAGGCTGCGCAGCCACAGGCAGGATAGAGAATGAGAGGGGGGGACCGATCCTTCGGCCCGCTGGTGACGAAGGGGACAGGAGCAGCAGCGGGGCCGGGCACCTCTGCGACGCTCCAAGCAGCCTCAAAGCTCCCAAATAGCCCATGGATACCTCAGCTATAACACAAGCATACGTGGGACATGCCAAAGCTCTCCCCTATACATGAATGCGTATTTATGCGGGTATTTATATTTCCGAGGTTCCCAGGCTCCAGCAAAAGCAGCACGCTCCACCTCAGGACCCCCAAAAACACATTTAGGGCAGTTTTGAGCGCACACCTGCTTGGCACTACAAGCCCAAACACTGCTGCCAAGCTCCCAAGCTCACTTCCGAACTCATCGCCTGGCTCTCCAGGCTGGGGTTTCTCCCTCTCGCCAGGATCTTCATGGATGCTCTCACCACGTGCTTTAATTAGCACTTCCCTCCAGTCTGGCTAGCTTCTTGCTTAGAGCATTTTTAAGGCGACTACCGCATTTTTTTTAAATCACACATCAGGAGACATCTCCCCCTCACACGCCATCCCTCCCAGGGGTCCTGCCCCCTCCCAGGCATCCCTTGGATGCTTCAAGAGGAGTCGCAGACCCACCGGCACATCCCAACGGAAGGCGTTTGGGACACGCAGCCAAACTAAAAATCTGCTCTTCTGCTCAGAGCTCTTCTCTCCACGTCTGCTGTCAAACCACCAGCTCCCACCCACAGCATTAAACCAGGGGCAGCTTGTCCCTCTCCCCCCAAATCTGCAAGTCCTGGGAATGGGATTATAGGAAGATCCCGTCTCGTAGAGCGCTCACACATAGGAGCGCCGCTAAAGGTTTGCAACCGCCATCCGAGATCATCTTCAAAGAAAACCCCTAAGCAAATAAAAGGCACCTCAAACCCAAAACGTTAAGTAAACTAATCGAAAGACGTGACTTTTTTGTTCACCACCGCACAGGTCCGGGGCTTCACCCTCCTTCTTTGGAGCGATTAACCATCGCTGTTACTAGTAGGGAATTACTATCTCCCACTAATTGAGAGGAAGGAGAAACGCGGTTGCAGCCAAGCCACTGCTTGCAGCCCATCCTGCGCTGATGCAAACCTTTATTCCTTTATTTCTTGGGAAACGCACTCAGGAGCCTGCTGCGGAGACCCGAGACATAAAAAAAAAATCACTGCAAACCATTCCGGGCACTGACTGTCTCTTTGCTATACGCCTGCACAGTGCCTGTCCCAGCCTCCAGGCCCTACTACAGTATAAATAATGACAATCCCTCGCTCAGCAATACAATGAAACGCTTCCTCGGTACTAAAAATTATTTAAAATTCATACCTACGTTGGGAAATTATTCAGTAAACTCTAATTACTTATCAAAAAGCAACGCCGATATTTTTAAGGAGAGGGAGTGCCCATAAATACAGAGCCATAAATAAGCTGCTACTCAGTAGCACGAATTAATTTGTATTTAATTGCTAGAAATTGCTATCAATTACGAAACATTCCTTGCAGAATAGGCAAATTCTTTTAAGAACAATTTCAATTGCTAATTGGAAGTCTTTTTCCCCCCTCCCCTTCCTTCTTTCTCATCCCAGCTCCTGCCAAGAGCGGACATCCATCCCACCCTCCAGGGATCTGCATTTTGTGGGATCTGGGCATCTTGGGGGGCAGATCAAGACCCGTAAGGAGCTTCTCAGGCTTCAAGAGGCAGGAAAATTGGTGGCCAGAAGCCTCCCCTGACGCAGCAAGGATGGCGATTCCTTGCAAAGGATTGAAAGGAGGGAGGCTAGGAGCTGGAAGTTATATATCCATATATATCCATCCATGCACCCAGGGAGAGAAACACCTCCCAGGGACCATTCTTCTCCTCTGCAGGGTACACCAAAGCCATGCCAGACCCCGCAGGGAGCCTCTCCGGAGCATCGACCCTGCCCTCCACCAGATGCAGGCAAAGCTGCAGCGATGCTCCGTGCCGAACAGCCCCGGCATGGCTTCTGACTCATTTTCTGCTGTTTTCTGCTTGGCTGTTGGCGTAACATCCTATCAGCACAGTTAATTACACCCACGCCGAGTGTGAAGGACAGGCTGGTTCTTGCAAAGAGCCCCGGAGGCCGTGCAATCCATCCCGCCGCTCTCGCCGAAACAGCTTCCACCCTTGCCGACAAACCGCAGCAAGACGCTGCCCCGAGGGGGCTTTCCCACACCCCGCGGGGCTCTGGGGGCTCCTCTCACCCCCAAATCCCCCCCACAGCTTCACCCGGCATCCCTTGAGGCGAGGTCAGACCGATGGCCGCAAACATCTCCCCCATCCTCATTGCCCAAACAGAGATTTCCCCCCAAAACATTAGCCAGTAGCACGAAACGCAGGAGAAATGTTCACTCGCAACGGTCGGGCGAATCTCTGCTTGCGCCAAAAGCACAAGGCGCGGAAAACACCCTGTTTCCCCCCCAGAAAGCCCATCCTCCCAGGGTGAAGGCCCATCCCTGGCTGAACGGGGATGGGAAGGGTGTTGGGAAGAGCTGTTTGTGTCTACGGCTTGAGCAAAAAGAGACCCGGGGTGGCCGGGGCTGTCAATCCATCACTGAGGCATCACTCCATCACCGGTCCCCCCCCGCAGGACCGGGCTGACAGTCGGAGGGAGGCACGTCCCAGCCATGACAAGCAAAGCAAATGACACGCACATCTCCTGCTTACAATAACAGCCCTTCCGTGTCTAATCCATCATATTTGATGCAGATCTCTTACCCTGAAGTGTTGTCAATGAGGATTTAATTTAGTGCTAATTAGACAAATATTGCATGTTAAACACCCATTGATTATTAAGAGACAGTAAGCGCGGTTCAGCTCTGCAGCGCGCGCGGACACGCTGTATTATATCTGGGATGACGCTGGTAAATGTCTCGCTGTTCCTAATCATCAGTTAGTAATTAACGTCCAATAACTTGTAACTTGGTTTATCATTATAGATTTAGGACGGCAGTAATAGTACTGTATGCTAATTAAATATCAATTGATTATTTAAGGCATATAAAGATTTAGCAGCTAGGTAACAGATATACACAGTTGTTAAACTTTAATAACCATCACACAGTGTTCTCTTCTACTATTAAGTTAGTTTTTAATGAAAAAGTGTGCTTGCTGTTCCTGAAAGCAACTTTTGGATGGGATTTGGAAGCGCTCGGCAGCCTGCAGGACCCTACTTGAGGATGAGAGTCCTCCAACTATGACCAACAGGAACAAAAGTCAGGAAATTCGGAGCCCCTGCTTTTTAATCGAGGCAATCAAACCCCAAGGTGAGGTGCCCAAGGCCATAGCGAGAGGCAGTGGCAGAGCCCCAAAGCGCTCCTGAACTTCCCGCCTGACATTCTGCGTCTCAACTTCTCTCTCGCTCCACGCAAACCTGGGAGAAACGGAGACAAATTGCCAATTCCTCGCCAGAAAAAAAAAATAGATTAAAAACAAACCCAAAGCTTTCAAACCCAAGCCCGGTGCCTGCTGGCACCCCACCAGATACAGAGCGGAGCAGCCTCATCCAAAACCCTGAAGAGAAAAGCCACGCGGCAAGAAGCTCAAGTTCGGAGCGATCTCCCTCTAAATAACAACCGGAAAGGAATCGATAGATGTCAAGCAGCACCGAAGAAGCCCACCGAACCCTGGTACCCCCCTCATCGCTGCTGCCCGCTCCTCGTAGCTGCCTCTCCTCCCCTGGATGTCCCCGTGCTCCTCAGATGGGGTCTGACCCCATGCCCAGCCCCAGCAGTTTGGGAGGGTTGGGAGGAGCGGGCTCCATCCCGCGTGGGAGGAGAAGAAAGATGAGAGGCAGAAGCTGCGCATCTGAAAGGGGAAAGATGAATGGCTTCTGAAGGGAAATAACCTGCTGGACTCCATGGGTTTGGCAGCACCCTGCCAAGTGCAGCATCGCTCGTGAGAACCAGCTGCAAGCTCAGCAGTTGCAGGACAAAGCAAGGGTTTCGGAGAGCGAGGCCGAGCAGATGGCAGAGCTGCTTCCCAGAGGGAGCCCACGGCCAGGACCACGCCGTCTCGGCCACCCTCGATGGCTCCTGCCTTGGGGCAGTGGGCTAGGAGAGGGACGGCGAAGGGATTCAGCCGGAGAACCAGCACCTTTTCCATAGGGGAGCTGCTTCCCGCAGACGGGCTGGCCCCATCACTGATTTACGGGGCAATAAAAGGAAAAAAAAAATCAAGGAAAATGCTCCAAGTACACCTCTGAGAGTCTACAGCCTCCGTTAGAGAGTCTGGGCAGGCCCCAGCTGCCTCTTAAAACCTTCTCTTGTGCGTAACGGGCCTGCAGGGGTCGGTGGGCTCTGCCGGGGGCTGGATGGCTCCGGAGCACCAAACCCTCCGCGAGAAGGGGAGGAGGAGTACTGCTGCACAGGACCACGTAAAAAGATGGCAGAAGGCAGCAGGATGAGGCCAGCAGCCATCCTACAACAGGCTGGCAAGCCCCATCACCTGGAAGGAAAACCAACCCAACCGCATAGACCAGCGAACACTGTCCACTCCGGACCTTCTCGCGTGGGGCACCATTGGATGGAGTATATAATGAGACATCAGCGACTGCACACTGCCGCTCCACATGCATTCAAAGTCCTCGATGGCATCCCAAAATGCCAGCCCAGCGATACAAAGAGACGCACCCGCACGCCGGGAATCCTGCGCAAGGGGATCTGGGACATAAAGATGGTCCCCAAGCCCTCTATGTAAATCCAGCAGGACATCATCGACCAGCCGCAGCCCGAAACGACTGCAAAGGCAGCTTTTCCTATCGGCTAGGCAAAGAGTTCATATTGGGCTGGGTGTCAAAAGCAGGGAAGGACCACAGAGCAGCCGGTTTCCTTACGGACTGCTCCGGACAGCGGTTCCCACCTTGGGTGTCCCATCATCTCCGAGGGCAGCAGCTACAGCCATGCCTGGGACACCGTCTGAGGCACCTCCTGCTTCCCCCTGCCCCATCCCCGAGGCTTGTTACACCGTGGTACAGAGGATATTAGATTCATCTGACACATTTTCTCCTTGACAAATCTCCGCTGGCTGTGGCACAGCTCCTCCTCCTTTCCTAGCCGCTCACAAAAATTTTGACTGACTCTTTGCCCCGGAGCATCCTCAGGATGGAAGGCGAGCCATTTCCTAGGACCGTTTCTCCTCCCTTTTCCACCCCAGAAACTATATTTGCCCTTCCCAGCAGTCTGGAGCATCCCCTGCCCTCTCGGGATGAGCAGCAGTGGTCCTGACGTTGCTCCAGCCAGTTCCCTACAGAGCCAAGGAGAAACGGCATCGGCCCAGGCAATTTATTCAGGAACCCCAGCAAGAGAGTAGAGCAGAGCAGAGAGTGAGAAAAACCCCTCTTAAACAGTTTTGCGGCGGAGTTTACCCGTGCTGCAGCAGGCAACAAAGAGAAACGTCAAGAGCAATGAGACAAGGCAGGGGAGGCGTCGCAGCAGATAAAGGACTCTTCAGGTATGAGACAAAACCAGCTTTGGAAACCTCGCAGAAGTGAGTTTAAAGTCTCCAGAGGATATCAATTGAGAGTCTGTCACTTGGTGTCAGGATAACTTTCCGGACATCTCTCGGAGCTTGTTAAGCTCTTGCTTGGGCTGCATTTGAGCTCTGGTGGCAGCGCTGGCTGCTAGGACGAGCAACGAAAACCCGAGATGGAAAAAGACCCGCCGAGTCCACGCAGCTCCTCCGTTATCCCTCCAACGTCCCCCACCACCACGACCTGCAAAGCCCACCCCCAGCGGCAATGGGCACGGGGAGCTCGGCTGGTGTCACCCAAAGAGACGCTCCTTCAACGGGAGATATCTCCAAGCAGCGGCGACACACCAAAATTGGGCTCCTCTCACCCCAAAATAGGGGCCGTGGCACCCGAGAGGAGTTTGCGGGCGCAGGATGGGAAACGCGGGATGAGGTGCAGTGGCCTGTGACAAACCAGACGGTCCTAATGCGTCTCAGCATCGCGATCTACAGCTCCGGGAGGGAAGTAGCCGCTTCCCCCACAGCAATCATTTCATCAAAAGCCCTGCAAGACTCCCGCTGTTCCCGCTAGCCCTGGATCCCTAACTTTAATTAAGTCCAAGCAGCCTTCTCACAAGAACAAGGGAGGAGAGGGTGACTCAGACAGCCATGGGACCAGCCGGCGTAATTATCATACAGTTAAGAATATTAATTAAAAAACAGCCCTCCCCCCAGTTAAAGAGGGGAAAAAAAAAAAAAAGCCAAACTAATCAATTCCACTTAAAGGAATATATGGGGAGAAGGAGCAAGAGCAGGGAGGGCGACGGGGAGAGAGAGATGGGATGCGAGGTGAATGCTAACAGCTTCCCACCGTAGCCGCTGCCGCAGTGAAGCCCCGGGCCTGGCTGCTTCCAACAGTGACTTGGGAGTCTCCTTGGAAATGGGCTCAGTCTTTTCCTCTACCTGCTGCTGCATCAGAGCAACTCCTGCGACGGCACAAAGGACGTTAAATCTGGGCTTTAACTGCCTTGATTGAATTAAACGCAACAACACGGTAAAGCAGCCTCTTCATTTAAGGCATGAGCATGGAGGCTTTCTCCTCCGCTAACGGCGCTCTCCCTCTTTCCGAAATGATGAGTTGCTCATGGGTGATGCTCTTTAAGAAAGGCGAAGAAGGAAAAGGGAAAAAAAAAAAAAAAAAGTCATCTGATAAAGTGGGTTATAAAACTGGTGGTGGTAATAAACGGAGAGCAAGGAGTCTGATGCAAAGCCGGCAGAGAAGGCAGAAAAGCGCCGTAGGGATGCAATACGTGAACCGTGATTAATCCCTGACCGCGGGCGATGGTGCAGGATGCCACGGGATGCGCTGAACCCGTGCCACGGGGACACAGAGAGCAGCGCTGTGCCCAAGAGGGGACCTCACCCGGGCGGCGGAGGGGAGGGTATCGATGAAGGATGATGAGCGGCTGGGCTCCAGAGCATCAGCGCCGAGGGAGGAGAGGTGCCTGGCCGCACGACACCCTCTCAACCGCGTTCCCCACGTGGACAGACCGTGGGCTGCCACTGGGGAGGAGATGGGGACGAAGGCAATCACCGACACGATGTGGTGGGTACAGCTTTGCAGTGGCTGCTTATCATAGATTCATCAACTGGTTTAGGTTGGAAGGGATCTTAAAGATCATCCAGTTCCAACCCCCCTGCCCTGGGCAGGGACACCTCCCACCAGACCAGGTTGCTCCAAGCCCCGGCCAACCTGGCCTTGAACCCCTCCAGGGATGGGGCAGCCACAGCTTCTCTGGGCAACCTGGGCCAGGGGCTCACCACCCTCACAGCAAAGGATTTCTTCCCAATATCCCATCTCAATCTCCCCTCTTCCAGTGTAAAACCCTTCCCCCTCGTCCCATGGCTCCCCTCCCTGCTCCAGAGTCCCTCCCCAGCTTTCCTGGAGCCCCTTTAGGGACTGGAAGGGGCTGCAAGGTCTCCCCGGAGCCTTCTCTTCTCCAGGCTGAACCCCCCCAGCTCTCTCAGCCTGTCCTCCCAGCAGAGGGACTCCAGCCCTCCCAGCATCTCCGGGGCCTCCTCCGGCCCCGCTCCAACAGCTCCGTGTCCTTCTGCTGTTGGTGCCCCAGCGCTGGAGGCAGCACTGCGGGGGGGTCTCACAGAGCAGAGCAGAGGGGCAGAATCCCACCCCTCGCCCTGCTGGGGGTGCAGCCCAGGCTGCGGGGGGTTTCTGGGCTGCCAGCGCACGTTGCGGCTCGTGTTGAGCTTCTCGTCCACCAACACCCCCAAGCCCTTCTCCTCAGGGCTGCTCTCCAGCCATCCTCCTCCATTATCCTCCGACAAGCCTACTGTCCCCTGACCGAGGGCTGCAGGGAAAAGGCATCTCGCGTGCGCGGGTTCATGCTGGGGAAAGGAAAGACTTGGGGTAAACTCAGCATGCAGAGACACTGCAGAAAAGGGCTTGGAGCGGAGGCAAAAAATTTCGAGAGATGTTGTTCTCCAACAGAGCACAACTCTGGTACTCCCGACTCCTACCAAAGCCGTAACTGCCCAAAAAACCCTGGGCTGTGTCACTCCAAGCCAGATCTGCAAGGACCAACGCAACCACAGACTCACCACGAAAGGTGGAGCTGAGCTACCATCTCTCTTTCCCAAAACCCCACACGCTCCTTTCTCGGGACGTTCCTGCCTCGCTGCAAAATGGGGCTAACAGCAACACGCTCCTGTGGCTCTTAGGAGCCACAGCGCAGAGCGGGATGCCTTATGAGAAGGTGCCCTGGCAGCACAAACCCTTTCTTTTTATCAACCTCCATTATTAACCCATTAACGTCATCTCCGCTCACAGGATGAACGCTCAGGTGCCCAGGAAGAAACTCCCGGCTCTTCCCTGCCCCTCGGCGGGAGCAGGACGGCCTGCCGGCAAATGCCCAGGAGAATTACGGCCGGGTTCCCGGGCACAGACACGGCTATCGGTTCCTTTTTATGAGCCTTCATTGTTATTACCACCTATTCCTTTTTACATTCCTGCCAAAATACCAAACATTAATCTTCCTCGCTCCCTGCAGGCAAAACATGGGTAATTGGATTTATATGGGTTAGAAATTTGCTAGATTTTTATATATATATATATAAAAATATATATATATATATACACACACATACACACACAAACAGAGAAAATATAAACAAATAGGAGGAGGGGGGGGACACACTTTTCCCAGGTTTTGGGTACCACGTCCCCCCAGCATCTCAGCTCCCAGCAGCCGGCACATCCCCGTGGTCCAGCTGGCCCTGCCGACTGCTGGGCTGTGATTTGGGAACTCATCCCACAGCCCTCAAACTTCGTGCCAGGGGAGTTACCGCCTTTTCCTTCAAGTTCACCCTTTCCACCACTCTTGTTTTTCCCCTTTACTCATTCCCTTCTCGCACCCGCCGCTTTCTTTGCCCCCCCCCCCCCCAACTTTTCCCCTCTCTCCTTCCTCTTTCCCCCTCCTGGCGTCCCATTCCTCTTCTTCCGCCAAGGGAAGAAAAAGCCAAACGCCCTGTGCGACAGCTCCTCGGCTCTCCCCGCTCTGAACCCCACACCTGCACAAAGCACCTTATGGGAGTCAGCACAATTTCCCAGGGACTCGTCTGATCCCACGCCACCCACAGTTGTTGTTCTCATTATCCTCCCCCTCAGCGGAGACGCAGACTTCGAGACCCATTTGCATCCCCAGGAACAAGTCCGTCAGGCGAGCACCGTCATGGAAACAACCCATTTTGAGCAAACCTTGGGAAATATTCATAGGAAAACAGAAGTACAGTCTGTGAGTATTTTGCACTAAAGATCCAACCTTCAAGGGTTCTGTCTGCCAGGGAAGACAAGACCGAGGCATCAAATCAAACCTGCAGTAAACAACCCATTACAGTCTATGACTTGTTGGAAGGGGGGGAATTATTTTTCTCATTAAAAAAAAAAAAAAGAAGCAAAACCAGAACATCCTAACCCTCAAAAGCCTGCTCGCAAGGACGGAAAAAGAAGTGATAGTCACCGAATCAGATATTCCTTATGAACTGTCTGCTCGGCCGCGGTATCTAAAGATTATCGCTTAAAACAATATGTCCAGCTGTTGTAAAAAGCATCCATGGCTTTAGGGCTGAGAAGCGCAAGGAGGAGGCAAACTGCGAGAGCAGTCGAGGGAACAGAGAAAACTCCTCGGAAAGCGGGAATGTGAAAGATAGCCGCCGTGCCCCCGTTTTCATTTTGCAGCGTTAACACCTAATCCTTTTCCAGAAACAAAGACCCGAGCTCCTGGAGCAGCGCGCGTGATCCAGTGGAAGGACGGCTATTACTGCCTGCAATCCCACCGCGTCTATTATGCTTGCAAAAATAAAGATGGTGTGTACCCTAGAGCAAAAGGATTACTAACAGTTCTGTCTCATCCCCCCCGAGCTGAACATCACCGCTTGTGACTCCTCCTGGCCAGCGGAGCTCAAAAACTTAGCGTGGGGGGTGGCTTTTTGCTAGGCATGAGGACCTCGCAAGCCTGTCCCTGGAAAGGGTGACGAGGAGCAGCTCCTCGTCCTGCTGCGGAGCTGGACCAGCTCACCACGCTCTCAAAAACAGGCTTTTCTGAAGTAAAAACCGCACTGCTGCGGTTACGATCTCTGCGTCGGCAGGGCTCTAGCTCTCCGCCGCTCGAGTCTGGTCCTACACCCGCGGCAAAGCCCCTCTTGCCTTGCCAGCTCGGCGGGGGAGGTGTTGGGGCGAGGAAGCCCTGACAGCCAGAGGTGAACTCCCCAAAGCCAGCCCCAAACGTCCCCCTGGCACAGCAGGACAGTGCTCCCGAGCAAGGGACAACCAACCTCTCCCCCTGCGACCCCAAAGGCATCCCACGCAAAGCAGCAAGCCCTACCCTGACCCGAGACGGAGACCGAGCAAGGACACCAGGACTTCAGACTCCCTCCAGCATCTCAAGGCCAGGTTGGACGGGGCTTGGAGCAAGCCGGTCTGGTGGAAATTGTCCCTGCCATGGTGGTACGAGACGATCTTTGAGGTCCCTTCCAACCCAAACCATTCCACGACCTCCTCCCCTGATGCCAACGAGGGCAATGGCACGGTGAGGGCGCTGCGAGGCTGCTCCAGCCCCACCAAGGTGGGAAGGGGACACGACCGGGGAGGTCACCAGCTACTTCTGCCTTCGTGCAACTGGGGTGAAGGGAGCCCTCCTGCAACCCCCTCGCCCTTTCTCCAACCACCCTCCCGAGGGCTGCAATATGCCAGGGGAAATTAGCGGGCACTGTAATTATAACTATCAGGAGCAGATAAGACAAGTTAAATACCAGCTACCTAGGGAGAAATTATGATGCCAGCCAGGAGGATCCAAATGCCAGAATCCGTGGCTGTAATTTCACTGAGTCGCCAATTACAGCTCCGCCAGGCAGCCAGCTCTACCTTGGAAACGGCAGGTATATATTTAGCTGCTCCAGAAAACTTTTTGGGTAGGAGAAGGGAAGGAGGGAGGGGGCAGTGATGGAGCATGTCCCCGCTAATCTGCTCGTCGCTAATCCCCACGCTTTTAGCGTTTGCACGCACACACACACACACAAAAAAAAAGCGGCAACTCTTTTCCCACTTCTCAGCAAGGATTTAACAGCGGAGACGCATTAACGTTTCTTCGCTCTGCCAGCTACCGCGGTTGCACGGCGGCGGGGGGGTGTCACAACCCCCATTAACAGGTAGGTAAACTGGGGGCCGGCATTTTGACCAAGAAAAAAGGCCCGAAAATCATCTGATTTCCCGACTTCCCAGACCTATGCCCCAAAACTGGGGTCCTGCCGCCCGCCCCCGCTGGCTCTATTTTATTCAGGCCTTGTCGCGCGCTGGGAAATGGACTGCGGTAGATTATTACACCCAAAAAAAAAAAAAAGAAAGCAGCATTGTCAGAAATAATTAAAACTATAATTGCAAAAATAAATGGAAGAACGGCATCTCGTGATGTTTGATTCTGGCTTTTTATTTTTAATTGGAATTGTTCTCATACTCGCTAATTGACAGAACGCAGCCTGGCGCAGAGTCTTGGATGCCAACGAGCAAAGCTACCCTGGGTTTTTTTGGTCCCCTTTATGGACAAGCCGTAGGGGAGGCCACACCAGAAGAGAACAGAAAGGCAGAGGGGGATGTGACTTGAAAATCTGCCCTTAAATACAGGGGAAAAGCATCTCTGTATTATTTAGTTTAGAGAAAAGCCTAGTTATACATGCCTTAATGTTTTTTATACAACCTTAGCACCACCTATGAACGCTCATTTCTTCTAATCACCACTGGCAAACAACTGCCCGTGGCTCCATTTTACAGATGGGGAAACTGAGGCCTCGAGCCCAGGTGTGGCGACAGCCAAGGAGAAAAGCCGTCACGCTCTGTCTCCCAGCTACTGAAACACACTCTCGTTGCCTTATGGAAAAAAAAAAGATAAATAAAAAGCCAATATTTCTTAAATACAGATAAAACTATAAAGTCTTGAAATTTTGAGCAGCTGTTGTTTTACGTCTTTATGAACTGTTCTGATGCCTGTTATAAAAGGTCGGTTGGCGGCGCAAGCAATACGATGCCGTTTACTGCACGGCCCCGTTTTAACACACTCCTCGAATATTCGGTTCAGCCGCCGCCCGCATCGCCCTGGCCGCCCCCTGCCGTGGGGAAGACGCTTCCGCCACCGCGCTGCCCTTGAGATAAAACGCAACCCAAGGTTTCTTAGCCGGGGTCAGCCCACCGGGATGGGCTAACGGCGCTGGGGACCTGCTCAGCGATGTCCCCAAAGCAACCTGGGGGCCAGAGGGACGCCCCGCGGCTCGCAGGGCACGCGCATCCAAGAACCATCGTGCGTAGAAAGCTGAGAGTCGGTGGCCCTCTTCCCAAAAGCAGAGGCTTAATCTGCATTTCCACACCAAATCCCAGCTAGGAAATTAAAAAGCCACCTTCCTTCAACCTCCCCGTCCATTACCAGTGGGCTCCTTGTTCCGTTTCGCATCCCAAACCGGTGCGTAGCGCGGGTTATCGCTGCCACCTCAACACCTGCCCCGCTTCACAGCCGAAGGCTTTGTATTTCAGCGTCAGGTAAGAGGCAGCTTGATTTTAATAATACACGGAGAATTTGCAAACTGCCTTGGGCTCCCCAGAGAGGAAAGGTGCATGACTATTATGGGAATTGCTCCTTCTTACAGTAAAAAGTAGCAAATTATCAAGAATCTCTGCTTAAAACAAGGGAATCGTTTTGCCGCTGATCTAAGACGACCTAGAAGTTGCCTGTAGATGGAGCCTCAGTTTCTGCAAGGATTACGCGGAGCCTCCCTCGGAAAAAGAGTGGGGAGCTGGAAATGGAAGCGCCCCAAATCCAATACAGGAAAACCACAACCAGCCTGAAAAGCCTCCGAGGTTTCCTCCACCGCTAGGCGTGCGGTTCTCCTCTCTCCCTTCCTTTCTGCAAAGCAACGTGGGGTTGAAGCGCTGGTCTTGGAAAGCAAAGAGCTTCCCATCAGCCCTGCCGAAGCCGGGGAGATGCTCAGGCTCGGCCCAACTCACGACCAGGCAGCAGCAGGATGGGAAAGGACTTCTCCCCTCCAGACCTAGCAAGGTTGTGGCTAATTCTACAAGTGCAACGAGCTGGAATTACGGCTCTCATTTTTTCAAGGCCGTACCCCTCGGTTTGAGCGCCCCAAAAAATGCCGTTTTGCAGGGAGGACGGCAGAGGACACCGCATCTGCTCCTCCGATGGGTGCACGGACTATTTGCCGGGAGAAAAACCCATCAGGGGCTCCACATCTACCACCAGCACCACCCATATGGAAAGACTTCCCAGGGCAGTTTCCCCTCCCTGGCTCTCCGTAGGGTATGGCAGCCTGCAAATAAATCCTCGGAATTCTCCATCTTTGGGCTCTTGTGTGCAACCCCCCCCCCCCGCCCCCGGTTGATGCCACCCCTTTGGGTTGCTGCATTCAATGCCTTGCCCATCTCCAGCCCCCAAGGGAGGACAGAAAACTGTGGGGTGGGAGAGAAGGGGGGGGAGGTGGGGGGCATTGGGGAACAGTAATTCAAGAAGAGATGGGGAGAACCGAGGGCAAACGGGAGCCGGAGGCCAGAGACCCGACTGCAGCCAGGGAAAGCTAAACTTGAAAAGACAAAAGGAAGGGGTGAGAGGATGGAAAAGATGCACTGGAGAACCTGGGCAGGAGGAGATGCTGAGGGGGTAAAAACGGGTGGAGAACAAGTGCTTTTGGGGCAAGGCGTTCCTCTAAGCGCCGGGGGATGCAGAGTTTCTTACAGTAAAGCTAAAACACCCCATCGCTCCGGGGCTGGCTGCTTCACAAACATCCCCTCTCGCAAACAGCAGAGAAAAGAGGCCAGAAGCTTTAAAAAAAAAAAACCAAAACAACAAAATAAAAGGAGATCCAAGTCAGCCCTCTGCTGGCAGCAGCCTTGGACGGTGCCGGAGCCGCGGGGCTCCCCGGGGAAGGGGCTCAGCACCCATCCTGCTCTGCCCTCCACGGACATTGCCTGTGAGAGCCCCAAACCCTGCGCTATAACGGGAAGGAAAATGCAGACGGCGAGGAAAAGAGCACCAAGGCCACAGGCATGTCCCCGGGGGGAAGGTTGTCTACTCTTCTTTAAACTGCCTTGCTCGCTCCAGCTCAGGTTAATCACCATCCGTGTGGTTCAATTACGAAAAGCACAAGGAAAAGTGCCCTCTGCTCTCCTGCTGCGCCACGGCCCCCCCCCCAGTTACATGGGGTGATGGCAAAGAGGTCCCAGCAAGTCCCTGGCTGAGACCGAGGAATAGGGATGCGCCCGGCACAGGCAACATCCCGAAATCCACGAGCAGCCGAGCGACCAGCACCTCTCTCGGCAGCACCCACCTCCAGCCGGAGCCGGTTTCCCACCGCCACGTTACGCATCCAACATCTCCTCTCTACAGAGACCATGGAAAACATGCCGGATCCGCCCGTGCATCCGCCTGACCCCCCCGTATGGGTGAGCGGAGCATCCTCTGCCCAAACCGGCACACGCTCCTCCATCCCCGTGCCGGCTAAGGGAGAGGAGGACCCGCTGGGCTGGCTGATGCCAACCCTCCCGCCTGGCTGTGGGAAGAGCATCTCCTCTCTGCTGCAGCCCTGTTCCTCCCAGTTTGAGCGAGGGAGCAGCCAGCCCCACGCGGGGGGCAGACGCGCTGCTGGCTATTGCGGAGAAAACGGCAGACTAACTCCTCCAGACTCACGTCCCACCATCCCCCTGCATCGCCCCTCAACTCCCAGGGTTGCTCGTCCAGCTGGATTGAGCAGCTCAAGTCCTCCCTGGGCTGCCTGAAGCACGCACAGCACGACCCAAAGCCCCAGACGCGAGCTGACACGCTCCAAAAAAATAAGCCGGGCTGCTATCTGTTCATCTAGCCACGTCCCAATAGACGCTGCGATGTCTACTCAGAGCCGCTATCCTACACGGGTAATGCACCATGTACACCTGTAACTCATTCAGGGAACAGAAAAGGGGATGCTCTGCCGTATTGTGCAGCGTAGAAGGGGCCCATCTGCATATAAGCCGCCCGCCTTTCTCCTACGGCAAACCGCGTAAGGTAAAGCATCCATCAGAATTCATAAGATGCACCCCAGGAGTAAAAGATTGATTTGATATTAACAGATCCGTGCCGAGACTATAAAGTGATCAAGGCGAAGCGCTGACACCTCGGAGGCATCGCAGCCCTGGAAATCCACTGGCAATGCAGGCTGGCATCGGCACAGGCAGTGCGGACCCCCCCCACCCCACCCTCCCCTCCCACACAGCCACCACGCACGGAGACAACTTTGGGAGCGACAAGGCAGCGCTAACTCACTGTCTGCCACCTAAGCCCCTTCGTCACCTCCTCGTCTGGCACCCGCAGCCCCCCGCCAGCACCGACGGGAGGTTGCCAGCCCCACGCTGCAGCACAAGCACATCGCTGTGTCCCCCCCGGGCTTCAACCGCTCTGCCGGGGTGTCCCCTGCCGCGATGGGGACGAGCCCCTGGGATGCAGGCAAAGTCTCCACCTGGTCCCAGGACCCTCCGGCAGCCCCGCTCGGCGCACAGACAGCATCCCCCGAGAACCGCAGCCAGGACCGCCCCCCCCCAAAGCAGAAATCCAGCTGTTCCTACCTGAGCGTGGCACTCTCCCCTTGCCGCACAGTCACGTTGTCCATAGCTTTGGGGAAGGTGGCATCTCCGCTGCGCACGGGCACTCCTGCGGGCACAAGGAAGAGCAGCCTGAGACAGAGGACGACTAGGCACCTCCAGGGCAGGGCTAAGCACCCACCGACCCCCATCCTGGCCAGCAGGGACTTTTCCAACAGGCAAAAAACACACCCGACAAGGCCACCAGGAGCGAAAAGGGGGGTGGGGGTGGGGGGGAAGAGGAGGGAAGGGGTGCGTGTGTGCGGGGATGGTGGGGAGCAAAACCACCGGGGCGAGCGATGCGGAGCTCCACGGAGATCAGGAGAGCCCCCGGCAAGGCAGCCTGCGAGCGCTGAGCCTGCCGAGCGGCATCCGGAGGGAGTCCCCAGTATCCTTGGGTGAGGGAGGAGGACGGGAGGGCCGGGGGGGAGGAGGAAGAGGAGGAGAGGAGGTGCAGAGCAAGAGATGAAGGTCACAGATGTGTGGCTGCTCCGAGACGCTACTTTAAGATTCAGTTGTGCACGCGCTGCGGAGATCTGGCATCAAAAGTTTATAACCCAAGGAGGAAACGTAAGTGCCTCTGGCAGGGAAGGGAGGGCGGCCATAAAAATACAGGCTGGGGGGAGCAAAACCGGGCTCGGAGTTGGGCTGTTTGCCGGCTGTTGCTCTTTCGTTTAAATCATAGAGGGAAACGGCAAAACGAAGATGAAGGAAAAAAGGAAAAAAAAAAAAAAAAAAAAAAAAAAGAAAAAAAACCAAAACCCAGAAGCTCCCCAAAAATGTCGCAAGATCGAAACTTCCCCGCGGAGCTGCAGGCGACGTCCCCCCGGCGGCGGGGCGAGAGGCTCGGCAAAGCGGGTGTGGGGAAGGGGATGGGGCGAGAGGGGTGGGGGGCTCCGGTTCAGGCGCAAATCGCGGCGGAGGGGTGTCGGGGGAGCGGGGGAGGCGGCGGCAGCATCCCAGCCCCGCCGGCGCGGCTGGCCGGCAGCATCCCCGGGCGGCGCGCAGGCTGACTTCCCGGGGTTGTCATGGCAGCGGCTCCATCACTGACCGGCACTTTGCCTTCCCGCACATACAACACCCCACACCCCCCCACTGCACACACACACCCCCCCCCCCCGAACAGCACAGGCAGGCGGGGACGCACGCTTCGACACTTTAACCCCCTCCGCACCACGCTCAGGAACCGAGACACACACACACAAACACACACACACACCCCTTTAACCTTTTCAAGCCCGGCTCAAGATGAGGGTGTCGTTCCTCACGCTCGCCATGCAGCCCCCGAAAAGCCGAAGGATGCTCGCTCCCCTTCTCTGCGTCCACCTGTTGATGCGTCTCCCACCCCGCGGCGTGCGCCGCTTTCTCCCCTGTTCCTAAGGAGCTGGGAGCCTGCCCGCAGGCAGGGCGGTGACAAAACGGCGTCCTGCCACCCTGCACTCGCCCCTCAGGATCGTGTAAGGCTGGAAGGGGGCTCCGAAGGATCTCCCCACCACATCCCTGCTGTCCCCACTGAGACCACTGCGAGGGCTTTCCACCCAGGGCAGAACCCAACATCAGCAACAAACCTCCTTGTTTGGAGGCACCCGGAGGCCACCATTTGCTTCCCCAAAGAGCCACCGAGGGCACCAAGACCTCGGTGACCATCCGGACACATCTGTCTTTGTGCCTACAAAAGCCAACCAACGTCACGCCGCCATCTCCCCGCAGCATGCTGCACAGCTCCTCGCGCCCCAGCCAAGACAGGCTGGACCACGGCTGGGTGCCTTCCTCCAAGGGGCATCTTCCTCCTCTACTGAATACATCATGGAGAACCTGCCCCCTCTTCCAGGGGCTAGAAGAGGAGCACAATGACCAGTGAAAGTGTTTTAGCTATTTCGGGACCCCAACCTCATCCCGAGAGCCAAACGCAGCTGCTAAAACCGATAAAGCGGCTTTGAAAGGGTTTTTCAGTGCTCCCAAGCCCTGCTGTCCGCACAGCGGGTCCTTTGTATATGGCAGTGGGACACAGCGACCCTAAATACACCGCTAGCCACGGGCTAGCACTGCAGAGACGCGTGCTGGCTCCCGGCACCAGCTATGGCTGCAGGCACCAGAGGGATGCTCGCTGCAGCTTGGATAAATAGGACAGCCGAGGAGCCGAGGGAAGCGCAGAGAAAAGCAGGGCTGAGTTTTCCATCAGAAAGCTCTTCAAGCTGCCGAAAAGTTGGCTTAACCCCTGAACATGCGGGTTGGCTGCCTCAGTGCCCAAGCATCCTTCAAGGAGGAGGAGGGTGGGGGGAGAAGGGATGGGGAGGAAGGACAACCCCATCTCCTTCCCGATCTGCTCCCGCCCTGGCACAGAGGAACCGGGGCTGCCGGCAGGGAAGGAGCAGCAGCAGAACGGAGTCAGCACGAACCCCCTGCGGCTCCCCACCAGGGAGGCAGCCCGACCCCGGGCGCTGCTGAGCCTCGTCCGGCAGCAGGACAAGCTCCGGAGGAAGGATGCTGCAGGGACCAGAAGCTCCGCCGGGTAAAACGGTGTTTACCCCTTGGGATAGGAAGCTGTAGACATAGAGTGCGTGTCGCAGAAAGCCTGCCAGAGCCGGTGCAATTCAGGAAAGGGGAGATTTAAAGGGGGGGAAAAAAAGCCTGTCTGCCTCAGAAGGAGCCTCTGAGGAGGCTGGAGAGACATGGCTACATGAACAGATGTAAAGGCAGGGCACAAATGGATAGACACACCGCTGAACTGGTTGATACAGGCAGGTAAGCATATATGGGGCACCAGGGAGGGGAAAGGGAGCACTGGAAAGGGAACGCTATACATATTTACGTAACAAGAAACCTGCCTAACCGGGCAGGCACCCAACAGCCTGGAACAGCCACGCAGGAGACTTCAGGCGCTACGTCTCAACTGGGCACTTCGGGCATCCGACAGCGGGTGCAGGGGGCCAGAGCAGCCTCTCCTGCCCCGGTTTTCTGATCCACCCCATCACAAATATCTCCCGGCGCCACCGCTGCGGTTAACGCTCCCCGCTGCATGACAGCGCGGGCGTCAAACGGAGGGTGCAAGTGGGGGCACGGGGGAGGAAAGGGCATGGGAGAAAGAACTCGAAATCCAGGGGGCTACAAAATCTGGATGCAGGCACAAAGACGGCAAGACACAAAAAGCAGAGCCGCTTTCTGTAGCTAGACAGTTTGCAGACCCGAGGTCGTATGGGGCACTCGTGCAGGTGGCTTCAGCTCAGGTCCACGTCTAAAAATATCCCCCTCGCTGAGAGGGACTCAGAGGCTGGCACGGGCCCTGGGGGCACCAGGCATATGGCAGTGGCGGATCCTGCTCCTCACGGTGACGTTAACAAGCCCTGACCTTCTCTCATCATCCCAGAGGCTCAGAAAGAAACCGAGACTGCAAGGACGAAGTCCCTCCACCTCCCCGTCTCTCGCCTCCCAGCCGATTGTCAATCTCGGCTTTTATTAGCGGTGCAGTTTGGCCTCCGTCTCCCTCGGAGATTTCTCCCTCGTTGCTCTAATCAGGAGCTTGCAAATGTCAAGAGTACAGGCCTGGAAGTAATTAGTGAGGGACCGGAGCCCGGGGGCCGCGGAACAGCTCAATGGCAGCAGCCACCAGGACCTACAGACGGTCGCCCTGGATTTTATCCTTCGGCCTCACTGCTGCCGCCGGATTATTTTCCCCTTCTTCGCGCAGCTCGAGGCATGCCGAGATGCTCTCCGTGCAAGTCCAGCTCCCTTGAGACGAGCTGCCGCAAGGAGGGATGGGGAGACACCAGTGACACCAAAACCCCACGCACTTGGCCACCAAGTGTCACCTCCCCGCTCACAAGCGCCCTTTCAAGGACACTGCCTCTTCAAAAAGAGCTCCAAAGAGTATTTCTAACTCCTTTTAAAGATGGCACAGATATTCACAGCCCATGGCTTTCCCACGAGCACCCTGTCTGGGTAGGGGAACCCTAGGAAGCACGGACACAGCGAGGTGCACCTCACCCCGGGACGGCAGCTTCTCCCGTGGGGGACACAGCAAACCACCATGTCCCCGCCGAAAGGTAAAACAGCCCTCACCGGGCAGAGAAAACTGCAAATCTTAGGGCAAAGACCACAGGGAATAGCTTTTTTCCCTTCCTCTGAGATGCACTTTGGTGTCTCTGAGCCATTCTGCCTTGTTGGCCACCGAAGGAGTTAACGCTGCACCCAGGACAGCAAAAAAAACCCAGCCGAGCTGCAGGGGAGAGCAGTCCTTGGAGAAGGTGGGCTTCTTTAATCAAAGAGCTAATCCTTGCTCACAGGGCTTCGCCCCCCAGCGCTGGTGGAAGTGGAAGTTCTCCAGATCTCCCTCTGGAAAAAACCCGGACAAGCTTTTTCACAGAGACGCCGGCTCCTCTCCGGTCCCCCAGCTTGCAGACAGCTGCTTCCCAAAACCGGGGCTCCTCTAAAGGCATTTTCTCTCCCGGGGCACGCAAAATATCTCATCCTGAACATCTCGGCCTCACTACCCGGCCAAGATATACGTAACACCTCCACGGCGCGGAGAAAGCGAGAGCTGCGTCTTGTTGGTACCCTGCTATGTACAGATGGCGCCTGGGCTCGGGGCTATAAGATTTTTAACTAATATCTTTCCGCACTATTATCCCCTCCTCCCTTTTCTCCCACGTCCTCTTTCTCTCCCTCCTTCTCTCCATCTGTCCCTACCCCCTTTTTTTTTTTTTTTTTTCTCCCTCTTCTCCACCTTTTCTTCTGCACACTTGCAGCTGCTAATTTTTCCCCAGCCTATTTGGCAACCCCATCCCGACACCTCTTCCCCCACACCCCGCCGCCCTGCTGCTTTGCTTTTCCCGTTGGCTGCCGAATATTCTCATTTCTTCACCCAAAAAGAGAGAGGACCGGGCAGGAGGAGCAGAGCGTGCACACCCCACTGCAGAGCCGCACGGCAGAGAGCATCGCATCTCCCCACCCCGGGATAAAGCTGAGCCGCTGGGAACGGGGAGGGACAGCAAAGCATCACCTCTTTTCCCAGGAAAAAAAAAAACCTTGGAAAAGCCATTTACAGCTGGATCAACCGCTGCCCGGCCGACGGCACACACGCAGCTCTCCCCCTCTGTCTCTCTTCGGCAGAATTTATTTATCCCACTTAATTTTTCCAGTTGTTTTATCTCGTTTTATCTTCACACTAAATCAGGCTTTCTCCACAAACTGAACTTTTATTTTCCGTGCTGTTACATTTAATGCATTTTATCGCATGAATTTAGCCCTCCAAAAAAAAAAAAAAAAAAGAAGAAGAAGAAAAAAAAAAGCTGAGGTAATTGTGGAAAAAACAAACAAACAAACAAACCAAAACCCAAAACCCCAAAACCAAAACCGCAGCCTATTCTTCAAACTGATCGCAGATGCCTGAGCTTGCCTGGGTGGAAAACGCAAACTGGAGCCTCCTGCTCCTCGCTAACACCCCGCTGCTGGGCTGGTTTAGCTGTCGATACCCAGGTAGCCCCTCCGACACCATCCTCATGCCCTAAATATACGCCTAAATCCTCCCAGCTTCCATAAAAATCCTTCCAAGGAGGTGCAAACCCAGCCTGGGGTAAGGCTGACAGCATGGCGAGCCCAGCCACTGCTGGGCTGGTTTAGCTGTCGATGCCCAGGTAGCCCCTCCGACACCACCCTCGTGCCCTAAATATATGCGTAAATCCTCCCAGCTTCCATAAAATCCACCCAAAGAGGTACAAACCCAGGCTGGGGTCGCGCCGACAGCGTGGCGAGGCAGGTTGGGGTTCAGGAGGACCCATAAGACCCTCTCCACTGCAGGGCGATGGTTGGGGATCTCAAGGGGATTAATTTACACTTAATGTTCAGCGTGCGGCTAAAATCCCCGGCCGAACCACGGACACACGGCACGCTTAAACCCCACTCAAATTCAAAAAAAAAAAAAAAAAAAAAAAAAAAAGGCGGGCTCTGAAAACACCCGCCCTTGCGGAGCGAAAAGCGGCTCCCCCTCGTTACGCCAAATATTATTAAAGGCAAAAAATAATTAAAAAAAAACCCCAGCTCTGAAAAAAGCCCTGCGCTGCTCAAACAAACCTCGTCGTGGCTGAGACACCCGGCGCCGGCAGAACCGTGCGGAGCCGTCACAACATCGCCCGAAAAGCTTGAAAGGCGAGGCTTTCGTTCTCCAGCAGTATTTCAGACAACGATCCAGGATTATTTTTTTTAATTTTTCCTTTTTTTTTTTTTTTTTGTTGTTCACCCCCTCTCTAAGCAAAGCAAAATGTTAAGATTTCCTTGGCGAAGCCAAGATCTTGTTGGTTGCCATTCCTGTTGGTATTTAGTGCGTTCGGGCAAGTTTTCAACTCCCACGCGGTCTTTTCCCTTAAAAACCCGACTCTCGAGGGAAGGGGCCATTACAGACGCGCGACATTTTGCTTCCTTGCCAAAACATTTCCATATCAAAACATGCCAAAGTTCAGCCTGCTTCATGGAGGACGTTGTCTCGCAAACAAAAATAAAATATAATTGGCCAGCGGAATTGCCAAACAGCACACAAAAAACCCCAAAACCTACTGCATTGCAAAGTGTTTGCCGGCATCCTGCTTCCAAGGAGCCCGTTCCCAAAATTCCCAAAAAAATGGAAAAAATCAGATTAGGGCCAGAAAGGAGGGAATTGGGGCCAAAAAGGAGGGAATTGGAGCATTAGAGAAGAAAAAGAAAGTGCAAGGTGGGGGAAATACCTTCATCCGGGCTTCCTCGGGGTGGATGGAGGTCCAAGGATGGGGGTCTACGGTCACCCTGCTGCAGGTAGGGGGGATGCTGGGGGGGACTGGAGGGGACCCACAGCCTGTGCTGCTTGTTTGGGGGGAAGTCTCAAAGGCTACACATCTGCAAGGGCACAGCCGTTAAGGCGAATTTATTTGGGGGCGGGGAGAGCCCACAGATAGTCCCTGCCTCCCCCTTAATGAGAGGGTGCCGACAATTCCCTGCACATGGGATGCTCCAGCCCCACAGCACCTGCGGGAAGGGAGAGGGAGATCGGCCTGGCCCCACGAAGCCAACTCCCTTTTTTGGACAGTGAGCAGCAAAGAAAAGCCTACCTGCTTCCACAACACCCCAAAAGACACGGGTTTTCCATAGCGGGGTGGCTCAGGGGAACCTGAATGTGGTACAGGTACCCACGTGTGCACTACGGGCTCCTGGGGACAGCCACCGTGCATGGGGACAGGGCTGTAAGGGTGGGCTGCTGTTGGGGACAGAGCCCATGTTCCCCCAGACAAGGGCAGGGTGGGCAAGTTTGAGGTTGCAAAATGCCCCTTTTTTGCTCAGAACCCCCTGAGCTGCAGGGGACAGGGGGAAGGGGGACAGGGGGAGGAACTGCTCCATCCACCCGCGGCCCAAAAGCCCTATTTAGAGCGAAAGGAGGGAAAGTAGGTTACAAAGAGCGGAGGCAGACAAGCTGCTGTAAACAGGGCAGCGGTGCTGCACGCTCCCACAGGCTCTCGTCTGCTCAGAGCACGGGGCAGCGCCATGGCCTCGTTTCCCCCCACTGTCACCTTGAAGGGGCTCCCATAGCCCCAGAGTGAGCACAGGGGATGGGAGCCCACGGGGGGTGCAAAATCGTCTGCCAGCCTAGAGAAAGCCATACGTGCACTTGGGTCCCCACCATGCGTGAGCATCTCCAGTTCACCCCAAACCCTATGAATGAGCCCAACTCAGAGCCAGGTTCACCCCAAACCCTACGAATGAGCCCAACTCGGAGCCAGGTTCACCTCAAACCCTACGAATGAGCCCAACTCGGAGCCAGGTTCACCCCAAACCCTACGAATGAGCCCAACTCAACGCCAGGTTCACCTCAAACCCTACGAATGAGCCCAACTCGGTGCCAGGAGGTGTAAGTCTGAGTTTGGCAAAAGCCACAGCAAATGTTCAAGGGCCACAAGCCGGACCTGAACCACAAAGCGAGAGGGAAGAGGGGGAGCAACCAGGAGGTGACCATGCACGGGATGGTGGTTGCCTACTGAGGGCACTGGCCACCCCGAGGCCCAAGGGGCCAGGAGCACGGACAGGCCTGAAGGCAGCTCTGAGATGGAGGAGTTAAAGGAAGATGTGCAGATGGGGATGCGCTCTGACAGCACAGGAGCCAGGCTGGGTTTGACGTGGTTTCTCCATCATTAATCCCACATTCATGTGCCACCTAATGACTCCTCGCTGGCACAAGGCATGGAGGCACCATCCCATTCCCAAATTAGTCCGTGAGGCAGGAGAAACACCAGAAAAGAGGACCTTGATCACAGATGGCTGGGCATTGCTGAGCCTGGACATTTGAGTCTTTGCAGCCATTACAGACTAGAAATGGAAAATGGGACCCGGGATTTACTCATGCGTTTACCATGGTCTTGCCCTGACCGTGGGCAAGACAGAGAACTTCTCTGAGCCCCTCAGCCTGCCAAGTGGAGCAGGAACATTTCTTCCCTCTCCTGGAAGCATTACGAGGCTCATTTCATAGACGCTTGCAAAGTGTTTTGCGAGCTCTTAACTGAATGAATAAAAGAACAAATAAATAGATAGCACATAGCCCTGTTTATCCTCTTTCTAAATATGAAGCCATCGCATAGCCTCTGGGCTTATTTACAAAATACGGAGACGTAGCAATGATCAGAACGCCGTTGTGCCACCTACGCTAGATGCTGGAAGAGGGAAACCCCACGCTCTTGGCTGTCCTGGGAGGCTCTGAAATGTGCCCCCAGCACATATTCAGAAGGTGAAAGAAAAGGGAAATCATCTCTCCTCAGCGTGCACTGGTGTTTTTCACACCCGGATGACACGAGAGCCACCCACCTCGGGGCTGGCAGGGCCAACACAACCTACTCCCACACTGGGAGGCAGGAGGACCAGGCGTCCCCCAGCGCTGGGATGAGCAGCAAACCCATCCGCAACTGGCTCCAAGCCCTGGTGCCCTGCACAGCCCCGCTCCGACACAGGGCAGTAGGGTTTGCCAGCCCGCATCAAACCTCAGACCTGCCCCGGATTCGGCAGAGTGGCCAAAACAGCAAGATTTAAAGATAAAGAGAGAGGGAAGAAGAAAAAAAAAAAAAATACGCCTGACTAATTACACAGAGATGAATGGGAGCTTGAAAAGCTGTCTCTCCCTTGCGAGCGATGGCTTGTGCCCTGCAGCACAAGAGCTGAAGCACCGCACTTTGGGCTCCACCTGCCCACCACGCACCCCTCATCCCTTCCAAAAAAAGTCCTCTCCTCTCAGGCAGGATGGTCCCCCATGGATCTCACCACGGAGCAATGTGCCCATTGCCCTGTCCTCCACCACCCCCCCGGGCGAGCCCAGCAGCCTGCCTCTGCCTCGACACGCTCATTTTTGCACCTACACAGCCCCCCGCTCTCCCCAAAGCAACCAAACGATGTGCACAAGCCTTCGAAATGTCTTGTTGATGGGGTAGCTCCTGCCTGCTGGAAGGGGCAGGAGGGCTGGGAGCAGAGGGGACCTATGTGAGGGCCCTGCAGAACTGGGGAGGAAAACGCCCCCGTTCCGCATCCTTGCCCCTGCACACTTGCCATGGCAGAACCTTCCCCATCCTTGTCCCTCCACACTCCCCATGGCAGCATGCTCTCCATCCTTGCCCCTTCATCGTCACCGTGGCAGCACGTTCCCCATCCTTGCCCCTTCATGGTCACGGTGGCAGCACCTTCCCCATCCTTTCCCCTCCATGGTCCCCATAGCAGCACCTTCCCCATCCTTGTCCCTGCACACTCCCCGTGGCAGCACCTTCCCCATCCTTGTCCCTCAGTGCTCCCCATGGCAGCACCTTCCCCATCCTTGTCCCTCCATGCTCCCCATGGCAGCACCTTCCCCATCCTTGTCCCTGCACGCTCCCCATGGCAGCACCTTCCCCATCCTCGTCCCTCCATGCTTCCCATGGCAAGACATTCTCTATCCTTGTCCCTCCATGCTCCCCATGGCAGCACGTTCTCCATCCTTGCCCCTTCATCGTCACCATGGCAGCATGGTCTCC
Organism: Larus michahellis; assembly: GCF_964199755.1. Classification (NCBI taxonomy): domain Eukaryota; kingdom Metazoa; phylum Chordata; class Aves; order Charadriiformes; family Laridae; genus Larus; species Larus michahellis. Next base: position 3,682,191 of record NC_133912.1, read on the forward strand.
ATCCTTGCCCCTTCATTGTCACCATGGCAGCACATTCCCCATCCTTGTCCCTGCATGCTCCCCATGGCAGCACGTTCTCCATCCTTGTCCCTCCACGCTTCTCTATCCTTGCCCCTTCATGGTCACCATGGCAGCACCTTCTCCATCCTTGTCCCTCCACGCTCCCCATGGCAGCACCTTCCCCATCCTTGTCCCTCCACGCTCCCCATGGCAGCACCTTCCCCATCCTTGTCCCTGCATGTTCCCCATGGCAGCTTTGGCCATCGTGTTAAGCAGGTGAAGGTCTAGACGCTTATTCTCAGCCTATCTGAACTACCCGGGCTTCGCGGGCTGCAAGTCCCAGAAGAAATAAAAATTCTCAGCATTTTCAGTCTTTCCCCTCCGTGGCCAGTGCAGATGATGGTTGTTTGGGTTTTTTTTACCTTTGAAATTCTCGCTTCTAAGGGCTGAAGCAAAGGGGGTTAAAAAACAAAACAAAACAAAACAAAAAAACACCAACATTAGGTGAGGGAAGGAGCTCAGTTTCTGCAAGCTTTGGAAAACTTCCCTGGGAGCGTGATTTTTGAACTGCAGGTAAATGCCAGTGCAGGTCCCCCCGCCACCGGAGCCAGTCTATCTGCTCCGCGCGTGTCTCGCTGCTGATTTATTCCCAGCGGTATCGGGCATAAATATGCAAGTTGCAAAGCCGGGGTGTGGATGTGAGCATCTCCATCTTCCCGGGTCAGTTTTAATCCATCTTTCACAGCCAGCCTGGTTGGAGCCATTCACTTCTGACTCCAACCCAATTCTCTTCAAAGCCCGGGTCCACCTGGATTCCGGGATTAAAATCTAGGTTTGCAGCAAACGAAACGAAGCATGCTTTATGAGTGAGAGGAACCCTGGGGGGAGGGTTTGACTGCAGTTTCAAAGGCTGAGCGAGGTTTCTGTACACAGCACTGCCTTGGTTCTGCTCACTGTCAGCAATCCCGGCGATCTCCAGGTTGCTGACAACCCAACAATCTCCCGTACCGCAGGCAGGGAACAACCCGCAAAGCCCGTTATCCCGTTTTGCAGAGAGAATAACGAGGCAGGAAGAGACCAAGGAACCCAAATAGAAAAATAAGGAATAAGAGACCTGCCCAAGGCCACCTTGGAAGCCCAGGGTCCCTCCAATGCGCACCGTTCCCCATGGACACACGGCCTTGGAGCAACCAAGGTTGCCACCAGGAGCTGGTTCCTCCCCCAACAAATAGCCCTGAGGCTGCTTCTACCACCGATTCCAAGGAGGACGCATCGCTGCAAACCCACCACTGTTCCCAAAGCGGCGGGCACCAGTTCCAAAACGCTGTTTCCAGGCTCGACGGGGGATGAGACACCACGGCCACCCTGCCCGGGGCCCGTCATCCCCAGGGACGTGTGGCCGATGGCACGAGGAGCTCGAGAGCTCCATTGCTCGCCGGCATCTCCTCATGTACCTTGTTACTAAAGCCGGCATTTTTCACGCTAAGCAGCTGTTCTAACATAAAGCAAAACCAACACGAGCGGTGCGGATCGTTTTCTTCCTAACCGCTTTATTTTTATTTATTTGTGGGGGGGTTTCCCCCCCCCACCCCCTTCCTATCTCCTTCACCCTTTAAAACTAGCCCTGCTATTGCGGCTGGCTCTGCAAGGCACCGTCCTGATAAGCAGCCGCTTGCTCACTTCTTCTGGACCTCGCAGGCTCTCCCATCCATTGTTGTTTTCTCTGTCGCTACAAATTGGCACTTCTAAAAGAGATTTCCAGGCCAAGTATTAACCCCCTCCGGAGCCCAGCCACATAAACACACACGTTATTTGTCAACCCGGCGAGGAAGGCGAGTCAAGCTGTAGGGAAATTTAAGCGACTTGTCTGAAACAGCAGCGCGGAGCGAAGGCGGAGGAGCCGAGACAGACATCCCTAAATGCCACAGGACCTTCCCTCCTCCTTCCAGCCCTGCAGCCGAAACCCCAAAATCCTCCCTTTCCTCCGTAAATCAGCCATAAATCTGGCTCCCTCCTCCAGCCAGAAAGAGGACCCAGGAGCCCTGACATCACCCGGCCGTATTTAAACCCAAAAACAAGGTTTCTCCTCTCGTTGCAAATTCCAGTCCCAACTCCTTTTAGAAAAAGGTTTATAGAGGTTTTATTTATCGGCAACTCCAGGATGATAAAATGAGGCCGCCGCGAGCCCTATTTATTTCCCACCCTCGGCAGGCATCGGAGGGGGCTGAGATGGGAAAGGAATGAAGGGCTCCAGCGCTGACCCCGGGCTCCTGCTGGTTTGCAGACCGCTGGGTGATTATTTTATAATAGCCGATAGCATCTGTGATTTAATGCAGCTGTTAGAAATTAGCAAGGACTCCATCGAAAGCGTCCCAGTCACTCACGATAACAGGCTAATAAATCACTCCCCCCCCCCGCTCCCTGGCATTTATGGTTCTATTTTAGAGATGCAAAGCATAGATCCGGCTGCTCTCCTGGATTTATTTTTATTTATACTTTTAATAATGCAATTAAATAAATAAATTTAGGATGTTGTGACTCTGTTGCCAAAAACAGCGCTGATGAGAACTTCCCCTGCATGACTTCCCTTCGTTGTTTTCTCCCCACCAGCCAATTAAACGGAAAACAAATGGCTTCAAGGCTCCTCCAAGATATTGTTTCCTAGGCACGGGGTGAAGATCTCACACCACCGAAATCCAGGGGAGGCAGGAAGGGAGACAGGGAAACCTGGGGTGGCTTTCACTCTTCTCTCCGTCCCAGTTTCCAATATTCAGGATTCACAATCCTGAATACCTCGATGCTACGTTTCACGGAGGGCTACGCGAACGCACCCACAGTTGCCCCGTCTTCAATCAGCCCCATCGTTTTCTTATGGGGGGCATTGCCTACCTCCCTGAAAAGATAAGGAAAAGGAGAGATTTCCCTCGGGGGTCCAACCTGGGCGCTTAAAAACCTGCCCTGAAATAGGATGGCTGATGCCGGAGCAGAAGGAGGGTCCCACGAGGCTGCCTGCCACGTCTCTCTCCACCCTGCCCTCTCCGTGCCCCTCTGAAGCCAACCAAGGGAATTACGTTTGCTGCTCGGGATGATGCGCCTGGTCCGGACGTCGCGCTTCGGAGGGAGCTGATCATGCAGAGAGGGCCGTGAGCTCCAAACCCTTCCTTCTGCCTGGCAGCACGAGGGAAGGACCGCGCTTTGCGGGGTCCCGAACGGCTCCACAAACCTCACAAGAGATGCGCCGAGGAGTGACGGCGCCCCTCGCTCCATCCACCACCACCCCGGTGAGCCCAGCAGCCTGCCTCTGCCTCGACACACTCATCTTGGGCTACGTTTTGTGAAGTTGCCCACTCTTTCTTTTTTTTTTTTTAAAAAAAAAAAAAAGTCTCCTTAAAACAAGCCTTATCCTGCAGTCTCTCACACAGCTAGTCTGCGTTCTTGCAGGGAGCCTGACAAACATCTAGGCAGCCTTGGATGCCTTTCAAGGTCAGGTTCATCTCTGGGGGGGGGTGTTTCCATCACTTGGAGACCTGACCCATGCCCAGTTTTGCCCTGACCCCCCCCCACCCTGCACCCTGGCGGAGCAAACACCCCGGGTGCCTCACCTCAACATCACCAACCTCCTCGCTCTCCCGCACTGCAACCCACCAAAACTAAAAAAAAAAAAAAAAAAGAAAAAAACTCAACCCACTATTGCTTCTCCATCTAAGAATATTTTCAGTTAATAAGGAGAAGGAAGCAATTTATTTCTCTGCCACGCACTAAAATCTGGTGTTAGCAAGTTTAGAGTAAGCCAACACCCAATAACGTCTGTACAGACTTCGCTGGAGCTGAATCAGATCTCTGCTGGGTCCATTTAAAATGCTCTAAGCATTTTCATCATATCCTTACTTTTAAGCAGAGTTACAGTCAGAAAAATTACTCTGCATACACGACCCCAGAGGTTTCATATTTCTTCTCCTGCGGTGACAGCTCCTGACCAGATCTGCTTAATTTACAAGTTGGGAGATAGGGTTGCTTCCCCGCCCCCCCTCTCCCCTTCCTCCCTTAAAACTGCCAGCCCTGCAAATTCCTCTGGAATGGAAATACTCGCCGGCTCTGCCACCTCAGCGCGCGATATACAGCCCTAGGCACGGCTCCCGAGACACCAGGGGATGGGAGAGGGAAACCCATCCCGCTCCCCATCCCGGAGCTGGATGCTCTCCCCAACCGCGAGCGACCCAGCAGCGGGGAGGACGAGAGCATCCTCTGCAAGAAGATGGAGATCACGCAGAAAGCCACCATGTCTAGCCGTGAGGGGCCCCTTTTTAATTATAGAAGCCGCTTTTTTGCAATTATCATTTAACATAATGGAATCTATCGTTGAAGTAATGGGTACAACCGCTCTGATCTTTTCCCATTTAAATAAAGCTGGACGGAGAAGCGCTGGGGACGGAGAACCTCTAACTCGGCAGCGCAAATGCAACCGGGCCAGCCAGGAGAAGGCTGTTCCCGGCATACTCACAGCTCCCCACGGAGCGAAAATACACCGAGCTGCTCCCACTGCCCCAAGCAGGGAGATTCTAGGTGTGCCGAGGAGGAACGGGCACAGGACCATGCAGCTTGGGACCCCAGAGATCCTCTCCTTTGCCCCCCCAGTAAGTTTTGTCAGCGCACGTATCTCCCACGGATGGAGAAGGGGACGCAAGTCCAACAACCCATCCAGGGTCTTTCCTGCCCTTCCCAGCGATGCCAGCAGCCTGCTGCCAGCCTCCGAATAAAGCACAGCCCCCATCCTGACCCCAAACCTCTCCAGATGTCCCTCCTAGCCAGCAAAAAAGTGCTTGCGTGACTGCAAAACCCCATTAATGCCTTCCTAAAAGAATCAAGTCCAGCCAGGTATTCCCATGGGTACAGCCAAGCCTAATCCTGCATCCAAGATCCAAGGCAAAACATCCCAGCGCTCTCTGCAGAAGCCACTTGGTACCAATTATTCCTTTCCTCACCCCAAATCCTCCTCTTAGCATGCAAGGAACTGAAAAAGCCTTGATCTCAAAAGAAAGCAGAGGGCTTCAGAAAGCACTTTTAGCCATATTTTAATAATAAAAATTCTAATTAAATTTTTACATGTTTAAATACATTTGTCGTGTATTTTCATTAATAACATTCTGTGCCGTCTTTAATTTGATAATCTCCTCGCCGTCTGCAAATAAACTTCCCCCAAATTCTCCGGCATATCTGGCACGCCAGCGGCACGGAGAGCTGGACCAGCTCCCAAGGCCACGCTGCGCATCGGTGGCCGTGGTCCACAGTCCCCGTGTTACCGATACGAGAGGGGACGGGAAACGCCACCGAGAGGACAACCTGGAAACGGGTCTTCATGGCAGACCCCGGAACCCACCCACCAAGCCTCTGGTGGAATATTACGGGAATATTTTCCTTGCTAAGGCAACAAAAGACAAAGCAGGTGAAGAAGCAGGAGGACAACAGGCAGTTCTGAGAAAACATCCTATTTTCGAGACCACTGGCACCCTAAAGACAAGCCACTCAACTTTCCAACGTCTCATGGATCTGCTGAGCTTCAGCTCCTCTTGCTAATGGGGAAGACACAAGTGCAGAACGAGAAATGAGCCCAGATATGCCTCAATCTGTTCTGACTTCTGTGATACCCTCTTTAGAGAGGGCAAAAAACCTGTCTCTGAAGACTAATTCAAGCTACTGGTTAATCACTGCCTGGAGCAGACTGGTATTTAGTAGCCAGGCAGAGCTCTTCTGCAGTTTTGTATTTATTTTATTAATATTATTATTATTATTTTTAACCGTGGAATCATTTTATTAATATTAATAAACCCGCAGAAAGTGCTAATTTCCTCCATCATTCTCCTAATTACCTCTATTGAATTGTGAGGATCATCTGCATGAATAATGACTCCCCGTGCATTCGCTTCGCTGTTCCGCCTCTGTTCAGCAAAGAAATCGCCAAGAGCTGGATCCTGCACCCGCAGATGGGAGGGAAGGATCTTTCCAACCCCCACCAGATGCCTCCTACATTGGCAGCGGCAACTACTGAACTCTCCCCCAGCCTCAAAAGCCTGGCAGGGGTCACCGGATCCGTTCTGGATGAATACAAGGGATGGGACAGGGCTGGCAAGGTACTTCTCTGTGCACAAAGCCTCTCTCTGCTCCTCTGGAGCTCCAACGCCCTCATAAGCACTTTCAAACAAAGACTCCATGGGCAACCTCTTGCACGGTGTCCAGACCTCCCGGCCACCCCAGTTTGGCTACAGGTTTTGACCAAGGCAGAATCTCACCCTGGATTTTAGTCCCAAGAGCAAGGAGCTAGCAGCATCACCAAGGGATACCTCCCTTCACCACACACGGACTGGGACAAGAAGGTCCCAGAAGGTCATGCCACAGTGACAGCTACTCCCAAAGAAAGATGTGCAAGACAGTCTTCCCAGGAAAGACTGAGAGCAGAGATGCCTTTTATTTATTTCCTATTTTGTTGTTGCTGATGCCAAGATGTTTCTCCTTCTTAAGTCACCTCTAAGGTCCTGAAACCACATGTTTTCCAGCTCTGGAAACACCCCAAGAGCTGGTGCTTAGCACGAAACCTAGGAAGACCCATCAATGTCACCTCCGCGACTCCTTCACGTGGGAGCCCCCGCTGCGCTGGCTGTGCAAGGGAGGAGGAAAAGGGAAAGCAACACATCTCTACAGCAAAAAGGGACACCAGCACATCTCTACAGCGTATGACTCCAGCACGGCCTGGCAGTAACAGCTGCACAACACCCTCTGGCTTGTTAGGGGACCATAAGTCTTTAAAAGATGTATGATGTTCTTGGATGGGATCCATCCCCCTGCAGCTACCGCCAGGCTTGCAAGAATGCCGAGGTCTGCCAGCGCATCGCAGAGATTTCAGCATCGCGCTGCCATGGACCCCGTGCAGGACCTGGCATCCTCTGCTCCCAGCGCTGACCACTGCAGGACATCTGGCCAGGGAGAAAATTCGGAACACCACGGAGATCTCCATCGCTGCTCTTCTCTTGGAACAAAGCAGCTCCGACACTCCGCTTGGCTCAGGCAGAGAGAAAAGGTGGGACATTTCTGACTCCCCCACCCCATTTGACTCACTGCGAGCGCACTGAATTTACGTGACACCCAGCCTTGCTGCCCTCCAACCACAACCCTGAGCTGCAAGGTGGCCACAGGCTGCCTTTCTGCCTCCAGAACGTCCTCTTCTGGCAAGGGGAGAGGACGCACACCGACGTTTTCCTTCGTTGGCAGCAGCGTGGCGGGGAGAGGGAGGGCAGGTTAGCAAAGCTCTTGCTTCACAGGAGCGGCTGCCTGCATCGTATTTGTATTCATTTTCATGAACTCCCCATAAAAGTCACTAATAGAACACAATCTGCTAATTAAATTTCACTCAGGAAGGCATTTTCACCTTAGATTAGCAGTGTCCTTGCACATTTTTTGCTACTAATGTACTAATAACATCTTATTTATCTTATAAATGAATTCCGTTAGACTTATCATTACATTTGAGATATTAACGCGCCCAAATGAACCCAACGTGAAAGGGGGGCGAATAGTTCCAAAGGGACGGAAACCATGAGTCCATTCTCCTTCCTTTTTACTGCTTGGAAAGAACGGCAGCGGGCTGACGGCTCAGGGGAGCGATGTCCTGCCTTTAACTGCCGCAGAGGTGCGAGAGAGGGCAAGGGGCCCCCAGCCAGCCCCCAGGTCTCGCTGCCAAGGATGCACTACCCAAGCAAAGGGCATGCAAGCCCAGATCTTCTTTGTGGGGAGGTCAGTATAGAATCATAGAATTGTCTAGGTTGGAAGGGACCTTGCAGATCATGGAGTCCAACCATTAACATAACATTGAGAAAAGCCATCACAGAACCATCAAACCATAGAATGGTTTGGGTTGGAAGGGACCTTAAAGACCATCTCATTCCACCCTCCTGCCCTGGGCAGGGACACCACCCACCAGCCCAGGTTGCTCCAAGCCCCGTCCAACCTGGCCTTGAACCCCTCCAGGGATGGGGCAATGTCGCTAAACACCGCATCTACCCATTTTAAATACCTCCAGGGATGGTGATGCCACCAATTCCCTGGGCAGCCTGTTCCAATGCTTGACAACCCTTTCAGTAGAATTTTTCAGTAGAAATCTTTCCTAATATCTATCCTAAACCTCCCCTGGCGCAACTCGAGGCTGTTTCCTCTTGTCCTAAAATATATGTGGTTTCATGCCGTAGAGCACACAGGAGAGGACCAAGACGCATCTCACCCCATCCTTGCTCATCCCATCGGGGCTATACCGATAGACCTGCACCAAAACTCAGGGGTCCCAAGGACTTGGTCTCCCTGCAGAGATGCCCCATCTGGGCCCGCAAACAGGCTGGAGAGACCAGCTGCTGCACCTGCTTCCCAACCCGGGGCATGGATTTAAAATATTTGTGGAAGGAAGGGAGGAGGTGGGGGAGAGGCGGTCTTGATCATGAATCTTGGCAGGATGCAGCTGCTGTCTGCGCTTCCCCGCCACCGGCTTGAAGATGGATAACAGACAGGAGGGCCAAGCTGCAACGTTTAAATCCAGATCTGCTTTCACACGCTGCTGAGAACCCTCCCCTTCTAGAGCTGTATTTTCTGACTACGCGTCCTCAAACCTTCCTTGCACGCAGCTCCACAGGAGATGCATCACCGTCCTCCTGAACATCACACGCGGGCCCGATGCCAACCAACAACAACTCAGCACGCACCGAGCCGTGCCTGGAAGAAGAGGAGACGCTTTTGTATCTGGCTTTTTCATTCTGCTGAGGCTTTTTGTCCCACATCAGCGTTTAGTTTTTACGCAAACCGCATCAAATCCCTCCCTGGCTGAGCAAAACAAGAGCAATGACTGGTTGCTTCTCGGTACCTTCGTACATGGCCCTATGGTGCTTAATAGCCAACTTCGCAGAAGAAAACAACATCCAACCTCCGCTATTCTGACAGCGGCATTTTCTCCCCCTTTTTCTGAAGATCCAGTACTTTCCCACTCGTAATTGGATGAGGCAACATTGACATCCAGTGGCCGATTAGATTAATCGCAGCAGAGCTGGAGCGTTTTCTCTGGGGACGAAGCAAGGGCTGGCGGCGCAGTCTGAGCTGCAACGGGCAGAAGAGATGCCACGTCCCACTGCTGTCCCTCCTCTGCATCTCCCTGCCAGGGCCGCCGCCACCAACCAGGGGAAACTGCATTTCAGAGCTTTATTATTCCCAAATCCTTCTCCATGCTGGAAAACACTATGGCCCCACCGGCATAAATCAGCATCTCTGCTCCAACTGGAGATGCAGGAATTTACACCAGTTGGCTCCCTTATTTTGTCTCCGAGTCTTCTGGGAAGACCAAACACTCCGCAGGGTGCAAGCTGGCATGCACGGGCTGCCAGAGCTGCCCTAGAACCATAGAATCATTTTGGTTGGAAGAAACCTTTGAGATCATCAAGTCCAACTGTTAACCCAGCACTGACAAGTTACCACTAACCCGTGTCCCTCAGCACCACACCTACACGTCTTTTAAATACCTCCAGGGATGGCATCTCCACCACTTCCCTGGGCAGCCTGTTCCCATGCTCAACAACCCTTTCAGTGTAAAAACTTTTCCTAATATCCATCCTAAACCTCCCCTGGGGCAACTTGAGGCCGTTTACCTCTTGTCCCATCGCCTGTTCCTTGGGAGAAGAGACCGACCCCCCCTGGCTACCCCCTCCTTTCAGGGAGCTGTAGAGAGCGAGAAGGTCTCCCCTCAGCCTCCTTTTCTCCAGGCTGAACACCCCCAGCTCCCTCAGCCGCACCTCACAAGACTCCAGACCCCTCACCAGCTCCGTTGCTCTGCTGTATTTTACCCCTGGACACAGGCTTTGGGTCCATTACAAACCCGATGGGCACCAGCCACGGCTAATTTTCCATTACTCCTTCCTTACACGCACATTTCTTGCGGGACACCCACTGCCCCAGCACCACTCCCTGGGCAGGACAGCCCCTAGACGCCTTTACACGCTGGATTGTTCCCAACGCCTTGCCAGCGCGTGGTGTGACACTCCAGAGAGATGGGGACACACTGTCGTACTAAACACGGGTCCATCCTGCAAGGGACCAGCCCCTCCTCGGGCATTGACACCATTGCCCACTCTCGAACGCAACCAAATCCTCCCAGTTCAGCATCAGGACCTGCCCAAGAGCTTCTCTCTCTCAAGCTTGATCTGGATCTACCTGCCCATCTGTTCGTAGCACACACCTTGTGCCCACCGCCCAGTCCCACCAGCGCCCCCGTTGTCTTTTAGCATGCGACACCAGGGCATGGGGGTGGTTATGGATGACCAGACTTCTTCTCGCTCTCAAAATGCTCTCCAGGTGCAAACCCTAGCTGGACATCCATGAGGTCCAGGGGAATTTCTGTATTCCCCACTTACAGACAACAAAACTGAGGCACCGGGGGAGGAGGAAGACCACGGTGGATGGGGAAGGCTGTAAATCCATGCCATCAAAGCCCGCGTTCCGACCACTTTGCCAACTACAGAACAATTTGCATGCCCGCGGGGGCAGTTAGATGTTGTTCCCTCCCCGGACAGCTGTAAAAAAAGAAAAAAGAGGCTCCCCCTCCTCAAATCTGCTTTAAAGGTTCTCCGGTTTCTGCGGGGCCTTAATTTTATTTTAAAAAATACTAAGGCAGATTACATGCCACGCAATTAAATATTGATTGGGAATTCTCCCCAAGTATGTTTCCCCTCCATCTCTCCACCTCCGCTGGGAGATGTCAAGTTCTGTTTCCTAAGCTGTCCCCATCCAGTGATTACGTTCATTAGGACACCAGCCTTGTGGTTAAAAGTACTTGCTTTGCCGCTGTACGTTTAATTAGACAACTCTTTTCCTAGAAATTATTTATAGCCAAGCTGGGGAGCTATTGTTAGTCCGAATGTAAATAAGATTCAAAAGGGAAATCCCAGGGCACCCCTGTGGCTGGTGAGCCGCTCGCTTCAATCCATTAGCACTGGTCCCAGCGCCCCTGCTTAGCACAGGCTTCCAGGGGCTTTTATGGCTGCAACTTGTGCTATTTAACAAAATAATAAAGCAAGCCAGGCTAGGCACGGGTTTCCAATTCAACTTTTGATGCACAAGGCGTAATTCTCCCTCCCCTCGGCACAGGGAGCCAGGAAAACCCTCCCCTCCCCAGCTCGCAGAAAGAAAGGGATGCGGCTGGAGGAGGGCAGCAGGCAGCCTTGCGTGTTCGCTGAGAAAAACAGCAACTTTTATTAGGGCAGCGTACGTCTTTGCAAAAGCAGAGAACACCTGAGCAGGGTTAAGTATTTGTTTGAAAAGGCCGGGTTTGCAAAAGCGCCCAGGAAGGACACAGAGTGAGCCCAGCGGCCTCAAAACCCTTTCCAGGGGTTTCCAGAGTCCAGGACAAGCTACAGCACTGGAGCTTCTGGAGGAAAACCAAGGACATCAGTCTCATCCTCACCAAAACAACCAGACCAACTCAAAAACACAACCACCACCTCCAGGTGAGATGTTCCTCCAAGCCCCAATCCTCCTCCTGAGCCCCTTCTGCAAGCAGCATGTCCGAAAGACCAAATATCTCTGTTTTCAACCCAAATTAAGTACCGGGATGGATGGAAATGCCCTGCAAGAGCTTTGCCGGGAGGGTTTGCCAACCACCGCATCCCAACGGGGCCGGTCAAGTCGGGATGATTCCCCCTCCTGCTGGCCCAGCACTCACAAACCAACCATGCGTGGTCGGAGGGATGATTCCCGGGGTTAATCTCGCACTTTCACACCTTGGGCTCTCCTCCTGGCGCACGAGGGAGGGGGGAAAAAACCACACTCCAGCGGCGTCATTTAACAGAACAGCACTCAGCGGCTCGCTAATAGCTGTTCCACGCAGGGAGCAGCAGCAAGGCCACGCGTGGGAAGTGGCCAATAATGCAAGAAAAAAAAAATCTCTTAAATCTCTTAAAATCTACAAATCCCGACGATTGGGGCGGGGGGCGGCGGACAGGAGGCGGCTGCACCAGGCGTTCCCCGCTGCGGGCACCGCGCCAGCCGGTTGCATGCGGGCGGCTCTGCTGGGACCGGCGGGAAAAACGCAAAATTGAAAAAAACTGAACGCCAAAAAGCTCGCCTGCCAGTTTGGATTTCGGCCGCTGCCGTGCCGAGCTCCCCGGCGCCCCAAAGCCGCCTGGCATGAGGTGTCCCCCAGCCCCACCGGTGACGGCAGCAGCCAGCCTGCCAACCCCGCCGCCAAGCCCAGGCAGAAGCCGTCACCGTTCTGGAGGGGAACACCATGGGGAGGTCTATTATTTTAAACATATAATTGATTCTAATTCATCACTTATCGCAGGGTGACAGATTTTTATATAGTTTATTATCTCCGGCGCAGCACGGGGGCCCGGGGGGGCTGGCTCCTATTGTTCGGCGGTTCCTGCTCCTGCCTCATCTCTAGCTGCTCCCGTTATCTGTCTGATTAAGTTAGGGATTCTGGTATCTCAGGGTCCCCAGGTAACTGTCACCGCTCGTATCCTCCCCTGGCAGCGTTAAAGCAGCCTTTATGCACCTCTCCTCCTTGACCCGGCTGTCACAGGCGGTCTCTGTGCTTAGCTGAGGATTTGGGGACCGTAGAGATGGCCATTGTCATCCCCCCCTCGCTCCCAGACGCTCGGCAGCAGCACCGGAGACATCCCGGAGGACTCGCGTACCACGGCGCCAAGGCCTTTGGACATCACGGGATGCAAACCCCAACCCTGTTGCCTCCATCCCTGCCCTCCCAGCGCCTTCCACGGGAAACTGCAGAAGAATGAAGGTACCCAAAAGTGCCTGCCCGGTTTAGTGCAAACACCCCATCATTCCCCCATCCCATCCCATCCCATCCCACAAGAACTCATCCTGCATCTGCAAAGCCCAGGTGGTGACGCAGCCCAGAGAACCCCACTCCTCCTCGCCGGCGTTTCACCGGGGACGATACAGGATCGGAGCTAAAACGGGTCGATTTGGAGCATTTCCATTTCACAAGGCGCTTTTCAACTTTCTCCGCGCTTTGTTTTCGTTTGATTTCGGAAGGAAAAAAAAAAAAAGAAAAAAAACACAAAACCCCCCACAAAAGCGCCTGCACACTTTCTGCCGACGAGCTCAGCAACTCCAAAAACTGCCAGAAACTAGAATTTTTCTTTCAACGCTTTAAAAGAGTCACTTTGCCATTTCGGCGTTTCATTTCAGCATTTTAGATGATTTTGAATTATTTCTACAACATTTCACGATGCTAAATGCGAGGCTGAGCATCACACAGCACAGCTCCGAGGGCGTCATTATGTGACATAACAAAATGATTGAAACATTTTACAATTTGATCCTATTTTAAAATCATTAAGGGTTGGCTGCTTCTTCCTTCTGATTGAAACATCTTGGGGTTGTTTTGTTGGTTTTTTTTTCCCTAGATCAAAGCGTGTCTTGTTCAAAATGTAAGCGAACAGTTTGACATTGTTCAAAAATGGCGTCAAAACCAGTTTTTACAACACAAACAGCAGCGACTTTCATCTCCGTGTCAAACTGCTTCATTACAACAACAAACACAAGGCACTTTTATCTAAAAACTAGGATGTTTCCGTTGACTTTAAGTAGCAGCTGCCCTTAATTATTTTAAAAACAAAAAGGAAATATTGTAGGGATTAATCTGCTCCAGTGCCGGTGACGCCTCATAGAAATGCATGAATAACAAAAACAACCCTCCGAACGCAGACACAGTCAAACAAAACTTTTAAAACGGCGGAATTCTGTGTGATTTTTCTGCCGAGGAGACGGGCGCGAGGGAGGTCTACGCTGCCAGGACGTGCAGAGGAGATGCTGGCAGCGATGCCTCCCACCGCAAACCCTTTATCCCCCATCGCCACCCCAGTAAGTAATTCCAGACCACGTCTGGCATAAAAACCAACGGCCCAAAAACCTGAAAAGTCTGTTTCCCCGCCCCCCGCCCCCAGGAGGGCTTTTTGCCAGGGGAGGAAATGAAAAGTCCACTTCCACGCAATGCCATCCCTGATGTCCTCCGTTTCACGGTGGCGAGGGATGCTCCGCACAGCCAGGAGCGACTAACGTCACCTAGATAAACCTTCACAGGCTTATATCTGATAAGAAATACTGGCAAAATCTGATTTAAACCCAGCTCGGCACGCTGTGGTTAGGACAACGCTGCTCTCTGGACTAGGCACCCTACCGCTCACCTGGTTTGAGGGCAAAAGAGCCACGAGAGGTATTTTCTCCTGCCCGGCTTTCTGTCCGGAGGGGACACTGTTTTTGCAGGTTTGGGACCATCACGCTTTTTATCACACACTACCTAGCGCCAAGGGAGGCGAACTGGTCGACGCCTTGAAACTATAGTAAGCAAACAAAGAGCGACAATAGCTAAATATACGACTTAGACTAAACAAAAAGCTATTTTGCAAACGCACGTGGAGAGCGGATGCTGCGGTCTGCATCAGCGTCGGTCCAGAGAGACCCGGAGAGGATCGCTACAAAAAGCGGCAAGTAAAAAGCGCTGCTCGACCAAATTAATCCCCATTAGCGGCGCCGGCTTGGGGAAACACGACTTTTTTTCCCCATCCTTTGGGTGCCCAGCTCGAGCTCGCCGCAGCGCCCGCCACCATGCTGGCGTTCCCCCCAGCCCTGCATCCCCCTTCGCATCCTTGGAAACCAAAACCCTCCGCGCTCTTACAAACACGGAAGAGGCCCTTCAGGTGCTGTCGGCCGCTCTCCCAGCGGCTGAATATTCCCGAGGCGGGCTCTCGGTGGCAAAAAGGAGAGCGCTCCTTTCCCCGCCAGCTATTGCCTTTGCGGCTGACATTTTGCTCGGTGCGTGATGAGCTTCCTCCCCCACTTCCCCTAGGAATGACACCGCCGTTATCTCCGCTGCATCTAAAGCACACACAGACTCAGTTTAGGGACAGTTAATTTCCAATTCTTTCCAGATGGGTTGGAATAATATCCCCAGGTGGTAAATACATTATTAAGAAGGCAGTTTGGTGTGAAATTGGCTATTAAAATATAGATAAAGTTTAATATATTGAGCTCCTTGTCAGAAAAATCACTTTAGAGGGAGCTTATTATTTGTTTGATATTAAAAGAGTCACAGCTCCGCTCCAAGTGACAAATGGGGAGGGAGAGGAAATGCCACCAGTAATGAACAAAAGCTTTTTAACATTTAAATTTAGGTTTCCGCTCAACACCCCGTGCTGTTTCTGGGCATGCCCACCCAGCAGACCCATCCGCTGCTCCACAAATGCCAGCGGCTGGGAATACCGGCATCCCGCATCCATCCTGCATCCTGGCCACGGGAATGCCGGCAGCCTGCATCCATCCCGCATCCTGGCCACAGGAATGCCAACGTCCCCCATCCCGGCCATGGGAATGATGGTATTCCACATCCATCCCGCACCCTGGCCACGGGAATACCGGCATCCCGCATCCATCCTGCATCCTGGCCACACGAATGCCAGCATCCCATATCCCGGCCATGGGAATGCTGGTATTCCACATTCATCCCGCAACCCTGGCCACAGGAATGCTGGCAGCCTGCATCCATCCTGCATCCTGGCCACAGGAATGCCAGCATCCTGCATCCTGGCCACGGGAATGCCGACATTCCCCATCCATCCTGCACCCTGTCCACGGGAATGCTGACATCCCGCATCCTGGCTATGGGATAGCTGGCATGCCACATCCATCCCGCACCCTGGCCCCGATGCCAGCGGAGAAACCCACTTTTCCATCTCATTTGGGGAGGTTCAAAGCAAACAGCCATCCCTCCTCACCCCGCGTTTCCTTACCATCTGGGGCATTTAGGGGCAGGAATCGGAAAGGAATAATTTAGAGGGAAAAACCAACTTCATAATTTCCCCAAGGAGTATCACAAACTCCAAGGGACGGCACGGGATGCTCTAACTACATGCAGAGCGTAAACCTCCCTCTCACTGGAGCTCTGTCCCATCGCTACGGCTCAAAAAAGTAAAAAGTTTTATTGCAAACCAAGACTAAAGCTTTGGGATGCGCTTCCCACACGACGGGAACACGTGGAGCAGCAGCATCCACCCCTGGGCGGGATCCACAAAGGATCGGGATGCAAAACCGGACCCATACGGACTAGCCCGAAGGCGAGAGACAAGCCGCGTCTTTCCGTCGCTGCGCGCGGGGCTGGAGTTAGGTCTCCTATTACTAAGACTTCATTAGTTTTACAAAATATACTACAGAACATTTACTAGCGGGCTATGAAGAATCATAAATAATTAAAATTAAATTACACTTGTCAAGGAAATGAACGAACCGCTCCTCCGCGATGCGTTATCCCCCCTCCCCAGCACTTATTTATTTATTTTTAAGCTCCTTGCTCATGAACTTCGCATGTTTTTATAGACAGGGCTTGGAACAATATGCTTTTTGGGTTTAAAAATAAAAAAATACCACCGACCTGATTTTTACCCCACTTAGCTACAAAGCAGAAGAAATTACAATTTAAATCAATGGTGCCGCAACGCCGTGTACCCACAGTCGAAATCAACAGTGGTGTTAAAAGCATTATTAATCAGCATCATTATTATTATTATTATTATTATTATTATCCGGCAATTAGCAAACTTCAATAATTGGCACTTATTAGATCTATTAGATCTTCCACTTGATGAGAATTTATTGTCAGAAGCCTTTGAGGGGAGGCACGATAACAGCGGCAAACATCTTAACTAATTAATGAAGCCTCCCTACAGCCCCAGAACCCTTATGAAAATAAAACACAATAAAATATATTAAAAAAAAGGCAGTTTGGTACTTTCAGAGTTTGTGTTAAGGCTCCTTACCCCCCAGTTAAGAATTGCTTTGGGCTAGCAGAGCACCACAGTCCCCTTGCAGAAGCTGGGCTCCACACCTACATCCTTTTATTTGTACCTATTTATTAATTTTTTTCCCTAAAAGTCCCTTCCACAAGTGAACACCGCCCCCGCCCCGGGGTGCAAGCATCTCTCTGGGGACGCAGGGAGCCGAGGCACGGGATCGCCTTTCATCTCCCGTTTCGGTTCGCTCTTTCGATTCTAACAGGTTTGATGTTTTATTAAGGGTCCTGCCCTGTTCGAGGCAGCTGGAGGCCTCCTGTCATGTGGGACTGACAGCAGAGGAGCGGGCAGCGAGGAAGACGAGTGAGGAAGAGGAGTGGGCAAGGGCTCGGCGAGCCCAGCTCTGCCGTTGAGCTTGGACCGGTGCCTCAGTTTACCCCTTTGCCACCCAAATCCCCCTGCTTGCAAGCTTCGTTAAGATCTGTAATGGGATTGGAGGTTTCTGGGATGAAAGGGGGGATAGGAGTGCACGGCACGAATTAGTGAATCCCTTCAATAACTACAAAAACAAACAAACAAAAAAAGCCTGAAAACCACCATGGTTTACCCAGGAAGGTTGCCACACGCAGATTTACATTCCCAGGGCTGCACGCGCTGGCCCTGGCACTTCATCGCACAGGAAGTTGCTTTTATTTGTGTGTCTTTTTTTGGCCTTTCCCCTATAAAAACAAGGAAACGGCCCAGCAAAGGACGCAAGAATAATAACCTCAACACCTTAAATAACCCCGCTCTTCACCCCAGAGTTGGAGAAGACAGCAAACGCGCGGCAGGTGGCCTACTGCAGATATTCAAGGGGAAAGCCAACCGTAGCACGTGCTGTCCCTCGTCAAGGAGAAAGATGATGTATGAGCAACAGCAATTAAATCTAATTGACTCACACACTGGCAGGGAGACATCAAAACCCCTCCGCGACAGCCAGAGCCTGACACCAGGGCTGGGACAAGCTGGTGGCGATGGCATACTGGGGTTCGCCATCCTCTTGAGCCAGCCATGTGCCCGAGAAGGCCAATGGCATCCTGGGGTGCATCAAGAAAAGCGTGGCCAGCAGGTGGAGGGAGGTCATCCTCCCTCTCCGCTCTGCCCTGGGGAGGCCACACCTGGAGCACTGGGTCCAGTTCTGGGCTCCCCAGTTCAAGAAAGACAAGGAACTACTGGAAAGAGTCCAGCAAAGGGCTGCAAAGATGATCAAGGGAATAGAGCACCTCTCTGCTGAAGAAAGGCTGAGAGCCCTGGTTCTGTTCAGCCTGGAGAAGACTGGGAGGGGATCTCATCAACGCTTATCAATATCTAAAGGGCAGGTGGCAAGAGGATGGGGACAGACTCTTTCCAGTGGTGCCCGGGGACAGGACAAGGAGCACAAACTGGAACGTGGGAAATTCCATCTGAACAGGAGAAAAAACTTCTTTCCTGTGAGGGTGCCAGAGCCCTGTCACAGGCTGCCCAGAGAGGTGGTGGAGCCTCCTCTGGAGATGTTCCAAACCTGCGTGGACGCGTTCCTGTGCAACCTGCTCTGGGTGACCCTGCTTGGGCAGGGCGTTGGACTAGATGATCTCCAACGGTCCCTTCCAACCCTGACCATTCTGCGATCCTTTTCCATCCAAAGGATGTGGGAAGAGAGGAGACCCCAGACTGCAAGTCCACCCCCTGACCACCAGCCCACAAGCCCTCGGTCGCAGAAGAGCCAGGTCTCATCTGCAGTCTCCTCCACGCCACCATGATTACCCAAGCGCCAGCCTCGATCTGCATCTACTCCTCCAAAGAAAACTCCCACCCCTCCGTGCCGTCTCCTCCTCGTTTCTCTTCCCTGTTTCTTCGGCAATTATCCGCCGAGCCCACCCACTCTGCCCGGCGCCTCCACCCCTGGCTCCCCACGCCGGAGAAGTTTGCAGCGAGAGTCTCAGCTAGTGGAGGAGGAGGAGGAGGAGGATCAAGGTTGCTGATGCTCTTTTCAAAGGAGACCTGGAGAGGTTTGGAGGAGAGGCGGGGCTGCCTGCAGGCTTCCCCAGAACATCTTATTAGAGTCACTTTCACACATCACTTGAAAGCTGCCTGACAATGTCCTTTCTTTAACAAAGCAAATATTGTATAAATTAATAGCCCTTCAGGGAAAGACAGAGGCAAGCGCTTCCCATCGTGGCCCCAAAGGCCAACTTTCCAGAACCCGCTCTTCCAGCCTACCAAGAACAAACTGTTGGCAGGATAGGGAGGTGACGCGAGGACAAACCCTCCACCTTCGGCACGACACAGAAGCAGAGGTCCCTGGACACCAGATGCACCCCAAAACCTCCACGGAGGAGGCTGCATAAGGCAAAACAAGCGCTGAATCCTGACTGCTCTCCGCCACCGCATTCCCGAGCCAAGCCCAAGGATCTCTCTTACATCGCCATCAATATTTCAGCGCGCACGTTCGTAATTTATGAAGGGAAAACAACACTTCTGCAAAAGCCATCACGTACGCGGCTCTCCTGCTTGCAAATTTGAGGGCTGCTCCCAGCTGCAGGTGCAGAAGGCCTGCGGAGAGGAGATAGGCTGCGGTCTTTGTTCTAAAAGACCATGAGACACCTGGGTTTGAAAGGGATGGGAAGCACCTCCCAACCTGGCCGCCTCCGCCTGCCACTCATCCCCCTTGAGTTCGGCCCCCGGGATGTAGCAGTGGGGATGCCTGGCGTGCCAGCTGCTAAGCCCAGTTGGTTGATTTCTACCCTTTCCAGTCCCATTTGTGACAAGAAGGGGTTCAAAATCCTCATAAAGAGGCTCACGCCTGGCTCTGCGTGGACTTTTGGTGGTGGGGCCATTGACCATGCAGTGCCTTGGCTTTGCTACACCAGCCTGGGAACGCCACATAGCCCAGCTCCCTCCTCCTGGACCGCTAAGAAACACCCCCCCGGCTGTTTATCGCCAAGAGAAGAGGCTCGCAACCACTTTCTTCTTGGTCCAAACCACCACGGAAAGGTCTGAGAGCAGACAGAGCTCCCTCCAGCCACTTTTTAACTGCATGAACCTCCCAGAGGTGCAGCCCTTGGGGGCTTCGCACAGCGCTCCTAAAAATATTCACGGAACTCGTGCTGCTTTCTCTCCTTTCCCTTACATTGCTGCATATTCCCTTTTATTGCGTTTAAAAGTCCTGAGCTCCCTCCTCCATCCATCCATCCATCCATCCATCCATCCATCCATCCATCCATCCATCCATCCATCCCTGCGAAGCAGCTCCCTCTGTGAGTACCCTCACCAGAGCCCTGCAGTTGATTTAACCTCCCTTATCTCCGTGATTAGCCCCGCCACTGAGCAGATAGTTGGTTCTTATCAGCCCCATTAAAGAGCCAAAGAATGCTGTTACCAGTTTTTTATCTGCAAAACACACACAAAGCCCCGCTGATTATTCTATTAATTTGTTAATGAACCTGTCTTGCCAGACAGACTCGCAGCGCTTGTGCAAAGTAGGGGTAGGGAATTTTAATCTTCCTAGGGGTTCAGGCCCTGGGCTCACAAGGTTTTTCAGCTCCAAAAACTTCTGTAGGATCTGAAACAAAAGGTTCACCCCCATTAGCAGCTGCCAAACACATCTGCGAGCCTTTCGGAAACTGCTCCAGCACGGTGCAGCTGCTAAATACAGATAGAGAGCAGTCCTGGAAACCTGGACGAGGGCACGGCTGTCCCCATGGGTCCCCGGCACAAGCAGCAGCAGGTCCATAGCTCTGCAGCCACCCACTGCAGTGTCGAGTTGATCAATGAACGGTTTGAGGTGTTGGTGGGTACCAGCACCTCCAGCCCCATGGGGCAGGGCTTCCAGGAGGGCCAAGCACCCAGACTAACTCAAAACCCTAAATTACTCAGTTAAGACTGCCAGAGAGTGCCCACACTTCCAGCATCATGGGTACTGGATCCACGTTGGGCTGGAGAACCTCCTACAGGTCCTGCTCCTAATGAAAGAGAGCCGGGACCCAACGGCACAGAGAGTGAACTCAAAGCGGCTGCCTTGGACCTCACAAGACAAGTCTCTCTCCCTGCCAAGGTCGGCTAAAAAAAATCCTCCGATTGACTCAGAAATAATGAGATATTAAAAATAATAAATTTGAGGTTGTGTTCGCCGACCCTCTGAGCTGCTGAGATTTGCAAGTGCACGCTCCCTTGCTATGCAGGAGCCTTTCCACAGCGCCTTAATGCCTCCCAATCTTTAATATATTTACTCTGGCAACACCCCTGTGCAGAAGCGATATTATTATGACTGCAGAGAGGCGCAGAGAGCCCGGGATGACACAGAAAGACAGGAGCAAAATGAGCGATTCAGCCCAAATCTTCTAAATCCCGAGCTGGTGCTCTAACCAGCCTACTCTTCCTCTCCCTCCCCTTATATTCGCCCACGGCCAGAGCTGCTTCTAACTGGGGAAGGGATGGAAAAGAGACCAAAATAGCCAGAAAAGCATGGCGGACCTGTCAGGATTGTGTACCGCATTCCTGGCTTGCAGAATTTCCCTCCTTGGCCCACCTCTCTTCCCCTCATCCTGGGGGAAAAAAAACAAACAAACCACTTTTCGGTTATTTTTAGGCAAGGATAGCTGGATGCTTAAGTACTTCTAAAGCTGCCAATTGCACAACAAATTAAATGCATAACCCTGGAGCACTCAGAGGATGAATACATTACGGACAAAAGAAACATGTCATCACACCCACACACAGCTTTGTTTACTTTGCATTCATACATGACTCTGTTGTCACCTCAATCCCTGACTCCTAATGATAAAAGACAAAAGGCAGAGAATTCCTGCTCAAACCCCCAAAGTCTCCATCTGATATGCACAAATGCAATTTGTCTCCAAGCCTCCGGAGGCCCCCCCCCCAGTCCCGATGGCAGGGAGATGCATACAGAAAGAGACGCAGGTAGGACAGAGCAGGAGCTGAGCCCAGGCATCGCTCCACCTCATCGCAAGAAGAAATCCTTTCCTGTGAGGGTGGTGAGCCCCTGGCCCAGGTTGCCCAGAGAAGCTGTGGCTGCCCCATCCCTGGAGGGGTTCAAGGCCAGGTTGGACGGGGCTTGGAGCAACCTGGGCCGCTGGGAGGTGTCCCTGCCCAGGGCAGGGGGTGGCACTGGATGATCTTTGAGGTCTCTTCTAACACAAACCATTCTATGATTCTATGAAAAAATTGGGACCGGGCTTCCTTGATGCTCAAGCATCACATCTGGAAGCAAACAATTTCCCATGGACATTCCAGAGCTGCCACTGTTCCTATAGGAACCCTCCTATTTATCGTGCCCAGCAATGCAAGGTGTTGTGTTCACGCTTCTGGGTTTCAGCCCTACTCTCCAAATCTGCCATCCTGTTTTCACGCCGAACCAGGGTCTGATCTGCAAACCACAACTGATAGTATTCGCAACAGTTTCAAAGCCACATCACCTTCATTAGATCAACCACTCGGAGCCTCCTCATCGTTCATCCTTGTCTCCTCTGAAATGAGTAACCTCGTTGATAGTCCACATTTGTATGCCTCGCCCCAAGTTTCCTCTGACACATCCCCAATTTCAGGGCGGCCTCAAAGTTCCTTTAAACCAAAGCATTTAAAACCAAAGCAACCACAGCACCTGGCAGGGCATGGACCAGCTGGCCTGCAGGTCTACTCCATCTGCTGCTGGCAACGGCTTTGCAGGTCAAAGCACGTTTTCATTGCACAGAGCGGAGACAACTCATGCTGTAAGGAGGCCAGAGGATCCCTGCATTAATGATCACAAGCACAAAAGCACAGGGGCCGCGGCTGAAAGGAAAAGGTGACATGTGGGAGACAGGCAGGTCTTCAAAGGGACAAAAATACTCATTTTGCACCAAAGCAGGCTCTCCCACAGATCCTCAGGGGAAAGTCTGCCTTTCCCCTGCCCTTGCCCTTGGGAAGACCAAGCCCCACACAGCCCAACGTCAAGACATTTATTCTTGACTCTCTCAGATTCTCATACCCAACAGTGTATGTTGAACGCTTCCCTAAGGGAAAGGCCACAGTAATTCCTGCTCATCACACATTCTTGGTTCAATCCTGGAGACCGATTTAACGGGAGAAAAACCGGGATACTGCCGATGGTCAACGATAATCACCCCGAGCAGGGCAATCCTGCGAGCACCTTAGCCATTAGATTCGGTGCTGACCTCTCTGAGCCTCACACACCACTGGAAAAACAAGTACCCTTCAAATAACAGCTTTTTACTACCAGCGAGTCCGCTTATAGCACTCCTTGCCAGACATTTTGTCTTTTCCCCCCCCCCCCCCCCCCCAGCACTACAAGGTAACGCTCATAGCACGAAGACAAACCCACCAGTGCATAGTTTGTCAGCTCGATGGCTTCCTACGGCACTGAGCACAACTTGGCATCAGCTCCTGACTACCGTCCTAGGCACGACGACAGCAATAAATATCCGTAACAGCACGCAAAATGGAGCCGAGCTGGAACACACTGCGGGGGGAAAAAGGCCCGGAAAGGGGTTATTCTGCTTTCTATAGTCTGGCAAAGGGAAATAAACCACCGGCTTTGTGTTATTAGGTAGCCTGCTCTTCCCTAGAGCATCCCAGTGTCATCCAGGCATCTTCATCCCAAAGGACTTCTTACAGCCCAGGATCCTCCCAACAGGGACTGTCTTCTTCTTGCCTGCCTACACCTTTCTGTCTAACCAGTGCTTGGTATTTGAGTCTAAAGGTTAATTAAGTGTGGCTGCAAGAATGAAAGGCCACAATCAATTACCGCGCCCGCTTGTCCATTTGAGTCAATTTTTAATCATGGTGATTTGGTATTTTGGGAGGCATGGGGTGAGGAGAAGGGCGAAATTCTCTTTCTTTCTCTCTTTTTTGAAAGATATTTATTCAAGCTGGGTAATTCCCCTGTCTCCAGGCAGACAGCATGCCTTCCCCTGGCACGCACCACCTTCTCTCGCTTTCCCTTTGTTTCCGTGCAGTGCTCCAGAAGAAGGAAGCCAGCAGAGATGGGAAACGCAAGAAAAACTGGCTTCAATATATTCCCACCGCAGCTTTCCAGACCTTCTGCCTGCCCTGAGTCCTCTGGGTTTTATCTGACCTGAGGCTGGAGGGAATGGAAACGGACCCCGCATGCTCAGGTGGAGCAGTACATGTCCCCAGACCATCGTCTCCAGCAGCTCTTTGAACGCCTGCCCCAAAACTTGTTCCCCCCAAGAGATATACCTCCAAATCCCCCCAAAAGGCACGGGGCTGCCCACCTACCTCCTCACCCAGATAAAAGCCCTCCCCAGCGCTCTCCAGGCAGCATCCCCAGCGCACACAAGCCCTCCGAACACGACCCGTCCACATCCTCCCCCCCGCCAAAACACACCTTGCAACCACGCCAACTCTCATCCCCCAACGCATGCCCGCCACCCCGAAGGCACCACGCTCGCCCACCCCCCAAGCAAGCTCCCTTTGCCTGTTGTAATAATTAACTATTTAAAATTCAACCAGTGCTAATCGCAGCAGTCCGGGCTGTGTTCTCATTACCCAGGATCAATTCCTGTTTAATATTCACCTCCAGGGGCGGATGTGGCTGGAATGAGTTGCTGATTTCTCTCTCGCTACGCCAAAGCTAATGAGTGGCTCCTGCTATTGTAGTACAGTCACTCTCCTGTAATCAGTCAAAATAACAAGCAACAGCACCTTCCAGGGACGCAAAGTCTTCTACATAAATATACATAGACAGTCAGCCACGCCAATGGGCTCCACATCTCAATGAGCTATGGCCAAGGCGCAGCCCTTCCCCAGCTGTGGGCGTGGGGACAAGTCCATGGCACGTAAATTAGCTCTCATCTTTATGGGGCGTCACAGCCATTTATAAGGGCTCCTCCTAATCTGGAAGCTCCTCTGGATTCAGCGCGTGGACATTCACACACACACCCCTAGGGCAAAGATGCTCCTTGTCCCTTGCCAGCTTCAACAGACGCATTGGCCCACCATGAGAACGATCTGCAAAGTCATTCCCGAAGAACTCCACGTGTGCAGTACATGCCATGTAGTAACTCACAGCCCTGAGAGTCAATCTTCCCTTCAAACCTCTCTCCACGGAAGAACACAGAGCTCTTGCAAAATAACAACAGGGAAAAACCATCCTGCCTGCTCCCTCCGAGGCATTTGCTAATGCATCTTACATGGGATGTGATTCTTTTCCACCTCCCTCCTCTCCCACCCAAGCAAAAAATGGAGCTGTCTGCTATTCCCTTGGTTTTTTTAAGCACTGGGAGAGAGTTAAAACCCATTTCTCATGGGAAAGCAACCTTCCACATTGAGCTGGTGGGACCACCATCAAATAACAGCATGCGCAGAGTAACTGGCCTCACTCGTGGGGATGTGCAACGGAATTAGCATGCAAAAAAGTCATAGAATGGTTTAGGTTGGAAAGGACCTTAAAGATCATCCAGTGCCACCCCCTGCCCTGGGCAGGGACACCTCCCAGCAGCCCAGGTTGCTCCAAGCCCCGTCCAACCTGGCCTTGAACCCCTCCAGGGATGGGGCAGCCACACCTTCTCTGGGCAACCTGGGCCAAAGGGCTCACCGCCCTCAGAGTGAAAAATTTCATCCTAAATTCCTCCTAAGACTAGCCCTGATTAAAGGGATGAATTGGTGAGACACAGAGAGCACGGAGGAAGAAGAGTGGGTCTTCTTAGCAGGGCTATACACATGTCCTTGCACATTGTCTGGCTTCTCCACGTGGAGATGCCAGTGGTACATCATCCAGGGACACGCGGGGAGAAGCGAGCATCATTTCTCATCAGCCTTCGTGTGGACAGGCCACAGGAGAGCAGGAAAATGGGAGCTGGCAGGAATCTTCATCAAATGACCAAACCAGCCTATTTTTGTTCCTTAGCAGCAATTAAGGGCAGAAAATTAAACTAGCATCTTCGCAGCAGGCGGTTTGTCACCTCAGTGGGTGGCAGCACGCTCCTCGCTCAGCTGCACCGGGGTGGATAATGGCAAGGAGAAGGCCGGGAGATACCTGTCCCCTGCCAGCACCGTGGGGACGGGAGTGACCTTGAACTTGGGGGAATCTCCGATGGGAGATGGAGAAATGCCCACTAGCTCTGCCCATCGATGGCGCTATCGATGGAGCAAAGGGAAATCGTCTACCTGGTGCGTGTCTATCACCTCCCACCAGCTCACAGGGGAGGAGAAAAACCACAGACGCCTGATGGCAGTTTGCTTGCCCGAAAAATCAATAACTAGTATTAAAAAATGGATCCAGCTCCCATTGGAACAGACTGCTCAGGGCTCTGCCATAATTCTGCAGAACAGTCAATATTTACTGTAAGTGTCTCAAATAAAGATTGAGCTTCGATTTAGTAAGATCGTTATTGTGCGTTAATAATATGCCAATTGATTATTAAACATATTTACCGAGGGTATGAAAAATAGGCGAGGAGATGAAAGGGCATCTGACGCAGGAACACGATGTTAACTAGGGAACCTAATTGCGCAGAGCTGCATTAGCCAAATTATCGTTCTGTCGTTAGGAAACATTTTATAAAGGCATTAAAATGCTACAGATAGAGGAGCGATACATGAACGTTCAAAGGAGTTGGGCAAGGGGACAAATTGCATCCTGACGACGCACTGCCTGTGTCTGCTTCTCCCTCTGCACGCCGGCGGCACTGGAGGACCCACCGCTTGGTGCCAAGGGCTTTCCCTGCCCCAAAAACTAGAAGGGAAAGGCTGGGAGGAGATCAAAAAAGCGCCTGACCTTTATGGAGAACCTCAACGCCATCTACTCCCAAGCCCCTCCATCCCGCCAGAGATTCCACCTGCCACCACAGCGCTGGCGGGGCTCCAAGTGACATTCGGCCGGGTGCTGAACAAGGCTGGCTGCTGTCTGCCGATTTTCACAACACGGCCACAAATGTCACCTCCAGTAACACTCGCTGCTCAGCAGACAATTTTCACTTTGAAAACACAGGGAAACGTCAATTTGTGCGTGTTTTCCTCCTAGTCTAAATCGTCCTCCTCTTGCTGAAAACCCAGCATAACCGACGGATGTTGGGTTTTTTTCCTTGTCCTTTTCCCACAAGTTTTTGATGAAATGTAAATGATTTTCGACTTTGATCTTTATGCTTCCTGGCTCTTTCTGACTATATGTTTCTTCCCTAACGATTTGACTCAAGCTTTCTCCCGAAATAAGGCTCTGTCCTCCCATCTGCACCACGCGAATCACCGAGCAGCCCAGTGCAATAGCTCAGAACAGGCCACTTGCTTCCCTAGCAATAGAAATTATTTCCATTTGGAGTAATATATCCTCCTGCTCGATGGATTGCGGCTCACCAGGCATTCAAATTTCGCTCGTCGTATGCCGCAGGGCAATTTTGAATGCACCAAAGCCCAGACCACTTCGGCCACGGGATGCTGATCAGGTTTGTGTTAGAAACAGGGGCCTCCCGAGCAAAAAGGAGGACTGGGATATACGGTTCCCCATCTTCCCTGAAGCCTGCGGAGGTTTAGGTGGAAGGACTTTGTTCGGAGCTACCCAAGAAGTGTGGTGCAAACCGGCGGCACTGGGAACCTGCAGAGCTGGGCTTTGCACTCTCTGCCGCTACTTTGGCTCCATACTGAGTCAACTCATTATGTTTGGGCTACTGGGCACATTTTACATACAGCTGATAGAAAAAAAAAAAAAAAAAGACTACAGAGATCTAAAGCATGACTATTTTCAAAAAAAAAAATTTTTTTTAAGAAAAGGAGGGATTAAAATTAAATTCAGACCCAAAGCACGGGATGGTCTCCAAGAGGGAGCGCTGGGTTTCATGCCTGCCTGCCTGCCCCGTTCCGTGCCCGCTGGTAGCGCATCCCCTGTCAGCCCAGTCTGCAAAGCCAGCTCTCCAGGGCTGGGTTTGATCCTAGTCTCCGGGCAGCCAAGGCTGGATAATTCATGCCTTGCTCAGAGGCAGCGAGAGAAGAAAGGTATAACTTGCCTTCAGGCTTCCCACCCCTCCTCCTGAGACGCTCCCCGCCTCGCTCCTGCCTTTCTGCTCTAAAAAAAATGGGTTTCTCCACGTCCTTTGTCCTCAAATCTTGCCGGGACCCCGCTGCCAGTGGTCCTCCCCAGCACCCCAAGCCCTGACGGAGCAGGATGCGGTGCGGCGGCACGGCTGATAAAACCACTTCCTCAGCCCCCAGTGCTTGCCCATCAATTGCCCGCCTATCTATTTATCTAAATCCAGGAATCCTGGAAATCCTCGGTGCTCCGTCAGCACCTTTCATGGGAGGATTTCGGAGCATTTTCCAGACATGAAGAGAACAAGCCGCCCCGCTCCCCTAGGGTAAGCAAGATTAAGATTAATCCTGAACGGAAACTAAAGCCTGAGAGGTGAGGAGAGGGGCGGGAGAAATAAAAGCAATGCAAGAAATCACACTGGGTCCCCCAGCGCCTTCAATTCACCTTCCCTCTGGCTGAACTACCTGAAAGACAGCCGCGAGTGCCAGCACGGCCCTGGGTTGAATGGAGACCTCAACCCTGACTCCTGCTGCCCCCCAGACCACGGTTATCGGCTCCTCTCCAGCATCTTCCCCATCCAGGCAGGCTGGGGAGAGACGCAGCCACGACAAGCTCTCCCGAGACGCATGGACCCATTTACAGAATATGACTTTTTTTTTTTTTGCAGTCTTTGATGGAGAGGGAAAGTTCCCCTCGGAAGAGACGGCTCTGCGGCAGCCACCGCCACTGCTGGAGGGAAGGTGACGGATAGGGTGGCGGATAGCTCTCCGTTTACCTCTCCTGTCTGCCTGACTGCTGCTGGAATGAAGATAATCTATGAGCAGTAGTGTGCATCAGCACCGCTCTCTCCCCCGTATAAATCAGGAGGGCGAAGCCGTATTGAAGGCAGCGCTCCCCGAGCCTTCCTCCCGCCTGCCCGCAGCACTATCCATCTGGTGCTGAAGGTCAAAGAAGCCTCCGAGGACAGGATAATCACTACAGAGAAGAGGGTTGTGCTCCATCACTTGCAGGGTGGAGACAACACGAGCCATGGAAAGGGTGCAGACACCCCTTCTTCCCATCCCTTCCCTGCTTCTACCTGGGCTGAGCTTGGCTGTCAACCATCCTGGTGGCACTGGGCACCAGGAGGTTCTTGGCAGTGTTGCTCGCAAGGGTTGGGTGGGCTTCTCTGCTGTCCTGCTCCCCACCGGGCCACTGTCTTGATGTGCAGCCCTTGACCCGGGGCAGGAGAAAGGGTTTCGTGCCTCTTTTCAAGAGAAAGGAGCCTCCTGGAGCTAAACTACCCATCAGCGAATACAGGCAGCTGACCACCTGGGAAACAAAGCTACAGCTGCCCAGGTAAGAGGAGAGAAGCCATAAGGCATGAGGAGAAACACTTCTGAGGCCCTAAGGAAGACCTGTGGTAGCATGAAGCACCATTACTGATGTCTCTCTAGGACCACTGCCTCCACACCTATGGAGAGCTGAATAAAACTCAACCCAAAAGAGAAAGGATGAAACCCACCTCAAGTGGAACAAGGATATCCTGTGATGCCAGGATCGGAGACCATGATTTATCAGCCCTGTTGACACTGTCTATAACTTCATCCCTCTTTTTGACACGGCCATGATGGAAGAGGAGGTCAGAGGGTGTTTAACAGGCCCTGGGGTGTGAACAACGGACGAAGTGGGGGAGAAGAGCCCACCAGCCCATCTTCAGCCCCTGACTTCCCACCCCATCGGCAGCCTGGCCCTCATCCACCCTAAACCTCCTTCCCACATCCCTCCTAGGAAACTGGCAACGGCCTTAATTTATCTGCTGCACAACTTAATTAAAGTCAGCGCCAGAAATGAGCTGATCGAATCATCGAATCCGCCCTGGATCCTTCTCTCCTCAACTCCAGCACAGCCACTGCCTGAAGCACCCTGGTTCCTTCGCCAGGAACCTAGACAAGAGCGACTTATTCCTTACTGGTTTTCCCACACGGCATTTTGCGAGTCACGGAGCAGAGCTGCTCCTGCAGAACTGGCAGAGGAATGCATGCCAAAAGCTGCCCCGTCCCCTTTCTCGGGACATCATTTCTTTCTACCAGGCAATAAAAGGGATGCTCGTTTTAGCACAATGGGTTTGAAAGCCCACCGTAAGGAGAAGCAGGACAGCCCTAGGAAACCCAGGCTTGGTGCTTCTGGCATTTGTCTCTGCCAGTCAAAAGCCATAATTGGTCCCCGCTTTAGGGAGGAAAAAGAAATAACCTACCTCCAAAAACACCTCTCCAATCAATAAGCTTTTGTCCTTTGCATCTGTGGCACGGTGGCTGTGGGCTCCCTGGGGCTGCTGCCAGCCTATTTTTCTTCTCCTTTCTCTGGCCCATCGCTTAAGCTAGGTGCTGAGCTTCACCTCTGGACCCTCTCTCTCCCCCCAGCCGATCAATAACTAACCCTCTGCTAACGACCTTTCCATCCCTCTGGAGGAGCAGATCCGTCAGAGAGCAGGGATGAGCCAGGAGCTTGCTCATCCCTTCTCGGACAGTGACTAATTGCTGCCATTAGATGCCGAATTACAGACAAAGAACGAAGGCAGGGAAATGACTGACCCTATGTTTAATGCAACCGATGTCCGAGTGTCCATCGCTGCTGCAATGCCGGGGGAATTATAATGCAGCAGGGAGGAGGAAAGTGCTCTCGTGGCTATCGCTGGGCCAGCTGGGCTTCCCAACTGCACGCCTGAGCCGGGCGAGCTATTCCTTACCGGAGAGAAAGATGCTGCTGGTAGCAGCAAAGTCTTCCTCTCGCAAAACATGACCTCTCTTACTCGGACTGAATATCTAAGAGTAGTTTAAAATCTCCTGCAGAGCAACAGCATGCGCTCCTCTCCTCCTCGGATTCATTTTGAAGAATCTCCAGCACAATCCAGAGCGTGACCAACACCCTCCCCCTGCAGCCAAACTGCTCCTTTAATGGCCAAGAGGCACACGTTGCACGGAATGAGGAGAAATGCATGAAATCACCATTCCGCATCCAAAAAAAAAAAAAAGAAACACCCATAACTGCTTCAGCCAGCCCTCTTCCACAACGCGGCCGCCCTCCGGGCACCTCCGAGCCCAAACGCATCCCCAGCCCGACTGGACACAGGTTCACTGCCCCCGGTGACGTTGGTGGCAGACACCCTCCCCGACGGGCTGCGGGAGCTTGTGACATGCCAAGGGCAAGCGGGCAGATGCTTTCGACTTGTAAATGGAGAAAGCTGGCTCAGAAAAGTCACTGGAAGAGAATAAACAAGCAATTCCCACCAGTGTGGAAAGCAGGGGGAGCTTTTTGTTGCTGCTATCGTCATCACTGTTGTTTTCCTCCCTGCAAACCCCAGGCCAGACTATCCCTTTTTGTAAAGCATCTCTCTGATATGGAAAATTTCGGCAGCTTTCTGCGCGCAGCTGAAGCAACGTATTCCCATCTCAGCTTTGCCTGCCCGTCTTTATGCATCTGATTGAGCCTGAAGATCTGCACTTCTGCCAGTTGCAAGCTTTGCTTTGGACTCCGAGTCAAGTTTCTATATGCAGGTCTCTTTTGTGGGGGATTTCGAAGCCCTGAACTGTCAGGCACAGAGTGAAACAGTCAACGCAATTATTCTGCGCTGGCTCAAGCCCAGCTGAAAAGCAGCAGGCACCTCTCCACCCGCTTCTCTTGGCTTTAGAGCATGAGTTTACCGAGGAATCAGCGCGAATTGTATAGCTGAGCGTCAGGATCCTGTTTAGCTCAAAGGGGTTTGGTACCATACTGACGGCAGCATCCCTACCTTCAGCATCCCTGCCTTCCTTTAGCATCCCTGCGTGCCTTCACCATCCCTGCCTTGCCTTTCCATACCCTGGTCATCCCAGGCAGAAGGAACAGAGGTGTCCGGACCGATGCCTCGTACAACCCCTCGGGGTTTGTCAGGCTCAGCCCGCCACGGGATGGTGACCCCCAGATGGCCACCACTATGTCCCCACACCGACAATGCCTTGGGGCTGGCAGGCGCAAGGCAGTTTGGGTCCACGACGGAGCAAGAAGAGGAGCTCCCTTCGGGATTTGCTTTGCGATCAGGACCGGATGGCTATCATGTCTTTGTTAGGATAAGAAATGACTAGTCATTGGAGTCAAAGCAATTAACAAGAGCAATTACCATAACACACCACATCCTTCTTCCCTGTCCGCTGTCTCGCTTCATTTCCCGACTCCACGGAAAAGCTTTTTGGGGAAAGCTCGCATGGAGCTTCTTGCACGGAGCTTTTAACCCCGTCAAGTTTTTTGCCCCATTTCATCAGGAGGGGATGCAGCCGCCTCCCGCACGCCTCCGGCAGCGGCACTTGAACGCCACCAGGAGATGTTTTGCCGAATTAAATAGAAAAAAGTCCTTAGCACTGAATCTTTTCTCCAGGTTTGGTAAATATTCACCAGCTCATCACCTCCTCCACTGCCAGCCCCGCCAGCGCTCTGTGGCGTCACTCCTGCCTAGGGCTCTGTTCTAATAAGGCAGAAGCAAGAGAAGTGAAGGGCCATATTTTTGGTCTTTTTTTTTTTTTTTCCCAAAGCCATTTCAAGCGTCCCTTGTGGGAGAGGAATGCAGGAAACGTTTTCTAAATATACACACCCGTATCTTTCTCAGGAGCGATATCATCGGCTGCAGACAGAGACAGGAGGTACAATTGCCAAGACAAAGAGAGATTAGACAGACAGACAGACCAAGAGCAGGAGAAAAACGCGGTTTCAAAGTGTAATTCATCTAGAAAGACTTCCAAGTGCCTTGCGAATAGAACAAAACTTTGCAGAATCATGCTCTGAAGTGCACCCACTCCACGCTCACGTTTCTCAGCGCGCCCAGCAGAATACTAAACCCGACTGAAAAGCCAAGCTGAAATTATCGCGGGCAGAGGGGAAGCAAAGCGCCAGACCTCCTCGCAACCACTTGTCTTGCACCGGCAGCTAAACAGCCACAAAGAGCTGGACCCACTCCCTGCACCCAACACAAACCTACATCCTACCCGCAGTGGGAGCGGGATGAGCATCACCGTCCCGCATCCTCCGTGATGGACCATCTGTCCCAGGAGCTGTTCTCCCAGCGAGAGATCAAATATGCCCAGCAAACCCAGTTCCCGGGGGCTTTTTGCTCCCGGCCTGAGCTGTAGTCGCAGCTTCATGGGTATAAACCAGCAATTTAACCTCAAAAGCAGACAGAGCCTTGCCTGGGGGCTACTTTGGCAAGACAAAGCCAAGCGACATCGGTGGATGGAAGCGCACCCATCAGTAGCTCGGGTCTCTGCCCTGGATCTCCTTCTACCAGGAGCCAACCCTGGTGGTGACCGATCTGAAGATACAGGAGCCAGTGAAGGATGCTGAAGCGGAACGGTTGCTGTCTATCCCGGGAAGCCCAAGCCGCTTCCCTCCCACCGCCCTATTGCTATTCACCGACGGAGCGCACAGAGTGAGGTTTATTCTCTGCTTGATTGGCACGCACTTAATTAATGTTAATGGAGCACTCGCATCACGATCAAGGAGAGACTCTGAACCCCAAAGTATACTAAATCTAAAGAATTACAGCAGAATTCATGGTCTAATTACAGTGCATTGTTGAAATACCACTTAAATATAGTGATTATTAAAAGCATATTATTGATTGGGGTTTAACTGCTATGTAAATAAATCTAGTCAAGGCAAACTGAGCTACAAATTCATTACCCGGCCATAAATCCTCAATAAATATTTTTTCATGAATCAGTTGTTGTTTATTATGCAATAAATGTCTTATTAAGTCAAAATTGATTGTGTATTTGGGGAGACTTCCATCGAAGGCTCCCTCCCTCCGCCGCCACATAGACGCTTTGCCATGTGTCCTTTTAATATCCCCCCTTCCCGGCTACCTGTGCCCACCTGGGACAAAGCAAGTCCAATCGGCACAGAATTGGACAAGACGTGGTCCTGCTACCTCCGCCTGGGTCTTGGCTGCCTGCAAACCATGGTAATTAGCAAAGCTCATCAACTGCCTCCTCCTCCTCCCCCAGATCTCCAAGAGCTCCCTCCAAGAGCCCGTACAAAGTGGCCGGCCCTGTCAAACCAAAGCCCACTGGGTCTTTGGGAGCCAGAAGACATCCCCCCCAGCAGAGCCGGTCAAATAAAATAAACACTTTAAGCCAGAAACGATGAAATTTTAATGAATTTCCCTTTTTTTTCCACAGCTACAAGCATTCAGGCTCCATAGCTGGGTGATTTTCATAGGTCCCAGCAGCTAAGAAAGAAAGAATATGATTTCCTCTTTGGGCATGAACTATCATGATGAATAATAAATAAAATAAAAAGCAGCAATATTTTGCATCTACCAAGAGCTTTTCATCTGTAGAGCTCAAAATGATTTACAACAAAAAGTAAGTGTTAGAGGTGTTAGGAAAGCAGAATTTCCTTCCTCTGGGAAATCTCAGTAGTTCAACATTTGTTTTCATCTCGAGATAGGGTGAGAAGTTGAAAGGTTTTTCCGGAATCATCAGTTCCACAATGCTGAAATTCAGAAACGGGGACTTTTTTTTTTTTTTTTGGCTTTGTTTCATCAAACCGGTGCGTCGTACCAAACCGCATTTGCAAAGTTTTGATGTGCCAATTTCAAACAAAATGTCTCAGCTTGGATTTTCCCCCAGAAAGAAAAAAAAAAAGTGGGGCATACTAGATCCTCCCTATTTCCAGTCCTTTCCTACCGTCACAAATGTAAATCTCAGTGAAACGCAGATGACTTTCGGAAAAATACTTTTTTTCAGCAAAATCCACGCAGCAGCAGGATCCCTAAAGTCCATTTTACAGATGAGGAAAGCGGAGGGTCCCGGAGGCAGGACCAAACGCCCGTGGAGGAGGAATACATGAAATATAATTGCTCCCATCCTCTTCTGGCCTGTCCATCACGGAAGGCAAGAGGAGGAATTCCTGCCCGTGTTGCGTTCTGTCCTGAGCAACAAAGGCAGACAGAAAATTGAGTTTGGTTTACACACAACAACGCCAGGACAGGAAAGGCTGAATCCATCTACCGGAGAAAAACTAATGCTCTCATTAGAAAGCTTAATTATTAACGTCAGCCTCCAGTTATTTTCCCTGCAATACATTTCATTTCTGACTACAGAGCAATCGCTCTTTGCAGACCCACGGCGCGCTCGGTGCGCGTTCCCCATCTCTGCAGCCTCGCAGGTGACCGGCGGCTTCGCCAGGGAACTTTGTTGCATGGATTTCCTCCCCATCATCCCTCCCATCCCCGGAGAATCGATATCCCCTCGTTCCTAATGCCCTGGATAAACAAGTCCCCGTTCCTGCCCCCTGGAGACGTTCGCAAAAGGCGGGTGCGGCGCAGAAGGAAACAAGATAGGGACAGGATCATACATATTTTTTCCTCGACGTTACCATTTATCGGAAACACATCAGTGGCCATTCCCGAGCTCCTGATGGAGAATTGATCGCTGGGTCATAAAACTAAATCGTGGTGCTCGTACCAAGAGTAAACACGGGAGGCCGGTGGAGGGAGACGGCAGGCGCGGGGCTGCGGAACCGGCTGACTCCATATCCACTGACGGCCTCCGGGGATTTGGGAGTCAACGGGATAATGAGATCCCATCAATGCCGAGCTCCCCCTGAGATCCCATCAATCCCTAAATAAGCAAGCCCATAGCCCTTTTTTTGATGCCAACAAAATGGAAACGACCAAGACTTCCACCAAAGGCGCCCACCGCAGGAGGACCCTGGCCGGGTGGACCCATCACCCTCCTCAGCAGCGGCCACAGACGGAGCTGAAAACATGAAAGCCGAGGAGGAAACTGCTTTTGCCTCCACTGTGCTGGTTGCCCGAGGGGTTGCACACATTTTGCCCTATCCTCTGCCAGACACGCGGCCCAATTACACAGCAATCAATTTTGGGAGCACTGAGGAGATAATGGAGTGATAAGAAACAGCCACCGCGGACTTGTCAATAGCAAATCATGTCAAACCAACTTAATTTCCTTTTTTGACGGTGTAATTGGCCTCATGGATCGGAGCGGGGGAGGCAACAGATGCGATATACCTTGACTTCATTAAAGCGCCTGACATCGTCCCACGTGACATCCCCTACGAGTGAGAAGTTGGGGGGAAAAAGCTCGGGCAGCACCGGGGGTGGAAACATCATCGGCTGAACCAACACAGGGAATAACGGCCGAGCATTTCCCCGTCACTGGGAAGGGCATTTCAAATGGGTTCCCTTTGTGTGCCCTGGGCCGGAGTCTATTCGCTTTGTACTTCAGCAGGGATGGGGAAAATAAAGCAGAAAAAGCAGCTGAGATCTTGCAAAGAGGAGCTTGGACTGGAAGGAGCGGGGCACGCTCGGAATTCAAAATACTCGCAATAAATTAGACAAACAGCTGGGGAAAAAATAAAAAAAAAAAAAACCAACAACAAAAAAAGTGAGATGAAATTCAATAAAGACAACTGGAAAGTAATACACGTAAGGACGAAGAAATCAAACGCTGGATAGACAGCGGGACTGCAGCGCGGGGTGTGCAAATAGGGAGTCCATCAGCAGGTAAATATAAATTGACCATCAGACGGATGGTCCAGGGGGGCAGGAGCAGCAGGAGGGATCCACTTTGGGATGCCACGTCCCAAGGAAGACCATATCGCTAACGGGAATGAGTTACCTGGGAAGAACACTGATTATTCTCTTCTTGGAGGTTTTTAGAATAAATTAAAGATACTCTTAACCCTGTATTAATGGCCGATCATCGGACAGAACAAGAGGCGTTCTCTCTGCTGCCCCGCAGCAGGTCTGAAACCACAAAAATGCTGCGTTCTCCCTTTAACAAGGTCTCTATCAATCCATGCCGGCAGCCGGTCAGGAAGCACCCGGGTGTTTAAAAGCTACTTTTTATTGCTAAACGCCCTCAAAGCATTGTTAAAAGATAGCGACAGGCGGAGAAAGAACCCAGGGTTAGACAAAGTTTGGGCTGGTATTTTCAAAGTCAGCGATGAGACAGATGTCCCGTTCTTATTAAAATTAATGGGAACCGAGCATCCCGATCTCCCGGGTGACTTTGAAAACCTCATCCTTGCTGCCCGGCGCCTACACCACCGCCTCCCTCCTTCCACCCTGCAGCCGCCGAGAGGAACAGGGTTATGAAAAACAACATTTGCAGTGGAATAAATTAATATTTTTATGGGTTTTTTGTTGTGTTTTTTTTTTTTTTTTTAATTCTCACACTCATCTCCCGCTCCCTCTGTAATTTACATGCATATGACTAATTGCACATTAGGAAACGAAGGAGAAATGAGAGCCCCAGGTAGGATGGGGGTCTCCCATTGGTTTCCCAGTTTCCCACTGGTTTCCCTGCCCCGTGCAGGGCAGCCATCGGCAGAACTAATAACTCTGCTAACGGCATTCATCCTCCGCCTGCGAAGCAAATCACGCTCGCCGGCCCTGACAGCCCCAGCCCTGGGGAATCCCATCCACCGCCAGCCCAGGAAACGCGCACGGATTACAGTCAATGTTATTCAAGAGCAAGCGAGGTGCCCACCATCCAGGACCGGCTAATATACTGGTGAAAAATGCACTAGGCGGGAGGGATTTCTGACACGGCTCTTCATAACTGGGAGGGAAAGCGCGTTGAGGAAAAGAAAAAAAAAAAAGAAGAATAAACAAAATGATACACTTCTGCTGCACCACATGCCCCGAGGTACTAAAATATTCTCCGCCTTGGCTAAAAACTGGACTCTAAGAGACTCCCAAGCCCTGATGTGCTGCTGGGGATGCTCAGGGTTCCTCGTCCAGCTGTGGGGCGATGCCAGGCACCCCGCCAGCTGCCCCACGGCACCCAACCTGTGATGGGTCCCCAAACGGTCTGGAGGAAATATTCAGGCAAGCCCTCTAGGATCCGCCGCCTTCCCGAAGCTACCCGCCACTGCGTGCCTCGCCGTTCAACGCCACGTTGTGCACCCACTGCAAATAAAAGTGTCTTAAAAGCAGCCAGCAAGGCTGCAGACCTCCGCACCTGCTGCATCTGGAGCAGAAGAGGCGGGTCTCTATGGGTCACCTGTCTGAAAGTATTGCCCTCCCTGTCCCCATGGCATCAGGGCTCCTGGAGGATGCCGAGTCCACGCACCTTCCTTCTCCCCAGCCCTCCCCTTCACGTGGTGCAATATCCGTCTACCTGGAGACGTAGCAAACGTAGCCCACTGGTGATCTGCTTGAGTCCAGGCTCAGCAAAGAGGTGCGAAGCAGGAGTAACCCTCCTCCATCCATTAATCACAGCGATACCGGGCACTGGCTTGGTTTTGAAAGGGGGCAGGACAGAGGGGAGGGACTGATGGCCTGAAAACCAGCTCTCCGCTTCACCAGGGGTTTCTTCCCTCTGCATCCTCTCATCTCCCAATGCATCCCTCCCAACCTGGGGTCAACCCCAACCGACACCAGCCCCGGGCCTCTAAGAAACAGAAAATCTGCCAAAAACTCAGTGATTTCCTCCTTTTCCCTTACCAACCGTCCCGAGATTGCAGCGAGACGGAGAGCGTGCATCAGCCAGGTGCGGCGACGGGGAGAAGGTGGGGAGCGAGCCTGCGGTGTCACCCGCGCAAGAAACATCCTCCTGGGACTAAATTGCATTCAATATAATAAACTATCATCTTGAAACGAGTGCTCCAATTGAGTTTTGATGTAAACACTAATATTTTCTCCACTCCGCCATTCTCTTCCAGGGAGATCTCATGTATATTTCACTATGTGTCCTACCTACTATTGCTCTCATACATCAAAGGGTTCGAGGACAAGGAGCCTGATTTTGAAAACATTATTCTTTTAAAGATTTATTCGCTCGTCTTGACCACCTCCTCTGCTGAAAGGGAGAAGCTCTCCATAAATTATTTTAGCGCCCTATGTAAAACACGCACGTGCGTGCTGGCCTCAGCTTAGGAAACTTGGCAAGGAGAGAGACCCTCCAGCCCTTCTCCCTCCTGGCTCAGGTTCTTCTGAGACGCTTCGTGCCCTCTCCATGCCAGATTACTCCAGTTACCATGCCAATACCACCCCAACACGACCCCAAACAGCGAGAAGCTGAGGGACGGGTATCCTAAGTGACTTGGCCAAGGCAACACATGGCAGAGAAGGGGTCTCCAAACACTTTGATGTCCCCCCACCTTGCGCTTCTGCCCAGGTAAAACCAGTCCTGGGGGCTCAGCAGGGCTCAAACACCTCAGAGGGCTGGAGCCCCTCTGCTGGGAGGACAGGCTGAGAGAGCTGGGGGGGTTCAGCCTGGAGAAGAGAAGGCTCCGGGGAGACCTTCCAGCCCCTTCCAGTCCCTCAAGGGGCTCCAGGAAAGCTGGGGAGGGACTCTGGAGCAGGGAGGGGAGCCGTGGGACGAGGGGGAAGGGTTTTAAACTGAAAGAGGGGAGATTGAGATGGGATATTGGGAAGAAATTCTTTGCTGTGAGGGTGGTGAGCCCCTGGCCCAGGGTGCCCAGAGAAGCTGTGGCTGCCCCATCCCTGGAGGGGTTCAAGGGCAGGTTGGACGGGGCTTGGAGCACCCTGGGCTGGTGGGAGGTGTCCCTGCCCAGGGCAGGTGGGTGGAATGAGATGATCTTTAAGGTCCCTTCCAACCCAAACCATTCTGTGATTCTAAAACCCAGAGCTCTGCAGCCTGCACCGGAGCCCATGCGCCCGCCCTGAAAAGCGTCGGCTCTAACCAGTCCAGACAGACATATGTCGGGAGAGATGAAGTATTCATACCCTCGTTTTGTAGCCACGGAGCCTGACTTGCGCAGGGTCGCAAAGGACAGCTGCAAGAAACATTAAAAACTTTCAGCAGGCCGAATAATACATGGAGGATACATGTGCTTGAAGGAACAGCACATGCAAAATTAACCGCGCGTTCCCTCTGCCCCCTTCCGCAGCAGATGCTGGGAGGCACTCAAAGGAAGCTACGTTTCTTTAAAATTAAATAAAAGCAGCTAATTTTAGCATGCAAGAGCTAATGCACCTGGGGGACTCCTTGCTTTGGGGCACTGCCAGCAGAAGAAGTATAACAAAGTTAAGAAAGCAATTAAGAAGCCGCGGCAGACACTCGGTGGGAGGCTGGCTCTTGGGTGAAGCCACAGCGTAGACAGTTGCGAGAGATTTCCCCCCTGCTTCTGCCACCCCACGAACTCGGGAAATGACTGTCTCCAACCCCCCCACAAGGTCGCACCACATAGGGAGTCCTCAGAGTGCGGACATGCCCTTTCAGACTCATCTTTCGACTTGAAAATGAGAAGAAACACCCTCTGCCTTGTGCACCCTGACTCCGTGGCTTGGAGAGCAGCTGGTGAACAAGAGGAGGGCACCACCCCGGGTCTCCAGACCCCACAGCAATCCAGGAGCTGAGACCTACAGCCTAAACATCCAAACAAGCAGCTCCTTCCCTTTGCTGCATCCCTGGGGTCAAGTTTAACGCTGCCCTGGTCGCAGGGTAGGCACTGCCAACCTTTCCCCGCGTATGGGATGGGGGAAACTACAGCAGCACGCAGGCTGGCGGGGAGAACATGGACCTGCGGAAAGGAGTGATGATGATCTAGAGGCTTCTCCGCCTGCCGTGGAGTTTTGTCAGCACCGTGTGGAAGAGCTGCAGCACTGCATGCCGCTCCCGGCTCCTCATAACCCCCAATGCATCCCCACACTCCACGGGCCCGCTGCCTCGCGACGAGACACCCTTCAGGCCCTGCTTAGTGCAAAGCAACGCTTGGCATCCCCGCCACGAGCACGCCAGGGTGTCGGGGCGCACGAGGATGCAGGAGGACGCACGTGGATGCATATGGATGCAAGAGGATGCAGGAGGATACGCAAGGATGCAGGAGGACGCCCATGATGCACAAGGATGCACAAGAATACATGATGCACAAGAGTGCACGAAAACACCCACGACAGACAAGGATGCATAGGAACGTTTATGATGCACAAGGATGCACAAGAACACACATGATGCACAAGGATGCACGAGATGCACCAGGATGCATGTGATGATGCACAAGGATGCACAGCTGCCTGCAAGATGCAGACATGAAGCCAGGGCACATCAGAGGGTCCGCGTGGGGACCACACAAGCAAATTAGGGGGTGGGAATAACACACAGCCCTCACGGCTACTCTCCCTCTCTTAAATCACACACACACCCCCGCCCCGAGGCTGCACGCAGTATTCTGGCTCCGCACCCCTTTGCTCTGCAGTGACTCCTGGATATTTTGAGGCTGGAAGGGATGATTTCTGGCAGTTTTAGTGCGGCCTTGGGAAAAATCAGAAAACACTGATTCAGAGCAAACCCGGGGTATCTGGTGACCGTCCCTCTGGTCCCCAAAGGGACACCACAGGGAGGAAGAGGAGGAGCCGGGCTGCAGAGCATCTCCTGATCCCTTTCAGAAGTCTCTCCCTCTCTCTTCATCCCGACTGGTTTCTTGCAATGCAGAAGCCAGAATGTAAATGGAAGCAAAGTTAAAAAATAATGTTCAAAGGCTTCAAAAACCTCTGGCGTTTGATTCGGGCTGGCCTGGAGGCACTCCTGGTTCTGTCCCCACTCTCACCCTTGCTCAAGGTCTCCCCGGTCCCTCGTGCTCCGACCCCAGACTGGAGCAAACCCAGGGAAGGAAACGTGCGGTCCATGAGGGATGCACAACCCACAAACGACAGCTCGGAGAGCTCGAGCTGAGCTGGAGCTCACCATTCCCTCCCCAGATAATCGCCCCAAGAGCCAAAAGCAGAGATTATTCCCTGCCCAGGGCAGGGGGGTTGGAACTAGATGATCTTTAAGGTCCTTTCCAACCCCAACCATTCTGTGATTCCCCCAAAAAAGCCAATTTTCAAGGCATACCGATGAAAAGGATTTGGAGAGCCATGAATATTCCCAAGATTTGGAGCTGTCTCTTCTTCAACAAGGTAAAAAAGAAAATGAAAACACACCTCAGAGTAAACAGAAAGCCGGGACCAACAAGATCCCACTTAAAGCTGAAACCCACCAGGATGTAACTCTGTCCCTTACCATTCCCTCTGCTCAGCGAGAGAAGGACAATCCGCTGAAACAGCCCCAGCTCCTCCGGCAGGGTTTTCCCCTAAGGAAAACTACAAAAGCTGTAAAGCCAGAAAACTCAAACCCACAAAAATCTGAAGTAATACAAACCGGTTTTTCCTTTCGGCACTGCTCCCCCATTGCTCCCAAATGGAAGCCGAACACCAGCAAGGAGCAGGATCTCTCCTTTCCCCCCCACAAAAAAAGGGCGAGGGTGGCAGTTGTCCGCCTGCAGTGCGATGGGAGGTGGGTTTGCTTTTCAGTCCCCTCTCCGATGGCCTCAGATCAGGATTTTCTGATCCCTGATTCGCGGCTCCAGAAAGAAACCTGCGCTTACATTCTTTTCGCGACACGGGACGCTGAGTAACAGAAGGGTATTTCTGGCTCAGAAGCGGCCCAACGGTGGCGGAAACGTCAAGCGCAGCTGACTTGCATGATTTTCCATTGATTAAGATGACAAAGTTGGGCCAAAATCTTACAGAGAGAGATTACAGAGGGCTGATGCCATCTAATCTAAGCCTCAGTTCACTAGCTTTAAGGCCTAAATCCTAGCTCAGGCTGGAAATGATCCGTGCTTCCTTGGTTATCTCTACCAACTCAGGGAATAAGCAGTCATGTAAAACCACGCGCTGAAAGATGCTAAGGAATTAATGAATAAAAAAAACACCAAAAAAAAAAAAACCAAACCCAAAAACATATGCTCTCCTCACTCCAGAGCTGTTCCTTGGGGGGAGGAAAAGAAAGGCGATGGAGGGGGAGATGCCGAGGATGCTGTTTGTCCCTCCTGGGGCTGCCCACCCCCATGGCAAACACCACCTGGGTTTTGCCTCCAGCAAATCACTGCTGCGAAAAAGAAATAAGCAGCGAGGCAGGATGGCCAGCACGGAGGAGAACGAAGCTCTTTGAAACCAGAGTCACAAAACTCCCCTTTCCGAACCCGCTGCCAGAGCTGGGGAAGGCTGGAGGGATGCAGAGCATCCCCCGAGCATCGCCGCAGCATGCGGCGGCTGGCGCCAGCCAGGTAAAAACCCCACCGCGAGTGCCGGAGGGAGCTGTTTAGCTGAGGGTCTCACCCCTGTATCAACAATAAATACATCTGCAATAAATATGCAAAGTTGTAACTGATTTGCATTGACATTTGGACTGGGGGGGGCCGGGAGGGGGAGAAGCTGAGGGGAGAAAGAAATAAAGTCCATTATAGCACAGAGTAATTTAGGATATTACCACCGGCATCTGAATTACAAATCTACCTCTCATTACTGGTATGTTAACCGGGAAAGGCAGCTTCTCAACAACACGCAAGGCAGAGTTTATTAGCATGAATTTGCATAATAATTAGCTCTGCAGCAAGCAAAGGCTGTTGTGCCTTTCAAAAAGCCAACTTTCAATGTCAATATCCAGCCCCGATTTGGCTCCCGCCCCAGGGCCCTCCAGCAGCGAAACGCTGCCGGCTGCCATCACCCTGATGCTTGCACCTGGGTTGGGGACCTGCCGAAGTCCCATCTCAGCCTTCCAGCAGGTCTCGGGCACTGGGAGGAACAGGAGAGCTACTGGGAAGGGTCTTTGGCAAGAAAACTTCATTGTACGGAGAGTTTGAGCGTCACGCAAAGAGAGAGCTGGAGCGTCACGCAAAGAGAGAGTTGGAGCATCACACAAAGAAAGTTTGAGCATCACACAAAGAGAGTTTGAGCGGCACGCAAAGAGTTTGAGCGGCACGCAAAGAGAGAGTTGGAGCGTGACACAAAGAAAGTTTGAGCATGATGCAAAGAGAGTTTGAGCATCACGCAAAGAGAGTTTGAGCATCATGCAAAGAGTTTGACGATGACACAAAGAGAGTTTGAGCATCATGTAAAGAGAGTTTGAGCATCACGCAAAGAGAGTTTGAGCATCACGCAAAGAGAGTTTGAGCATCACGCAAAGAGAGTTTGACCATCACGCAAAGAGAGTCTGAGCGGCACGCAAAGAAAGAGTTTGAGCATCTTGCAAAGAGTTTCTTTCCCCAGTGTGTCTGCAAAGTTGGCTCTAAAAACCCCCAGAAGTCCCCGTTTCAAGGCAGCCCCATGCCATTCTGAGCCGCTCTCCCGTCCCACCCCATAATGTGAAATCCGCCCTCGGCTACAAACTCATCACTCCCCTTCCCAATAAAGCCTTTAGACAACACGATTCACATAACGCGAGTTAGAGAAGACGCAGGGGAAAGGTATCTGCTACCTAACAACGCCGCGATGAAGAGAAGAGCATGGTAATAGAGGGAATTATATTTATTATCCATCTACCCAAGCTGGCCCCCACACACACGAAACTGGACTGTACTGGTGGACGCTCTCCAGCCTGGTAGCCTTGTGCCAATAGCAGCCTCTTTACTAGCCAGAATGGAAAAATAAAGGCAAAAACACGAAGCTATTTCAGTCTTTTTGCTGAAACTACAAGTTTCATCTTCTAGGGCTCTATCTGCATATATATATATATATATATTTGCAGGTGCATTTCAAATGCAAATATCTCAATTCAAACAAGACAAACAAAACACTCGCTGGTGGGAAGGAG
The DNA here is from genome assembly GCF_964199755.1 of Larus michahellis. Lineage (NCBI taxonomy): Eukaryota > Metazoa > Chordata > Aves > Charadriiformes > Laridae > Larus > Larus michahellis. Next base: position 3,726,626 of record NC_133912.1, read on the forward strand.
GCTGTAGTATGTTGTTTCTCCAGATGTTTTCTTTGTTTTGTTTCACGCCCCCCCCCCCAGCTTTTAAGCAAAATAAGTCTTGCCTGGAAAACCTCACCGTCTCCAATCCCCTGTGCTGCAGGCACCTTGCACGCTCCAAGAACTTTTTGGGGCATCCCAAACATACCGCTGGGTTAGAGGAGGTGTTTAAGAGGAATTCTGCCCCGGGAGAGGTTAGAGGAGATGTTTAATAGGATTTCTGCCCTGGGAAAGTCACACATCTGTTTGCAAGGCAGCAAAGGTGCCTGTGCCCGGGCGGCAAGTGACAACTGGCGTGTGCCAGCGAGAGATGCTCGAGAGGAACCGGAGCCTCTCAGTGTTAATTGCTACGGGCTTCCCCTCTGCATCCTTGCACGTGAGTGTGGGATGCTCCTGCTCAACCCCTCGCCACAACCCACAGGGCTCCCAGAGACGTGGCACAAGGTTTCCTAACAGAAACCCACCCGAGCTGGCACGCACGGTGCCTGGAGCTGCCTTGCAAAAGATACAGCCGCTGTTTCATAGACAACGTGCCTCAGTTTCCCCTAAGAGGATATTATTCCCAAGCTGGGACCGAGCTGATCGTTTCCAGACAGCAGCGTCTCAGTGTCGGCTCGAACTCGGCTGTTTCCAACGGAGGAAAAGCCGTCCGCATCTCTAAAAAGAAATGCATTACCCAGCGAAGTCTCAGCCCCGCCATCTCCAGGCCTTCGGCTGCAAGTCCTGCTCCGTGCAGCCTCTCCCCACCACGACACACGCAACGCCTGGCCCAGCAAGGGCTGCCACGCGCTGGCTTTTCCTTTCAGCATCTCACGGCACTAGAAATACTCCTCTCCAAGAAGCCGACCCAAACAAGCTTCTTCAGACCCCACGCTGTCCCCACTCCTGGTTTCATCACAAACCCTCGTAACCCACCATCCCCGGCAGTCGTGGTCTCCAGGGGCAGCAGGATAAAACTCCCTTTGGGGATGTGGTAACTCCCTAGGTCCTACATACCCTTAAAAACCATACTTTAAAAAGAACAGGCCTCCTAGTTACATTATACGCAGTTATTATTTCAGACAGGTATAAAATAGGCTGGTATAGCAGGAGTCTGAGCAACAGCAAATAAACCTCAGCACCTTTCCATGTCCTGCACCCGATCCATCCATACCTTCCCGGGGAATAAGAGGCACTTTTGAACCATTCAACATCATCTCAGGTAGAAGAAGAGTTCAGAGGTCCCTGCCCTTGAAAAACAGGAGAGGAAAAGAAAGACCAAAGTGTGGTCCAGGTCCTGAGAGGGCAGAACAAGGCAGCTGGGAAAGGGCTGGTGTTGGGGACTGACTTTTCCTCGGGTTCCCTGGGAAGTGAGAAGCGCGCAGGTACCGGCTGTGCCAGCTCCGGAGCGACGCGAGATGGTGCTGCTTCCCCAGGCACGGGCTGGGATGCTGCGGGGATGGGATGCAGCCGGGCAGGGATGCTGCCGGGCAGGGATGCTGCTGGGAAAGGATGCTCCCCAGACAGGATGCAGCTGGGAAAGGATGCTCCCCAGTCAGGATGCAGCAGGGATGGGGTGCAGCCAGGCAGGAATGCTGCCAGGCAGGGATGCAGCAGGGATGGGATGCTGCCGGGCAGAGATGCATCTGGGAAGGGATGCTGCCGGGCCGGGATGCAGCGGGGATGGGATGCTGCCAGGTCGGAATGCCGCCGGGAAGGGATGCTCCAAGACCACCCTCCTTGCTGTCCCTCATACTCTTGCACCGCACAAAGCAAGGGGCAGATGTGGGAAATGCAGAGGGCCAGGAAGGGATGGGCAAAGAGCCGGCAGGAGCCAGGACAAATGCAGCTCCTGGTTTTCAGCTCGTTTAAAGTCTGTTCCTCGAAATAATGATGGGTAAATAACTCTATTCCAAAGCACTCTCCACCTCAAGTGAGAGATTTGTAGTCGAAGAAGGAAATGCTTAGGTTCAGAGAAAAAAACAACTCTACTTAAAAGTTGAACAAGTGAAAAGGTATCATAAACCAGCGAAACACTATCTTTTGTGCAAGTCAGACATTTGTTCCCAATTTGGGCTTTCTAAAGAAAAGTTGGAGAAGCTTTTCCCAATTTTCTGATGAAATTCTATTAGAAAACACAAGACATTTCCACGCGCTTCCCATGAACGTTTTTCATTTTGGAAAAAACCACGGAGCTGAGGATCCTGCAGAGCTCGACAGCAATCTGGCACCCGTGTGTGCCACCCCATGATAACAAACCCAGGCAGGGGCACGGGGGAAAAGGAGGGAATAAGCATTTGGAAGAAGATGATTCTGCAGTGAATTTAAAAGGAGTTATCAGCCGCTGCTGGGTAAATCAGCTTGGCTAAGATAAGAACCAGAACAAATATTTATTCCAAATTTACACTGACCTAAACCTGAGCGCTCGAGGGTTGAATAATTTCGGTGAACTGTATATTTTCGTCAAATCATTTCCTGGGCTTCTTGCATGGGTTGAAAGAGATTTAGCTGGAAAAGGGATAAATGCCGGCTGCTCATATACTGTTGTCAAAAGGACGGGATGGAAACACAGATAGAAACACCGATAGATGGCAATAAAAATGATCTTTACAGTGGTTCAGCCTGTGCCGTTTCACGATGGCGAAACCAGACCAAGATTCCCCCCAGCGATTTTGAATTCCGCCTCGTTCAAAGGGTTCATCCAGCAGAAAAGGGTCCCAAATCTTCAGAAAGCTCTTTGTGACTGCTCCTACGCGGGCCACTGCTCGGACAAGCGCCCCAAATCACCACCCCTTACCAGAAGTCTCAGCTCAACTCCCCAACACCAGGTCACCCAGGAAATTTGGCTGAGATTTCTACCACACTAGGCTAATTTGGAGATGCTTAAAGACATCCCTTGGATCTTTCCTGGCTTTGCCTGCCCTGCCTAAAGAGAGAATCAGGCTTGTCGCCTGCACATCTGGCCAAGCGGGGTCCACATCTGCTCTCGGCTCCTGCCCTCCTAGTGTTGCCGTTTTCCCTTCGCCATCCACCTGGGAGACCCGTTTTTACCCACTCTATCTACAGCCCCATCCTCACGGGAATAAGGCATGACAGGAACAAGCAGAAGCCAAGTTTACGCGAACAGCTGGGAGGACAACGTAAAGGTTATTCGTGCCTGCGGGCTGCCTTGGGATCCTGGGAAATACAGAGGTCTCGGGCTGACCCGCACTAGAAAGCTCCTGCAGCACTAAGGATTGCAGCTTTTTTGAGTCCCTAAAAGCAGCGCCGGGGCTCAAGGTGCTACCGAAAACAAGCACGAGGAGCTAGAGCTATTGGCAACATTATGCAGCGTCTCCCATCCCTTCCCTGTGCCGCACAACGGCCCAATGGCAACCTCCGCTCAACGCAAACATCTGAGATTTCGCTCTGCTGAGAGACCCCTTGTCGCCGTAAACACCAGGCAAAAGTGGGTAAAGACACGAAAACCGGCACGAGCATCATGTTTCGCGCTCAAAAGTCCTTTACAAGCACTAATTCAAACAACACCGAAAGAGTTATCCGCATTTTGTCGCTAGGGAAAACGGAGCCACGGACGTTAGGTGACTTATTCAGGGTTAGACGGAGCACATCAGAAAGCCAGGATTAGAGCTAAAGAAGCAGCAGAGATGTCCTCCTCCCACCCCCACGGATAGCAGCAGGAAACCCGCTGGTCCCGACACCACAAAGCAAAAATAACCCAGAAACAGGCAAACTGCGCAGGGGGGGAAGTAGCGGGACAGGAGAACAAGCGGAAAACGCGGGATCAGGATCCGTGAGGAGCATCTTCAGCTCGGCTCCATCTCCTCCAGGTGACCTTGGGCAAAGCCACCTTCATCCCTCTGCAACTGGGGACCAGAGGGATGGGGAGAAACATCTCCCCTTCCCTAATTTTCTTCACTCTCACCTCTCTCATGGGCAGAAACCGCCTCTTATCACTTGCTCATGGAAGACCCAGATTAATTAGGCGATCCTGGAAGCTACCAGAACACAACTCCAACAAAGAGCACCAAAGCACTGCGATTTCTTTACGCTTCCAAGCCACCTTTACATTTCGGGGCGGCACTAACAACGTTCCTTTCATAGCAGAAGGTCTCGCTGAAGGGAAGGCAACTGAGGGGGAGGCAACGCGTTACAGTCGGGCTCACAGAGCAGCAGCCGGAGCCTGCGTTCGCATCCCTATAAATACATCTCTTCGTGCGTCTATACACGCGGAGGGACTTCGCGTGAGTGGGGATGGAGCGCACAAACTTGGGGAGAGATAAAAATCAAATAACCCCCTCCCCCCCCCCCCCCCCAAAAAAAATTAACAAGGGGGGAAAACTTTTTACTTAAAACAAAGAAAATTTTGCAGCCACTAATATATTTCCCACACACACACCGCCCCTTCTTTGTTTAATTTTTTTTTTTTCCCCCTCATTGTGTGGCGCCGCGTTCCTTTTCAAGGTTTCGGATGTTGTCGTGGGTCAAACGAATCCCATTTTGTCCCAGTCCGTGCCTCTCCCCGCTCGCTATTCCGCCCTCCGAGCCCCCGGCAGCCCATCCCACACCCCCCCCCACCAAAACGCACCCAGCGGAGAACGTCACCTACACCTGGGTAATTTTTAATTTCCTTTCTTTTCCCTATAGCGCTAAATTACCTCCAGCTTATTTGTCTGGCTAGAGGTTAATGAAACACTAATGACATTAATGAGCCTTTCATGCTGCAAGTTTTTTGTTTTTTTTTTTTTTCTTCAAGAAAGAGATAGAATAGCTGTTTTCCTTCCCTTTTAATCTTTTTTCAGCACTGGGGAGTTGCAGGGCCAAAGCAATTAGTGGCTCGGGTGGCTTTGTGTCCCCTCCCGGTCACAGCCCAGTGGGGCAAAGAGAAGAAACCTATTAAAGCCCCTTCTCATGCCCACAGGTGAGGAGCTCGCGGGCTGCTGCCACACGCTGCTTTAGCCAGAAGGCAAACCCGCTCTTTCAGGGGAAAACAAGGGGAATTAACAATCTGGAATTAACAATCTGGAGCCGTCGGGAATGGCGAAGTGCGGCCACTAGCCGTGTGCCGTTTGTTAGAGACGGCGACAGGAGCCTCGAAAGGGCTCGAGGAGATTTGAGGAGGGCTCCAGCAGCCAAGGGGTTGTGGGACGCCTTCCCCCACGAAAAAGGAGAGAAAACCCACCCCGTTTCGGTTTCCATCCGGCTTTCGGCGGCGCGACGTCCCTCTGGACCGCGGCCAGCCAAAAATCGGCACTTCCTTCCCAGCTCAGTTCGTTGAAATACAAAATGCGGGGGTGAAGGAGAGGAAAAGAAAAAAAAAAAAAACAAGGCGGGGGGGGAAAAAACCAAAAGATTCCAAGAAATGGCTGCTCAGGGAACCGCGCTACCCCCTGCTCATCTCCACCTGCCTCAGACACCAGAAAGGATTTCTTTATCACTCCCTAAGCGCCTCCACGGTACCAAAACCCAGCGGCCTCAGCCCATTTTACAGACTTCTCGTCCCGCGCCCAGCCGGGAGGCCGCGAGCCATCGGTCCCCCCCTCGCTCCTCGGCGTGCCGGGAGGTGACGCCGCCTCCGCTTTCCTTGATGGATGCGCGGGTGCCAAAGGGCACACAACTAAATTATGAGCTGGCACTTACAAGGAGTGAGGGCTCTGGCTTGTGCTTCCATTAGAGGGTATCTATCTGCATTTAAAGCTGTGGCGCTCTGATAAGGGGAAGGGAGGAAGCTAGAGAGACCTCAAAAAATTGCCTGGACGAACTCCCGAGATAAGACTTTTCAGACAGACAAAAAAAGCCTGTCCTGATTTATAGAGCTTCGCCCGTCCTTGACAGTACCTCTGGAGCTCCTGATCTCGGCTGTTAAAAAAAGGAAAGTTCCATCAGAAATGTATGTTCTGCCCCCAAACTATTTATCCAGACAACCTGTCAACCTACCACAGCCAGATCCTCTCTTGACACAGACAAGGCGGCGACACAATCGGCCGCCTTTTATTTTTACCCTCTCCTCTCCCCTGCTCCTACTAATCACAGCTGCTTTGTCCGCTCGACAATAGAGACCCTGGGCTGCCTCAGTTTCCTTTTTTCTTTTTCTTTTTTTTTTTTTTGGCCATTTTTCAGCCGGCACGTTTCTTTACGACCGCCACCCCAAAGCGCTTCCAGGGAAAGATGCCGTCAGGCTGGAATGATGCTCCCTTGGCATCGAGATCAGAATCTGCCCAGCCGCCACGCAACAACTCATCTTTCTGTTTGCCTACTTGCCTTAATTCCTTTCCTTTTATTACTATTATCATTATTATTACTTCCGTGGCGAGGGCTGCCAGGGAAGGGGGGGGCAGAGGGGCACTGGCTGCACAAAGGCATGAAGCGGCTCCGGCGGCGGCCACAGATGGCGCGGGCTGGCTTGGCTAATTCTGCCCTTTTTCAGGGCAGCTGTTGGCACGCGGGCTCTTAACAAGCCCATTAAGAGAATGGGACCCCAGACCAACAAGGGCGCGATAATGGATTTATTCTCGCTCATGACGCGGAGACGCCTCTCCCGCTTCTGTGGCAGGGATGGAGACTTGGGGAAAAGCTGATTTTTTATTTTTTTTTTTTTGGGAGGGTAAGGTGTACGGTGGTGCCCATTAGCCCCCCGTCGAGCCCGGTGAGGGCACAATAGCTGCGGGTGAAACCCTCAAACCCAGCAAAACCCCCATGGATTTTGCTCAGCCTGACCTCAACCAGGTCTCTCCGCTTCCAAAGCTTGATTTGTCACCGAAAAAGAGGAGCAGCCACTCATTGCGATATCATGAGGGTGACAGCCCCGTGACGGTGACTTTAAACAGGCTCTCCAGAGCCCCTACGGCCCCCTTGCTCCTTCTCCCATCCCCTGGAAACTTCTCGCAGACCTCCTGCATGAGCACAGGACACGGCATAGCTCTCCAAAGGCATGCGAATGCCAGTGAGGTCTTCTCAATCTGCTCAGCAGATGAGAAGAGGGGGGGAAAAACCGACCCTGCCGCTCAGCAGATGAGAAGAGGGGGGGAAAAACCAACCCTGCTGCACAGGAGCCAGCTGGCCCCTCCGCTTCCCAGCCCTCGTCCACGCTGGAAGGTGGGCCCCGGGACACGGGACATGCTCCCTTTTCCAGTGCCATCCCCCAAACGGCGGCTCAGGCGAGACGCTGGGGCAGACAAAGGGAGGTTTTTGTATGATCTGGCATCTCTTTCAGCCGTTAGCCAAGGCGCGTCCTTCCCGGGCATCGGCTCTCTAATTAGTTCTATTGGTTTCAACAGTTCGGCGGGCTCGGCGAATGTAATATTTAACACCCTAGAGGGAAGCCTTTCACGCCGATGCCTCTTTCATCATCTCTGCCCATCTGGTGCTCACTTTAAGCTCGCAAAGCACCACCTGCTTGGAAAACAATGAACTCGTGCCGTTCCCCGGCTCCTCCGGACCAGCCGGACCCTCCGGGAAAGGTGCGCGGGAGCAAGTCCCCCCCCCCCGCCACGGCCCCACCAAGCCCTGACACCCGTCGCGGGTCTTGTGCGTCCATTCAAAAAGCAAGCGTTACTGCGCGTTTAACCCCGCTGCCCACCACGGATGCGGATTCAAAGGGAGCAATGCAATTTTTTTCCCTTTATGACCGGTTCCGGAAGAGCTCCTGGAATGCACACCACGTCCACAGGGCGTGATTTCATGCTCTCCTCCCTCCTCAACGGCTACAGCCTCTCCCCACCACCACCTTCCTCAGATTAATCCAGGATGGATAACTGGGTGAGGGCGGTTAGCAGAGCAAGGGGTGAAAGCATCGGTGGTCCAACTCCACCGCGGCAGCAGGTAGCGGGTGTCCTACGGGTGTTACGGTGACACCCGGGAGCAGGGGGCAATGCGGTGTGGCCACGGGCATCCGCACCGTTCCAGCTCCTCTCACAGTTCTGAGCAAAAATGGGAACCCAGCCCATAAAACCCATTTGCTTTCTGCAGCCGCAGCCCCACGGCTGATGTTCGGAGACATCGCTGCGGCTGGAAATGATTAGATTCCTTCCACTGACTGACACCTGCTAATAACCTGGAAGATGGGTAGAGGATACTCACATTGCCATCTCCAGCTATCTACAACTTCATTTTCCATCATCTTTGTCACTCAAGGACGGCAGCAAAGGATATTATTGCTACTGGTATTGTTATTGTTATTATTTAAGCCATGCAGCCGCAAACCTGCAGGTATCTGGGCTGGGCGGACGCATTACGCCGGTAGATTCTCCTTCAGATCGGATGGGAATTTATTGCGAGGATTATGTATAATGTATTTTTCTATTAAATTAAAATAAGCTCCCCTTTACGAAGTTCAGCGTGTTAACCGGCAGCTGGAAGGACGGTGGTTTTAACCTCACCCTCAGCCAGAGAGGCTGCCGCGCAGGGAAGACAGATGGATGGATGGATGGATGGATGGATGGATGGATGGATGGATGGATGGATGGATGGATGGATGGATGCTCACTCCCAAGGAAATACAATGAACCCCCCTGTTTGCATTCCCGGCCCTCCTGCCTCTCCGCATAAAGCCTATTAGCCACTCATCAGTGCTAAAAAAAAAAATAAATAAATAAGCCAGTGCGCAACAGTGCCAAGGGCAGGGAAGTTAAAGGACATTATAACTCTTTAATTACATCAGTCTTGGAAAGAAAAGAGCTGTCACTCCCTCCTTCTTCCCTCCAGGGAACACTTGGTATCTACCTTGGCCAGAACCCCCTTCGGAAAGTTGTCACAACATATGTCTTCCCTGTGATTCGTGCCAGGGATGGGTTTAGCCCTGTATTAATATTCCCCACCCACTATTTACCGTGCTTGCATACACACAGATACACGCAAACATGCCTTTCATCTCCCGCTTTGAAAGGAAGACAGGGGAGGGGGCGAAAAACACCTTAGTTAAGCTTTCAAGATAAGAAAAGTCACGCGCAAGTCACTGCCTTTAGCCCGCAGGGAGGATTTGCTTCTGAGAGCGCCTTAAGGAGGGCTGCGATGTGTGATTGCAACAAAAAAAACAAACAAACAAAACAAAAAAAAAACCAAAAAAAAAAAACCACCAAGCCGTCGAGGGGCTGAGGACCCTGCCCTGGGCACAGCCACCGAGATCGACAGCGGTGAAATACCAGCAGTCGTCACACCACGCACAACCCATCCTGTTCCCCCCGCCGCAAGACGCCAAGGATGCAGGGAGCCATCAAAGAGCATCCCCAGAGCTCAGAGTGTTCTTCCAAACAAGCATGTTTTTAAATATATTTCTCCCCGACAAAAAAAAAAAAAATCCTTTGTAGAGAACGGCTGTCAAAAGCCCATCGCCCACCTCCTAAAATATCCCATTACACTCCCCTATTGAACTACTTTTTTTTTTGTCAAGAAAGTTATTGAAATAGCGACGGAAACAGCCAATAGCGCTTTCGATTAAAAATGTATCACAGCGTTTTGTGATTTAAAAGCAAACAAACAAGAAAGGCAGTATGAAACGTTAACGGGCACGTGAGCGGGTTTGATTTCTGTTGGCTGTTTGTTTGTCAAACATTTCCGCCTATCAATTAATTATCAAAAACCAGGCCGGAAAGCTGGAGCCCGATCCGCACGCCCCGCCACTCAAGCGAGCATCACCGTTCCCGCGAGGAGGACGCACAATTCGGGTGGCAGAAGGTGGCTGCTGCCGGCAATCCCCATTTCCCCACCCAGCACCAGTTCTACACGGTCTACGCTTCTATATGGTTTCTACAAGGTCTAATCTAATCCCCCCCCCGACTTTGAAGCAACCCCAAAGACTGATGGGGCTGCAGCCCGTCAACAGCTCCCTGGTCACCTTGGCAGCAAGGCCATCGCTCTTGGCTTGTCAGAGCCACCTCACGGAGCCCGAGGCATCTTTTGCAGGGGTTTCCGACCCCAGAAGGACACGCCACTACGATATAGGGCAGTTCTCAAAAGGGCTCTGCAAAGGGAAGGTGCCTGGCTCAGCCCTTCGCTCCTGCTGCGTTTTCCAAAGCCCTCGCAAGCACCAACATTTACTCCAAAAGAAGGGGAGGGGTGGGGAAAGGAAATAAAGAAACCGTAGGAGCTGAGGCGGGTGAGTAAGGAGGTATGGCAGAGTCAGGAGGCAGTGGCCCAAGGGACCCATTAACAAGATTCCTCCCACACAACCTCCAGGAGCCCAGACCATCAATAAAACCTGCTCTCCCCCCCAGCCAGCCTTGCGTGGCTCTGAACTTTCCGGCTACAGGCTGCAGATTGGATTCTTCCGTCATCACCATAAAAACAGATGAATTGTCCACGGCTGAGGGACCTGTGATAAGACAGGACCCTTCAGGCAAGAAGGCACACTTCATAAAACCCCCGCTGCCTTTCAACAAGGGCTGGCCCCGCGCTGCTGGGCTGGGTGTTTGGTCCCCCCCGCCATGCTCTCCATACCGAAAAAAAGAGGGGCTGGAGATCACCTGCCCTCTTGCAACACAGCAACGTGGTTATCTACTGACACAGCACACCGTGTTCTGCCTCCATCCCTCCCTCGCCAAGGTGTGCGAGGAGCCTCCTCACCCCAAATTTCTTGGGAATGGCTATGGACCTCGCTCTGCTCTTCGCTGCAGGAAGCCAAAGCCGTTTCACCGCTGGCTCTTCCAGCAACTAGTCCTGCATGGGATGGGAAGGGTGCACGACTCATCCCGGTCACGGATAACCTCACACCTCTTCTAGTGTGAGCTCAAATCCCACCAGACAACAACGAAGCATCGCCCTGCTTGCACCCACACGACGACAGTGAACCTGGGCTGGGGCCAGCGAGGCTCCAAATAGGACCACTTCTCCTTTCCCGCAACTCTGGAACAAATGGGGGACCCCCAGAAGCATTGCTGGAAAGCACAACCCCCGGCAGGACAGCCATGGAGAAAGTCTCTGAAGGCCAGCGAGAAGCTGGAGCAGACCAAGCCCAGGCTCTGCAAGGAAAGCCGCTTCTCCCCGGTTTGTTTTGCTTTGCATTCTCATTGCCAGGTTCATTACCGGGGCCCTTATTCCTGCACACGCTTCCCATTTTTCTCCCTCCTATCTCCCCGCGTCCGACGCGGCAGCCTGTATTAGTTTATGTTAACAAGCTGTGGCACGGTAATCCTGGCCTCTCCTTTTGCTGACCAGGCACATTGTTTGCCTCAAAGCTCCCACCGAGGTGCCGTCCCTGGTCCCCCGCCCCACCTCAAACCCAAGCATCCCTGCCGGAATTCCACTGGGATACCGCCCTGTGCCAAAACGCTGCGACCACACTGCCGCTGCTGGGTGACAGGAGCATGAGTTGGGGGGGGAAAAAAAACCAAAAAACCAAAAAAAAACCCATTCATTTGGCGCTCCACTGAGCACCAAATGAACGGCAAAGCTTTGTTTTTGCCCCAAAATAAGACTTTTCTCCTCTGCTGCAGAAAGCAGCATCGCCCGCCCTCCCACCCCGTGGCCCCAGCGTGACGGGCAGGAGTCGCCGCTGCCCTCTCCCTTCCCACCCCACCCCTGCAATCTGACAGCCTGCATTTGTCTTTTCAAGCTTTGACTTCCTCCGCGGCCCAGGTTGACAGCAAACAACGCTTGGAAAAAGAAGGAGAGGGGGGGGAAAAAAAAAAAAAAAATTAAAAATAAAAGGCAGGCTGCCGTGGTGGAGGGAGTGGGGCGAGGAATAAAGAGAGATTTCAATCATTTCTCTGCTCCAAGGCACCACCATCGAGCTGCCCGATGTGTCCGGGAGGGAACAGGAGGGTGGAAAGGTTTTGGCCACCGAAAACAGGGTGCCCGTGGCACCAGTTTGCCCTCCATCACATCAAAGACCGTCTTCCCACGCAAGCCCAGCTCGCAGGGGCCGGGTGCTGGACCCTCCACGCTCCCCGAGCGGGAGCCATCCGACAGCTCCTGGCGATAAAATTAAATAAAACAAAATAAATAAAACACCGGGCTCCAGCACAAAGCCTCGTGCCGCCGCACCGCCACGCTGCATGGGGGGAGCCCCGCTGTGCTAATGGTGGCTCTGGTTTCGGCGCAAGCGTTTCAACGCGCCGCTGATTAACAGTGTGGCTCTCCCAGGCCAAAGCAGCAAAGAAACTCAGCGTTAAGACTGCAAACAATTACTCCTTCCAGATAATCACTGTTTTACAGTCCAGACGCACGCATAAATATTGCATAATGCCAGGGCTCAGCACGTAATTGTCAGATATTATTCCAACCCAGTCACTACTTTATTGGCAAGAGCTGCGAGCTTGTCACATCGTGGGGTCAGCGGATGGATGGATGGATGGAGGGAGGGAGGGTTTTCCAGGAAAGCTCAGGTACCGCAAGCAGCAGAGCACCCTCAGCACCCACCTTGGCAAACCCACCCCCACATCCCCCAGCCCGTGCGGGGCAGCCTGTGCACACAGGGATGGGGAAGCGCGGCAGCGGGGACAAAGACCTCTCCGGGGGAGTTATTTCCCACCCAAGCCCTGGCAGTGCCATCGTGAAGGGTTTTTGCAGGGGCACAAACACTCGTAACACCCGGCCCCCACCCCCCTGCAGCGCTGCCTCCAGCCCTGGGGCACCAACAGCAGAAGGACACGGAGCTGTTGGAGCGGGGCCAGAGGAGGCCCCGGAGATGCTGGGAGGGCTGGAGCCCCTCTGCTGGGAGGACAGGCTGAGAGAGCTGGGGGGGGTCAGCCTGGAGAAGAGAAGGCTCCGGGGAGACCTGCCAGCCCCTTCCAGTCCCTAAAGGGGCTCCAGGAAAGCTGGGGAGGGACTCTGGAGCAGGGAGGGGAGCCACGCGATGAGGGGGAAGGGTTTTACACTGAAAGAGGGGAGATTTAGATGGGATATTGGGAAGAAATTCTTTGCTGTGAGGGTGGTGAGCCCCTGGCCCAGGTTGCCCAGAGAAGCTGTGGCTGCCCCATCCCTGGAGGAGTTCAAGGCCAGGTTGGCCGGGGCTTGGAGCAACCTGGGCTGGTGGGAGGTGTCCCTGCCCAGGGCAGGGGGTGGAACGAGATGGTCTTTAAGTTTCCTTCCAACCCAAACCATCCTATGATGCTATAACAAGGTGCAGAGCCTGCTGCAAGGAAGACGCTGCTGCGAGAGCTCAGTGCTCGCGGCGCCGGGGGCTGAGCTGAGGCCACACGCCGCTTTGGCCAGGTCTCCATCCCTTCCTCGGCCCAAATCTGTTTTGTTTGCAAAACCATCTGCTCGGCGCCCTGCCGGGCCGGCAGCGGCGAAGGGCGGGGGGGGGCCCAGATGGACGGGTTCTTTGATAATTCTTTAAACCGAAGCGCCCAAGCACAACGGCACCATATGCCGAAGGGCCGTCCAGCTCGGAGAGCTGTCGTGCAACCATCCCTCCTTGGCATGGCCGTGCCGGCAGCGTCCTGTCCGGACCCCTGCGCGCTTCCCTCACCTGCCGAGAGCTTGCAAGCCATTTCCAGGAGCTGCTTTTGTCTCTGCCAAAGGCAAAGAAGCCAGATGCAAGCTCCTGGGCAGCCTCCAGCCTGCACATTTTGCACACCTCGTCCTGATCACCCATGGGCTTGGGAGGGACAAGGTATCGCACTGCCCTTCAGCTTCCCAAGGCAGAATACGGGGTAAAAAGAGGAGGATGGAGAGGTGAGGCTGCTTCCTTTGCATCCTCGCTTCCCCCTTAGTTTAAATGCAGACTCCTACGCAAGTACTCTACACAACAACCAGGGCAGGGCTTGGCTCAGAGCATCTCACCGAGAAGCTCGGTGGCACAGGAGAAAGGCAGCTGCTCACAGGCATCAAACCCCTGCCTGGGAACACACCTTTTCCCCCCGGGAAAGCTCGGCTTCACCTCCAAAGGCCCACCTCTCCCAGATTTGCTCTGGCACTCCGAGAAACTTTCTCATCAGAAGGAAAAAAAAAAAAAAAAGCAGCCCGAGATTCCCACACCACCACAGGAACTGGGGCTTTAAGGAAAAAAAAAAAAACCACAAAAAAACAAACAACAAAACCACCTTGCGAAACCCACGCCACGATCAGATGAATTTTGATACAAGCTGCGGTGAAGGATGGAAGGATGGCTCTGTGGGATTTCAGATAAATAAAGGCGCAAAGGCGGGTGCGACTGGACTGACACCTTTCAGGCTATGCTTTCTTGCCCCCAACACCTTGAATATCAAATCCTGCCCGTCTCCAGCAGCCCTGAACCCCAAGCCCTGGCCAGATGGGTGGAAAGGACCGATTCCCGGGGAGAGATAACAGGAGCTCCCCAAAACCTCTGCTGTTTATAAAGCGGGGATGCCAGAGCAAGGGAAACCCCTCACCGAGCAATTAGCATTATCAAGCATCCCTGCTGCGGTCCCACATCGCCGTCCTCGCACAGGACACCGCTCTCGCCCAGCTCGTGAGCCGGCAGCAACGGCAACAGCAAATAACGGGGCTTCCGTCACCCGACAGCCCAGCTCCCGAGCTGCCAGCATCGCCCCTGGACGCTATTCTCAATAAAGAGTGTCAATAAGGGAAAAGATTACTTCGGCTTCCAGGGAGAGAGCGCGGAAGGAACGAGTCGGAGCAAAGAAAAAGCTGCTTTAGAGTATGAACAACCACCAGGCACCTGCCTGCAGCTAAGCAGGGTCTGCAGGTATCCCGGGCTGGCTGCTGCTTCCCTGGGCATCGCCCCATATGGAGGACACCATGGGACGAGCATGAGATTCGGGGGGTTCAGGGCATCCTTCCTCTGCCTTTAGCCCCCTGCTTGGCTGGCCTGAAAGGGGCCAGAGATGGAGCACGGGGTGATGGAGAGAGGACCTTCCACCGCCACCGCCTCCCAAAGAATCACAGAATGGCAGGGGTTGGAAGGGACCTCTGGAGATCATCTAAGTCCAACCCCGCTGCCAAAGTAGGTTCACCTAGGGGAAAACTCTTCTTCTCCAGCCATCAGGCTCGCATGTCATCTGGAGCGCGGCAGATGAGCGCTTTTGTCAATGCAAATCACACCGACAAAGCCTGAAGCGGGGCCCACAACTGAAGAAAAAAGTGGCTGGGAATGTTGATAACTTCATCACCCGACAAGGCGCAGGCGAGATGCTCCTCTTTTGCTAACGATACGCTGGAGAGGGGCTGAGCCGAGGCGGGACAAAGTGCCCGGCCGGCTGGTAACGAAGAACAATTAATAGTGCACAAAACCAGCCCCGAGCTCCCTTCAGCAGCCCTCGATCAAGCGGCGCCCCGCCAAATAATGAAAATCTCGCTCTGTTGTATCCATGCAAATCACACGCGCCGCTTGAAAGCGCCTGCATTAATAACTTATCTGTTGGGCCAATAAGAGGGGAAAAAAAAAAATAAAAAAAAGGAAAGTATCGCATTATCTTGTCCACTTAAGCATTAGAGCAGCCCTGAAGTGCATTCATTCGCCTCCTACGACGCTCGCGGCTCCCAGCTCCGCTCCCAAGTACCACGTTTGCCACCATCCCTGATGGATGCCCTCCTGGACCCATCCCGGAGCCAAGCGAGGAAGTGAATGGGCACGGGATCGGATTTGAAGCCTTTAGGGATAATTACAACTGCCCTGGGGGAGCTCCGAGCATCAAGAAACCCACATTTACACCCCGAAAGGCAGAGGGGTCGGGTAGCCCTTCCTGACGCCCGTTGCTTCTTTAGGGCCGGGCAGCGAAGGATAAACGTTATCCAGGCGGAATGACACCGGGGAATTCAGGTAAGCAGACTGTAATTAAGCGGGCTGGCACATCGCCACGTCCGACAGATGTGGAAACGCACCTTGGGAGGAGGAAAAAAAGAGGCGGGAGGGCAGAGCAGAAGAGGAGCGATGGATGGCTACCCCGGGGCACTCGGCTGCTCCCTGCCCACGCGTGCCCCCCGGGGGGGATGCGGGGAGATGGAGTGGGTGCGAAGGACCGTGCCTTCCACCTTCCTCCTCCTCCACCCAGCTGGCAGGCAGGAGGAAAATCCCTTCGGAAATGCAAGCAGAGGGTTTCAAAAGCACTGATAACGGGTAGGAGCTGGAGGTTGGTTGTCCAGCATCCTCGGGCAGAGATGGCCAACAGCTCAGGCACGTGGAGTGGGAAACGGGGAAATTCATGCTCCTTAGGTTCAGGAGGCTCAAGCCACAGCTTTGCCGTCAGGCGCATGGCGTCCAGCTTTCCATAAGCAACCAGAAAGCAGGATTTGTACGGCTGACCTGGAGCCAAGCAGCAGTAATCTCCTTCCAGCCCAACTAACTCCCATGTCAGCCCCGCTCCTCCAGAAAGAGCTTATGAGAAATTCGCCCAGGCAAATGCCCACCAGTGCACGTCCTTGATTTGTTCTGCTTTGGGCTGTCTCACGCCGGCACCCACACCTCCAAATCCCGCAGAGATGAACCCTCTCCATCCCACCAAGCCCAACGTGATGGACCTTCAAACCTGAGCCCGGACAACATCCTTTATGCAAGGGCGTAAGAGCAGCACCGCGACCCGACCTCGAATGGCAAGGCTCGACTTTTTCCCCTTTCTCTTTTGGCTTTGTTTGATAATTTGACTTTTCGCTGCTCTGCCTTGTAATCAGATTGGCAAGGACTTGCAGCCAGGGTGGCTCCGCTCGTTTCAGATGTCAGAGCCTGCAGTAATTGCGGCACCCACTTAAATTTATGTCAACGGGAGGAAGCCTTTGCATGGAAGGGAGCTCACCCTGCCAGCGCTGAGCCTGGGAGAGCCTTCACTCATCATCTCCGGGGTCTTGCTCCTGCCTTCCCACCAGGAATACAGGCAGAAAAACTCCATGTTGAAGGGGAACAGGTTTCCCAGCTCGGGAAAGCTTTGGGAGCCCATCCCAGAAGTACAGCAGCCCCGGCCACCCTTGTCCTGCTGCCTCCAGAGGTTCTCCCCACCTTAACAGTGCCTTACACGGGTGGGTGCCCCATGAACACAGGCAGGACGGGGCTCACCAGCACCCTGGCATGGTGGCACGTGGGCAGGGGTGGTCCCTTGCAGGTGCCTTGCCTCCTCTCGCACGTGGGAAGGATGCAACCACCTAACTCCAGCTGGAATGGGAGGGTGGAGGAGGACGGGGAGAAGCAGCAGGAACCTCACAGGTCAGGGAGAGTTTCCAGCCACCCAAATGTCACATTTGCTACCGTACTGCCTTCCCCCGGCCTCTCCAGAGAGCTCCCATCCACGCTGCAAACGGGAAGCTGTTTCTCTGAGAAGCAGGGTAAGTTTAAAAAAAAAAAAAAAAAAAAAGGAAAAAAAAAAGAAGCCAAAACCCACAATGCCAAAAACAAACATTGCAAAAGACAGAACACATCAAATATTAAAGGAATCAAACTCCTCCTGTCAGCGAGGAGGACACAGGAACTGCTCCCAGATGTGGCAGGGCTGTCACCTTCTCTGATCAACTCGGCTTCAAACAGCTTGTCAGAGGAATGTTCGCGCTTTCGGGGTCCCTAACCCCCGGCGCCTCTCCCACCCTCGCCTCTCTTGGAGGACCAAATCCTTCCCTGGTGTAAACCAGCCTGGAGCTGCTGCAGAGAGCGCTCTCCTGACGGCTCCGGCAGCCTCACGGCGGGTTCCAGCGGCAGCAGCAGCAAGTGCTGGTCAACTAAAAGGGAACAGGGTGACAGATTCCCAGAGGGGACAATCCCCAAAACGCCTGGTTCAGCCAAGACAGCTCACGGGGCGGGTGGGCCACAGCATCCTCCACACCCCAGACAAGGGAGAGGATCTCCTGGAAGGAGATGCTCGTACCCACAGCGTGCATCCAAGGGACTACAGCCCACGGGCAACCCACGCCGGGGCACGGACACGACACCGAGGGACGGCAGACACAAACCATTTTGCTCATGACCTTAATCTCCTGCACTGGAAGAACGGGGACGGACTGAAAACAAGGGACAAGGGGATTAGGAAATATGGGAGGAAAGGCGTTTGGCTGAAGAAGCCCCTTCTTCTGCTAGTTCCCCACGGGTGCAGGGGATGTGGGTATTTTGCTCGCTCTAGGGGCACGGCAGTCCTCCGAGGACCGGGATTTAGGCTCTTACTGGAGAAGCAGGAGATGTGGCAGCTGGATCTCACTCGAAAAGCAGCCCCTTTCCCAGCATATCCATCCCACCTCCCCAGCCTGCGCGGCTCCGAGCACAGCAGCGGCTCAGAGGCCGGATGGCGCCCACCATCGCCCTGGCACGGGCAGACGGGGAGCCAGAGAGCAGCCCTGGGCTCTCCCTCCCCTCCCACGCTGTCCCTGGCACTCTGTGCCACAGCTGCAACGTCCTTGATAAGAGGTGGCACAGCCCGGCCATAAAGCAAACCTCCGTCTGCAAGGGGGGGCGGAAAATGAGCTGTCTGGGAGCGGTTCCAGTAGTTGGACTGTTTCTCCAAGCACCTGATCCCACCTTCCCAGGCCAAATATTAAATATCCCTGTCTCAGCTGCCTGGAAACAGGCACTCTCACATAGGGCACTCTTCTCTCTGACACAAAACAGCCACGCAGAGCCCTGCAGACACGCTGCCCTTCACTCCCGGGGATGCTGAACTCTGCATCTCAAGGGCATCTCCAGCCACACGTAATTACATTCACAGTCCGGCTTCGGCACCTTGGTATTTTGCATCGCTGCCTGCGATTCGACCTCCGAATGTGGGCTTCCCGAGCCTATGAACTTCATCTTCGCTCACGGCTGATGCCAGGAATATTACGAAAAAAAAACCCACATCGGGCTTTGCAAGGTGGCCGCACGCCAGGCTCATCTCTTCCCAAACTTGCTCAAAGTCTCAGAAATCCCTCCCTCCTCCTCCCTGCAGCACAGTATCTGTCTCCCCTCCCTCCCAGAGCCCACCAAAGGCTTCTCCGACCTTCCCCCTCCATGGCACAAAGCTGCCCGAGGCTCAGAAACCAAGTGGTATTGGATTGAACCATCCTCAGCAGGGCACCGGCTGTGCCTTGCCTTGCCCCGTGGCCTCTGCCCGTGCCGCAAAACCGTTAATTGCGGCAGCAAATTGCTAACGGCCCAGCAGTCAGGCAGGGAGATGATATCGGCTTTCCCATCAAAACGCAGCGCTGCATCTCCCCAGGTCTCTGCCGAGCGGGTCCCGTTGAGCAGCCCCGTGAGCCGACACCGGGGGAACCACGGCCCGGGAGCTCCTTCCAGCGCTAATTTAGGCACATTAAGTGTTCAATAACCCCCCAGAATGAACACGCAGAAGGCCATCGGGGACTGCCTGGTTCAAAGCAGGGATCTCCTCAGCCCAGGGATGCAGCGCCAGGATGGGGGTGAGAGGAGCCAACCAGGCCAAGGAGAACCAGCTTTTCCCTGCCCCCGCGTTGGCAATATTCCAGACCACGGGCTCTATCAAGGTCTAACGAAGGATTTTCAGAGCGTCCAATGTCCTCATGCCCTAAAACAGGTCTTCTGAGGGCAACACCAACCCCGAGTGGCTGCTTTCACGGGGGTGCCCGCTCACAGAGCCCGCCCCAGGACCAACCCCCCCCTCCTTCTACACCCTCTACTTTAACTTTTTCCAGAGCACAGAGTGATCCGCTCTCTAATCAAGGGAGCTCTAATGTGGTAATGCCAGTAAATTGTAATTAATTTTCCCCCTAATTGATGCGTGGGAATATCCGGGACCCTCGTTCTCCTGCCTTCAATTCCTTTATAAATATATGATTTGACAGGTTAATTTGAAAGTAAAAGTTCGGTTCTTTACAGCAATCCAAGCAGAAGCCCCAGAACACAGCCTGCTGTCTCGCTACGTGAGGCGGAATGAAAAGGGTTGAAGTTAGGTTACAGTCGTCGTCGTCATCATCATCTTTTTAATTTCACTAATTTAATTTCTGCGTGTGTGTGTCGTGTCCCCCCCCCCTCCCTTCTTGGAAGATAATAAAAGCTTCATTTCACAGTCCAGGAAATTTGGCAGCAAAAGGTGACAGACAGCCAAGGAAAGATGGGAAAGACGTAGAAGAAGGGTGAGCTTCCTTCAAAGTGAAAACATGGTGCTCAGCAGCCCGGAGAAGGGCAGAGGAGGGCACGCAGGACACGGCGGCATTAAGAACCATCTTTCCCAAGGTGGCAAAGCGAAATCAGCCAACGCTAATGACGGGGCTCGTTGCCAGAGGGTGCAAAATCACCCCGCACCGGCAGGAAAACACACCCCCAGCTCACTTCGCTGCTGCAGAAGGGCCAGGTCACGTTCCAGGAGCTGTAATGAGCTTGAGAGATGTCTTGCCGTCGTTAAGCTTTTATTGGGTTGGAACTCATCAAGTCCAAGGCTATTTTTTCTACCGGCCACAGCACCAAGCTCCCAGCAAGCACTGGCCCTTGCAGAGCCCCAGCATCCCAGCACTCCCAGGAAACACAGAATCATAGAACACTCTAGGTTGGAAGGGACCTTTAAGATCATCGAGTCCAACCATCAACCCAACGCTGCCAAAACCACCACGTTCCTCAGCACCACGTCTGCCCGTCTTCTAAATACCTCCAGGGATGGCGATCTAAACGCGATCAACATGAAAGATTTCCAAATCTTTCTCGACTTGTTCCTAATTAGGAAGGAAGCATCAAACCTGACCCTTTTAATACGAAGAAACAACCCGTTTTGATGTATTTAATCTTTCTAATGAGACGTTGCGTTGAAACATCCCCTTTCCCACTTCTGGCATGAGTTTCAGCCCTGTTTCCCATTTCACAGCCCGCTCCCCGCAATCTCCACGGGGCTCCAACCTGCAGCTTCAGGTCTGGATTCGAGTCCGTCTGGGAACGCCATCCCCATCATCCCTCAGAGCCACAGGACAGGGGCTCCTCACCCCACCGTTCCCTTAAGGGTTATGATAAAAGCTCAAGAAGCTGGGGAAAGGAAGGACTAAAGTCATCCCGGATATACACCAGGGGAATTGCAAAGGATAAATAAATGCGAGTTTTAGATGAGGATGACTGGCAGAGAGTCGAACTTCAATACCGGCAGCCGAGGATATTTACTGGAACCAGGTCTGGACTAAGCAAAGCATATGGGAATACTCTTCCTCCAGAACCAACACCAGAGCTGACTCTCGCCAAGCTGCGTTTTAGAGGACTTTTTTTGGTTGGAAATCTGTAGGAAAATGTGAAAAACATGCCTGGATTTATGTCCCTACCCTGCCAAAAGGATGTTCAAGCAGTACATTTTGCAAAATCCCCACTCCCGTTTGCTGTTTTCTAACCACATCTCTCCCTCTTGGCCACAAACTGCCCTTTTCATCCACATAGCCAACTGCAGTGGCAAAACACCAACAAAATCACCCAAGAACAAAGGCGGGCAGAGAGAAAAAGAGGCTTTTCTTGTCCTTTTTTGGAATAATTCAGCGATTTGGTGGAGTTCCAGGAAACGAGACAAAACTATCAATTCTCAGTTCCAAGGGCGGCTGATCTGATCCCTGTCTGTGCCTACTCCCCCCAAAAAATACTTCTATAAATCAGTGTTGATTGCCTAAATTCAGGGTGGACGAATCTCTCAGCGCCGGCGAGGAGCTGGGAAGTTTTCTGAGCCCTGGCGAGATGCAGCAGGGACCAGGTTTTCCTATCGCATGCATCTCCCTTCTCCCTCCTGCCGTCTCTCATAAAAAGGAGAGATGTCAACTGACAATTTCTCAGCGAGGAAAAAAAAAAAAAAAAAGAAGAAAAAAGAGAGTTTGTATCTACTTTAGGTTATATTTTTATTGCCAGCCGTTACTGTAACATTTGCTCCGATTACCAGATTAATCACCAGATTGCAAAGCCCATTAAATAAAATCAAGTTGGACAGTCGAGATGTTCCAAGAGCCATGTCTCCCAATGCATGTCCCAGCCTGCTTTTCCCTCCTCCTTTCTCTTCCCTGTCACTCAGCTCAAGAGAAAGACCTTTCCCCAGCCAGGACAGGAGAGGAAACACAACATTTCCCTTTTTCCTGGGAACATGATCCATCGGGAAATACCAGCGCAGCTGTATCCCAGGTTCCCGGCATCACCCCGCCTCCTGTCCAAGCTCTATTTCCCAACCCCGCACATCATCAATTAGGGTAATGGACAGCACAAACAGGTGAAGAAATGTCTCACAACCCTTGGCTCAGGTCTCTGCAAATGAACGCTGTAGATCTCCCCTTCCTCTAATGTCACCTGTCAAAGCCACCACTCTTCCTGGGAACAGGATCCCGCATCAAAGCACAGTTAAATGGGGTGTAAATGCCTCTTTCACGCACAGAAAATGGTCTGGTTGGCAGTAATAGGGGGAACTGTAAACGCTGTCAGTGGCTACATTTTGTTTATTGATTTACACCGTGTAATGGGATGACTCGATTTGAGTCATATACGCAGGTGTCACGTCCCATTCATCGCCATCGGATTTAATAAGAGGCACATTGCAGCGCTGAGCTCGGATGTGCGGTGGGGCACAGCAACTCCCGAGGGCTCACGTGGATCCAAAACCCCTCGAGTTTGTGAGCCCGTCAGCAAAACAGGAGTCGGGAGGCTGGTAGCCTGGGGCTGGAACCATCCATCCCATACGTACAGTCCTTGGGATGCTCACTTTGGCACAGGGGCAGTTTCTGTCCTTGCTTTAATTCTGGGCTATGTAATTTCTTCCTAGAAAAAAAAGACCTTCTAAAATTCCCCGTCTCTGCTGGTACAACTCAAACACACCAACTGCATGGCTTCTCCAGCCCTCCGCCTTTGCATGAAGCTCCCTCAGGTTTTGGATGAAGCTCCCTTGTGCCTGCACCACCCAAATCCCAGGCTGAGTTCATCCTAACATGGAAAACCCAAGGGATTTCTTGTTTCTGCACTGCCCATCTCTCAAACGACGCAGAGGAAGTAAATTCCATTGCTTAATTTCTGCGGCATCTGCCAGGCTTCCCCCCCGCACACCACCACCCCCAAAAAGAAGGAATCCAATCAAGAACCTCTGAGCGTATCACCCCAGTGGCTACAATGCCAATTAGGAGAGAGTCAACCATTCAAATGGCCAAGCAAAACAAGGCAAATGACAAGTAATTTAAACCCTGCTGGGCACTCTCCGACCGAAGGCAGGCTGCCACATTGCAGCGAGCTGCGGCAGTTGCTAATTGGTAACCACTCAAAAGCCTGCAAATAGCCTTAAAATCACACTCCTAGGTACAGCAGTGCCGGACATACAGCAACAGGGCATCAGGTCTACCCCACCTCCCATCACCTGAGGGTCCCCAAGCCACCTTCATTTCTCAGATGCGTCCCATGCAAACGTGTGTCAGGGACAAGAATAGCAGATCCCACATCCTGGGACTGCATTCCCATGCCCTTCCCACTCTCAAACCTCCAAAGCAAACCAGAGTTGCCCTGCAGAGGGAGCAGGGTCTCTCCTGAGCATGGCAGCAACACGACTCGGCACCCCAGCCCCAAGCCCCCTTCCATTCACTGCTCCCTTCCTTGCCAAGCGAGCAGAGGGAGGCCAGGACGGCATCATCTCCCTGTTTTTTCAGGTCACGCTTCCCCTCGAAATACCATCACTCGGAGCAATGAAGCTGTCACTTTTTGTATTTTTAGTTTTTCAAACCTTATATTTCATTCCACTACCAGCTGCTGAAAAGGACGAGCAAAAGGCCGGAGCAGGGAGCAAAAAATCAATACGCTGCAGGAAGACAAAAGATCTGTTTCTATTCTTCATCTCTGATGCCAGGCACCCAGGGAACATGGCTGCAAACAAGGCTGCGGGCTACTGCCCTCCCGCTGAAGCCGAGTCCTCCCGTTCCCCACCCCAGCCACCGCACAGAGGGACACTCACTGCCAGAGAAGGGGCTGGCCCTGTGGAAAATGCTTTTCCTACATGGAATTAAAGAAGCTGAACGTATCCTACACGGACGGTAAGCAAACAAGACAGCCCTCAGGTAGGTAGTACCTTGCTCATTTCTCTCCAAAGCCCTGACCTCACTTGCTCCATGGACCCTCTACATTTCTCATGAGGCTCCTCCTCCTCTAACTCATCCCACACAAACTACACATTTCTATTTTCCACGCCGTCCACGGCCCTTCCCTTCCCCGCTCATCAGTAACCACACCCCAACTTTCTGCTCTGAGCTTGTCCATTGCCAAAGCGCTCCATTTTCACCTAATCCCTTTATCTTCTCTCGCTCCCTCTGCGTGGGGAGCGAGGTCCCCGTAAATATCTCCAAAGCCACCTTGGCGTCACGCTCCTCCAAGCTACACTGGCTCCTCTGCGAATGCAAGGGATGAGAAGACGGTCGTGCTCAAGCCCACTTCATGCTCTGATGACCTGCTGCCTTGTACAGCGTATTGGACACGTCCAGACAAATCACGCTCTCCTCTCCAGGCACGATAAGGAAACCAGTAGCTACAGGAGCTCTCAGAGTGAAATAGAAATGAAGGGATTTGGATCCCGGAGAGTAGAAATATCTCTTGGAAGAGAAACCAGACTCTCTCACAAACCAGCCCAACCTGAAGGGGTTGGAAAGACCTTTCTGCAGCAGCCTGGGGGAAGCTGGTCACAGGAAAGTTTCTTGGTGGCACTGAAGAGCCAGAAGATGAGCAAGATGCAGGAGTAAAGGTGCTCTCCTGTTCTAGGCATCAGACTCTCAAGAGCTACACAACGCACCTAAAAAGCCTAGAAATTGAGCTTATACAGCAGTTGAATAGATGAAGTCCTGAGGAACAACATGATGTGATGGCTGGTATTAGCCCAGCTGGGAACACCATCCATCCATCCATCCGCTCTTTCCGTAGGGTCCCCTTCTCCGCGGTAGCCTCCCCATAAATCAGGGGGTGAGGAATAAGCGCGGAGCATAGGAACTGCAGAAGCAGCAGCACTGCAGTCATAAATCAGGATCTAATTCAATCTTGCGAGATGCCTCGTTTGATTAATTTATGTCAGCATTTTCCGTTCCATCAAGCGGCTGCTGTCCCTCCCCCGCATCGCCTCTGCCTCCCACTCTCCTCCACAGCCCCAGACCGGACAAGCCGTCAGGCTCCGGGTGGGATGGTTGGCCACGCAGGGATGCAGCCAGGCTCCACTGTCCTCCCTGCCCAGACAGAGCAGGTCCCCGTGGGACATGATCAAGGCTGAAGCCCACGGACCATGGTGGCTGCATCCATCTGCCACCCCCAGACCAGTGGGATGGCAGGGCCACCAGCTTCCTCCAGGGAGACCTTAGAGCCCCTTCCACTACCTGAAGGGGGCCTACAAGAAAGCTGGGGAAAGCTGTTTGCAAGGGCATGTAGCGATGGATTGAGGGGCAATGGTTTAAACTAGAGCAGGGTACGGTTAGATTAGACATCAGGAAGAAGTTCTTTACACTGAGGGTGGTGAGACACTGGCCCAGGTTGCCCAGAGAGGGGGTGGAGGCCCCATCCCTGGAGACATTTGAGGCCAGGCTGGATGAGGCTCTGAGCGACCTGATCTAGTTGAAGATGTCCCTGCTCACTGCAGGGGGTTGGACTAGATGGCCTTTAAAGGTCCCTTCCAACCCAACACGTTCCATGATTCCATGAGATGGACCTGGCTGATAGAAGAAACTTTTTCTAATACCCTCCCAACATGGCAGAGATTGCCTCTCGGATCTTAGCCTTTTCCCATGTATCGCTCTCACTGACAGCACCCAGCACCACTATACAAAGAAAACCTGTCCTTTAAAACATGTGTATGGGGAGGGGAGGTGGTTGTTTTTTCACAGCTGGAAAACCAAACGCCTGTTGCAACCGTAAAATAAAGATGGACCTCATTGAAAACCCAGATGCTGAGCCTGAGTTTCCTGAGGGAAAGAAATTACCGAAGTAAATGAACATGGAGCAGGGCAAAAAAAAATAAGATAAATAAATAAACCCCACGCTTGCTGTCCCTGCTGAATCTCCCAATAACGAGAGTCTGATCAAGAGCTGCATATATTAACTGGTATCTCAAGACGAGAGGGTATAAGAGTAACATCCACACTGACGCCAGCATCCTCGGACAGCCCAGCCTTGCCCGGAAAGCACACGTCCTGAGAGCGTGTTACACATCCCGAATTTCTCTCTGCACCGCTCATTTATTTAGTAAGGAGGTAAGAGACCGCGAGATTGGTACTCGGGCCATCTGTTTGAGCTCTCCCTCCTCCCTTCCTGCGCAATATCAGCAAGAGCCTGCAAGAAGCAACAGCACATGTTTAATTCAGCCCTGCCGACCGCTGGAGCCATCTTTTGGGCTTGGTTTCTGGTGGGGTGGAATCCGTAACGAGGGTTTAAATAAACCACAGGGTCAGAGGTGCAGACAGCCCAGGCGCACCACATCCTTTTCGGGCAAGCGATGGACACGGCTCTTGCTCTCCGTGAAGTTTCCCCGCTGCCAAAACCCGGGGCCAAGAGTTAACACAGGCACTCAGAGAGCTTAACCCGGTACGGCTTGGTTAGCATCAAAGGGAGCTCAGATAAAGCTGCTCGCGAGATGCAACGCCTTCTTTCAGAGCAGCCAAAACCTGGCAAAGATCAGTGCCAGGTCCTAGGTTGGAGGGCTGAGGCTTAGCACCCCCCTCCCGGGGCTGGCAGGAGTTTGCTGGGGAGCTGAAGGATCAAGGTGCCCTGACACCACGGTGGCAGAAAGCAGACTGTTAAAAACACGCCCGATGAACCCTGAGGAGCTCTGGGCATCTCTGCCCAAGCACCAGAAGGCTGGAAACAGCGGGGGCTGCGGATTGACACGCTGCCCAAGCAGCTCCTTGCTGGCACCTTGCAGCTCGTGTGACGGAGAAGGTGGCAAGATGGCTTGGTGGCCCAGGGACAGCTGTGCCTGCTGGGTCTTTGTGTTTCACCCACATGCTCCATCCCTCAACACAGCAACGGAGAGGCCCAGCTAGGGACACTGCGCCAGGCTGCCGCGCTCTGCTGCCAGTCCGAAAGCCAAAACACGCTCACGGACCTTCACTAAAGAGGCACCAACATGATGGAGATGTTTTTACATCTCTCCTCCTCCGCCCCCAGAGAGCCGATGCTGCGCGATGCCTGGCTGAACACTGGTTCTGTAGAATCATAGAATTGTCATGGTTGGAAAGGACCTTTGAGATCATCGAGTCCAACCATATGCAGAAAAAAACCCAACCCCTATATTCAACTACAACAGGGGACAAGGCTGCCTGAGCATGTAGCTAACAAAGACGCAGCTAACAAATACCGTCCCACCTCTGCCTTCCTCAGCCCTCACCCCGCTCCAGAAGATGGCAATCCATGGGGGAAATCTCGGCTCTTCTCTTTTCGCCCCCAGCTCAAGGCAAAGAACAGCCTCGCGCTTTTGCCGCTCCGGTCCCATGTTCATTCCACTTCGCTTCTGCTCCCACCAGCTTTATCCTTCTCCTGCCGGCACATCACCCCAGGAGTGGATGCCCACCTCCCTTACCCTTCGCCCGGCCGCGGGGAAGGCTCCCCACCGGCTCCTCTTCAGGTGAAACTCCACTCAACTGATTTGTATTCGTAGCAGCAGCAACTTACAAGGTTTGGAGCGATTTCAGAACATCTTCACCGGCAATTTTCTCAAAGGCCGGCCTTCAAACGGCGACAAACCTGCCTTGATCTTCGCCGCCGAGCAGCAGGAGACGGGCTGAGCCTGTCCTCTTAATTAGTGTTACTCTCCCATTATTTCCAGGCTGGTAGAAATCCCGCAGACTCCCTTTCTGGCTGGTGGGCAGAACGGGATTTCCTTGGGAGTTAGCGGAGAGCAGTACTCCGAGTCAGTGATATCTCAGTACATACCTCTCCGGGGAAGGAACCCGCAAGCCAAAGGCTTACGGGCACTGTCATTTCACGCCTGCCTTGAAGTGCAGCAGAGATGCTCTCCACCGCTCTGCCGCGAGCCAAAGGACACAGCCGTCTTCATCAGCCCCCATCGCACAGATTGGGAATGCCACCCGACAGTCAAGATGGAGACGGGTCTATTGCTCCCATACAGGGTCAGGGCACGCTCTCAGACTGCGGTAATTTCTCAGAAACCCAACTGGCTTTCCTGTATATTATTCAAATGTCAGTCTCGGCTAAAAGCCGTTCTGAGTTCCCAAGGCAGATAACTCCATGCATGCTGCGGATCGCCGCAATCATGTCCCCGTTGTGTCCCGGGGCTTGCACACAATATCAGCACCTAACAGCCACTATCAATAACTGCGAATGGGCACCGGCACAACTGGTCACCGCGTGCTGGCGCTGATTTTTCCAGAGACGAGGGAAACTGCTGCTATAAGCCGGCATCAGTAAGCCAGCTGTGGTAGCCAGGAGCCCAAGGCACGGGTCTGCTTGCCTCCCAGTCCAACCCACTGGAAAGGAAAAGCCTCCAGGTTTGGGCAAAACTGTGGGCAAGGAAAATCCCCTCCACCAGCGTTAAGACAGAGTTCTGCCCACACGGGCAGCAAGGACAAAATGGAAGCTGGCTTCCAAAGGTTGCGCTATTTATACCCAAAGCTCGGCCAAGTTTGAGACAGACCTCTTCATTTTAAATCAACGTAATGTTTACGATCAATCACAAAAGATTATGGGCCAGAACCTCAGCCAGTGTAAATCAGCGCAGCTCTCTGCACTTGCGCTTGATCCAGCTGAGGACCCAGTTCTGGCTGCCAGCTTTTAAAAGTCCGTTTTTTTTCAGCCATGGGAAACGTTTCATTGCTTTTGCCGGCCGAATCCAGGCAAGAAAAACCCAGACACGGGGGGAGACACAGAGACCTGGTCAAGGCTGTGTGACGCTCTCCATAAGTGAGGAGGAGGAATATTTGAGAGGTCCTGGCCTGGAAGGGTCTGGGAGCACGCAAACTAGCAAAAAACTAGGTAAATTTAAAGAGTAATTGATGCATCAGACCAAAGAAATCTTCCCCTTGCGCACTCTGCCATCCCCAGGGAGTTCAATGACGGGGGGGTGGGAGTGCAGCTCCACTTGACTCTCCCTTCCTTCCTGCTGGAGCCCGAGCGCAAAAACACTCCATTTAAAGCAGCCTTGATTCCATAACTACCTGTCAAGCATGTGCAGATACTACCTACAGGCACCAGGAAAAACACTGCACCTGGTTTTTATGGGGTTTTTTTTAGGGATGCCAAGTGCTGGAGGATCCAGCAGCCCTCTGCCCATCACCCCTGAGCTGCCTCCCTCTAGATTTAGGAGGCTAAACGCAAGGCAGAGCTTAAGTATCTTGGTTTCAATACCCTCTAGAGTTGTTTATGTTGTTCCCGTGTCCCCTGTTTCCTCCGTGCCCTTGAAACGAGGAATTTTGACGCGGTCCGCCCAATCACCCTCAGGTAGCCCCAAGTACCGCTAATCAAATATGAAGTGAAGTGCAATTAGAGCAGGACGCTTCACTTCAACAGGCCCGTTACCGCGCATTACCCAACGGCTCACTACGATGAGACAACGTGATGGGTATCAACTACATATTACTTATTAAACACCTAACACAGCTTTAACGCTTCTGTTTACTGAAGAGTGTTAATCTTAATGAAAACAATATTTGAGGCAGACTGACAGGATAATTCCCTACCCTTTTATCCAGGGATCTCAGAATACAGAAACAGTAATTGATCCTCACGGCATCTCTGCGGGTATTACACCTTTTTAAAAGGGTAAACAGAGGCACAGAGAGGTTAAACGGCTTGTACAAAGTGCATTTGCTTCTCTGAGAGCGTTGGTAGCGCAGTCCCCGAGCCCTCAGCAAACCCACAGAAGCATGTCTCGAACAAGAGAGGTCTGTGGCTTTTCATCCCACGTGCCTCCGACAAGCCTGGTTTGAGCTCTGCGATGACGGAGGAGCAGAAACAGCGCTTCGCAGAAACTAAGACAGGGAGAAGACCCATAAGGAAGCTCATCCTTATATTAGAAGGGATAAAAACGTGTTGGGGATCTAAACCCTTATGCTTTGGCACAGAAGTCCATCACTAACGGACTGAGATGTGCAGAGAAAATCCTTCCCAGGCAAATGATGCTATCAGGTTCTGTGCACCTTTGTCTGAGGTGTGTGGTACTGGGAGCCATCGGGCACACCCCAGTGGACCAGTATCCCTGATGCTCAGGGGCTGACAGAGCACCTAAAGCACTCAGATACCCCAGAGCATCAGCATCACTCAGTGCTGCCCGGACCAAAGACCCTGAGCATCGGCAGAGCTGACCGGGAAGGGAGGATGGGGGGCTGGAGCTCCCTTAGCCCACAAAAATCATTTTGCTCTCCTTTACAGACAGCCTTTTCAGCCCTGCCTAGCCAGGAGAGGGTCTAAAAGAGTCTAGGGAACACTACCTAGTAATTCTCCATCACCAAGACTTCACAGGCTTGCCTCCAGACTGGGAGAGATGTCAAGGTTCATAGTATTTTCCTATTCTTCGAGAGAAATACCTTTTACCGTCCCAGAGCCTTCATTATCGCTACTTGGGTCCATCTCAGAAAATTCATAAATCTTGCCCAAAATATGCCCCCAGCCAGAAAAGCACAGGTTAGTCTAAATTCTAAGCGATGCACAGACCCGTAATGGCAAGCTCCCGACAACAAAGGCGCTCGGGTGTCAATCTATCAATCCAGGGACAGGCGAAAAAACACCTTAAGAAAAGGCGAGGAGACACACAAGAGTCAGAGCTGAATCACCAAT
This sequence comes from Larus michahellis, assembly GCF_964199755.1. NCBI lineage: Eukaryota > Metazoa > Chordata > Aves > Charadriiformes > Laridae > Larus > Larus michahellis. The sequence goes on from NC_133912.1 coordinate 3,757,149, forward strand.
TTCATCAGGATAATCACGGTCCGGACCCATTTGCGTTTGTGTAAGATTATTTGATTTCCCCCAGCACTAAAAGTGTCTTTTCTTACACATCACCAGCACCATAATAGCAGCCCTGGAAGAGGAAGGAAAACCATCTAAATTAATACTTTTCCATGTGAGTGGGGGCCCTCAGAGAGCCCCTTCGCACCACGCCGCCAAGATGACACCTGTATACCTATGCCGAGATTTCTATATGCCAGCATATACGCATACATACATTTATGCATGTACATATATACGCCCAGTTCTTCAGCAGGGGTTTAATTTCACCCAGGTATTCTCCCGGCCTCAGAAGGATTTATTCTTTTTAATCACACCGTAATGCCTTAGCAGAGCGAAGCTGCATATTTAAAAGCCCTTTATCTGCTTTAGTGGAACTCTTGTCCCCAAGGCCATAAGTACGTCCGTGCAAAACAGGGAAAAAAAAAAAAATAAAAATAATAAAAATAAATCAAACCAGCATTTAGAAAAGGGTGCGTGCACAGAGAGCAGGTCTGGCAAAATCTGGACGTTTCTAACATCGGTATCTCGGGAGATGGAGACTGAAACAAATTGTTCTTACCCCCAAGTAATTTCCCAAGATTTTATCCATGCCGCAAAGTCACTTCCCACCGCTGACAATGATTTTCTGCCATGCCTGCAGATATTGCCAGCGCACTCTCCCAGCTACTGCAAGTCTTGCAAGTGGAAGAGGGGAGCTGCGGACATGCGAGTCACGTCCGTCCGGATTTAGCCTGGGAAATGCATCCTCTTACAGCCAGAGAGCTGACAACCTGTTAGCATCACCTCCTCGCCCGATCCCGAGCGGGCTGCCGTCTAACCTGCCGCAGCTCAAGGGTCTATCAGGTGGGAGAGACGAGGGGAGAGCAGGGACGGCATCCCGGGGACTGACACACAGCAGGTACACCGAAGGCAAACAAGCAGCTGAGTATTTACACGTGCCTTGTTAACGGCCTCGCAGCTTGCACTCATCTGCGCCAGGTCCTGGGGATATATTCCACCATCAGCGCTGGCTCGGCTCCCCTCACCGAGAAATGAATTCCCATCCCTTCGTTAATGCGGTGGGAAGTCTAAATAAGTGCTTTCCACGCACTTTGGACTTGTTTCCAGGCAGTTCCTGCACTAGCTGTTACTGGCTCAGCAAGAAACAGCCCAGCCCAGTCCAGTGGATATAGCTAATTCCGTACAGTAAAGGCGCTGTGTCAGGGATAGCTTGTTTGCACATGCATAGAGAAACACGCCAGGCAGCCCTGCCTGCCTGCGGGCGGCACCGAGGGCTATCCATCATTAGGAAACCTGGGAATAAACCTGGACAGGCTCCAGTGGGTGGGGGGGGGGAAAGCAGGTACCCATCACCGAGGTTTGCAGCCCCAGGGGATGCCCGCAAGAAGCCGCGGTCCCAGGGAGAAACCACACTTTTCCTCCCCCCTCACCACAACGCAAAGCTCCCCGCGCCTTCCCAGAGGGATGCTGGCACCCGTATCCCTCTCCCGGCATGCACGATGCTCCCAGCGAAGGCTGCATCCCCCCATCACTCAGCCTGCCGCGGAGAGGCAGGCGGCAGCATCCCTCCCGGTGTATGTCTTTTGCTGGGGAACTTGTAGGGCTTGTCTGGCTAATGAAAAGCTGCTTTGGATCCCCCGCTTTGGGCTTTTCAGGAAGGATTAGCAAGGTTTCTCCAAAGCAGACACGGCAAGACAGTGTGTTTCTCTAAATACATCAGGGACTTCGCCGGCGCTTGGCTTTGGCAGGGGCTAAGCGCGGCTGTCTCGCGAGTTGTCTCCTTGCTCGGGTATACAAATAGGAAGGTGCTGTCAAGGCATCGACGCGGGGCTGCGAGGGCTGTGCCTCTCTGGGGTGCCTGCAGAAATCCAGCCCGGGCTAATGGCAAGCGAAAGCTGCTACCTGCTGACAGCTCTGCCGAGAAGCTTCCCTGCGGAGGATGCTGAGCCCCCGGCAGGGAATCAGGGAACCTCCGGCAAACACCCAGGGAACCTCCGGCAAACACGCAGGCCGGCAGCCCCCCCCGAGAGGTGGGCATGGCCCAAATAATCCCCTCACGCTCCAAATAATCCCTCGCACTCCACAGAGCCACCGTCTTGTCCTCCTCCATGCCCCCGTGCTGCAATACTTGGGGAAGGGCCACCGGCCGCTGATAGCTACAGAGCAGAAACTCTGGCTTTAACTTGCCATCTTCTCAACCCGCTAGCCAGCATCCGCGGCCTTGGGCTCACACCCTGCCACAAAACATAGCCACTTGCCCGTGATCAAGCAGCAAAGCCGTGGCAGAGGCTGATATCCAGCTCCATGACCTTCTCGAGACACCAGGTCTTTAGGGGACCACTGGAGAGTCCTAAAATTGGTACTGGTCCCACTGGTCCTCCCAGTCCTAGCCAGGTCTGCATTTGACTTGTATTTCTCATTTGGAGTAACTGGGGCAAGTGATTAGCTGTCTCAACAGCCCTTACGGGAAGCCGCCGTTGGCAGGGGTAATTGAATGTTATCCCAGTAAAACAAGGGGAACAAGATGTGATAGCCATATCATCTCCAAATAGGCTACACACAGGCCATTCATCCTTCCCTCTGGGGGCCCGGCTTTGTTTGAGCAAGATTATGAACTCCCCCCTTCAGAAGAGCTTCATCATTTCCACATATTTCCCCTTGGCCATGGGCAGACAGGATCAATAAAGATATAATCCGAGAGACAGCTGCAAACACAAAAGTTCCTAATGAATTCCCGACCAGCCAGCCAGCCCAAACATGCATCCCCATCAGCTGGGAATTTCTGCAAAGCCATCACTCTGACACGCTTAAAATTTCCCCATGGAGGGCAGGACCAGAGGCAAGATAGCGTCTGGATGGCTCCCAGTCCATCTCGGAGTCCGGCGTTATCCCCGGAGCAATTACTCCAACCAGACATCACCATCTCCGACCGAGGGAGAAGTAGGAGGCAGAGGAAAGTATATTTGAAGAAAAAGTATGGAAACGACCTGGAAACGTGACCCTGGGGGCCCAGCGGGAAAGGAAAGTGTATAATAAGGACGAGTCTGTAGCCCAGATTGTTTCCTCCAGCAAAGCTAATCCACAGGCTGTACCGCTGGTACCACCTTGGCTTTCCCTTTTTTCCTTTTCTTTTCCTAATTCCTCCTTCTACGCGTGGTTTTGTTTCGCTAAAAGTACACATTGTCCCACCACGTAAACAGTTTTACTAGGCAGATGTAGCACACATGTGGATTTACGCGTTCTTAAATTGCACCGGGCAAACTGACATCTCCATTGTAGGTAAAAGCCGCACGGAAGGGGAGAGCTAGAGTTTTATTTCACGATGGCATCCTCTGTTAAGCCACAACCTCCCATAGCTGCTAAGAAGTTACAAGCCACCCAGCCGAAATTCACTGTTATTCGGCAGTGGCCGAATGGCAAAGCACATTTACCGCTGGTTTTCCCGTGTTTTGTTTTGGTTTTGTTTTTTTTTGTAAAATGTTCTTTTGGAAAACACGTAACACAACTTCCTAAGCCATCCGGGGGGACTCGGGTATTAAAATCCCACTCAAATGAAGCACGCTCCCACGACCCCTGGGTGGCTTTGCAAATCCCACTTAAACTGTCCTGACTTTGCATTAAGCCCGTTGCTCCCCCAGAGCACCCAGTGGATCCACTGCCACCATCTACCCGAGAAACTCCTCCAGACGAGAGAGATCTGTCCCTTTCAAAAGCTGAAGGAACTGCTGCCCTCCCAGCTGCCCTGAAGTCGGTTTTGTCCACGTGCAGAACTGCAGACATTTGCATCCAAGCACTCACGTCCCTCATCTACCTCCACAGAGGAGAAACTCTTCCCTGATGGGCCAGCGGTGCCGCATCTGGGCAACGAAACGTGCTTAGTGGACTACCAAGGAGCAGCTTCATTCAAGAAAGTGGTCCACTTGGTAGCAGGTTGATATACAATACCAGGGAGTGAAGCAATAGGACAAGGGGGAAGGGTTTTACACTGAAAGAGGGGAGATTGAGATGGGATATTGGGAAGAAATTCTTTGCTGTGAGGGTGGTGAGCCCCTGGCCCAGGTTGCCCAGAGAAGCTGTGGCTGCCCCATCCCTGGAGGGGTTCAAGGGCAGGTTGGACGGGGCTTGGAGCAACCTGGGCTGCTGGGAGGTGTCCCTGCCCAGGGCAGGGGGTGGAACGAGATGATCTTTAAGGCCCCTTCCAACCCGAACCATTCTGTGATTCTACTACAGTACAATTACAGAAGTCTGCCAGGAGGAAGAATAAGTATGAGGGACTTTGAGCAAAGCCCTGCAGCTAAGGGTCCAAAGATCTTTAATTTTTACTTATCGCGAGCACAACAAAGCATCTCCAGACAGCACTAGTTCAAGGCCGGGCAGGTAGAAATGGAAAAGATGTCGCGTTTTCCCCTGTAACGCAGAGGTTAAGCAGTACATGCACGGCCACCAGCCCGACGGCAAACCCACACGGCTGGGGGGCTGCGGGCAACAACTGGGTTTGAAGCTCTTTCTGGCCACTCGCTGCTCACCAGGCCATTCCCAACCCCCCAGCAGAGCCTGGAGTCAAGTCTTAGAGAGCAAATACTCCACTTGCTAAAGGTAATTTGAACACGCAAGCGACTCGGATCGTACAGCAGGCTTTGCCACCCCTCCCCGCTTCCCCAAAAGTTTACAAATGATGTTAGTGATGGCAATGGATCACTGGAATCGATAAGCGCTCTGCTGCAGTTTGTATTGAGCTAATAAAAACGCTCAGCGCAAGGCGCCGGCCCCGCTTGCAAACACCTCGCCCTGATTGACTCCGGCGGCTCCTCGGTTAAACGGCGCGAGGATTAAGAGAGCGGGAGGTCGTCTTCGCGTGGACACTGAGGTCCTGCGGCTGGCGCGCTTCAAACCCAAGAGCCCGAGAGCAGATCGATTCTAAAATAGCACAAATTACCTGCCGTTTCCGAGTACCATGCCTCCCGGGCTCCCTGCGAACTTCGTTAACGCTTATTTGCCAAGGTAGGTGATGGATTTCCCAGCTCTGGCCAGTGGGCATCACTCCTCCCCGCAGTACGGAAGCGGAGCTGTTAGAAACCTGCCGCAGGCCCTTTGTAGGTACGTGATGGGAAGGATTCAAGTGGCAGGACAGGACGCTTTGAAATCAAACACCTTCTCTTCTATTATAGGTGTTGCTGTGATTTTTTTGAATGGCCGCGGTGCGCCTGCCGTGAGAGCTCGTGTACCTAGCAGTCCTCAATTTAGCTATATGAATAGGATTAATTACCCAGCGATTAAATGACTTGCTCAAAGTCAAAACGAATCAGTGGTAGTGCCAGAAAAATAGCCCGGCAGTCCTGGCTCCCAATCCTTCACACCCGACAGCAGATCACACCACTCCGGTCGCCCGCCCGGTTGATATTTATTGACTTAATTGCATACGCCCATCAGTCTCCCTGCCCTGGGTCACAAGGCTCAAGCAAAGCGGATCATCCAAAGGAAAAGGGGGCTCACTCGGTTGAAAAAAAAGCTGCTTTGTCATCTGCTCCTCTCCAAAGTTAGCTGTCAAGAGCATCTGGGCATTTGGCTGGATCGTTCCCTGATATATGAGGAGCATGTTGAACATGTGCTGCCTGCAGTTGCTACAAGGTTCTTTGTCAACCCAAGCATTGCCTAAGTGCCCATAATAGGGAACAGGTTGCCCAACGGTTCCTCCTCCCTGATATTGATTACGGGGCTATAATACTCCATAGAGCAGCAGCAGCTGTCTTTCACCGGCTGGATATTACGCATAATAAAGCACTGCAAGTTCCTTCTCTCGTGCAGTTATGACTCGATGCACCACGACAACTCCTGCAAACAAGCTGCGTTGGCTCAGACTCACCACAGCGTCCCTAACTTCACACAAGGACACAGCAGGGACCGGGTATGTGCCGCAGGGACTCGTAGGGTGACAGCCCATCAAGTCCAGTGTCCTGGGTAATCCCTATGGAGTTGGAGGAACATTCAGGAAGCTCTATAGACTCATAGAATCATACAATTGTTTTGGTTGGAAAAGACCTTTCAGGTCATCAAGTCCAACCGTTAACCTTGCACTGCTGAATCCACCACTAAACCACGTCCCTCAGCACCACATCTACACGTCCTTTAAATACCTCCAGGGATGGTGAATCCACCACTCCCCTGGGCAGCCTGTTCGGATGTTTGATAACCCTTTCAGTACAGAATTTTTTCCCAATATCCATCCTAAACCTTCTCTGATGCAACTTGAGGCCGTTTCCTCTTGTCCTATCACCTGTTCCTTGGGAGAAGAGACGGACCCCCCCGGCTACCCCCTCCTTTCAGGGAGCTGTAGAGAACAAGAAGGTCTCCCCTCAGCCTCCTCTTCTCCAGGCTGAACACCCCCAGCTCCCTCAGCCGCTCCTCACCAGACTCATGCTCCAGACCCCTCACCAGCTCTGTTGTCCTTCTCTGGACACAAATAAAACACATATAAAAAAGTCTATACATCCAAAAAGGCTAAGGGAACAGGTAAGATCCTTCACTCATCTGCATCGTCTTTATGGCAACCACATGTACAATCAACTCTGCAGTCACCAGCAACCAACAATCACAGCAACCGAACTGACTCCCGTGTTACACAAGACTGGCACCCCATCCCCTCCCCTGCGATTCTGAAACCGATCAAACTCCTAATGCTCGTGTACACACACAGAAACACAGAATGTCTTGGGTTGGAAGGGACCTGAAAGATCATCTAGTTCCAATCCCCCTGGGCAGGGACACCTCCCACTAGACCAGGCTGCTCAAAGCCTCATCCAGCCTGGCCTTGAACCCCTCCAGGGATGGGGCATTGACAACTTCCCTGGGCAACCTGTTCCAGTGCCTCACCACCCTTACAGTAAAGAATTTCTTCCTGACTTCCAATCTAAATCTACCCTCTTCCAGTTTGAAGCCATTATCCCGCACGCCTCCACCTGACTGAAGCAAGCTCTTGGTGTTAGTCTTACAAACAGAATGGAAAACAAGCCGAGGGTTTCAGCGTGGGCTCCCTCCCGCCTTATTCCAGTACGCTCCTTTTCCTTACAAAGCACACTAGGCGCATTACGGCAACAGCCGGAACAAGAGGCTTTTGTGCAAAGTTCAATACACACGCAGAGGAACAAAATCTTTTACCAAACCTGCCTGCAAGGAGAGAAGAAGAGCGAGCAATGTGACGCACGGCTGGGGAGGAGAGAAGCAGGCTGTCAAACCGTTTGCTGAAGGTCACGCAGTCAGGGCTGCGACAGAGCGGGGATGAGTCCTGCGTCCCAGGTCAATTCCTGGGCCAAACCGCCTTCTAGCCCCCATATACACTCATTTTTACATCTTTTGATGTGCCTTCTCATAGGCTGTAAGGCAGTGCTCCTCACCCAGAGTGGTCCTCCCAAGCCTCCCTCCTCGCAGGGGGTGGCTCCGCCTGCACACCACCAGCCTGGAAGCCAAGGCCTTCAACCAAATGAATCCAGGAGAGTCCGAAGGGAAACCCTCGGGCACCTTTAACCACCTCTGCTGCTCCGATTTTTATGAACAAATTGTTTCCGTAATAAAAATGACCTCTCTCAGGGAACCAGCCTGGGCTGGCCAAGGAGGCAACGCGTGCTGCCGCGAGCTGGAGCTCCCCACGGGAAGACCCTGCATCTCCATCCACATGGACATAACCCTTCCTAACTCCTCCCCATCCCACGTTTGCCCCTGGCTGAACGCAGCTCTGAGCCACGGCTCGTTCTGCCAGGCTGTCACTCACCGCGTTGTTCATTACAGGGAAATGAACTCCGTTCCCAAGCGTCCGCGGGACAGAGAGTAATTGGGTTCCGTGCAGCCTTTTCACTTAATTTACTCAAGTTGTATTTATTTCTTACAGAATTAGGTTTTAGCGGCTGATGGACAAGACATCAGAAAAAGACGGAAGCAAATGGATGGGATAATAAACTTGGATAGAGAAAAATGATGTCTCTCCATCTATCCTCTTTTCTTTTCCTCACTGTCTCAGTCATCACCACTCTCTCATCCTTTTACTAAGGAACATGGAAGGCTGTTGCTAAAAAGCTCTACTTCATCACCATGTGGCTTTGTAAAAGGTAACCTTATTATCTAAGTTCATCCCAATACGGAAAAAAAGGATATTTAGTGTGGGTTAAAACATGCCAGCAGAACAATCTGCTGAATTTAATGAAATCAAAACATTTGCAAGAACCTATTGATTGTGTTGACATTTGCAGTGCAAAATTATCAAAATGTTACTTTTGATAAGGTTGAAGTACTTCATTTCAACATATTATAATTACATCTGATACCCTTATGGAGAGAAATTCTGAATCTAATATAAAAGCCAGAAGAAATTGCCTCAACTTGCCAAAATGAACCATGCTAGCTAACATCAGGACTGCAGAACACTTTCTCAGGGTGACACGCAGGGCAAAGCAAGACCCCAAAACTGAGAAGTCCACCCCTGCTCACCTGATTTTTAAAACCTCTTCCAACAGCACAATCCTACTCCCGAAAGGCAGAAGGACGGGGACATCACGGACTAATTAAACCCCATTATCTCTGCCCCAGCAGGCAGGGACCACCTTTGATGGGCCAAACATCAGCATCTCGCATCCCTGATGGTCGCGACACCCCTGTGTGCATAATCCCGCGATGTTAAATCCCTTCTCGGACTTAATATGGGATCTAAAGAGGTTTTGCAGCAAACCTGGTGTCACTACCTCCTTGGTTGGATCGGAGAAAGGGCCCGGGATGACACAGGGGACAAGAAGTGGAGGAAGAGCACACACGGCTTCTCCTCACCCTGTGGCACCATAAATTATGCAGCTGCCTTCATCCATTATTCAGCATAATTTATTTTGAACATTTAGATCAGCAGTTTGTGTGAGGGAAATAAAAAAAAAAAATAGAAGTGGAGGGGAAAGGGGAAAAAAAAAAAAAAGGGAATTAAGCGAAGGAGAGAGGGAAGTGCTGGAACGGACGGTCTGGTCATTAATCAAAGACGGGCAGCGAGATGACAGGATGAGAAGGAGCAGCTGGAAAGCCACTTAAATAATAACAGGAGCTCCAATTCCCCTGCTCTTTGAGGAGCGGAGGGTGAATGAAAAGCCCTGCGCACAGGCTGTTTTAAGGCTATAAACAGCATCAGCCCCTCTTCCTCCCGAAGCCACGCTCCGCAGAGAGCAGGGCTGCAAAAGCTGGGTTGACCAGCAAATGGCTTCTCCCAGTTGACCAGCAAATGGCTTCTCCCCCATTGGCAACACCTCCTGCAAACCCCTGGGTAAATAAAGCCTGCAGACGGCCAGGCTTTCCCCCAAAAACTCAGTCTTACTGGGCGGGGGTAGGACACCAGCGCACATCTGCCATCCCGAGCTGGCCAACCAGCCCAGCTTTCTGAATTATAAATGCTTTCCAATATCTAAGTTTCAACGTATTTCAGCGTTATGACTCCACGACTAATAAATTGAACGAAACGGCAACGTGCCCAGCAGACATACCCCAAGCTTGAGACTGATGAATTCAAGGAATAAATTGCTTATACGAATTATTCGCTCCAATCCACCACGAGGAGCCCTGCTCAAGAGCAGCTGCCCTAAAGCCGCAGCGTTATCAGCAGCTCCGAGGGGCCAAGAGGGAAAATCGTGACCAAGATAAGCCAGGCCAAGTTATCGCCATGAAATATCGGTTCCAAAGAGGAGGTGCCCTTGGTTCGGCAAAAATCTCCCTCTGCCGAGGGATGGCAGGTCGTCCCCTTGCAGGCACCTTCGTCTGCATCTCAAGGGGCTTCTCAGACACTCAATCCCCGCCTTTCCGAGAGCAAGGACCCTCACGCTGCAAGATCCTCGTGCGGGAGCAAGTGGTGGACAGGGGTTAGGGGTGTTTGAAAAAAAAATAAATAATAACAATAACCACAGAGGGTTGCAGGAGCATTTACAGAGGAAATGCAAGCTATTCTCTGGAAGAAATCAATAAAAGTTTTGTTTTGTGCCTTTCAAATCCACAGGGGACCGTCGGATCCAGCTAGGAAGAGCAAGTTTTGTTTGCAGCTGAAAGAAAAACGTTTCTGTTGTCGAATTACCACGACACCTGAGGTGCTCGCTAAAAAATAAAATACCCACAAACTCCTTTGCCACCACCACAGGTGCTGGGAACACACTGAAAAGCAGGCGATTCGCACAGTAACCACTGGCATCCCAAGTCGGCACAGCGGGATCGTGTCCCAGCCAAACACAGCGGCACCGGGATGGCCACCGAAGCTCAGTGTGAGCCAGGCCAGCTCCGGGAAAGCCACCAGAACCATCAAGCAGAAGGCAATTTAGTCCACTCACATCCCTCCGCTCCCATTTTTCCAGGCCATAGCGCTGGAAAAGCAACGTGTGGGATGGGGATGGGCCTGGAAGGCTCCAAGAGCCTTGCCCAAGCAAGCAAACACCAAAACAAGGAGGGGAAAGCTCCAAGTTTCCGTAACTCGGCAGCTGCTGTCAGGGCTGGCATCACCAGAGGACAAGAAGGACAACCCGAGCAGCGAGTCTGCCCACGCTAGGGCTGCAGCTCCTCTCCTGATGGCTTTGCAAAAGCAAGGTGGGAATGAGGCAGCTGGACCACTTCGTGCATCCCACCAGTCTGGGGCCATCGATGGGACCCGGCTGGAGTTAATGTCCCGGAGCAACTCATCACAGCGCCTGCCTGGGAAGGGCACTCGCCTTCTGGTTTAGCCATTTTTTAAGTTGTCACCATTGGTTTCACAAAGAATTACCGAGGTCTCCTTCTCCCTGAGGAACCCCACAGGAGAAGACGTTGACGGTCTTTCGCTGGAGAGGAACATCACAGCTAGAAAACCAGCTACCTTCAGGGGAGACCAGCACGGAGCCCCGTTACCACTCAGGATGTAAATGCTGCCCTCAAAATCTCTATTATTCCTCTCCCTCTGATGTTCTGTCAGGTTTATCAGTGCTCCGTTTGCAATGAGGCGTGCTTCGTCCCCACACCTCACCCACTCCTGCTCCTCCTCTTCTCAGCTCCTGGGAAACTCAATACAACCCAAGCTGACTTTCAGAGCTTTAATGGGACCAGATGGTTCCATAAAATATAAATGCAGCGATAAAAATACCTCCTAGCGATTAACTTTGGATCTACCCTGACTAGGAAGGATTCAACTGAGCTTCGTTGAACCGGCAAGCTTGCCGCCCTTCCTCCTGCGGATGGGGCCATAAACCCTCCCTGTGCCTTTCATCCACCTCAAGAGCGATGCCAGAGGTCTCGCCACCTCTTTACGGTCCTCCAGCCCTTTCTGAAGGTCCGCTCTGCCAAGCAGCTAACGTGCCATCCAGTTCCTCCTCCAAGAGGTGTTACGAAGAGAAAAAAAAAAAAAAGCTATAACAGGTCCCTCATAAACGCCCCGTTACCAAATGCTTTCATTTGCCGCAGTAGAGGACTTTGGGCAACGCAGAACAGAGTAGATCCTTTCATGTCACTTCCAAATACCACAAAACTTTCATAGATTGAAAACTAAATTAAGACTAAAATTACCACACAATTTTACTCGGTAATTTTTGCTGGCATGGAAATGATCGCTCCTTGCTTTGGTAGTGAGCAGATAATTCCAGACTTCAAAGGCTTATTTCAGTATTACGTAAACTTGTTAAATTAGCGGTTTGAAAGTTGTAATAAACTACCTAGATGAACATGACATGGCAAACAGCATGGCTTTCAGAAAATAAAGTCCCACCTCTCTAATCTATTCGAGTTCTTTGAGAAAGGCAACAATACCTTCAAGAAAAGCAGCTATAATTTATTGGACCTTCAAAAATGTCTTAATTAATAATAACCAGTACCCCTGAAGAAGCAGCAGGCTACGAAGATGAAAACCATCTTCCTGCAGCTGCCTTGCGAAGGGATGTCATTTGAACGAGGGAATTTGGAGCGGAAAGTAACACAAACCAGCCAGCAGCTGGAGAAGAGCAGCAGCTTGTCAAAAGCCATACAAAGCGGAGACGTGGGAGAAGGAGAAATAAAAGCCAGCTCTCCTGAGTCACGGCTCTCCCACCCCTGCATCGAGCGGATCCCAAGCACGACATCGCCACGGCAAGGAGGACACAAGGCGACATGCACGTTAGCTAGATTCAAGCCACCACGGCTGAGAAAAAACATAGTTTAACAACCCAAATTCACGTCCCAGAGCTCCTGCAGGGTTGGCACCGCCTGTGCTACATCTTCACCCTTGCACCCGCAGGGAACTGGAGGATTCCTCACCCATCCTGGCGAAATCCAAGGTGCACAACACCTCCTACCACGGCAAAAATACCCTTCCCGAGGCCAGTGGGCAGCAACGAGAGCAGAGCAGCAAACAGACAGAGAGACGGAAAGGAAAGAAGGCGATGGATGCCTAAAAAGATGAGAAGTTGATAGCAGCTTAAATCAGCCAAGCCGGGGTGAAGTTTTAAATGGCAGGGGGGAAAAAAAAGGTGTCAAGTTTGAAGCATTTGTGATACAAACGCTATTCATTTTCGTCAGGAAGAGAGGACTGTGGGAAATTCAACGTTATCTAACACAGGCAATTAAGAAAACAATGACAGCTGAAATTTAATACAGACAAGTACAAGGTAATGCCTATCAAAAGCAACATTTCCAACAACTCATACACATTGATGGATTCGAACTTAATTGTAACCACTCAGGGAAAGGAAAAAAAAAACAAAAAACAAAAACCTACACATCACTCTGGACAACTTAACAAAAACATCTGATCAACAGACAACGGTGGCCAAGAAAGCAAGACACAGTGAGAAAGGGAGAGAGAACAATAACTGAAAATATTGTGATGCTATAATGGAAGAAAACAACGTTCTCAACTTGCGATATCTTCTTCAGCATTGGATAGACAGACACATGTAAAAGGCATAGGAAGAAACAACAACAAAAAAAAGTCTGATCCTAAACACATTTCCATGCCAAATGAAAAAACTGGGGGTGTATCACTTGAGAGGAGGATAAGAAAGGAGAAGAGCAGATTGCAGAACAAAAAAACCACACGGTTAAGCGGTGCCTTTTATTCATCCTCCCGTAATGAAAAGCGCAGATTCACTGACACTGAAAGCCAACAAATTTGGAAGCGATGGGCAACGTCTCAGCAAAAACGCCCAAGCCACGTGTGCCGCCAGCTACTGGCGACGCACAGAGATCGCCAGGTCACGCAGCAGCGTCAGACGCGAGCGCCGATCTCGAGGCCCAAAGATAAAAATCTACTGGGATCCGAATGGAGGCCAAAGCCGAACCCCTAAGAGCCTTTGCATTTGTGGCTCCAGGCAGCCTGGTGCCCATTTAACGCTAGCTCCTCATAGAGGTCCAAGGCCAATTCTCGACTGCGTTAGGAATGGAAATTTTCCCTTCGTTGTCTCTCGGGAGGACTTTTTCCCCCTTAAGCTCACGAGGAAGCGTCAGCGGCATCCCCGCAAGGACTGCTGGTGGGGGCAAACCGAGCGATGCTGACGCCGACAGAGGTGCTTCGCGGGGCTGGATTTCCTTGGGAAAGGGCGGAAATGGGAGCGAACAACGCGGCCTTTGGCAGGGAAGCACGTTCCACGCCACGGTGGCGGCAATAGCAGGGCTCGGCAGCGTGAGGCACCATTGATTCAGCTTTAACTGACGGCAAAAAAAAAAAGAAACAAAAAAAAGAGAAAAAAAAAAAAAGCCCCACGGCCTGATCTGACCCGGAGGGAGACATGACACAGCTTAAAAGGGACTGGGTTATCCAGTGCCATTTACCGGGCGGCTGCACGGGCGGATTAATAAGGTCAGCATCTCAGCCGCGGGAGGATGAGGAGGGAGGAAGGCATTACAGCAACCCTCCCATCCATACCAGGCGGGGGCAAGAAGTCCCTTTTCCAGCAGGACGCCTGATTAATTCCTAAAGTGTTGGCAACCTCGGCGGGGAGGCGGGGAGAAGGGGAGGCAGCCCGGCACGCGGTTACGGGGACCCGTGATGCGCAGCCATGGGCTGCCACCGCTCGCAACCAGGGGAGGCGGGGGGGGATGTGAAGGGCAATCCGAGCACATTTGCAAACAGATTTAATAATAAGGGGCTGTCTGCCTCGATGTGTCAAGCTATCCGCAAGTGCTGCAAAAGAATATCATCGAGTGTGACATAATGCAAAGCAGGATAAGGTCATTTGCTTTGCTTCCCTCTGTTTTAAAGCATCAGAAAAATTCTTTTCAAAATACAGCTTTCACAGAAACATGACCGGCTGCCTGAGGAACGGCTCGAGATCAAGCGTTTGATATTCAAAATTAATCCCAGGAGGACGAGGCGCGATACGTTCCCTTTCCCTTCATCCATTTCCAGGCTGGAGATATCTCTCTTCCATTAACTCAGCTCTCCCCCTCCTCCCTTATCCCCCAACCAGGTTTTCTTCACGGGCTCAGAGTTCGCCTTTTCTTCCCTGAACCGCTGATCTAAATGAGGGGTCTGATCCCACCCTCCTCATTCAACCGGGGTTTTCAGCCGAGGGAAACCTTCACGCATGAAACCTTAGATTTTTATTCACCCCGGCAAAGACAAACGCCCCAAGTTTGCAGCCGAAAACGCTCAAGGCGAAATTAAGATAACTTGGGACTCCCGCAGCTTTCACCTTTGGGAAGAAACAGAAACAAACCCGAGAAGGAGGACTCCAAAAAGTTATTTACCTCAGATATATTTAGGATTTACACTGGGATCACCGCAACACAGGCAAGCAGAAACCTTGCACATGGGGAATGTTTCGAAAACCAACATCTTGCCTTTTAATTTCGCACCCTCAACATGGGGACAAGCCACCGGAGGGGACGTCGGCCCCATAACATCCCTCCCTCTGACACTTTTTGGTGCTAAACCACCAGGCTGGTGCCAAAAACCGAGTTGCCGAGCGTGGTTGGATGCTCCTGGCGCATCCCCGTGCCCCACCGCGGGAATACACGAGTACACAGCACAGCGAGGCCCCGGGGAGGAGCCGAATTTAGGGAAGAAGTTAATTTTGCAAAACACAAATGCTCCTTACGAAATGAGGCCTGAGAAACGGAGCCCTGGCGACGGCACCTCAAGACGCGTAAACATCTGGTAAGGGTTATCGCTAGGGACAGCCAGGAACGCGCCCCAGGGATGCTCGGGGAAGTGTCGAGGAGGGGGTAAGGCATAGCTAAGAGGCAAGGCTGACTGTCTACCGGCGGCAGAAGCGGGCGTGGGAAGTCACGACACATGAATCGAAGCTTTCTCCAAGCACCACCGCAGCGGGGAAGGTCCTGCTGGGAAGACGGCGGGGTCTCTCGCAGGCTGGATGCAAGGCATGGTGGACAAGCACAGCTGCGCACATCTGGGCTGCAGCAGCAGAGCCACGAAGGGAAAGGGCAAACTGGTCCCAGGCGAAGACTCCCCAAGTCTCCCTTTCCTATCTAACCCTTGGCTAACGTTATCAATAACGGCTGTGCAAAGCTGCACTAAAAAGAAAGTAAAGAAAAACCCCAAGCAAGCTGGTGTTCCAGGAAAAAAAAACCCCAGTCCCTTCCTCCTCCCAAGACATCAGTGATGCTGCCGAGCTTTCAGCTGACATTTGCCCACGGTGAGTGATTTTAAGAGCTTCCAGCTAAGGAAAGGCCCCATGGCACTGGCACCGGCGCCGTGCTTGGCCCAGCAGCATCCAAGCAGGATACTCGCACCCTCCTCAGACCCAGCAGCTCTTGGGTTTGAACCCACAGGGCCAGTGAGCTCACAACAGGCACCTGGATGGGCTGTAGCCCGACCCACCACCAGCAAAACCCCTCGGGAGGCTTTGGGAAGCAAATGCCGCCAGCGTGGTCAGGGCAAGCCAAGCGTTCCTGGCAGCTGGCACCATGGCCACCAAAGCGAGTGGTTTAAATCCGTCTGGGTAGAGGAACACAAAACCCCACGCCCAGGCTGATTTAAATCGTTTAACGATACGGGCAGGTTTGCTACGCACGTGGCCCGATGGCTGAGGATAACCAGAAGCGGAGAGCCAGGACATCCAGCATCCACCAGCTCCTCCGTGGGAGATGGCACGGGGGCAAAGGCATACCCACGTGCTGTCTGGCCACCGCTCACTCCCAAAGCAAAGGGCCCTGACCTTCCCCTCCTTCTTCTCCTTCAACATCACTGGCAAATACCTGCACTCCCTCCCGCACGCCCGAATCCACCCCACGTGCTTCCCAAAGGTCCTCCGACGCTACAGCCGTCCCAGCCGGTGTCTGGGGTCTGTTTAGCTCTGCCGAGGAGACCTATCTTTTTTTAACAAGCGTGTTAACATAACATACAAAACCCTCCAGCTCGCAAATTTCTCAGGAGCCCCAGAGGAGTACGGGAAATTCTTCTTAATTACAACGTGCGTGTTAAACGAGGACACCAGGAAGCGGTGTTTCGCAATACCTGGGAAAGGTTGCGAGGAGACATCACCGCTGCTCCTGTTGGGGTTTTCAAGGGTGGCCGCCGCACCTAAGGGCTGTGTAATCCCCAGGCTGACGTTACAGCAAGGCCACCGCGACTCCCATCCGAGGGGGCTTCCAACACCGCGGGGAAATGGGAAGCTGCGGCTGGGAAAAGACGTGCGACGCTGCAGAAGCAGCAGCCCCCGACACTGAGCTTTACCTACATCCTTACGAGCAAGTCCCTCTTTCCTTAACAACAGACCAAGCCCTTGAAAAACCCGTCGCAATGCCACCGCAGCCTCGGCCCATTTGTCAGCGGGCGAGCAATCGCTCACCGTCACAGGAGCTTAACCCTGTCACGGGAGACGGGGGCTCTGGCATTCCCGGCAGTGACATGGTACCAAGCGGGACAGGCCACACAGGGATGCGTCTGGGCAGATCCACCCCAAATTCCTGAAAAAGTGGCTTTTTCCAAAAGATGCAGGTGTGCGCATGTCCCTCTGGGCACCTTACACACAGCCGGTGGGACGCTCACCGTGACCCGGACAGGTCCAGCCCTGCTCCTCCCTGGAGCGCCGCCACTTAGAATTTGCTAATTAAGAGCCCTTAATGAATTCCCTCCGACACTGATTCACGGCACGTTTGTGCTCCCCCCTCTGCCGGCACTCTCGCCAATCACTTGGCTGTTGGGAACTTGTCTGAAATTCGGTGGGGAGCGGCGGGGGCGGGGGGATGGTGCCAAGAAAGCCCATTTCGGCTTCACGGTCACGAAGGCTCCCCGCCAGGAGCACAGCTTAACGTCGCGTTCATCCCAGGAGGGTGCAATCCCAGCCTGCCTGGCACCCCGTCTGTGGCAGCAGCGGAAGAATGTGACACATCATCATCCATTTTTTATCAGGTCATTCGATGGCTACAAGAAGCCCCTACTCCCAAGCAGCTACCTACAAACAAGCCACGCATCAAGCCCCGCTAGCAAAAAAAATTATCCAGCTACAGCAACCGGCGCTGAAGAAACCATCCACCAGGGGAAGAAAAACAAGTAGAAAAGGTGAATTATTTGTACAGACGGCCACCCAGCCCTTCTCATGTTCTCCATCAGCGATACCCAGACACAGCTAACACGCGAGCAAACAAGGGTAACTCAGATATACGCTCAGTCGACGCTAAAGATGCTTGTTCCTCAGACACCACTTCTCATCCCCAGGATGTCTCAGCATCTGAGCACGGTAATTCCCTAGTGATTAACTTCTTTATTTATTTAAAAAGAGTCGAGAGGGTTTTTCAGAAGCGCGCCTGTCACTCGGCACCTCTCGCCGACAGGGAGACGGGGATGATGTGTGACAAACGCTCGGTGCCGATGGTGGGCGTCTCCTCCGAAGGGGGGGGGATCCCCTGACCCCGGAGGGGGGAATCTCGCAACCACTGAGTGCAGAAACACCTCCCAGTTCAACCATACTCAGTGTCTGGGCTCTTCCCCTCCCTCCAAATACATGCCGAAAACCGCAAGAGCGTGCGACAAAGTGCATCAGACGCAGCCCATGTGCCTGCGGGAAGGATGGGGACACAACCCCGTGATGGTGGTACCCACAGAGCATCCCTCCGAGACAACCCTCCCCGGGAAAGCACCCGCTGGCAGCCGGCGAGAGAGGCAGCTCAGCGCAGAAGAGGGGAAAAAAAACCTCTTTAAACTCCACAGAGGCAATGGTAAAGCTTGCAGGCGGTTTCCCTGCCTTCCCAGAGGGTGGGCCAGGGCTTCTCCTCCGGAGAAAGAGGAGAAACGAGAAACGCTCCTGCTCAAAATGAATAAAATATGTCACTCCTGATCTTGTAGCTATTAAATCACTGGCTATACAATTACTTAATTATGTAGCAGCAAAAGAAGGGGGGGAGAGGGGGGGAGATGGTATTTTTCCTCCTGAAAACTTCAATTTGCAACCTCAGGAAAATAATTACTCGATTCAAACATTAAATAATTGAGACATTCATTAGCAGTCCTATTGTATGATTAGCACGGGGAAGGTACCATTTGAAGACTGAGAAATTGATTCACCAGGGAAAAGGGAAAACCAGCCTTAATGGGCTAAACGAGAACGTGGCTCGGAGGGCCGGAGGGCTGAGCGGAGGGACAGACACGAACGCACAGGAACCCCCGCAAACTGCTGCCCCGGACGCACTGGTGCCCTCCAGAACACCCCGACCTCCCCCTCGGACCCGTCACTTGGCACCTTTATTCCCTGCCCGGAGATACAAAAAGCCGCCGGTGCCAGGCAAATCGCACCCTCCACGTGAACCTCGCGCGAATTCAGCGCCGCCGCAATAACCCGCTGCCAAATAATTTGAGGCGGGAGACGGGAAGGCAAGGGACCCTTTATCCCTCTAGGTGCGATCGAGCGGTTTACAACGCCTGCAAAAAAAAAAAAAAACAAAAAAACCCAAAAAAACCCAAAAAAACAAAACCGAAGCATCCTGTTGCAAACATTCCCCGGCTCTGCACAAGGTGGGGAGAAAACCAAGCCGGGGTGGGGGGGGACAGGGGACAGTCACTCCCGTAAAAGAGAGAGGGCAAAGGCAGCACCGAAGGGAAAGCAACTACAAGCAATTACTGGCCATGTGGACACGCTCTCGTTGTTTCAAGTCTGACCCACCGCGAGTATCTTTCTTAAAACAGTTACGGCCTTTATCCTCCTGGATGGAAATAGCGCTGGCCACACCGGGCTGCTCTAGGGAAGGCAGAGCAGCTCTGAGCCAACGCAGAGGGGTTTGAGTCAGTCGCTCCCCCCCCCACAAGGCGAACTGGGGGCACATCACCGCCTGAAACCCGGGCAAAACATGCCGGCTCCATCCCTCGGCGGGTTCACGTCCCCAGCACGCAGCCCAGCAACGCTGTCGGGGAAAAGGCGACGGGAAAAAGCATCCCTCGGCTCTTCCTAGGGAGGAGACATGTGGGAAGGGGAGAGTGTGGAGCAAGCCGAGCCGCTGCACAAGCCGCCTGGCAGTCGGCCGCGATCCTTCAGCCCTCTTTATTCCCCTTTAACAAGCGGGGAAACTGGGGAGTTTGAAGTCCTAGACAAATTATTTTATCCCCAATTTAAGTCTGGAGTTGAAAACCGCAGAGAGAACAGCTTTAGAACTGAGCGTTTTTATAACTTCGATCAGGCGACTGCTTCTTTTATGAGCTGACACCTTGCAAATACCTTATTTATTTTTTTTTTTTCTTGGAGAATACCTTTACGTCCCACAAAGATGGGCTTTCCTAGCGAGGGAAGAGAGAGACTCGCCTTCGTCTCACTTGGAGCAATTCGAAACCTCAGCTTTCGCCAAAGATTTGGGTTCTTCCCAACAGCGCCTGAGGCAGCTCAGAGACTCCTGAGGAGGCGCAGGAGCTGTGGCTGCCTTAGCAACCCTCCCCAAAGCTCCATCCGTGTCACCTCCAAGCGATGCCACCGGCACGAGAGCAGCGAGGTCTCGGCGCACTCAGGCGCCGTACTGAACCCAAACGGTGGCGGAACAAAAGCGGCCACGCTCATCTCGGCCCCGTTAAAAAAAGAGTAACGGATCAAAGTTTGCCAAATAGAAAAGGACAAAATCAGCCGAGAATTACTTTAATTATTACCTTCAAGCTCGCAAAAAAAAAAAAAAAAAAAGGGTATTACAACCAAGAGCACACACGAAAGAAAAACTATAAAGGAAGCACTTGACAGTGCCCCTTTAATTAAACTGCTCTGAATATCATTAGCGACGGACCTTTGGAATTTAAAGCCAATTACAGCCTAAATACAAAAGTTAACTTGCTCACCAAGAAGCTTACACAGTATCTTTCAGATGTGGGTTTGGTGCGCAGGGAAGAGCTTTTTCCTCGGCGAAGCACTTTTACACAAACCGGGCACCTCAGCACAGAGAGGTTAACAAAAAAAAAAAAAAGAAAAATAAACAAAAAAAAAAAAAGGAGCGAGCGGATTCCTCATTAAGCTGCAATTAGGGGTCGGAATGTGCCCAACGTACCCTGCGATCCACACAGGGCTCATCGGCCAACAGATAAAGGACCTTTAAGCCAAGCTGGCGGAGCTTTTGCCTTGTCCCACGGGGCTGTTGAAGAGCTAAATATTTGGATTAAAGAAGGCAAAGCCTTGGATAGCATCTCGCACAGACTCGTGCTGCAGCACTTGGAGCTCTCGGGGCCCAAGGAGAAACTCAAGCCTCCGGAATAAGCTTCCCATCGCACGGTTTCCGAACGAGACTCTCCACTGCTCACCAGCCCAAAAAGCTACAAGAAATCCTTCCCTTTGCGACCGCAGCATGAGCTGCCGAGCTCTGGCATCTCCGGGGATGCGGCTCTGCCTGCGGCAAACCCTGGGATAGCGCAAAAGAGTGGGATGGGCCCCGGCTCCCGCGCATCCCTCCCAACAGGCAGAAGCACATCGTTACCAACAGGATTAACGGAGAAAAAGAAGGAGCCCTCCACCCCGGGGTCCAAGGCAGGCCACCCCCCCTGCCGTCACCGCTTCTCGCCTTCCAAGGATCTCTGGGTTTCCGTAAGGTTTAGATCAGCTGATTACGGGGCAGCAAAACTCTGGGGTTTATCTTCTGGATGAAAGAATACGACTGCGATGACAGGGGACGGCACAGAAACAGCCCTCCCCGTGCCGCGCCAGAACAACAGGGCAAATCCCACCCCGCCGGGGTCTCTGCTCTTGGAGGGAAAAGAGTAAA
Organism: Larus michahellis; assembly: GCF_964199755.1. NCBI lineage: Eukaryota > Metazoa > Chordata > Aves > Charadriiformes > Laridae > Larus > Larus michahellis. Next base: position 3,778,320 of record NC_133912.1, read on the forward strand.
ACAGACGGCACGTGGCACCATTCACCCCAAAAAGTCAGACCACAACAGGGCCAAAACCATACCTCGGATAATCTGTGATTTGCGCGGGGCTCTGGGCATCCCTGACAATGAGCGAAAGGACCCCAAGTTCGTGCGTTAGGGGGCAGGGAGGGGAGCAGAAGGCAAAAACTTGGTTCTTTGGTGCCCCAGGCTTCTTGTCATTAAAGCAAAACAACCATTAAGGATCAACAATCTTCCCCCCCCCCGCCCCCTTTCTCTCACACCTTTCATCTTTCTGGAGAAAATCCTACAGACACATTACGGACCACGCCGAGCGTTTGGCTTTCAAAGCGAAACGGGGAAAACATCTCCCTGTCGCAGCATTCGGTGGGACAGCCGCGACGCGCCCAACAGAAATATTCATTGCCATATGTTCCAGGAACGATTCCCACAGACGTTCATTAGCAGCATCGCCATGGAACTCTACAGGACTTTCCTGCGAGGGAAGCTGCTAATTAAACTGCAGACGTCAGCCCGAGCGAGGAAGGTGGCTGGGGCTCGATACCTCCGGTTGAAAGACCCAGAAAAGGGAGAGCGATGTCCCTCGTTGTATCCCCAGCTCTTCCCACCCATTTGAAAAACAGGCTTTCCAAAGGAGAATAATGATTTCTACAAGTCTTTGTGATTTTCGGTAAACAAACCAGAGCACCGAGACACTCTCTCGCACAGCTTTGCTCATGCAAAGTTACTCAAAACTCAAAGACGGAAAAAAAACTCAAAAACCCAACCCAAAACCCAAACCAAAGCAGCAACCCTATAATTAAAATGGGAAAACCAGGCTGGTACTTTCCTCCTGATATTTAATATTTACATTTCCAGTTGATTTATGAGATAATTGCGGGGCAACTGAATGTCTTGAGGGGCTTGTGTGTGGACACCTCCCACTAGACCAGGTTTCTCCAAGCCTCATCCAGCCTGGCCTTGAACACTTTATGCTTCACATCAGCTCTGGGCTCCGTCAGACAAAGCTGCTGCCGGCCGGGAGCTGCACCGGGAAGCGATGGGAACGCAGAGACAGCCAGCGGTGGGCAACCCCAGGTCCCAACGCTTGGAAAAAGCTTCTCCAGACAACCCGAATGAGAAACCTCGCCCAAACCTGGGAGACGGCTGGACCCTAGGGGCCTCTACAGCTAGAAGAACCAACTCATGACGGAAAACAGAATTGTTATTCCAAAGTTGCAGGTTTAATACAAACTCTCAGAGCCTGAAACAGCAACTCAGGAGGGAATTAGAAGTGGGCTGATGGCTTTTCCAGGCAATTTCCTCCATCCTTAGCCGGACTCCCAGAGGGGCAGCACAAACAAGAGAAATGCAGCAGGAGGAGTAGGATGGAGCCAACATCACTGCTTCGGCATGATGACTGGCTTTGTCATCGTGAAGCTTCCAGCCTCCCTCCAGGGTCCACCACACGCCTCTTCAACCTACTCTGAAGCACATTTTGTTCTTCTCAGCCCTGGAAAAGAGCACAGCTCCCTGGGTGGGAGAACCGTTGGGCTCCATCTCCAAACTGCTCCTGACTTGCCGCACAATTTCGGGCTCTGCTTTGCTTTCCCCATATGCGAAGGAGACCTCGGCAAATTGCTCCGAGACCCTCCAGAGGAAAGAGCGTCACAAACGCCGCTTTTAATAATGCAATCCTTGCAGTCCCGCAGCTATCCCGCCCTCAAGGATCTCCCCGCGGAGCCAGCCGAACACGTGCGTGCGAGGACGGCGGGACACGGGTATTTTGAGAAGATGGATAGACAGGCAGAAAGACAGGGCTTGACAGCAAGCAGAACATTTCAAAGAATCTCAGCTGTTCAGCAGTCATCCATCATCCGCTGAAAACACCAGCGAGCCAGGGCGGCGGAATCACAAGAAAGTATTTAACATCTGTGTTCACCCACACAGAGTCCTGAATCGCACCTCTCGGGCCGGCACCCCAAATCTGGCTCGTCGCCACAGAAATGTCGCCAGCGACGTCACCTTGAGTTTAACAGGCAGGGAGCGAAACGATGCTATTCTCTTAACACACATAGATGTACCTATTACGCGTTTCAGGTGCATTTCTACATACGTATTCATCCCCACTGCACACACAAAAAAGGTTAAGTGCTGGAATGAACACGTCAGGCCTTATGGATGGGGAAACTGAGGCAGGCTGAGAGCAAAGTGACCCAGTGTCCTGAGACTGGAAAGCATGTCTTATATCCACAATCTGGCCACGTAGGCAATAGATCACGTTGTGTTTTTTCCCTTCTGACCCCAGCCAGGAAAGCAATTTATATTTTTTTATAAACACCGGCTGAGCTGACGCTCTTTTTGGTGGACCCCAGTGGCGGTGGGGATTAAGTGCTCATCCCTCCCCGCGCTGCGGGCAGCACGGAGCAAAGCCCCCCGATGCTGATGAGCAGATGCTGGGGTTTGTTCTCTCCCTCCCCCTAAGGAAGTACGGGATCGCTCCGGGGACGTTTGCTGGTTTTAAACAATACAGAAAGAAAATGGTCACGTCCCTTCCCTTCCAAGAGAAGAGAGGACAACATCCCCTTTCTGCTACGTCAAAGGAGCGAGATGGAGAGTGAGCTCCTCAAGGGAAGGAGCACGTTTCCAAATTCCTGAGTCTACCAGCAAAATAAAGGGGAAAGTAATGAAAAATCATCTTTTTTTTTTTTTTCCTTTTTCTGTCATTGCAGCAGCACTTAAGAGTCTCCCAACCTGCAATTCCCCAAGTTACATCCAGGAGAAATCACTGGTGGGGTCATCCTCACCCCAACTCCTGATGAGACCCCCCATGTGCTGGGGGGGACGGGACACGGTCCAGACAGCTTCTGCTCAGGACAGACAGGGGGACATAAAGTGACTTCGGGACCCCTCCGAAAGCAACTAGGGGCATGGAAGGAGGAAGGGAGAAGAAGTAATGAATAAAATAAAAAAGGAGCACAAACCTGCCTGCGTCTGTTTTCCCTGCAACACTCCAACAGACCTGCGAGGTTCCCTAGGGACTAGGGAATATTCCCTAGGGATAGTTAGGCTATTTGGGTAATTATATCCAAGGGCACAACCTACCCCTGGGAAATCCTGCTTCCGTGCTCTCTGTCGGGGCAGGATTCTGCAGAGCCGTGGCTCCAGGAGTGACCAACCCCAACTGACCTGCGATCCCCCAGCTCCTACACACCCCAAAAAACCCCAATTACAGCCCTCCCTCACCGGCCAAGGACGAAGGGAGGGGAAGGGAATGGGGACGTCTGGAAGGAGAGAGGGACAGCAAGGAGATGCAGCGGGAGCCCTGCTAACAGATCCTCATTTAAAGAGGATGGATCTGCGGCGCAGGCATGGCATGAAAATAGAGAAAAAGCACATCAGCGCAAGAAATCTCTAACAGATGGGGCTGGGAGCCTACAAGGGAAGACAGGGATGGAAGTTCGGTAAATGCACGTATAGCAAAACCTCGGCTTTTGCTCTTCTTCCCGGTATGAGAAGCTTAGAACAAATATTAGATGCATTGCTTTTCTAAACACCTTTCCCAGGAGTTAAACACCGTGGAGGCGGGAGGAATCCAGGGCAATGTCCCGCAGACGTGCCGCTGCCGAGGCTCCACACGGCGCGCTTAAAACAGACACCGCGGCTGGAATCCGCTGCCTGCGGAGACAGTGCAATTGCCCGTCTTTGCCTTGCCCCTCTGCGGCAGAGAGGAGGAGGAAGGAGAAGACGAAGCAGCCAGCTCCTCGGCATGCCTGAGGTGGCACGTCCCTGAGATGCCAAAGGCAAAGCCAGGGAAAAGGATGCTTTAGCCAAGTCTTGAAAAACAGGGGCCAACCAAGTTGTCTGGATACACGAGCCCGACGGGAAAGCTCTCCATCAATGCAAACCCCATATTTTTTAGGGGCGTTATTAAATTAACAAGAGCCCTTGCCTCCCCGCGTGCCTTCAAACGCACAGATGCTCCGACTTCAGGATGAAGAGCCTGGCGCTGTTTCAAAGCCCAAGGGAAGGTTGGCAGAGGGCTCCCGGACTCACAGATCTACTCGAGTGCCAGTTAGTTTTTCGTTCTCTCCCTTTCCCACCCACACAGCGGCACGGCAAACCCCTGTCTGGCTGTCCTAAAACCACGGCAAAAGCTGTTAAACCACACCCATCCAAAATTAGGGCTCTGAGGAGCACTTGGTGTCCACCCCAACCGGTATCACCCATCCAACCCAAGCCGAAGGACGGGCTCTGCGCTCCTGGGGGGTTGCTGCTATTAAAAAAAAAAAAAAAAAAAAAAAAAAAAAAAAAAAAGAGGCGATGCCCTGAAACATTGTGATGGCAATAACTCAGCCGAGGCTTAAAAGCAAGTCTGGTGGAAGAACCGGGGCCGCAAAGGCAGAGTTTCTCCCCCAGTTCGCAAGGCGCGCCGTGCTCCCTTTGTACTTTTAGAGGAGGCGGCGATAGCAACACCGCGACTTAAAGAGGGGAAAGCCCTGCCGTGCGATCCGGCGTTTAAAGCGCGATAATTAAGTGAGCATCTTTTGAAGCTGCCCGCTGAGGGGTGCTTCCCGACACACCGAGGTCGGGGAGCTATTAGAAGTGGGCTTGTTTTCCCTGCGAGATGGGCCCATGAAACCTTTGGCATCTCCTCTACGGAAAAGATAACTCATCTCCTCAGATCACGCTAGCAGTCAAGTTCACAATTAATTTAGATAACTCCAGACAAGCTGGGTTATGGGGGGGGGGGGGGGGGGGGGGGGGAGGAAAGAAAAAAAAATTCAGAGAAATCTGGAGATTAAGACTTATAAATCTGCAGGCATTAGGGAGAATTGAATTCTTTCTTATACAGATGTAAAATCAAGTCCTTTTTTATATGATTCAATTATAGATTGATGGGAAGGCTCAGAAACACGGATTAATGATCTTTTCTTAAAGGAAAAATTATATAAGAAAAAAATAGAGAGAGAGTCATATAACAGAAAGAATTACTGCTCCCCAAACCATGATTAAGGTTTAGTAAGTTACGTTCAGAAGAGGGTAAAAGGGAATTTGTGGATTCCCAACCACATTAAGCGAATATAAGCGGAGATAAAGGAAGCAGCACGGTACAGTACATTATCGGCCCTGCAACGTGGCAAAGGTCTCCAGGTGCATGGGACCAACAAACGAGCCCACATCAGGGAAGAGGATGGGGTTTAAGGGACCCTGGATCCTGCCGAAACATCTCGGAGAGTTTTATGGGCACGGGGTGACGGCACCAATGGGGACGGAGCTGGGCTCCATCCGTTTACGCCAGCCGGGGAGGGGGACGTCAGCTTTTCCAAGCAAAGGGAAAATTGTTTGGACGGGGCGTGAATGGTGGGGGACGCAGCACAAACCTGTCCTGACATTCGCACCCCCAACGGCACCTCACTCAGCCCGCGCTTCATCCCGGTATAACCCCTGGGAAAGAAACACGACCCTCGAAAAAGCCACTCCTGCACCCAGAGCTTTTCTTGCACTCCTGCAGCGATGGGACGAGGGGCAACGGTTTTAAACCACAGCAGGGCAGGGTTAGATGAGACATTAGGAAGAAGTTCTTCACACTGAGGGTGGTGAGACGCTGGCCCAGCTTGCCCAGAGAGGTGGTGGAGGCCCCGTCCCTGGAGACATTCAAGGCCAGGCTGGATGAGGCTCTGAGCGACCTGATCTAGTTGAAGACGTCCCTGCTCACTGCAGGGGGCTTGGACTAGATGGCCTTTAGAGGTCCCTTCCAACACAACACGGTCTACGATTCTATGATACTTCAGCCTTTAAAAGTAATAATAATAAAAAAAAAGGATAACACCGCAGGGTTAACACAAAAATAAGTATCTTCAAAAGGCGCCCGGCGCTCTGACACTATGGTAATAGGGGGCATCGGAGTACCTCAGATAACCTGGCTCCAAGTGACAATTTCTCCGATGCTCCGTCCGAACCCTAACTCAGCGTGAATCAGCGGCCAAGCACATTGTTAGCCGAGCTACTGTTCATCACTTTGTCCGAAAAGAAAGCGCTATCTAGGTCACTCATCACAGGGGAGAGCTGCGCGTAGGAGGACGCAGCCCGGGTGCTGCTCCCGCTACGGAAACCAAGGCAAGAAACGGGGCGATGAAGAGCGGCGAAGGAGGCGAGAGATGCGCCAGCGAGCGGCTGGGGATGGATTGCGTGGAAGGGGGAAGGCTCCGTCGCCGCCACACCGCAATCTAATTCACGCCTCTTTGCTGACTGCCCTTTCGGTTCACAAGCGTAGGGAGGTGGGGGGAAAGCAGCCCAGAGGACATCGGGTCTTATTTTTGAAGGGTGAACAAAAAAAATCATCCTCAGGCGGGAAATGGGGATTTGCGATAAAATAAATAAATGTATAGCTAAATGAGTAAAAGGCCCGCAGCAGATTTTCATGTTTGGCATGGGGCTGGGGCTTTGCGCAAAGCAATTAAAAGGAAAACGGATTCCAGCGGGGGAAAAAGAACAACTTCCCCATCTTCGGAAAGGCGTCTTTCTGATGAGGCAAAACCTTGGCTTCACCCACTATGGAGCAGAGTCAAAGGGCAAGGAAGTATTTAAGCTAGCAATTAATTCCCAGTCATTTCGTAAGGCTGGGATCTGGGAACACTTCGGGGGCAGTGATTTAACACCACGTGCGCCATAGGGACCAGGCGGGGATGGAGGTGCTGCCGGGGCACCCGGGAACACGGAATTCAGTCCAGACCTCCGCAAAGGCGGAGGAGAGCTACGAAACCCGGGTCAATGGGGCTGGGAGGAACTTCAGCAGCATTTTCTATTTTGGGGTGGGTTTTTTGGTTTTTTTTTCCCTTCCCATACTGTTACCCACAGACATTGCTAATGGCAACTCTTTTGTCTTTAATCCCAGGGAGTTTGCTCCAGCACTTTTCCCCCACACACACAAAACGCCCATGCAGCCTACTGCTCGCCACCCCTGCTTCCATTAATTGATCTGTACAGATCCTCCTGTCAAAGAAAATTGCCTGAGAAGTCCAAACCCTGAAGACAGTCACAAAATTTTAGAAGCCGAAGATTTTGTGAGAGGGTAACAGCCAGTGGGAGCCAGGAAACGTTTATTGCTTCGCCTCCTTGTTTGAAAATTAAGGGTCTTGGGTTAAATCAAAGTTTCTCTCTCCCTCTAATAAGATGACAGCCCGGACCATTCGACTGACTGCTGAGACACCGACTCCTCGCTGGCTTTAGATTACTCAAGTGCTCAGAATTTAATCTCAAATGGCTGTTATTGGATTTTTTGCTTGGACTCGCTGGCTGACGGGAGGGAGAAGCCAGCCCCTGTGCGCCCACGCAGCCTCCCAGCTTCGGGAGTTTGAAAACCTGCTGCTACGCGATGGTTTTGCAGGAGCTTTCGCTCCAGCGCCTTTCCAGGAGGGAACAAGCACGGCTCAGGAGGAAAAGAAAACACAGGTTATAATTTGTTCAAGACAGGGCTGCTTCTCCCTGCACCGCTTCTTCTGCACAAAGGTATTAATTGTAAGCAACAAGCAAGGAACCGTGCAAGAAGAGATCCCTCCAGATGTGTTTAAGCTCACGGCAAGGCAAAGCAATTCTCCAATGTACACACGTATCTCGGAAGGGTAAATGTTTCCCAGCTTCTACCGGTGTCTTCATGTCATTTACACAGCGCCGTCAATCATTGCTCTCCCAAGAAGGGGAGCAGTGTAAACTCATGTTTAATGCCAGATTTACACACATTTCTATTCGCCAAGTAAATGAGACCATTACATATGTTGTGTCAATTGATTTTTTATAGTCTGCGCTCTGCGCACGTTTGCGCAGGGGGACGTGCAAAGGAATGCAGGCACTTAGAATTGGACCCGGCTCCCAGTCTCTCTGCATCACCCCCATCCACGAGGCACATCCTGACCTTTACCTTGTGGCATTAAATTTCTCCTGGCCACCGACCTTCTCAACTTTACCAGCTCATCCCATCTCTGCTACGCAAACCTTTCTCCCTGACCCGTCCCCCACCGCAGAGGGGGATACGTCTATGTCCTGCCTTTCACGTACAGACCAAAACCCAAATGCACGTTGGCCACCACAACCACGGTGCAGGATGCTGTGTCCCCCCACCCCACAGCGTAGCTGACAAGATGATTTGCCACCCTCTTAAGAAAGCTGCTCTCCTTGTGTCTTGCCAAAATAAAGTAACCTTCCTCGCTGAAATTATCCTTTGTAAATACCCCCCAAGGAGTGAGCAATTCCTTTCTCCAAGATGACTCATCCTCCTACACAACGGACCATGAAAAGAGCAATCACGCCGGCATGTCAGTCTGCTGCGGAGACGGCGCTCCCCTCTCTGAATCAGCCCCCGCGAGCGGTTATGGGCTCTACCTGCTCCCCGCAGCATCATCCACCCACCATGCCCGTGCCCACACTGCTCGTGTCCCCACCGTGGAGCAATCTCCCTCGTGAGGCTGGTTCTTGGTACGGCGCGGGGCTCAAGAGGTGCCCCAAGATGCCGCCGGGACACAGCAGATGATCCTCAGGAAGCATTTTGCTGAAGACTTAGGTGCTTTGCCTTCATCGAAATGCAGAGCAGCACCTCCCAAGGCTGGAGAAAAGGAAGATGGATCCTTTCAGGGATGGGTTTTCACGCTCCCCCCCAAGCCGAGCAGAGCCTTCTCTCCATAATTAACTGCTCCGGCCGGCATGTTGGCTGAGTTCCACCAGGAACGTGGCAGAGCGATGACCTCCAGGAGCAAAGCCCTGGGATTTCAGCTCTGTGCCCCCCAGGCCACCCCGCCGAAAGAGAGACCGCGGACGGATGAGGCAGCAGAGCCATTCAAACCAGCCACCGGCTGGTTTAAGAGACCGAGAGCTCCCAGCCAACCTTAATTTGCAGCATCCCGGGCTGAACGATTTAGATAAGCAGCGCCAGAGTCCAAGAGATGACGGAGAAAAGCTTGCGTCGGTGGCACATCCCTGCACGCATGCAACACCCTGCCCGTGGTCTGCTGCTCGCCTGCTGACAACCCCTATAACATAACAGCAGCGCCCCGAGGTGTCTTCGCAGACAGGCCCCTTCACCAAATCCCCAGCAACATTTTATCATTATTATTCCCCCCCCCCCGCCCTCACCCTGCTCCAGTTACTCTGAAAAGGAATTTAGTGCCTCGCCATAAATTATAGCAGCATTGGACACGAGCATCATTTATGCACAAATCACTGTTCCCTAGAACAAAGCAAGTATCAGCCTCCTGACAAAACACTTTTTAGGAGGATTGGCAAACGAATAAAACCTCCCGATGAATACCGACGTGCCGCTGAAAAAGTCCCACTGATTTTAATAGAAAACGATCATTTTCCTATAGGATTTTTGGAGCCATCTCGTTGAATTTAATGGAGATTTTCTATTCTGGTCCACAATTATGCAAGAGTTAAAATACCTCCAGAGACAAGGAGATTATCTATTACGTTCTATAGGATTGCAGAGTAATTTCCATAGAATCCTGTTAGTTTCTATAGAGCCTGACAAATTTAATCCCTATTGAACTTTACAGGGACTTTTCCATAAGGGACAAATAGACACTGACATCTGTTAGCTGCAAAATGAGTAATACTCAGAAAATAGAGGCCTTACACACCACTGCTGTACTCAAAATGGTCGAAAGATGCCTTGAACAAGCAGCTTAATGGGGAAAATGCATTAAATTGGTGTCACATGGCTGCATTAGTATGGTTGTGTTGCAACATTTCTTTTATACACAATGTCATTTATACAACCCAACGCTTTACAAATTGCATTTGCCACCGACGTGCACTTGATCTCATCATCCCATGCTGGGACTTTCCCTGTATCAGCACAGAAAGAGCGAGAGCAATCTAAATTGGGGGGGGGGGGGGCGGAAAAACGCCAGTTTAAAGCCTGGAGCTGGGGATGTATCTGTGCACATTCTTCTGCCCTGATGTTACTAATAAATGCATCGACTCCAAATCTCTCTCTCATTGAACTCTACGGCGGAGCTGGAAGAAGGGCTGCACTTCTCTTTCATGCACAGTACTACAGAAGAAAACATTCAGCCGAGCTATCTGGAGACTCAAGTCTTTTAAATTTAACCATAAGGTAGTTATAACAAGGAACAAAACAAGCGGGGACAGCCTAAGGTTTCCTCCGCCAACACGCCAATTTGTCCTAGACTGGTTCAGGGAACAAATTAAAAGACAAGAACAGCCCCCACGGGTCTTTTCCCACCTTTTCTTATGCAAGCTGGCGTCAAACACGATATATGCTTCCAATACGGCTGTATCAGCGTCACCCACCCAGCCCTTATAGCCAGTTATTCCTCAAGAGCCCAGGACGCGCTTCAAGAGGTCCTTCAGGAGGTCCCAGTTTGGGATACATCACCTCTGTGGAGATGCTCCCGTTCTTGCCTAGCCATTCCCACGCAGCCATAATCCCTTTTTTGAGAGGTTGTGGGTGCTCTAGGCTCACCCTGGATGAAACAGAGCTTGAGTGCCCCTAAACCAGGCTGAAACCCTCCCTTTGGGGCAGTGATGTCCCAGTTTGGGATACATGACCTCTATGGGGATGCTCCCGTTCTTGCCTAGCCGTTCCCACGCAGCCATAATCTCTTTTTTGAGAGGTTGTGGGTGCTCTAGGCTCACCTTGGATGAAACAGGGCTTGAGTGCCCCTAAGCCAGGCTGAAACCCTCCCTTTGTGGCAATGATGTACCTAAAGAAGTACCAATCACTGCAGTGGCTATAATAAGCCCTCGTAATAACGTCATGGCAAAAGCAATAATGTAGTAACAGCCAAATTAACCTTCAAATTACGCAGCTCACAGGGAAAAATATCCTAAAGCAGTAAAAGGGGCTTCTTGGAGAGGGAGGGCACAAGCAATACGGAACTAACACCCCTGGCTGGCGTGCGGCAGCGGTGGAGCTGAGGGGACCAAGCCAAAACCAGGCACCCAGAGCCACGTGTTGAGGACGCTGCAGGCAATACCCATGGCAACCAGAAGAACAAGCACCTCCATATGTCTCCCCAACTGCGTTTCCCCTCCAAAGAAAAGGACAATGTGCTAACTGAGCACAGTGTTAAAAAAAATAGGGCTTTAATATTTTCTCATTTGCCAAACGCTAGCGGGGCGTGGACAGTGGGTGCAGGGAAGGCTGTGGGATGGGTTGGCTTTTTTCATTCTTCTGAGCTATTTGCAAAGGAATGAAGTCCTTAGTGATGACAGGGCAAGCCTTTCTGCTGGTTAATGCCCAGACACCCCTTCAAAGCCAGCACAGACCCTGTAGGGGATGCACGGCATTTCTGGCGTGGCAAAAATCAATATATATATATATATGTCTGGGTACATCTCACACCCACGCCGCTGCCCCTGCCTTCTCACACAAGTACTTAAATCAGCCCCTGTGTTTCTAGAAACCAAACCCAGCTTCAACACATGCAGACTAATAAAGATGCCTCACGTCCCTTTTAAGATCACATTACAGAGTATGCCACCATCCACAAAGAGAAAGCCTCATTGACTCTTCAATCCAAAGTGTCGTAAGATTGAAAAGTGGGAGAAATGAGGGAGGCTCGTATTTCTAATACCTGAAAGGAAGCAACGTGATCCAGCCTTTGATCCAAGCAGGCAGCCGTGGGTTTTCGCACACACACAGCTCACGGGGAGAAGGAAAAAGACAGCTATGGAGAACGAAGAACAAGCCAGGCAGACACCAGACCTCGGCACTTATCATAGAATCTTCATGGTTGGAAGGCACCTTTGAGATCATCGAGTCCGACCATACACACAACAAAGAACCCCCTACAATCCTCTGTCACTAGAGCATGCAAAAAAGGCAACTCTCTAAATAAGCCTTTAGGGGTAAAACAACAGGGTGGGATCTTCCAAAGTGCTCCACTTGGGTCTGAGCTGGCTCCCATCAACCCCATGGGTACAACCCCCACGGACACCATGGTCACAGACAGGCCATCGAGGAGCCCTTCAGCAGATCCCATCAGGTCACGCAGCCCGTAAACTCAAATCTGCGCACAAACACTCCCTGCCTCAAACACGGGCAGCTAAGATGCTTTCAAGGCTGGATGCTAGATACACTCATGGGCCAGAGAGAGGATGTGTCCAGAGATGGACTCTAGAAAAGGCTGGGAACCATGTCCATCTGGTCAGGCTGGACCAAGCCTTATCGGACACCCTGTCACCAAGTGGTCACATCTTTCCTAAAGAAGAGAGATAATCTACCTGCCAACAGCTTTCCATGCAAAAGCATGGAAGAAGCGCTCATGTCTCTGAAAGGTGGGGAGTAGGTCCTGGGACACGAGCCACCCAAGATTAATAGAAACGGATGGTTACACAGAAGGACGTGCTTATATGGCATCCCCACAGCGCCCGCGGGCAGGGCTGAGAGCAGACGTTCTCCTCGTGTGACCGGGGCAGCCTGCTCCAACCCAACACCAAACTGGCCACTCCATGATCCACTAATGGGACAAAACATCACCGTAAGGGCAAGTTCGGCACAAGCTTCATCAAGAGAAAGCTTGGCTTTGCTTTCATTCCTCCCACCCCATGGGTCTGCCCAGGACCACGGTGGCACGGAGGCTCGGCATCACCGGGACGGTGATTTGCAGTCTGCTCAGACGCAGCTGTAGATCACTTGGGAGAATGAACCTACAGTTTTATAAACTATTTATTAGCCCTGTCCTGTAGCGCTACATCAATATGGCTATCGGTGAAGCAAGGCAGGAGCTATAAAAATACCATCTATCCAAAATAAGCTTCATAAAATCAAACAGAGGCCAGCGCAGCCTAGGATGGGATTGTGGCTTGACATATAAAGGGCCTCTCAATCTTTGCGATAGACCATTAAAATCCTCAAGCCCTTTTGGTTCACAGAAGTCTAAAACAAAAGGGGAAAAATAATGACACCTTTTCTGGCGGAGCAGGAGAAGGCAGCACCGCAGCCACGCGGTATCATTTGTTTCCGCAGAAGCCAGATGACTCCCTTCTCCCGGCAAGACAACCACCAGCTCCAAAAAAAAAAAAAAAAAAAAAAACAATTAAGAAAAAATAGTAAAATAAAAATTCAATAAAATAAAAGGTGCTTTTCCACAGGTAAAAAGTTTCGCCCTCCCTCTGCCGGCGGTGATGGATGCTGCTCGGCACGGGAGCGGCAGCGCAGAGGGTGATGGGGGGCGGGGGGGGGGGAAGGCAGGGCTGAAGCACACCGATATCCCACCCGCGCTCCCCTCCAGCTCCCCGAGGCAGCGGGGTAAGGCAGAAGGCAGGTCAATACATTGTCGAAGATGCTGATTAACATTTCCAGCCAGCGCTCCCTCAAACCGCCTCCTAAAACACGTCTTAATAAACTGCATTGCAAATAGCCTTGTATTTCTACCTCGCTGCATCTGCCAGGGCGAGATAATACCGCCGACCTGAGAAAAAGTGACATGCTTGGGAATGAGCTGCTGAGAGTTATACGACACGGCGAAACCTTGCTCGGCACGGCGCTCCCGGCCCCGGGATGCGGACATCTCGCCCAGGTTGTTTGGGGCTGGGTAGGAAACAAGGGGGGGCGCTTCCAGCAAAGACAATATCAGCTCGCCTGGGGTTTGGGGGCTAAAAGGGCTTGAGGGAGAAAACGGCTCTGAACTGCTATCGACTGCGAAAATCACCGTACAATGGAAATATTTGAACGCTATGCACGTGGTAGTTGTTTTTGCAGAGGCAGGCACCGTGCTTTAAAAGGTCAAAGGGAGGTGAGAGCGAGTTTAAGCATCATTTTCCTGGAAACGTAGCTCTGAAGCTCTACAAAACTTCAACTCAATGCCTTCGCCGGGGAACCCGCCCTGCCCAGCGCAATCGCACCCACCCCGGCTTTGGCACGGACAAACCCCTTTGCATTAATACAATAGCAACAGGCTCTGGGATGGTTTGCAGTGTCGTTGAAAAAACTTGGCCGCATCAAGCACCGCCGTGTCCCAGCATCACCTTCCTGGGGGATTTTGAACCTCCGGCTTTCTCGCATCGCAACGCTCAACCCCGTGCAGACGACGGACCGCGCTGCCAATCCAAATCGCAACTCAATTCCTCAAAGCAATGAACGGGAAATGAAGCTCGCACACCTTCACGCCCTTCCCCAGCAGCGTCAGACACATCAGAAAAGAAAGAAAACAGCTTGGGTTGGAGACGAGGGGGTGGAAAAATGCAATAAAAAGATCTGGGTTTACCTGCCGAGGAACCTCCAACCAGGCGAGGATGTTTTACATCCCCCACTCTGGACCTTCAAGTAGTTCAACATTAAGCAAATGCCACTTACCTATGAGGAAAAAGAAGAAAGAAAAGCAAAGGTTAGAGTTCACCAAGTATTATAACACTACGCATTTTAAAAGCAATGGAATTTGTAATTCACTTGTAGACTGGAGGAAACGCAAAGGGGAAAAACTCAAGTTTTAAATACACTTTGGTAAAGGTCAGTTTGAATGGCACATGGTCACAGAGGCCACCCTGCAGGCTGTTTGGTTTCTTATTTATTTCTCACAGTCTCGCTTAGCTTTTTTTTTTTCCACCTTCCCTATTCAGACCCACAGAAAAGGAGGATGCAGCTTCAGAGGCAAGAACTGCCTCTTCCATCCCAAAACTGAAATCAACAGAGAGTGTCGCATCCTGCTTTCTCCTACATAGCTTCCCCCCCCACCCCCAACAGCAATATTGCACATCCCAGGCCAAGGTCTGACACGCTTTCCATCTCTACAGTCCCAAAGAGGCGGCTCCATCAAGCACTTCCAACACCAGCCCTGGTGCCCCGCTCCCTGGGACTCAACTGCTCGACCCACCCCACCGCCCGCGGAGGAGCACTTGCACTCACAGCGGCGAGCAGGATCCATCTTTCCCAAGCTCTACCTGCAGCAATTCATCCCTCCATATGGGGATGTCCTACCCAAGCTCCAGCCCAGCGGCCAAGACCACAGCCATGGGACAAACACAAGCTATTCACCCTTTGCTTTCAGCAAGACCAGTTTGACCTTCTCTAGGACAACGAGAAATTCCACCCTTGCCAAGCCCCATCAAAAAATCTGCCTTGTAGATATGATAAATATTAAGATATCTCTTCCAGATACATGGGACGCCCTTCCATTTTTGACCCAGGCATCTGGGAACGTGGAAAACGGAGCGAGACGGCGGCTGTACCCATCCGGCTGTAGCTCCGTAGGCTGTTGTAGGAATTGAGGATGACGTGACGGGGCATGTCTAGCTAATGCACGACTGTGTGTACTCTAAATTACTTAAAGGGTGCCTGGGGCTACGGACAGATGCTGCTAAAACATACAATTGAATAAATAAATGGAAGGTAACGGAGAGGGGAGGGGAGGGATGCAATGGGAGAGCGATTGGCAGAGTTGTGTGCCAAGGTGTTAAAAAAACTCCCACAGAGCTGCCTAAACCTCTTCTGAGACTCCGCTGCTACGTGTTTCAGATGCTGAGAAGATTGAACTAATAAAAAAGAAATGAGAGAACTGTCACTGCAGATTACATGGTATTTATTCCAAAATCTGCTCATTATAGAAATTTGCAAGACAAATGGGTTTTTAGCAGGAAATGGCAGCTTTTCCTTAAGTGCGTAACGAGGAGCAGAACTGGTCGGGAGCTGAATCTTTCTCTCCCTTTTGAGCTACTCCGGCTCCAAGTCTTACCAACCACCCGAGAAACACTCGCGAGGCTGACAAAAAAAAAGAAACCCACTTTTTTTTTTTTTTTTTTTTTTTTAACATTCTCCACCAGCCTCTTCATAATCCTATAAGAAACTACGATTAAGAAATATTTGAAGCAAGAAAAGCTCATTTGGCCTAGAGAGTTTCTAGGCAGCGAGAGCGTCTCTTGCTCCTCAAACGGCATGCAAGCGGGATTGCTAACTCTCCGGATCCTTCCTTCCTCGCAGGGAAAGCCCTTCACCAAGAAGAGTATTTGTGGTCAGGCTTTAATCCCCCCTGCCTTGATAAATGTTTAATTCCTGGGCCTGCCTTCATATCTGAATATAGACTGGAGGTGGTTTGCATTCTGCCGTATCCGAGTGCTTCTAATGACATTTTGGCTTCTTTCCCAGCTAATTCCAAGTGCCTGAAACCCAAGCATCTCCCCCTCCCCATCATGGATGCACATGCGGATATTCGACTGATAACACACAAAGCCATAATATGCGGTTTTAAAACAAGTCTCTGCAGTGGAGTCTCAAGAAGGAAGAAGAAGAAGAAGAAGAAGGGGGAAAATATGCCTTGAAATACTACAGAGTAGGAGCTGTCAACTTGAAAAAGCTTCTGCAAGGTTTTCAATGCCATAACTCTGTTATTTAGCTGGGGATGAGAATTTTCAGACACACGTCAACAGGCAAAAAGGGGTTTGGGGAGGGGAAAGAAAAAAAAAAAAGAGAGAGAGAGAGAGAGAGGCGGCCTGTCTTATTTGCAGCTCTCCTTTGTTGGAAAGCAATTACAGCCTTACTCAATTTATGACCCAGAATGCACCCTAATCTACTTGTAAATGCGTCTTATTCACCACACAGCACTTTCAGATACAGCCAGGGTAAATAAACGGGAGATTGTTCCTACCTACGTTGCGGCACAACTGTTAATTGTAACGCCCCATGAAACTTAATTATGCAAAGCAGAGTGGCGACACTGCAGCCATTAATGAGATGTTTGATTCAAGAATAATTTGTTGTTTGGAGCCTCGGACTTGTTTTGCCTGTCCCTTCCACTGTGCTGCACTAATTCTCAATTCGTGCTTATTTTAATAGGGTGGCAGCGGGGCACAAAACGGCTCGACTGAGGAGGCAATGGGAGAGCTCCCGCTTGGGATCCCACTTTACAAACGTCCAGCAAGGTCCCACCACATGGGCTGCCTGCACGGTCCCAAGTGCAGCCTGCCTTCCCCAGAATGGTTGGCAGGGACCTCTGGAGATCACCCAGTCCAACCCCCTGCCAGAGCAGGGTCACCCAGAGCAGGTGGCACAGGAACGCCTCCAGGCAGGTTTGGAATGTCTCCAGAGACGGAGACTCCACCACCTCTCTGGGCAGCCTGTGCCAGGGCTCTGCCACCCTCAAAGGAAAGAAGTTCCTCCTCATGTTTAGGTGGAACTTCCTATGCTCAAGTTTGTGCCCGTTGCCTCTTGTCCTGTCACTGGGCACCACTGAAAAGAGCCTGCCCCATCCTCCTGACACCCACCCTTTATAAGCGTTGAGAAGATCCCCTCTCAGTCTTCTCTTCTCCAGGCTAAAAAGACACAAATCCCTCAGCCTTTCTTCCTAAGAGAGGTGTTCCAGTCCCCTAATCATCTTGGTAGCCCTTGCTGTCCCCTCTCCAGCAGTTCCCTGTCCTTCTTGAACTGGGGAGCCCAGAACTGGACACAGCACTACAGATGTGGCCTCACCAAGGCAGAGTACATGGGGAGGATGACCTCCCTCCACCTGCTGGCCAAGCTCTTCTTGATGCACCCCAGGATGCCATTGGCCTTCTCGGCCACAAGGGCACATTGCTGGCTCATGGTCATCCTGTTGTCCCCCAGGACTCCCAAGTCTTTTCCAAAGAGCTGCTCTCCAGCAGGTCAGCCCCCAACCTGTACTGATGAAGAGCAGGGGAAAGCCAACATTCAGCCAGGTAAAATGCTGGTGATGCTCCCAAGTACAGGAGTGTCCTAAAAAGAGAAGGACTTGGCTCTTTCTAGACACCAAAAACTCCTATAGCCATGCTGGGATGTGCACAGGCATGGATCCCCTTCATTCCCTACATGCTTTGCTTCCAGCTCCTTTCCACCAGCTGAATCTGAGCAATGGTTGCGCTGAGCCATCATGTTGCCTGCCTGTAAGTAGCATTATAGAACCACAAATTAATGTACAGAAGAGGATGAAGAGACAAAGGAAAAGATGATGACTTGGTACAAGAACTTGTAGTACACCCACCGATAAGGTGCTTGATAGATAGAGCTACAAGCTGTCGCGTGGAGATTTTCCCCCCTGCTCTAAGATACTTCTCCCTAAATGGGGAAAGGAGATTGGTAGCCAGACCAAAGTCTATTATCTAAGCCTCTGGTTATTGATAGAAACACGCTATCTTTTTAAATTTACAAGCAAGCAAGCAATTCAATTTCACCCATTTACAACAGCACAAGATGTTTGTTCATATCTGCCGTGGAGATACCAGAGCTTTCCTCCTCTCAGCTCTCTCCCAGCCTCTGACTGCAGAAATCCCCCCCTCCAACATCATCTCTGAGCTTTCCACTCATTTTTCTTTCCAGTGACACCCGCTCCTTCTAACTCGGGCCGAGCCCCGACCCACTTCTCCAGTTGGCTCCATTAATACCTGTGATTAGTAGGCTTTGGAGACAACGGCCAACCCCAGCCCATGAATCAACAGGATTTGCTCCCTCGCCTGGCACCAGCAAAAGGAAGGAGAAAGGGTACTTTATCTCTGATATATCTGCTGTTGATAGGAAAGACATTGTTGGTCTACTGCGGCTGTCTATTTTGGTTTTTTTTTTCTTATAAATGCAACTCTTAAAATAGCAAGTCACGAAGAGGGTTTAAGAAATATTCAAGGCCCTTGGGAACAAGCCCATCATGACTACACGACTGCAGCGTGCGATATTGATGGCAACCGAGATACAGAGAGTAACTCGCAACTCGACACACCGAATGCCACCGACGCCACTAATAAGATGAGGACAGATGACAAGGCACTCAACTGTGCCCCAGCAAGGTCATTACACAGCATTAACCATGGAGTCGTCCTACGAACATATCACTCAGCAATATTGCATTCCCCACCTTTGCCGATAATAAACGAGGAAAGCGGCGCATCCCAGACCTGCAGGTTTTGGGGTTTGCTGCCCCTGCCACCCTCGGGAAATAGGGCCAAGGGAATCATGCTGCCCCTGGCAAAACCCCGGAGGCAAGCCGGCCTTCCTAAGAAATACTCATCTTACTTCAGTCATGACCATCTACCTGCATATCATGCAGGTACAGCAACTCAAACCAGCTTCTAATCTTCTCCTTCCCCTTGCCTTGTCCTTACAGCCCAAACTGGTTTTTCCTCTGAAGACACCGCTCCCCCACCAGCCCTGCTCTCCTCTTCCACAGCGTCCAGCAGCTCTGCTCCCTCTCTTGTCATCTGACACGCAGAAGGAGGTTTAGGTTCATTTGAACCTCCATGCGCCACCCTTTTTTCCAATCTATTTCGGAGGCCGAGCCAATGAGAACTGGCTCCACCAGAAATTCGGACCTTGCTCCGCTGAAACTCTGAGGGAACTCACGCTGATCCCACTGAATGTATCTTTGCTTCCAGAAAAATAAAAACCATGCCTGGAGAAGGGCGTGATTTTTTTCAAAACATTTTGGTGTTTGTTTTTTTTTCCCCACTGTCTGGTATTTCATTTCAGGTGTTACTTTGATTTTATAGGAAAAATCAAAAACAATCTGACCTCAATTGTTCAGAAGTGCTATGAAAAAAAACCCACCTGATATTCACAGAGCTCTGGTCCTGTTGCCCTAATTCTCACCTTCTCTTATTCTGTAATTTCCTTCTTTGTAACACGGTGACTGGAGCTGTGTACAGTGTCTCAGACGTGCACTCAGCAAGGGCTGAGATATTATTGTTGATTTATACGGGCTGGCTCTGCTTAGGGAGCAGTGATTTACTTTGCTGTGTTTTCACAATGCTGCTATCTCTTTGGAGACAGATATCACCCTCATCTTCCCCATAGCCAAGAGCCTGGCACTAAGCACTCAGTCACAGATTGCTAAAATGCTTCCACGTCTTCCCTCTTCTCTCAAGCTTTGTTTCAAGGAAGGTCATTACCACGTTTTTGCTCCCTAACGCTTTAACAGGCCAATTAGGGACCCAGCAGCACTTCAGTCCGTGCTGGCCAGAGCATGCCCTCATCCTTGGAAAGCAATTCTCCCTCAGACTTAAATACGGACCCAATTTTATACCTCACTTATCTCCGCGATAGAACAGGTCAGGAATTTTTCTTCCCAGCCCTATCTCATACTGCAACTCTCTCTTTTCTCAGTCCCCTTCTCTTGATACTGCAAAACACGCAGAACTTGCACATCGGGTCTACAGGCCTCCAAAGGATGTCTTCTTCTCCCACTCAAGCAGACAAGCCCTAGTCTCAGGCACACCCATCGTGAGCAATCCTGCACGGTCACGGCATTTACAACCCTGCACCAGCAGCTTCCCCAAAGTCCAGCCAAGTGACCACGCCAAGATGAACCAAGCTGCTGCCGGGCTGTTTTTACAAGGACAGCTTGCTTGGAGAACCATGTCTCCAAAATGTTCCTCGGAGACAGAAAGAGGAATGCCAATACAGCAGAACCTGACCATAAACACCTACTAAAGGGACCCGTTACAGCTTTGCCTTCTGCAGTGGTTTTATATATACATATATCAGTAAATATAATAGAATGAGTTCTCCATACAATGCCTTTTGCCCACGATTTTGCAAGCACAGATACATCAGTGCAATATCTGTCTTTTTAAAACGCTCAGAAAAAGTGGCTTGCCGGTCAAAGGCTGGTTTCCAGCAGCTGGAGAACAACAGAGCAAGTTACACGTGCCACTTCGCCACCATCAAAAAAGCCGTCTCCACCCAGCTCCCACCACAGCGCCCACACACCCTAACGCACAGGCACTTATCAGACTGTAATTTCTGCAGCAATTCTCCAAAAGAGGGGAATCGAGATGCTTTCCACGCCAGAGAGATGGTCTGCGTCTCCTGTGGACCACTTCCTCCCACGCCCCGCTCGGATGCAGAATTTGAAAAATCTCCCCTTTGTTTTGTGCCTGCCTCCCTTTTCATCCTCCCTTTGCCTCCGTTTCCCCCGCTGTGGGAAATCTTGAACGCCAGCTCCCTAACAGAGATATTGAGAAGCTTAACAGCTGAGCAGCGTTTTGAGAGCCTTTGAAGGAGCGGTGTTATGTCGGCACAATGGTTCACGCCAAACAATAACGCGCTCTCCCTCTTGGTGCCGGCTCCCGCGACGACTGTCCTCAGCACAACTGTCAACTCGACTCCCATTGAAGGATCTTTATTATTAGTGATGAGCTAAGAAGCAGGGTGAATGCAGCTTGATTTTGCAGCCCCAGCAGCAAGGGAAAAAGAATAAATCTTGTAAACCCATCATCGGTGTTGAAACCATGCCATAACAATAAACGGGGAATCCCATCAGGTGAAATCTTGCTTTCAAGCCTGCGTTTTCCCTTGCTGCTCCCTACATTTCTCCAGGGTAGACACCACCTTGTCTCCTTCTCCTCTCCCACAGCCCTCACTCTATAATTTGTACCATTTATATCCCCGAGGAACTATCTACACACTTTGTATAAACTCTAATACACTCTCTTAAGGAGTTTTACTCAGTTCCTTTCTCATGCTCCTAAGTATAAAATCTTCCAGTGACGGTCACAAAAGGCGAGATCAAATGACAGGTTGATATAGTCTCGCTCTTCCTAACAGCTTGCAGAAATTAGAAGTAAATAGGAGGTCAAACAGCTCGCCAGCAATTTGACATTGGCAAACGCGGCTTCGTTAGGCTCCTCCAGTAATAAAGAACAACGGCGTCTTTTCTTCACCTGAGTGCTCGGCAGAAGGAGAAAGGTCATTACCAGCTAAAGATACTCCCAGAGAATAACACTTTAAGCCTTTCTTATTTTTAACAAGACACAGGTAGTTTAAACAGCGCCTGTGCAATAAACGGGTGGCACGCTACAGTGACTGGAAATGGCTCAAAATACTAAAAAAAAACCCAAAAAACCAAGTGAAATTGGAAACACAATATGTAACCAGGCATGGTTCTTAAACCTATGTCAGTCAGTTAAGCAAAAACTATGCCGGAGCATAAGTGAGCATGAAATTCAATATAAACATCCCTGCTCATTGCAGACACCAGTGGTGGAGAAAGAGATGAAAGATATACAAAATGCTCAAGTACAATATACAACGAGCTTTGTATAAAGAAACAATAAAGCAACGAGTAGATTTAAAAAAGAAAAAGCTGCCCTGGTGATACACAGTAGTGCTGAGAATGAACCCGTTCTGCAATTCTCTGACTTCAGATATTTTGGGGATGTTGATTACGCCTTAATTCTCTTTCATCAAAAATAGAGGTAATTAAGGACAAAACAATTCCCGTAACCATCAACTGCTTAAGACTCGGGAAAACTCAAAAGAGGCAAAGTCACACATGAGTGTTTTGAAGTGAATAATAGACGAATTATGGCCTCCAGACAATTATTTTTTAAAGTATCCCGAATGTAAACTAACCAGATGCCCTGGGTGAAGAGGGTGAGAAATTGCCTTGAGAGGCCACTAATTCCCTAGCTGCACATCCCTTCTGCGAAGGGAGGATTATCAAAATAAATAAATAAACAAACAAATGAAAACAAACGCAAGAGGCACAACACGGCTCAAAAAGCCATTGTGCTTATTACAAACGAGTGCAACCGTAAAAATATTTCCAAAATAGTTCCTATTCAAACGTATTTCAGATGGGAAAAGCGTGTCCCCGGGTTTTTAGCACCCAGCTCTCCCAAGCGCCTCCTTCAGAGCTGCGGTTTCCACCTGGGGGGTCAGTGTTCCCAAAATAGCGAGAATATCACCAAGCCCAAGTCGGTTCCCGAAGTTCTCCACACCTCAAGTTTCCCATCTGTCTAATGGGAATAATAACCGCGACCCATTTCACCGAGACATTAGCGTTGCAGAAGCACTTAGATGCTATGGTAACAGGCGACATTACACCCACCCACGCTCCCCCATGCTGGCTCCGTTATTCAGCAGAAACGCAGAGAGACCAGCAGCCGGGCCAGAGGAAACCTCATCTCACGCTGCATGAAGGACGGGCAACAGCACTTGGCAAACTCCCGACTCTCATTTACCAGCGCCAGGGTGTCCAGCAAGCGCTGCCCAGGCTTTTCTCCCCAGGGAAAAGTCATGCCACCCCACCAGGACACATCACCAAACACCACGTACGAGCTCTCCTCCAGGTCTTCTCCTCTGTTGGGACCCAAAAGTCCTGCAGGCAGGGGCAAAGTGCAGGGGAGCACACCTAAAAACATAAAAGTCTAAAAACCCCTAGCAAGATTTCCAAAATCATAGACCGTGTTGTGTTGGAAGGGACCTCTAAAGGCCATCTAGTCCAAGCCCCCTGCAGTGAGCAGGGACGTCTTCAACTAGATCAGGTTGCTCAGAGCCTCATCCAGCCTGGCCTTGAATGTCTCCAGGGACGGGGCCTCCACCACCTCTCTGGGCAACCTGGGCCAGTGTCTCACCACCCTCAGTGGAAAGAACTTCTTTAAGATGGCTGTAAAATGATGATGTTCCTCATCTGGAAGCTGAGTGCAAGCCCAACACGGCTTCTCCATGCACCACCTTCTCTGCCACCCTCCTCTACCTCCATGAGGTGGGATGGAGACAAGCCAACCTGTAACTCATCACACTCTCCCTAAGCCGCAAGCAACTCATCATCATGCCAACCTAGTCATTTCCCAAATGCATCCCAACCAGCCACACCACAGGTGATGAGAGCCCCCAGCCATCAGCGAGCCACAGTGCCGGCTCCAGACAAGCCCTGGGAAGTTATGGGACCACGTGGGTCACGTCACCTCATCTCCAGATGAGGCTTAAATCAATGGTAATTCTAAAATAAAGCAGAAATTTTAGCTGGAGACGAGGCCACGCAGGATGGCTTGGCAGGTGATAATGGAAATCAGAAATGTCAGTGCAAGGTCCAGACGTTCACGAGCCACCCGGGTAATAATTTTACATCAGTTTTTCCCTGGCTTCCCAACCTGTTGCAAACCTCAAAACAAAGGTACACCAAGGTGTTCAAATGCTTAAAGACCCTTCCACAACGCAGAATTAAAACAGTGAGGGGCATCCCCACGCCGACCTCCAGCTAGGGTGGAGGATGATGGCCACCGAAGAGCTGACGGCAACCAGAGAAAGGCAGAAATACCTCCCTGGCTGAGCGAAGGACGCGGTCCCCACGTACGCCACGGACCAGGAGCTGGCTCCACGCCACTTTTGTCATCTTTCCCCGCTTGGCACCAGCAGACGAGCTCCTTGGTCACAGCAGAAGACCGGGGCCGTGGAGAGCAATTCCAAGCCATCTCTGGCAGCAACCCGTGTTTGTTGCTCCCTTGAGTGGCTGCCTCAGACAGGCTTTGCCATATTTTAGACCTGACATTACCCAGCAGGCAGTGAAAACTGGCTACTCATTAACTTCGCCGAGATAGGAGCAGCTCCCATAAAAGGTACTGAAACCGTTCTAGCATTCGGTGCGTGTCATTTAGCAAGATGCAAAGCTGTGATGTGTCCCTCTCGCTGTTTGGCTTTTCCCTTTCCCTCCAGTTTTATTTTTACGCGGTGACATTTGGAAGAGAAAGCCGTTGAAAGGCGGCAATATTGGACACTCGATTCATTCCCGCTCCCTCGCTGTCACTTAGCGGAAAACATTCAGAAATTGAATATTTGATCTCGCTCCCTCCTCCTCCTTCCCTTTGATCACCTCCTTTTTGCGCCTCTCTCACAGAGATGCTTAATAAACGGCAGAGACGGGCTGAGGAGGGAGCTCCGAGCGGGTTCCAAGGCAAAGGCACGAATCAGATTTACAAATTACTCGCTACCCAAGATTTTGGCAGAGGCACCGAGAGATTTTTGGACTTCGTGTCATGTCAGGCCAAACTTCCCGGAGAGGGACTCTCAGTTGGTTAACAGGGAGTTAAACAAGGTGTAACAGAGGCAAATAGTTACCGGTTAATGGATTGCCGAATACTCGGCCAATGAGTCAGTGCTCAGCTTATAACCATGGCGCGTAGCCACCAGCAGCAGCATCTACTGATGGATTTATACCAATCTACTACTAATATCTGCAATATGTTTCTAACAACTGCTAACCACTTATTAACTCTATACACACTCCTGAAGAGCTATCGATAAATGGAACTTCAATGAGAAGGGTGACCCCGGTGCCTTGCATCAAGGCAGAAGCAGGAATCTCACTGAATTAACTTTTCTGGCCGGGCTGCTTCTCTCTGCCAGAAATCTCAGGGGAGCATCGGGCAGGATCGGAGCAGCACCTTCAAGGCGAGGGAGTCCCCAGCCGTGTCCCTTGGAGCAGCACCTGTGTAAGAGATGGACTGCAAATTCCCTGCCGAGGGGCAGGAGGCCCTCCAAGCCTTCAATGGAACGCCTCAAACACTCGCAAGGACATAAATAATGCAGGCCTGGCCTTCAAAGAACTGATGAGGCTCACACTTCTGGCGCCTGAAAGTGTGGGAGAACTGTCTCGTGAAGACAGGATCGTTCTGCCACTTGCGTGGTGAGCTCGCTAGTTCTCAGTTCTCGAGGCCATTGTGCCCGATGAGTGACCTTGGCTTCATTCTCCGCAAAATGCATATGAAAGCGCACACCCCTGCACGTGCTAACGAAGATTATAGAGATCACGCTGAACATGTGTGACTGTGGCACTCGTCTCTCCACCCAAATCACGCTACACGTCGCCTGGGAGAAGGGAGACACCTCAGACGAGGCTGTCCTCGGCAAGGGGGGTGGGCCGTGCTAATTCAGCAAACATTAAAGGGGAAAATAAGTGCCCCGAGGGGGGAACAAAGAAGAAACAAAAGACGACTGTGCGTGGGAAGATTCTTCCCAAGAAAGAAAACCGTGCCTGGGAAGATTTTTCCAAGAAAGATGATGATTATGCCTGGGAAGATTCCCTGAAAAAGACACTGGAACCAGGACCAGTGAGCTCTTTGTCTCTGTCGTCTTCTCTGCCTTTTCCTTTCTCTATCCCTCAGTTTCTCTTTTCTCTTAGAATTGTTAAGTAACGGTTAGAGTTGTTAAGTAATGACCTTAAGTACCGCTTGCTGTAACTTGT
Source organism: Larus michahellis (assembly GCF_964199755.1). NCBI lineage: Eukaryota > Metazoa > Chordata > Aves > Charadriiformes > Laridae > Larus > Larus michahellis. Next base: position 3,804,224 of record NC_133912.1, read on the forward strand.
CCTATCCCTGTTGTTCAGTAACACAGTGCAGACCCCACCACTTGCCATCAGTTGTTATATACCTAACCAATTATCGTGGACTTACTAAGACCTACACTAACCATTTTGGGGAGCTAATAAATGTTTCTATAGGGACCTTGAGATTTATCTCACCTTAGTCCGCGCCGTCAGGAATTTACGAAACTGAAGTCACTTACCCTCCCCCTTTCCCAAGAGTGGGACGTGACAACCTTCAAGGTCAGAGAGTCCCCAACCTTGTCCCTTGGAGCAGCACCTTCAAGGCCAGAGAGTCCCCAACCTTGTCCCTTGGAGCAGCACCTTCAAGGTCAGAGAGTCCCCAGCCTTGTCCCTTGGAGCAGCACCTTCAAGGTCAGAGAGTCCCCAGCCTTGTCCCTTGGAGCAGCACCTTCAAGGTCAGAGAGTCCCCAGCCAAAGCCCCTGCCCCAAACTTCAAGGCAGCAAAGTGCATGAGGCTGTATATTCCTCTTATCTCCTCCGTGCCCACTACACAGTTGATATTCAACTTTCAACCGTAAAGAAAAAAAAAAAGAAGTTCATAATGAGATCAAGTGCAGCGACCTCATTCTGCACGCAGCAGCTTCATGCGTTACAGCAGATATTTTACTCTTTCTATACGAGAGGTGAAAAGCGCGTATTTAGGGAAGGCACCACAGGGAGGGCCGTCGGGAAGGACGGCACAGGAGTCAGACTTCTTTTCCCCCCCTCGAAGGAAGAAATCCTCCTTCTCCACTGCCCGCTCACCTGCGCGTCCTGCTGCCGCTCCACCCGAGGGGGCACACAGGGCTGCCTTCTCCTTGCCCTTGGAGACGGTCCCTCCCCGTCACCCAGGGTATTGGCACGTCACAATGCCCTAGCATCATGAGTCACGATGTGCTAGCATCACACGTGGCTCCCCTTGCACGCCTGAAGGACACTCTCCACTGCAGGGATGGGGGAAACTGAGGCAGGCTGGCTCACAGCAGCCAGGTTCACGCTGCCTTTGGTAGCCGCGCTCCGTTTCCAGCTCAGCTCTCAAGGTCAGAGCGTGTGCGTCAGCAGCGTTCCCACATCCTGCAGGGACGGAGCCAAAGCGCAAGCCAAAGCCCAACTCCTCCACCCTCTGCAGCTCCTGCTGCACCGGCTTCAGAGTCACACGCCATCTGTAAGGCAATGGATTTGGGTTCAAGCAGAAGTTTGAGACCCAAATTAACACAACCGTGCCCCAACATCATGTCCAGAAGGGACCCTACGCCAGCTTACCAAGAGAGGACACCCCATTTGCCCATCGCTACGCCTTCCAAAATGATTAGGTTTATCATCACGCAGTTGTTCAATCCGTCCAAGACCAGCTACTCTCATGGAAAAAACCCAACCTGCACCGTGGCCAGTGCCACCATCCCACGCTCCACCGTGGGTCTGTCGCCGTTCCCAGAGTCACTTTTTGCATCCCAGCCGTTCAACGCGACTCTGCCAACCTCTACCACCTGCTCTGCTTTCCCTGCGTTGGCCTCTGCCGGCACGGCTCTCGGTAGGTGAAAAAAAAAAAAATATGCCCTGGCATGGCATGGATCCTTCCAGCGAGCAACAGGGTTTACAGCCTCCCACCGTCAGGCTCGGCTGGCTGCGATGCTAATGCATCGCCGTACCGCCGTGCGGAGTAATGGACATTGCGGCAGAAAATTAACGGTGCATCTGCTCCTCGCTGCAGACGCCGGAGAGAGTGGGCTGTAATTTCGTCTCCGATCCCCCAAATAATGTTTGTTGTCGTGCTGTAATCTTGGCAATCAATGTAACAGCTGAACAGATCGTTTCGGCTGAAATATTTGCTAAACACACTAAGACCTTGAAACCACACCTCAGCGTGTGCGTATTGTGTATGGAATTACACACTGAACTAAATAAGGACTGGATGGGGGGAGAAATGGTGAGAGTTGCCAGCCAATTAAAACGCAAAAAACAACAACAAGGAGGGGGGAAAAGAAAAAAAAAAAACAACCACAAAACCCTGCCGTGTTTATCCCCAGCACCTTTCACCGGCAACATCTTATTGCCTCTAAACCAGAAAAAAACAAAGCTTCGAGCGCTGTTTTGAGCACACCGCCATCCAAGCTGTATCAACTGAAATGTGTGCGCAAGGCTTTTAGAAGTGGAATTTAATGGTCACAAAAATCAATTGGCCAAACCAGCTGTACACATATTAACCTCCCAACATCCCTCTGCCTGAGTGCTGCCTTCACTCATCTAGCTATAAATAGGCTGCGCCACAAAATGGTTTTATTTGGGGAATTTAGGGAGAGTTGCTTTTTTTATTTCTGTTATTAACCTGCTTGAAATGCCAGCTTGGGAAACGAAAGCAGCAGATAGAGCGAAGACAAAGCCACAGGAGACCAGGTTATATTCACAGCCACGCTAGCAACCAGCTGCATACCCTTCTGCAAGCCATGGCGCGCTAGTATTTCTCTTCTTGCCCTCCAAGAGTTGTGTTAATTTTGAAATAAGCTTTCTGAAAGGAAGACTGTGTCCTCCTACGCATGCATAGAACAGCTGCGCTGCAGGACCCGGCTTTTGGCTGGGGTCTCTAGGCATTAACGTAACATCTACCAGCCTACAAGGTTCAACCTCACTGACTGGTTCAAAGCCGCACTGCATTTCACAACCAGCCAACACCATGGCCATTGCAGTGTCCAAGACCATCACTAAAATAACACAAGGTCTCTGGGGACAAGAGAGAAAAGTTGGGTCCTTTTTGGTCAAACTCTTGTGCTTCCAAGGTTTTGATTTCTTTGAGCGCCGCGAAGCGTTTGTATAAATTAGTGCAGACATCTGATATACATCAAATTTGACAGGCCCAGGGTAAGTTCAAACTTCTGATCACAGCATCCATCACAAGCACTGAGCTATTTATCAACAATTGATCGAAACAAAGAGGGAGAACAAAACCTTTCACTTCAGTAATTGATACCTAAGGACTTACAAGATCAGGCCCACCACCACCATCCCCCCCGCCTAAAGACTGCAGGTTGCTCAGTTGACGCTCAGGACTTTACCCCGTTAAAGCGCCTTGCCAAACGTGGGTCTTCAGGAGACCTGGCACCACGGAAAGAGTAAAACCATCTCATGGACCTGCTCAAGGAATGACCCCTTCTCCCCTAGCCCAGCCGTAACCCCGTAATTCTCTCACGCAAAACCCTTCATCGCCGCAGTATAAGAGGTAAGTGGGTGAAGTTGGAAGATCAGAGATGCTACTGGTGGAAATGGGGTCCGGGACTCTGGATAAGAGGGATCACTCTCCTGCCCTGTTGCAGCCTCCCAGCGAAACCCTGAGCACATCACACATTCTCCTTGGCCTCAGCTCCCAGCGGGGTCTGGATCTCCTTCAGGGGTGGCTGTGGAGAAAGCACCATTTGCAAGTCTGGGGCGCCAAGATATGACAGCAAAAGGGGCAAAATCCTTTCAGCAAGCCCCAAGCAGCCTTTTAATCCTCCCAGCCCTGCCAGATCACAGCTGCTGAATCGCAGGCTCTTGACTTGGACTCAAAAGAGAGAGTTTGGGGTCACCGGGTGCCTCCACAGCGACCTGTCAGGCTTGATTCCTTGGCTGTGACATCCCGTCCATTTCCAAACATCTCATTCAATGGGGTTTCAACCATCTGCGCTGCACAGGGATTAAGTATCTTGCCTGGGCTGCAAATTTGGCTTGGATAAAACCGGCAGTAGCCAACGAGTGAAGCCAAGGGGGCAACGGCTTGACGCCAGGAGAGCCACACCAGCACCAACACCACCTCCACCAGTGCAGTTATCCCGGCACCCGTGAGACCGCCAGCTTCCCTCAGAAAGGGAGATGAGGGAACCACTTTGCACGTCTTTATCACGCCGCAGACTCTAATCCGGCGGCAAGAGCCAACCTGGCTCGCCTGGATCCCTCGTGAAGATGCCAAGCCTGCCAACCTGCTGAGAAGCGAGCGGCTGCCAGCGCTCCCAGCCCTTGGCAGCTCTCCCAAGGTGGAGAAGCAACGGGCTTTCCCTGGAGGCACGAGGCAGACAAAAGGAAGCACCGCGCTTCCTACAAGACGTGCCTGGCCCTTGCCAGGGGACACGTGTCCCCAACAATTCCCCATCTCGACACACGACGCCGGTACGCAACCTCGTTGCATACCGGGCCCCCCATGGAAGCCACGTGTCCCAAACATAGAAAGAAAAAAAACCCACATTGTCTTCCTTTAGAGAAAAAAAAAAAAAAATTAATTTAGTTATTTCCCGCACATCCCCTAATTACTCATCAGTTTTTTTCTAATGAAGGTGCTGCGCTGGGCATGGGGAGACCAAGGGGCTTCCTGCTAAAATCAAATGCGGAGTAAGTGCTGCGTTTACCAAGGGATCGGCAGCTTCAAAGCTTTCCCTTCCACTTAGATTTTAAGCACTTCGACAAAAGAACATTGATTTTGGGTTAAATTGACTGATTTTATTCATAGCTGGTTCATACGGTGTATTCAAAAGACAAATTGTACGAGACTGCAAGCTACGGATCAGCTCTGATAATTCAGAGTCCTCTTCCCTCGTTTTTGGTTTGGTTTGTTGTTTTTTTTTTTTCTGTTCTAAATATTTTCCATGCTTATAATTCGCTATTATTTGGCCCCCACCTGGACAGCAAAGGCATTTTCACAGTATGGGAGCCTCTCTTTTGAAAGGAGAGTATTATATTTTAATGCCAATTACAAACAGAAGTAAGAATCAAACAGCCCTGAAAACACTTCCCAGCTCCCGCGTAGGAAATGGCCTGTTTGGGGAGGGGATGTGTGTTTTGCTCATATACGTTATATTTATGCAGATAGCTTATTGACTCTAATTTAGTTGGAATATATAATAAACATGTGCACCAAGCACTGAACGCTCGTGACAAAGATCAGCTCCGATCCCTCAGGTGCGCTGCTGTAGCCGTTGAGGGAAGCGCTGTGAACTCTTGAAATACATAACACGCCAGGAATGTTTAAGGCTCTCGGACGTCAGGCTCAAGGCAGCGAGCCCGGCAGAGGACACGGAGGAGGGAGGACCAGCTTGTGCCACCCCAGCACAGGTCACCGCACAGGTCCCCAGGCTGAGTTCAGCACATCCCCTTCCCCCTGGCCACAGCTGGATGCAAACCGAAGCACGGACACGACACCTTCCCCCAAGCAAACCCCGGCAGCCCGACCACCGTGACTCAGTTTCCCCACCCCAAAGGGCAGGATGCTGAAAGCCGGCGGCCAGAGGAATTCAAGGGGGAATTGCCTGCAAAACGCATCTGAGGTTATAAGATATTGGCTGGTAAATTAACATCTGCATCATCGCTTATAACCCCATTAACTCTGGCTACATCGCACATTTCCTTGGCAAACTAAAACGGCAGCGTCCCTCCATCCCCACATCACGAAAGGCTGCAAAACCCATTTTCTTTTTTTTTAACTAGGAGGAAAACTTGAACCATCCAATTCCTTTCTCTAAAAAAAAAAAAACAAAAAAAAAAACAAAACCCAAAGGCTTGGGTGACCCCCAAACATTTCCCGCGTTGAACCTGCTGGATCGTTTTTCGAGGAAGGGGAGGAAACGAACAACTTCAAAAGACGCTGAAGCCCGAAAACATGCAGAGCATTCGGTTCAAAGGCCCGTCACAGAGTTTCCTTCTGTTTTATTTAAACCCCTCAAGAATATATTTAAATAGATGAAATCAAAACAAAGCAGTGGGGGTTGCAGGGGGAAGGTCTGAGCTTTTTTTCCCCCCCCTCCTCTTCCTTTTTTTTTTTATTTTAAAGGAATTTTGCCAGCCAGCAAACGAGCAGAAAAATGCGCTATTCACCGAGCTCTGCTCAATGCCCCGAATAATAATCGTGATAAATAAATAAAAGGAGAAAGAGCGTACGGATCTGCAGGCATAATGAGAGCCTGGTGGTGACGAAGCGAGGGGGGATGCAGGACAAGCCCCCGCTGAGAAGGGGTGCGGGGAGCAGGGGACCCGGCGCCGTGCCAGCACCCGCGCTCCCCGACGGGCGTTGGGAAGAGCGGCGGGCGATTCGCATCAGCGTTTCCAAGGAACCCGATTCACGTCACCCCCCCACCCCGGCAAAAGGCTCGGAAAGAGGAAGGGAATAAGGGCACGGTGGGCTGCAGAGCGCGAGGTCAGGACTGCCGCTCCTCTAGCCGAGTTGCGCACCGATCTGATATTACAGAAGTAGGTGGCTTCAAAAACAGTAAAAATAAAGCATCAGCACCCCAAGTTTAATCAGATGCTCAGCAGACAACCACACTAACTAGCTAAATTACACACAAGCTACAACACTTGAACGGAAGACGGGGTTTGGACCAACCTAGGAAGCATCTACATTACTTTTTTTCCTATCAAGTCGAACACTCCAGCATCTTTTCTCCCCCAAAAGACCAAACCCCACAACTTTCCGACACATCCCGGCACCCGCTGCCGCAGCGTGTGCAGGCAGAGCACGCACAGATGCCAGGCGCGTCTCAAAAGCCGTCTCCGGGCATCCGATCCTACTAATTGATACACCATAATACTCTCATTTACTCAGCAGCGTTGATAATTGATGGATTGGTTTGCCTTTGATGATCTGCAAAATTAAAAGCCCCAACCCTGCAAGATCCTGAGTGCCCCACATGGGAGCCCGCAAACCCCGCGGTCAAGCGGGAAAGGCCAGGACCGCGCAGCATCGGACCTTAATTCAACAGCCCCCGTGACTGTGTGTGACCGCATCTATTAATACGGATTTAATTGCGGGTTTATATTTTATTATTGTCAAATGAAATGAAATTAGGAGGAAGGAGTTGCCCGGACCTCCAGGGAGCACCTACATTTCCAGCCCCTGAGGGCTTTTACTTCTGGGAGAGGGCAAATAGGCAACAACTATTTCAATAAGGCGTCTCTCTCTCTCTCTCTGCTCCTTTTTGATAAAAAGGTTTGCCGCAAAAAGAAAAAAAAAACCACAAAGCCGAGAGGACTGTACTACACCAGCCTTTGCAATGCCTACCTCTCCTACCCAGTCTGACTACACTTTTCTGAGAGGAGATGCTTTATTCCAGCCCAGCCTTCCTAGGAGAACATCAAGTGAAGCGCGCACACAGCTGCCTCGCCAGCCAGTCGCCGAGGATTTTTCTCCCAGCAAGCTTGAACGGTTAGTTACGGAGAAAGAGAGACTATCTGGCCACGCTGACATTAATCAAGACAGGATTTCTCATACGATTTTTACAGATTTCTGACCCAATGTTGCCGCCCCCCCCCGTCAGCAACATTAGATTCACGAGGTCAAGGAGACGTATGCTTGAAGGATGACAGTTGTATGGCTCCTCTCAGACTTGCACCGTCAGTCAATCCATACTTTCCCTCGATGTATTATTGCTTCCCGAGAAACGACTCCCCCATTTGCAAGTGATGATTAGCGCTCTAGTCTTGGCATAATTACTCCTGCCTCTCAATTTACAAAGGAAAAAAAAAAGAAAAAAAGAAAGAAAGAGAAAGGGAAGAGCAATAAGGAGTCGATATCCCACCGTCACACCACCGCTTGGGAGCCAGCTGCCTACGAGAGAAGTACGACGGCAATCCTGTCCAACTGCTTGTGAACAATGTCACAAGGAACTGAAGAGGACACTGCCATCTGCATACAACCACCTCATTACTGTCTCACCAGCTCAAGTCACCCTGGCTTATCGGGTTTGAAGAAGGTCATTGCTACCAAGGTTCTCCGCATCCCAGCATTTGTTCTAGCTTATTTCTATCTAGACTCTTGTATTATTGCCATTAAATTATGATAATTTAAGCATCCTGCATTCTGAGCAAAGCAGACAGAGATACCCGGTCAGGATGCCTGCCAGAAACATGGGCTGGCTGCACCTTCTGAGTATCTCTTAATTATCTCTTTCTCTTCCTAATGGGGAAAGGTCTGAGCTCAGGTGAGTGCTCCCTGCTCTCTTCTATTTGATTCAATTCTACGGCTCATGAAATATGCTCCCGCTTCCTTCGAAGGACAAATGAAATGAAACAGCCTCTTGGAAGGAGACAAATGACGGAGGATACGGGTGAAGACATAATTCAAGAGACTTTGGGAAAGTCAGATGGTGATTTTGAAAGGTACCCAAGGAATTAATCCAGGAATGGAAGTAAGAGGGAGATAAGTCAATTAATTCCCTGAAGCACTGCGTGGGCCTGCGCCTGGAAGTCTGCTGCAAGGAGTGTCCAGGGGAGGCTGAAAGGCACCATGGAGCAGAGGGACACCACATTTTCAAGATGGGGCTGAAAGGTGGATTTGCCATGCATGCAGCGGGGATGTGGAACTGGAACAGCACCGAGATGATGGACACAAGCCACCAGCATTCACCCCTTCTTCTCCTGTTGGTGAGCCTCCACCTTGGGTCTGAAGGGAGATGCCTTGGATGGTGGTAGCTGGTAGCACTACGTCCCCTTGCCTAACGGCAACTGCAAAAGACTGACACGTCTTCCAGGCCCTCCAGGTAGCTGATGCAGGGAAAAGAAGATCTCTATGGGGTAGGAAAAGACAGCTGGGCACTCGGCAGCATGGCTGCTGCAAGGCAGATGGGAGAAGTCAAAAGAAATCCGGCAAGGCGGCGGGCGGACAGGTGGAGTGTCTTCAGGGCAGCTGCTGCGAGCAACCGTCACCCATGGAAAAGTCCTCCACAAGCATTAACCATCACTGAGGGGAGGGAAAAGCAACACTTGGAGTCAACGTTGGCCAACTCTTGTCCCTAAAGACCTGGAGATACTGGACTCTCCCTGGGGGCAGAAATGGGCCATCTCCACCAGTACAGAGCAACAGCCCTTGCCAAACGTTTCAGTGGAGACCGCTTTAACTACCCTTTGTTTGTTCTTTGAGGTTATCCACAGCCCCAGCAGGGATCGCAGAGGACGTCTATCTAAAGCACCGACTGAAGCCGGAGGTAATTAAATATGAGGGGCCTCCCATTGTCAGCGTTGCGACTCTGTTTTGGCAGTCGGCTCCAGCAGAGCAGAAGAGGGAAGATTTGATTTTAATCACACAGATTTCAGGTTTTATTTTGCTCATTAAAATTTCTGATAAGGATTTAGTCTGACATTATGCCGTATTTTGGAAGAGGATGTGTGGCGGTAGGGGGGATGGAGAGGACTGCGTTTCCTCGTGATGAGAAGATCCTTCTGCCTCCCCACGACAGACACAAGGATATGAGCAGGTGTTATTTCAAAGGGAAAGGATTTGGGGGGGGAAGAAGGGAGCAGGAGGGAATCATCCACACCAAATCAAGGATCTAAGCCTCGGATTACGGAGAAAAAAAAAAGGTCCACAGCCTGAGATTACGTACCCCATTTCAGAGCCACCTCCCAGAAGTCAGAGATCAGAAGGAAGTCAGCATTTTACCTGGCAGAACAAAACCAGAGGTTTCCAGAGCCTCCCGACTTCCCTTAAGAAATTGCTCCAGAAAAGGGCTGGCTGCCTCCTGGCAAGGGGGAAAAATGAAATCATCACGATTTCACTCCCTTATGGAGCATCCTCAGATCCTTTGGTGAAGAGGAAGGGTAAGAGCTTGGACAGGGGAGGGAGTTGGTTAGGAACCAGCAATCGCAGGCAATTTGCCTCCTGTTTCTTCAGCTAGCTTTACACAAATACTACTTTAACACCTACTAAGCGTTATTCATCAAGAACAAGAAGTCTGCATGTACCCAAAATCACCTTAGCAAGAGAATAAATCAGCAAACAGGGAGCTTCACCTGGGCTTGCTATTTGAATTTGTACCCATAAACACGGAAGCATTTTGAAACAAGATGGATCTCTCTGTCCCTAGAGGATGTGTTTGTCTTTTAAAAAGCCTTAAACCCACCCAGTCCTGCGGTGGGAATTGCACAGAAGATGAGCTGAGCTTTTAACTGCGGTTCCCCGTGTGCTCTCAGTCTCCGTACCCACCATCTACAAAGTCAGGCAGGAGATTTGGGGAAGGAGCAGAAATCTGTGAAACAGATTGAAACAAAACAAAAAAAAAAAAAAAAAATCTATGAAATACCCGCTAATTCTCATCAAGCCAAGGGCAGACAGAACAACAACAGAAACAGGTACTCAGCCAAACGTTTCAAGCGTATCTGAAGAGTTTGTGCCAGCAAAGGATCACGAAGGCTCCTGGTGTATTTCCACCAGCACCCAGAGCAATAAAATACCATTGGAAAATGGTCCACCCCACAGAAGCATCGTTTCGCAGCCGGTCCCTGCCTGGACCTCCCCTCTATCGCGACTCTGCAACAGTTGTGCGCAAGGCGCCGCGATTACCGTGCTCAGAAGACAAAGAAAATAACGCAAAGGAAACCATTCATGTATTTTTAACCACTAATGGAAATCAGTAGCTGGGAACGAGCGTGCATCCTGAGCGCGGTTGAGTCCTGGGCGGGGGGAAGGGGGGGCGCTGCGCAGAAAATTCATCTTGGGCATCGGTATGGGAACGGCTTCATTTAATGTGCCGGCTACAACTCACGACCGCCCAGCGCTGGATCCATCCTTCCCACGGCGCACCGTGATCCTGGCAGTCCCCAAATCCTACCCCAACAGTCACCCTAACACCCCGAGCAAGGGCCACCGCCTCATCATTCTTCATGGCCCCATCCATCAGGTGGCCCCCGGGATGCTTCCAGCCCTCCCCCCCCCCATTACGTTCCAAAATCAATAAGAAGGCTCGAACCAAGACCCAAAGTGCCCCGCGCATCACGGGGGGGGGCACAGATATAGGAAAAAATAAAGCAATTTGTATTCCACCCATGCAGTCCCGAGCAGGACCCCGGAGTCACCACGGGGCCACCTCCTCTCAGGTGTTACAACTCATTTATTAGATCTCTCCTCTCTTTTCTCCCCCACCTTCCGCTAGGCTTTATTATCTTTTTTTTTTTTTTTCTCCCCCAACCAAAGGGAATAGAAAGAAAAGGAAATCTCTCCACCACAATAGCGTGTCAGGCTCCTATCATTTTCAAACCCTCCTCTCCCCTCCCTTTCAACTCTCCTTACTTAGCGGGGAATTTTCCTTCATTAAAATTAAGCCTCATTTCAGGCTCATCTTCTTTTCTCTCTCTCTCTCCTTTTCTCCAAATTGAATGGAACGTGATCTCCATCAACCTGGCCTCCCCTCCCTCTCCTCTCCCTTTCATAACCAAACCTTCCTCACCATGGAAAAAAAAAAAAATTACCCTACCAGCCACCCTCTCCATCCTCTCCTCTCGCCACTCCGCTGCCGGCAAACCAGCCCCACCAAAGGCAACAGTCTTTCTCGCAGGAGCCTGCACGATTCCCCCTTCCTCTCCCCCACACGTACCACTTTCAGCTCATTCTCTTTAATCGGGAGGTATTTTCTCCTGCATAATGGAATGAGACCTTCTTCCCCTCCCTCATTTTCTCGCCACCTTTTTTTTACCTGCTTTAATACGCCTGTTTTCCCTCCTGGAAAGCAGCAGGAGTGGACCTGGGGGGACCCCTTCCATTAACCCGTACCCTGCGAGACTTGCTAAGATGCTCGGCGCGCACGAGCCTTGGCGTCCCGTTGTAGGAAAAGCAACCAGGCAACGTTAACAGGGCTTGCTTCTCCCCTCCGCATTCCCAAAAAAACAGCCTGGCACCACTGGATGGTTCACAATTGCTTGCCTTCAAAGATGTCTTGGAGAGGATGCCCAAGGCCATCCGCACGTCCAGGCAGTGCTCAGCAGGGACAACCCCATCCCACTCACCCATTTCTCCTGCCTTCACCCTTCTCCCCTCCCACCCTCTTCCCAATGCCGCTTTCCCCTCCCTCGCTGGAGCTTTTTCTCCACCGAAAATGTATTAAACATCCTCTGATGCTCAAGGCCAGCCGGCTCGTTAGCTCTGCTACACCTGGATCAGGATCTGGAGACAAATTGCTGCTTCATTATAGGAGCTGAGGCTCTAATCCATTTTTTTTCAGGCTGTTTAACTTGTAAGGACAACAGATGGATACAGGGCTGCATAATGCAGGCTCCTTAAGATCCATCACACAGTCCTGGAAGTGCAAAAACGCAAGGCTGAGGAATGTGAAGCTAGAGCAGATCTTACAGCGGTCACCTGAAATTAGGAACAAGGAGAAAATGTGCCAAGACTAGAGCCGGACCGAAACTGCCACCTTGTTTTGCTGAAGATTAGAGGAAAAAACAAACTTTTTTCCTCCACATCCCACAAAGTCATTGAAGTTTTTTGCTTCTATCTCTACAGTGAAAAAAGAACAAGCAGAACGTCCAGTAAAAAATTAGCTAAGAAATTAACATAATTCCACTTTATTTTAGTTACAGAGGGACGATGTGCAAAAGCCACAGCCTGGAAAACATCAGGTTTTGCTTTCTGATTTTCACGAAGACAAGCGAAAGCCACGCGCTATCCAAAAACTTTGGGCATTGTGGCCATGAAAAGACTTTCTGGTGGTGGAAAAAGAAAATTAAAGACCCGTTCTAGCTTAGAAAACACCCAGCGCAACCCTCCTTCTTCGGACCAGAGCTGAACTCGGGTGCAGAGCTCTCACGCAGCGGCGGAGGCTCTCTGCTCCCTGTCCCCCTGCAAGATGTGCAGAGCAGCACATCTGCTTTCTCTTGTAAACAGCCCCAGAGACCTGGAGGTGACTGTCCTGGTGCTTTGATGCACCAGAAGCCCACGTAGATACCTACAGGGTGAGTCTGGTACCTACAGGGAGCGATGTCCTCCACCCATGCCTACACCCCCAGCATCCTCTAAGCCAGAACCCAGCGGCAGCACACGCTGCAAACACCCTCTCCTTACAAGATTGGGGGAAGGTGCCACGTAGGTTGACCAAATTTCTGAATCATCAGCCGTCGAGAGGCGTTTTCACTCCTCCGCCAGTTTAAGTGCTACCTACCAGCAGCAGAAGGTGGCTACCAAGGACCTGGGAGCGCTCCTCTCCCCACACCGAACACAACTGCACAGACGACAAGGCTGCGAATGCTGCAGTTTCTCAGGTCTCCAAACACTTAATTCAGGCATCAGGAAGAAATTTTTCACTCTGGGGGTGGTGAGCCCCTGGCCCAGGCTGCCCAGAGAGGCTGTAGCTGCCCCATCCCTGGAGAGGTTCAAGGCCAGGTTGGACGGGGCTTGGAGCAACCTGGGCTGGTGGGAGGTGTCCCTGCCCAGGGCAGGGGGTGGCACTGGATGGGCTTTAAGGTCCCTTCTAACCCAAAGCATTCCATGATTCTGTCTCGGAGGTGATACTGCAACGGTGAGGCTGGCATTCCCCCTGGGTACCATCAGCTCCTCCTGAAGGAGCCTTTGCTCCAAGCAAGCCCAAAGCAAATCCGTGCCCTGCCTCCTCTCGCTGGAGTACATATGGGGGACACTTGCACCCTCAGTTGCTCCAGCAAGCCTCAGAAGGAACACTGCTCACTCAGAGATGGGCAACCACCCTCCCATAAACCAGCAAAGCCCCCAGGACCACCCCACCTTTGCAGAGGAAACCTTGGATGCCCTCTCCAAGGCTCCCTGGTTGAGGGATTTGCCCGGACAATGGCAGGACAGCAGCTCCTACGCGGGGGCAGGCAGATGAACAGGCGCAGGGCTCGCTATTTAACACACACAATAAAGCATCCCGGCTGCCGGCGTGTAGGTTCACTCGGCATTTGTTCACGTTTTTTCCCTTCTTGGACTCTCTCCTGGTCCCCCTCTCAGCTTGGAGGCAATAACTTGCCTTCTTATCTGACCCAGAAGGACAGCCAGCTGTCAGCACACAAACATGGCCTTTGTTTATCCTTAAATGAAAGCTCAGTTAATTAAAACCAGAAATCGCTTTCCCTTATCTGCTGCCTCTGGCCGATGTGCGGTGGGCAGGAGGCTCCCCGACCAGGCTCGCCCCCCCGGGCTGCAGACAACAGCCCCGACACATGCTGTCCCGATAACCCTGCCGGCGCCTGTTGCATCCTCCTCTGGGATGCGTTCCTGGGAGACGGGAATTTGCAGGGCAGCCAAGAGCATCTCTGCGCTCCCGGGCAGGTTAACGCCGCTCGACGCTTTCCCATTCCCTGCCTGCAGAGCTGCAGAGCCTTTGGGCTTGGGTGCGACGAGTTTCACGGTCTCAGAGCTCTGGGGTCGCAATCCTGGGGTGACAAAGCTGACACCAGGAGACGGTGCTGCCATAACTACCCCCTTCGCAGCCTGCCACAGTGTTTTTTCCCAACCCCACGCAAAGATCTCACCCTCTTTTTCCCAAAAACCTGCCCCTCACGGCCACCGGAGCTGGGTGTCACCCTTGCCAGGCAGCAAACAGGCAAAAGCCCCCTTCCCCGAGGCGGGGGGGTTGCTGCTGGCATCCAGTCCCCCCCCCTGCCGCCACCACGGCTCCGGGCGTGCTGGAAGCCCTCGCCAGCAGCAATCATGGTTATGCAAGGCAACAGCTTGATGGAGTGCGGGTTCTGCATGTTGAAAATTGAAAGTGATCGACTTCCACCTTGCGCGCGAGGCAGAGAAAATCACATTCAACTCATTGAGAGGCTTCAACAGCAGAAAGATTGATCAACTTGATGAGAAGTGACTCTCTCTCTCTGCCATCCTCCTTCCCCCCCCCGCCTTCCTCTCCTGTTGATACCAGTTTCGGTGCAAACAAGGCAGGCGAGGGCTGGGAAAGGAGCCCACTTGATGCCACCTGGGGAGCGTGGGGGGCTGAGATGCTGCCGGTCCCCTGGCTGGGGACAGCATTTCTCCCAATGCTCCGCTGGGAGCATCTTCCAGAGCCTACCCAAGGAGTCTTGGCAAAGCCTCTCTGATGGGTTTGGGCAACACACAGAATGGTGGGGGTTGGAAGGGACCTCTGGAGATCACCTCGTCCAACTCCCCTGCCAGAGCTGGGTCACCCAGAGCAGGTGGCACAGGAACACCTCCAGGCGGGGTTGGGATATCTCCGGAGAAGGAGACTCCAAACCTCTCTGAGCAGCCCGTTCCAGCGCTCTGCCACCCTCACAGGAAAGAAGTTCCTCCTCATGGAATTTCCCACGTTCCGGTTTGTGCCCATTGCCCCTTGGCACCACTGGAAAGAGTCTGGCCCCATCCCTTTGCCACCCACCCCACAGATATTGATAATCGTTCGCCTCAGCGGCACAAATAAGCCAGCGAAGCAGCACTCCCAGTGGGTCACCACGGGAGAGCGGGGCACCCCACTGCGGGCGCAGACGGTACCAAAGCAACCATGCCTCAAACCAGTAGAGTTATTCCCGCCTCTAACGCACAGCCACCCCCACGCCATCGCACACCAGCCCCGCCAATCTCACCACGAGGATTCAGTTAAAAGCCGCGGAAAAGGGGTATTATCCACCCCAGGGTCAATTCTCTGCCAGACGAAGGAGGGTTCGACGGCAAACGGACACTGATGGAGCTGGGTATCACGGGAGATGGAGCTCGGGGCTGCATCTCGCTCGGGGGAGAGGAGGATGCCCAGGGTGGGGGGACCAGCATCGTGCCCCCACCTCCCGCAGGCAGGCTGGCTCCCTCCCTTCCCTCGCCCCGGCACTCCTCACTTCGCCATTTACACGTGTCACACCAAAAATCTTTCTCATTAAGCGGAAATTGAATTTCGTTAATTAAAGCAAAAGAAATCAATTAACCTTATCAGCAAACAGGAGTCATTTGAAACGGAAGAAGGAAAAGGCTCCTCTCCCTCTCACCCCCACGCCTCCCCCCGACGGGCAGCCAACAAGCGAGATGGGGGACTACGGAAGCGGGGGGGAACCGCCGACGAGAGGAACCAAAGGGATTTCGAAGCAATTCACACCCCCAAGATTTACCACCAGGCTGAGAAGCTCCCAGAGTAGCCATCACTCAAACCTAAGGATTCAATTAATTTTTTTTATATATACATTATTTTTTTTTCCCCTCCCTTTCTCCCCCCAACTCCCTTGGGTAGCTTTGCACCACGCAGCAGAATGACTCCGGCGAGGACGGAAGATTTAAAATCAGAGCAGAGTTATTTTAAAGGAGATAAAAGCACAGTTTCTGTGTGTCCCCCAACCGCCAACGTTTGTTTTTCCCTCCTTTGCTGTACGCCTCATCGGCACAGCTCAGAAACAGCCATTTTCTCGCTAGCCCTGGGTATTTGTATGTCCTTGTTTTCTTTTACATCGTGCAGAACCTTAATCCCGGACTGGAATCTCGTAGGGAAAGGCCTGCTGGTCTGTGGTGCTTAGTCCACGCTAATTGACGGGGCCGGGGGGGGACCCAGCAAAGGAGCTGGCGTTGACTCTGCCAGAAGACCTGTCCCTAGAAGATGTGGTGGTGGTGACGTGAGACATGGGATGCCGGGACAACCTGGCTTGACCATGCTTTTAATGTGATTAAGACCATTGCTCAACACATTGCATGGAGGTTTTTTCCCCCCAAGCTGTGCAGGACAGGCTTTATTTACAGCTTTCCCACCAGTGAGGGGAGTATGTGGGACCTCGTGCTTTACGACACAACCCTCTGCAAAGGGCCGGGTGGGGCGGAGGGAAGCTCAGCGCTCCTTCTCCTGGGCAAGGATGCTCCAGAGAAGAGCTGGCATTCAGGCTGCTGGTGGAAACCTGCAGTTTTGAGCATGCGTTTCTCTTCCAACCCAGGCTCTGCTCATGATCTCAGCTCTTCACTGCTCCAGGTTGTCTCTTGGGGGTGGATGTTTCCACCCATATCTGTTCTGGCCCATCTTCTCTACCTCTAAAAGCCTAAGCTGAAGGAGTCCTTTAATATCTCAGTCTCTCTATGCAATAAAAACATCACAATAATAACAGCTCCTCCTGAGCACCCTTAATCTGTAGGGATCCAGGCACTTTAGAATGGAGCAAAGCAATTATATTGAGGGGACAGAGGAGAAAAGAACAGGGATAGGGGAAAATACAGGGGATTTGCACAAGGAAATCAGCACACACCCCCAGTCTCTCAAACCTCCCCCGAAACTGAGCTTACAGCCCGGAAAGCAAAGGTCCAGCACCCAAAATACAGAGCCGAGCGAGTCGGAGCAGTGCCCACGGAGGGCAGACGCTGAGAGTGGGGCTAGGGAACGGGGCAGAGGGGGTGTCAGTAAACAGGCAAAACGCTCCCCACTTTTTCCTGCCCCCCTGAGAACACTGCTCTCCTCTCTCAGGTAGGAAAAGGAGGTGGAGGTGAGCCTCCCCCCAATTTCACAGCCCACAGGAGAGCGTGGAGTCATCCCCCTCCACCACCTCCCGGAGCCCCTGGTGTTCCCCAAACCCACCACCCCTCGCACGCACCCTAAATCCACGGCCGGCCAGGGACACCCAGCTCAGAGAAGCCTTTTCTCAGAGACCCTCAGATATGCCGGGAGAGGGTTAGAAAGACCTACCATGGAGGCAAGCAGCCAGAAAACCCCTGCACTGTTCCCCAAACTGCCTCACTGCAGGCTCCAAACCCTGCTCTGACCCACACCAGTTAAATACCCAGCCACCATCTCGCAAACCACTCCCCCCACCCACCCCCTATAATTAACTAACGAGACACAGCTTGGTAAATTAGCACTACCCCCGGGGAACACGTGCTCAAGGAAGTCAATCATTTCAGAGTAAACACCCACTTTCTCCCAGGTGGTGGTAAAATCCCCCCCACCTTGTGCTCCCTATCAGCCAGGCAAAGACCAAACCCATTCCCTGCAGCCATCGGTTTTGACAGCAAACTCCAGAAAAACCTCTCCTGTACGGGTCAGGTGGGTCCTCCATGCAAACCCTGAGCCCAAGGATGAAAGGACAAATTCAGATCTTCCCGGGCGATTCGGTTTTCTCCATGCACCAGGATGCTCAGATCTACCAGGCGAGGTGCCCCTCCTAGGACCAGGAAAGCCCGGGAATTACCAAAAAGGCATCTCATCAGTATGAGGAACACCACTTTGGGTGTGGGGCCAAAACCAGCGCCTGTTTTCAGCGGCGCAGACAAAAATCGGGAAGAAAAAGATGCAAGTATCTCCGGAACGTGCCCGGCAGCCTTTTGTGCGAGCACATTAGAATACAATACAAATGTGACTAAAAAAGACTCAACAGAATAAATACTGCACTTATAATAGGCCTCAGAGAGAGAAAGAGATTTAATGGCAACATATTAAATGTAAATCAACACAAAAGGTAACTGGGAAAGGAAGAGATATACCAGCTTAGGGATTATAGCACAAAGCTGTAATATTTACTCACGAGATTAAGGCACTTATAGGAAATGAAATATTGTCCTTTTGTAATAATTCAATCCCTCGCCTTTATCCAGGAGGATTGGACATATCACGCTATTTTAGAGATGCAGACATAAATTCGCACCTATTATTAGCGGAGGGATGCGGCCCCGCCACCCGCACCTCTGGCGGCTGCTCTACAAGAACTCCACGTTTGCCAGGGGAAACTCATCTTAGAGCAACCAAAGAGTTCAGAGCTGCCAGGAGCCGCTGCCTACACATCCATACGGCACCAGAGCTGCCATGAAAAGAGATTTTGGACTGCTTGGGCAAGCCAGAAGGTGACTGCTGACCGTTTCAGGAGGATCTTTCCTCCCAACGACTCTCACCCCCCTAACACATCCTGGGGTCTGTGGACGCGATGGGCAGTTGGGTCCAGAGGATGCTAAGGGCTAAGAGCAAGACTGATCTCGCATCTTTGTAGGGTAGATGAACACCACCATGCCCTACAGAGACGCGACCACCATCACCTCAATTCCCAGTGCCTCAGTTTCCCCATCTGCGGCTCGGGCGTGTTTCCCTGTTGCGTAAGCAGCTTTGGGGCTCTTAGCCGAAACATGCTCGAGGAATGCAATATACATCATCGCCGCACACACGTTATCTCCCAGTTTACTGTATTATTATTTTTTTTCAGGCAAAAAATAAATTTTAACAACTCCATTTGATTTCCAGGTGCCAGGCCGAGCTGGCAGGCAATAAAAAAAAGACAATCTTCTGATTTCGCAGCCGCAAACCTTCTCCTAAACTAGACACCTCAAGCTACTTGTATGGCCCCAATCAGTAAAGCATCTTTAGCACCTCACAATCTTTAATAGACTTGTCCTCCGCAAACCCCTCGTGAGGCAGGGAAGTGTTATTATCTCCTTCATACAGGCAGGGAACAACGGCTAGAAATGGTCTGCCCACGGCGTTGTCTCGCTGCGCTGGAGACCTGCCCACGAAAAAACCTTCATTTAAGCGGGGCGCTGCCAGGCAGGTAGCCCAAGGGCAAGCTGAGCCGCTCCTCGCCTGGCTTTTCCAGCCTGCGGAGAACTCGGTGCTGCCAAAGCTAACGACCTCCTGATGGCTGAAATGGCCAGCGTAAAGTAACAATTTTAAAAAATAATAATAATAATAAAAAAAACCAACAAACAAGCAAGCAAAAAATAAAAACCCACCAAAGGAAAAAAAAAAAATCAGGAAAAAGGAAAAAAACGGGGAAAAAATAAAAAGAAAAAAGGAGGAAGGAAAGGAGGAAGGAAAGGGAAAGGGGAAAAGGGAAAGGGAAAGGGAAAGGGGAAGGGAAAGGGAAAAGGGAAAGGGAAAACAGGAAATGGGAAAGGGGAAAGGTAAAGGGAATGGGAAAAGGGGAAAGGGAAAAGGGAAAACGGGAAAGGGGAAGGGAAAGGGGGAAGAGAAAGGGGAAAGGGAAAATGGGAATGGGGAAGGGGGAAGGGAAAGGGAAAGGGGGAAGGGAAAGGGGAAAGGGAAAATGGGAAAGGGGGAAAGGGAAAGGCGGAAAGGGAAAGGGGAAAGGGGAAGGGAAAGAGGAAAGGGAAAATGGGAAAGGGAAAACGGGAAAGGGGGAAGGAGAAAGGGAAAGGGGAAGGGCAAGGGGAAAGGGAAAACAGGAAAGGGAACACAGGAAAGGGGGAAGGGGAAAAGGGGAAGGGGAAAGAGAAAAGGAAAGGGAGGAAGGAAAGGGAACAGGGAAAAGAGAAAAAGGAAAGGGAAAGGGAAAGACTGCCTCTGAAGTCAAACAAAAAGTCTCCACCAAAGCCAGACCCCCCTGCAGTGCTGTCTCCCAGACGTGCTGGAGAGCCTGGTCAGCTCAGCCCAGCTCACGGCTTGGAGAAATGTCCCTTTTCCCGCATCTTTTTTTTTTTTTTTTTTTTTCCAATAACCAGCTTCCTGGTAGAGAAAAGTCTACCGGCATGGAAGCGCTGCTGCCGCACACCCCGGGGGAGCGAGCCCAGCCGGGGTAATGGGAGCACTGGGAGAGCTGCTGGCGCAGCGACGCCGTGCGCACTGCGATCAGCCTCCGGTTAAAAGCTCCCCGCTTAATTCTGGCTGGCGATCAAAACGCCACCGCGACGGCCTCTTCCGACGCCACGTCTGTGCACGTGTGTCCCCCACCCACCCACAGCCAACCCAGAGCACCCCACAGCGCTGAAGGGGTTAATGCCATTTCGAGCGCACGGCGAAGCGGATCCCACTCTGCTCTTTATTTAATAATAATTACCCGGATAGTAAACGCGACCCTGCTGTTTTGCTCACTTACATTTTTTTGTTTCCCCAGCTATGGCAGTGTCACTTCTCCCGAGGCAGCCTCCCCCACTTGGCAGAGTTAAATTGCATTCTGATTCTATTAAATGGTACTAAATGTCTTCGAAATCAAAGAGCAAATATAATTTAAGTGCCATTTGGGTCTTCCCACAGGTTCTCAGCTGTTCACTCAGCAACCAACCTGTAGAAAGCTGCCTGGTGACAGGGGTATAGTTTAAAAGGAAGCACGCAGCCAGTATATACAATACAATTCCCTTCCACAACACGTCCTTTATGCAAACTCACAATGCACCGCGCTTACCGCTTAAAACAATGCGACCGCGATAATAAGGAGAGAGGAGGAGGGGAGAGCTAAGACAAACCAGTGCAGCCAGGGCAGGAGAGCTGGAAACAGCATCGTGGCGTGGGGAAAAGGAGGCTGAAGAAAAGCAGAAACCCTGCAAATCCCACCTGGATCCACATCTCGGCACGACGCCTGCACGAGAACTTCCATTGCAACACGAGGAAAAACTTCTTTCTTTTGAGGGTGCTGGCACAGGCTGCCCAGAGAGGTTTGGAGTCTCCTTCCCTGGAGATATCCCAAACCCCACCCGGATGCGTTCCTGTCCCACCTGCTCTGGGTGACCCTGCTCTGGCAGGGGGTTGGACTGGATCATCTCCGGAGGTCCCTTCCAACCCCTACCATCCTGTGATGCTGTGAAATGGGTCCTCGCTCCCCCTTCCTCACTCCTGCCGTATCAATCATGGACCCCGTTGGCTCCATCAATGCCCATCCGCTGCCTCCACCACCTCACCCGACACCCAGGGCACGACTGCAAACATCAGGGTGCTAAAAAGGAGGACGCAAAACATGGAGAACAAGTCAAGCATCTGCAAGAAAAGCTTCCGGGAGACAAAGCTCATCCGGAGTTGTCCAGACCAGGGGCAGACGTGCAGGACTCGCTCTTCAGCACAAAGCCACAAATAGTTCAAGCCCCTCGCGCTGGTGGAAGTGACTAATTGTACTTTGTGAGAGAAGCAAATCGTCGCCCCAATCGCCCGTACCAACTCCAGTAACGGCTGATCTTCCTGCCAGGAGCTGCCAGACAGCGCTAAACCCCAGCTTCATTCGGCAGCAAGCCTCGTGCAAAGGCACT
Organism: Larus michahellis; assembly: GCF_964199755.1. Lineage (NCBI taxonomy): Eukaryota > Metazoa > Chordata > Aves > Charadriiformes > Laridae > Larus > Larus michahellis. The sequence continues at coordinate 3,825,834 of NC_133912.1, forward strand.
GGAAGGTCAGAGGCCAAGGTTGTGCCCTGCCAGGCCACAGCTCCCTCCCCGAGCCACCTCAGCATCCCCCGAAACCCCTCCCAGCCACCAGCAAACGGCACCGATTTGCAGCCAGAAAAGCATCACACAAAGGTCTGGGCAGCCCGAATTCCAGGCGGTGCAGGCAGATAACAGCTCTCCCAAAAGTACTCCTCGCTGCTGAAGACGCAGCTCCGACGTGCGGCTTTGGAGGCTAGAAATGGAAGGTCTTTTTGCAGCAGCTCTAAGGATGTGGCCGCAGATGCCAGACTCTTCCCACCAAGAGCTTTCAGGTTCGGGCAGAGCCAAGGGGGCTGCCTCTCCCCGCAAGCCCCAGCAACACAACCAGCGCCCGACCAGCATCGCCAGTGCCAAAACCCATCCTTGGCGGGTTTTCCAAGCCTTTATCCCCACCCTTGGAGACACTCAGGTGCCACCCTCAGCTTGAGGACCAGGCAGGGGTCTCGTAAGGGGTCAGCAGGGATGGATGCCCAACGTCCCATCGCGGCAGAGCAGCCCCAAGCCCCCGGGATGCTGCTCTAGCCTGAGGAACAACAACTAGACTGCAAACTGGTACCCAAGGCGTTCGGCAGGTGCCATCATCCCCCACACGCACACTTCAACCCAGCCACGGGAGGAACCACAGACCCGTTTTTAAGCCTGCGTCGCTCCCCCGGTAGCGAGAGCAGCCGAGGGGTTTTTAAACATTCAACACCGCCCGGCCAGCCTGGGCCGCACTACAGAGCTGCTCACATCAAAAGAGCTTCGGCTCAGAAGATTAAAAGGCTCCGCGGATGGGTAATAGGATGCAGAGCTTTTCACCTCTAGGTGGCTGGCCCCGTTTCTAGGTCAGGAACTAAGCCAAAACCCCCGTTTTTCTGCCGCAGCAGAGGAAGCAGCCAGCTCTCCCCTTCTGGGGGAGAAACAGCAGAACGCCGGCTAGGCTGGGACCGCCTCGTCACATCAACCACGTTAATGGGACCCGAGATGGGCTGAGGCCGTGCTCCCACCCCGCTTCACAGCCACCAAGGAGAGGGGATTTGCAGAAGAGAGGGCATTTCGGAAGGGAAGGCTGCCTGGGACACACAGGGATGGCCCATCGAGGGATGCTCCAAGCCCCTCCATGCAGCCAGGACATCCCCGCGCGCACGCCTCGTGGGGAAAAAAAAGCACATTGGGCCGAATTCCCGCCCCGGCGATTCGCAAGGCCCACATTCTTGGCTGGGTTGGCAACCTGGCACTTTCTGCCGGTGCCGACTGCACGTTCCTGGGGATTGGGGGGGGGGGGGGAGGGTGGGAGCGGCGTTAAAAATAATCTCGCATGCCCGCACCCTTGCCGTCAAGCCTCCCACGGGCGCGCTTTCAGCTGTGCCCCCTTCGCTCTGCCCGCCGCGGGGATGGGTGCCGCAATGCAGGCAGCCGCTGAGCCGCCTTCCCAGCCGATTTGCAAAGGAGAGGTGGGCAACAGATGGGAAGAGCTCTTCGTCTCTTGTCTCCATTTTTAACCCCGCTGCACGCGGCTGGGAAGGCGTTGTTGAGGAAGAAGGCGGCGCTCGCGAGGAACCCACCTTCAAACCACCGTTGCGCCGCTCAGGGATGTCTTTAACTCACAGAAGAGAGGGGGAAGAGCAGCAGGACTGTGTCAGTAGACTGGATTCAACAGCCTGGGCTCAATGGTGTGGATGAGAAGGGACTTCTAAGTCTCTCGTCCTCTTGTGGACGATCCATCTGTTGTCATAAGTACGATATCATATTTACTATACCCTGTACCAAACGTTTCTGCCGTACTGAGGTTAAGCTATCACCTCCGTCCCCTGGAGCACACCAAGGATGGGACAGTTCGCCAGAAGCTGGTTCAAGCCAACTTCAATGTTTAAGGGTAGGAGGCCAAAGAGAGCTCCCAGTCGGTCCCTCCATTCAGATACTGCTCAAATAGGAAGAAAATCCCCTACAAAAACCCCACCAAGTATCACCTCATCCAGCTTTTGCCTTTTAAATGCTAGGTGCCCAGTCGAGCAAATCCTCCGGGTTTCCTCTACCGCCAACAGAGAGATGCAAAAAGCGAGCAGTAACTCTTGGGTCACCCATGGCTCTCCAGTGACTACGGAGGAACCTTCCAAAGACTGGACTTTTAGGGAACTAAATCCAGGTGCCATGAAGCTAACCCCAAGTCTCAAGAGAAACCATGTTTGCAAAGAGGTACTCCAAAACGATGCATTTATAACCGCTATGATTACACCTGCCTGAATTTGCAAACAACGATTTACGGGGTCGGGGGAGGAACCAGTTTGACTGGGCTAAAGCCTGCTGAGCTGCAGCAGATGGCTTGCTGCAAGAGTGGGGAAGGAGGAGAGAGATGTCTACGCAGTTAGGAAAGGTTGCCTCCTCTTCTTAGTCTGCTCCTTCCCCACCGCCTTCCCCACACTCCTCCTCTCCGAGACGGAGAGAAACACGCGGAAAATATGCCGGCGGAATCCCACACAAGGCGCTACTTGACTGACTCCTCTAAGTTAACTTCGTTCCCATCCAATTTCTCCTAACTTTGCAAGCAAAACCGTGGCCCGCTGAGAGCAAAACTTGGCCGGCTCGTCGGCGTTCAAACCACGTAAGCCGTGCCCTGCTGGCACCTCGGCAAGCGCTCACCGAGCTCTTTGCGGAGACCTCACGCAGCTCGGCAGCGCCAGGTGAAACCAAGTGGCTAGGAAGCAGCGTGGATCCAACCCAACAGAAACATTTCTACCCAGCTCCGCGAAGTGCAACCGCCAAGCGTCTCGCAGCTTTAATTACGGCTGGCAACCTTCCACGGCATTAATAAAACTCGTGTTTCTACGGCACCTTTCATCCCGCGGGTCCCTGAAGTCAAAGTCCTTCGCAGACGTGGCGGGAGGGCGCCGGGGACGCAGCCACCTGCGGAGCATGATTCTCCAACTTCCAAGGCAGCCAGCAAGGCTGGCCAGGCTCCATCCTCCTCCTGCATCACAGCGGGGGACACAACGGGGCCATCTCCGCTATCTCCAGGCTGACACACGCCGCATCCAGCCTGTTTTATGGAGCTCCAGGCAGAAGGGAAGGCCTGAAACTGGAAGAATAAGCAGCACACAGCCAAATCTGGCCTCCTGACTCAGGTCTTCCCACTGGCTTGTTTCTCATGCGGTTTATCTTCCCGTTTAAACACATTCTGCTTTGCAATTTTTTTTCTGTTTTAACGTCCCCGAGTGTTCAACCTTTTGGGGAGAAACTGCTCCCCCTGCCCTGGCTTGTTCTCTCTATGTGTATGGAGGGCAGCCCCTGCCCTCGCAGGGACGGCAACAACCTTGGGGGTTCGATAACCCACCTCTACCACCTTCCCCCCTGCACCGAAGCTCTTCCCAGCCACAAAAAGCTGCAGAAAGGGGACCGTAAAAAAATATAAGGAAGCCATCCCCTCCACGCACCCATCCCATGCCTTTTCTCAAGGTCACCTGCAGCCGTCTGACATATTTTCTCCAGTCAACTCGCTGGCAGCTTAAAGCTTCGTTCACGCGCCAGAGCAGCCTTTCCAGGAAGGAAACAATTTCCTCGATGGTGAAGGAACAGAATTATCCATTTGGAAAAACGGCGCCTCGTCAAGCTTGACACGTACAACAAAGGCAGCCGTCCTCCGAGACTGACGGAGGCACAGCAGGCGAGACGTGCGGAATCCCACAAAGCATCGTTTGGAGGTATAAAATATTCACCATAAATTGCGACGCCGCTCGGGACGGGGGATTCAAAGAGCGGAGAAGAAAGCGGAGCCTCGGCAACGACACTCAGCTCCCAAGCTCAACTTTCTCCCGAGGCCCCAAGGAGGGATGGGAGGCTGGACGCAACACTCCCATCCACCTGCCATCCAGTGCTTTTCATCAGCATCTCCCCCAGTATTTCACCAGGAATATTAATATCTTTAACCCCTTTTTACTAGGCAGAGAGGAAGAGAAATAATAGATGTTTTAGGGAACGGCTGCCTCTCAGACAGCCGAGGCCAGATCTCTACCCACTTCCAAGAGATAAGGATAAAGCATTAATGAGGAGGCAGAAGGCTTCCAAACAGTCCCGAAGGGAAGAAGCAAGGAAACACCCTCCTGCAGGTGGGGAAATTGCTGTGTATTTAAGATTAAGTTGCTTGAATGGGGAGATCGGACCGGTGTTTAGTACCAGGGACGGAGCCAGCCACCTCCATCCCCTGAGCTGAAGGTCAGACGTGCTGCTCCTCAGCACGTCGAGTGACCAACCACCCGGTGACCCACGAGTTACCCTTCCAGCCTGTATTTGCCCAGCACCAGGGACTTCATCCACCACTCAGCCTACAAATTCCTCAGCTGCTTTCTGCCTTCTTTTTCCGCTTTTTTACTTCTTCCTTTGTCTCCTACCAGACGCCCAAATTTCCCGCAGAAGGTGAACGCTTCCCATGGAAATTTCACTTTTGATAAAAACGCAAGTTCCTGTCAAAAAAAAAAAAAAACAAAAAAAAAAAACTCTTCCCCTGTAAAATTTTCCAGCAACTCTAATAAGTAACAATAACACTTGGATCTGAACCGCCCCTGGCTCGGTTCTGTTGTTTGCAAACCCTGCTGGAGGCTTTGCCCACCTGTAGTTATTATTTCATTGCTTTGTTCCTGGCTGTCAAACTTCATCTCTCTTTTTTTTTTTTTTTTTTTTAACCTTAACGCCATATGTTTCCTAATGAAAAACGTCTCCATATTCACACCTGAAATTAGAGTCTTGTGTGAGTGCTCTTTCACAGAGCCCTTTCGGCATTTCGCTCCAAGGCTCAAGGAAAAAGAAAAGGAGAGAGAGAGGGGCCTTAAAGAAGAGAGAAGACCCTTTTCTTCTCATCTCTCTCACCAGCAGAAGCTGCCCTTCACCGGAGGTCTGGGATTCGCTGTATGGAAAATATAAATTTTAAAAAGGGGAAAAGAAAAGGGCTTGGGCACCACTCATCGCAGCCACGAGTGCTGCCTGGGCTCTTCCTCTCTGAGCGCGGGGCGGGGAAGGTCGGCAAAGCTGCCTTTCCTAAGCCGAGGAACTCTTTAGCTCTAAAAGGCTGCCCAAGAGCCGCTTCATCTCACCTATTTTCGGAGGTGACCTTGTTCTTTGAGAAGATTCCCCTCCGCTATTTGATTTACTGGCTCCCCGCGTCTTTCTGAAGGGCCGAAAAGCAGGTTATCGTCCCGCAGCCTTGGCAGAGCCCCGCGCCCAGGTAAAGCCCTTGCCATGGGGACGATGCCCCGGCAGCAGCTGGCCCTGGAGACTCCTCGGTGGCGGGTACCACACACCCAGCATCTCTGACAACAGCCCCCCTCCAGCAACACCACCGCGCGCCGGCACGCCGCGTCCTCAACACCGCTGAGGATTCACGCCAAGCACGGGCAATTCCAGAAGTTTCCAAGGAAATCTGACACACTTGTGCAGGAGAACTTTGGAAAACAGATGGCGTATTGCTTGCCATGAGGGTTTAAAGATACAGGTGTCAAACGGACATCTCCTCGGCCCCTGCTCCTGCTGGTGACGCTTCGGAGACCAGGCTGATGGGGCTGTCAGCCAGGCTTTCTCTTTCCTCCCAGCAACCCCTTAATGAGCCAGCGCACTGCGTGTTTAATTAAACCGTGCTTTGCATATTTGCCTTTCTTGAGTCTCGGGAAACTGAGCAGAGCTGGAAGGGGCTGGCGTGACACCTGCGGGCAAGCCAGGGCTCCAGTTATTACCCCCCCCCGCGCCCAGCCCAAGCGCCCAAATAGTTTGGGGCACTTCAGCGTGGCCCCAAAAATACTTCGCAAAGGATAAGGGGGTCCAGAGCCTCCCCTGTCCTATGGCAATAGCAGGCCAGCACCTATTCTTCCCTGCTGGGAACACGCAATTCCAGGGCTTGATGGAAAAGACCACCAGCGCAACCGGGATCGCATCCTCCCTTTTCCTCCGAGCCAGTAATGAAAAAAGAGATGCCGAGAAGGCAGAAAAGCAGCCTTGGCAGCAGAGCTTCTGGGTGTAAAACAGAAAAGCGAGTCGCTGCAGAGGAATTTCTGGAGGCGTCGGCGCCCTGGATGAGGTCCCTGCAAGAAGCGTTTGTGTTTTGACAAGGAGGATGTGCCAGGTGGGAAACGATTATGTTTTTCTCGCCGGGATTTCAAAGCCCCCAGCGGAGGTCGGCGAGCGGCGCCCGGAGCCATTCCCGCAGCCCCCGCGGGGCACGGGGACCCTTCGCCTCCCACTGCCGCGTTCGCGCCGACAGCCCACGAGGACTTCTCGCAGAAACCGCCACCGCCACGCCAAGGATAGAGAAAGAACAGGTTGAAAATGCATTTTGTTTACGTGTGGGCAGCAAGAGGAGGGAAAGGATTTATTTAAGACGTCAGGAGACGTTTTGAGCCCCCTTTCCCCTCCTCCATCCATTTAGCGGCAATCAGGCCTTTTCCTTCCCAGCTCGTGCTTTGACAAGAAGTCAGATTGCTTTTTTTTTATTGCCTCCCCCCAAAACTTGAAACGCGGGGGGAGACCCAGGAGAAAGGCCAGGGCCACCCCCAGTTTGGGTGCAGGGCTCTCCAGCCCTGCTGAGCCTGTCACACTGGAAAAGGACAGAGCAAGAAAAAAAAAAAATATTTAAAAAAATATATATATTAAAAAAAAATAAAAGACAGACTGAAAATTGGATCCATTTATTTTACTTCAACCTTCACCAATAGCTGCTGCTTATTTACCATTATCTCTCCTTGCAGTGTTGGTGTTGAGCCGGAATACCCTCCGCAGGCTGCTAACAGCCCGTGATTACCAAGTAGCGCCAGCACTTGCCGCGAAAGCCCGAGAAAAGATCTCCTCGGTGCCGGAGACAGTCAAAACAGCCTCCCCCTGACGGGGAAAAGGGCAGCCGAGAGAGATTTCCATGCGCTGAGACAACGCTGGGCGCACCGAGGGATGGATTCTCCTCCCCGGCACCCAGCGAGGATACCCCGAGCACCCGCCACAATAAATTTGGAGATGCCACGCATAAATATTTCCCCCTCGGAAGGACTTTTGCCGAGGCAGAGCTGCTTCTCTGCTGCACACCAGGCGTCGTAAAGGGCACTGCTGCGTACGTCACCTTGCTCCTATGTTTTATTTGCCCCAGGTAGTATTGCTTTGGCCAGGGCAGGAGGGGCACGCGCAGCATCTTCTGTTTTATAAGAATATATCGCCCCTCGGGAAGAGCTTTAACTAGCTTGTACCACCAACCGTGGATGAAGGAGCGCTGGAAGCGACCCGCCGCGCTGCATTTCACAATTAATCTACGATTTCCTCGTTAGCTTTCAAGAGCAGGGCAACGCACGCCGCTATTAACCCCAAGTTCCCAACGACAGGGAGGAGGTTTCCAGACCCGTTCCCATGAAAACGCCCTTCCTGCCGAGAAGCGGAGCGAAAAGAGAGAAAGCTGGGATGCGTCCCCAACCCTACAGGAATGTGCCCATCCCTTCCGCCCGGCTACGCCAAAGGCAGGCGAGGCTACTCAGCACAAATAAATTAGACTGGGAGCAACGCGGGCCCCCAAAGCTGCAAGCTCAGGCGCCGCGAGAGCAAATCCAACCAAGATGAGTTCTGGGGGGGAGCGAAGACAAGGGGCTGCTGTTCAGGTCTGCCTTGGCTTGGTCTTTTTTTCCAAGCAATGCCTGGCCTCTGCCTCCAAATTAGCGTAACGCTCCTAAAGCCAAGCTTTTCCCCTGGGGAGGAGCCAGCTGGGGCTGTCCTGTATCTTAAACCAGACGCAAAACGTACGTGCTGGGCTCCTGCACGGGTGCAAACCCCTCCTCCAGCCCCGTTTGCTGCAGCCTTGGGGGGGACCCATCACCCTCCCACCCGCCTCGGGCAGGTCAATGCACTCCCACCCCATCCTACCCATCCCCGCAAAGCAGCGGGCTCCGGAGGGAGCTGCGGGTGTCTGCCTAGATTTATGGCCTCTTTAATTATTTATATTGATTTTTACTTTTTAAAAGGGGGGAAAAAAACAAAAGAAGAAAAAAAAGGCACAATGATTCTCCTGATCCCTGGAGGCCTGGCAGGGATTAGCACTTAATGCATCCCCTATTGCTCCATGCACCTGGGGACCCCCGAGCTCCGCTGCAGACATCCAAAGGGGGTGAACCCCCAACCGGAGCAACCCCTGGCTTTCTGGAGGCGAGCAGCCAGCCTGGGACCACACCGCCCCCATCGCCGTGGACGCCAGCATCCTGCAGCCAGCGGGTCCTGCCCAAGCCCCACGCTTTTACCGTGGCTCCCCAAAAGCCCCTCGAAACCCTCTTCCTTAAGCTTAAAGCTCACGGGTTACGGCAGCCCTGCTGCGGTGCAGAGTAAGGCGTTGCAATGATTAATTACCCTCTCTTCAAAAACTGGACGCCGCTTCTATTGTAAATGAGTCCAGCTTCACCTTCCAACACTGGATCTCGATACCCCCTTCACTGCTAGATTAAAGACCTGTCTATTTTCAAGAACTTCTCCCCCGCAGAGAAATATGTAGACCACAATCAAATCACCTCTTAACCTCCCATTGATAAACTCACCAAGCACAGACACTTCCCTCGCACTCCAAGGCCAGACTTACATGCCTCAATTTACCCGCACATTGTCTTTTTAAACTTTCTGTGGGTTTGTTTGTGGTTTTTTTTTCCTCCCAACCTCCTTTGAAAAATGTTCCCTGGAGCTGCACGCAGTCGCTCTATAAAAGCCTACATAACACCACCTCCAAACACTCGCTATTCTTCACGTGTTCCCAGAGACGCTTCTTGCCCAAAGGAGCTCATATTTGTATCGAAAGAGTGACACAGGCTGCGAGAAAATAAGAGTTATTATTCCTGTTCTCTAGATGAAGGAACCGAAGCACAGAGATGAAGTGATTTGCCTAAGGTCATGCGGAGTTTGAGGAGCTGCCTCTGCCTTTCCATGCCCGTGGTTCTCTAGCAATAAAAGTATCGATAGATGCCAATGAAGGACACGGTTCAGCTCCTGGATCTTGCTGCTCCGATGACATTCCAGGCAGCTCTCCAGCCTTTAATTGCCCCGAGAGCAGGATTCCACCGCGTGGGTATACAGCTCCCTGGGATGGGAGGCTGCTCATGGGCTTCCCCTTCCCAGGGAAGAAAGGAAAAGCCTTGCTGAGCGCCCAGACCAAGGCAAAAGGCAGGTTTCCCACTGCCCCTGGACCCGGTTGCCAGCTGGAAACCCTCCAACCGAGGTCGGCACGCCGAAAGCAGGGGTACTTTTGGACACCAGGAGCCTTTGAGAAGCAGGTCCTGATTCCTCCTGCAGCCCTAATTCCCTCCCTGGGTTTGCAGAGCTCATTACGTGACTTCGGATGGAAGGTCCCCTGCCCACCCTGTCTCCAACAGAAACGCCCATGGTTTGCTTTGCCATCTTCCTGAAAAGGGTTGGTTTGGGGTTTGTTTTTTTTTCATTCCTACCCAACATCTGGCTCTCCCCCCGTCCCCACCCCACCCCCCCCCCCGCAAAACTTCCAGTGGCCAAACGTGACGGAGCGGCGTCACGAGAGCCAGCGGAGATGGCAGCCTCCTCCAGCTGGGCGCTGAATTAGCAGAACTACATCCATCTCCTGTCAGGAGACTTCCGATAGCCTCGGAGATTAACGCAGCCATCGTCAGCGATTTTAATTATTTTTTTTTCATGCTGCCAAGCACCCATGGCCAGTATGGTTCTCCTCACTTCTTCTGACACAGTCCCACTTCATTCTCCTAAGCCACCGTCTTCACCAAAGGAGATGAAGAGAGATCCCGAGAAGCGGCACGGCTTTGCTTACTCCTCTCTGGCAAGGCGACATGAAGAGATCCCACTTGCTGAACAGTTAAAAAGAAAACGGTCCAGCGCAGCACATCAAAACTGCACTTTAATTAACTTCAGGTTGTTTTTTCTCTCCCCCTCTTGCCTTTTTTATTTTTTTTTTCCTTCTCCTTTTTTCTCTCCAGAACCAAATTGAGACGCAGGTGAATTCATTTTCATAAACTATCAGTTTCCATCAAATCTATCTAATCCATCTCTCTCTACAAAATCCCTTAAGCAGAAGATCTCGCTCCCACTCTGCCTGCCACAGCTGTGTGAGCCTCGCAGAGCTAGCAGAAATACCAAGCGTGGGTGGCACGACAAGTTCCCAGCTCTCTCTAGATGTGAATATCACTGAGCTTACACGTCCTCGCCGTTCCATCTAAAACATATGGCTTTAATGTATCACCACTCACTTCCCATCAAGATCAAAGTTTAAATATATCTGCGGACTACGACGGGAACAGCAGGTGCTGCTCAGGGGTCCGGACCGAGGGACCCGGCTCAGCAGCGTGAAGGGGCTGAGCTGGGATGGAGAGATGCTCCACAGCTGGAGCACAGCTGGAGGGAGAAGCCAGGGATGGACGGAGGGACCGGTGTTGGGGAAAGGGGTTGAGCCAGCTGCTGCCCCAGGAATAACCACCCCCCCGTCCCCATCCCTCCACACATCGCAACCCCCCAAAGATGCCTATGACTGGGAGCATCCCAAGCATCACGCCAAGCTGGCGCAGGCAACATCCCCCAGCTCCGCACCCGAGCTGAAAACGCGCAACCCGCGCTGCTGAGCTGAGCAAAACGCCAACCAGCCCCGCCTCCAATTTCCCACTGGCTTTTCCACAAACTCCAGTCCGCTCCAGCCCAGCCTCTGCCACCAAAGGGCTCATCCTGCCAGGCAAGGTGGAGGCAGGATTAGGGCTGGGGAGGGAGGGGAGGAAGGAGAGTCAAGAGAAGGAAGGATGTCTGTTATTAAAGCATCACCCAAATTTATATATCAGGCCCACACACAAAGGCATTTGGCTGCAGACGCGATGCATTTCGTGGCAAGTGTTTCCCAAAGCCGCTGGGAGCTGGAGGGCTCATCAGAGAATCTTAATTAGTTTCCTCTTAAAAAACCCCAAATGCATAAATTACAGCAAAATAATAAACTCCTGCCTGATTTTCATTATTAACAACATTAACACAGCAAGACAACACTGCAAGGCAACTTTCTGCAAATCCTCTCCCCCAGGATGGAGCAGCCAGGGGTGGGGGAAGACAGGGAAGACAGGGACCTCCTGCGTCCCGGGGCTGGGGGGCAAAGAGGGACCCGGAGGAAGGCGGGGAGCCTGACTGCAAGGAGGACGTACGGGGGGATAAAATTGGGTCTCTACAACCTCCATGTTGTTGGTGTTCACAGCTTGCTCCTCCCAGACAGGCCTCCTCACATCTTTCATCTTCCCCCATCTCTTTTTATTATCTCCTTTCCAGGACAGGCACACGCTTGCTCTCGGTAACTTGGTTTTTCTCCACTTTATAGACGGCTCTGCCCTTTGATCACAGCCTCCGGAGGCTCCAGCAAACATCAGAGGCTTGCCCTGGCAATGCCGGCAAGGGAAAAATCCGAGCAAGGAGACGATGCCGAGGCTGGGGTTCTGAAGCCCATCTCAAACCACAGCCTGACATCTCTCCCAGGGAGCCCCCGGTGGGCGATGAACCTCGGCGGGATCAACCACACTGAACGTGGGCAATGGGCTTCTCGGGCTCAGCGTTCGACCAGCAGCCAAAACTACACCGGCAAGTCCAGTTTCCCCGCTTGAAATGAACTTTCCCCTGCTCCTCAACGTATTGAAGTTTCAGCTCTACAATCTTACCCAAGTCTCCAGTGAATTAATTCTCCGTTTTAAGAGCTCAGTGATACCATTTTCTAAGTTACACGGCAAGGATCGGATGGGTGAACTGAGAATAACAGCTAGTCCCAGTCTCTGCCCGTATAGCAAGATTTAATAAAGAAAACACAAAGCAAAACAGACTTTGCTCCTTTTACTCTCGCCTTTTTTCTCTCCCCCAAACTAGATTATTTATATTTTAATTAAAGTGAGCACAGTGTAACTGTGGAAGCGAGTTTGGCCATGGTGCGTTGTCTCAGCTTGGGCTGGAAGATAAACAAGCTCAAATACTCTCCGCGTGGCCCCTCTCCGAGAAACACAAGGATCACGCTCACAATTCATCTTAAACCATCGCAAGACGATGCCCATTAGAAGGGAGAGAACGGGTGTTAATGAGATGAAGTGCGAGAATGGGGGGAAAATGAATAAAAGCAACAGCATGAATAGCACATGAGAGGCAAATGAAATAATTACTCCGCTCACCATTGTTACAACAACGCAATAAATTTAATGTAATTCCTAAAGGCCAACCCGTTTTCTTTCTTACTTGCTGCTTCTTTCTTTCTTTTTTTTTTTTAAGTTCCTTTCTACAGTTTCAGAATTATGCTTTAATTAGCATAACATTTAAATTAGCGAATGGAATCTTAATTAGCTGAGGAAATAGACTTTTGTTGGAGTGGTTGCTAAAACAAATAAATCCTCTTCCTCTTTCAAGAGCCATTTGCTTATGGCACATTTAATAGCCTAGTGTACCATAAACAATTTGAGACAAGGATAAGTAATTAAATTAGAAAACATGCCGACAGAAGTACCCTAGCCCGGCCTTCTCAGTGCTACAAGAGGATAACGCAAACCTTCCTTCAGCAGGGGAAAGTGTCCGCTCCGGGTCTGTTCAATTATTGTTTGCAGGACCAATGTCGCAGTTTCAATATTGGAGCCCCAGGGGTGGTTGACCCCTGACCCAACACGCAAGGAGCGCTCTCGCAGGACTCCAAGGAAAGGGCAGCAGAAAGTTCAGCCAAAAAGAAAAAATCCAGAAATGGCATTTTCTCTTGTAGAAGTGCCTTGATGGAGAGGAAGCCCATGGTGGTGAAGGTGTGGGTGCAGTGGGGAAGAGTGGGACAGGAGCCACAGGTTGCAACGCCAAGACAAATTCACAGAATCACAGAATCGTCCAGGTTGGAAGGGACCTTTCAGATCATCGAGTCCAACCATCAACATAATTCTGACAAAAGTCATCACTAAACCGTATCTCTAAGCACTACGTCTACCCATCTTTTAAATCCCTCCAGGGATGGTGCCTCAACCCCTTCCCTGGGCAGCCTGTTCCAATGCTTGATAACCCTTTCGGTGTAAAAATTTTTCCCAATATCCATCCTAAACCTCCCCTAGCGCAGCTTGAGGCTGTTTCCTCTTGTCCCGTTGCCTGTTCCTTGGGAGAAGAGCCCAACCCCCCCTGGCTACTCCTTCCTTTCAGGGAGCTGCAGAGAGCGAGAAGGTCTCCCCTCAGCCCCCTTCTCTCCAGGCTGAACACCCCCAGCTCCCTCAGCCGCTCCTCACCAGACTCATGCTCCAGACCCCTCACCAGCTCCGTTGCCCTTCTCTGGACACGCTCCAGCACCTCCATGTCTTTTTTGTGGTGAGGGGCCCAAAACTGAACACAGCCCTCGAGGTGGGGCCTCACCAGTGCCCAGTACAGGGGAAAGTCACTTCCCTAGTCCTCCTCACCACACTGAAACAGAAACTCCTACCAGAAATTCCTACCAGCACTTTTTCAGCTGCGGCGTTTGAGGGATGGCAGCTAAGACACAAGAGACCCAGGTCAGGGACCAGCTTCTCAGTTTAATCTAGCTCTGCCCCTTGCTTGGTCCCTCTCTCCTGAGTAGGAAACATCTCCCCCAGCTTTAGCCACCTAAAACCTGGCCTCTAGCCTCAGCACTGCTGGAGAGGGACCAGCACCTGAACAAGGCACTCATCTCACCCACCCTGACACCCTATTCCATAATGAAGAAAAATGCCCTCGCCGGGAGGGTCTTCTCTCTCCCTGTGCCCAAAGAGCCTCAAGTCAGGTGGCTCTGGCTACAGCATCCATGTTTTGCCTTCCCCACACTATAAAACGCAATAAAATTTTCCCAGCCCTAAAAAGGTAGGCTCCTTTGGTTAACATTTAGGTACGAGGCTTGTGGATGAAACAGGCAAGACATGCAATACCCCCACACGAACCCCCAGCAGCAGTTCTGGGCATCCTTTGGAGGACGCGCTTCGAGGTCCTCACCAGCACAGGCATGGCATGAGTCAGTCATAAACTCGCCAGTACTTCATAAACTCGATAGTCCAAGGATGCAACAAGAGTGTTAAATCTCCTGCATTCCCAGCTTGTAAAGACGAGCTGCGATATTCTCAGTCAACAGAGGTGGGAAATAGCAAGACCTAAGGGGGGACGTATTCCTATGTCTTCCTCTGCCTTGCAGAGGACTGGAAAACCATCGCACCCGAAGCATCTCACACCTAACCAGCAAAGCCCCGGGTGGCCCTGCACACGGCAATGCCTCTTCCCAGCATCCCTCTCCTCCAACACAACCCCAGCAGCCGAAGATGGAGTGTTTCCAGCAGCAAGGCCGCTCTATCCCGCTCCGGCCAGGCAACTGCAGAGAGCAATAAAAGTTTAATGGCTCCCAGCGGGTCGATTCAGAAAGAATGAAAACGCTATAAATCCAGCACAGTGCTTATGTGGAGCTTAAAAACAAACTGCTCCAATCACACTTAGCGAAGTCGTCCAGTCTTCACAGAAGACGGGGATGAAAAGGAAAGATTTAACCTTAGCCATGCCTTGGGCAGCATGCAGTTTGGGCAGAAAAAATAGCGCTTGGGCTCACCGGGAAGATTTTCTTGGCTTTGCTTTTATTTAGTGCGATGTAAACCCGTGTATGTGCATCCCTCATGCTCAAAGGCATCACCAGGACTCACCAAGCAGGTACGCTGCGGGAAAGACGGAACATCGCCAGGGATCGGGCAAAACACGCCTCCTCGCTTTCCAGGCAAATTAGCCACGCTATTTAAAAGCAGCCCCTATTAAAAGCCTAGGGGCTATTTTTACAGCCCCTATTAAAAGCTTTACTACATTAAAGTTTCCCCATGCAAACCTATGCCAATACCCACTGCCTCATTTCTCCTCTCGGAGCATTATAATAGCCAGGGATTTTCAGTAACAGCCTCTTTCAAGGAAGATGCTCTATTACAGGTCTAACTCATTCCCGGACACTGCGCTCTCTCCATCTTATCTCTCTTTCTTCCCCGCTTCACTACACAGCTGTGGACTATGGTGCCAGCTGCTTGGGAGGAAGGAAAAAGCAAAACTCCTTCTGTAATCGCCATCTCTCACAGCAAAAACGCCTTCAGAGCCGTGCCTCGCCAAGCGAGGCAAAGGTGCACCACAGACCTATCCATCTTGTGTCCGCTTGCTCTTTTGTGCTAATAAGGCAAGGGATGTAGATGGTTACAAATAACAATTAGCCCCTGCCCTCTGATTGGAAGGGGGGAGGCGGGGGGGGGAAGTCAATCGGCAGAGAAGAGCCGAAAATAAGCTTTTTTCCACCCACATTCTCCTTCCCCGGCAGCAGTGGCGGTGCCGTCCTCTGGGTTCACAAGTTATTTCTCACTCCTTAGCAAGCTGCTCCGTCCTCAGCAGAAAGGGGTTGGCAAAGGGAGGCCAAGAAGAGCAGCGTTTCACAAGTACATCAACACGTTTCCTCAGCCGACCTCAATGGCCGGGTGGCTGCACGTCCTCCAGCAGGCTTGGAAAACCCCTGCCCTGGGCTGCACAACCCATCCCGAGCCAATCAAAACCTTTACTGCGAATGAATGATCCAGGGAATTCAGATTCTTTCCCATGTGGTCATCACCCCAACCTCCGTTCTCCCTTTCCTATGCATCCATCGTCAGTATTCCCAGCAGAGTCTGGCCAAACCATCCCACACTGCCAGCTCCGTGAAATATTTGCTCTACCTGCAGTGGAGGGTCAATGAGATAATTCAAGTGATGTTTGTTTTTAATCTCTAAGAGGGTATCTTAAATATGAACTAGGTGTTTTGGTACCACCAGGACAAGAACATCCAGACCAAGGGCAGGTTATCCTCCAGCATCTCCCATCCACGGCTTATCTCTGGGGACCCTCGCGCCCACAGACCAATAACGCTTCATTTTTAATAGAAAACCCTGTTTAATATTTTGACCCGCAACTTGGTGACCGTTTGGTGGTCAGTATTTGACCACTCAAGGCCAGAAAGCTCTCGAGATACCACGCACATCACTGCAGCACTGCACCGCGTGAACATCCCTCTGCCAGACAGCAGCACTCTTGCCCCGGACTAATGGTTCCTATGGCATTGATTACCAAAACTGTGTTTGCATTGCAGCCACAGAAGCTGAGCCGGCTTAAACCAAGACACGTCCTCATCCCAAATAACACTTTTCATAGATATACACACACAAAAAACCCAAGAAAACCAAACAAGCAACCACAAAAAGATACTTCCTTCTGGTAAGATACCAAATGGTAGCCAAATTACGTACTGCGACCACTAAACATTTCTCCTTAGGATACTCCCAGCCCTCTCCTGTGTTGCTGGGGGCAAGGGATGCTGAGGACACAACACGATGGGACGCAGGAACCAGCCGGGATGCTGCCATGAAGCAAAACCCTGCCCAACACCTTCACTCCTTTCACAACATCTAACCAGCTTGGTTATTTATTTAATTTTTTTAATTAGGTTTCAGACCCCCGGAACCCAGACACCCCCCCCCAAAAAAAAAGCCCAGCTTCGTCCTCCAAGCCATTACTTCAGCAATATTTATGGCTTTCCAAGAACAAAACAAACCCATCATGCCGAAGCCTGTGCATTAACGGCACAGCCTCGGGATAGATGACTTTGGGGAAATCACTGCGGCAAGCGCTGAATGATGATGGATGGCGGAGGAAAGGGGGGAAAAGGAAAAGGGAAAAAAAAAAAAACACAGCCGTCTGCAGAAACAGGGGGACAATTTGCCAGCTCGAGTGGAGTCACACCTCCTTGCTCCAGTGACAAATTTGCTCCATTAGGCCTATAAACCACGCTTTGCCATCACATCAGCAAAGTATGGTCTCGCACTCAGTAATGGGCCTCTCAAGGCAAACGCCTGCCCAAAACACTTTCCAAAACGCCTAAGAATTTATTTTTCTTTCTCCCTCCACTTCACGTGAAAAGCGCCCAACTATAGTCAAACCTGAACTCGCACCTTTGTGTTTCTTCCAGGAATAAAAAGCCCCATAAAAAAACACCTCCCGCCGCCTTGTCCCCGGGCTGCACCAATGCTTCTGCCGCTCAGCGCAGCCCTTCAATGCTCAGCACGGGGTGTTTTCCTTAATATGCTGCATTTATTTAACGAATAGCAAAGGGCTGGCATGGAGAGGACAGGAGCTGGGACTCCTCTCCTTCTCAGACAAGTGATTTCTCCCCTTGTGCCTAATTTCCCCCAGCCGCAGCCCGAGGATGCTGCTGCCGCTGAGCCTTGTGGCGAGGATTAACGTGACTTGAGACCCACTGATGGAAAGGGTACGGGGAAAAAGGCGATTCCCTCGGACACAAACTCTGACGTCCTATCTTAATCCCCGGCCGCAACGGGAGCGTTACCTTGGGATCTCACCCTGCGTTATTAAAGCACTCCAGATGGTTTTGATGGGGGAGAGACATTCATTGCGATACCCCAGAGGCCGAGCTGGCATCTCAGCGGCTGTGGGAACATCACAGAGAAAATCAGTTCCCCACCAGAGTGTTTGTGCAGCAAGGGGGAACTCGTGAACTGAAGCAGAAAATCCTCCACGACTGCTCTAGACTAATAATTGCCCAAACGCCGGGTGGTAGCCAAAAAAAAAAACAAAAAAAACCCCACAAAGTGATGCCCGGCTTTGAAACCCTCCCTGCTCCGAGCCGCGGGATGCGATGTCCAGCAAGAAATTAAACGCCAACAGAGCCGTCTCGCTCAGCCCGGGCACCCTGCGGGCAAGCGAGATGAGTTTGCTCTGGCTCTCCGGTGCTTTCTCCTCTCCGGTCCCCTCCCCTGCATCCATCCGCATCGCCTCTCCTCCCCTCCCTACCACCTTTTCCTTCCTCCTGGCTCGTGAATCTTCCCTCCTCCCACCGGCTCTGCCTCTCTTTCCTCCCCCTGCACAGCAGGATGGAGCCCGTGTGCGCAGCGGGGTTATTTACAGCCTTCTCCCTCTCCCTGCATTGCACAACGGAGGGAGCGAAGCCAGCCGGAGCCTTCCTGGGACTAGAAAGCCAGGCAGGTTGCTCAGCTGGGCAAAAAAAAAGCCCAACTTGCAGCCTCTGAGGAGGTGCTGCAGCATGGTCCATGCCCCGAGCCAAGGCAGGATGCCGGGAAGCATCCCGCATCCCAGCGCGCAGCCGGATTTGAGGCGATGCAGGCTGCCCTCGGGGCGGGGAGCGGGCGGTCACAGCCGCCTAACCTTCAATCACCGCAAGGCAGCGGTGCTTGGCCGCCAGCAAAATCAAAGAGATCACTGCGGCCTTTTAAAGAGCAATATCATCTCCTGTTATTACCATACCGAGCGGCGCACGGAGAGGCTCGGCACAGCGGGGGAGTTATGAGGAGTTTGGCTGCTCCGGAAAACGCAGGCTTTTTGAACCGTGCCGGCGGAGCATCCCTCCGGGGTACTGCCACCCGTGCCCTCGCCCATCGCCCACCCCTCACCCGGCACAGGCAGCCCCCGCGAGCCAGGGAAGGGTTTTCCATAGGTGAAGCTAACGAGGCAGATGAGCCGCTGATGTTCCTTGGCAAAAGGCTGCGGAGCTTTCGCTAATTTCTACCACCAGAGAGTCTTACCCCAGATGTTAATTATCATTCTGGGTTTTGGGCACGCTTGATGACTTTGGTTTCCCCTCCTCCGCACGCTGGACCGTCTCCCCGTCCGCATCAGCGAGGCTGGAGCTGGTCCCTCCTGCCAGCTCCTGCCAGCACAGATGATGGCATAAACTCCACAAAAGGGAGAAAAATAATTACCGGGACCAAACAACTTGGCAGAACGGCGCCGGAGCCACGTTCTCTCTCTCTCTTTCACGTGGGAGATGAACAAGGACTTTTTCTGTGGGAGAGAGAGATGCTTCCCTAGCTAAGAAACCCTGGTTGGAGGGCCGCAGATGGAGGGGGGAGGCAAGAACACCACTTGGAAAGGCATCTGAGAGTTAGAAGGCGCTATTTGGGTTAAATGCAGCTCATCTCCAGCCAAGAACTTCTGTCTGAGCCAAGCTCTCCCAAGATGTCCGCCTGCTGTGAAACCTTCTCAGCCACTTGGTTGTTGCCGTACCGAAGGCCACCAGAAAGCACGTTAACTCATGATGCTATCCCAACTACAACAACACAAGTCATGATACTTCTGGAAAATTTTCCCCCTTGTTCCCACGGGACACTTCCCCCTTTGAGACGACCTGGGGCTGGGTGGACTCGAAGGTACAGCTCTGAACACTACAGTCCCCTTGGGAGAGGGACCATCCCACCACCTGGCAGCAGGAATCCAGCACCAAGGAGGCCAAACCCTCATTTTTTGGGGTCCTCTACCTTCCACGGCAGCCCGAATGAAGACTAATGATGATGGTCCCACCCCTCCACAGCATGCAAGGGCATCTTCTCCTTCGAAGGGCGACGATATGACGATGCCGACATGAAAGGGCAACACCATTTAAAACTCGGCTTCCTCTGCAAGTCAAGCCCACGTCTGACCCGGTGGCGAGAAAACAGCTCAACTGATGATAAGGAAAACAGCAGACCAGGCAAATTTAGTTAGACTGGATTATGGGAGACCAGCGCTCCCCAGGTTCTCCATCGAAGAAGTATAGTCAGGAGTCTGTTGTGAGCTGTTCCAATGAGAGGCAATAATTGAATTTGTTTTCATTTAATTTGAAGGGCCTTTAATTAAAAGCCAAGCCTGTGTGTGCAGAGAGATAAAGCTGAGCACGTGGAGACCGGGGGTAATTTGGGTGCTGAATGCAATAATTAATTGTAAACGTGGAGGTCAGGAGACGGGCTCTATCTCCCTGCAATCAGCACGCCGCGCTGGCCAGCCGAACGGAATGGGCTCGCGAGCGCCGGAAACGCTTAAGTGATTTTTGAAGCCTTAATAGCAATTATAGAGCAGCGTGGAGGTTAATTTGCAGAGTTCATTAATCAGAGAAATAAACACGTCAGCGATCGCCACGGAGAGGGGAAGCGGAGGCGCCTGCCTCTGAGATGGAGAAGGCCGACCTCGGCACCGATGCTAACCAGGGAACTGGCGACAGCGGTTCACATCCTCAACTCAGGGTGAACCCTGGCTTCTCACACCAGCTGTAAAACCCTCGGCTGCTCACCCTGGGGCTGCTGCTAGCCAGAGCTACATATGCCCCAGCTCCACGAGGTGGTAACTGGATAACAAGACGGCTTCGCTCTCCAGCTGGTAACCCTGGTCCTCTCGGTCCTCCTATTCCCCTGCAATCTCAGCTTCTCACTGATTATTATTTTTTTATTGTTGAGAAGCTTCTCAGCTTGAGAAGCTTGGGCACGGAGACAAAAGCATGCAAACCACCCAGTACCATGGCATCACTCTCTGGGTTCTCATTTCTCCAAAAGATTCAGACCTCACACCCTTGGAAAGACCCTCAAGAACCTGGTTTTCCCACCCCTAGAAACCTCTGTTAGCATCAGGGCTGGTGGTACACACCAAGCCCACCTTGCACCACCTCCATCCATCCTCCTTTTTCCTCCACACCCCTTTTCCCGCAGCAGGCTTGGGTGGCAGCAGCAGAAAGTGTCTGTAAGGAAGCAGATCTTGACCTGCGTCTGAGCAGCAAAACCAGAGCAGAGCCAGAGCCTGGCATAGACACAAAACCCAGACCCCTGAAAGCTTGGACATGGAGAGGAGAGGGTGCAAACCACCCAGTCCCGTAGCATCACTCCCTGGATCTCATTTCTTCAAAGGATTCAGACCTCACACCCTTGGAAAGACCTTCAAGAACCTGCTTTCCCACCCCTAGCAACCTCTGTTAGCATCAGGGCTGGTGGTACACACCAAGCCCACCTTGCACCAGCTCCATCCATCCTCCTTTTTCCTCCACACCCCTTTTCCCCGCAGCAGGCTTGGGTGGCAGCAGCAGAAAGTGTCTGTAAGGAAGCAGGCCCTGACCTGCACCCGAGCAGCCAAAACCAGAGGAGAGCCAGAAGCTTCTCAGCTTCTCCATAATCCTGGCCACCAGCCCTGAAGTTACAACTATCACCCTCAAATTGAGAACTCACCCCACAGCCGGTAACACGAGAGTCATAATGTCCAACCCTCCCCAGAGCATCCCCTCCCCGAAGCTCAAAATAGAGATGGAGCTTTAACACAGCACCTTCAACGAGAAGATACGCGAGGACTTAGAGTGTCTCTTAAGGGACAACGCTTAGAGATAAAGAAAATGGCTTGGTGATAATGAAGTTAACAGACATGGGGCTTGCTGGCCATGGATCGTGACAAAGAGCGGTGCTTCGTGGTGGAAATATCTTGGGAATGAAGTGAGGATAGCCCCAGGACAGAAAGGGGCCAGGAGCAAGGGGTTTCGCTGCTGCTTCCTACAGCTCAGACAAAATGCAGTTTTGCAGTGGGTGGAAAAACACTACAAGGAGCCAAGGGGGCTGGCATCACCCCGTGCTGAGCAGCGAGAGACAGCGGGCAGCAGGAGAAGCCTGTTACAGAAGGAGAGCGCTCGGAAGACAGGGATGGAGACCTCCAGAAGCTCCCTGCGTTATCTGGGCTCTGCTGACTTGCCCACCCCCTTTCAGCCCAAGGAGAGGTGACAGAACGGGGTGAGGCTTTAGGGAGGCGGCAGCGATGCTCCCGGCTCTCGGGGGAGGTTTCTGGAGGAGCAGGGTGGCCCCTGCCCAGGCTGATGGCTCCTCCCGTACCTGCTGCTTGGGGGGACCAGCGGGAAGGGAGCTGCCGAGGATGCTCACACATGGAAAGGCGTTGAAGGGAGCAGAGCACTAATAGCTTTTTCTCGGGCTGGTAATTGCTCCCTGGAGAAAGGCTGTGCATTGCACTGATTTTTTTTTTCTCTCCCCCCCCCGCCAGCCTCCTTCCTTCCCCACAGTCTATTTCAGGAACTGGTTTCTGACGCTTTTTTTAAAGCCATGGATGTACTTGCATGGCAGACTCGTGCTTCCAAGGCAATGGGCAAAAAGAGTCCAAACCCAGCACAGACAGGTCTTGCCTTGCTCATCTTCTTTTTGTCCTAGTTCAATTAACAGGAGCCAATTAGTCCAGCCATTGCCTTGGCTCTTCTGCCACTTCAGGCGCTGTTATCCCTGGGACCTCCACATGGGAAATGAGTTTTGCAAACCCCAAGGGACTTCGGGGATTTGTTTTTACGGGAGCAGCTGCGTTCTTCAAAACATCGAAGAGCGTCTCTGACATTAAGCAAGGAACAGTGCCAAGCTCAGCACCTGGGGCAGAATAATCCCAACACACCGGTGCAGACTGGGAAGGAAACAGCTGAGCAGGAGAGCTGCTGAGCAGGACCAGCGCGCCTCAGGTTGAAGAAGATGAGCCACCGCAACGAAAAAGGCAAAGAACCAGCCTAAAGGGGCAGGAGATCCACGGAAGCCACCATTCCCCTCTAACTGGCCCCAGAGGGAAATCAATAACCAGCGCGCACACACGTGCCACCGTGACCGCAGACGTCTCCTGCCCTTCCCGCACGCTCTCAACAGGAGTCCTATAGCAATACCGACGGGCAGCTGAACTCATCTCCCCCGCGCCGATCCCCTCCTCTCCCCCGCCTCCGCTAACTCCAAGTCTGGGGACTCGGCCAGGCTCAGCGTTAACTTCTCTGCCTGCTAGAACTGTGCTTAATTAAACATTTTAATTAAAATCTACAAGAGTGATTGCCCCTGTCATCCTCTGAAGGGAAGGCTAATAAAGTCCCTTTTATGCAGTCCAACGAGCGGCCCAAGGACGTGCTGCTGGGCAGCAGTTGTGGGTGGCAGCCAGAGAAAGCGCCTGTAAGGAACCAGGTCCTTACCTGCACCCGAGCAGCAAAACCCAGAGCAGAGCCAGAGCCTGGCATAGACACAAAACCCAGACCCCTGAAAGACTGGGCACGGAGAGGAGAGGGTGCAAACCACCCAGTCCCATGGCATCACTCTCTGGGTTCTCATTTCTCCAAAGGATTCAGACCTCACACCCTTGGAAAGACCTTCAAGCACCCGCTTTCCCACACCAAGCAACCTCTGTTAGCATCAGGGCTGGTGGTACACACCAAGCCCACCTTGCACCAGCTCCATCCATCCTCCCTTTTCCTCCACACCCCTTTTTCCCCACTGTCTCCTCCCACTCCCCACCCAAGTGCCGGGGGGGCTGCGGCAGCACAGAGCATCCTCTTTAGCGCCCACCCTGATTGCCAGTGACGTGTTTGAGCAGGGTTTTCAAAAGTTTTCTCCCTCGGCGCCCGTCAAGAACAAACAAAGTATTTGTTGTCGGCGGAGTAAAAAATTCATCAAAATAAAATAAAATCAAATCAGGAGCAGTAAATGCACACGTCTACGTTTGAGTAAGCGGGGGGAGAACACACTCGGAAACTTTTTGATCAGAGCGCAGACTCTCAAACCCTGACAGAGAAAATGTATTCATAATTTATTAAAAAAAATAATTTATAATTTATTTTTAAATTCACCAGACTCCTCTCCTTTTTTTTTTTTTTTTTGCCTCCCGTCTGACAAACAAGATTTTCTGTAATTCCCAAGAGGGGCAACCGACGGAACAATATTGCTGAAGGCTTCTCTCTGCTTTCAGAGGTTGGGGACGTGAAAAGACGCAGCGCCGGTGCCGGCGATGTGTCCCCAACACTGCATCCCTGCTGCCAAAACCCCTCCCAGAGATGCTTCTGCATCCCGGAGCCCCCCTCCCCTCCGCAGGGGCTTTACCGGACCCAGAGCATCGCCCCCCAGCATCACCCGGCTGGACTCCCAGTGGGTACCAGCATCAAACCCTGGCTCTGACGGGTGACAAAATAAAGCAGCCGGGGCAGAAAACTGCAGCTCTGAACCCTCCTGCTGCACTCTTTATCCGGGAAGATTATGAGGTTTACTGCTGCTTCTCCATTATCCTAAATAAAGCAGCCTTTCAAGATTGCTTCAGACATATTAGATCATGTACTTTTTACACTTCCAGAGATGCTGGTTATAATATCTTTTTAACAACACCGGGCAGAATCTATTTTCTTCTTCCACTGAGCTGAAAAATACTGTTTTCTCAAGGAAGAAGAAAAAGGAGGAGGGAAAAAAAAGCTATTGATTTTGTTTAGGGTCAGAATAAAATATCATTGGAGTGGGTGTTGAAATCCTCAGCCACGAATTATTTCCAAAGTGACAGTTTGGGCTGTGAAGATTTTTCTTGTGAAATAAAACAAAACAAATGAAACATTGCGTTCTCCTTCCACAGGTATACGTTCAAGGTTTCCACCGGCTCCAGCTGGTCCCTGCTGGGTATATTTCGCGTTTCAGTCTATTCCCTTCCCATTTCCCATCCCTGCTGGAGATGATGCACGGCCAGGACCAAACCCCGCCGCCCATCCAGAGTCACGCCATGCCATGCGGCAAAGAGAAATGCTACGGGGGTCGGGGGGGCGGATCCGGAGGCAGAAATCTCAAAAACACGAGTATACCAGAAGTCGCCCCCTCTGAAGCCTGAGGATGCTCTCGGTTCGACCCTGCCCCTCTGCCGCGCAGAAGAGAGGGTGGTACCCGGCACGCCACGATGCAGCATCCCTCCGGCCAGGACGGGCACCTCTCACGCTGCTTTTGAAGGCAAAATACCAACCCCACTGCTCTCATCTAGGTTTCACTCCTCCGAAGAGTCAGAAAATTAACTCCCATTTATATGCACAATCCACTTCCCTCTAATCTAGCCACCTATCTCTGTTCTTGTGCTGGTACAAGAGACGAGTATTGGCTTTAAATACAATAATTTCTTTATAAATAAAGAACAGGCAACACTTTTGAAAGGGAAACCAGATGTCTACCTCCGTCTTCTGTGCTTTCCGCTCCCCAGCATTGTGTGCGGGAGATAGAAGCACGCCACTAGAATGAGGAGAGCCGCGGGTCCCTGCCTTCCTCTCTCAATTTGATTTTATTTATTTAGATTTATGCAAATGCCAAAAGAGGTCACCCATCCATACGCTCTCAATGCCCTTGACGTAACTTTAAAATGCATCATAAAAACGTCCTGGGCACCGCAGTGTAATTCAGTATCACACACCACCAGGAAGACAGGCAACAGAGAAGCCAAAATCCTCCCCGACTGCCAGCAGCCACGTCCTCACCTGCGCGTCCATTTTAGCTTCCCGCAGCTCCTTCCCTTCCCCATCACCTTCTGTTCAAGAGAGCTGCAGCCTTTTTCCCCCCACACATCTGCTGCTCTGCTCAACATCTGTCCCCCACCAGTCACTCCATGGTCGCCATCTGCGGCTTTGGGGAGGAGCTGCTCCTGCCACAACCTGACCTCAACAGCTGCCAGAGGGACCATCCAAACCCTGCCATTGGATTGGGACCCCTTGCTCTTCTCCATGCTTCTGAGCATGGTGGGCTTAGAAACCTCTTGGTTTCATCAGGTAGCAACAACAGAAGGGCTGGAAAAGCATCCAAAAAACCACCCCAAAGCCTGACCCCATGGGACTGCCAAACTGGTTTCATGGTGCTACCAATGTTCGAAGAAGGTCAAGGGATCTCCAAGCTGGTCTGGTCCATGCTTGGTCCATGATGGTCTGGTCCACGATGGTCTGGACCATGCTCCTGCTCGGGACACTGCACCCACCAACACGGCCACACCAGCCAACCCAACAACCCACGGCATTTTGAGCAGGAAAAGACCTGCCCACGATTCAAGCTACCATGAGGATGTGAATGTTTAACTCCTGAACCTCCTGGAGCTCAACTTTCAACCAGGAGCAGAGCTCCCCGCCGCCGGTGCCTGCCTTCAAGGTGCCACAGGATCTCTCCGCAGCAACTCTTCACGGTTCCCGGCCATCGCTCCCTCAGGAACGAGCGCGAAGAGTGAACTAATGAGTCTATTAGACTTAATTAAGCTAATGTGAAATTATTTACTTAATCTGGGAAGATCTTATGATGGCGAGAAATCCCCACGGATAAAAGCATCCAGCTGCCTCGCACGGTCTAAGGGAAAAGCTCACGAGAAATCGGCTGCCAAGATGCTCGACTGCACGGCGTGGACCGGGGCGGGTTTGGACCACATCACCGGCTCAAGGCTGCTCCAACGCATGCCCACATCGCCAGGAAAACCAGCCAGGAAGCCCCGGCTGTGTTTCGCCTTCATTTTCCAAAGGGACATCTACCCCTGGCCCTGTTTCGCCTTCATTTTCCAAATGTACATCATCCAAGTCCGGCACCTGGGTAGGAAAAGTTTTCGTAAGGGGTTGGCCCCTCTCTTTCTCCCAGGGATGGCGAGCATCCCTCCTTCCCCGGCACTGCATCCAGGCAGCAGGAGCGGAGCGGGGAACGCACGGAGCAACGGCTGCAGAGAGGAAAGGGGATTTTGCCTCGCGCATCTTGCTCGCTTTTTTTTCCTTTCCTTAATGTAAAAAAAAAAAAAAAGCCTAATGCTCGCTTTGAATGCTTAATACAACCGAGTTCTTTTTGCCACTTATTTTGTTTTGTCATGCACTACATACAATTACACATCTCTAATCCGCAAATCCTCCCCCGACACCAGAACACGTGCCAAGCCTTTACTTTCTGCAGCCGCCGCATTAAAGGCCTTTCGAGATTAGCTCACATCACGGAGCGGCGGGATGCCCTTCCATCACCCGCAACCGCCATGGACCTGGAAACCGCCCCCATCCCCAAGGACCAGCACTCGGGATGGCGATGCCCCATCTTTTGCCTGGTGTAGAGGAGGGGGCTCCAGCCCCAGCATCGCTGGGATTAATTCCTGGAGAAGGAGCATCCTTCCATCCCGGCTGCTCAGCTCAGCATCCCTCCAAAGAAAACCACATTTCGCAAATCTCCCACAGTGAATCAACTCACCACTCAGGTATTAGCTCAGCAAAAAAACCTGGCAGGCAAATGATCTAATTAATAAGCAGCATGATGGGTAGTTGCCGCTTTTCTCGGGCAACCAAACAAGGCGAGAGCTTCTATGCAAACAGGAGGCACAGCTACGTGGGGACACGATGTCCAACCCCAAGGTCGGACGGTGGCAGCGGCAGTGCCGGCAATCGGCGCCCCGCTCACGAGTCACCTCTTCGGGCCACCAAAACCTTGGTGGCCATTTGTGACGCCCAGGCAGGCCGTGGCTCCCCAGGGACAGCAGAGCTGGCCCAGACCCTTGGTTTCCCATCCACAAGGTGTTTCCACCAAAAGCAGGAGCTAAAGGCTACCCCAGCGCGCAAACCATCCCACTGGGGTCTCACCTCCAAGCACCAACCCTTCATCCAAGCCCTGGAGAGGACCAAGGACGCCTTTGAGCGCGGCTGCCATCCCTGCTGCAACACCCAGGGAAAAAGGGATGGCAAGAGCATTTTATACAGAATATAAGCGGCCAGGGAAGGTGCAAGCAAGGGAGAGAGTTTCCCTCCATGCCAAAAAGCTTCGCCGCAGCCTCGGAGCCTCTCCCGACCCCACTCAGGAAAATAAGAAGGAAATAAGAGAGACATCAATTCCCAGAGCTCAGCGCCAAAATCCGGCCTTCGCCTTTGAAAGCGTAATTTATTCAAGCTGCTTTATTATTGTCGAGCCCAGCGTAGACGGGGGATTACGGAGAGGTCACCGCTGGAGCAGGAACAATAATAATAAAAAATAGTTAAGCCGGGAGAATATCTTGTGCGAGTTGCCTGTGCATCGGGGAGACACCTTTTTTCCAGCCAAAGTGTTGGCAAAATAAATAAAAAATAAATAAATAAAGCAAACGAAGACGAGCATCCCGCCCTGCCACCAACTTAGAGCAAAAGTGGCATCAAAGGAACCTTTTTGGGAGCGACGGGGATGGGGCTTTCACACCCCCTCCGTTTGTGAACCCAATTAGGCATATGTTGAGGAAAGGGTGTATGTATATTAGATTTTAATTAAGCAGTGTTAATTATAATCTATGAGATGTGCTTACTGCTTATCTGATAATTATGAGAAAGCCAATTTGGCTGCTGGCTTGTGACTAATTAAGTGGAATTAGTAATGATAATTATAGATTTAATTTTTGTTTGCCTTTATTGGCAATGGGGGGAAAGCGGCTTCGAGGGCTGGGTGGGACAAGCGAGGAAAGGATGGGAAAAGCCACGGGAGAAGGTCACCACGCCAGGCATTTGGCCCAAAGAACGAGGACTCGCCTAGGATTTCCCAGCAAAAGTGGATTTTCAGTGGAAAAAACCCCACAATTTGGAGTTAAGAAAAAGTTTTGTGGAAACCGCTCCCTGCAAACAAACTTCTGCTCCAAGGCAGGAGTTTCCTGGAGAGATTGGGCTGGGTTTTTGCCAGCCCATTGTGCGGGCTGCCCGCGTCTTTGAGAAAAAGCGGGAAAATTTGGGCAATTCCAGGAGTTTTGGCTTTTCCAGCCCAGAATGGGAAATTCCCCGGGGATCTCTCCATTCCTCCCACACCCGACACAACCCCGACTCCTTCTCACAACCTACCAGCAAACAAAAAAGGCGATTTTTCAATGCCTCTGACTTATTTTTTCCCCAGTGTAATTGACGGGCTGTCAAACAAACACCAAATACTGCCAGAACTGCCCAAACCCAGGGAATGGGACTTGAATATTTTGTAACGTGCCCACAGGTTGCTACCACTGCCTTGGACTTCACATCTTCCTCCCCCTTCGAATAGGCACCGTGGTCACCGGCTGCCAAAATGTTATAGGGTTTGCAAAGCTTTCGTAAGAAGCAAAGAATAAAAACACAAGGGAAAAGGGGAGGAGTAAAAAAAAAAAAGAAATAAATATATTACAGCTGGATTTTTAAAAGGCCCAGATAAACTCGCAGCTGCACGACACCACGTGGAGCTGTGCAAGCTAAGCTAATGATAATTAAATCTCCTGCTGCAGGGGCGAAGAGCAATTTCTCGCTAGGCTTGATGCCCGGGATGAGAGTTATCCTGGGAAAAAGCCACGGCAGCGACGGCGATGTGGGGCCGGAGGGTCCCAGGCGAAAACCCTGGTGATGCTCTGCCGCGAAACCACGTTTCTGAGCTCCCAGCTAAATAATATGTGGTGACCTCGGGTCTAAATTACCGGCAGCGGAGGCGGGGGGGCTGGATGCAGGAAGGCAAGAGCCCCCTTGCAGCCAGACTCATCTACAAGACCCCCATAGCACAGGGGGGGTTCCCGCCACAGGACCCCAGGGTCAGTGCAGGGCTCAGCTCTAGGGAAAATGCCCAACCTGGCTGCAAAGTCGCTTTTGGCATCCAAATCCTCCCAAGAAACAGCCTCGGGAAGTGCTGGGGGACGGGGGGGCAAAGCGCTCCTCTTCACATGCCGCAGGAGTCCCCATCGCTGAGCAAAAGGGACACACTTCACCCAGTTAAATTTGGTCCCCAAATCCCCCGGGGTAAAGGAACGCAGCACAAAGCCATTAGCCAGAGCTCTGGTGTCACATCCGAAAACCCTCACGGCAGGAGCGCGTCCCTCCCGAGGAAGAGGAGGGTACGGAGGTGATGCCGCTGCTTTCTGCCGGAGGACGGACGCACACGTGAGACAAAACAGGTTCTGGGCACTGGTGAGCGTTAAGGGTTATTTGCCAGACAGGCTGTTGCCCCCAGCTCTGTGGAGCAGCACGAGAGATTAAATGGCAGCAAACTCACGATTCCTTTTTTTTCTTTTTGTTTCATTTCAGCAGCGAGGCGAAACTAGGCCCGATTATGAAAGGAAAAATTCACCACGAGTCACGCGGTTTTCAGACAAGCCAAAAAAAAAAAAAAATAGCCAGCACCAGCCTGAAGTGTCCAAAAACACATACTCAGATGGGCAAAATGTGACTTCATTCCTAAGGATGCTCGGGGGGTTGCGTGGCCAGACGCCCCCCCTACAAACTCCCCCCCCGCAATCCAGCAACGAGCGCATGGGATCCATCGTCACAGAGCATCACGTTCAAGCGCGTTTGCTGAATCATTCGTTCAGGCTCCTGTACTTAATTTCTCCGCGATACGTTTCATACTTTTGCCTCCTGTCCTAAAGAGCTGGGGGATTCCCCGGGAGGAGAGCGCGGCCGGCTTCGGCTCTGACCTCACGCTCGGCTCTTCCAGGAAATCGTCCGTTTGGATTTCCCTGATGAGCACCGAGGTAAGAGAGGTCAGCATCCGGCCCTAGAGAGATAAATGAATGGTTTAGAGACAACCCAGCTCCACGCCGGCATCTCTTGTTGAACGCTTCTACCTGGGGCTGGCAAAGGATGAATTGCTGGGTGCTCACCTACCCCTCTGGAAAAAAAAAGGAGAAATGGGGTTTTAAGAGAATAATGCTTCATAATACCAGACATGCTGCCGGAGAAGAAAAAGACAAGGCGGAAGCCAGGAGCTGGTAAAAGCTACAGCTTGTAATTTCATTGCACCTTCTCTACTCAATAAATGGGTTTCAGCCAGAGCATCTCTCCCATCCAGCCCAAAAAGGACCTGAAGGGTAAGTTGATTGCATTGATCGCGCATGCATTTTCCCGGCAGGGAAAGTGGCCCAGTCCCTCGCTGCTCCCGTCCAAAGTACTCCGCTTAGTTATTACGGGAATATCGCCAGAGACTCCAGGGGCAGGGAGCGGGAGGCTACGGGGAATTCGTTGCTGAGTGCTAGGAACATTAAGAGAGAAGGCAGAGCAAGGCGGGGAATGGCAGAGCTCAGCCTTTTCCCCATCAGGGCCACCGGCGGCCTACCACTCCTGCTACGAGTTTGGGCAGCCTCGCGGGACCATTCTCGCCGGGCTGTCCTTAACCCTTCGGAGAACAGCACGTAGGAGCTTGCCTGCAGGGAGGGCGGCATGCATCTGCTGGGACAAACTGCCCTCAGGCTCAGCCCTGCCACCCCTCACACCGCACATGTCCATCCTCCTCTTCCTCCCCAGGCAAGAAACTCCCTCTCCATCCTACCTAGATGCCTACAGCCAGCTGTGACAACGCTCAGGCATCCCGCCCCCGAGCCAAACCATCTCTCCTTTGCTGCTCCCAGGCTCCTCGAGAGTGCCGAGTCTCCTGGTGTACTCATCCCCATCCCTAAAGCCCTCCCTGTGAGTCAGGGAAGAGTGTAAATCCCTGTGGGAAGCACTGCTGGACTTGGTACGAAACACAAACCTGTCTCGGTAGGATGAGCACTGCCATAGGGATGTGCTGGCTGGACGGCACTGCTGCCATCGCCTCGCCAAGACCAGCCACAGCACAGGGCTGGCTGCAAAAATGACGGCTCCGAGCCCAAAATCGACATCAAACCCCAAAACGGGAGCAAGAGGTGAAGGTCTGTGCCCTTCACAGAATCACAGAATGGCCGGGGTTGGAAGGGACCTCTGGAGACCGTCTAGTCCAACCCCCGGCCACAGCAGGGTCACCCAGAGCAGGTGGCACAGGAACACCTCCAGGCAGGGTTGGGATGTCTCCAGAGACGGAGACTCCACCACCTCTCTGGGCAGCCTGTGCCAGGGCTCTGCCACCCTCAGGGTAAAGAAGTTCCTCCTCGTGTTCAGGTGGAACTTCCCATGGTCAAGTTTGTGCCCGTTGCCTCTTGTCCTGTCACCGGGCACCACTGAAAAGAGCCTGCCCCATCCTCCTGACAGCCACCCCTGAAGCCTTTTTTCCAGACTAAAAAGACCCAAATCCCTCAGCCTTTCCTCATAAGAGAGATGTTCTAGTCCCCTAAATCCTCTTCATATCCCTAATCATCTTCATAGCCCTTCCTTCACCTTCAGCCATCTGGTCATCCCCTGGAGATGGCACCCGTGGCCGGCAGGTGGGAAGGGAAGGGGACATCCCAGAGCTGCCTCCGGAGAGGCAGGAGACGGGGCGGGTTGGCAGCCCCACAGCAGCACTGCCCCTGCCCGGGGAGACGGGGTCGGGGTACCTGGCTTTGCTAATTAACCCCCGTGGAAATCACCTGCCGGCACAGCAGCGTGCTCCTTTAAGCGAGCCGCCTCCGCCTCTCCCTGCAAGAGGCTGAGCCGGAGTGTCTTCGAAGGAGAAGGCTATCAGCTCAAAACAGCCGAGACCTTTAGCTCAAATCCATTAATCCTCTTTATTAAACCCAGGTCACCTCTGAGTCCTGGCAAATTAACCAGCATCTCCCCACTGCAAGTACATCAAGAGGAAACGCGCTGTAGAGCGCCTGTAATTTTCATGGACCAGGGCTCCGGGGTCAGAGGGCTTCCCGGGCTCCATTCTCTGCCTTTGTCAATTTAAAAGGGAACATCGCCTTGCTCTTGTATAAATTACGAGCGAGGCAGAGCCGGGGGGCCGGGGCGGTCGCAGGGCGCTCTGCCGGCTGCAGCCGTGCCGGCGGCTCCTCTCCTGCCCAAGGATGGAGCAGGGGATGGCGAGGCCACAAGGGTCCCCCGGAGGGGAAAAAATGGGGCTGGGGACATGGGTTGGGGACATCCTGCCAGCACACCCTCCTAACAGCTGGGCAGCCGCGCTTGGCACCCTCCAAGGCTACCTTGGCCACGTGCCTTCTCGCCGCTTCTAATAAATGGCACGTACCCGGTGCCAGCCCAGCTGGGGAGCGAGAGAAAGAGAGGCTGGGAGGGCTCCGCTCCAGCTCAGAAGTGGGTGGAAAATTGGGCCCTTGTTGCCTGAAATTTCACCGGTTGAAACGCCTCCCCCATTCCGCGCGATCCTGTTGGAGCCACTCTACTCTGAATGCTCCCCAAGCCAGCGCCAAAGCGAGCGCGGCTCTATTTCTGAAGAGCCAAGGGCATTTAGCTGGGCTGGGGAAGACCTGGGGCCAAATCCCTTATAAACACTAATTATACACCCGGTAGAAGAGCTCCGAAAGAGAAAACCAGCCCCGCCTGGGGAAAAGAGACTCTGCGGGCTGAGGGCTAAGGGCAGAGCACTCCCTCCCTGGGATGGGTCTCCTCCTGCTCCTAGAAACAGCGTCCCCGAGACAAACAAAACTTTGCAGAGCCAAGCAAAGAGTGCTCGTACACTCCGTGAGCGAAGAAACAGATATTTTTCAAGGCTTAAAAAAAAAAAAAAAAAGAAGTGGGAAAATTTCCAAGAGCTCTAAGCGTCACATCTGTTCCCCTAAGGCAACTCCACACCATGGCACTTCCCAGCACGCTCTCCAGCCACAGCTCTCCCACAGGGCTATAAATCCGCCGGCTCCGGATGAAACTGCTCCGGTTTTACACCAACCGGAGCCAGCGGAGACTGAGCTGGGGAACCGTGATCCCAACGCCAGGACGCTCACCCTTAACTCAGCCCGACAGCACTGGGGTTTTTCCACCTGGCTTTGAGTTACAGGTGGGATTAGCGCACCGGCATCTTAAATCTCCTAGCCATCAGCTTGTATCGTAGCTTTAGGGTTTTTTTTATTAAAAACACCGTTTCTTGCTGCATTTAATCACCGCAAGGTCATTCCAGTGCCAGTTGTCAGCATCGGAGCCAAGGAGCCAGAGGAGCGGAGCCCTGTCCCGCTGACCAGATAAAAGGAGGAGATGCTGGGTTTCATTTCCTTGTTTTCAATTGAGAGGTGCCCACCTCGGTGAGCAGATTAAGGTGTGGGTGGGCCGATGTCAGCCCCCCGCGGGCTGAGATGGGAAGCTGCCGCTCGCTCTGCTCATCAGGAGCCTCGAGGAGAGAAATTGCATAGTTCTCCCCGCGGCCCTCTGCCCACCTCGAAC
Source organism: Larus michahellis (assembly GCF_964199755.1). NCBI lineage: Eukaryota > Metazoa > Chordata > Aves > Charadriiformes > Laridae > Larus > Larus michahellis. The sequence goes on from NC_133912.1 coordinate 3,859,408, forward strand.
CAATTTCTGCTCCTTTTAATTCAATTCAGCTCCTCCTGACCTTGGCTGGCTGGAGTCGCAGAGTTTCTCTCAACAGATAGCACCAATTACAGAGGTGTGAAAATGGAAGGCTTTCAATTCGGAGAACAAACCCAAGAAACTGGGACTTTATTGAACTGAGAAACAGGGGGTGGGGAAAGGGGGAGCAGACGGGGGGCACAGGCTCGGAAATCTCGCTCTAGAAACCAAACGCTTTGGCTGTTCCCTCGGCGGGGGAAAGGGGAAGGCTTGGCCGGGGAGCGGGGCTGGGACGGTGACCACCGCACGGATGCCGATGGCACCCCGGGGGACCAGGGATGCAAAACGCATCCCCTGCATCCCTGGCATCACGCCTCGCTCGTTCGCGGCTGCACGCCGGCGCTTTCACCCGCGCTCCCCAACGGGCTGCTTTCAAGCCCCCGAAATCAGTTCCGACAGGTCTGATGCAAACCGAGTTTCCTTCCCCGCAGCGGATCCCGGCTGGATTGAACCCGCAGCATCTGCAGTACCGCTCGGCCCGGCGGCACCTCCACCCGCACCACCTCCTTAGAGGGACGGCGCTTTTTGTCCACCCACAAAGCTATTGCCAGCCAAGGACCGCCTGGCCAAGCCTCTGGAAACCAGCGTGAGCCCAGGCAGACCCGGGTAGGAGAGCTCTGGCAGTATGGCTTAGCCGACTGCCTCGGCAGAGAGATCGACACGCCGACAGGCTTCACAAAAACTGCTTTCCTCCTGCACAGCGCAACCTGCCATGATCAGAGAGTCCCCAGACAAAAGCCGGGGATGTTCAGTTCATGGGAGGAAGGCAGAGACGAGCGTCTCCCCGGGCTGAGCTCGCTGTAGCTCTTTGCCCACTGCTAAGAAAAAAATAATTCAAACTAAAACAAGAAGTCCCGGACGCCTGGGATAGAAAACGGGGTTACTCTCACGCAAAGCAGCACCACCGAGGATGGTCCCCCATCAGCTCTGGATACTTCCAGGTATTTCACGGGGTGGAAGGATGCAGAAATGCCTCCCCAAGACCTGAAAACTCCCCCGCCTGGCCAGGCCACCTCCATCAGCTCAGCACCCACGTACCAACCAAGCCCAGGGTCCCACTTTGATCCAGACACGACCCTTCCCCAATGAGGACAACCTCGCACCACAAATCCACCTTCCAGGCCAACGCACAAAGAGCAAAAATGGGTCCTCCCCACCTGAATTTTGGGCAATCACCCAACCGGCTGGCGCATCCGAGCCGGCTCAGCATCCCCTTTCGGAGGCATCCTCCCAAGCCTTGGAGCTGGGGGGGGGGGGGGTGGCCACCAAAATGAAGCAGTGGCACGTTTGGGCCCCTCTCTCAAGAGTTTTCATGATTCGGCAGGACTCTCCACAGCTCAGAGACGCGCGGGTTTAAAGCCAGTGCACGGCACCTCCCGTATCTCCAGCCAAGCTCCCCCCAACGCCTGCCCATAAATCCTCCGAGCCAGTAAACAGCCGAATTACGGCTCCCCGCCATTGCTTAGCTGCTTTTTGACACTAATTGCTCCGCGGAGCGCGTGCAACTGGCAACACCTTATTAAAAGTGAAATATATTATACTGTCCACTTATTGCTACTTTATAAAGATAAAGTATCCCGAGGATACGGAGAGGCTGGCAAAGGCACCGGCTCTCGGCCTCGGAGCCAAAGCAGAGGCAGACGCCGGGACAACCGTGTGCTCGCCATTAAATCGCAAAGAGTGTCTCCATTTGGAGCCCAGGCATGAAGACCGTGCTTGAGACCTTCTTCTCTCTTCCTCTCCTGGTTTCCCCTCCGAGATCCTCGCTCTCAGACCTCGGGGGAAGGCAGGCAGAGATGAGCAGCGCGAGGGCAGGGGGGTTCAAGCACGCTTCGAGAGCCCCTCGACTCACAAAGCCAGACTAAATCTCTTGCTAACCATCAATTCGCACTTGCCTACCTCCAGACATCGCTCCCCGAAGCGTGGCACAGCCTCTCCTGCCGGTGACACTAACCGGGGCACCCGCTGCTCCGACGGTCACTTAAGTACAAGCCCAAGAGCTCCCTGATGCTCCAGCTGCGCAGCAGCCCAGCACAGGGATTGTAGGACCCAGAGTATTGATCCCACACTCTTTCTCCTGCGTTCCTCCGAGGAGGAGCGCTGAAACTCACTGTTTCACAAGGGAAAACGTGCGGAAACCTCCACTTCGGGTTTGGAGCTACAGCGAGGACACGTCTCTTAACACGTGTCTCTGCACACGCCTCTGGCAAGCCGTTTTCCCCCTTTGTTCCTTGCCTTCCCAGTCTGCAAAACCAGGGACAACGGAATTTCTCCTCTCCGTGAAGTGTTTTAAAATCTACTGGAAACAACCACTAGGCAAGAGCGAGGCCTGATACCGCCACGGTTCAGTAATAAATGTTTTGATCCGGTCCCTCGGGCCTCTTCTCACCACGTAATTTTGGGAGGATTTTTGTTTTTCTTTTGAATTGATAGGCTATTTCTGGTGGGGAAGGCAACAGGCAGCAGGAAGGCAGGACGAAGGCAGACACAGGGGATGCCATCACTGGCACAGAAAACCACCCGCGCGGGGGGAGAAATCGGCTTCGCGGGACTCATTTTCAGTAAAATGGAGATATTCCTCATGCACATCACAAAAGTCATTACACCTGCACCCCTCCTGTACTGTGGAGGGTACAAATGCTATTATTTATCACTCACGGGTCATTTCCCATGTGGCTGAGACAACAGACCCACCTCCCCTCAGCTCCGAGGACCACGGGGCACGGAAACACAGCCTGCATCGCGCTTTGATTCCTGAAGGAAATGGCACGTCCTAAGCAATGAATCTGAAATATCCAAGAGTCTTTGGTTCGACAAGTTCAAATCCAAGCAGGATCAATACCTTCTCACTCCCGAGGTATCAGCAGGTAATTGGGTATCATGCGGTGACGAGCAACCTAGTTTGCTCAGAAGCTGCAAACTTTAATCTTCGTCCATTCCTGGTACACAGAATGGAGGGGGAAGAACAGATCAAAGGAGAACAGATCAAATCCAGCTGCATTTGGACCCAGATTGCAGAAAAAAAGGACTCATTCTTAAGCAAAACGGCTCAGGCTTCTGAGGTTCAACATCTTGAGAGGACTCAAGTACAAGAAATTGCCATCTCTCCCGTGCGGCCACCTGCAAACCCCAGCACCACCTCCCTTGGGTTTTCGGCTGCTCCCGACCCCCCGAATTTGCACCAGAGCCCTCTCCAGTTTCATGCTGCAGCACTGGGCCACCTCGACCTCTGCACATCCTCTTTCAGCTCATGGAGCCCCTACCCCGGTCCTTTCCTCGCTGTCCCGTTTCCAACCCCATGGCATTTCGGCAAAGGGGCTCACGAGCTCCTGCACCGCTCTGCACCCACGGCACCAGCCCCGCCATCAGCTCCAGCGAGGACGAGGAGATGCTGGTCCACGCTTTGCCACCTGGAAGGTCCCACCTCCCTATAGGAGATGGCTACCCCAGCCATGGAAAGGAGAGGTGGCAAGGTGGTCGGATGGGCAGAGAGAGAGAGGGAAAAGCCCCACGGGCAGGAGAACAACCTATTTGACAGCTTTCCCCGCCGATCAAAGCTAACTTTGCTTAGAAGTTCTGACACCTGATTAATTATGTCGCGCTGGCTCGCCTCTAAAGGCCGCGTTTCCGGCAGCCCTCGCCTTTCCTCCTCACAGCGTTCGGCGGCCGAGGTGCCAGCAGAGGAGGGGACGGCGCGAGCGCGGCTTTGCCAAACATCCTGACCCGTCCCTGGGAGGCAGGAGATAAGGAGGGCGAGGGACGGCCGGGGACAGGGCCCCTTTGTCTGCGGTGCCTTTTGCGGCGGGCAGATAGGAGGCGGCTGCCTCGCGCTGACATTTCGGTGACCGAATTAAAATGCGCCGCCACGGAGACTAAATGTCATTAGCCTCATTAGAAGTGATCGCACTAAAATAAACAACAACAAGAAAAAATCTAAAGTGGAAATCAGCCAACGCCGTTAAATAAAATAAATCAACGGGGCGGTCCGGTGGGGTCCGTGCAGCCGATGCCAACGGGTAGGGCCAAGGTCTCCATGGGTTCTGCTGCCACCCAGGACCGTGCTGAGACAGGTCCAGCCGTGATGTGGCCCCAAATGCAGCCACCTGCTTGGGATAAGTCTACGGGGTCTTTCGGGCTTCATTCCCAGAGGGTTTTGGGATGCTCTGCACAGTCCCCTGGGGGTGGCCCTGCAGGTAGCACTCCCCAGGGCCTCTTCCAGCAGCTGCACCACGAAGCACGCGCCTCGTGTGAGCTGCTCTAACAGGGATGGGGTTGGGTTTGGTTTTTTTTAGCGGGTTTCTCTCCATGCTTCCCATTCAATTACTGGCCAACACCAACCGTATTTCGCTTATGCGCTGTGTCAGGAGCACCGCGCAAGGTGGAAAGGCTGGCGAAAGAAACGCCGGTTTGCCCTTGTGAAGAGGGGAATTTTCCCTCTAACCCCTCTTGCTATGCAAACGCCATTTCCTTTGGGGCGGGAGAAGTCATCACAAGGCCCTCGCAAGATCCTGCTTATGACAGAGCAGATTTGAAAGCCCAGAGATCTCCTTCCCCCTCCCTTCCCTTCTGTCAAAAATTATAATCATCATTTTCCAGCTTGCTGAACAATCAAAGTGTGGCCTATATTCACTGGAGCTCCTTCCACACGCCGCGTGCATAGCAACAAGTCCAGGAAACAAAAGCCCGAAGTAAACAGTTGGTTGAGAGGAGGCGATGGGCTGGCAGGTGGACAGCAGAGGAATGCTGTGTGGAGAACCATGGGGTGCAGGCAGCCTGTGAAGCCACGTGAAGACCTCTTCTTCCATGCTCTGCAAGGAGCATGGGGAAGAAACGCGCCTGGGCAACTGGGTTAGTGGAAATGGCAATGGTCCTGCTGTACCAGAAGGAAGCCCAAGCCCTCCTGCTGTACCAAAAGGAAGCCCAAGCCCTCCTACTGCAGGTTCTGCTGGTCCTCATGTGGCTGAGGAGCCGTGAGGAGCTCACCATGGGGTGAGCCACAAAGGACAAAGCCACATCAAGCATAAGTAACCCCGGGTTGTCCTCCAGAAACCTCCTATCCTCTGCCTAAAACTACACCGGTGCAGCAGCTCTGGTCCAAACAACAGACTCCCCCCCGCCGCCCCTCCGTGATTTTGTTGTCCGGACGGTCTGAGTTGACGAGGTCCGGTCCCAGCATCCCACCCTGAAGCCGGGAGCCGGCAGGGAGGTTTGCTGGGCCACCCCTTCCCTGCGCTCTGCAGCCCACTTCAGTCTCCAGAGCTGTCAATCCAGCACTTTTCACTAGCGCTGAATTCACAGAAAAGTAAACCTAAAAATAACTCTTCTTTTTCCCCCCTTTCCTTGCCTCATCTCACACGTGTTAGGCGCGCACATGACTCTGCCGCACAGGCAACAGGTCCATCTTCCCCAAAACGGCTCCTCCCGAGAAGGCTGCTCCCAACACTGATGCGCCAATGGGTCTCCGCAGCTCCCTGAGCCTCGGTGCCCGTGGCTGATGTGTCCTCCTGGGAACCCCAGCCCCATGGAGACAGAGCCAGGACATGGGATCTGTGAGAAGCACCAACTCTCCTTGCCAGAAAGCCCCTGAAACCAGTGTCTCTGCTTTCTGTGACCACGCAACCGCTCCCTGCTGCAGGTGATCTTGAAGAGACACCTCCTCTGCCCCATCCCTGGAGGGGTTCAAGGCCAGGTTGGACAGGGCTTGGAGCAACCTGGGCTGGTGGGAGGTGTCCCTGCCCAGGGCAGGGGGTGGCACTGGATGGGCTTTAAGGTCCCTTCCAACCCGAAATATTCTGTCATTCTATGATGAAACACTTTTTCCTGGCCCTGCCAGAAGCAGCCCACCACCTCCACGCAACTCAGACCAACGCTCCAAACCGCTGCCCTCCACCACCTCACGCTCTCTGACCCTACACCAGGACCAGAGGGAGAGTCCACCAGCTCCAAGGTCCTGCTCACGACACCTGGGCTGCTGCTACCACCAGTTCGCGAGGGCGACGCATCCCCTGCCATGCCCACCGCTCCAGACCTAGCAAGCCACCTTGCTTGGTCACCCTTCCAGGGGGACAACGCTGTCCCAACTCTTCTGAGAAGCAGGCAGGGAAGTGTTTCTTTCCTCTAAGCATGAAACGAAGAGGAGTTCCCTGGAAAAACCCACCCACCGAGCAGCAAGTGTCAAAGCCACCTCTGTATGTGCTGTTGCCGCATTGGTAATTACAAGTACCATGCCTTCATTAGGGAAAGGGAGAGATGACTGGGAGGCAAGGAGATTTGCGGCAGAGCTGTTATTATTTTTATGTTTAAACAAAAAGGAGAAGCGCGACAGCTGAGATCACTCCCCGTCCTGCGCTCGCCAGCAGCCGAGAGCATCCCAGGGGATGCTCAGGCCAGGAGGTAAGAAGGGATGGGGACCAGTGTCCGGCTTTACCTAACTGGGGCTGGGAAAAGGACCGGGCTGCAAAGCCCAAGCTGACCACAGGGTGATGGAGGATGTGACAGGAAAAAAAAAAAAAAAAACAAAAAAACAAAAAACCCACAAGTTTTCCTCTATCCCCACCTGATTGCAGCAACGGGACCCTCCCAGGTAGTCTGCTCCCCCCGCCAACGTCGCAGCCCCCTTCCCTGCTCCTCGCCCAGCAGCTTCAGCTTCCAACCGAAGCAGAGCGCAAACTTCAAATTGCATATTCAAGTGTACGGAAAAAAAAAAGAAAAATGAACACAGCTGTTTATGCAGCTTGAAAATCGCCATAACCGAATATTCAAGCCTTTGGGGAAGATTTTCAAAGGCACCGGTTAAGGTACCCGGCTCCCAGCCGGCGCCTTTGAAACATTTCTCCTTTTCCCGTTTTTCACAGGGATTCGCACCAGCAAAAGCTCCTCCACCCGGCCGTCTGCAAGTAGCGAATGCACAAAGGAGACGCTGTCAAAGAGAAGCTGCTGGAAAACGCAAAGCAAGCTTCGCCACTTTGGGGCATCCTGGAAGGCAGGCGCCGGAGCCACCGGCCCCGAAACCCACAACCCCCAGGGCAAATTGTTCCGAAAACTTGTGCCACGGGGATTTGCGCGGAGCAGAAGCCGCCTTTGCTGCCTGTGCCCTGCTCTGCCCTCGCGCTCCCTCCCCACAGCACCCGGCAAACGAGAGCGAGCGCCGCTCCCCCCCCGCAGCAGAAACAAAACATCCTCCCAAAAGGCCGACGCCAGTTTTTTCCCTGCCCCGGGGAGCCAGGGGACGAAGGAATCGACTCCCAACAGGGAAAACACAGCCCCAAGCCTCAAGCAGAAGAAAACCAGGCAGCGTTTTTGGGAGTCCGCTGCTGGGACCTCCTTCTTCCCCAGCATCTCCCACTGGATGGAGGATTGATGGCTGCGGTGCCTTATCCCTACTATCCCCCAGCTTTTGGGAGAGCACAGAAAATCCCTTTAAGTCCCACTCGCTCACATTGAAATGACACTAAAGCGGAACTAATGTGCTCCAGGTACTTATTCTTGGGCTTAGTGGCAGGGATCAGCAGCCCTCCCCCAGCCCGGCATCCCCCGCCGGGGAGAGGTGACAGCCACGTCACAGGTGATGGTGGCAGTGGGAAGAGGATGCTCCCACGGCTGGGGCCCCGTACCAGGAAGGGATGGAGAAGCATTTTTAACGCTTAACGTTTTAACACCCCTGCAATGTGTTTCTTAACTTTAGACCGGATTTGCAACCACCGCCAACGCCATGCACCCAAGCAAAGATGAGGCAGGGCAGGTTAAGGGTCTCTGGGGGGACACAGAAATCGAGTCCTGGGTGCAAGAGGTGACGGCAAGAGCACTGGGGGACTCTCCAAGCTCTGCAGGCTTTGCCTTGACCCCGATGCCCAGGACCAGAGAGAAACGGGGCTGTTCATCTCACCCTGCCCTGCCAGATTTCTGACCTCTGAAAGGAGCCACTGCCGCGACAAGTCGTTTGGCCAAGGCAGCGAGAGAGACGTCTGAAGAGGCATTGATGCGCATTGATTTTTGTCACCTGTAAGGCCGCCATGTCACACCGTAACCGCAGATTAGCCCAATACCCTCCCCCCTCCGCCCGCCCCAAATTCGTTCTCCAATGCAGCACAGCCCACCCTGGTATATCTCAAAACGGCAGCACCCAAAATGCCCAGCAGTTCAAAGCATTTGCCAAAGGCTTGACAATTAAATTACCCACTCCACCTCCCCATCCTGCAGCGCCGGGCTCATTAAAAATCCTCAGCATCCTTCCCATCAGAGAGAGCCCACCTCCGAGAGCAACCCATGTCTGGGAACCCGCCTCCCCCAAGGCACCAGACGACAACAGCATTAAGCCTTGGAAATTATTTTTTGGATGGAAACTTGTCTTACAAAGAAATAAAAAGCTGCAGAGTAAGACGCTATCCGTGACCAGAGGGGTCAGGGTTTCATTATTGCATTAACCTTTCGTGTCTTTAGATTCCGCAAGAGTAAATTGGTAACGAGACGACACGAGCCCCGATGGGAAAAACGCATCTTTTCTCACAAAAGTAAGATGGGGGGGGGGGGGGGGAGGAGAACAGAGGTGGGAGCGAGAGAAAGAGGAAAAAAACTGGCAAATAAGCTATTACAGCTAATAATAACTTTGCAACGCTATTTTCTGCAGGAGCCTTCAAGTTGTGATGTTTCCCTTCAGTCTAATTACACCTTCTAAAAGCAGGTTCCCTTCTCACTTTAACCACCCCGTGCGAAACTCCCGCAGGATTCGGAGAAAAACGGAGAGGGAAAGAGCTCGCACTTCACCGACAGCCTCTGCATATCCCAGGGGAGCGTCAACCTGCATAAACCACGTGGGACTACGCTTGCAAATAATAAACAGCACCAAAAAAAAAAAAAAACCCAAAAAAAAACCCCACTCTGGGAAGGTGCAGGCTCTGAGGGTCGGCAGCAACCATTCGACTTCCCAGTTGCCATCCAAGAAGACGCTTCCAAGATGACTTCCCAGTTGCCATCCAAGAAGGCAACGTGACTTGCGTTCCAGCCCATGGCCGTGAAACCACGGCTGAAAGCAGTGCTGCGGCCAGGTTGGGCAGGGAAACATCCAACCTCTGCAAGCCACGGGGAAATAAAAAGGAGAGGAGATGTTCCAAGGCAGAAAACGGTGGGTGTGGGGGCAGGAAGGCAAAGCAGCCTTCCTGCACTGGAATATTTCCCTTCCCCTAATGCAGGCAGCAGGTTTCGGCTCCAGGGATTAACGGCTGAGCCCAGCTGGGCAAAGTCCTGGCCTGGTTTGGCTCAGGGGACATTCAAAGCCAAAGCAGATATTGCTGCTTAATAGCAATAAGAAGGGAAAGCTACAACCCCATAAGCGCGGATCAAGAAACCTCTTCCAAGTTCCTGGGGGCTTAAGTGCACGGGCATTTTCCTTCCCTGGCACACAGAGATGTCAGAGCCAGCACAGGCCTTGGGCCAAACAGCCACGTCCCGAGGAAACTGCAGCAGGACACCAGCAAAAACGCTCCGTGCCAGGTCTCTGCCAGCTCCTGCAGCTTAGGGACACCTTGCTGACAGCCCACCGAGTGTCACACGTCCTCCCACTTGACCCACACGGCTGCCTTGCAGCCAGTTCTTTGCCAGTTCCACCCAGAGGAACCACGTCTAGCAAGAGGGTGAAGGAGCCAACGCTCTGCTCAGCACAGCCTTGGCGAGGCAAGCTGCCCCCGCGCCAGGCACGCCTGCCTTATCTTGTTCAAGACAATAATATTTTCAATAACACACGCTCCCCCCCTGCATTCAGCAAAGACACATGCAGCTCACGCAGCCACGTCATCCTCCTCGCGCTCACGTGCTAAACCCTAGGTGCACCATTTTGGTTTGAGGCGTTGCTGACGAGCTGGAGGCGCTGCCATCGGAGGTCCTCCATGGGTGCTCCTCAGCGCGCCATCGCACGCCCCAAGGGACGGCGCTGGCCCTCCAGGGTGACGCACGTCACCTCCCACTGCATCCCACGGAGCATCAGTGGTACCCAACCCCGTGCCAAGGGCTCTCGGACCTGCCGACCGCCCCGGGCTGCAGCTCTGCCGCAGGACGCCGGGATGTGGATGGTGCCATGGCACGAGCCTCCGCAAGCAAGTTTGAACCCGAGTCCCCTCGCCTTTGTCACAGCTGTGGCAAGAGCTGTTTTCCAGCTGTGACACAGCTAACCTCTCCCCCGCCAGCCTCATCCTCTTCCCACACACGCCAGCCCCGCACAGCAAAGCGCTGTAACTAAACCACGGAAAGCTGCTGAAATTATAGCCGTGCCTCTTCCCTGCCCTCCCGAGTCCAACATAATTCTCGCTGACAGTCATGAAAAACACATGTTGGGTTAAGATGGAATCTGAGCCTCGACACCCAGGTCCCCAGCTGCTTGCGCAGGGACCGCAATCTTTTCAGCTGCTAAAAGTGCACATCATCGTCAAAAAAAAAAAAAAAAAAAAATGCCAGAGACTTCTTCCCCTCGGCATGCAGCTCTGCCGGCCGCCCCCGTCGCTCCCTCCCCCCGGATGCGGTGCCGCGACCCACCCGCTGAGCATCAGCACGGAGCCAGCGTTGGATCCAAACCCCAGCGTCCTCCCCCCTCATCCTTCCCTGGCAAGTTGGGGGGACGAGGCCGACCCACATTTGGGGAGCCACCTGCTCGGCTCCTGGGGGTTGCAGCCCCTCTGCTGCAGCCCCCGTGGGCACCTGGATTGGGGGGGTTCCTTATCACTTTGCAGAAGGGAGCAAGGGGCAAGCACCCTGTTTGAGCCCCTGAGCATCCCTCACAGACCCTCTGAGCATCCCTCCTGGACCCCCTGAGTATCCCTCCCGGACCCCCTGAGCATCCCTCACAGACCCCCTGAGCATCCCTGCCGGACCCCCTGAGCATCCCTGCCGGAGCCCCTGAGCATCCCTCCCAGCACTGGCTGGCAGGGAAGCAGGGATGAGGGGAAGCAGAGGGAATAACGTGACAGCTGGGGAGAGAGGGAGGGCACAGGAGGTGCCCAACTTTGAAGGGGGGGAAAAAAGCTCCGTCACCCCATCATTTGCAGCCGGAGGTCGCCCGAGGGGACGGGCTCTGCCGAACCCCGCTCGCTGGGAGCGCTCGGCAATTCCCTGCTGCAGAGCAACTCGCCGCCTGCCTGCATGTGTGCGTTCGTGCGCAATGGGCATGAAGTCCAGGTCCCCCGCGCGCGCACGCCACTCGGCTTTCCCACCCTGCCCGCCGATGCCATCCCATTCCCCTGCAGGAAAAAAAAAAAAAAAAAGCTTTTTTGCTCTACCTGGGATGAAGAGCAGGGCAGTTGTGGCCGTGAAGACGATCCAGCAGGCAGGATGGTACATCTTGGGAGCTGCGGTAGACTAGCGGCTGATTTGCTTGCTGCTTGCTGCTGCCGCCGCTGCTTTCGTCTGCGCTGAATTCTGAGCAGGTTTAAATCCAATGTTTGCAGAGGGAGGGAGACTGAGTTAGTGAGCTAGAGAGAGAGAGAGAGAGAGAGAAAGAGAGACGGGAGCAGGCAGTCAGTGTCTCTGATTTTTTCCTTGCACACGCACGCACACACACACGCACACAACTAGCAGAAGGAGCACCAGGCTCAGTGCGTGCACCGGGGAAAGCAGACCTCCTACCAGGCACCCATTGGTTCGAGATGCTGACTGACACACGCACACTCGCTCTTCTGCAGGTCTCGCTCTGCAACCAGGGAGTTAAATGCGGGCATCAACCCCCTGAGCATCCCTCAGGGACCTCCTGAGCATCACTCACAGAGCCCTGAGCACCTCTCACAGAGCCCAAGCACCCCTCAGGGACCCCCTGAGCGTCCCTCACAGACCCTCTAAGCATCCCTGACGGAACCCCTGAGCATCCCTCACGAACCCCCTTAGCATCCCTCCTGGATCCCCAGAGCATCCCTCACGGACTCTCTGAGCATCCCTCCTGGCCCCCTGACCATCCCTACCGGACCCCCTGAGCGTCCCTGTTTGAGCCCCAGAGCATCCCTCCTGGACCCCCAGAGCATCCCTCCTGGCCCCCCCGAGCATCCCTCCCAGCACCGTCTGGCAGCGGTGTCCAGGATGGAGGGAGCATCGCGGCATGGGGACAGGCACTGTCTCGCCAACTCCTCCAGCCGCCTGCAAAGGGGTTTGGAAATTTTTTACCCCCAGGCTGGAGCCAGCCAGTGGGTTAGCCCTGGGCTTTAGCCCCTTGGCTCTCCCTTGCCCCTCTGTGGGCTCTGCTCCCCTCTCCAGGAAGCCGCCGGCAGCTCTGCCTCCTGCTGAGGGAGGCAAACCAGCAAGCAATCCAAGCTTTTTAGCATGAGTGGGTGTTTTTCGCACAAAATCTGAAACCCAGAAGCAATCTTCTCCGTGCATCCCAACCAGAGCTGTATTTTTTCCCCTTCAGTGGGCTCACAGAGCCCCAAAGGGATGCTGAGCCCAGGGTACCCGCTCCAGCAGCCCCCCGACACAACGCCATCCCATTCCCACTGAGGCCAAGGAGCGTTTCCTCGTGCTCTCTAACACAACCCTCTCCTTCCAGACTGCCACAGGGTCACCCTGACCCCTGCTTTCCCCCAGACCCCCCCTTGGCACACTCCCATGCCCTCGCCAAGCCCCGAGCATCCCCAGCCCAGGCCACCGGACACCGTGCATTCCGCCCCTCTGCCGGCTGCATCCCCCCGCGTCCCCTCTCCCACAGCCACCCCCAGAACAAAGCGTTTGCCAGCTAGGGCTTGAGTTTGCTGCATCGCCCCCAAAAAAAAAAAAAAACAAACCCACAACGTTGCAAAGGTAAGTTTCCAAAAGAAACAGCACTTATTTTTGACATTTTTCTAATCAAAAAAATTGTTTCTTCTTTCGCATTCACCGCAGCTTTGTTAAAAAGAAATGGTAAGCAATTTTTAATGCTTAAAGCCAAACTAAAATGTTTAATTGGGCTCAAAACAGACTCTTTCCCCACTAACGCGGGGCTAAAGGTCTCTTGTTGTGTTCCAAGTATTTTTAGGGCAGTACTTTGGACTTCCAGCTATCAACCCACAAATTCCCACCTCCCATCCCAGGGTTTCATCCTGCTCCTCGCCTTAGTCCCTGTGCTCCTTGGCCTGGGCATCCCTGCTCCCCCAGGGACACATGGGTTCCCTGGACGCATCTCCCTCGAGATTGCGTTTTGGGTTGGTTTTTTTTGCATTAAACTCATCGTTTCAGGGAATTTCTGGAAAAGAGATGCTCCACAAGGGGGGTGTGGAAGGACGATGCCTCCACAAACACCCGGCTGCAAACATTAACCCCCCCAAACTGCTACAGATCCGGGGCCGGAGCCCTCTCTGCCACCAAACACCGAAACCCAGCCACAAAATCCCAACGATTTCCTCCCCTGCGCTCCTTCTTCCCCAGGTTTTTTCCACCCACTTGTTGCAGCTCGACGCAGGCTAATCACGGAGACGGCAACCGCATCCCCCTCCGCGCACACACCCCTCATCTCGCACTATTTTCGTACAAAGCAGCCCCAAAAAGCACAGGAATGATGCTTTCAGCCAGCAAAGCCATATCCATCGCGCTCTCGAGGGGCTAGCCTCGCCCGGCGAGGGATGGGAGCCGAGCACGCACCGCCGGGACAAACTTTCTCTGCTTTTAGCCATTAATTTCGACTTGTTTTCTACTCTGCGTGAATAAACCACAAGTTTTTAAAAGCTTTTAACTCAAGCACATTCCCACGTTATCTGCTGCAGGCATCCCATCTCCCGCATCTTTAGGAAGATGATGAAGAAAACGTGCCCGGGGACTTTTTTGTTTTAAGAGGAGCGAAGTTATGTTGTTCGCAATAAGCCTTGACCCCCGAAAGAGCTAAATCCTCGCACCGGGTAAAAAATCCCAATGAGCTCGGTGTCTCACGCAGCTTGAGACGAACGCCTTTAATTGACGTCCAAACAGCCGAGGTCGAGGAAATTTATCTTTTCCTTCGCCAGACGACTGCAAAGAGGCATTTGGGATTTCCCAGGGCTGCGAGGCACGTGCCCGTGTCCTCCGAGGACAGCCCGGCACAGGGACATCTGTCCCCAGAGGGGACCGTGCTGCTCCGGGGCTGAGCCGAACGGCGTCTCGCTCCCCAAAACCCACACCGCGAGCTCCGCATCCGCCCCAGGCGAAAAGAAACAGCGTTATCCTCCAGGAACTAAAGGAAACGAACAAAGAAATCCTTTCTAATTACCACAAATGTTTGATGGGCTCAGAACAAACATGTTGCTCCGCTTTCAAAACCTGACTTGAAAAGCTATATTTGGGCAAATTTCAAAACAACACACTTTTTTTTTTTTTCCTTTTTTTCCCTCCCACCACATTTCTCCCGTATGCTTTTTTTTTTTTTTCTTTTCCCACCTGGCAATGACTATTACCCACATTTAGCTGCTCTCCTTGTGTCTATTTTGGCCAATTAGGCCGGCACCCAAATTGCCCAGCGCAGCTGTAAGGATGACCTCGGACCAGACCTTTGGGACACAGACGCCTTTGCTTTCCCATCTGCAAAATGGGAACAAATGTGCTTTGGTCAGGCAAACAAATCCACCTCCATAGCTCTCCGGGACCCACCACAGCACTGGCCTGTTTAATCTGATTTCCAAGCCACACACACCAAAAAAGATGTATAAATATGTATTTAGCTGGTGGAGCTTTTCTGGGATATTCAGGGTTGTTTGTTTTTTGATATCAAGCAGAGAATCTAAAATGCATATTTAAATTTGACAGGCAGCACCCGATCTGTGAGGAGACATTATGGTCTGCTGGGCACATTTAAACACGATTTTTGTGCGTATTTTCAGGGTTTTTTTTTCCCCAAGCTGTCTCAATGCATATTCACATCTGGGACCACTCTGATCTCCGAAGCAAATAACACTGAAGTTTCCAATAACGGAGAGATTCCCTCCCCGTCTCCTTGCAGGGCTGGGGAAGAGGGGACCTTGCAGGCTGGGAGGGGCTGGGGCCGCAGGTAACTCAGCGGGATCGGGACCTTTCCGTGTCCCATGTCCCAGCCCCAGGACTGTGGTGTGACCTCCCACGCGGCACCACCGGCCATTGCTTCAAAGCCATTCCCTGCACACACAGGAGGGAGGATGAGGAGGAGCCCAGCTCTGTTCACCGCTGCTCCACCATGGCATCCAGCCACGCATCCCCAGGGACCAGCCATACATCCCCAGGGTCCAGCCACGCATCCCCAGGGACCAGCCACACATCCCCAGGGTCCAGCCACGCATCCCCAGGGTCCAGCCACGCATCCCCAGAGACCAACCATGCATCCCCACACACCAGCCACACATCCCAGGGATCAGCCATGCATCCCCAAGGACCAGCCATGCATCCCAGGAAGCAGCCACGCATCCCAGGGACCAGCCATGCATCCCCAAGGACCAGCCACGCATCCCCAAGGACCAGACACACATCCCAGGAAGCAGCCACGCATCCCAGGGACCAGCCATGCATCCCCAAGGACCAGACACACATCCCCAGGGACCAGCCACGCATCCCCAAGGACCAGACACACATCCCAGGAAGCAGCCATGCATCCCAGGGACCAGCCATGCATCCCCAAGGACCAGACACACATCCCCAGGGACCAGCCATGCATCCACCACGTCCAGGCATCAAAGCGGCCCCCACCAGGCTGATCCCAGCCCCAGAACCTGACCCAAACCCCACGATGGAGCAAGCCAAGGCATGACCGCAGGACCACATGGTGCAGAGCATCATCTCCCTGCTGACCACCAGGTCCCATGGCCACTGTCCTCCCCACAGTGTTTGCATCCCACTTCACGGATCCACCCTCCCAGCCCAGCTCAAGGTCATTTCCAGCTCCTCCAAGCCCCCCCGCAGGGTTTCTTCTTTGCAAAGACCCCAAGCCCGCCCGTACTGGGGTTCTGCTCTCCTTGGAGACAGGGTGAGATGCTGGGGGAGCCGCAGGAGCGTTGGGGCAGGGAGGAAGGGATGCAGAAAGCTCTGGGGAAATAGAAAGTATCCAAAAACCGGCGTGCCTGCAGGCTTTACCTCTCCTGCTCCCTCCTGCCCTGCCAGCACGGCAGCTCCGCAGCCCCCTCCATCCCTCCTCCGCCTCCCTCCCTCCTTCCTGTCCTCTCCCTGTGTGTGTTTGTGTCTCTGCCTGAATGAAAGGCTACCCTTTTCTCCTTGACATCTTGTTAGAATGTGAATACAACATCTATTGATTTGCATTTCATGCAAGGAAAGAAAAAAAAAAAAAAGTAGATTTTATTTTTTTTTTTTTTTGTAAAAAAAAAAAAAAAGCCTCTCTGAACTCAGAGCTACTACAGGAATAAACAGAAGATTCAGGTGCAGGCAGGCTGGGCTGGCTGCCTCCAGCACCCCAGCAGGACTCAGAGCTGTTATTCGAGCATCAGCCACCCCGATGCCTAGTAGATGGGGACCAGGAGAACCTGTAGCCCATGGGAACTTCACCAATCGCCCCCGGGTACCTGTACATCGGGCAGATGTATCACCCCTGACAAGTCCTTCCTCATCCCAGGGGCAAACACAGCCAGTCACCCCGTGGGGAAGGCAAACCCAGAGCAATTAAGCTGGGCAAAGTGACTAAATTAGCAGCAAAGGGAGGAGGAGGCTGGTGCTTGGGGAGGGGGTGAGGCAGCGCTGCTCACCCCTTGATGCTCCTTGGGGTTTGGATTAACCTGCAGGCAACGTCCCCAGCCACGATGCTCCTTTCCCACGGGTCCCCGGCCACGATGCTCCTTTCCCACGGGTCCCTGGCCACGATGCTCCTTTCCCCAGCCACGATGCTCCTTTCCCCAGCCACAATGCTCCTTTCCCCAGCCACAGTGACACAGACACCAACTATCCTGCCCTGGGGGAGAGCATCCCGGCTCCTCCAAAGCAAACCCTGCAAGCAGGGATGCGCTGGGGGCGGTGGGGCGAAATCCAGTGGCAGAGAGGGTGTACCAGCACGAGGGAGTACCAGAAAGTGGGTGAAGGCGAGCAGCTCTCCCTCACCTACCGCAGCAGGGGGCTGGCAGGATCAATTAGTGTTTGTAAAGCACTTTGAAGATAAAGGTGACGGCGGGAGAGCTCATAATCATGAGCGAGATGGAGCTGGGGACTGGGGGGAAACCCAGTTGCGGCGGGGTTTCTTATCTGGCGGGCAAGCTGCAGCCCTGGCTGGGACAACGCCGGGCGGGTTCAAGATGAAAGGTAGAACGGGAAAATTTCTGCAGCATGAAAGAAAGAAAAATCAAGCGCAGGCTGCTTGGGAAAAAACAAGTGCGAGAGAGAGATGAAAAGATGGGATCTAAGTCTCTAAAAGCTGGAGAGACCTGCTATCGATTCTGGCTTGGGAAGAAGGGGCCTGAACAAGAGCTGGTGTGTTGTTAAGTGCACTTATCTCCTCTTGTTAGATGGCAGAACGGGGCCAGATGGACAGGGCACTAATTCCCGTCAAGAATCATTACCAGCCGCGTGCTGGATGAGGTACCTCCAAAGATGCATTAGGAGCACCGGCAAATGCGGCGGCACCATGAGGCCAGGAACCCCACAACGTCCCTTTTCCGACGCTTGACGACTCTCACCATAAAAACGCTCTTTCTTCTGTTACAAGAGAATTTCTTGTACTTGAATTTGTGCCTCTTGCCCTCTCTGGGCACCCCTGAGAAGAGCCTGGCCCCCGTGCTCTCGCCCACCACGACCCCTGCAAAAACACCCAGCCTCCAGAGCATCCCGTCTCCTGGGAGAAATCCCAGTGGGATGGTGGGAAAAGCCAGCGATGGAGTTTCCTCCCCTCCTCAGCTCTCCGGAGGGTGGGCTCGCTCCAGGGAGCGACGAGAAGCGAGATACCCTCACGCAAATTCTTTGATCATAGTAATTATCCGTTGTCGTCGTGTACAAAACATTATCTCCACGCAGACATCAAGCTCCTTCTGTACCACCCCCCCGCTTTCTCCACAGCCCCCGCCGCTCCGGGCTCTCCCATCCCATCAGCTCCCAACGCACGTTTGCCAGCCCCAGGGCAAGGATTCCCTTCTCCCATCCCCAGGTCGAGAAAGGAGAATTTTGTTTGCCAAGCTTTGATGGAAACGGTGGAACGTCAGGGAAAAGAGCGTGGTGAGGGGGGAAAAGAAAAGAAAACAGGGCAGAAACGATGCATCCTGATCCACGAGCTGGAGCCGGTTCAAGGATAATTCAGGCATCGCTCACTGGCTGTGTGCTCCTGGGGGTTGGGTTTTCTCTTTTTCTTTTTCTTTTTTTTTTTTTTTTTTAAAGAATGAGAGAGAAAGAAAACATTTTTTTAAGCTTTGCTCCCTTTCATTTTTCTCCGAGTTCAGTGGCTTTTCTCGTCAAGCCTCTGTAGCTCAGGTAAGAACAGAGGGCTCCAGATTAAAGAGAAACACGGCAGCAAGCAGAAAGCCGTCAAGATAACAGAAAGGACAAAGTCGGGAAAGACAAAGGAGGGAAGTCTGCTTTCTGCAAGATTCCCACTTTGGGCTTTTATGCAGATTACTCCAGAAATGGGGGACCAAGCTGCCCATTTCAGACTCCCATCCCAACTCCATCGGCTTGGACGCGGGGAGGCAGGAAAACGAAATACATCAGGAGCCCTCAGCTCCGCGTGTCCAGGGCTCTCACAGACTTTTAATATACCCTGCATTTTTATAGATATCTAGGTGGGTGGACAGACAGACAGCACGCTAGACTGACAGTTCTAAATACCTCTCTGCACGAGCGTGGGTAGAAATCGAGCGTAGTCTCTCCTGCCAGAGCATCTCACGTGCTGAGAAAAAACCCAGCCACGCAGCTCACCCCAGCCCTCGCTCCTCCACCGAGGCACCCAGTGAGCTACAGTCCTTGGTTTCATCACTCTTGATCCCAACAAGGGCCCACCAGCTGCTTCCCGCAGCATCACCCACCATGGCAAGGCTCCTGCAGCCATCATAGAATGGTTTGGGTTAGAAGGGACCTTAAAGACCATCCAGTGCCACCCCCTGCCCTGGGCAGGGACACCTCCCACCAGCCCAGGTTGCTCCAAGCCCCATCCAACCTGGCCTTGAACCCCTCCAGGGATGGGGCAGCCTTGGCAGCCTGTTCCAGCGCCTCACCACCCTCACAGTCAAGAATTTCTTCCTAATGGCTCATCTAAATCTAACCTAAATCACGAGCCGCAGAGCTCCCTCTCCTCGCTGGGCTGTGAGCCGCCCAACCCCAACGCTTCTCCTTACAACCACAACCAGCCTGCTAAGTTAGGAAGAGGATTTGCCCAGGGCCACCCCCCCCATTTCAAAGCCCGGCACCCTGCAGAGCGAGAGCTCGGCAGGGTCCACGTCTCCTCTGCAGAAGACTCCGGCAATGACATACTCCCGGGGTCCCGTCAGGCTCTGCTAGGAAACCTTCCCTGCTGTCTTGTTTATAGATCTATTCTTAGCCCAACTTTGACTCATTCCAGAAACAGCAAGGAGCCTTTCATCCCCTGACCCCGAAGCACCTTAAAAGAATATGAGCTGAGCCTCACGGAGAGGAAATATTGTCCTCTCTGTTAGACAGAGGGGTCAACCGACGGATGAGGCCAGGAAGACAGGCAGCTGGCCAGCAAACGGAGCAGGGAACAGCAAATACGCAGGAGAGGCTTTAGATGTGCACAAGGCAAAAGGCAGCCCACGGACGGCACAGGCAAGACAACTGCAAGAGGTGCATCGGAAATCGGATGAATCG
The DNA here is from genome assembly GCF_964199755.1 of Larus michahellis. Taxonomy (NCBI): domain Eukaryota; kingdom Metazoa; phylum Chordata; class Aves; order Charadriiformes; family Laridae; genus Larus; species Larus michahellis. Next base: position 3,879,154 of record NC_133912.1, read on the forward strand.
GGGGGCTCGAAGGGCTGAAAGCAGCGGCACAAAGTCCGGCGGGAGATCCACCACTTGTGCTGCAGCCCAGGGGATGAAGGAACTGATCCTTCCCCTCAACCAGGAACCTCCTCTGGGACCATTCTGGTGGTCTGTGTGCTCCAGGTAGCACCCATGAACCCACTGCCCTCTGCCTATAGGTGCTAGGAGGTGGGAAATAGGTGGCCAAGCAACCATTTTCAACCAGGAGCAGCAGAGGGGAGGTTGGCTGGTCCCTAACTCTGTGCAAATAGCCCCATCCTTGGGCTGCTCCCAGGGGAAGGGACCTCCCGGAGGTTGCGAAGAAGCCACCAAACCACCATGTTCTCCCTCTGCTCCTGGATGAAAGCCATCTTGTTTCCTTTTGGGGCTTTTTTTTTTTGGTAAAAATCATACTGAAATGGTGATCGCCCAGCTTCAGGGACAGCCCTGCCCCAGAAGCACGACAAGGACACCTCCATTAAAGACGGGAGATGTTCATCGCCACATCGCACCCAACTCAGGGAGGGAGGAGCAGGTGCCGGGAGAGGGGGCACCGCACCCTCGCGCAGCACAGAAAGTATTTTCCATATGCTGCCTGATCAGTTATACGTTTCTTAAAATGCTATTGCACAGATATTTCAGAGGCATCATGTAGTACCATCTGTTATGTTATATATTGCACCGAGCCCAGCCAATTTTGAGATACTGTAATTTTATCTCCTCCATTTCATATGCGGCACAGGCATTTTGCAAGGCGAGTTGACGGGGAATGGGAATTTGCAGAGGGATGGAGTGCAAGTAAATCAAAAGGCAAGGCCCAAAAATGAGCGGCAATGGCAGCTCCCACCCAATCCAGACACCCAAGAGGAGTTTTGGGGCCACACCTGGACGTTTTGGGTCAACCACCTCGCAGCACTGCCCGCATCACCCATGGCAGAGCGCGCCTCTCTCCATCTCTCCCGCTGCGTCCCTGCCTCCAACAGCAACGCCGTGGGGTGGAGAGACGCCTCCGGCATTGCACAGATGTCCTTTTCCCTGCCTCCCCCAGCTTTTTCCAGGCGGCACCGCCGTCCCCCCCCGCCATTCCCCATTGCACCGATGAGCCATGGCACATCTTGCCAGGAAAACCCAACGTCCTCTCGGCAAGGGATGCTGCCGGAGGGCAGCTCCACGCCGGGGTTATCCCCTCCGTTATTAGCTTTTTTCCAGGCAGCAAGAGGAGCAATTATTCCGCACCTTGGCCCCGTTCGAGAGCCCGTTAGCAAAAACCATCTCTGCCTCGCTGGGTGAGCGGCGAAAGGCCCCGACAAGCATCATTAAGGTGAAACTCTCCACCTGAGTTATCCACGTGGATAACTCCGTGCTGTACGAGCAGGGGAAAGACCTGAGGCTAAGAAAAAAAACCCTGAGGTTATTGCAAAAAATTAATTGAAGCAGGTGGGCAGAGGAGAGGGTGGGGAAGCCCCGTCCTCTAAGATAAGAAAGTTGCAAACTTTTGATTTTTAACGTGAATGCTCCCAACTCGTGCGTCAGACACCAACACCACTTTGATCAACTCTTTCACAAATGCCAGCAACGTTTGGTGCCGCTCCGCTGAATTTGTTCTGATTTCATTAGCAAAAGGGACATTAAAAAAGCCGAAACCTTCCGATTTCCTGTGTTTTGCTGGCTCCCTCCTCTGGCACTTGGAAATATTTTTATTTTGTAATGGGTTTTGCCACGAAGTAAACGGAAATTACGGCCGGCATCCTCCTTGGACCTGCTCCTCAAGACAAGTCAGTCTTGCACTGACTCATCAGAGAATCTGTTTGTTAAAGCTTCTTTTTCTTCCCGTGCTACGATAATTAAAAGGAAAAGGAGAACTCACCAGAAATATTACCCTTGCTGCTGTCTAATATTAAAAAAGTAGTCAAACAGGCTTTAAGGAAAGCAATGGCAAGGGGAATCAGCAGCACCTGAGCACATCCACGGCGCGTGGCTTGCGACAACCCAAGAGGAAGATGTGAGAACCCTACAGCCGACTCCGCGGGTGTTTCCTACCCAGGGAGAATTCATCCCTGACCATCATTAATAAGCCATCACTTGAGCTCTGCGAGTCCCAGAGCTCATCTTTCCCAAAGGCAGAGGTGCCTGGCCGGGGCCGTGGCAAGCGCAGGCGGATACAGTGCCGCTTCCCATCCCTCCTGCGCAGCCCACGGCCAGGCAGCAAACTGAAGAGTTTGCAGCGGGATTAGATTCTGTGACGTGTTTTTTTGTTTTTAAATAAAGATACGACCCTTTCCTACGGTGGCCTGGCACCGTCTTCGCAAAGGTTTCGGTGCCAGGCACAGATTTCTGCTTTGAGTTGCATTTCATTTTTTTCTTAGCTCATTATTAAGCATTAAAACCTCGAGTTTGCGTGCATTTAATATTCTCCCCAGCACTTCAGTTTTTCGTTTGAAAGGGACACTTCAAGGGCTTTTTAAACATTATTTCGTTATTGTTCACGAAACACTTCTGATGGAAAACAGCATTTCCATTCTGTTTTAAAACTTGTAAACAACCTTTCCCCTTTACAAAGAAATAAAATATGTTTATCCATCTACCAAATCCTAGCAAGCAGAGAGCTACAGGGAGCCTGTTAACTCCGGGAGCTCGGGGTGGTAGGTGTTCAAAAATAATAAATAGTAATGCTTGCTTCTCCATCTTTCCTCTAAAGTTTCAAGGACTCTTGACGCCACCGCCCAACTCAAGCATGCGAAAACAGCCAGCCAGCTTCAAAACGCCGTGCTGACAAGCCTGCTGGGTTTTCTTTGCAGTCGGAGAAGACAAAAGATCTGGGATGTGGCTCGTTTCACCCCCGGCTTTCCTGCTCCCACCAGAAAAAGCCGCTCGGGTCAACCAGCGCCAGTTGGGAGGACTGGGAGGGACCCCATTTCCATGCAACGCCAAGGGAAAGATCCATGCTTTGGAGCTGGGAAATTTGCGCTGCAGTTGGGGGACCCGTATAAAACCAGGTACTTTATTAAAGCACGAGACAGTTTAGGGAGATGCATCCCTCATGGGTGCACGCTGCACCCAAATAACCTAATTGAGGGCTCTCTGCTATGGGGCACGTAATCTAAGCAGATCCCATACCAACAGCAGACGTTCCCCAAAGGAATTGGGGGGGGGTCTCATAGCAAGCAGGACGTTATCTTCTGGCCATGGCCCTCTCCCTTCCCCAGAGGAAGATCTGAGGCAGCTCCCCGGCGTGGGGGTGGATAGGGAAAAGGAGAAGCTCAAAGCAAGAGGAGGGAAGCTGTGACCGGCGCGGGGAGGAAAGCTGCCACTCCAAGGCACTGCAAAATCACTAGACCCCCCTCAAGTGCTGCTCCCTCCTTCCCCAGGCACCCGGCACTTCACATCTGGAGAGTTACTTCTGCACATCAGTCATCACCCACGCTCATCTGGAACAGCCAGCCAGCACCAAGCTACATAAATATTGACAGGGCACGTTATTAAATAAATAGATCTGCTCAAGCATTCAATATTGACCACTCTGAGAAGGCAAAACAACAAGGCCTGGGGGACAAGGGGTTTCAGCCAGTCCCGAATTGGATAAGGACGGATGCAACCGATGCACTGGGTATGGCCCTTTGCTCACATCCTGAACACCAGCTGGGAGATGAGGAAGGAAAGGAAAGGAAATCCCTGGAGAGACAAGGAGGCAAAATCCTTGCATGGAAACAAAGCCTTGACAAGACGTTTGTTTTTCTGGTTCTGTTCCCTTCTGGTCAAGTAACTTGAAAATTCAATAGCGTGCCTGGAGAACTGGGGCAAGGGAGGAGCGGAAAGCCAACGTGTTCCTCTGGGGACGATCAATCACAGAAGGAAGGCTGCCAAATCACCCTCGAGCTGCCCAAGTGCGTTAATGGATGGGATTAGAGAGCTCCTTCTGGGGATCAAAGCAAAGCTCTCCCCCAGGAGCACGCTGCCTTCAACTCCCAAACTCCCAGAGGACTCCTTTTGCAGCAGCTCCCGCAAATATTTTCTTTGGGGGTCACAATCCCTTGAGTCTCATTAAGGATCTTGAAAGAAAACACAACTTAATTTAAGGGAACCACGCTTCATCCCCTTTCGAGTCAAAATTACTCGTAGATGCTAACGTTGCGTTATGTGCATGCAAGCCTTGGGTCTCAATTTCTAAAAACCCCCTCCCCAGAAGGTATGCACCGGTGCATCACCACCACCCTTGCAGTGTAATTAAATTGGAAATTATCATGCAGAGCTTCAGCTCTTCAGCGGCCAACGGCATTCATCTCTCCAATATCAACCCATAAAAAAAAAAATAACGACAACCGGAGCTTGCTGGAGAAAATGGGCTTTCCAAGTCGTCTGGTTTGGATCGCAAGAGATCAAACCCAAGAGTGGCAGTAGCCTGGCAGCTCATGGCCCCCGGTGATAGGAACTCACCTATTTCATGAACTCAGAAAGCAATCCAAAGGAGAATCATTCTTTATAATTGTTTTTCAACTTCTCCTCCAGCTGGAGGAATAATGACTGCACAATTCTCCTAACAACATGATCATAATCTATCAGTTCTATGAACTATAGAATGAACCCAAAGAGATAATTGGTGCAGGCACTGAATGATAAACATGTCAAGATTATGATTTCTTTGCTTAAAAATGAAACGAAGATATGATTGGAAATGCCATGCTTGGGGAGTATGAGCAATATTCCCATGCTCCATCATCTAAATTAGTTTATAATTTGCATACCCTTGTATTTTTAGGCATTGTTCGAAGGCAGGGGAGCTGTAAAACATTAAGACCCAAACATCAGCAGACTTTGTCCTTCAACAGCACCTTCCCAGCCAAGATATCTCGACTTGCGCCACCAAGTCCCGTCAGCCCCACGAGCGGACGCGGCTCTGCCGGGGAGCCTCAGGAGGGTTTATCACCTCCTTCCCGCGGGGCTTTGCAACCCCAGAGATTAACGTAGGTGCAAGGTTTGTACAGGCACCCGTGGCAAGCCCAGCAGCCGTGAATTGTAGCATTGCACCTTTCTGATGCTCCCAGAAGGATGAAAAACCCAGCCTGACGTTCATCTCCTAACGAAGCCTAAAAGACAGCAAAATCCCCCTAATTTCCCTTTTTGTTGCGAGCGCTGCCTTCACGGCCCTCCAAGCTTAGCAGACCGTGGTGCCTCATTGGCTTAAGCGTGAGACAAAAATACCAACAAACCCAAACCGTATTCACATGCCGAAGCGGTCTCTGCCTCCGCTTCTTCATTTTTCCCCTCCTTCATTTTTCAGCAGCAATACAAATGAAAAAGGGAGAGGAGGTGGGGGGAAAAGGCAGAAAAAAAAAACCACCAGCCAAAAGCTGCTGCAAAAAATCAGAGTGTTTCTTTTCTTTCGGTATCCAGGGAGGGGATATTGGGAAGAGATGGGGGTTCCAGGTTCTGATGCACACTCTCGTGCCATGCAAAGACACCCCGCATCTCATGGAGGACCCTGTCTCCTCCTGCAGCCCGTGGGGGCTCCCCGGAGAGCACCAGGTGGAAACGGAGACTGCTCAACCATGAAAAAGCGACTAACAGGTCCCTCTGCCCGCGACTGACTGTCACTGCTCGGAAGCCCCCCGGGGCTCCCTGCGGGCGCTGGGGGCAGGAGAGGCAGCCAGCCTCGTCGCTCGCTCCATATGGCACCCATTAGCCTGTTGCTCGGACAGCATTGACAGCGCGGCGAAAGCCAGCTGCCGGCGAGCCATACTTGGAGGCAACACTTCACCCAGGCGGATCTTAGAATCATAGAATTGTTTTGATTGGAAGAAACATTTAAGACCCTGGCCCAGGTTGCCCAGAGAAGCTGTGGCTGCCCCATCCCTGGAGGGGTTCAAGGCCAGGTTGGACGGGGCTTGGAGCACCCTGGGCTGGTGGGAGGTGTCCCTGCCCAGGGCAGGGGGTGGCACTGGATGGGCTTTAAGGTCCCTTCCAACCCCAACCATTCAGTGATTCTGTGATCATCGAGTGCAACCATCAACCCCACACTGCCAAGTCCACCACTAAACCACGTCCCTCAGCACCACACCTACACGTCCTTTAAATCCCTCCAGGGATGGTGATTTTACCCCTTCCCTGGGCAGCCTGTTCCAATGCTCGATAACCCCTTCAGTGAAGAAATTTTTCCTAATATCCATCCTAAACCTCCCCTGGCGCAACTTGAGGCCGTTTCCTCTTGTCCCATCGCCTGTTCCTTGGGAGAAGAGACTGACCCCCCCGGCTACCCCCTCCTTTCAGGGAGCTGCAGAGAGCGAGGAAGTCTCCCCTCAGCCTCCTTTTCTCTTGCTACAGGCAGGACAAAGAGGATGGGGAGGAAGGAGAAAGGACTGAGGTCCTGCACCCTCTGCCAGCCCCAAAAGCGTGGGGGGGCTTTGCTGCAGCCCCTCCAACGGGTCCTCCCCAAGAGCTTTGCAAACCGCGGCACAGGGACCAGAGCCTTGCCCAAAAACCTGGGTGCAGCATCACGCATGGGGACAAGGGACGGGGATGGGAAACGCGGAAAGGGAGATTTTTGCTCTCAGACGGACTCTGCAGCGGCCAGGAGCGAAGGGGGAAAGCCAGGAAAGGAAGCTAGAAAGATGAAAGCACCGATCCCCCATCCTTTCTCTGCTAAAATAGAAAGTCCCTTAAAGCAAGTCTACTGAATTAAAGAGGAAACCCTTGAGAGCCTCCACGCTCACGAACAAATTCAATTTGCCATCTCATTTTGAACTTATAAAAGCCAAAGCTCTCTAAACAAGAGGCAGAGCCTCGCCGCCTGCCTCCAGCCACCCGGAGACGAGCCCTCGGACAGGGCATGGGGCTTTTTGGGACAAGCCCCACCTCACAACCCCCGTGACCAAACTCACGGGAGTCGGTCACCGAACACAGAGCCGGGACAGGGAGGGAACTGGCATTACGTCTTCCTACAACGTTATTTTTTATCGCCTGTTTTTACACACACACACACACCCCCATCTCCTTGCTTCGTGCTGCCTAATCCAGCAACGCAGCGACACAGCCCCTGCGGGGCGCGCACTGCTCCCTCACCCCTCCGCCTCCCCACGGAACAAATCCCCCTTTGAAATGAAAGCAAATTAAAACCCAGACCCTGAGCACACCCCCTCGGCTGAAGCTACCCAGCACCTGGGCTTTCTACATGAGACACAAACTGCCACCAGCGTCATTTTCTATGGGACAGGAGCAGACACAACAAAGCAGAAGAGACAACTCTTGGGCAGACCAGACCAAACCGATCTGATTGCATCCCTCCCTCCCCAAAACATCGTCACTCAAGCCCTAGGAGCGGTATTAAAGGCTCTGTGATTTTTTTTCCTGCATTTTAATGCCTGCTGTGTCGGGCACACAGACAGCACAGTGCTCGGGAACCGGCACCGGAGCGCACTAGAAACTCAAGCCAATTGAATTATGTGCTGCAAGTAATTTGTTCAAGAAACACTGACATTCTTGTCAAACTATTCACAATTCCTTTTTTTTTTTTTTTTTCTTATTTAAAAAAAAAATTCTGACTGCAGATCATTGGATAACATTCAGGAAAACGATGGGGATGATTTTCTCTTCTTTCCCCATCATCGCCATCAAATGAAGTTATTTGTGAATACATCTGCTGGAAACCAAACCAAACCAAACCAAACCTGACAAGTCTATTTTCACCGTCGGCGAGGCGAAGTCGCGGGCGCCGAGCTATGCACAGCCCCGTGCGTCCTGCCGGCAAGGAGCACGGGGAGCCGGGTGGCCATAGGGTTTTCACACTGGTTGCCCAGTTAATAGTCTTAAGGAGAGAAGGCTGAGCCTCCCCACTGCAGGCAAAGCTGTAATACGCAGGGAAAAGGCGTCCGCGTTGATAAGATATAAGGGGTTTTGGAGCTGCGTTATCCCCGTGCAACCTATTACTAAGTCATTAGCAGCAAAGTAATATTCTAGTAGTTCCCCATTTGACTAATAAGCCTCTGTGGCAAAGGGAAAAGCTAAGACAAAAGGCACTGTGCAAACCAGCAATTTGTCCTGATGATAAGTTTATTGTTGCTGGGGGAAGCATCTCCTTCCCGGGGGCCACAGGAGGTCCTGCCATCTCCCTGCTCCCTGGCAGCAACCATTTAAATCCGCACCAAAACCTCCAGAGGGTACCAAAGATGAAATTCCTCATTAAGCACATCCACAGAACCCATACAAAGCCTCTTCCACCTTCTCCCAGCCAAGATGCAAAAGTCCTTCCCCCTCCCAGCCGTGGCTGCAGCTCCTTCATGGGGAGAACCGGTCCAAGAGCTGGCAGAGGCTCCTGGACTCCAAACTTCAGACCCTGAGGTTTTGTAGGGGTGGGATGCAGCGAACGGGAACCGGGAGCCAAACACGCAGCCACCCCGCTCATCACGGCCCTCTCCGATTTTTCAAGATTTAAAATCTTCGTGCTTATGAAATCTCTTCCCAAGAGGACGCCTGGAATAAATTGTCATCTGATAATAGCTACCAGGTGGCGAGGGAAGAAAAAAAAGCAGACATGCACAGAATGTTTTGACTTCAAACTCATGTGGATTGTCAGAGAGGGAGCGTATTTTGTGTCCCTTCCTCTTCCCTGCCTCCCCCTCACCATTTTCAACCCTTCATGGATTTTTTCTTTATTATTTTTTTTTCTTCCTTCAAGTGGAAGGCAAAGTCCCGGGGGCAGCAGCCGAGGGCCAGACGCAGAGCCCAGAGCAAATCCCCACCACCCTTCAAAAGACCAGGGCTGGCCGAGTCGGGGTCACCACGCCAGCTCCTCATCTCCTCTCTAATTAAGCGAGCAGACGAAGAAAGCCTCCAGAGACATCGCCGCTCCTCCCGCCTTCTCCCACCGCCCCTACCCCCTGGCTTACCCCTCTGCCCCTCCTCGCTCCCCATCACACCCGTAACCTTTCCCATTAACACCAGCCCAGGTCGGGAAAACCCTTCCTGAGCTCAAAGCAGCTGCTTTTAATCAATTCGCCACGGATCCTGCCTCGGCCTCGGGCGAGGAGCAGGCACACAACTCCCCCCGCTCCCCGTCCAGGATGACATTTCCAGGGCAGGGTAGCAAAGGGCATCCTTCTCATGAGCTTCAGAGGACGGTAAAAGGCAACACCACCCCTCCCTGCCCGCATTTGGGGAATGCGCATCCCTTTCTTCCTATTCCAAGAACGTGATGCTTGCTCTTGCTCTGTGCAAGCCAGTGAACACACACACACACACACAGATTACATCTTGTTCTTTGCAGGAAGGGATATTGACTTGGAAAATACCAAAACCGCCTCTGAGCCCACAGCACCTCTTCTCACAAAACAAACGAAAAAAAAAAAGAAAAAGACGGAGGTTGAATCAAAGAAGAAAAGACATTTTACTACGCAGATCACCCAAGGAAATTAGCTCCTGTAATAAGGAGGTCAGCACGGAGAGCAAGAAGGAACTTTTAAATGGCATCCTGGACTTTTAGAGGTCTTTGCCGCAATGCACATGACCCAGGAGGGTCAGCCGGAGCTGGTGGGGCTGCTCGGCCGCACCGTGTGAGAGGGGACGTCCCGCTGAAGGTACCCAGAAGTAACAGCTGGGACAGCATCAGACGGTCACCGGCACAAGTGGCCAGACCCACTCGGGTCCCGAAACCACGCTGCACGCACCGACCTCCCCAGCATTTCTGGTGGGTGCTGCTGCACCAGGTCAGGACGGCTTTTCTAGGTGCCCAAAGGCAGGTGTCGCATCCCCACCTGCACTCCCCGGCTGCTCCCACTGCCCTGGGCAAGTGCAGCATCCCAGAGCCTGCCCTGCATCCCAGAGCCAGCCCTGCATCCCAGGGCCAGCCCTGCATCCCAGAAACCAGCCCAACATCCCAGAGCCGGCCCAGCATCCCAGAGCCAGCCCAGCATCCCAGAAACCAGCCCAGCATCCCAGAGCCAGCCCAGCATCCCAGAATCAGCTCAGCAACCCACAGCCAGCCCAGCATCCCAGAGCCAGCCCTGCGTTCCAGAAACCAGCCCAACATCCCAGAGCCGGACCTGTATCCCAGAAACCAGCCCAACATCCCAGAGCCAGCCCAGCATCCCAGAGCCGGCCCAGCATCCCAGAGCCAGCCCTGCATCCCAGAGCCGGCCCTGCATCCCAGAAACCAGCCCAGCATCCCAGAGCCAGCCCAGCATCCCAGAAACCAGCCCAACACCCCAGAGCCAGCCCAGCATCCCAGAACCAGCTCAGCATCCCAGAGCCAGCCCAGCATCCCAGAGCCAGCCCTGCGTTCCAGAAACCAGCCCAACACCCCAGAGCCGGACCTGCATCCCAGAAACCAGCTCAGCATCCCAGAAACCAGCTCAGCATCCCAGAGCTGGCCCAGCATCCCAGAACCAGCTCAGCATCCCAGAGCCAGCCCAGCATCCCAGAAACCAGCCCAACATCCCAGAGCCGGCCCTGCATCCCAGAAACCAGCTTAGCATCCCAGAAACCAGCTCAGCATCCCACAGCCAGCCCAGCACCCCAGCGCCAACCCTGTGTCCCAGAAACCAGCCCGACATCCCAGAGCCGGCCCTGCATCCCAGAAACCAGCTCAGCATCCCAGAACCAGCCCTGCCTCTGCCAATTCACCTCGACAGTTCAATTCCAACTCCAAGACATGACTCGAGGAAAAAGAAACTGGCCACAGGCAAGCGCTAATGATGACTGCCAATATAATGACACACATAATACAGTCAGCTCCATTGCAAATGTAATTGCAATCATAATGCAATCAATACCGATGGAAACACCATATTTATACAGGGCCTTTCATCACTCACATGTAATGCAGTCAGTGCCAGTGCAAATATGCCAGCATCTGAAATAAAATATTTGCCATACATCTCATGTATGTGCAGACCAAACACTGCATTCGGGAGAGCCGTGCGATGCTGAAGGCTCTGGGAGGTTTCTGGGCATCCTGCAAAGTCATTTAAAAAAAAAAAAACAAAAAAAAAAACGCCCAAGCCCAGTTATGCTTTGGAAAAGAGTAAAACCGACATTCACATTGAAGTCTCCTCTGTGTAAGTCACAGTTTCCACATTGCTCTCCCTGTCAGTTCTCCACCCCAGGCATATGGCCGTGGTCAGGGAGTCATTAACCTCCAGACGGGGAGAAAATGGGGAGAAACACGGCAGACTCCGAATTCGCCACCCAAGCCCTGCACCAGAGACGTGCAGTCCTGTTTCTTCCAGCCTCCCCATTAGCTGCCAGTATCCCCGCAGATACCAGCGTGACTGGTCCCCGTTAAGGTGGCAATGCCCAGGTGGCCGTGGACCCCGGCGCTGAAGGACTTTGCCCTTAGATTTTGGAAAGCACAGCTCTCCCGAGGCTCGTACGACCGAACAGCCCGGCAGCGCTGGGAGAGCAGAGAAAGCCTTCCTGCCCTCGCTCGCCATCCCATCTGCCCTCTGAATCTGATCCAGACAGTCCATCACGGGTCCTGACACATTTAATGTCTCAGTAAAGAAAAACACGATGTGTTGATGCTCCCGTAAAGCTCTGACAACTGACAGCCTAATGGCTCCTTATTTTTTCCCAGCTGCAGTTTAGAAAATGAAATAAATTTAGCTCCTTAAGCAGGCTGGCTGCTCCGTGAGTAACGTGTTCGCTGCGCTCCTGGGCACCGGCCCGGAGATGCGGGACCAGGGAGCAAAGATGGCCAAGGGAAAGGACAGCACGAGGGGTGGAAGTGGCCCAAAGAGTTGTTCCCTGCAAATTTACCCACCAAATCCACCCGGTGAGCCCACTCCCTCTTTGCTGGACCTGAGAGCCGGGACCCAAAACTCCAGCTACAGGGGATGCTGCTGTGGACGGAGCAACAGGACCCCCTGGTGACATCCACACCAGGAGGACCTGGTGCTCCTCAGCACGTCAGACCTCTCCGGTGGGCAGTTAAAAGCCGGGAGACACGGTCGAAGCTTAGAAGTTCCCTTCTGCTGGTGGCTGCAGTGTATTAAGCAGCTGTAATTAGGCTAAAGCTCTGTGTGGCCACAGGGCCGGGAAAGCGTGATTGAAAGCCTTTCATGGGGAAACGGCCAGGTCCTTGTGGAGCACACACCAGCCATTACTCACCAGTCAGCCTCAAGCCAGCAGACTGGAAACGCTTTCTCCAAGCTATTTCTAAGGCCGTGAATGATGGAGGACGGACAGGGCTGGAGATGAAGCTCTCATCTCACCACAAAGCCTCTGGAGGGCAGGAAAGGAAGCTGGGGAGTGGCGACAGCACGTGGGGTCCAGCACCCGCTTCTCCAGCCGCCTGTGCCGATGGAGGAGCCCACCCATTTCCCAGCAGCTGGGATGGAATCCTATACCCGATGTGGAAAAGGAGGGACGAGGGCGGTGGGAGCCTGCTGCCTCTCCCCCGACCCGTGACAATCAGCGCGGGACACGACGTCATCTCCAGAACATCACACAGCTGGCAACCCCAGGCAGGGAGCCGGATCCCAGCCACCCGGCTTTTGGGGCTCCTCTGCAGCGCCTGGCATCACTTAGAGGGCTCTGCAGAGGTAAGAGCCTCCCCGATCATGCTAAAAGCCTCTTCTCTTTCTTGTTGCCCTCACTAATGAACTCCTCTTTGGCAATTTTCCCCAGTGCCCGTGAAGTCTCACCACCCACTATAAAGCATTGCTGCTGGGTGGTGGTGGTGGGCGCTGCTAGATCCCACCAGCCACCATCAGTGAGCAATAAGCACCAGCGAACGCCCCGTAGCTTGCAGGATCACCACCAGCCCCCCCAGCCTGGAGGCTCAGGAGGCTCTTTCTTAAAATCACAGCTCCTTGCAAAGGGACAGGATGGTTGAAAAGCCAGCGGAGATGTATGGGAGGGTACAGGGAGAAAAGTAACCACCGGCAGTGTCAGCTCCTGGCTCACCGGCTCATAAACTCACCTGTACCAGCCTGCTACAGATATACACATACACCAGCCCCTGCAAACACAGCCCCTGCGTCGGCACCGGCCACCAGCCCATCTCCCACCATCACCCGAGCTCTGCTGCATCCCCGCGCAGCCCAACCGGAGCACGGGGCGGGGGCTGCAGCCTCCCCCCCACCACCCCGCACTCCCACGACATCCTCGCACACCCACAAAATCCTGGCGGCGAGAGGGAAAACGCTCAGACAGCCGCTCCGAGCTGCCCCCCCGTACTCACACCCCAGCTGGAGCCCGGGGGGCTCGGCCCACCCGCACACACACCCCCCCGCCCCGGCACAGCGTGGCGCACAGACTGTTCCTTTCAACACTTTTCTCGCCCCAAATTCCCCGCTCTCCCCCTCCCTCGCTGCCAGAGGCTATTTTTCTCCTGATCCAGGCCAGCTTCAAAACCAGGGCTACCGCAGCACCTCTTTGCAGGTGGCATCTCCCTCTCTCCAGAGGAGCTAAACGCATTCCCATCCCTATTCGGGATAACCCTGTTTCTTTTTGGAAGCAGCCAGGAGTCAGAAAAGGGATGAGAAGGGAAAACAACGTGCAGGCCACGCTATGGCAAAAGATTTAGGGATTTTCGAAGAGCACGTTGAAGGTAGAAGAACCCACACTATCTGCTCCACAGCCAAAGGGAGCGAAGGGATGGGAAGCAGCAGAGGAGAAATGAGGGGAGCTCCAATGCATCAGGGCAAGGAAAGGACACAAGCCACCTCGTTTCCCTGGCTCTGCTCCAGGGGAGTTCATCTCAGCTTGAGAAAGTTGTTTCACTTCACTGCACCTCCCCTCTCCCCCCAAAAATACCCATCGCTGCAAAAAAGGCACGTCCAGGAAAGCAAGAGGAGACGGGGAGATGGAAGAGAGGAGGAGGAGAAGAGCGGCAAAGTGATGCTCGATAGCTGCCAAGAGCCAGCGAAGGGGCTAGTCTCCCTCGGAGCACGGCAAGACACATGGAGTGATGAAGCCGCCAAGAAGTTGTAATCAGGACTAATAGTTTGAGGTTCTTAATATTCCTGCAATCCAATAAATCAATGGTGCTAAATATGAGCGCGGGAAGGCAAGCACCGGATTGACAGGACAAATTAGGCTTGGCGGCGGGGAGAGATTTCTCAAGCAGTTTGTTCCGTCTGAGCTCACAGCAAGCCTGTAAACAGGGCGTACGGTGAGGGTGCTGCGAGAGACATCCCGTGCCTCCTGGCCTGACACCCCTCCTGGCATCCAGGCCACCGGCACGCTCCCAGGGTCCTTGCCGTGCTCTGGGATGCAATAGCAGCGCCCCCCCCCCCCCCAAATCCTAGAAACTCCAAATATTGCACACACATTAACTATTTGTTCACCTTGCTGCTCCCAGGGTACCAGGAGGATTAGCTTGGTGTTTACCCTACTGCTTTACGGATGCGCGTCAACCACCAGGAATTATTATGAGAGATATCCAAGCGCTGGGATATACAATAGGATTAGTCCCCTAAAACAGAGCTGCTGCTACCAAGAGTGAAGACAGTGACTCCTCCTCTGATCCTCCTGAGTATCACGAGAAAGACTTACTGGATTCTAAGGGAAAATGGGGATGCATCACCTTCAAATTAGAAGGAAAGGAATAAGGCAGCCTAGCTCTTCCAAATCCTCAAGAAGACACTTTGCAATTACAGGAGATCCAGATCAGATCTTAAACAAATGTCACAGATACAACCTCAGTCAAGTTATAAATCTTGCCCCTGGAATAAATGACTCAAACACGTTCACAGCACCCACTTCTGGGTTCGGGACCCAAGACGCCATGCTGACAGTTCCCATCAAATTTATCTTATTCCACGCTCAAGTCAAACTTAACGCAGCCCAGAAATGTGTTAGAAGCAAAAAAAATTGGGTGGACGTATGTGTATCCACACGCTCGTCCCTGTGTTATCCAGTGGGACACCTGCAGAGAAACTGGCTTATTCAGTCCAGGCATCTCCATCTCCTGTTCCATCCTTCAGGAAATGAGATGACCAGACTAAATATACCAGTCTCTGTATCCCTTGTCATATGGAACTTTTCCAGGTCCTTAAATCATTCTTGTCTCCATATGACAAGGGATTGGAAGGGCTGAGATTATTTGTCTTAAAAAGGAGACAAATAGGAAGCCTTATGATAAATGTACACGAATTAATGAATGAGAGAGACAAAGTACATCTGGTATTTCTATCCTCCCTGCCTTGCAACACGAGAAGTCCCCTTTGATTCCACTGAAATAGTGACAAATTCCAAACTGATGAAAAGAAACACTTTCCCCAACCAGCCTATGAAACCCGCTGAAGCCAAGAGCTCAGAAGGTTTCAAAGACATTTATATCAATAACACGGCTATCCAGAGTTAATGGTTAATGCTAATGAAAAGGAGATAATGAGTTTAAGCCCCTCTCTAATGACTGCATTGGGCTGAATATGAGTCGTGGAGTTTAGCCAGCAATTCCAACCTGAAAAAGCTCTAACTCACAGGATATTTGCCAGTTAGGCTCGGCATGGATTTACTGGGGGAGGTGGAGATCTCCCCAATTCCTCTGCCCCTGGCTGTGATTCGGGGCCCATCTCACAACCCACCCCACCCCAAGCCAAGGCTGAGCTCTGCTGTAGGCACCGTCCCTACGAATTCACGTAGACCTTCCTAGGAAATGGTTGCGTTTCCCTTCCTCCCATCCCACCCCCGCAAAAAAAAGCGCAGGGAGGTCTGGAAAGCTTGTTTCATCATATAACTGCTATTAGTCCACACTAGGACTGCGCTCCAAAGCTCTCTAGTTCTTACTATTCCTTGTTAAAACTCATCTATGTTCCTTACCCCTGAAATACCAATACAGGAGAGTACCACTGCTCTATTTTTCCTGGGAATCATTCCTTTGTCGTTGGTCTCTCGCTATCATGATTATTCTTGGTATCAAAAGCAGTGCCCAGAAACACCAAATGAGAAGCAAACCTCAATTAAGTAGACGTTTTAAGAGACACTCCCTGCCCTAGAAAGCACAGTCTAAGCAGACTGCACAGATACAGGAGGCAAAGAAAGATCTGAAAACATCCCCAAGGTCACAGAAGGAGCCTGCAGTGCAATGGGTGAAAAAATACAGTGCTGAGACATGCCCGTCCATCAGCCCCGCCTGAAAGCCACCCCTCCTCTTCCTACTTTCATGCCACCCGCGGCTGAAAATTTAGTGTGCTGGTTCTGCATGTACTGTGATGGCAACCAAGCCTGGCCCACGACATCTCCTTTCTTAAAACTCAGGGTCTGGACGTGCGTGTTGCAAGGACCTCAGCTCCTACGTTCCTGCACCACCACATCCTCCTCCTTTTATTCCCCACCACGTTCTTCATGCCTGGCAAGGACCTTTGCATGTGACAGCATCTCTGTCTGACCACAACATTAAGCCCATGATATTAAGGTCTGGTACTTAAGGTTAGATCTCCAGTGGGTCCTCATTATAGATCAATCTGGTCAACAGATTGATCTATAATCAAGTCTGGTCAACAGACCAAGTCAACAGAGGGGCAGACTCCTCCCAAAGGTAGTTCACAGCACCGAAGGCAGGAGCCTCCCCTTCTCCACGGACACAACTTGGGACTTTTTTAGACAATTGAACTCAGATGGTGTGAAAATCCTCCAGCACCTCTAAGCTCTCAAACACAAACCGAAAACTACTTGAGCAGAATGGCATTTCCCTACACAAATACGTTGCAAAACACTCAGCACATCTGTCCCGGACACCAACAGTTGCAATGATCACCGTAAAAGGCTTGAACACAGCAGAATGTTCTTTACTCCGGAGTGCAACCTGCTCGTTACTAAGTGCTATATAATGCCAAGCTCCCGCTGTAAAAGGCTCTTGAGAAATGACAACATAAAGAATAATGGTCTCCAACGCAGGACTCAGCTGAAACTTGACAGTTAAAGCCAGGAGAATTTTATATCAAAATCCTGCAAGTTTCACAGGAACATAACACAAAGCCATAAATCACACTGGCTTTGCTTACAAGGTTGGTGGAACTCAGGAAATATAAAACCCCAAAACTTTGGACGAACATCCCAAGTCCTGAGCTTGTTACCCGGTTCTGCACAACTGTTTTTTAAACCCCGTCTACCAACACATCCTCAAATACTTCACTGACTTCTGCAGAGTGAGAGGTAAATATTACTCAAAATAATAAAGATACACCCAAAGAACATGCAACATTTTGTTGGCACGAAGAAGATATGTCTCACGATGCCAAAGGAATGAGTCAGAGGAGTCACTGTAGGAGTTGTAGGAGCCCAACATTGCAGTGTCTGAGCTCAGGTGAGACAACTCCCACCCTCAGCACCAAATCCCTCTGCCCAAAGCACGGGACAGATCCGTTCCTCACAACCGCCCTATGGGCTTCAGCACAGAAATGATGAGCAAGTACTCAAATACTAAATAACAACACCCAAAAAAAGAGCAACGTCACTGCAAGCACTCAGAGAAGACTACTGTCCAACAAACCACCAGCACTTTCCACCATGTTCTCCAGTTCATGTCTCCTACCTGGCCCTGAAGAACGCAACTGTCTAGTCCAACCCTTGCTAGATGTGTTAGGGGGACACATATATTAGCAAACAAAGTCTAAAGGAAAAATAAAGTTGGAGAAGAGTTTTAGTGATTTCATTTAGGCTGTGTTGCTTCCGCTCGCCATGGGCTATCGATCTCTCTGGAGAAGAGTCAGCAGCCATAGCTGACGTGCCGTCCCTCAGCCAGGGGTAATATACGACCCTGTTGGGAAGCGCAGTTAACTGATGAACCCATCTGGCAGGGGAGCCCGAGCAGTGATTGATTCACTCTCCATCCTGGTACTTAGACTTTTCACCCTCAACAGGCCACGAAGCCTCGTTCATCATCTTCATCAATCAAATGGGTAAATATCATTAAATCCGCAGCCCACAGGCAGCATCATTTATATTTTTTGCTTTTTTTTTTTTGTTTGTTTGTTTCGAAAGTTTGCCACCTCCTCTCCCCACTTTCCTTACTGAAGAACAGCGCTTCTACCTGTCAGGGATTGAGTGAGGTGAAATGGCAAAGCTGAACCCTGATAAGATGGGAAGGTGCCAGGCTTTGGGTTCCTCATCTCTCCCAGGTCACTGGGGATGCTCAGGGGAACAGCGTATTCCCAAAAATTCCAGAGATGCCAGACCCCAACAGCACCAGAGCTGTCTGGTTTGGTTCAGCTCATGATAGCTGCATGCTATGGAACACATCAAGGGAGTTTTGCTCCAAGGTTGACCCAGGGCACGGCATTTAAACACACCAAAGCACCACCATGCATGATTTGGACACAAATTGGCATAATTCCTCAGAATTCAACGGAGCAGCAATGATCTACCTCTGCTGTTCATCTGGCCCACAACTTCCCAAGGACAACGCTCTGCCGTACAGGAACTTCCAGTTTATCACAACTGTTTATTTAAACTTTGATTTGTCCCTTAATGCACTTACTCCAAGTCTTTTTTTCAAAGCATGGAGCCTCTTTAACACCACGCATTGACGCCGTACAGCAGAAAGGGGACACGAAACCCATTAAAAAGCAGGGCCAGGTTTGAGGCCATCCTCAACGGTTGGAGGGATGGATGGATGGAGGATGGATGGATGGACGGACGGACAGACAACAACTGCCAAGAAGTTCACTGCCTTCTCTCCCAGCAAGATGCTCCATTAGAAAAGGTTTTAAAAAAAAAAAAGAAAAAAGGCAAACAGTGAAAGAAGCTACACAAAATAATCTGACTCAGGGAAATTTCAGGTGAGTTCAGAAAAGCCTGGAGTGAAAATCCCTCTCTAACATGACTGGAAGAGCCACATGAAGGAACAGATGCAGCAGCCAGCCCATAAATTAAATCACCGAAGAAAGGTTGGAAGAGCCAAATGAAATCTCCACCTGCCATTACTTCCGAGGCGGAGAAAGGGCCGGGCATGCCAAAGGAGGGCCAGCACCGCCGCGACGGATAGGCAGACGAATCGTTTTATTAGCCTTAATTGCCATTTCAATACCGTACCCATGTCTCCACATAAGCCTTCATTTTGTGCAAAGTCGTCAGTTCATGTCCTGAATGGGCCAGGCTTGTTATCAGCAAGCCGTTTACAGCCCCTGGGCTGTGCATTAATTAAAAAGGCTTTGTGCTGAGGCTCATTCATTAGCACACTGCTCCTTTAATCACTGCCTCTTCAGCCACCAGGACAATCTATAAATCTCCTCAAATATGAAATAATGAAGTGGAATGGTTCAATTTATTACAATGTAATAAGTCAGGATAATGCGGGGGTGGACAGGGTGGCACTGGAGCTGTCTCCTTGCCCAGTCTTCCCATCTCATTACTGACAGCAGCCATGAATGGCCAGGAAGGGATGCCGGCGAGGATGGTGAATGTGCGGGACGGGGATCTTCCCATCTCCTGCTGTCCCACCCACCCAAAACCCCAGCTTGCCACGGGGGATTGAGGATGATGCTGAAAGCCAGACATGGTTCCTTGGCCTCAGGGGCGGAGAAGGAGGTTTTGCCCTGAAGAGGCTCCAAAGATTTTGCTCCGTGATGTAGACACCATCTGCCGGAGCAGCGACGAGCATCCACTCAGTACTGCAGTGAAAGTCCACCTTGTTTCCCTATTTGCATCCCCATTTTCCCACTTCTCCTTCCTTAGACCTTTTTCCATCATTCCTGGAAAGATCCAGGTTGAGATGTCCAGGCAAGCGCCAAGGAGCAGATGCTCCAGGGGACATCAACACGCTACAAAATCCACGTATTAACTCAACACACAGCTCCTGCTTCTCCTCTCATGGCCCACCTCCCAGCAGCTGGGCTCTCAAGTCAAGCTGCCAAGTAAAATATGACTGTACATACTGGGTTAATTAACAACGGGAGAAGAGCGAACACCAGCCTGGCTTCGCATTTCCTAAATAAAAGCATCAAGGGCGCCTAACTAGCGAGGGGAGGCCAAACACGAATTTTTCCCTTTGCAAAAATTTGGGACTGAAGACGCCGAGGGAAGAAACAAAACTTCCAGCTACTTTACAGAAAAGCAGCCGTGGTTTCCACAGAAAGCGCAAACTGAAAACTGCCCATACAAAACTCAACAAAAGCTAATTACGCTCTTGCATAAAAGGGAAGCATTTAGAGAAAAACAAGATTTGTAAAGAACATTGTAGTGTCTTCTGAAAAATTACTTCTTTCCTGTCAAAAGATACCTAGTAAGAAATAGCCAGTCCACACTATAACAGCTCTACGATTTGCGACTTTATTTTCAATGCTCTCCCTATTCAGTCTTAGAAAGTCCTGAATTCTTACACACTAACAGTTATATAATTAATGTGTCTATTAATATAGTTAATACTACATGTTGATTTATCCAAGTCAAAATTTCTTCACAGGGAAGTCAGTTGTGATAAATTGACTGGAAGGAAAAAAATTAAATATACTCAAAATACCCCATTTCAACATTGTCTTTAAAATTGAAATCTGTCTTAAAGCCTTTCTTCCTTTCCAAATCTAGATTAGCATCGTGCAGGGAGGGTTCAGATGGAATATGCAGGCTGTAAATGTGTACCATTTTAGCTGACCCAGGCTAACTTTGGCGGGAGGGGGTGCCCTGGCTTATGAAAACACTCAAGGTTTGGATTTTTTTTGTTCCCATTCGTTATCACAAGTGCATTCAAAACGGTGCTACAGGACGGGAAAATTAATTCTTCCCCCGTGTTGGAAAGGACCGAATGTACACACTGTGCAAAGCCACAGATCTTTAATACTAGCAATCTGCGAAGTGCTAATTTGTCAACATGATACCTTTCATCGCCAAGGTTCCCCAAACACTTCGTTTGCTGGAGAGTCACTTGTCCCACCACAATAAGATTTCAGATCATCCTCAAACAGGAGGTTTGGGTTCCTCTTCCCCTCCAAGAAGGGCTCCTCCAGCAGATGGGCGACTAATTACTACTCAGATCAACAAACTAACCCTCTCCCCAGCTAATCCATGAGTTTCGAGATGCTTTTTAGAGGGAACAGCGCGCCGGGGTCCTTACCATCAGAAAACTCTATTATACGGATCTTCAAAAAAGCTCATTACTACAAAGCTATGAGCATTCGATCCCATTAATAAAACACATCAGTATATAATTATAATATTAGGCACTTAAATTACAGTTTTCATCTGCAGCTCTCAAAGTGTTTTACCATAGTAAATTAAGTCCCCCCTAATTTGGGACGGTCAGAGTTTTGCATTTGAAGCTTTTTCCTCAAGGAGAATTCGATTTTGTGTTCGAAAAGAGAATCGCAAAAAGGATCTGTTCTTCCTCAAAACATTTGTTTCCTTCTGGGGAGGGATATACAGGGGGGGAAACTAATCCGTAAAAATGCTGTGGAGACGAAGAGTCAAAATGCTGCCAAGAGAGGAGCTGCCACGGATCTATAAACATTTTTGGTGGCAGCGAACTTGTTTTTACTAGAGGTGTTTGCACATCACCCTTTGCCGCACCGGGGATAAATACCGTAAATTTATACTGATAAACACGGCATAAAAAATACCGTATTACATGAACAAAAACCACCCCGAGAGCCATTCTCCTTCTCCGAAGGACTCCCCGACCTTCCTATCATGAGCTTTTTTTTGGGGGGGGTGGGAGGTGTCAAGTTGGCATCTCCTTCTTAAGATCTGCACCCTGGTTTTGGAGCAACAGGGGACAAAGCCACGCTTATTGCAAGCTGCAGTGACACCGGGGCACGGCTGCCCTTGACTAGATGGAGGATGACAGCCGCTCCTCCGGAGTCACATCTTGGCCCACGCTGGAACAAATATGCTTCCAGCAGGCAACGAAGCTGAGTAAATCAGAGATGACAATAAAAGTATCGAGGAAATTCTCCGTCGGGGAGACGGAGCGCGCCCGCCACACACGAGGTTCAACTTTAATTTGCGAGGAGACCTGCGCGCTCGAGAGGTTATCGCATGAATACCAGTGAAAATGATATCACCATGGGCACCAAACCAGGCAGCTCGCTCGCAAACCTATCAACTGCTAAACACCAATCTTCAGTAATTCCCGCTATTAAAAACAACTTAAAGAGAAATCAGATCTCGTCTCGCAGAGAGTGCAGGGGTCTCGATGACTATCTTTAAAGTTTTCCCGCATTCGAGTTAACAGTCTATGACTTTCATACGTTCAGCTGCTGTGCGGCTTGCAGGTTTATTAAATTTACAACCAGAGAGGCAAGACGGCTCGTTATTTTTCCCAAAGACCCCCCAGAAGCAAGGCAAAGTTTCTCGGGCAAAGCTCCGAGCAGCAAGCTAGGAAACCGTGGGGGTCCAGAAGATCTGTTCCCCGAGACCACACGACAAACCGTACAGACATTGCTCCGTGCACGTATTTATTCAAATTTCAAGAAATTTATTACATACGTGGTACCCCAGCAAACATGCGCATCTTTAGACCCACACGTCTCTCCAGGCGCATTGACAACAGCAAACAGAATAAATAAATAAATAAATGCAATATCCTCAGCGCAGTGGGGAGGGGTTAACCTACCAGCAAGGGATAAACACCACAGCAGCATCACTAGCAAATATCTTTGGCATTTGCAGCCCAATTCCTCCTGCTGCCCTCTTATTCCCCAACTATTTATTCCCACAGCTCCCCTCTGAAGAAGGGGTTTGGGTTTGACATCTCAGAGGCGCAGGCTGGAAGGATTGCTGAAAACACAACGGAAAATACATATATTTTCCCCCGTTGATGACCAAAAGCTGTCTGAAACTGCTTTTCAATCAGCTCTCGTTAAAATTAAACCTTTTTTGTGTGATCTGGAGAGTTTTTATGGCCCGTTTATACACATTTAATGACCAGTTGGCTCGTGGGATGACAGCATCTCTGGGTTTCGCTCCGTGCTTATATGTTATACGTGAAGGGAGAGTCTCCCCTGTCACAGGTAAGAGGATTTAATGGTGTTCATCACAGACCAGTACGGACCTTCACCATTAAATCCGTCCCGGTTTTTACCAGGCATGAGAAAGGAGAATAAAGGACACGGCCAGGCGCAAACCACCGACATCCATTGTGCATCGCAATGGGAGAAGAGGCAAGGCTACAGGGACGTTTTTTCTTTTGGCACTTATTGTCTTCTAAACTCCGCAATCTATACAATATCTATGTTTGTAATCACTCGAAAATTTTCAATTAAATGTAAAAAACCAGAAACAAGTAAATCTATTCTCTCTTTTGACTGTTTTATTGATTAAAATGGATGCCTGCGCTGCGGCCACTGAACCATGAAAAGCAATCTGTCTTGGATGGGTAAGAGATCGTTAGGAAATCATTGTGCTGAGGCAAGAATAACTGTGCATGTACACACGCGCACACACACGTGGCACATGGGCACGGACGCACGCACAGGCTACCGTGGAATAAGCCATCTGCAATGACAAAATAAAACTGTGTGCGTATATATATTTTTTAATATCAAGTTCGAAGCAATCTGAGGTGTTAGCCTGTCACAAGACCTCTTCTGGTTTTCTAAGTTTCATCATTTTGCTCGGCAGTAAAACTTTGTCATCTCCATTGCTGCGGAGCAAAAAAAAAAAAAAACCACGAGGTGGAAGAAGACAAACCTCGAGGTCTTTCATTTGTTAGAAGCTCCAAGAGCTTCCTGGATCCTCACTTCTTGGGTCCCCAGGAGATTTTCAAATTGAAGACAAGGAGATTCTCCGAATGTTTCACCTTCTCCTTTCGCCCTGTCCTTTCAGGGAGAAGCGGAGGACGTTAAAAGGAGTACTAGATATCCCCAGGAACACTTAGTTTTGCAAAGCCCGGCTGGTTTGGGCACAAGCTAAACTCCGGCAAGGCAAAGGAGAGGACAAACTTCCCACATGAAGCTTTTGCCATGAGCATTCACTTAAGGATTCCCAGACTGCACTGAAGATATCTAATATTGGCTCCTAACAGCTACACGAACAGATGGAGAACGCTTTGGTCTGCACTGACAATACCCTTCTTTTTAAGTGAGACTATCCTGATATCAACCCTATTCTATCTGAGCACCTCAACTTGAAGCTTAAATTAACTGAACATTGTTTTTTTTGTCGTAACCCACCACCATCCCACATGCTAAAAGCCGAGTTCAGCTCTGCAAATTCTCAGCCTTTGCAAGAAAAAGATCTTTTTTGCTGAAGCCAGCCCGTAGCCTGCTCATCTCTAGGTATCCTGGATCCATACATCCAGCCCAGGGAAGAGCCCTAGAGAGAGGGTGGGTTTGGAAAACCCTGCTGCAAAGAGCAGCGTTGAGAGAACCTCAGCTAATAACCGCGACGCTCACCCTACCCAACAAGAGCGTGCTGAATCCCTTCCCACAAATCCACTTTCTAATTGGTTTTCTTTCTCCAGCTTTCTCCCACCAACGTGGGTCCAGCAGAGCAGCATCCTCATCTTAGCAGTGGGAAGACCAAGAGCAGCCACCCCGGAATCTCCAGGAGAGACCAGGATGCCGGGCAGGAGCGCTCGGCATTGACTGAGCGAGACTGGAAGGCTGGGAGTGCTCGTCAGAGCGGCGTTACTAATGGATTTAGCACCGAAATAAGCTGTCATTTAGGAATGGGGGGATACCCACCTCCCCACACACTCATCCGCGGTATTTATTGATGGGGAAGAACCAGGCACAACAGCAGGTTCAGCCTGACTCACGCGGTCTGCACTTTACCGGGTGCCTTTTTTCCACGCCCCGCCTTCTACTTCCAAGTGCAAACACCACATATGAAGGGAGCCGAATGGGAAGGGACGTTTGGGAAATTCCATTTCTATTCATTTCTATTCCATTTATTTGGGTGCGGTGCAAACCAGGACCCCATGAGTACATCTCCTGCTCCGGGCAGCCGCTGCCAGGGGGTCAGGATAGGGATGCTCAGTCACTGGGTGCTTTAGGAAGAGCCCCCCAATAACAAAAAATTTATTATTGCTTTGATTTAAACAAAAGAAACCCTAAATTTTTGGAATAGAATAAACTTTCAAGTCCCCAAACTGGCCAAACCAAGACAGGCGTTACCAGGTTTTCCAGGGCAGACTGGTCCTGCCGCCACCACAGCCGCCTTCACCAGGCGGTATTAGATAATTAGATATTATTATTAGATATTATTATTACACAATAATTAGATATTATTAGGTTTGCAGCAGCAAACACAAGCAAATTGGAGGCGATCCATGGTATAGGGCGGAAGACCATGCAGACAGGTACCCGAGAGGAGGCACCGAACGGGTTAGCATCTCTCAGATCCTTTAATATACTTCCCCTAATTAAGCTGTTCAATCCACCAGCTTAAATAGCTGCCGATAGCTGCTACAAATTGATTTATCTTTTGATGAAGGTAAAATTTGCTGGAAAAAATGAGAGGCAAACAACGTATGGGTTTGGGGGGGATTAAATTACTTTGTCTTGTGTTAAGATTCAAACATATTCTGGAGGCAGGATGAGTCTTTTACAAGTAAATTGTTTTTATACTATACATTCATTTCTATGTAAACAGACATATATTAATTTACACATCCACCTACAATACCTGCTAGATAACAGAAGTATACGCTTAAAAGCCAGATGAGATCCCGAGCTCTCCGTGGGCATGCAAACACACACACAAATAAAAAGCAATCATCCTGCAACCCGCCCGGGGCGGGGAATAAAAAAGCCTTCTGGAAACAGAGGCGATCCATCCATAATAGATATGGCCTAAAGCAGTCTCTACGTGAAGGGTCACGAACGACTAACGCGCTGGAGGTCAAGCCTCGAAACCAGCATTTCAATTCCCAACCCATCACCGCCTACGAGCCGCAGTCCCCTGGCTTGATATGAGCTTAAGAGTTTACCACCTCCGCTTCATTATTTTGCAGGGTTGGTTTGGTGTTTTAGTTTTTTTTTAACTCATCGGTAAGAAATATAAGGCGAAGCGGGATAAATATGAAGAGTAAATCACAGCCAGCCTGAGAAGAGCGAGAAACAGTAGCAGCCAGCCCAGGATAATTCGCTTGATCTCAAATGAGAAGTTTCCCCGGTGGGACGGGACATTACAACCCCGCTAAGTAAGAGAGGTGAGACAAGGAGTTGGCCTCCGCGGCTCCAATATCGCTATGAGGACCGATGTCCCCGCCAATACAGATCCTCCTCCTCTTCCCAGCGAAAGCCATTGCTCCCCTCACCCCGACAGCAGAAATGAAATTTGTCTGCGTGCCGGCTCGCTCAAAACCAGCTTCAGATCATCTCCGGCACAGGTTTCTCCAAAGAGGGAGTTAAAGAGAGTTCAGAGCGATGTGGCAATAGCCATGGGGGGGAGGCTGCATTTATTAACCATTATTCTCTGCATCCACTTTATCAGCTATTTTGGACATAGGCATTTTCTACACAAGCACATGCCAGACATCGGAGAGTGGATAATTTGCCCAGACAGGCAGTAAATACATCCCATCTCATGCTTCCTCCTAGAATAATGCGCTTTCCAGTGTCACCTGCCATGTAAATCATCACCTTGCAATTTATCCTAAGCTACATTTCAACCTGTTCTGGACCAACCAGAAGAAAAAGAAACCAGCAGAAGGTCCAGTAACCCCTTCTGGCCCCGCTGAACACGGCCAACATTTTGAATTTATTGAAAAGACATCTACTGAATTTATTGAAAAGACATCTACTGAATTTATGGCTTCCCAGCCGAATTACCAATTCTTAAATTTAGAGGAGTCCTAGATTTTCTTCAAGCTATACAAAAAGCATTTACATAATTTTTTTGTGCAACATCAGACACTCGTTCCTTCAGTCTCTTTCTCTCTCACCATATGAGTATCCAACTACCCACCACATGGTTACTGCAACTCAACAACTTAGAGGTGGACTAGAAAAAAACTCACGAATCACATGAGAAATCCCATGCCTGCGGTTTTTTTGCCCACCCTGGCGTTTTTTTTTAATCTAAATCTTCCCACCAAAGTGGAGTCAAGTCAAGAATTAGGGTTGATGGCGCTGCCTGGGCTGCAGCCTTCCAAAGGAACAAGAGAAAAATCAATGTTTTCTTTCCAAAAAGTGAGTCTAGAAACAAACAGAAAACCTGGATATTTTCCCCAGACCCCCTTTTAAATTTTTTTATTTCCAACAGATACCCCTCAAACCAGCTGGGCTTGTCAAAAAGGTTGGATTTTGGCAAGATTTTGGCATTTAGGTCCTCTCTAATCTGTGTCCTCTCTGGCTGCAGAGAGGAAAAGCTGCCTGTGCATCTCTGTCTTCTCGATTTTGTGTGCAAAACACTCGAGAATCTCTCTTTTGTTCCTTGACTGTCTCCCTTAAGCCTTTCCTCAGTCATTATTCAATATTTGGTTTTGCGACTACATTATTTAACTTGGCGGAGCGTTTTGGGGACGCCGCTTGCATAAAAGGCTCTATTTTTACAAATCGGAGGGGACCGTCACGCGAGCCGGGAGGAGACAGAGATGACAACAAAGAGGAGACCAAAGCTTCACCCATCAAAAAAAAAACTCTCCGGGGAAAGTAGGCTGGCAGTCACAAAATCGTCATTGCGGGGAATAAATCACCAAAGCAAACTCCAATGCCGGTAATTTTGTGACGCAGAAAATTGATTCGTACTTTACAATCAAGGAGCGCCTTCCTCGATAATGTATGCTCGGCATTTTAACATAATTATTTGCGCAACAGTTTTAACATTTGCAGCCTTCTCTCCGGCTGTCAACCTGGAACTCGCAGAAGAAAAAAAAAAATTTAAAATACTGTTCGTCAGAGACAGGATTAAAGAAAAAAATAAAAAAATCAATCTCCGAGCAACCTCCTTTGTATTTTGTTGTGAAAAGCCTGAATTTAAACAGCCTGTGAAGTCAAAACAACAGGAGAAATATCAATACACATTAATTTAATCAAGAAACACAATTCTGCCATGCCAGGCCAAACTTGGCTTTATTTCCGCCGTGGTTTCTGCTCACACCCCGCCGCCTTCCCAAGCCCCCCGCGGTGGCCAAGGGTCTTCTCAAAGCCTCTCTCTTTCAATGCCTTCCCGCGCACAAATCAAAATTCCTGGTGCTGCAGAACCCCGCTATCGCAGCTCCATC
Source organism: Larus michahellis (assembly GCF_964199755.1). Taxonomy (NCBI): domain Eukaryota; kingdom Metazoa; phylum Chordata; class Aves; order Charadriiformes; family Laridae; genus Larus; species Larus michahellis. Next base: position 3,907,193 of record NC_133912.1, read on the forward strand.
TCTCCTCCCGAAAAAGGCTCATTTCGGCAGCAAACACGCCCCGTCCCGCCGCATCCTTATTGTCTACCGTGGGGCTCTCAAAGGACAGGCAGATAAAAGGGTAAACATGTTAACAAAAACTATCGCCGCCGCACTTGACTTCATCAAACCCTGGGCGCGCAGCGCGACACTTTGAAACAAGAATCTCATTAAGAAAGGGAGAGTTGAAAGGATAAGCCCCGGCATACCAAATGCAGAAATCAGATGTACTTGACCTTTCAAATGAATGTACATTTTCTGACTGACTGTTCATGTCAGAGTAATTCAAACAGACACCTGATAATCCTCTTAAAAGACTAAAATTTGGATACCGGATTGAGCACAATGCAGCGTGATCTGCGGGTGGTCTCAGCACTTCGCTCGGTCCTGCCCTTGCCCCCAGTTGCCAGAGGAACCTTGAAGTCTTCTCCCCTCCCTGGGCTTTCATGTCCTCCCGCACACACACAAGACATTTCAAGTCCAGGATTCATTAACAAGGTAGTGTCTTCTATGCTGACACAGCTGGAAGCCAAAAGCTGACGCTCCTTAACACAAATTGGGTGATCAAACACTTTGGATGGAAAATACGTGCCCCAACAGCACGGTATGAGAGTGAGACCCCACCAGCTCCATCCAGATAGGTTCCAGCCATGTTGACCCCACTACAATTCAAAAGACCATGAACCCCACTTGGGTCCTGAGTCTTGTATTATCAACATGCATCACGTACACTGGCTTACTGAGAAAGAGAAACCCTACGATCAAGCCATGAGGATCTCCAGAAAGCCCTGTGGCTTCACAGGGAAACATTCACATGGTGAATGGCTGCAAATGGAGAGGTTCACCGAGCCCAGGGGGTTCTAATTACTGCCCAAAAGCAATGGTAAACCAACACAGAGAGCAACTACAGGATTTCTCCGTGGACAATATTGCTGGAGAGGTCACCACAACGAGATCAATGCCCTGGTTGTCTGCCTGGACCACCCCCCCTTTACAGGTTTGCACCATCTCAGAGATCCTGGTGAGATCTAGCTGCCCGCCTTCCTCCACAGTTCAGTTTCTGCTAACAACTTCTGGGCTTTGTTTACCACATCCATAAAAAAGCGGCACGGACGCTGCCGAGCCTTTGAGATCACACACCCCGGGGAGTCCTCATCCCTGTGAACACTGGAGGAAAAGAGAGTTTTGGTGTCTGTTTATGGCCTGCATCTACGAACAACTGCACAGAGTGACAGGCCATGCAGTGACTAAGAATGAGTTTCTTTTGAGGAACAATGAAAATCAACAGCTTAGCATTTCCAATGGAGTCCAGTGGTGTCCTTTGACTGGTAAGGAAGCTGGAAATACATCAGGCTCTTCCTAACTTCGCAGAAATGTCAGCCCCAGCCATGCACGGTGCACGCACTCACATCTGCACACAGGCTGCTGGCTCCTGCTCGAGCCACATGGGGCTCCTGGCCATTGCCATGCAGGACGGGAACCGCTTGGTTTTGCGTCCCCTTCCTCCTCCCTCTGGGCTCCCCGGCTTGTAATATTAATTGGCTAATATTTGTTTAGATCATTCCTGACACTTCGCTTTTCGATTCCGCTGCAGCGCATCAGCAGCCCCGCCGCGGGTTTTTCACTCTGGGGGTGGTGAGCCCCTGGCCCAGAGAGCCCGGAGAAGCTGTGGCTGCCCCATCCCTGGAGGGGTTCAAGGCCAGGTTGGACGGGGCTTGGAGCAACCTGGGCTGGTGGGAGGTGTCCCTGCCCAGGGCAGGGGGTGGCACTGGATGGGCTTTAAGGTCCCTTCTAACCTAAATCATTCTATGATTCTATGGGCTTCATCCCTGATGGCTCTCTAAAGGCCACCCAGGAGGAGCTGAGGGCCTGCAGACCTTCCAGCCCCATGAGCAGGTCAAGACACAGTTGGTGTCACCAGGGGAAGCTCCTCCGGTGGGGATCTGTCCCTCTGCCCCCCTGCATGGGGCTCTGGCATGCCCAAGACACCTCTGAGCCCCACACCGTCCCCAAACCGGGCAGCCCCATGGGGGTGTGCAGACCTGCACCAGCACGTGCCGGCAGCATCCCCGCTGCCTGCTGACTCACAGGCGTGTTTTTCTCACTCGCCGTCCCTCCTCCCAACACCTCCTAACAGCTCATGAATTTTATAAACTAAACTCATTGTAACCAAACCATGAAATTGCAAATTTAACTCTGTCAACAAACAAAGCCTTGGCAGGGAGCTGGCGCTGCCTGAGGCAGGGCTGCCGCGCTGCCTGGTCCACCCGGCGAGGAGGGGGACCTCCTCTGAGGGCCACTGTGCCCCACGGGGTCCCCACCTTGGCCATGGGGCAACGGCACAGACTGGGATGGGAAGGATGCCGGAGCATCGCAACCCGGGCAGCGTCGCAGCCTACACAACATCACAACCTACACTCAGCGCTCTCAGCAGTGCCCGCCATTCCCGTCACCCCTCCCCTTCGTGGCCATCCCCGTCACGGACCCGAGAGGCCTCAGCGCCCCCAAAACCCCTGGGTGAAGCCCTCCATGCCCAGCTGCGAGGGCTCTGCTGCAGCCCCCGGGTCCAGCCAAGCCTGGCTCCTTGACTGGCAGCACCGCACACTATGTCCACGTCCAGGGCAGCTGGGAGAGCCCTCATTAAGTTAATGGAGCGCTAATTCACCGGCAGATCGAGGGGAGGGATCGGAGGCGCTGCCTCATTTACTCGGTGGAAGTGGGCCATTAAAAGGAAGGGTGGGGGGTCTCAGGATGGGGTGGGCAGCAGAGGCTGCCACGCTGCTGGAGGGATGGAGACATGTCCCCCCAGGGACAGCTGGGGCTACACAAAACATTTTAACAGCATGAAGTAGCCTTCAAACTAGAAAGAGTGGGAACAAACCGCCTCATCGCTGCCTGCACCAAGGAGAACGACAGAGCACCACCAAAAGTGACCTTCTCCCCATCGCCTTCACCATCTTCAGTGTTCAGCCATTTCAGCCCTACCAGTAGAGTGGCCCAAGCCAACCCTTTCATCCCGCACACACAACGCCAAGCGTCCAAAACTACTTGCACCAGGTCAGAAAAGCTCAGCAGAACCTGCTGACACGCGACGTGTCCACACCAGGCTCCTGGCAACGCACAAATGCCACCTCCCTCCAAATAAACGCATTGCCACCGAGCGTTTCTATGGCAACAAGCATCTCCGATATAGCCAGCACCGAGACCCCAGCACCGTTCTGCTGACACGGGAGGCCATGGTCCCACCAGCTCTCCATGCTCCACAGCTCCAGGCAGGACCCCCAGGGCTGAGTTCAGCCGTCAAGAGGCTTCGACACCAACTTACCACTCCTCGCCTGGGATTGTCACAGCATTCCGACCCGCATGGGTATCCCTTGGTCTCCAGACAAGATCATGCATGAGAAGGACGCAGCATCCCTCCTTAGATGTCACCCGTCCCGTGGCACCGAGCTCCCGACTTGCAGCCCTGAGAGCTTCCACCCCCAAGAGCAGCAGCAGAGCTGGGGTCATCAGTCACAGAGCCATGCTATAGGCAGCCTTAAATCCCAAGCCTACCTTCCCATCGATCTCCTCAGCTCCGTGAAATTAAGAAAAATGCAAGACAAACACAAGCAAACGTCCCCAAGCGGGCTGTCTAAGAGGCAACCAAACGGGACCAACTCCCCCAAGCAAAGCTCGGGAAGTCGTCAGGCAGCGCCTAGCTGGGAAAAAACAAACCCCAATTCCACAAAGAACACAAATCTTGGCTTAAACATCACCCCTGGACACCCAAATTAGAGGTCTTGCAGCACCCAGCATTGCCGGCATTCACAACCACCTCCAGCTGCTACGTTGGAGGCTGCAGCCGGAGAGGGGATGGGGCTAGCAAAGACCTACGCCATTTCTACACGGAGTAAATTTGTCCTCAAAGGCAGCGAGAAACAACACAGAAGGTCTGAAAGGTCTCCCTCCCCCACAAAAAAAAATCACTTCCCAGAGCAGACCCGCGCATTAAGGATTAAATGTGGCTGGACAACTCAACACAACATTATTAATGTCTATTTTTGACAAGTGTCTCCATTCCACCCATCCTTCTTTCTCCCTGTTTTTTTTTTAACTGTCACTTTAAAGTCTTGCCTGTCCAACCGTGCATAGTGAAAAAAACCTCTTTCAAGAAAAAAAAAAAAAAAAGAAGAAAAAAAAAGAAATTTAAAAGCTTTAAACCCAGTTCTCCGTTTTCCGACCCCCTGAAGATTCCTGCACAGCAAATAAAGTGCTTAGCCGCCCTCTTTAAAAAGATTTAATCTACCATATTTCCAGAGCTTGTATGATTAAACCCGACCTCTAATTCTGTTTTCAGAGCCACAGCTGAATCTCTGCTTATGGGAAAGCCAGGCGGGTGCCTCTCCTCCCATCTCCCTTATGCACCAGGGAATGGAGCTGCATCCACGAGGACCTGGGGGAAGAGCTGGAGGGAGCTCTGAGCATCCCTGGCTCCTAGTGCTTCCTTACCAGAGGAATACCCATTCTATTGTAGCCTTCAAGCACGATTGAGCCTCCTTAGAAGCCGCTCTGAAGGAATAAAGAGGGGAGGTAGCGTGGACACGCAGGGTATGTGCCGGACTGCCTTGCCAGCTCAGAAGCTCACGCTCCCAAATATCACCAGCTCTATCACACCCATGGCAGTGGGGAGAGAAAGAGCCTCAAACTAGCAAGGAGAGAAGTCCCAGACTTCAGCTGGGAGAGTCAGGGCAGGACAGAGCCAGCACCAGCCTGGAAACCTGGTACGAGAGCACCCAAGCAAGAGGCTTGGGGGTCACACCACCCGTCTCCAAGATGAGATGCTGCCCATCACCATAGATGTAGGGGACGTGCTGGAAGGCAGAAGTTGCTACTGGACCCTGGTGAATTCATTACATGCGAATCACTCGTTTACCTTCAGCTATGCATAATCGACCATTTACACCAGGCAGCGTCCTACAGGAGACAGCGACAACACTCCCTGCCCCGAGGACCTTCGTCCCAGGCCAAGAGGAGACGGAGCATTAGAAGTGGGACTGCAAAATAAATACCTTGCCGTTGGAAACAAAACCGGCTGCAGACAAGCACGGGCAGTGCCCCCGCGTTTCTCTGCTGTACCACATGCACACAGTTCGTTAAGAACCTGCATTAATAAGGTGGCGCATTTATTGAAAGTTGAGGAGAAATCGACTTTCCAATGAGACGCAGCGCGACGACCTTCACCTGCTGATAATCTGGAGGGGGTTCAGGGCCAAGCCCTTCAACGTGCCCAGCAAGCAGCGAACATGTCCCAGGGTGAGGTGGAGATAAATCTCCAAGGAGTGAAGCACCGCAACAGCCAAGGAAAAGATCATTAACGGAAGAGCGCTGCAGCTCCCACCAGCATCGGGAGATTGGGGCTCGGGTTTGATGGGAAAACATCCCCTGACACTTGCGCTGGGGAACTTTTGCTGAAATTCCATGGGCAAACTATGCCAAATCAAGTTTCAAACCTTCCCCATCCCCTTGTTCGACAGAGACTTTCATGCTGCCAAAACCTATTTATTTCTTGCAAATCTCTATGAGCTACAGCTCATGAATAGAAATGCTTTTATCAAAAACCGCTCGCGTTTTCCACTGAAAATTTTAAAACAAGTATTTTCAGGGGGAGGCAGGTTGTCTTGTGTAAGAAAACCACATATAATAACCCTTCGGAGTATTTCTGCTTCAAAAACCAGAAGAAAATGTATTTTAGGAATGTCAGCCTACAAGATGGGAACAAAAAGCCAATACCGATGTTTCCAAGCTTGGTTTCAAACGACTTTACCGCAGACATCCCCCTCGGAGCAGCCATCTCTCCCAGGGGACCAGGCGTGGGGCAGCAGTGGGACCCCCATCACCCACCCCATGCCGGGGGCTGCGGAGCGTTCGCTGCCTGGCCAACAAAACGCCATCGGGAGGAGCGAGCGTGCCCGGGAGCACGCAAAGCCGGCTGCTGGGGAGCCCTCGGGTCATTTATCTTGATTTCTCTTAGCAACGCCAGCCAAGGCTAGAAAACCTCGGCTTCGTTTGCTGGGTTTGGATTTAGCACGAGGCCAAAGCGAGGGGGCAACGCGAGGGGATGCAGCAGCCTGGCATTTTCCCAGCGACCATCCTGCATCCCAGTCCCAGAGGACATCGCTGCTATAAATTTCCCAAACCAGTCGGCAATGAAAAGGGGTTTGGGGGTGAATCTCAGCCCCAAAGCCTTTTGCAGTTGCCATAATCATTGGGGAAATCTGCGGCATTCGCATGGGTGTCTGGGGGGCTGCTGTGCGTCTGTCCCATTTGGATGGTTAATCACTGCCATCTCCTCTTGGGGTTAAACGCAAGCCCAGAATTAGAGGCAAGCCCACTGTCCTTTCTGAAAGCCTTAATGTACATGTCATCTTGCTTTGGAAATCGCCGCATCTGTTACATTTGGATTGCTCTAGAAAAAAAGAAAAAAAAAAATACAACAACTCCCTAATGCCAATCAATTTATTGTCTTCTCACCCCTGGTAAACATTTCCATGCAGAAGAGAAAAAGCATCTCCGGTCCCTACCACCAGAGATCCAAAGGGCAATGATATGTCTGGCTAAATGAACAGGTAGATGTACTTTCATTAAAATCACCACATTTAAATTACTCACAGATGAGATTGAAGACATGAGGTTAAAAACTTAATTGACTAAATCAACTGAGACGCCGAGGGCTGATTATATCATTTAAAATAAATGTAATATTGGCCATCAAAAACTGCACAATATATTATTACATATCAAAAGCCATTATTCAAGAAGCACAAACAATATCCTCCCAAAGCCCCAGCGGATTTAAGAGCGTCGCCCTCCCTGGTTTTCTTTGATTGTTTTTCTTCTTCCGCAGATGGGGATGGAAGAGAAAAGCACGAATCCCCAAATTCCCGCATGGGACTAAAACTCTCCCTGGCTGCTTTCTCATCTCAGACCATACCCCCCCACCACGGGCAGGCACCAGGTTTTAAGGTTAAAAGGGGACACCAGCACTCAGAGCGGTGGAAAGCCTTCTCTGCTCGTCATAAAGGTTGCCCAGAGAGGTGGTGGAGGCCCCATCCCTGGAGACATTCGAGGCCAGGCTGGATGAGGCTCTGAGCAACCTGATCTAGTTGAAGATGTTCCTGCTCGTTGCAGGGGGGTGGGACTAGATGGCCTTTAAAGGTCCTTTCCAACCCAACACGGTCTATGATTCCATAAATCATGGGGCTTTGAGCAGCTTGGTCTAGTGGGAGATGTCCCTGCCCATGGCAGGGGGTTGGAACTAGATGATCCTCAAGGTCCCTTCCAACCCAAACCATTCTATGATTCTATTCAGGCTCTCTCTGCTTCCGGCTTCAGGCCTGAGCTTCGTTTCTGCAAGCCACCAGCAGCCCCAGGGCGGGAGGTGGTGGCTGCCGCCAGCCCCAAGGGACCCGGCAAGGGACGGGAGCTCGCTCCCCGCTTCAGCATCTCGGGGAGGAGATACCCTGGCACGTGGTGCCCACTCTCCGCTCGCTAAAACTCATCGCCACCATCCACCCAGAGGCATCAACATCACCTTCTGCCTTACTCGCGCTCTGAATGAGTATGAGCTGGAAGCCTGAAAACACCCCTCCGAGAACAAGCCCCGTTCCATGGAAATCCACACCAGCTTGCAAATGCTTTCCTCGCCCGGACTGGGAGCTCATTACAGCCTGGGTGTTATCAATTATGGATGGCTCCGGTGGACCTCAAACCTGGGCTGCGGTGCCACATGTGCTCCATGCCTGCAAACCTCGCCCCCCCTCATCTCCTCCCATCCATGGGCAGGAGGATGGACCCGACCCCAGCTGGCAACATCACCAAACCCCACACAGACCCAGCCAGGGGAAGGTTGGGGGGGAGCAGGGATAAACCCCCCGAGCCTCCATATACTGTTCAGAACATGCAAATCAGCCCCTGGGCTCTCAATTACCCCCATTACATTATAATTACAAGCAGTGCCATCGAGGGTTTCTCAAAATCCACGGCTGCTCTTAGAGGATCCGTCAGGGAAAGGCTCCTCTACCGCAGGAAGAGCACATTAGTATGCAAGCGCCATGCCCACGGAGCAGCGTGCCGGCTGGGAAGCAGCCTGGCAAAAAGCCGGGCTCCCCGGGGCTGGCAGGGAGCGGGGCCATCCCTCGCCCCACCTTCCCGCATCCCTCTGCCCACCGAGGAGCCAGGGATGCAACTCAATCACTCATTCCCCAAGGTCCCGGGTGGACGGGTCGCATCCATCAGGCTCTTGCCCAAAGATCCCGAAGGATCCTTTATGCCAATGGATGCCCACAACGGCTGCCAGGACGGGTTTTTCCCAGGGATCTGCGGCGTGGAGGGCGGACAACAAGGCGCAGGGTGGGGATGTGTCCTTTCAGGAAAGCTCCTCGTTGCACATGCTCCCCAAAAGCACGGTGTATTAATCGAAGAGAGGATGTGGTCCCCCCTTTTCCAGGGCATCGGGAGCCCTGGCATGATGCTGGGAGCTCCGGCGCAGCTGCAGCCCCCCAAACGGCTCCCACACATCCAGCAGAACATCCGACTGACCGGCTTTTAGGACATAAAAAGCACGTTGCCTGCCCCACGGAGTGTGCCCCGCAGGGGGGCTGCATTACAAAGCCATTTACTGCAAATAAAAAGCCAGAAGACCCAACCAAATGCACCGTAATTGCAGGGTTTTCAAGCGCCAGGCTCTCTGACATGCGCTGCGATGAACTGGGCTTCAGGAGCCCTCGCCAAAACCAGTCCTGTGCGCTGCCTGGAACACCTCCCGAACACAAACAGAGCTGCTTAAATCCTACCTGCTCCTCTCCCGCTCCGCAGGAGGGAGGCTGGTTGGAAGAGGCAGCGGGAGGGAAGCCATCCCGGCCGGGATGCTGCACATCTGGCGGATGCCGAGCTCAGCCCACCAGCATCACTCCTCTCCCCGCGCTCCAGGGTAAAAGAGGCAGGAGAGCATCCTGCAAGCAAGGGGGCTGCATCCTTACCCGCTCCCCCCTCTCTCACCGGGGTTTTTAAGCTGCTGGGTGCTTTAGGAAGAGCACAGGAGAGGTGTTGAGATTCCCGGCACGGCCCGGGAGGAGACATCCCCAGCACCCCGCTGCAGAGCGAGCTAATCCTGCCAGGTTAATTCTCTTCCTCGGTTCATTCCAGCTTATTAAAGCCAGCAGGCGCCCTGCGGAGGATTCATTACCTGTGTCACCTGAAGGCAAGGCTGAGCCTTAATGAGACGAAGAAACGGGGGAGCGATGCTCCCAAAGCCCCCCCCCAAAGATGGCTGGGTCCGTCCTGTATGTGGGGAAACCCGCAGGCCCGTTCCCATATGATAATAATAAACCGCTATAATAAACAAGAGGAACACGCCGGACTTTTGCAAGGTCCCAAGCTCCATCCAGACAAAATCTCACTCCTGTCTCCTCACATCCGCCCGCTCTCCCCATCCCCAGCCCACGCCGTACCCCAGTCTTGGAGCTCCGCTTTGCTTTTATTTGCTGGGAATTACTGGCAGAGGGCAAAAGGAGATGAATTTTCAACTAGGTGAGTGAGCACATTACCAGCCAGAGAGATGGCAGCTGCTGCAGTACATCTTCATCCCTTTAAATAGTTCCCAGCCTTCCCCCCGCAGAGCCAGGCTGGCTGCGTAAAAAGAGATCTCTCCTAATTAATCTAGTCCTCTCCATCGCCGGGTGAAACAGAGCCCGAGCTGGCAGATAAAATATTGCGGGAGCTAACGGAGGATGGCAGGCTTGGGTTAGCGAGGCAGAAAGCAAGTGGTGGACTTCAGCTGAAGGGGCACAATTATTTTACCACCATGCTATGCCTCTATTCCCAGGCCTGTCTGGCACCTCCCAGCGCCAAGCCTGCCTTTTTCATCTGGGTTTTATCCCCCCCCCCCCTCCATTTTTCACTTCAATCCCTTTTTTCTCACCGGGTGGCTATTTAATTTGTTGTATTCCGTGCTTTCCCTTTCATGAGCAAAAAAAAAAAAACCTTGCATCTGGGCTTCCTTTTTTTCTCCCGCTCTTTCACTTCATTTCCAAAAATTTGGCTTTTTATGGAAAAAAAGAAAAAAAAAAGAAAAAAAAAGAAAGAATGGGAGGGAGAATGCAAAAGGAGCCAGGAGATGAAAGTGGCTTTTACGTCCAGTCACGAGAGGAAGGACGCAGAGAGGAGCGGAGAGAGCATCGGATGCCACTCGCACCATGATTTCGGCCATAGAAGGGGGTGAGACAACTCGGGCAGCAGCTTCCAGGGGCTGCAGCAGAGCAAAAACCTGCCCGAAAGCGCAGTGCCGTTCAAAAGAGCCGGGAGAAAACCATGGGACAGGATGCTTGGGAATCACTCGCCACCTGCTCACCCCCCACACACCATCCCTGTGAAGCCCCTTTGGGTCCCAGGAGCAGCGTTTTGGGTCCCCCACACCTTCGCCATGGAGCAGCTCGGCAAACTCTACCCCACCACCTTGCCTATTTAAACCCCAAACAGGACGGCTCAGGGAGGAGTATTATCTGCTAGAAACAGGACGCCTAAAAAAAAAAAAAATTCATCTTTGCTGGCGATCAGAGAAATTGAGACAACAAACAGAGCGCAGGAGGGATGCAATCCCTCAATTTAAACCTGAGCGAGGCATCTGGCTGCCAGATCTGGGCTCCACTGATGAGACTATTTAAAAAGCAGTGGGGAGGGTTTGCAATGCCCACAGGGCCAAATTCCAACCCGTCGGGGCAAGTTCCCCACCTCCTGGGGGGGGTCACACCTCGTTTGGCTGGAACAGAGGAGGGGACGCAGAGAACAGGACCAGGGGATGCAGGGATAAAACCCAACCGTACATGACCAAAGCATGCCCATGACCACGCAGACGTCCTCACCGGCGCTGCCAGCAGGGCTGGCTGGCTTTCCCGGCCTCCGAAAGGATAAGATGCCATCAGGAAAACGAAAGTGGAGGACACCTGGGTGTCAGCATCCTCCCACCTAGGAGGACCCGGAGGCTTCATGCCTGCCGGGGTGCCCAAGGCAAAGCTGTCGGAATGCTATTTTAACCTGGCTGGCTGGCCTTCATCCCCGCGCTCTGCCACCCTCCCTCCTCTCCATCAGGCTTTACAGAGCATCCTGCAGCTCCGGCCACACTTCTGGCTCCCTGCAGCCGCAGGAGACATTTGCTTTTAATAAGAGGGATGGATATCGCAGCTCTGCCCGGCTGGGACCACCGCAGAGCCCCTCTGCTCCTGCACATCTCCTGGATGGCTTGGGCACCTTTTCCTGCTCATTCTCCTTCCTTTCTAGCCTGGGGCTCCCTCTGCCTGTCACTGCGCTGTGCGTGCTGTCCCCAGGGCGGCTTGTTGGGCCGCCTCGGGCTCTATTTGCCATTTCAGCCACGCATCCTTCATGCCGTGGCAGAATGATGGACCTTCTGCAAAGCTGAGGTCTCTCCCTGCCCATCCATCAGCGCCGGATGGAGACGGAGCAGGACAAGGCGAGCTCTCGCGCATGGGTGGGGGGACATTTGGGGCTGTCGATGAGGACCGGTGGCCACACCATACCTCCAAGCATCACCGGTATCTCCCCCTGGCTCTATCAGACTCTACGCCATGGAAGAAAAAATGATTACAGCTCGCTCACTGCCCTCAAGGCAGCTTCTGCTCCTATCCACAATTCCCAAATCCATCACCTGTACCCAGAGCGCAGTGACAGGCGTATTATAAAGGGACTGGGAGAAGGTTTTCCCCCAGCTCACGTCCAGCCAACCTCGGGTACCTCCTCCTGCCTTCTCCTTGCCCACACTGAGTATCTGCAGCCACCGCGAGCCTCTGCTGAGAGCGTCAGCAGGGACCGGGCACACACCTCCTACTCCAGAGGCTCCCTGCACCGCGGGAACTTGTTGCCAGCTCAAGTTTTAAAAATACCGATGGCTGTGTTATACACACCATATGAAAAAACCAACTCAGTAGTAACTATCCGGGCTTAAGTACAAGCTAATTGCAACCACCGCGATCTTCCAGCAGGAGCGCGGGCCCCGTGCAGATGACACACGGAGACATGTCAGCGCTGCCGAGCGCGGGGAAATGACAGCATCCGCGTTACCATGGCTCTGGAGATTCTACAGGCTTTCCCACAGCAATGCTGGAAACCAAACCCCCCTCCAAAACCTTTCTGAGCTCAGATTTGCCTTCCCGCTCAGCATGGAGTTTGTATCGCCAAACCGGGATACGCGTTTCCAAACTGGGACGTGCTCTTTAAGAGCATCTCTTCCCAGGGAGACCAGGCACATCCCAGCACTAGGGGCCAACCGGGCTTCAAGGTGCAAAGACGAGAGCCCTGGCATTGCAGTGCATATGTTCTCCTGGACGCACGCTGCCAGAGCCAGGCAGAGATGGGGGGACCTGGGAAACCTCATCCTCTGCCCTAGGAAGGGCTGCTGTACCCTCGGCTAGGAACGGCTACGCAGGGTGACAGACCCTCTGCCCGCTTAGGGGTGCGATGGCCGTAGCATCACTGGTTACGCGGGGCAAAGCGGGACGCAGCTGTACAGCTGCACAGCACAAAAACGGCACAAAAGTGCCGAAAGCCTTTTGCAAAGCTTTAGCAATGCCAGGGGAGCCCTGCCACCCCACAACTCCTCCCTGAACCCTCCGTCTCCTCCAGAGCAAGGCAGCAGCCCTATAGGAAGCCATGGGAAAGGCGCATTTCACCTTCACGCACGTCCTGTGCTTCCCAGGTGTGCAACTCAGCTGCAGCCAGGTCCTCCTGCATCCACCTCCACGTTCGCAGAGGGGCAAAACGGGTCCCCAGCAGGGAGCGATGAGCTCCGCCGGGATGCATCGGCCCCTCGCGCCCCAACCCCGTGCCGGCGGGTGGGTGGAGAGAGCCCCAGAGCTGGGGGAAGCCGGGGGCTGCCTGGCCCATCTGCTCCCTGTCGGAGCGGGGCAGGAGCCAGCCCTGCCATCTGCAACCCTGCTCGGCTCCGTGTCCTGCTGCCCAGGCCGACACCGAGCTCCCCGTGGCAGGCAGAGCAGCCCGGGCAGCACAGGGAGGATGCTGCCATGTCTCCCACCTGGTCTCCCACCAGCACCAGGCTGGGAAGGGGGAGCCCTGGCAGGGCTGAAGACCCCGTAATTAGTTTGCAAATGCTGTTTTCGTCTAGTGCCATCATTTCCCCATGCGTTATCTCCACCGCCACCACGCTGGCAGCTGCCCCTGCTCCGCGTGATGCTCCTGGGGAGGCAGTTTGGAGGATTTCATACCCACCGCCGCAGACCCAGGGCCACCGCGGGCCAGCAAACCCCGAGGCACCATGTCCCGGTGAGTGGCCAGCCCAGCCCAAACCACAACACACCGCGTTTCAGGGTCCTCCCTCTTCCCATTTGGAGCCGGAGCACTCCCAGCCCGGCCGGTACCCAGCCCAGCTCCCCGTCACACCTCGGAGAGAGAAAGATGGGATGGGAATTTTAAGCTGCCGCCAATCGGCGGGATCCGAAGCCCATCCGAAAGGGAGAAGCGTGATAAATTCACCCAGAGAATCACAGGCGCAGGGCGACGACTTATCCTTCACCATACCTACAGATTTATTAAAAATTTAAAATTGCTACATAGATCTAAAGGGCCGGCTTATTTATTTTTGCAAGGGCTGATCAATCACACGTGTCCCCAAAGGATGCCAGACCTTTAGCTACTCATCTGATTATGCCTGCTGTACCCGCACTGCTCCAGCCCCGGTACTTAATATTTTATCCTCACGGCTCCCAGGCAAAGCCGGAGTGGAGTCAGATCTCCTGGCAGAGCAGAGACCTGCCTTTGGCTTTTTATCAGCTCCTACGCAAGGGCAGAGGTGGAAGACAAGAAAGAGCTTTTTTTCTTTTGCCCTCTGCCCCTCCTTTCAAAGCAACAGATTAACTTTTCAGTCAGCGCCATCCTCAAAATACAGGGGTTTGCATCAAGAACGGCAAAGCTGCCGTTCAGCTGCCCGGGGAACGGATGGCCGGAGAAGATGCTCCGTTTGTGTCCCGGGACCGGCACGTGTGCTCAGCACCGGGCACCTGCAAACCACGTTTTAACAGCAGAATCGAGGTTTTTCGGCAGCAAAGAGGGGGAAAAGTGTTGGAAAAGGCGGGTTTCTTTAGGCTATAAACTGCAAGGAAAATCTCACGCCGCCTCCCCACGCTGGCTCCAGCCATGTGTTTAATCTCACCCCCGTCTCAAGCAGCCCAAATGCCGCAAAGGCAGGAGGAAGATGCAGCTATGGGCTGGGGGGGGAGAGGGGGGCGAGTCTTTGAGAGGGCTCAGGGCCCTTCCCAAACCTCAGCATCCCCCAGGGCACATCAAAGAGCTGAGGATGATGCAGCGTGTGCCAGGGCTTCTCCATCCCGGACGCGTGGGGGACCACTGCCGCAGAGGGGCTGCTTCGTCCCCTGGGAGGATGAAGATGCTCAAAACAGCTGCATCCACCCTGGATTTTACAGAACCAGCGAAACCGAAGCGCCCGATTGGAAACCAGCAGCACTAAAACACCTAAATCCCCGCCTGCCGCATCTCCCGACGTGCTCGAGCTGGACCCCAGCTCCTGGCGCCGGTCCCCATCGCTATCCCCATGGATGCGGGCAGAGGACGAGCGTCGAGGAGAAGCAGCACATGCCGCAGGGCTGGGAAAGCGCCGGCATTCCCCACGGAGCGCTCCATGCAGGATGGAGTGGCGTTTTTTTTTTTTTTTTTTTCTTTTTTTCAGCTAAAGGCCGTATTATTCCGGCCCGTCTCTTTTGTGCGGCGGGGCTAATTGAATGGTGATGGTGGTACTATGCAGCCCTCGCCATCCCAGACCAGAGTGAGCCGAATCACTGAAATCGTGTAATTTTTTGCATGGATGAGTGTGCAGATGTAATAAAAAAAATAAAAAGAAAGAAAAAAACGTAGAAGGGGGCGGGGGGCAGAATCAGACCCTTAAATGAATCCGCGCCTGACAGCGATGAATGGTCAGAGGGAGCTGAGTTACAAAGCGGCCGGCGGGGAATTGTCCCCCTGCGACCACGCAGGGGACAAGCAGCATCCCCCGATCAAAGCTGTGCCCCCCTCCGAGCAGAGCTCCTCAGTTGGTCCCGCTTTGCCAAGGAGCAATAGGCTCATTAGCAGGCCCGGAGCTCATTAGGGAAATGAAGAGATGGCAATTACCCCTCCAGCCATGCTATGCCAAGCGTGGACACGGTCTGGCCGGGGAGGAAATGATGGGAAAGCAACCGGGAGCAAGGAAAGCTGAACCCGGCCGGCTGAGACCCTCCTCCACCCGTGCCATGGGGAAAATCCCTGTTACAGACCAAGACACCTCCTCTAAGGGATGGAGGAGCACACACCAGCCCTGCTCCCTCCTTCCCTCGCCGGCCGATGTTTCTCCACGCGACTCCTTCCCAGGGCTCCCAGGACAGCCACGGCCACCGCTCTCAGCCCCGAGATGCCCAGGGATGCGTCCTGCGCTCTTCCGCATCTCACGTGCCAAGCGGAGGTGGCAGCTCGGATGACTTCTGCCATCCCACCCTCTCTTTCCACACCTGAACAAATACCACGGGCAGAAATTCAGCCCCCTCTCCCCCCGTGGCTCAGGTCGCCCAGCCAAAACTCAGCATTTAAACCTCTTGCTGAGCCTTTCTAGGGCTGCGGGTGCAAAGCAAGCACGCAGGCACCGCCAGGGCACGTCCAGATAAGATTAATAAAGCCCGCGTAGGATTGACAAGGAAGAGGGCGAAGGGGAATAGCTGGCTATTATTATTATTATTCCAGGCACACCAGGTGCCCACATCGCCCGCATCAGGAAGGAACAAAAAAGAGTTTTCGGAAGAATCGCAGCCGGTTAGCTCAAGATTTATGAATTTTACTCTTGTTGTGCTTTAATTGCACCTATAAATTAAAAATGAACTCAGTCCGCCCTGCGCAAAGTGACTGCGTTCACCTCAGAAAAAAAAAAAAAAAATTAAAAAAAAAAAAAAGAGGCACTTCAACTTTTAATTCCCCTTCAATCGCGCACAGGCACCAAGGCAGCGCCGCGTGGCCACCGCCGAGCAGGCGCAATGGAAATTGCCGTCGCACACACATTTTTTCCTAAAGTTACTGCTGTGCTGTACGAAGCGGCATTAATTGAGTGTTAACGAGCTGTCTGATCAGCTTCCCACTGTCCTTATTACTGGACGTCAGAGTCTCCGCAATGTCCCAATTAAACAGAATCAAAGAATACTTAATACACGGTAAACTGGTTCCCAGCCACTTGAACTGATTAACCAGCTGTTCCCTTTATCTGGCTTCCCCGTTAAGTGACGCTGCGCAGTCTTATATTGCCCAAGCAGCTCCTATATCGGGGCAAGGAGCGGGATTTAAATGGAGATTTCTGGGAGAGGCTCAGGGAAGCGCATCTGTTCAGGACGGCACACTCGGAGCTTCGTGTTTCATCCCAAAATAGGATGGTACAGAGAGAAAGAATTGGGTATTTTAGGTGTAATTCAAACCCGGCACACGGAGTCGCTAGTTATTTTGCAGTCCTGTTTTATTTAACCAGTGATAAAGGGAGGAAATAATGTGGATCACTGAGGAAGAAATCCCCCCATCTTAATACCAACACCCTAATGCCTTCCATCTAACACCAAAATACCTCCCATCTTAATACCAACACCTTAATGCCTTCCATCTTAATACCAACACCAAAATACCTCCCATCTTAATAGCAACGCCTTAATGCCTTCCATCATAATACCAGCACCAAAATACCTCCCATCTCAATACCGACAGAAATAAAGGACCTGCAAAACCCCACCGGCAATATAAGATCAGCTCAAAACGTAAGGGAGGATGGGCAAAACCTCCTTGCGTATCTACTCAGGGCAGGCAGGCTGCTTGGTCGTAAAATAATGTGCTTTCTGGTTTTGCATTCACCTTAGCCTGGTTGGAAATTACAAGTGCAAGAAATCCCTTGAGGAAAAGCACCCCAGGACCTAGCCACACGCTTTCTGCCCCAGGTATGGCAACACCCAGGGATGCATCGGGTCTCCTAGCTTCAACAGCTCTTCGTCTTTCCTCCTCCCAGGTGGAGTCATTGCCAGAAATGGGGAGGGGGAAAAGGAAACAGCTTCATGTAGCACCCAGCTCCCCCGTCACATTGGGTTTTTTGACACCAGGCTCTTGCCCTGCCACCCCTGCAGGCTGCCAGCATCCTTCCCACCAAGAGCATCCCTCCCATCAGGAGCACCACTCCCAACGAGAGCACCACTCCCAATGAGAGCACCCCTCCCACTGGGAGCATCCTTCGCACTGGGAGCATCCCTCCCAACGAGAGCGCCACTCCCACGGGAGCATCCTTCCCACCAAGAGCATCCCTCCCAATAAGAACATCACTTTCAACGAGAGCATCCCTCCCAACGAGAGCGTCCTTCCCACCAGGATCATCCTTCCCACCGAGAGCATCCCTCCCAATGAGAGCATCACTTCCAACGAGAGCATCCCTCCCAATGAGAGCATCACTCCCACGGGAGCATCCTTCCCACCAAGAGCATCCCTCCCAACGAGAACATCACTTCCAATGAGAGCATCCCTCCCACTGGGAGCATCCTTCCCACCAGGATCATCCTTCCCACCGAGAGCATCCCTCCAACAAGAGCATCCCTCGCATCAGGATCATCCTTCCCACCAGGATCATCTTTCCCACTGAGAGCATCCCTCCCACCAAGAGCATCCCTCCCAACGAGATCATCCTTCCCACCGAGAGCATCCCTCCCAACGAGAGCATCCTTCCCACCAGGATCATCCTTCCCACCGAGAGCATCCCTCCCAACGAGAGCATCCTTCCCACTAGGATCATCCTTCCCACCGAGAGCATCCCTCCCAATGAGAGCATCACTTCCAACGAGAGCATCCCTCCCACTGGGAGCATCCTTCCCACCAGGAGCATCCTTCCCAACAAGAGCATCCCTCCTACCAGGAGCATCCTTCCCACCAAGAGCATCCCTCCCGCCGGGATCACGCGTGGCCACGAGTACAGCTACAGAGCAGAGGACCATCACTTCCTCCTTAAAGCTAGTCCAGCCAGGCTCTACATCATCCCCTGCAAAAGCCAGGGATGGGGACAGAGCAGGGGGTCCCCGCATACATTTTCCAGCTGCAAGAGGAAAGACGCTACAGCTGTCTGCAGGCTCGGCGGTGACACCAGTAGAGATAAAAGAGAATTTAAGGTGCAGGGGAGAACTAAGCAGATCCTTGTAGATTGCAGCCGAACAAGATAAGGGAGCATGATGAATATAGACGCATTACACTAGGACAATTCAAAGCACATGCAATTTTGGCGGATGGGAAAAAGCGATAGCGCAATGTACTTACAGTCCCCGAGCGACTCGCAAAGCCGGCGGCCAAGGTTTCCCCGTGTCAGCCTCAGCCAGGCTCGGGCAGCCACGCTCTAGGGGGCAAAGAAAACAGACTTTGAAAAATCATCAGCATCTAACCTCGGGGGAGAGAGCCTAGGCTTTACCCACCAAGGCATTCCTCAAAGCCCGGGCAATAACATTTTTAACTCGCTGCTTATTTTACAAGACGTCGGCGGAGCGAACAGCCCAGTTATCAAAGCCTTCAGCTCCCCCCACTCCTAAATGGAACAGTCAAGGAAAATAGTCTAATTTGACAATTTTCAGCCGGTTGAAATGATACGTGGAAGGAGACAGGCAAGAAGGAAACCATATTATTCACTATTTGATAAATTATCCCCATTATCCGGAAAGCAAATCTGAGCCCGGGAGATGTGCGGGGCTGCCGGGATCAGCACGCATGTTTTTGGAGGCCACCGAAGGGCATCACCGCGACGGCGGGTGGAGAAACCCTCCTTCCTCACTCAACCCTCACCCGCGAAGCCGCCAGAGAAAAGCAAAGATGAGGGCAAAGTGTTGGCAGAGTCAGGTCCGAAATTTGTCAGCCCTCCTGCCACCTCTGGGTACCCCACAGTTCCTGGGAACGGCCTTATCTTTTCTCCGTTTTCCTCCTATTTCCCCCCTCGCCCACCCAATTCTCATCCCAGCATGTTGCAACAGCCCCACGCACGCAGCGGTCAGGGACAGATGCCCTGCTCCTGCCAGCCCCAAAGGATGCTGCAGAGGAGCAGGGGATGCCACGCACCCCCTTGCCACCGTCCCCCCAGAGAAGGGGTCTAGGACCCCCCCCGCCGCCATCCTGCACCCCGATCCGCCATCCCCATCGCTCCCCATCCACCCAAATGTATTCATAAATTCGTTCCGAAAGTTCTCCCTGTGCTCGAGCGGGTGCTGCTTGTAATTGCTGGCGGCCAAAATCTGTTCTGTTTTTTCTGGCTGAGGTACCAGGCAATCATCAGCTGTAATTATTTCGAGTCTTGTTACAGATGGATCTCCGAGCTTTCAGTCTTAAACGGAATTCATTATTCAAATGCCGGCTCCAGCCTTCTGCGACGGGGTGGGCACGGGCGCTGCCGGGCTCCCCGCAGCCCCCGCCAGCAACAAATGGTTGCGGGGAAGGCGAGGACGGTGGTGGGATTCTGCTTGTCAAAGCCACCCCGCTCCAGTTTTCCTCGCCGTTCCCACCCGGCACGTGTTTTGGCGTGAGTTCAACCCCGGGGGGAAAGGTGGGAGACGCTGGGGAGCCGGGGCTGGGCGTCCCGCTGCTGGCTGGGGGATACGGTCAGCATCATCCATGCCCCATCCCGAAAAACCTCCAAACACCGTCTCTGCCCATTTCCAAGCTCATTTTGGATAAATAACAGCAGGAGAGAGGAGCCCTGGGGGCTCAGGAGTGACTCCAAGCACCAGGACAAGGCGTTACCGGACCAAATGGCAAAAGCAAAGTTGAAAAGCAAAACCATCTGAGCTTTTTCTTAGCCAAACCATCCATTTCAGCATTGTTTTCCATGGGAAAAACAAAAACAAAACAAAAAAAAAAAGAACAAATTCCAGTTTTGCTTACTGGACCATAACTTTCCACTTTCATATTTTAAAATGCGATAAAACGCTTCTCAAACTTCAACAGCCGAACATGTAGAGATCCTAAAAATACACCAGGCAGAAAGCATTCCCCTAACCAAAGGGATGCGCCCGCAGGGAGGGCGCTGGGCTGGGGACACGGCTCAGGCACCAGCTGCCTGGGGACCCGGCGCCGAAAACCTGGTGACACTCCAGGAATCACAACTTACAGCCCGGCTGGGCGCGATTTCGGCTTGGCACAGCCCATCCCCATGAGAATCGCTGAGCTCAGGGGATGCCACGCATCACCGGGAGCCCAAAAACCACCCCCTAGGGAGCATCACTGCCATTTTTCCTGATCGAATCCACCCCTCTCGCCCCATATATCTAATTTTTGGCACCGTGTATTGATGTCGCAGAAACCCACCCCCCCCCGCCAACTCATCAGACTAAACCGGGGGTTTGCAGCTCCTGTAATCCCTGCGGTCCCCCCCCGGCACAGCACCCGGAGCTGGCAGCATCCGTGCTCCCCATCCTTCCCCTTCTGCACATACGGTACATTTGTCGCCTCATGGACAAGCAAACGCGTCGCTCCTGGTCTTGGCCTCCGCTCTTTGCGCACTCGCTGCCTAAAAACACCCCTGAAATATCCACTGCAGACACACCCCAAGGGGTTTAAGCGCTTTGGGGTTCGGATCCTGAGCAAGGCACAAAGAAAAAGAGGATTTTTTGAGGCTCGGGTGCCGCTGTGGAAGTTGGCGGCGAAAGGCAATTCCTGGCTCCTGCGGCATTAAAGCAAAGCTTTCCCTCCCCTGCCCCCAAAGCGCCTCGTCCCTGCTTTTTAGGGTAAAATTGGGATAAAACCACAGCACATCCCTTGGTTATGGCAGCGAGCGGAGCAGAGCCCTGACTCGGGGCTATGGTCAGGAGCAGAAATCCACCTGGAAATGTACAGGTCTGTGAATATCTTACGTTGCAGATATAAGCTATCCGCAAATATCGCCTGCCCAGGCGAGCAAACCGTGCTCCCGCTGGGTTTATTTGCACCAGCAGAGCCCGGGATGCAGAAGCAAAATTTTCCCGAGAAAAAGCAAAGCTTTGCAGGGCAGAAGAAGGAATCCCAACACATGGTCACGCAAGGAAAAGCCACGGGTCTGCGGTCCCCCCCCCATCCCAGCGATCCCGCATCCCTGATCCGTAGGGGAAGACACGAAGCGGGGCCGTACCAGGCTCCGTCCAGCTCCTCGGGCTCATAATTCGCTTCCACGGAGCCAGGACATCCCTCTCCTCCCTCTGTCGGCCGGATGGATATTGGGTTTATGACACGGTGGAGATTTGCAGGGAGAGTATCTAATTTCCTTTCAAATTTTCAATTTTTTGTGAGGGGAAAAAGTGAAAGCCGGTGGTTTCCTGGCTGCTTTCCAGGCCGGAGCGGGGGCAGTTTCCAATTTAAAAAGTCAGTATTTTCTGCGGGAAATTTTGATCATTTATTTTAAACTTTATTCCCCAAAAAGATCGGGTTTTTTTGTCCAAGTTTTCCAGGGGGAGGGGGAGAAGGCCCCTCGCAGCAGGCAGCAAAGTGTTGCTAATCTTATGCACATACAAAATGGCAACGCCGCGTCCTGCTGGGATTTCGGGTGTTTTGTTTTACTAAAAATTTTAATCTCTGTATCCCTCCTGCTACTGTTTGTATTTCGCGTGTGCCTATTTGAAAGGCAAACAATATCGCCTTGCTCCCGCGGCGCTGGGGTGGGAGGGGGGGTGGGGTTTGCTTTTTGCTTTCCACTTATTTATTTTGCTCGGCAGTTTAAATTATTAGTCCCTGACCCTGCAAATACCTTATTGCGAGCAACACGTGCCGCAGGTTTGTTTGCAGGTGCGAGGACAACCCTCGACCCAGGTGTAGCTCAATTTTTAATACCCAAAAAATTGACCCTGTTGATCCCCCCCCGGCACAAAGACCAATTTCAGCTTTATTTGCACCAGCCCCAAAGGTACCGGCTCCCCTCCAGTTTGGTGGAGAGGCTGGAAATGGGATGGTGATGGGTCGGGAGAGGCTTCGACGCCTTTGGGTGAAGGCGGGGGCTGTTTCTGTGTGTGGGGAGCGCGGGGAAGGGACCCACGGGGGATGCCGATACCAGGGAAAGAGAAGGAACAACCCCCTCCTGCTCCATCCCCCCCACCCCCGCCTCATCGCTGGCTCAGGGACCAGACAGAGAGAAAATGGGAAAAAAAGAGCTGTTTTGTATCGAGCTGAAACACTAATAAAATAAAATAATAATTTTTATATGAAAAAAAAAAAAAAGAGTCTCATTTTCTTCCCTGAAATGAAAACCTAAATAAAACAAGTCATTCCGGGAGCGCCGGAGCTAATGATTCCCACTAGGTTTATGCCCGGTTGATGAACGCCCCAGGTACAAGGGAGCGGAGCCCGTGGGGAGGGGGGGCAGCTTCCCTTGGGGGGGTCACCGGCTGCGCTTTTGGGATGCCCCGAGGTGGTTAACACCGGGGTGGGCTCACAAGCAGTACGCAGCAGCAGGTTCCTTCCCACATCCCCCAAAACCCACTGGGACACCCCCCCCGCCCACGCATCCCGCAGCCCTGCTCCCCCCGGGAGAAGCTGCCATCCCTGCCCGCCCTGGGACCAGCAGCACCCCTTCATCTGATGCTTCCCAGCCGAACCACCCTCACCGGGACCCCTGCCCAGGAACCCAGCCCCCACTTTGCAACCGACAAACAGCTCCGTATCAACCAAATCAGCCAAAATTAAGGAGAAACACACACACCCCCACCCCAATCCTGGGCAGTAAACGGCAAACCCAGAACCATTTTTCCCCCAGAGCAATGAGATTTCACACTCAATGCCCCCCAAAAAAATGAGGGCAGGGCAGCCCAGGCTCACCTAGCCCTGCTCCCTCCTTCACCCCACAGTTTGGGGGTACAGGGGCGATGGGGGGGACCCCCAGGAGACGGCTCTGCGGCCTCCATCCAAGCTGCCCCACAGCAAAGGACCCAAGGGATGGGGCCAGGCTCTTTCCAGAGCCCCCCGCCCAAACCCTGCTTCCACCAAACCGGAAAAACTTTTATTACGCGGGGAAATTTGGTATTAACTTGTTATTCCTCCAGCCCTGGGGTGACGGGGCGGGGTGGGGGGGTGCAGAGAAGCTGTGGGTGCCCCGTCCATCCCTGGAGATGTTCGAGGCCAGGTGGGACGGGGCATTTGGGCAACCTGGTCTGGCATTGGCGGGGCGGGGGGGAGGGGGGGGGTAATGAGATCAGTTTTAGGGTCTTTTCCAACCCAAACCATTCCATGAGTCCACGTAGTGCCACGAAACGCAACCCTTGCAGTGTGTGTGTGTGTGGGGGGGTGATTTGGGGGAACACTTCTGGGTGACCCTATGCCAGCTTGGTTTTTGAGGGGTCGAGGCGCAGGGGGGGGGGTTATTTCACAGGGTTTGAGGGGGAGTAGGGGGGTGTGATGTGCACAACACGTTCCCCTCTAAGAGGAGAAAAACACCAAACCACCAAAACCCCCTTTACTGAAGCGGGGCCGAGAGAAGGCGGCAGCGACGCTTACATTCCGCTCTTAATAAAAAACAAACTTTCTATTGCAGCTAAGAAATGAAAAACCCTTAAAAAAAAAAGAAAAGAAGAAAAACACTACTCACCCCCAGCCTCCTCCACACCCTCCTCCGGCTCCCCTACTCTGCAGGGAAAACTGCCCACCCCCTCCCCCGGCCCCACAGGCTGCTGGGACCCCCCCAACACCCCCCAGCTGGGAGTGATGAGCTGGGATGAGCTGGGGGGGGGAACATCCCAAAGTGCCCGCAGCTGGGCGGCCCCGGGCAGAGCCCTGCCGGGCAGGGAAAATGGCAATTTCAGCCCCCAAAAAAGCAAGTTAGGGCTGAAAAGGCAAAGAGATTTCTGCGAGTTCATCATCCTCCTGTTGGTGAGAGGGTCAGTGCTTCACAAGGAAAGTCACAGGGCTGGGGGGGGGCGGGGGGGGCACACAGGGGTTGCAACTGAACCCGAAAATGGATTGCCCCCCCTCCCGCTAGCAAGTGAAAAAATTATTGTGGAAAAAAAAAGCATGGAAATATCAACTCACAGTCCATGTTGGGGCTGAAAACGCAAAGAGTTCTCTCCGAATTTACCATCCATTTATTCGCGAGAGGCTCAGATCCTCACAAGCAAAGGGATAGGGCTGGGGAGGGGGGGGGGGTTGCATTCGTCCCAGAACATGGGCTGCCCCCCCTGCCGGTAAGTAAAAAATCTATTGTGGAAGAAAAGCATGGAAATATCAACTCAAAATCCCTGTTAAGACTGAAAATGCAAAGAGTTCTCTGCAAGTTTATCATTCATTTATTAGTGAGAGGCCCGGATCTTCACAAGCAAAGTAGTAGAACGGGGGAGGGGGGGGCCACACAGGAGTTGCAAATGTCGCTGAAAATGGGCTGCCCCCCCTGCCAGTAAGTAAAAAATCTATTGTAGAAGAAAAGCATGGAAATATCAACTCAAAATCCCTGTTTGGGCTGAAAATGCACAGAGCTCTCTCTGAGTTTCTCATCCATTTATTAGTGAGAGGCTCACTTTTCCACAAGCAAACTAACAGGCCTGGGGGGGCACACCGGGGTTGCATTTGTCCCTGATTGGATTTGTCCCGAAATTAGGTTTCCCCCCTGCTAGCAAGTAAAAAATGTATTGTGGAAACAAAGCATGGAAATATCAACTCAAAATCCCTGTTAGGGCTGAAAATGCAAAGAGTTCTCAGCAAGTTTCTCATCCTTTTGTTAGTGAGAGGCTCAGGTTTTCACAAGCAAAGGGACAGGGCTGGGGCGGGGGGGGTTGCATTTGTCCCTGAAAATAGGTTCCCCCCCGCCAGCAAGGAAAAAAGGTTTTGTAGAAAAAAGTATGGAAAAAGCCCCCCCAAACCCCTGTTAGGACACAAAATGCACAGAGCTCTCTCTGAGTTTCTCATCCATTCATTAGTGAGAGGCTCAGCTTTTCACAAGCAAAGGGATAATGCTGGGGTGGGGGGGCACACAAGGGATGTATTTTCCTAAAAATTGGTTTCCCCCCCCTCCATCCTCTGCTCAGCAAGAAAAAGTTGCATTACAGTAAAAAGCATGAGCATATCCCCCCAAAGGAACCCCCAAAACCCAGGTAGGGCTGCAAATGCAGAGAGCTCACCCTCCAGCTCACCAGCCATTCAGTAGCAAGAGGCTCAGGTTTTCACAAGCAAAGGGATAATCTGGGGAGGAGGGGGGCACACAGGGGTTGCAGCTGTCCCTGAAAAGGGGTTCCCCCCACTGCCAGCAAGTAAAAAATATATTGTGGAAAAAAGCATGGAAATATCAACTCAAAATCCCTCTTAGGGCTGAAAATGCAAAGAGTTCTCTGCAAGTTTCTCATCCTTTTATTAGTGAGAGGGTCAGGGTTTCACAAGCAGAGTAACAGGGCTGGGGAGGGGGGGTTGCATTTGTCCCTGAAAATGGGCTGCCCCCCCTGCCAGCAAGGAAAAAATATAGTGTGGAAAAAAGCATGGAAATATCTCCCCAAAACCCCTCTTAGGACACAAAATGCACAGAGCTCACTGAGTTTCTCATCCATTTATTAGTGAGAGGCTCAGATTTTCACAAGCAAAGGGATAATGCTGGGCGGGACACACAGGGGTTGCATTTTTTCCTGAAAATGGGCTGCCCCCCCCCATCCCCTGCTAGCAAGTACAAAATCTGTTGTGGAAAAACAGCATGGGAATATCCCTGCAAACAAACCCAAAAAACCCAGGTAGGGCTGCAAATGCAGAGAGCTCACCCTCCAGCTCACCAGCCATTCAGTAGCAAGAGGCTCAGGTTTTCACAAGCAAAGGGATAATTTGGGAGGGGGGGGGCACACAGGGGTTGCAGCTGTCCCTGAAAATCCGTTCCCCCTCCTGCCAGCAAATAAAAAATATATTGTGGAAAAAAGCATGGAAATATCAACTCAAAATCCCTGTTAGGGCTGAAAACGCAAAATGTTCTCTCTGACTTTATCATCCTTTTGTAAGTGAGAGACTGAGGTTTTCACAAGCAAAGGGAGAGGGCTGGGGGGGGGGGGTTGCATCTGTGCCTGAAAACGGGCTGCCCCCCTGCACCCCCTGGTAGCAAGAAAAATATCATTAAATAGCATGGGGGTGTCAACCCAAAAGATCCCCAAAAAGCAGTTAGGGATCAAAATGCAAAGTTCTTTCCGAGTTTCTCATCCATTTT
The DNA here is from genome assembly GCF_964199755.1 of Larus michahellis. Lineage (NCBI taxonomy): Eukaryota > Metazoa > Chordata > Aves > Charadriiformes > Laridae > Larus > Larus michahellis. The sequence goes on from NC_133912.1 coordinate 3,933,435, forward strand.
GTTAGTCAGAGGCTCAGGTTCTCACAAGCAAAGGGATAGGTCTGGGGAGGGGGGGTTGCATTTGTCCCTCAGAATGGGCTACCCCCCCTGCCGGCAAGGAAAAAATGTGTTGTGGAAAAAAAAGCATGGAAATATCCCCCCAAACCCCCGTTAGGACAGAAAATGCACAGAGCGCTCTCTGAGTTTCTCATCCATTTATTGTGAGAGGCTCAGATTTTCACAAGCAAAGGGATAATGCTGGGGGGTGAGGCACACAAGGGTGTCATTTTCCTAAAAATCGGCTTCCCCCCCCTCCATCCCCTGCTCTGCAAGAAAAAGTTGCATTACAGTAAAAAGCATGAGAATATCCCCCCAAAGGAACCCCCAAAACCCAGGTAGGGCTGCAAATGCAGAGAGCTCACCCTCCAGCTCACCATCCTTCTCTTAGTGAGAGGGTCAGTGTTTCACAAGCAAAGTCACAGGGCTGGGGGGGCACACAGGGGTTGCAATTATCCCTGAAAAAGGGGTTCCCCCCCTGCCAGCAAGTAAAAAAATTATTGTTGAAAAAAAGCATGGAAATATCACTCCCAAAACCTTCGTTAGGACAGAAAATGCGAAGGGCTTACCCTCGAGTTTACCATCCTTTTGTTAGTGAGGGGTTCAGGTTCTCCCAGGAGAAGTGATAGGGCTTTGGGGATGGGGGGGAATGGGGTTACACTGGGCCCTGAAAAGGGGTTGCCCCCCTGCCAGCAGGAAAAAATCGCATTACAGTAAAAAGTATGGCAATATCACCGCAAAGGAACCCAAAAAACACTGCTAGGGCTGGCAATGCAGAGAGCTCACCCTCCAGTTTCTCTGTTTGTGAGTGAGAGACTGTTTTTCTCAAGCAAAGTGGTGGAAGGGGGGGGACACATACAGGGGTTGCATTTGTCCCTGAAAAGGTGCTGCCCCCCCTGCACAAGCAAAGGTTGCATTACAGTAAAAAGCATGGGGGGGGGTGTCACCCCAAAGGGACCCCAAAAGCTGCAAATGGAGAGAGCTCACCCTCCAGTTTATCATCCAGAGGCTCAGTTTTTCACAAGAAAACAGGGGTGGGGGGGGTGGGGGGGCTTCACTTTTTCCTGCAGCGACTCCCTACCAGGGAGCCGACATGGGGTGCGAGCCCCCCGTCCTGCCCAAACCTGGGGGTTTGGGGTGCTGGGGGGTTCCCAAGGCCTCCAGCTCAACTATTGTAAAGATGCTGTAAAATCACAACAAGAGGAGCACAGGGAAAGGGGGGGGGACCCCAGCAACCTGAAGCCCTTTGGGATGGAGAAGGGCTGGGGAGCAAAATTCACCCCCTCTCCCCCCCCTTCCTCCATGCATACAGTCGGTGCCAGGCTTGGGGGGGTCCCCATCCCACAGGACCCCCACAGCCCCCCCCTCCCCCCTCGAAAGCTCACCCAAAACCACACCGGCAGGGATTCGATTTACTTTATTTTATTTTTTTGCCAGCCTGCAACCCGGCCTTTGTGTCTCGCAGAAAAAAAAACAAAAGCCCCGAAGAAACGCAATTAAAATATTATAATTATTGGTGGTGGAGTATTTGCTTTTATCGGCTCCTATTTAAAAAGATGCAAATAGAGGTGATTTTAGCATTCCAGTCAGCCTCGGCTCCCTCCTACAGGGCTGGAAATATTTGGTTTAGTCAACTTTGTTGTGTTGATTTTCTAGTTTTCCTCTCCTTTATTCCTTTTTTTTTTTTCCTATCAATATGCTCCTTCCCTGGCAGCCAAACCCCCCTCCTCTGCTGCAGCTTCTCCCTGCACTGGCCCCATATTGGGGGGGGGGGGGGGTTGGGGGGGGGGGGTTGGGGGGGTCCCCAACGCCTTGGAAGGGGAATTTTGGGGGGTCCCCAGCGCCCCGGTTTGAGGCTGAGCCGCCCTGGAGCTGGGGGGAGGGGGGGGGGGGGGGGTGTTGTACACCGAGGTGAACCCCCCCCTCCCAAAATACCCGAAACGCCCAGACTGGAGGGAAAGTGGGATCCAACTGGGGGGGTGCACGGCTCAAACGGGGGACCGGGTGCTGGGCTGGGGGAGCCTTCCCTGGGCTTTTTTTGGGGGGGCGTATTGGGGGGGGGGGGGGGGTTGCAGTTGAAGCAAGGCAAGGGCTCGGTTGGGGCAATTGTAATCCAAGAGCACCCCCCGCTGGCCAAAACTCGGTCCTGCTGGCCCAGGAGAGAGGGATGCTCTGGGTCCCGGCCGCCCTCCCCCGTGCAGAGCCCGGCACCCCACAGCACGCAGGATCGGACCCCCCCACACCCCGCCCGGTGCTGAGCATAGCGTCCAGCGTGTTGTGTGTGTTGTGTACAGTGTGTTGTGTGTGTTGTGTACAGCGTGTTGTGTGTTGTGTACAGTGTGCTGTGTACAGTGTGCATTATGCATTGTACGGTGCACATTGCTGGGCTGCCACCCCCCCACCCCCCCGGGCATCCTCCCCCTTTCTTGGCTTTTCATCAGTGTCAGAGATGACGTCAGCAGGTGACCAAAGCAGCCCCATGTCACACACACACAACCCCCAGCTCCCCGATATTTGGTGACAGCTGGCACTGAGTCACTCTGCCAGGCTGGTGATGCCCAGACACACACACCACCCCCCCCTCCGTCAAAGAGAGGTGGCTTTGGGCTGGGAGCCATCCCTGGGGACAGGATCGGTGACACAATACGGGGGGGGGGGACGGGACGACACAGGATTCCTCAGCCACCAGCTGAGATCCAGCCGTCCTGGGGGTCCGGTGTCACTGCGCGGCGGGCGAGCGTGATTAAACTGGATTATTTGGGCTGTGGGAAGGCAGGGAGCGATGGCACGGGTGCTGGGAGCTGGTGGAATGTGTGTGTGTGTGGGGGGGGGGTTCATTGCTGTTATTGCAATAACATTCAATAATTAAAATGATGGTGCTTTGTGGAGGCACTGTTGTGGTAGGGGACACACGGGCTCAACGGGAATGAGTGTTTGTGCTGGTTTTCTCACTCTTAGGGCTTGCTGGAGAGTCCAAAACTTCTGCTGCAAGTCATGGGGATTGCCTGGGTGTTTTTCTCTTGCCTTCGCAGGGTGCTCTCCCCTCCCTGCGCCTCCTCACCCAGCTGGGACCAGTCGCCCCCCCACCCCTGCAGGAATGCAGACCCACCCTGCCCACCCTTCCCCACCCAGCCCCAGGGGAAAGGCCCTCAGCTGGGCTTTCACGACCCCCCCCCCCGTCCGTGTAAACAAAGCAAATTCCTGCAAGATTCTGGGGTCTGGAGCTCAAGAAGAAGAAGTAAAAATAATAATAAAGACCAGCATCAGCAAAAAAAGAAAGGTCTTTGTCCTTTATTACGCTCCCAAAGCAGCTTCACCCCATGTCCCACCACCCCCTCACAATGCAGTACACAGCCACTGAGGCTAATTAACTCCCTAATTAAAGATTAGAGCACTGTCAGGGTGGGTTTTCCCCATTTTCAATGCTATCATGGTGTGATATGAAGTTGTAGTGGGGGCTTTGGCCGCGGCGTTTGGGTTTGGGAAGGGCAGAGAGCTGGGGCAGGACATGCTGCTTCTGGCCTTTTTTTGGGGGAAAGAGGCAAAGAAAGCAAGGCAAAAGGCAGGGAAAATAGTTGTGGGGCTGGGGCCCCCACCCCGGGTGCAGCATTGCCACCCTCTAGCTCTGGGTGATGATGCTAAGGCAGGGCAGCTGGGTGAGGAGCAGATACCCCGGGGGGGTGGGGGGTGGTGATGGTGGTGTGTGATCAGGAATAACGTGTGAAACCACATTTTTTATTTCCTCCCTACACTTCTCCTCTCTCCAAGACCAAAAAAAAAAAAAAAAGGGAAAAAGAAATAGCGTTTACTGAAATTTCAGACCATCAGGGGGGTCGGTACGGATAAAACCCTGCAGAAGAGCGAGGCGGGGGGGTGAAAGAAGCCCAGCCAAGCTCCTGGGGGTCCCAGCAGCACCCCCCTGTGGCCCCCCCAGCCCCTTTCTCCTGGCTCTCGCGCCCTGTACGACCTCAGGGCAGTGCTGAGTAAGGCTCTTGTCCCGCCTTATTAAGTTTACCTTGACCATAAAACCCACAAGATTATAAAAATGCAAAAAAGGCCGTTTGCTCTTCACCTCCTTCGTCCTTTATTTTGCACTTTCGATCAGGCTCCGGAACAGCTGATTCATTTCCCTGCTTCCAACCCATTTTGCTGCAGGGCTCTCATCCAGAGGGGCTCCCCCAGGAGGGGGATCTCTGCAGGGAGCCCACCCAAACCCTGCTTTTCTCCCCAAAATAACACCTATATTGGGGCAGAACTACTGGGTTGAGGATGCTTTCCCAGCAGAAGCGGCTCAGCTCGAGCCCCAAACAGTCACCCTGAGCCTCAAAGCAACAGGCTGATATAAATGAATCATATCGGGTCTTTCTTCTTTTTATTTCTCTATTGTCTGCCCTTGTTGTGGAGAAATCTATATTTTAACCCTAATTGTCTCCCGGCGGTAATGATTAAGGCATGGCTGGGTGATTTGCATTACAAATGCCGTCGAGCTTTTGGTCCGGCCCTGATGAATCGCAGGCTGGCTGTCCAAAGGCCATTAACGGGGGCTTATTTTTGCCGTGGTTTATGAATATCCTGCCAGAGAAGAAAGCTTCTGGCTCCTCCAGTGGTCCCCCAGTTCACCTCCCCATCAGAGCAGCAGTGAAGAGGGGCAAGGCAGAGCCCCGCAGGGTTTTATTCTTCCCGTGGGGCGAGGGAACGGGCCTGGGGCTGCTCCCCTGTCTCCCCCTCTGGTTGCTGCGGCGCAAATCGAGAGCGGTGGGAAAGGTGATGGCTCACACCACCCTCCCGTGGCTTCCGTCGTGGTTTCGAGCATTTCCTGCAGGCTGGAATGAGCTGGAGTAATTCGGGAGGTAAATCTGTGCTTGGGAAACAAATACAGCTAACCCCGGGGCGAGGCCATGTGCTTTTAAGTCATCCCTGGCACGTCTGAGGGGATGCTCTGCCTGACCCGTGCGTGGAGCCGCGTCTGTCTTACACATCTCCTTCCCCATCTCCTTCCCCAGCAGCTGCCAGCACCTCGCTCCAGCATCCCCCCGTTCTCCCCACTCACTACAGGAAGGGGGCAAACAGCAGGCAACAGCCCCCGGGGTCTAACACAGCCTCTCCTCACACATCGGGGACAGCTTTTACCCTGCAAATCTTCCCCCCGCCTCTAAACCCCCGCAGAAAAAGGTGTTTTCTACACCAGGCTGGAGCTGGAATGACTCTTCATCTTCCCCCATCCTCCCCGTGAAACCTGGCGTTTGTGGGCACAAGGGCTGGGTTTATCGGCCTTGCAGGGGGAGGTTGGGATGCTTTTCCCCACCAACTGGTCCCCAAAGCTATTATTTTATCCTAAGAAGAATAAAAAGAAGGGAGCAGAGCAATACCAGCCAGCTAAAAGCCCTCCTAGCACCGCTTGCAAGACATCATCAGTTCTCACCTCCAGCATCCTGGGGGGGGCTGTAAGCACCACAACACCCACACACACACACTCCTGTGATCAATACAACCTCCCCAGGAGGGGAAAACCCAAAATAGAGTCTTCCTTTGGGGAATTTAAAAAGTTATATTTGGATTTTAACACAGTAGAACCAGGTCACTGCACAGCCAAAATACCTATATCTGAAATATTTTATCTGAAATCCACGTATTAAAAGGGGCTCCCCCGAGAAATCGCACAAAGCAGCAAGAATCTGAGTGGAAACAAGTTTGTAAGTAATGAACATGGATTAGAAAAAAGTGAAATATATTCACTTAGAAAGTGGAGTAGTTGCTAGGCTGGTAAATATCAGTCTATAAAGAGCAAATTGCAGTGGAAGCTTAGTTTATTTAGTCTGATGTGAGGTTTTGTGAAGGCTCAGTCCAACCCACTCATAAATGGAGTTTTCCATTATTGTTTCGCAGATTAAAAAACACAGGCTGCTAGTCGAGGAAGGACATTAACCTTCTTTTTTTTATTACTTCTTATAAAATGGCATAACTGGGGTTTATTATGTTTTCAAATCTCAATGAAATGAGCAGTTTTACTGGGATTTACCCATTCCCCTGCCACCTGAGGAACTTAGCAGTGTTGTTACAGGTTATGAGACCCCAGCACCCAAAAAACAAAAAACAAAAACCAAGAGTCAAAGCAAGCATAGTTCGTAACTTTATTCACATTTGTCAAAAAAAAAAACAGGCACACGAAGAGGTTGGAAAACCAGCAGAGAAAACACATCTAGGGAGTTGGAATACATTTAAGAGGGTGATGCAAATCCTGCTAGAAATCACCATTTGGGAAAGCAAAGAAGAAGAAAAAAAAAAAAAAAAAGATGTCTCTCGACACTCAGAGCTGAAAACACATCCCCACCTCGGATTAATTTTGGCTCCCCTGCCTTCCCAACAGGCAGGGCTGTTTAAAGCCTGCACCCTGCAGGGAGACGAGGGGGCAAACCCCAGCTTTCACCAGAAAACACCTCATCCCACCCCATTCCCAGGGTGAAATATCTCCCGCACGCAACCCAAGCGAGCCTCAAGGTTTGCTAAAAACAAGGAGAAAAACTGAATACATACATATATTTTAAATTACATGAGTTTGGGGCTGTTTTATCGCACCGAACCAGAGCCGGCATGGAACACAGCGCATCCCTCCCACCTCCCAGTTGAGCCCAGCAAAGAAACTCTTCCCAAAAGCCCTTTCCTTGCCCAACATGAGCCGAATCACCGCAGCAGCAAGAATCAGGGTGCCCACGCTCACAGCCAGACCTGAGGGGGACCCTCTGAACACGCCTCATAAAGGCGAGGAGGAATTTCCCCCCACCTGTTCCCCATCAAAGCTGATTAGTGTGAGCCACTAACGAGCCCCTGCCAGCAGCTGGACGGGGGCTCTGCCTTTTGCTGCAACGGGGAGGTCCCTGATTCAGGTTCCCCCCCCCCAAATCCTAACTGGGGAGAGAACAGTAAAAAAGCCGAGCCTCACCCCAAAAGCTGGCAGGGTGCAGAATTTGGGGAGATTTGCCCCCCTCCACTGGCTCGCAGCACCTCCCACACTGTAAAGTTTGCCCGAGCCCTAATCCCACTCTCTTTTACCCCAAAACAGGGAGCCTTTGGGGCCACTGAGAATAAAGGGACGTGGCCTGGGGCATCGCCACAGTTCAAGGGTTTCGCAAGGGGAGGGAGAATCTGTATTTATTTCCCCAGGAGGTGAACGCTCATGAGTGCCACCAGCCAGAAGCGATCCCGGTGCAGCCCCAGCTCTTGGGTCCGAGCGTTCGGACTGGGCTGCCGGCCCCGCGGGGACCCTGCGTGCATCCCACCAGGTCACCCCGGCTGCAGGGACGGCACCGCATCTGCCCTGGGAGTGGGGGGGGAGAGATTTGGGGCTGCAAGCCGCTGCCGAAAGATTTTTCTGATTCCAGGGCTTCAAAACAGTCGGGAGTTTGGTTTAATCAAAGCAAAGAGGTCTGAGCATCCAGAGCCCTGAAACAGAGAGAGGAGGAGGCTGGCATGAATTTATCGATAGCGTTTGAAACAAAATATTATAGTTAGTATGGAAATGAACTTCAGTCCTATCTGAGCCCGGGGAGGGGGGGGAACGGTTCCCCCTGCTGCGGGCAGCGGCGTGCAGGAGGAGTGAGAGCTCTGCGTCCGAGCAGCCGCGCGTACACGGGCACATCTGGCCCCGGAGCCTGGCTGGGGAGAGCTGGGGGCCGAGCCCAGCCCCTCTCACCCCGCAGCCACCGGGAACGGCCCGTCCTCGCTGCCGCCGCTGCCTGTTTGCTGGTGGCGAACGTAAGGGCAGGTCTGATATCCATAAATCAACATATTACTCATTTTCGAGCGTTGCGGCCTGACAGCTGTTACATGAGCACATTGTTAGGAGCTGTCAGGCGGTGATACATAGTGCCTTTTACAACATATGTTGACTTTTATCTAATGTTGTTCCATAATTAGCCCCAGGGAGCAGGAATCTGGGCAGCCGGCTGGCTGTGTGATCTCAGCTAACCTTTCCTGCCGGGGGGAGAAGGGCAGAGCCGGGGATGGTTCGAGGGATGCAGGCGGAGCACGGATGGGAGTGGTACCCGCAGCCCATCACCCAGGGACGGAGCGGGTCCCCATCCCTTCCTACGTCCCTGAGCTTTTTGGAGCCATCCTAAGAGGTAAAATAAAGCCTCAGGAGACTTGGGAGCTTCCCTCTGGATGGAGCCCACAATTTCAAGCTCAGAATGGGGTCATGGCCCTGGGGGGGCCTGGGCTGAGGTGGGGACCCGGGGGTACTTCTCCCATGCGTGGAGGGAGGGGGAAAGCACGGGCAAGGGATGATTTACTGCTGGGGACAGTAGATAAATGATGGAGCAGATGGTGGAGTTAATGAATGGAAAGGGTAGACGGATGGACAAAGAGACAATGGAGAAAATGTAATAATGGATGTCAGCACTTCTACCCAGATGAGGACAAACATGCTGACGTCTCCCCACAGCCTGGCTCCTGTTCAGGAGCCGGCAATGCTGCCCACGGAGGACCGGCTCCCACAGCAAGCTGCCAGGAAAGAGGGGAGCGGGATCCCCTCCAGCCCGGCAGGAGAGGGCTCCGGTCCCTCTGGGGTGGCACGGCCATGCCGGGCACCTCCCCGTGGTCCAAAGGTGGTGACCCTGCCTGAGGCTGACAAACCAGGGCAGACCCCGGCTCCCCAAACTGGCTGCCAATGGCTCTCCTGCATCCCAGGACCGCGTTGCTGTCACACACAAGAAGACCCAGAGGCCCGCAGCCATCACCCCGCTCACCCCACCACGGTCCAGGACACCCTTCCCGAGCATTCTTGCTGTCACCCAAAATTATTAACCCCCCTCTCCTTGAAATATTCCCAGCCTCCTGCTCCACCAAAACAAGCGTCAGAGTGCTCAGAAGACGTTGGTCGCTATAAAGCAGCGCTCGGCTTTGTGGTTTCATCCTACAAGTGTGGAGAGACCTGAAGGGACCTCTCGGTTGGTGGCCGGGGAGGGGGGACACACTGTCCGACTACAGCAGCCTCCCGTCTGCCTGGGCTGGTTTCCCTCTCTGCTGCTGCCAGAGCTTAAAAAAAAAAAAAAAAAAAAAAAAACAGGAGAGGAAAATAAATCAATAAGACACGAAGATAAATATGCTTTTCAGCCCTTGCATGTTGCAGCCGATTCCTCTGGACGTGCCGTGGTGGCTGCATTATTCATAACCTCTCTGGCGATATGCAGATGGGGCAGCTCCCGCCACGTCGGGCGCAGGCGAACGAAACGGTGCCGAAACGGTGAAGGTGCTGAGCCCCCCCTTGTGTGCGGTGCTGGGGCAGAGAGCCGTCACTCGGGATGGTTCGCAGGTTCTGCTCCAGTGGCTGCAATCCATCCCTTCGTGCTGAGCCGCAACCCTCATCGTTTTGGGGAGAGAATATTCCCTCCCGATGTGTCACGCTCGGGGGGCACATCCAGCAGGATGCCCGCTCCCAGGCGGGCGGCCCCGGCTGTGAAAATCCTCCTTTTGGGGTGTGAAGCACCCACAGACCTCACCGGAGAGTGACCCGGGAGCAGCGCGAGGTCTGGAGGAGGCTGGAGACCCAGGCACGGCGCACCCCACAAGCGCCCATGAAAATTGCTCTCGGGGGAAGCAAAATCCTGCCAGCCCCACAGCCGAGCACAGATCGCTCCTGCTCAGCCACCACCCGCTTCCAAATCTCCAAGGCAGTGCTTTATCTCCGCCCCACAGAAGCCATTTCCATTGACAGCCCTGAGAATACAGCCCAAATTTGGGAAGCTCTTAACGCAGCGCTTGATAAAACCCTATACACGCGCCTGATGCCACGCCGCCCGTCACCCCACGTCCCCGCCGCACGGCGCTGGGCACACAGCAGAGATGAGCTGCGCATCCCACCAGCCCCTCTCCTTGCTGGGTTACTGCTATTTTTCCAGAGAAATACATTTTTCCCCCCAGTTTTCACACTGGAAGAACGGTCCAGCAAAAGAGCGCTGGGGGTGCTGCAGTCTTGTGAGACTGGGGTGATTTTTGCACACACACCCCCCTCCCCCCATCAAGGGTGACATCCCCAATTAGACACCGTACTCATCCGGGGGAGCCCATCTCCTCCCCCAGCCACCACCAATAGGCTTGATCTGAGGATCCGGGTTTTTAAAAAAAAAGGAGGATTTGAGAGGCATTTCCTTCCAATCTTGGAGACAAACACAACAGCGCAGGAAAGTGCCGGGCTAAGACCTTGCTGCAGCAGAAGGGCAAGCAAAACCCACACGCTTTTATGAGAGATTAGGGCAAACTTAGTTGCATCTTAAGTTACTAAAAGCTTATTAAAGCCCCGAAGAATAGACCGCACGCCTCGGAAAAACCTCCCAGGGCTTCGCTAAGAAAAGTCAATTTAAAGTTTGAGCGCAGCCTGCTTAGCTGAAGAGCTCATGCTCTGCAAACAACAAATCTGGCCTGCACGGAGGTTTTTTTGGGGGAACGGGGAGGAGAAGGGGGTCTGGGTCCCCTGCACAGGGCAGCACCGAGCCACGGTCCGGCTCTGCTCACCCGGGAGTAAACGCCATTCTTCGTTACGGCCGGGAGCAGTGGGTGTTAATATAAAATGACACCAACTTCTCAAATGGAAAGGTGTTTTATTAGTCATCTGAGCATCATAGCGTCACCAAGGGCTTGTTTCAGGCAGCACGTGGAAGGCAGGGAGCCTGCCTGGGGGTCGGCAGCGGCCGCCCTGGGGATGCTGCAGGTGGTACCCACCTGACTCTGCCCCCGGGCTGCTCCCAGATCAGCTTTTCCCCCATCCCAGGGGCTGCCAACAGCATTCCCTCACCCCTGCCTTTCCCCGTTCACCTCTGCGCCCCTTCCTCCTTCATCCTGACAGCGGTGCTTACCCGGAGTGGCTGCTTTTCCCAGATAAATAGCTTAATTAGCTTTCTATTGACTCAGGCAAACACACTCCTCAGGCAGCCGGGGAGAGGAGAGGCAGTAAAGCCCCCGGGAGCGGATCCTGCACCCCTGCGGCACAAGGGGCTGTGCAGTGCAAGCTGCCAGATCCAGGGGGGGTTATAAAGGTCTTTGCCCCATCTTGCCCCGTGGAATCGCAGCTTGGCCAAGAAGGGCAGGTCCAGCCCCAGGAGGGGCTTCTGGCCCCCACACGAGCATCCATGGGAGCATCCCTTGTGCAAATTCCATCCTGTGTTCCCTGGGAGAAACACACAGAGGGGGAGAACATCGCAGGAGGGCAAATCCAGGGTGGGGGAAATAAAATAGTAATAATAATAAAAAAAAATAATCAAGCATCTACTGGACAGTGAGGCTGGAAATCAAAGCGCGAACACCAACCATGTCTGCGAGACGCAGGGAAAATTTTTAATCTTGGAAATTGGCAAAAGATTTGAGATAGCTGGAGAACAATCAGCGCTTCCCTTCATGCCTGGAGGAGCCGACAAACTTTGCATAAACAATTTTCCTTCCCTCTGATCTGGAAAGCCTGCCACCCCAGCCGCGGGAGAGGCCAGCGCTGGTCACCAGCGCCTTGCCCAGACTTGGGGGAGGCCAAACCCTGAAGGACCCCTGGAGAAATGGCATTTATGGCCCAAAAGCGACAGGAGAGGGCTCAGCAGCATCTGCCCCGAGCTCAACTCATTTCTGGTCCAGGACCCTGGGCTGCTTCCTAATCAGCATCCAGCAGCCCTCAACCCGGCCACCCCAAACCCCGCGGGCAACCCTATTTCCCCGCCAGGTTAAATGCCATCCACACGGAACAGCGTTTGGGGATTAAAAATAATAACCTCCCACGGGCGAGCCCCCCGCAGACTGCGCCGCCCCGCCACGTGCGCCGGCATATTAATGTGATGGAGGAGGCTGTCCGCCTCGGCCGGGCACCGGCTCCAGCATGGGAGAGAGATACCGGGAGCTCAATTTGTGTTTGCCTGAGCCAAGGAGAAAAATCTAATTAAACATGGCGTTGGGGCTTGGAGGAGCCGGGGATGGGGCTGGAATACAGAGCGCGGCTGCCTTCCCGCAGATCAGAGGGCAATATTAATAAACCCGTGGAAGGGGGACCGGAGGATCAGCTGGTAATATTGATAAAAGTAAAGCAAAGACAAAGCAGCCAGGGAATATTGGATGGTAACGCTGATAAAAACGCAACGGGGACCTCCTCGACAGCAGGCTGCAGACAGCCCTGCCGGGGCAAGGACCGCAGACGCCCCCCTGTTTCCCAGGCGTGGGGTGCCCCAAAAAGCCCCGTAGCTTGGCACGGGGTGAATTTTGGCCTGACGGGCTGCTACCCCCATACCTGCAGCCCCAGAGCATCAGCGGGTGCCCTGCACGTCCCAGAGCCAGGTCATGGCGGGGAGGAGCCATGGAGGCACATCATCTGGCATCAAGGCTGGGCTAGGAGGAGCTGGGGACGCTCAGGGGACAGGGACAGCAGCGGCCAGGGGCTGGGGACACGTAGCAGGGGAGATGCTCACCGCTCGCCCCATCAGCTGCGGGGCTGGAGCTGAGGATGGAGCAGAAGGAGGAGCGGTGCAGAGGGGACGGCACAGCCTCTGCGGCTCTTTGCCCCCCTTCCCCCCCAGCTTACCTGCAGTCTTTCACCTCATCGCAAGCGTGGAAGTTTGTTTTCTCCTACCTTCGTCGATGCTGCTGCATTCCGGAGGGACGGGAGTCAGGCGGAGGAGGGAAAGGCGATCCCAGCTGACGTCTTGCACGACCTCTCTTGGAGCAAGGGAGCCGGCAGCAAAGGCACAGCCAACACCTGATGCAGAAATCCAATGTAAAACTGTCTCTCCAGGCTGCAAGGGACCTCCCTCACTCCCTGCCTCATCCCATGCTGTCCCAGGCACCACGCAATTCCCATTTCCCAGCAAGGGGAAGCGAGGCACGGGGAGACAGCCCCAGCCCCTGGTGCAGACCACCCATCCCTATGAGCTCAGGCAAGGAAAGCTGGGGCGGGGGGGGATGGGGGGGAAACTGGACAGGGAGCCCTGGGAGCCTGCCCGGGGGCTCGGCTCAGAGCCGCCCCCTCCCAAACACGATATGAGTCCCCAGAACAGAGGCCACCAGTGCCCTTGAGCACCCCTGAACCCCACCTTGCAGGGACCGAGCTCCCACGGCCGTGCACCCACCGCTCCCTCCCCGGCAGCGCACACAGGGGATCAGGGAGAGCCACTGGGTGCATTTTAAATAAAAAGATCGCATCTTCCAGAGCTATTGGAGTGATGATTTAAACATGAAGTCAAAGCCAGTAATGGTGTTGTCAGAGCTGTAGCGGTAACTCCAATCAATAATTCACTGACAGGCAGTAACTGTGCCTCCAGCCAGACCTACCCGCGGTGGGCACGGCGCTTCCCCCCCGGGCTGGGACATCCATGCCCTCGCCTTGCTGCGACCCCCTTTCTCCCTGCCAGCATCACCCCACCTGGCAGCAGAGGTTTGGCCCCCACCAGGGCTGGGAAAGAGCCAGGGGCCAGACCCAAAGCCCTGCAGGAGGAGGAGGAAGAGGAGGAGGATGCCTGGCTCCAGGGACGGAGGTGAAACAAATTCGTTACCTGGGGGCATTCAAAGTGCTGGGAACGCTGTTGGTGATCCCAGCCCAGGTCTTCCTCTTGGTTCCTGTACCCTCAGAGAGGCCCCAAACCAGCTCCAGGAAGTCCCAGTTTCCCCTGTGGGGCTTAAAAACCCTGCTGAGGGACACCTGTGTGACCCCCACCCCAGGCCCATCAGCACAGCTGAGCCCCCCACCTGCACCGGGGGTACTGGGGGTCCATGGCTGCCGTGCACGCCAGCACACTTCTCCCCCACCCAGCGAGCATCCCTCACCCCCGCGACACCCTGCCCCTCCAGCCCGTGACCTGCACACCCCTTGATGAGCTCCCGCAGCATCATTGAGCTACACAAATGCCTTGGTCACAGCCCAGCGACCTCCTGTTTGTCACTCACTTCCCTCTAACGCAGCATGAATCCGCTCCATCCCCTAACACAGGATCCAGGCGGGGGGGCTGGCTCCCAGTCTCACCCCTCCACCTTCTCACAGGGCTTCATCAAGCAGGGAGCAAAGCTGGGCAGGCTGGTGGGGGGCAGCAGACGGTCTCTGCCCACCCTTGCTGGGGCACAGGGTGTTGTGGCACCCACGGCAGGGAGGTCCCCAGCCCCCTCACTGGTGGAGTACCCAGGGCAAACTGGGAAAGGCAAGGGGCTGTCCTCCACAGCCGGTTTTGGGGAGCGGTGCGTGGAGAAAGGTGTCTGGGCAAGGGATGTGGCCTTCCTCAGCATCCCTGCCGACAGAGGGGGTTTGTCTGGGGAGCCCTGGAGCTGGTACCCAAAGATGCTGCACCCCCCAGATGCAGCCAAAGATGCTGCATCCCCGACACACTGAGGGGTGCGAGGGCAGCACATCATCCCGCGGAGCAGCCAGCCCCCAAAAGCCATGGTTGCAGGAAGGCTGGGGGGGATGCGACGGGGATCCCGGCACTGGGGGGGTCAGCAGGGATGGCTCAAGGGAAAAATGGACAGGGGCAGCCCCTCCATCCCAGCCCCACAGGGGGATACGTGGAGGGCAGGGATGCTGGATGTGGTCGAGCGGCCTCTTCTCCCTGTCTCCTGGGACTTGGCCTCCGACAGCGCCAGGAGCTGCCGAGCTGGCAACGCCACCTCGTGGCACGGCCACCGGCGAGGCTGGGGACAGTGCGGCACCGCACGCCGCACATCACACACCGCACACCGCACACCATGCAGTCCTGGAGGAGGCACACGCTCCGATGGTGCACACAGACTTTATTAGCCAGGGAGCTGCCTCCGGATGAATCAGCGCCGAAAAGGAGGAAAAAAGGCAGCTGGTAAAGGGGAGCGGAGAGCGGGTCAGCCTGGATAAAAGAGGGGGGCGAGAAAGGGACGATGCAGCAGCAGATGGGGATGGATCCCTGGTCTCAGGGGACCCTGTGAGGAACCCGGCTCCCTGCCCAGCCTTCAGACGGGGTCGGGGGCTCTCTTACTTCCTAGTTCTCTCTCGGCAGCAAGACCTGGGTATCCGTGTCCATCTCGGTGTCCAGCTCGGCTTGGCCCTCCAGCCGGGATGTGCTGCAGCAAGCCAAGATTAGGGGGTTGCGCGGGAACCCCTGCCCCGGGCAGGCGGCGAAAGGGCTGGCTGTCCCCCAGCATCCCCCAGCCCTTTCTCCTTGCAGGGGAATGGGGGGTTTGAAGCCCGTGGGCTTTAATTCCCAGGAGCAGGGCAAATGGGAACCGAGGGCTGGCCAGCCAGATCGCACAGGGTGTCTGGGCGAGGGGAGCCCCGGGGAACGTGGCAGCCCCCCGGAGGCTGTGCTGTAGGGGGGGGATGCTCACGAGTTCTGCATTTGCTCCAGTGCTTCCTGCGCCGCCTTGTCCCCCAGCACGCTCAGCGCGGCCGACCCGGGTTTGGCTGCGAGAACCCCGCCAGCCCCCTCAGGACCTGCAGCCCCCGCCACCGAGCTCACCAGGAGGTGGCACGTCCCACCCCGTCCCCAGCCGGTCCCGGTGGGCACCATGGGCCTTTACCTCTGCCTCAAGGTCTGGACCGTGGTGGTGTCCTCCAGGGCGCAGTGGCTGAGGGAGCGCTCCGGCGGCTGCTCAGCGAGAGCCGCGTTATCCTGCCCAAAGCGGAGGGGGACGAGGTGTTCAGGGCACGAGGGTGGACAGACCCTGAGGCAGGGTGGCTGAAGCTGCGTACCTCCGAGGGAAGGTTTCTCACCCCCCAGGACCCCCTCCAGCCCCATCACCTCCCCGCTCCACCTTGCTGAGCTCCCAGACAGTGCCGTGGGGCACGGCCACCCTCTGCCCACGCATCCCAACCTGGGGGTCCGGCTCGCTCGCCGCCAGGCACGCCGGAGGAGCCGAGGTGGACTCTGCCCGCTGCGGCAGCATCCACCTGAACAACCTGGAGGTCCCGTCTTCGATCTGCAAAGCCAGCAAAGCCACCATCAACTGCAGGCACCCCGGCGGGAGGCCCACACGTTGCATCCCGACCCCCAGGCCCGCCTCGGTGTGAAATCCTGGGAAAAACTCCCTGGATTTAAATCCTGGGCTCCCCTGGGTTGGCACCGGCTCACCCTGTGCCGCCACTGCTCCATCAGCGAGACCGTTCCCACCTTCACCCCAGCGGTATCCTGGAAGAGAGGTGGCTGCTGAGACGCCCTGTCCCAGCCGGCGTTTAGAGGGGGGGGAACCTGCCACAAAGCCCCCAGTGCCACCAGCAAAGCCCCTTCCCTGCCCCACCGCTTACTGGGGCACCAGCAGAGGGGAAGGGAGCACCGATGCCTTTCCGTGCCAGGATGTACACCAGCCACGTGGAAATGATCATCCTGGGTGCCCGGATGGTCCCACCGGGCACCACCAATGCCCCAAGCATTATTGGGTGGGAGATGGAACCGGCGCTGCGGCAGCCGTGTCCCCAAGCAACGGGGACAAGGGAGGGCTGCAGAGAGCAAAGCCCACCTTGGGGTACCCACGGGAGCACCCAGCTACAGGGCTGGGGGATGTAGGGTGCAGGTTGCAGGGTTTTTTTTGTGACCCCTCCTATGAGTGTGGCCGAATGGGACAGCAGAGGGCAAGAGGCGTTTTGCTGAAAGCTGGAGAAACCCAGCAAGAAGCCCCATGTGGCTCCGTAGCTCATGGAGAGCCACCAGGCGAACCCACCCTGGGGCACCCCAAGGCACAGGAGGGCACCCCATGGGATGCTCAGGGCAAAGAAAAGCCCAGCATCCTCCCGCATCCCCAGGGAGAAGCATCCTCTCCGCAAACATCCCTGGGGCAGCCCACCTCCTCCCCATAGCCCCCACCCCAGTGACATCGCCAAGTCCTTTTTCGTTTTTTTTTTTAGCAAATGTTTATTTATATCAAAATACAAAACATTTCTGAAGCAGGGTGATGTTACATGAGGAGCAAGTTAATCGATTCCAAAACCCATCATTCTCCTACAGCATGGCTAGTTGTACGTAACATTGCAACACTGCCAGAATTTCTTATAGTGGGTACATTAAAATTAAAAAAAAAAAACAAAAAACAAAAAACAAAAAAACCCCAAAACCAAAACCAAACAACCAAAAAGTCAATCTATGAACATGCAATGTTACCGGCGATAAATTGTTAAGTACTCAGCAGGCCTTAAAATCCCAACAGGCAGAGACCGAGGGCCCGGCTACTCCCAGTAAGGCAGGGCTTCAAACTCTCGTTTCTTCCAATTTTTGTTGGCTTATTAGCATTTACTCATTAGCTGACAACAGTCCAAGAGCCAAAGGGACCCAGCTTTCTTGGCAGAGCGGGATTATTGCTCAGAGCTACCAAAGCAGACCCAGCCCCCGGGGAAGGGCAGGGACAGCAGGGCGAGAGCCAGGAGAGGTCTGCCTTGGCCAAGCGCTGCGGAGATCGGGCTGAGCTGGAAGATGCAAACCCCCCTCCCGTGGCTAAGGCGGGGGGCTGAGTGGGCTCGTTATCCCCTTAGAGATGAGCTCCGAGTTTGCCCGACCGCTGCCTGCAGTGGGGGGGCCAGGAGGTCTCGGTTACCTGCCCGGGGCAGGCTAGCACCCAGTCGGAAAGAGAGTTTGGGGTGAGGGACCCCCAAATCGTGCCCCTGGGGAGCGATGCTGAAATTTGGCTTTCCCTTCCCCGCGGTCCCGGATCAGGTCCGGCCGTTCCCGGGGATGCCAACACCGAGCACGCCGCCTCCGGTCCCTCCTGCTGGCATTTTACCGGCCTTCGCCAGCACAGAGGCCAAGAGCAACAATACAGAGATACAAGAGAGATTATAGAGAGCGCGGAATAAGTTTCATATAAGGCTTTGGTACAGCACCATCATGTCAGATTTATTTGTAAATCGTTTACAGAAAAAAAAAGCTTACTGAAAAAATAGTGTTTTGTTTCTTTTATTATTTTTTTTTTTAATTTTTTTTTTTTATTATTTTCTTCTTTTGAGGAACATACCTGAAGTTCAAAAATTAACCCTCTAGTTGCCATCTGGGCTCCCATCAGATGCTATTTTTGCTGTGTGCAATTGGAAAAACGAAGTGATTGGAACCCAAGTCCCACTAACCTGTTACACAGCCCCCCCCCGGCCCGGGGCTCGCAGCCGCCCAGCCCAGGCAGCGGCCATCGGTTCGCAGTGCACAAGTCAGTAAAATCAACACCATAGAGATTCGGCTACTCACTTTTTAGTAAAAATTAAAAAAAAAAAAAAAAAAACACAGAAAGAGAAAAAAAATCACAACAAACATTATGGAACCAGCGGTACTAAAGTTTCCTTTATTGTTATTGTTATTAAAAAAAGTCAGGTCCACTGGTTTCCATTGAAACAGCACCAAAGAGCACCCTAACGTGTGTTATACATTGTAATACTCGACATTCAAGAAATGGAAACGAGGTTGGATGGTCTAGTCTTTAATATCCATAGGCAAGAAATTCTTCTTAAAAAGAGGAAAAAGTTGTCCCACGCAACCAGAGACCTGTTGGGTCCGGAAGAAAATCCTGCCTTATGGGAAAACACTATGGAGTTAGGAAGGAATTAAATCAAGAGCTACCTATGGAGGTCTACGAGGGTTCAGAGGCTCTACAAACCTACCGAAGAGGATTAAAAAGTCTGGGCTCCCCTGGGAGAGCTGGAGATGCTCCCGAGGGATCCAGGGATGCTCCCCTGGGAGAGCTGGAGATGCTCCCGAGGGATCCAGGGATGCTCCCCTGGGAGAGCTGGAGATGCTCCCGAGGGATCCAGGGATGCTCCGCTGGGAGAGCTGGAGATGCTCCCCCGAGGGATCCAGGGATGCTCCCCGGGAGCTGGCGCACAGGTGCGATCTCCGAATGCCCTAAGGATGGCTCGAGAAACCTATGGCAATGTAGGTGTTTCCAGGAGGATTTCTATAGGGCTTTCCCACGAGGAAAACGCAAAGGGACCCGAGTCCACGCAGCCGTATGGAAGGTCCTGCATACCCCCGGGGCTGCGGAAGCATCCCTTGCCTGCTCTCTGCTGGCCCCGTGGAGGAAAAAAGAGAGAAGTTTGGCCTTAAAGTGCACGTGGGAGGGCAGGGAGTGGGTGTAGGCATCTCCCACCCAGCCAAAACCTCCCCAAGCGGAGACAGGCGCCTTCCCGCACGGCTCTTCCCACCGTTCCCAACAGCCCAGCGGGAAGAGCCTGGGAGGGGGCAGGAAGCAAATATCCCCCCCCCGAAAAGCAAGCTCGCGCCAGATGTGCACGCAGCTGCGGCGGATGGAGCAAGTGGGGTGGCGTGTACGAACTAAAAATGACTAAACCCAAGGGAAGCAGGACGATGCTGTCGGCGCGGCCGCCCCCTCGTCCCCCAGCGCCCGGGGAGGAGCAGCTCTTTATGTGTCTGTTTGGCATCCAGAGGGTTAACGGTACTGTGGAAAGTGTGCTTTGTAAACATTTATAGGTGTTTTTTTTCTGTAAGTGATTCCGGGGGAGATGGGGAAAGGAGAAAGCTGCCCGCCCCCCAGCCCACCCCCAGCAATACCCCAAAGCCCCACCGGCTGGGGCTGGGGGGCAACGCAGCCCCCCAAAAGCCCAGACACGCACCGGCGAGAAATCTCATCCCTTCTCTTTCTCCTCACATCCTTTTTCTTTCCTTTTTTTTTTGTTTTTTTTTGTTTTTTTAAACATATAAAATACTCACTTATGTATTTACCGCTAATAAATGCAAGTTAGTCCCATCAAACATGCTTTGCTTCGATAGCAAGAACTGGTGCTGAACAAATCTTGGCTGGATATTAAAAACATCCCCCCCCCCCCAACCCTCCACCCCCCTCCCCTCAACGAAGAAGACAGAAATATCATGGAAAATACAGGTGACACCTACGGAGGACACGGTGCCGCTGCGAGGGGGGCATTACATTCGTGCCTCAGCCTGTCGGGGACATCTTGGGGATGTGACAGTGGCGGGGGGGGGTCCTCTGCCCAGCACCGCAGGGATGGGAGCACCCGGGGTCCGCGCTGCCATCCCCTGCCTCACTGCAGGGACATCTGAGCCCCAAAACCAGCATTTGGGTCCCCCGCGGGGCCAAGGGCCGTGGGACACAGCCCCGGGGGAGCAGGAGCCCCCCCTCACCGCTGCCCGAAGGCGATCCCCAAATCCTGCCCCAAGGCAGGCGGAGGGGATGGCTCACCCGGCATCACTCCCTCCCAAAACTGGCTCCTCTTCCCCTCACCGCCCGCGTGTACGTTGGGAAAAGAGGGGCCGGGGGGGGTTGGCACGGCGGGTCCGTATTGCTTTGCAGAAAAAGCCCCGAGCATCCCCGGCACTTTTCCCCACCGTGCCGGGGTCGGTGCCGTTTCACCCACCGGGGATGGGGGGGGACAGGAAGAATCCCGCATCCCACCCCGGCACCCAGCTGGGTACCAGCTGCCTCCATCGCACCAAGAAAAACCCTGATGGACGGAGATCTTGTATTTGTCGTAGAGGTATTGACATGCCTACGGAGACGGTGCCCTGCTCCGGGGGGGGGTTGGGGGGACCCCACCACAGCCACCCAGGCATCTCTGCAGGGTCCATAAACCACGCGAGGGTTTCATAAACCCTAAGGATTTATGAACGCGGTGAGGACGGGTGGCCGACAGCACCCGGCGAGGTAGCGGCGTGGGGAGCCTGTCCCCGCAGCGTGTCCCCCCCCCAGGTCCTGTGCCACCCCCGCTGGGTTACAACCTTCCCCGCTGAGAATAGCGCCCTTGGAGCTGAAATTTGTCTTATTTCTCTGGAAAAATGGAAAACCAACCAAGCAAGACACAGCCCTCGGGTGGAAACACCACCGACCTCGCCACAGCACCGGGCAAGCTGTCAGCAAACGGGACGCCCGGGCTCCCCCCTCCCCGTCCCTGGGGTTTTTTTCCCCCCTTTTAAATGTTTTCCCTATGGAAACAGCAACGCAACAGCAAACAGCGGCGACAGGATGGCAGCCGGAGCCAGCGGAACCCCCCTTGGAGCCCCCACAAACCCCCCAGCATTGCCCAGCCCTCCCTCTCTCCCTCGCCACCGTATTGCTCAAACAGCACTAGGCATGGATACAAAAATAAAACAGCTATGTGACTTAGATATATATAATTAATTTTTTTTTGTATATATATATATATTTGTATATATATTTTTGTCTATTTATAGGTGGATGGAGAAGCAGCGAAGCCGAAGCGCAATATAATGTAAAAATACTCGCTCTGCTCCCGCTGTCCGGACTCTCCCCACCTCTGACAGCCTCTCTCATGCTGCACAGAAGTTTCTGACACCTATGACTAAGGAATTATTTTAAATATTTATTCTCCCCCCCTTCTAAAATAGAAAGTAAATATATATTTGTTTAATTTTATATACAATGCAGTTTCACTACACCAATATCATTTCTTTAGATAGAGATACTGGGGCTCATTTCTCAAGTTCGTTTTGTTTTGTTTTGTTTTTTAAATATAAGTGCTAGGGGGGGAGTGGGTGGAAATCAGAGGAGCTTTCAGACCACAGGACTGCCTTGTCCCGGGAAGATGGGCACCCCCCTTTGCAGCCCTCTTGGGTCCCCTCATAACCTCAGAAGAACAAGAATAAAAGCTCCCCCTGGGAGAGGAATTGTCATTTCGATGGCAAAGCGAAAAATCTGGGCAAACTCTCCTCCTCAGGGGATGCCAGCCCCTCCCTACCGTGTGTCCCGCCCCGCTGCAACCAGTATAAAAATCCTTAGCTACCTTTATAACGCATGCTTTTGACATCCGAACCCCTTCGGCCTGGACCAGCCCCTCTGCCCCCCATTTTTCTCGCCCACCCCCTCCCCAGGTACGGTCCTTTGTCCATCCATGCACGTATCAAAAGACAGCCAGAGCCCTGGGGACGCTCATCGGCGCGTGTCCTGAGGTCACCCAGCATCGCTGGACAAGACGCCTACTGCCACACAAATGATGAGGAACAAACGGCTTAGACAGCACAAACCTGCTGGCCAAAACACATAAATGGGGGAAAAAGAAAAAAAAAAAGGAGAAACATGGCACCCGGGGAGGGAGACAGGCTCCCACCTCCAACCGCTTCCCAGAAACCAGCAGCTCCGCAGCGGTCCCCACCACGGGGGGACGTACAGACTGACGGAGATGAAGTTCAACGCTAAATTTCTTCTTTTGCTGGCACAGGCGGTGCCACATCAGAGCTGCCACCGCCGCCTCCCCAGCCTCCAGTACTTGGCTCACCTCCTTCCCCGACAGATTTCGGCAGCCACCTCTAATGGGAACAAATTGTGCTTCCCAGCCTCTCCTCCCCGGCAAACACAGGCAGAGAGGAGTAACGATATCCATCCAGCAAAAGGAAAAAAAAAAACCAACCCAAACCCTAAGCTGAAGGGGGAAAATGGGAGTAAACAGCCTGTTTTCTTTAAGCGTTACCTCGTGCCCAGATGGCACGCGGATGGGCTCCTGGAGAGCGGTGGGCATCCTGCCTGAATTTGGCCACCCCTGTGCCTGGAGCTGTCGGACATTTTGCCAGTACCGGCTCCAGCACCGTTGGTGAATGAATCCCCTTTATGCTTCAGATCCTAAAAGTGCTGCTAATGAGGTTTGAAAAAAAAGAAAAAAAAAAAGCCACTGTGAAGAACATCTCGTCCCGCCGAGGAGCCACCGCTGGGACCGGCTGGCACGGCCAGCGCCGTGTTCCTCAGCCCCAGAGACAAATTTAGCCACTTCCCTCTCTCATCCCTTCTGACTCATGCTTCTCCGGGAAGAACAGATGCAAAGCCAAACACTTTCACATGAGTAACCGGAGAGCAGCATCTAGAGGGACTTCAGGGAAGGGTTTCTGCGTGGTGGTGCTTTGTCTTTAAACGGCTGCACCAGAGATGAGGCAAGGTGACGTCTCCTGCCCATGTCATGCCCCACGCGCGCTGGACACGCAGAGGAGAGGACCCGTCACTCCTGCTTCCCAACACCACGGCCCAGGGATGAGTCACATACAATGAACAAAGCGGAAAAAATAAATGGGGGGAATAATAAACAAAAAAAAAAACCAAGCGATCTGGTTGTGTGCAGCAGGGACGCCGCTCTGCCTGTCCATTCCCAAGTCGTCGCCCCCCTGGGCTCCGGCTGCTCCCAGCCCAGCTTTGCCCATCCCAATCCCCCCCCCGCCCTCCACCGCGGCTCTAAACACTCTCCCCTAGAGACAAACATACCCCCGACATGCAAATCTACTGGACTTCTGCATACCTAGCTATCGTTACCCTACGCTTCTCTATGTATTTATATCTCATATATACAGTGCATTTTACTCCGGTTCCTTGAAAAGGTTTCCTTCCACAAAAAAGCATCGACTCCGCCAGCCCGGGGCCGCAGCGAGCCCGCGCGGGACATGGGGAAATCCCTGAATGCAGCCCAAAAATACCCCCAAAACCAACCCAAAACTCGGAGAAATCCCAAATCTACATCACTGCCTGGAGCAGGAGGAGGAGAAACCGAAAGGCCGGGCAGATTGTGCCCTAATGCGAACCGCAAGGTACGAGCAGCAATAAGTCGCAAAGGCGTGTGTCGTGCCCGGATGCCACGAGACATGACTAAGCCCTGCCGGGACTGTGCTGAGCACAAACCCTGAGCCCTCAACACCCCTGGAGGTAGGTACAGCAAAGCTGTTATTCCCTTTACATTCCCTTTATAGTGCTATATCCAACCACCATCACGCCTCCAGCCTTCCCCCAAAGCGGGGGGCGCTGACCCGGCTGACAAGGGAGCCCACCAGCGACCCAAAACAGCCTCCCAAAGTCACGAGTGACCGACACACGGCCAAGACAATGAGCGTCCTACCCTGGACAAACCATCACCTGCTCAAACAGACCCTCCCCACCACCCTGCCGGCTCAACGGGGACCACTCTGAACCAGGGGGGGACCTACGCACGCACCCGGCAAGACCCCAAACCACGCCGGTGGTCCGGGGATGCCGGTGCCTCCCACCGAGGGCTCCAGCCCAGCTTCATGCTCTAGGTCTGTGGCAGAGCTGGGAAAAAACCCTGGGACCCTCCAGGTCCCCCCAGTCCCACAAATCCACCATTCCATGTGCCTGCGGACACAGTTAACAGCAGGCAGAGGAATGGAGCCCCACAAGCGAGCCCTGACCGCTCCCTCTCTCCCCTCTTACTAACTTCCATTTTCATTCACGCCAACATCACAAAACCAAAACCTCGGTGGCTTTGCACAGCAAAGTCACCTTCAAAACGGGCGGCTCCGATTGCAGCTCCTGCGGGAAAAACCAGGCAAAGCCCCACCATCTGCCCGCAACGGGACGGGTCTGATGGAGAGGGCACGAGGGACGGCCCCCCACGAGCACCCCCTCTTTCCGAGGGCTCTCAGTGACACCCCCGTACCTACCTCTCCGCGTTACCTCCCCCTGCTTGGGGTGGCTGAAGCCTGCAACCCCCCCAGCGGCACAAAAACGGCGTCGGAGCATCCTCACCACAGCCATCTCGCAAGGACCAGCCAAAGCCTGGCTGATGCCCGCCACGGTGATGCCTCAGCGGAGCCCAGGGATAAACATTCTTGCGATTTGGAGGCATTTTTTTTCCACCGTGGCCCAGGATTTTTCCAAGGGACCCAACGAAACACAACGCGCTTGCACCGTGCAAGGAGGAATCGTACGCTTACTGATAAAGCAAGAGCCATCTACCTCAGACAAGCTTACAAAATAAGAGAGTTTGGCCCAGGAAGATAAAAATCAAGATATATTTTGCAGCATGAAAGGAAAAAAGAAAAAAAAAAAGAAAAAGAAATAATGAAGCAGCAGCAGCTGTGTTTGCAAACCACCAAAGCGAAACGGAGTTCAAACAGGGATGAAATGGGGGAAGCGTTTGGCATCGTCTGACACGGCTTCGGTGTCCCAGGTCCGCGGGAGGAGAGAGGAGCGACCCCCTGCAGGGCATGGAAACCAGAGGGCTGGGAGAAGCGAGGAGGTGGCCAAAGCAAGAGGCGAAGCCCGTCTGCCAAAGCGCGGCCTGAGTCTATCGGAAGGTAACACGGTCTAGCGGGGAAAGGAGTTAAGGATGGTTTTAGGGAAGAGCCGCTTCCACGAGGCGCCCGGGCGGGATTTCCCACTCCAGCAGCGTGGCAGGTACACGGCTGAAAGAGAGAGGGCTGCAGGCTCCAGCCTCTAAAGGTCGAAGACCATGAAAAGCAGGGGGCCCAGCGGCTCAAAACACCTGCAAAAGGAAAACAACTCTCAAAAGACTGACCCAGCAAGCCGGCGCGCTCCATCAACCTTCCCTGCACTCCAAGTCCTCTAGAGCTCCTTAAGACGGGATGGGGGCACGTCCCGAGGTAGCGACCTCAAGAGCCTGAAGACACCGCCGTGCCTGTACGAACGGGTGTCATAAATAGTTTGGAAAGCACTCAAATGAGGAAAAAAAACCAACCTTCTGTTAGAGAGGTTGAGGCAACGAGAGCGAAAGGAAGAGCAAGTCGGCCGCGGCAAGGCCGGCACAAAGCCTCCATGCCCCCCCTCCCCCCGAAGCGGGATGTCCCCCGATTGTCACCTGTGCGTCGGGAGGAGCCCGGCTGAAGTTACCGGTGAGCTGAAGTTAGCCAAGGCAGAGTTTCCCCCGCTGCCGAGCGGGTGAATGGCATTAAATCAATTCAGATCCGAGCGGATTCTAGGGGAATCCCTAAAAACACACTCAAATAAAAGAAATCCGCAGTCATACTGTTAGCGAAGTTGAATTCTCGCTCTGAGAGTCGAGGGTCTTACGTCAGGTCACTCGTCACGTACTCAATGAAAAGCCCTGGTGCAGGCTGGAAAGAGAGGGGCATTTCTAGGAAGACCCCCCCCTCCTTCCTGAGACAAACCCGCTCACGGTTTGAAGACTGCCTACACAAAGTTGTTAAAGCTCAGAAATATCTCGTTATCGATTTAGAGGACTCGTCGTCAAGCGGTTCAAACCTAAGTCAGGGCTTGGAGACTGGAAAAGACGCGGGGCTCTGCTTTTTGTGGCGGCAGGTTTCCAAGCATCCCGCTGGAAATAGGAAGCACAGCCTCTAAAATCAGATTATTTCTAGGCAGAGCGATAAACAGGCTCCGACCTTAAAAGTTCCCGGGGAGCGTGGCGTGGTCGGAGAGCCGTATCCCCGACCGCCCGGCTTGAGAGCTCACGTCTTTCTCCAAACGTCTAAGCCCTTCGAGGTTCAACCAGCAGCAACAGCAATAACCAAGGCAAAGCAGAATTAAAGGCGAGATTGGAGAATCTCTTGGCAATTCTACCTGGGAATAAACAAAAGTTTCACATGCAAATGGAGAGCCTGGGGCAAAAAACATGCCTACAGGCTCTTCGATTCTCCTGTGACGCTTCTCCTACAGCCTGAATCCACTCAAAGCAAGAATATCCACATGAAACACTCGGTGTTTTATTCCCAGGCAGGCTGGAGGGTTTAGCACTTTACTGCAGAGGAAGAAGTGTGCAAACCTGGATGCAGCGGTTGATTTTACCACTTCAAAAAAAAAAAAAAAACAAAAACAAACCTCTAAATATTTTAAAGGTAGGGATCACTTGGTATTAGCGCTCAGCATTTACGTAGGTAGCACTTGCAGTCTGTCAGCGACCAAGCGCTCGTCCAAAGTGCTCAAATATGACTTATCCCCATTTTACAGATGGGAGAACTGAGGCACAGAGAGGTTGAGTGACTTGCCCAAGGCCACGCAGTCAGAGAGTGGAGGCAGAGCAGGAAAGTGAGCCCGGCTGTTCTCGGAGCGGGCTACACCTTTCCTGCTTAATAAATAAATAAATAAAAAGGCCTATGCAATCCAGAAAACCACCGGCCGCCAAACCTACCCTAAGTATTTTGAAGAGGAAATACATTCTGGTGAAGAGTTAGAACAGCGTTACCGAGAGGGGAACAGCGGGTCTCCTCGGATGGGGCAAAGGGAGGGACGCAACCCCGGCAGGCTGGAGCAGGAAAAAAAGAAGGGGAAAACAGTGAAACCATCCGCAACGCATGTTCTAAGCAGACGCGAAACGCTGGGCTTAGCTTTGCGCGGTCGCTCCGAGGAGCCATCCGTCTCTCCATCCGCAGAGCTGGGGGTTTTCCAGCCGCTCTCGCCCGGGCTCAGCGTCTGCCAATGGAGGCTTTTGGGACCAGGCAGCCAAACCCCCTCCTCTCACACACCTGCGGCAGCGTCTCCCCGCTTGGCGGTTACGAATAGAGGTTACAAACGTTACCGTAGTACGAAATCACATTACCACACAGCACTGAACAACATTTGCCGCAGCGATACACGGAGTGTCGGGAAGAATTAAACGAAACCACCCTCATCAAAGCGGACACGCACCGGACTTGGGGGGGGAAACACCCTTGGGTGAAAACAGTCCCAACACCTGCATGCTCGCGCAGTGCCGAGTACGCGTTTAACAAGGTTCAAATGCATTTGTACAGATAAAGAGTGATTTCTCACATCTCAGACCGATTCCAAGGCTCGGGGTCTTTCTGGTTTTCTCTTTCAGAGATAGGTAAGGAAAGATGTCACGGTTGGTTTTGTTGCTGTTATCTTCACATAAAAGGAACGCTGGGAAGGGGGAGGCAGGGAGATTTTCACAATTAGAGCTTTCCTGGGATTATTTGGTTGTGGTTTTATCATAATCAGATTCATGGGATTACCAGTTCCCGTCTGGGTTGTTAGTTTCTTGTCAATTAATTACACCCTGTGTCATTTAATTTCTTCCGGCGATTGAGGGCCAGCTGCTCAATTCCACATTTTCTCCCTAAACGCGTGCCGCAGGAGCAGATATCAAAAGCTCCGTCTACGCCTTTTTAAGCCTAGAGACCTCTTCCGAAACCGAGGTGCAACACCCCATCCCCCCCCACCCCCCGCTTCCCACCCCACCGAAGCCATCCAGGGGTGGGGCAAGAAGCGGATCCGAGGAGCGCCCAAGCCCCAGGCATCCTCCCCGTCCCCCCAGCCCTGCCCCAGCGTCCCCCCAAGCTCGTCCCCACCACGAGCCACCGAACCCCCCTGGTGGTGTAGGGGCGTCCCACCCTCTCCCGTCGCCTCCGTCCCCTGGTGGGTGGCGCGATGTCGGCTCCCTCCACCCCCTCCTGTTTAACCTTCTCGGGCCGGCGCTAGGCTAAAGCAACGTGGCGTGGCCGCCGGTGTCGTCGTGGTCCACGCTGTTGAGAATGGCTGTCTGGTCTTCGGGGAGCTGCCGGTGGCAGAGGTCGTCCTTCAGCGCCGAGAGGCGGGCGAAGGGGTCCTGACGAGGGTGTCTCTTCTTCTTGCGGAGGCAGACAGCTTCGTCAGGCGACAGTACCTGAGAGCTGGGAAGGTGCTGAACCTGGGAGGCAGAGCCGTCTGGGGGGGAAGAGAAAGCAGATGGGAGCGGAGCCGGCAGAGCACTCTGTGTGCCCGAAAAGGGAGGTGATGGCCAGCCTGGCCCCCAGCCCGGCCGCTTGGCGAGAAGGGAGCGCGTTGGGCATCAGGGAAAGTTAAATTAACGCGCATTTAAAAAAAAAAAATAGCAAATCCAAAAAAAATCACTAGAGATGGGAGATGGATGGAAGGGGAACTCAGTTTGGAGGCGGGGGGAAGCAGGGGAAGGACAGCCTGTGGGTGAGCCATCCCTTTGGGGGGCAGGGGTGAGGGCAGGATCCAGGAAAGGGCTTGGAGACACCTCCTGCCGGAGCCAGCAGAGACCTGCACAAGCTCTGCCCCCGGGGTGACAGAGGGGATGTCGTTGGGGACCGCGGGGTCCTCGCACTCACTGGGTTGTTTTCTGGATTTCGAGGAGCCCTTGGATGACTTTTTGGGCTTCTTTATCCGCTGGTATTTCAGAGCTTCAAGCCTCTCAGGTGCAGCAGCGTCCCCGGACGGTGACGGACGTTTTCTAGGAAGGAAAAGCAGACAGGTGCCGTCAGCGGCTCTCGGCTACACTTGGGCCTCTGGACATCCCCGGCGGGGGATCGCTCGACCCCAGCCAGCTCTGCCATGGAAAAGGAAAAGGTGAGAAACCCGGGGCTGAGGGAGCGGGACCAGCCAGGCGTGCCGGAGCAGGAGGCAACAAGGTGGCCTGTGGCGAGGTCCCCGCTGTCCCCCTGCATCTCCTCCAAGTTGCTGAGCGGCGCCGCAAACCCGGCCGGTCCCACCGGCAACCTCCAACGCCAGCCCCGCAAGAGAGCTGCCGGCACCCCAGCTCACCTGCCTGCCATGCCAGCACCGCTAAACAAAAAAGGACGGGGCAGATCCTATGTCCGATAAGGCATTTCTGGGAAGTGGTGGGAAACCCCTTGGGATGGAGAGAGAGAGAGAAAGAGAGGAAGAGACAGGCAGAAGCGGCACGGCAGCGTCGAGACGGGCACCATGAGCCACTCTGGGCGGACAACACCGGCGCCACAAACAGCAGGGAGGCAGGATCCTGCCCGGCCCCGCTCCCACGGCCAAAAAAACCAGGAGCCACATGACAGACAGGGACACAAAGGGCACACGCCGACATGGCTGGGAGAGGTATCTCGCTCCCAGGTCCCTGCTGTAAGCGACAACAGAAACGCGACAGCACAGGAGCATCTACTCCTGAACACCGGGAGGCTGGGAGCTGGGTTTTCTTGCCCCGCGGGACAGGACATCGGAATGAAAACACTGACAAGGTCTTATTGCGAGGGACGAGGACGGGATTTGCAAAGGGGTGTTTCCCGCAGGAGGGCCAGCAGTTGTAAGTGACAGTTTCCCAGCCTTAGTCCCTGAGAAACCCTTCTACAGGAACCAGCTCGAGGCTAAGTGGTCTCCCCTTTGCAAAGGGTTTTTTTGGCTCTATTTTCTTCACTGTACCTGTTTTTCCCATCCAAGGATTGGAGAGTACGACTGCTGCAGAGAGCAGGGCAGCGGAGGAAAACCTTCTCCTTAAGAGAGCGGTCGGTCCAGCTCTCATCTCTAACACATCACGGCATCCCTCCCTCTTGCTGCTTTCCCATTGCCTTCCCCCTCTCCATTTTACTTTCATGTCCCCCCAGGTTGCACCAAGACCTAATGTCGCAGAAGGAGAAGTCTGACTCGAGGCAGCAGAGGCCACAGGTGATGACCTGGGATCAACCTGAGTCACAACAGAGCAACCTGCACACAGGGTGGCCAGAGATGACAGGGGAAGCGTCCACAAAGCGCTTTTCATTGCAATAAAGCCAATGCTCGAAGCCAGGCTCTGGAGATAAAAGCCCGGAGGTTTACACCAGCGTGCCTCTAACAAGCCTGTCCTACCCTTCAAAGGAGGAGATGACACTCTTCTGCTCTCACAGCTCGGTCACCGGAGGTCAGCGACTGAACTTTTTCAAACCAGCCACGCAGAGGACAGCGCTGATGGCAACTCCTGCATCTTCAGGCATCCGTGGCTGGGGCAGGGATCAGCAAACCCCGCAAGCCGCAGGCTCTTCACAAGGCAGCAGGACAGGCGGGTAGAAGAGTCGCCTCGACGGACTGCAAGGAGGCAGCATCAGTGCATTCAGACTCCTGCTTTGGCACCAAAAAGCCGTGGCCGAACTCATCCACCTCATTCCCGGTCTGTCAGTGAGGCGCGACCCATCCGGCGTTGCAAAAACGCTGCCGGTGGGAGCAGCGAGGAATAAGTGAGGACAAGGGCTCAGCACAGAGCCCCAGCGCACCCGGGCTGCGGCACAAGAGCACGTCCACCTACGGTGAGTTCGGAGCTTCTCGTCTCCCTTGGGTTTCACACGGAGCCTATCCGCCACTGAAGACACCCTACAGCCTTTCCTCTGCGAGTCCCCATGCGTGCCACCGCTGTGGAGAGCATGGCGTGACAGCAACGCTTTGCATCTGAGATCCCAAGTGGCTGCCGCAGCGGTGATACTTCAGCTGGAGTGGCACAGGGGAAGAGCTCCCAAGGGATTTTTCCCCCTCCTTGGGGAGCAGGAGGAGTTGTTTTTGAAGACGTGTGCGATTGCAAAGGTTCTCAGTTCTGCTAGCAGCATTGGAGAGCACCAAGAAAAGTGCAGTGTGAACTGATGAAGCAGCTAGGGCACAGCAGATGCAACAGAAGCCCAGACACTGGGTATAGAAAAGCTCCTTTTCATGTTTCCCATTGCAACAGAGACATCAAGGCGTTGATGCTCCTGGAGAGCCTCTGATCCTGCTCCCAGCAGAGCAGCACATCAGCCGAAGATGAAGCAACTCATTAGACAAGCTGGTAGTTCTGCTGGCTGGATCCAAGCGAGAGCTCTCCCTCATAGGAAAGATGACGTTTACAAGCCCGTATAGCTTCAGTGCTTAAACGCCTTCTTTCCAAATGCAACCAGTCTCTTGTGAGAGATGCTGCGAGCGGTGGCTCCGAGCTCTGTTGGGACACTACCCGCTGAGCTGCACCAACGCCAACAGCCGCTGGGCTGCGTAAGACCAGAGTGACCTAAAGGGCCAACGACAGCATGGCACTTCCCTGCAGTAATTCCTGCTTGAATGGTCAATAGCAGGCTTTTCCCATTTATAGCCACCATTCTATGATTCGCACAAAGCTATATTCATGCACGTACTTGGCTCAACTGTTCCAGCCCCAAGTCCATCTCCCATGGAGCCGACGTGTGCCAAGCCCTGGACGCTGGCAAGCTTGGCCATCCTGTCACCGTCCTGCCTTCTACCTCCTGTTCCCGCCACCCAGACAACTCTGCTAATATTATGAAAGCTCAACTTGTAGGAGGCTCTTGCTCTTTCCATTTTTTTTTTTCCTTCTAAGAAGATGCTACTGTGGCATGTTGACAAAATCAGACAGATTTACGCAAGGGATTATGAGGAAATTGCCTGAAGCTCATTTCCACTAGTTCTCCATAATTGGACTCGTATTTATACACACAAGCATAAACAGCCAGCGCACTGAACCCATGTGTCACCATAAATACTGTCTGACCTCTGGCAAGGAAGGGATACAGAGGAGGACGAAGCGATGCTACTCACCAGCCAAATTTTATCTGCTCTACCCACCCTTCATTTCTTCAAAGGACTCCAATTCTTTCAAATTAATTTTCATTTTAAGCTCAGCCAAAAGCTTCTTCCTGCCCCCAGACTTAGCATTTTGGGCAGCTGCCCATGCACAAGAGATATCTTGAACACCAACAGACGAGAGGTTCAGGGAGGCAGATGAACAATTTCTAGAGACTTCTGTGCAGAGCCAAGCAAAGAAGCACACGTGAATTCCTGAAGCAAGCCTTCCGCGAGGGGCCAAAACACCCGGAGCAGCAGTTTTCCTCAAGTCTTCAAAGGACCATCCTTCTGAACGAGCAAGGGTCTGAACTGCGTGGACAGAGAGGTTCTGGAGAGGCTGCAAAAGTACTGAGGGACCTCAGCGAGTGCCAGGACAGGAGGCGGTAGCTAGGGGAGAAGAGCTATCCAACCCAACACACATCTCAGCTGCTCTTCTTCAAACGTCCTTCCACATACGAAGCGAAGATGCAAGGGAAAAGGCCCGTGAAAGGATTACCAACCTCTTTCCACCCAAAAGTGGAAACCCATATAGAGGAAGCGTCCAGGAGATTCAAGGGCACAATACATGTATTTCACCTCATGGAGGTCTCAACACATGTTCCCTGCCTCTTCCTCTCCTTGAGTCAAGACAGTGACACCCAGGAATAGTTTAGACATGTTAGAGCATCCACTTGGACCAGTTAGAGCATCCGCTTGGACCAGAGCCCACCACGTCTCAGCCACCACGTTCTTCAACCCTTCCCTCCTCCTCAGACGAAGAGCTCAATTCGCCTACGCAAGGCTC
The DNA here is from genome assembly GCF_964199755.1 of Larus michahellis. Taxonomy (NCBI): domain Eukaryota; kingdom Metazoa; phylum Chordata; class Aves; order Charadriiformes; family Laridae; genus Larus; species Larus michahellis. Next base: position 3,966,157 of record NC_133912.1, read on the forward strand.
CATCTCAAGCTCAAGTCCTGTGCGATCCCATGAGACGCCCTGCAAGTTGGAATTCCCCCTCTGCTCCGAGGCAGCGCTGGCTGCTGCCTCCATCCTGGGATGCCATCGTGCATCGCTTGAGATCCTTCAGTGCCAGAGGTGCTAGAGAAACACAGCGGTGACGGCCCCTTGCCCCGGAGCTGCTGCTGCTGCTGCCAAGGCACCGCAATGAGGGAGGAAGGGGGTTGGTCACAGCGGGGGTCACACCGGAGAAGGGGGTCCCTTCTACAGGTCTGCAGACACCACAACTCACCTACACAACGGACTTCACCATGCTGACGGGGGAGGAAAGAGGGTGAGGGAAAAGGGGCCGGACTGGAGAGGAAGAGGGGAGATACAGTCATGGGGAAGGGGGGGGAAGAGAGGAAGATAAATGAAAAACAGGAGTGAGAAAAATATATAAGTAAATTAAAGAGACTGAAAAGAAAAAAATAATAATAATTAAGAAAGAAAAGAAAAACGCACTCAGACAAGCGGACTCACAACTTCTCCAAGCGGGAGGAGGCATGAAACACATGCAGAGGATCAGCACATGGACAGTCTTTAAAGGGGAACCTGTTTTCTTTCAAGCGGGGAGCGAGGGGTGCTCCTCCTCCCGCACGCCTGGCGCCGACGTCCCTTCATCACTCAACGCTACGCTGCGGCCAAGCCCCCGAGCCCCCGGCATCGCCAGCCCTGTCCCAGCAAAGCGTGGGGGCCATGGGGGGCCACCTGGGACAGGTTGTGGTGCCGAGGGGCGTGGGGGCTCGGTGCCTTGTCTGTGGTTTTTGGGTTTCCCTCTGCAGGGAGACGACAGCCCCCTCTTCCCCATGAGGAGATGCATCACTGTGTGCTGCATCCAAAGAGAAGACGATGGGAAAACTGCTCGTGCCGACTCAGTTCCGGCATTATTTAACCCTGCCCATTGGTAAAAACCACCTCATCTTCACCCAGAGAAAGCCACCGTGCTGCAGCCGCCACCGAGCTGGCAAACTGCCTCTCCCTCTTCTCTTCTCGGCTTTTATTACTGCAGTACAGAAATCTGGCTGGTCTGGTATCAAATCCCAGCGCTCCACACGCACTGACAATTTTATGACCCCAAATCATCAAGAAATTACTTGGCCGGGCCCTTTACAGGATTCCTCGCTTATTAAAGTGAGATTTATTCTTCTGGCTTCCCTTTTTTGGGGATAATGACTCTGGAGTCGCTCACGCGACATCTCGGAGTTGGATGCATGGCTGTTCCCTGCTGGGAACCGTGATCCTGCTCCTGAATCCCTATCAGCCCGCAGCACCCAACACCAGAGACAGCCTGTATCTGTGCAAGAGCCCCATGGAACTCCAACATGAGCCTGGACCCACCTCTGCTGTGCTAAAGCCAGGTTCACTCGTGTCCCTAACACTCCTGAAACAGGGAAGCACCAGGGAAAATGAATAGAGCAAACAGCCACGTCCTCGCTGAGGGGTTCCCCATTTCCTGAGGCATCTGGCGCAGCCCAGATCTCACCAAAGCTTGGTGCCAGCTTTGCTGCTCATGGGACACCCTACTCTGGGATCAACAGGGGAAAAGAGAAGAAGGTGGCCAAGCACTTAAGAGCTTTGGAGGCTGCAAGGCTTGAACTGGAGGGGTTTTGCCATGCCAAGAGGATGGCTCCTCTGTGGAGCACAGATCCTGTACCTGCTCCCATTGCCAACACTCAACACTCCTTCCTCCCCTCTCCTGCTCTCCCCACCCCAGGACAACCCTTCAAATCAGCTAGAGGAATTCCCCTCTCCTGGAAACATCTACCTGATTTCTCTAGGCATCTCATCTCCCTCTCGTGAGGCTCTTTTCCAGTCCAACAAGACTCCTCAGGCTGTTAGGAGAGAGTTGACCAGGACCTTGACTCTTCTCATCCAAGGCAGCAAAGCTTAAATTTTTTTAAGACTTGTTCTAAGGAAGCTTGGACATGGCCCATATCCCACCTCTCCTTTCATAACCAGCCTGGTCACGTGTTCCCAATCCTTGGGGTCAGGAATGACTATTATCCCATCTGACTTTAGCAGTCTTAGTGACATTCTCTGCCTCTAAGGTCTAAGGGACATCCCCCGATTACTCCATCCCAGTTCCAGGGATGCCCACGGCCATCTAGGAAACCGACCCCATGAAGGCAGCTCAAGAAGTATTTTCTTGGGAGAGTCTTTCAAGATCTGCTTAGGGCTGTTTAATTACAGCTGGGTCAGAAGTCATAAAGATTCTCCAAGGAGCATTTCAGAGAGGGAGGGCTTTTAGTATGACTACGCTTGTGACAGGAACAATAAAACACCTCACTGGCAGCCTGAAACCCTAGTTACGCTGCGGCCAACCATAGAGTCCATCTTGAAAGAAAGACTTCTCCCATTTTCCATGATTGAGGAGACTTGGAAAAAGAAAACAGGTCCAGGTACTGATGGGAACAAAATTCTCCATGTCCTGGACTGCATCCAGAGAATGATTTTTGGAGCCCCACTCCAAGAACACTGCCTGCAGCTGGTTGCTCCAGATGTAGCTCTTTTACCTGACTCCAGGGGATGACCATGAGTTCCTCCTGGTTTGGATCATCCTGGACAACCCCACCTCAACACGCACCTCCCTAACACTGCACAACCCTCACGCCAACGCAAGCCCTGCCAGAGCCAAGGGTGCCATGTATCGCCATCCTCCAAGAAAGGCTGGCCACAGGGAGACAGCAGTTTGGCTCATCCCAAACCCCAACACGAAGACACGGTTGCCACCACCATGCTCTCCAGCCCCACCGCCTCCCCAAAGGCAGGGGAGCAGCGACGTGCTGCTGGGAGGGGAAACCCAAAAGCCACAGAGCCTGTGCGTCCAGAGGTGTTTCCTAGTGTTTTCGGATTCCTTATTCCCCTTTAAAGGAAGAGATGGTATTGGAAAAGCCCCTTCCGTGTCCCCTCTCATGCCCCGCTCCCGGCCACCCTCCACAGCACCCACACCATCCTTTCGGACATGGATCACCCTTACCTATTGAGCTGAGGAGAAGCTTGTCTCGACAACACTGCCCAGATAGCTGAGATTAATCAAAAACAAAGCAGTTATCAACACCCGCAAGGAGCCGAGCTCCGCAACACATCAGCACGTCAACAACTCCAAAGGAAAAGGAGGGAAAGAAACCAAACCGAAACACAAACGAAACGAGGCTGGAGAAGAAAGGGGGAAAGAAACAGAAGAGAAAGGAAAAGAAGAAACGAAAACAATAATCAACAAAGCGAATGGATACACTGCGTAAAAGCACGGACAACAGTGCTGCTCTAACACGGATCTGTCCTGGAGCTGGGTCTCCTTGGGGTGCCCTGGCTAGGAGACGTGGACCTACGTCTACATGCTTAAACTGCATCGCTCCGTAGCTGTGTTTTCCAGAGGCACACGGAAGTCGTTTGAGGCTCGTTCAGCTCCTCTCCCTCCCCATCCTCTCCCCTGAGCCCTCCTTCCATCCCCCCTTCCACACCCCAGCCGTGCCAGAGGGGTTTTCTAAGGCCATAACGCTTCCAGGTACCAGAGGGCGGGAGTGAAATGCGGAGGGCGCTGCGGGGTAAAACGCTGCCTCCCCCCTCCCCAAAACGCACACCTCTTCTCCGTACGCCTCCGACCGCGCCGGCTCCGTGGGGCTGGGCACATCCGGCCCCCCAACTCCTCTCTGCCGCAAGCCGGAGGGTAGGGGGTGATGTGGTTCAACCCCGCCAGACAACAAGCCAAAAATGAAGCGAGACGAAAGGATGGGACGAAAGCACGGCTACGGGGTCTAAGGTGCTGTGAAAGACGGAGGGAAAGAGGAGAAATACAGAGAGAAAGATAGAGAAAGAGAGAGACGCTTTTTGCCTGGAGCAACCCTGGTACCTGGAAAACCAGCCGCTACTGTCTAGTGCAGCCACATCCCTCTTTAGGGCAGGATCTGAGCGTGCCGGCAGCCTCCCGATCTCCGCTGGGGTTAGTTTATTTTTATTTTTCCTCCTCTCCTGACATGCTGCTGGTGTGGCTAAGTCCTTGATCTCTCCCTGCCCGCGTCCTGGGGCTGCAGCATCCCTTTTGCAGGTGGGGTGGTGACCGTGATAGCTGTTTCTGTCATGCATTAAAGCTCTCTAGACTCCGCGGGAAGGAAGAGGAGGAAGACAGAGGCGCGGCGGCGGCGGCCCTAACGTTCGAAGAAAGCCAAGAGCCAGCAGCTAGAAGAGGAAACAACCGCCAGTGACACCAGGACAACTTACCTACGTGAGCCGGGAGCCAGGTTCTTTGCCTGGTAGATGGCCCGTAGCCCCCAAGTCACGGCGCTCCCAAATTCGCGAGGGAGCAGCCGGGGAGGAGGCAAGCACGCCGCCGGCACCGGGAAGGTTGCCTGCCTAAAAACCCAGCTCTCTCTCGGGCAGCGGCCATGCAACCCGCGGCACCAGCCTCTTCCTAGCAAAGCCCGCGGGACGCTGTCTCCAAAAGGGATGCTGCAGCGCGCCCAGAGAGACCCTACGAGTTGGGATGGCGATGGCGGGGAGGGAGTCAGAGGGAGCGGGTGAGGCAGGGTGGGGGAAGCCGGGAAGGGGCCGGGGGCTGGGGGGGTCACCACGGGGCTCAAGCACTTACCCCGTGGCAGCTACCGTGGTGGATGTCGGTTCCGGTTGGAGAATCTCCTCGCCAGCCCTCCTCGGAGAAGGGATGTCTCCGAAAACATCCATGGTGTCCACGGGCAGGGAGGAGCCCTGGGAGCCGGAGTAGCCGGTGGCCACGGAGGCGAAGGCGGTGGTCGGTCGGTAGCTGGGGCTGCCTCCCCGGCTGCTCGGCGCCGGGGATCCTGTGGACGGTGTGGACTTGCGGGAGAAGCTGACCGCTGCCGGGGGCTGCAGGGTGATTTCCGACACCTCCGCTTGCTGGATGAGGCCCGGCCGGGGCCGGGCGCGGGCGGTCAGCTCCGGAGAGCTGTTGCGGGAGCTGAGGGGGCTTTGGGTCAGAGGAGAAAGCCTCGAAGGTTGTAGCACCACCTGATGTAAACTGGGCTCAGCCCTCCTGACCTGCCGAGGGCTGGGCCGAGGTCGGGGTTGGGGCTCGTACCACCTGGTGTCCAGGCTGAATGTGCTTGTGCCGCTGGGGCCGACGGGCTCGGACGGTTCGTGGTAAGGCAACACGGGTATGCCCATACCTTGGCTGGTATGTCTTAGCTGCCCTTGACATCCCATGGGTTGCATAGGTTTGTCCTGCCACTTGGTGGTGGTGGGCACAGAGGGTTGGCCCCTGCCGGGTGACTTGCCGGTCCAGCTCTTTGGTGCCTCCAGGGGCAGGATGCCCGGGTAGGACGCGGGGACCACCTGGAGGGAGGAGGGAGGTGGCCCCCGAGGAAGGCAGCCGGTGGGCTGGGAGCCATCGGCCGCCTCGCAGGACTGGAGCTGGTGGGGGAACGGCGCGGGGGCCGGCTCCAGGCCGCCGAAGGGGAACTCGGCCCTGCCCCAGGACTCGGGGGACCGGCCCCCCGTGGGGGTCTGGGCCAGGGGCAACGTGCTGTTGGAGGCGTTCTCCCCGTTCTCCTCGGGGATGGTGGGGTGTCCGAAGGGCCCCTCGGGGGGCAGCGGCGGGGAGGACATGACTGAGCTCAGCGGGCTGACTTCTGGCATGTAGAAGGGCGGCGGGTCCACCTCCCCGGGGCTGCTGCTGCTGAGGTAACCGTAAAACTGGTGGTGGAAAGCCCGGGGGGCCGGCGGGCGGGCCTGGCCGGTGGCCTGCAGGGCGCCGGGACCCTCCAGCGCCCGGTGGAACCGGGGGCTGTATGCTGGTGGCTGAAGGTAGGACTCCTGGCTGGAGGAGAGAGGGGTGAGCTGGGCTTTCAGGGCGGTGACGGAAGCGGGGACGACGGGGTCATCGTTCTCCTCGTCCGACTGCCTGAACTCGGGGTACATGTCCGTCTCCTCCACGAAGGGGAAGCCCTCGATCCGCCGCGTCTTCAGGGAGGGCTCCATCTCCGCCGGGTCCATGACGAAGCGGCCGTCCGGCCCGCGGCTGATGAGCTCGATGGGGGTGGTGGCCTCGGCTTCGGCCTCTGCCTTGGAGACGCTGTACTTCTTGCTGCTGATGGCTCGCTTGGTCTTCTTGTAAAGGGAGAGCTCCTTCTCCTTGGTGGGACTCAGCATCCGCTTGGCCTGTGGGCCCTGGTCATCAGAGGACTCCGAGGGGGGACGGAGCGTGCGGATGCTCTCGGGACTCACCTTGCCGGAAGACAACCTGGACCACAGGGGAGAAAAACCGAGAGAGGGGACGGTCACCCGGAGGGGAAAGAAGGTCTTCTCGCCCTGAAGAACAGCCAGCGAGATCCAGCAAACAAAATCCTACAAGCTCTCAAAAGAGGAACTGCTGGGAGAGATTTACGGGTGCTAACCAGGATGGCAGAGTCTTGCCCAGCCACGGCACAAGCCAGAGGACCACCAGCAGCGTACATCATCCCAGCTCCTGAGGAGCAGAGCTCAGCACTCTCAGCATCCCCTACAGGGCAGGCAGCTCACGCCAAGCCCTTGCAACAAATTCCACCAACGCCTCGCAACAAGCTCCGCAGCCCCAGCAGAACCAAAGACAGATCCAGAGCTCACTTCCAACTCCTTCAAAGGTTTCCTCATTCACTTGAGCTATCCATGCCCGGGAAAGCACCCAAGAGGAGGGACATCAGGCAAACGTCCCCTCCCGCAGAACTCAGCATCTCACTTGGAGATGCTGATGGATCGCTTCAACTTTTTCCCCAAATTCTCAACACTCAAACTTAAGGCTGAGAGCCTCAAAAGGCAGACCGCATCAGAACAGGTCACTCATCCCTATCCAGAAAGCCTCGGACAAACAGGATTGAAAGGCAAAAGGTAGCAGATCCAACAGAGACAGTGGAGGCATGGTTACTTCAGCGCAGTGGATGAAACAAAAAAAAGCAAGATTAAGACCCAACAGCACTGGGACATTTTGCAACGGTCCAGGAGCCAAAGCATGAGGCGTCCACATCTCAGACTCTCGCACTCATATTGGGAAGATGCTCCCACTGCTAATCAGCAGCTATACACGCTTTTGATGGGCTCTGCAAGGAGCTGTGGCTACTGCAGCACCATGATCCACCACCTTTGGGCACGTGTGGAAAGAGGCTTCAGCGGGCCACTCTTCATGGGAAAAGAAAAGATACAGGTGTAAGATTCTCTGAATTTCCCAAGAAAAACGAGAGCCAGCAGAGAATGGCTCAAAAACTACACCAAGCTTGCACGAAGGACTCCGTACGCAGCAGGCTAGCCCTTCTCCTAAGGAGCCCCTTCAAGCTGGGTGTGTCATTGAGTTCCACCAGTCAACTCCAGCTTCGGTCAATGTCCATAGATCCAACGGGGTCCTTTCTTAGCTTAAAGTTTGCTGCGTTTGTCCCTGCTGCTTTCTGCTCCAAAACCTGTTTCTCCCTTCTGAACCGTCGTGTTCCCACAAGTTCAGGGAACACCCGAAACAACTCGTCAGAAGCAACCAAACAAGGTCAGACATTTCCATTTGAGCCTTGCAACAACTGTAGGAAGGAGGCACCTTGAAGGCCCACAGCCTGGTACCGCATCCAAGACAGATACTTACGGGGACTCCAAACTCTTCCTGCAGTGTGTTATCGAGAGAGGAGGGTCTGGAAGAGAATAAAAAGGGGAAAGAAGAGAGAACGCTAAGGAGGCGCAACACGACAGAGACAAGACAAACTCAACATCAAGACAACAAAAGACACTCAACAAGAGGCCGAGGTTTCATTGCTCCAGTGCTTTAATGGTTGCTGACAACAAACAGCTCCCGTCACAGGGTCCTGCTGCCGCAGTCTCACAGGCTAGAGGAGAAGGAGACGATTCCCCTGCCCTCTGCAGCTCCCCAGCCACAGCCCCAGCTTTCGGGAAGCAGAGCGGCAGGGTCTCCTTTGCGGAGGTCTTCTCTAGCCTAGCGTGGCCATGGGGCACTGCCCACTCCGGGCTGGGAGGAAGCTGCTGGAGAGCCCAGCTCCGGGGGGACCTCGAGGAGGTGAGCAGTGTGTCCCCCCCCCATCTCTGGCCCAGAGGACACCCCAGCCCTAAACCCCCAGCTCTAGGAGTTATCACCACGCGAGAGCGCTCCCTCGGAAATCCCAGGCTAGTTTCTCTGTCGCCTCTTCACCCACCCTGCCTCTCCCGCTCCCGACCACGGGCGCTTTCAGGCACAGCCGAGGGATGAAGTCAGGGTTTCACCTGAGGACGCGCACGGACGGAAGAAGAGACAGACAGGGAAGACGGTTACCACCACAACACAACCAGGGAGGAGAAATGAGGAGACAGGAGGGAGGAAGGAAGCAACACCAGGGAGGGGCTCACCTTTCTTGCGCTTGAGCTTGCGTTTGCGTTGCTTGTTGACGAAGCAGGCGGCGAGTGTGCTGAAGAGGATGGCAGCAGCCAGGAAGCAGATGGTGGCAACGATGCCAGCCAGCACCGGGCGGGCTAGACCCTCGTCCGTCAGGTCAGGCTGAGGGAATACGTCTGGGCAAAAAAAAAAACCACAACAATTCGGTGTTATGCACACACCCCTGCCCACTGCCTCCCCCGGGGACCCACCACAGCGTGAAGGCAACTGGTACCAGCAACAATAATCTCTAAGTAAAGACCCTGCTTCCCACCCAGCCCACCCAGGGAGAGCAGTCAGCACCACCGCAGGCACTGCCAAGGGATTTAGTGACCTTGCACCGGATAAACCTTTTTGCCTTGGCTGATGGACACCCAGGGAAGAAGCCTCTATGCCCCTCAAATCCACATTTATGTACAAGCGCACGCAACTGCACCAAACCTACAGTTGTCTCCTGGCCAAATCACCTGCTGCAGCATCTCAAGGTATTTTACCCTGTTTGTCAGTGCTTCATTTCAGCTTTTCAATGAAAACTGGGCTCCGAACCCTCATGGCACCCCTTTGCTAACTGCGAGGCGCATCCCAACAAGCAGCAGACCTCAGCTGCGGCCATCTGGGGCTGCAAACCCTGCACGCACCAGCAGGTCCTGCCGGGAGCAGCAGCTTTCGGCCTGGGAGTGCAGCCGCCGGGGGCCAGGGCGCACGCGAGCGCTGCCAAAGCGCATCAGAAAAATCCTGCGAGAGGAGGATGGGCAGGCGAGCAGGCAGGCTGCAGCAGGCAGGCTCTCTGCACAGCACCGGCACCACTTGGGGGCAGAGAGAGACCACGGCATTCCTGCGCGCAGCAGAGCTGGGTGGCTCCTTGGTTTTTCCACGAGAGCCATAAAAGCAGGGTTTGCTGCATCCCCTTCTGCTGCCCTTGCCTTCCCCGTCGCAATCATGTGCCCTCAGCTATCCCTTGCTCAAGGAGCATCCTCCGAGCTGGACCGGGATGCAGGGTACATGCAGAAGCTGCAGCGTGTTGCAGTCTCCTGTTGCAAAGCTTTCCCCCCCCACATCCTCGGACTCCGCACTGCAGTGCTACATTTCCCTCTCTGCACCTTTCATTCCCATTTCCAGGCTCTGCAGTGCCTGGTCGGAGCTTTGTTCCCTGGGCACCCCGCAGAGCCGAGATGTGCTGCCACTCTGCACCAGCGGATGCCCGACAACACCGCGCTCCACGGGAAGGACTAAACGGGGGCGGTTTGTCCTCACCACTGCTCCGTTTGCATTCAGGATGTGGCACGGGGCCAGCAGCGTGCCCGGGACACTGATCCTAACCATCAACCCAGCTCACAGCCTGAGCAGCTCAGGCAGAAGCCCAAAACCAGCCTGTCCAGAGATGCTCCCACAGCTAGGGGCAGAAGAAGGAGCCACCCCTTACCTGTACTGGACACGCCAGCAACGTTGCTGGGTTCACTGATGAGATCCTGCATGACCGCCAGGACCCGGAACTCGTACCAGGTGTCCTGAAATACCAAGCGCATCCGTCAGGTCCCCCACCGCAGCCTCCAACCTTGCCCAGCTCCTTGAAGACCCCAGCACGGGGACTGAGCCACCCCAAAAGCTTCCCCAGAGCTGCAACACCACGCTGCAACACCAGAGGTACAATGTGGGCAGCCTCTGCTTACCTGGGACAAGTCCTTGGCAAAAAACTCGCTCTCGGTCCCCGGGATGCCATCGTCCAAGATCTCCCACCTCTCCGCGACGCGGAACTCCATGATGTAGCGGTCGATGGGGAAGCTGTGGTTAGCGGGAGGAAGCCACGACAAGAGGACGCCTTGCTGTGTCCGGTTGGCTGTTAGGCACCTCGGTGGGGTAACCAACACCAGAGGCTCTGGAGTTGTTACAGGGAATGCTGGAGACAGAGCAGACGGCACAGGGACACCTTTGAGACGGGGCAAGGGGAAGCGCAGAGGATGCTTTCTCCACTGTGGTTGATGGACCACCATGGCAGTGGCAGGTCCCACCTTCCAGGAGTTTAGGGCACATCTTGGGGGTGAGCTCTCTTATCTCAGAGATACAAAAGTGGCTTCCCAAAAAGCAGAGGACTAACAATGTAGTGACTCCAAGAAAAGAGGCGCAGCGACAGAAAAGCTCCTGCTTCCGCCCACTTCTGTCTGAGACAGCCCCAAGGCAGGTACGAGCAAGAGGCGCTCTGTGATAGCTCCCGCTCTGAGCCGCACGCAAGTGATTTTGTGCTCCATTAATACCTCCCTGCCCCCAGCTGAACTTAAGGAAGGTCTGAGAGGTGACTGGTACAGTACAGCTCTCCCACGCTGTCTCTTAGGGACAACCTTTCAGGAGCCTCATGCATCCAGAAAAATCTACAAGCTTCATCCAGGACCCTCCGCAAACCCTCTACGCAGCTGGGAACTAGTGCTGCTGCTCACCGTCTCCATCCCCAGCAGATAGGATACATGGACTAAGGAAAGGGCCACTTCTCCCCAGGGACCTCCTGAATCCCTTCCCTCTCCTCCCCTTGTGCCTGTGGAGGACCTACCTAGAGTGTTCACAGTGACCACCTCACTGAAGGAGCTGGTACCCAGCTTGTTTTGAGCCAAGACACTGAACTGGTATGCAGTCTCCGGTTCCAAGGTATCCACCAGTAGCCAACTGGAACCAGCTGGCACGGGGAGAGACAGCCAGTCGTGGGGGCCAAACTGGGCTCTCTTCATCCTGCCGAGAGAGAAGGGAGCATCCTCAGGAAAGGTGCCTTCGACCGGGGGGACAAAGAGGCAGCATTAACTTCTCGAGCAAAAATGGAGCTTTCCCGAGCGATGGTTTGGCTTGACAGCAGTGATATGTATGGACATGGGGCGGCCACTCATGTCCCACGAGATGGCTCGGAGACATGAGGACTGCCAGGCATGGGACACTGTCCCGCTGTGCCACGCCAGTACCCCCCAGCTCATATGGACATGGCCACCAGCCCTCCCCTCTGCTGTGCACCACCTGCACCCTCTGAGCAGGGTCAGGGACAAAAGCAGAACCAAGAGCCCTGCTCTGAGATTATCTCCATCAGATTCCCATGGCCAAAAGTAGAAGCTGGTGTGTTTTTAGTCCGGTGAGTGCTGCAAAGGGGACGGCTGGAGCAGAAGATGGGCCCTGTTCCCATTTACACCTCGACAGCTCCCGAGCCAGAGCCAAGTTCTCCCTCAGCTGTAGCCCTGTACATGCAATCCCACAAGAGACATTTAACTAAATCACCATTTTTGCCATATTTGCACAAGTCGGGGGCTGCCAGCACCACCCAGGGCGTAACTCGGGGTTCGCAGTGCGGCGGAGGCGCTTGCAAGGAGCGCGGGACACAGCCTTTCCTCAGGGGTCTGCAACCCACAAACCCAGGGCAAAAAAAGCTCCCAGAGCCATCCCAGTGTGACCCCAGCACACATGAGCCTGCAGCCGCCTCCACAAGCCATAACCCTGCTGGGAAGCACCACGGTGAAAGAGCCCTACGTCCCAAAGCAGCATCACCGTGCTGCAACGATACTGCCAGTATCGGTGCTCCTGTCAGAGATGCTCCCGGGAGTCCCGGTCCTCAGCTGCAGGTTTCGGTGGTGTCCGCAGAGGATTTGGCCGGGATTACTGCAGAAGGTCTATTCTGCACAGATAAGTGGCCATATCTACAGCCACCGGCATACAGCCGGGTAAAACCACCGAGTAGAAAGTAAGAGAAAAGACCAAGGGAGCAGAAGGTGAGGTGGGAGAAGCAGCAGCAAGCTATGGAAACAAGCGCGTCGGTGGAGAGCCATGCAGGTGCAGCATGCCTCCACCAAACTGCGCGGCTGCCTGGAAAGCCTCCAGATCACGGCGGCTCCGGCTGGGACTACAGCTCCCAGGGTCCCCCGCCACTACAGCGCAGGCATGGAGGGCATCATCGCCCCGAGCGGGTTTCCCTGCAGCATTTAACCCCACCACCGTCGCATCCCTTCTCCCCAGTGCTCCTGTAGGCAGAAGTGCAATGGTAAGGGGCTGAGGATGGAGAGAGGAGAGGGTAAATGCAGCACTAATCGCTGCCGGGCACGGCAGACCGCCTTTGCCGAGGGAGAGCATGTACGCAGGCAGGATGCTGCGGTGGCCTCGGCCGTCCCTGGGGAGCGGGGTTTGCATTTCCAGCATCAACAACCGCAGAAGCAGGAGGAGAGCGCGGACTCCGCAGGAGGCGAAGCCATGTTTGGCTCGAGCATCCCATAGCCACAGCGGGGAGGAAAATGCACGCCCTCTGGCTGGCCAGCATTCCGGTCGGCAATGGATGATCCAGCACCGTCCACCTCTCCCGGCCTCCCCATCCCAGGGAGCAGCACAGCCCCCAGGACTCACACCCACAGCCAGGGCAAGACAGGTCGCTGCCTCCCTATCCCAGGTCCCCCCAGCACCCTGTGAGCTCCCTTGGCGCAAACACCCTTCCCTGTCGCTGGCTGTTCTCCCCCAGCACAGGGTCTGGAAGGGCCTCAAGGAGGCAGGAACCCAGCACAGCAGCTGCCACCTCCCTTCAAGGTGAGCCACGTCTCCAGAGCAGAGAGGTTTAACCACTCCTTCCCAAGGACATTTTCATCACAGCAAAGTCTGCACTGCTCTGCTCACTCCCTTATTTTTCTCCTCTGCTCGCTTCATTTCTTCTTCTTCTTTCCATCTCCCGACAGACTGCCCAGCCCCACCCCAAGTGCCCAGCCTCGGGCTGGAGAGCAGAAATCATTACAGGCAGCATCTACCCATCTCCGCTCTACCAGCAGCCTCCATCGGAGGAAATTAAGGCAAGGAAGGAAAGACAGAGCACGAAAAAAGGCTGAAGAACGCCAGCCCCAGAATTGGGAAGGGAAGGCACCATCCCCTCTACGTTTCCAGAAGAAAAGAGCAAGCGCAGAGCCCATATAAAGCCCCGACCTCGCTGCAGCTACATTTCACCCTCCCCTGTCCCGGGGGAAAGCCGGCAGGGCTGAGCCCCCGTGCGGGAAGGCAGGATGCACCTGCTGGCTTTGGGTACCGGCTAGGACACAGGAGCGATGGGAGCAAAGCCCCACGAGGCTCAGACCCGGCCGGCATCTCACGCTGGCTGGTCACAAACTCAGATGGGATTTAACCACCTCCAGGGAGCCGCAGAGCAAGGAGAGATCATTTCTGCTTAGTCACAGCTCTTCCAGGACACACTCTATAAAGGTTGCATTTCCCATCCTCTCCCTGGCTGTTAAGCTTCATAAACAGTTTATCTTGAAATTAGATGCCAGAGGCAAAGTTACATGAATGCAGAACGTCTCCCTTGCACCATAAGCAGAATAAAACCTGCTGGGGAAGACGGAGGTACCGGCTAGCACAGAAGGGAGATGAAACACAGGACCTACATGATCCCACCACCACCCATCTCTCCGAAGCACCGCACGGGAGCTCAGCCCTGTAATGCCCACGGGGCACCGAGCCGGGCACGCTGCCCTCACCACCCTCCTCCCCCCGGCTGCTCGAAGCTCGGGCCGGCTAGGAAGGAAAAGAAGCAGAGAGCAAAGCATGCCAGGATGACTCACAGAGGGCCGTACCAAACTGAGAAAGTCTGCTCGTATCCACCATCGTAGCCGGGCTCCCAGGAGACGTTGGCTGAGGTCATGGCGACCACAACGTGAACGCTGGTCGGGGCGTGAGGGCTTGTGCCTGCAGGGAGAGAGGGAGGGGATGAAGGGGAGCGAGACCCTGCGTTGGCCGGCAAAGGCAAGGGGGCTGGAAGGGGTCTGCTCCCAGCTGCAGTTGGAGAGGACTCCTCTGCAACCTGCTAGAAAGAGCAGCAGGACAGCTGTGTCCACAGGTGGCCAGAATAACAGAGCAGAAGGCGGCTGCACCACCAGTAAATAAGATTTAAAGGAGACACTGCTCTTCACAGGAAGCATCCCCACCTCCTGTCTCGCCAACACGCTGCCTGGGGGACCCTACCCAGGGCCCCGCCACCAGCCGTCCCCAAGGACCCGTCCCCTGCCCGTACCTACGACGGTAAGGTGGGTGCTGGCAGTAATGCTTGCGACGACGTTGGTGGCGATGCACTCCCACTCGCCGTGGTCGTCCTTGCCGAGGGAGCGGATCTGCAGGGTGCCGCCGGGCAGCGTGTTGTGCTTGCTCCTGCTGGGCTTCCCTACCTTGGGCAAGGAGCAGGGGGAGCCAGGCAAAGACAGAAAAAACACGACTCAGAAAGCAGGTTGCGGGGCAGGGCGAGGCGGCAGCAGGGTCACTAAGCTACCTGTGTGGCCCAGGGGACACCGCCGGCCACCACCAAGGGCTCTGGTCTCTCCGGTCGCGGCAAGGCAGCCGGTTCCCCCGTTTTCGAGAGGACCTGGCGGGGCAACGCGAGAGGCACGTGTCAGGGCGGCTGATGCTCAGCTCTCACACACAAGCGGAAAACCCCACGGCGCTCACACGGACCCCGAGCCCTGCGCCAGAGCTCAACGTCCAGCATCCAAAGCTGAAACCGCTGCGTAGGATGGTGCACCGGCCACCCCCGGCAAACACCCGCCCAGGCCGGGGAAGGTACCGCCTGCCCCAAGAGACGCCCAAACTGCCCCTCAGCCAGCGGCAGAGGACAGGTAGGACCCTTCATGTCAGAGGTTTAGGGATGCAGGAGGATGGCGTGCATGGAGATGCCCGGGAGCGATCAAGCTGAGCGGAAAAATGGATCTTGTAACAACTCGTGTCTACGCCCGTGCAAATCCCACGTTGTCCTGAGTCCTCTTCAGCTGCTCCTTCAGGCAGGGGTCTCTGCTGATGTGACACCGGGACCCACGGTTCAATGTCATGCAGGATGAGGGGAGGAGCAGACGGGCACACAGGGCTACCAGTGCCAAGCCCAAGTCTTCAGGAGCCCTTCAAGACACCGGCCAGTGCTGGGGGGCTGACGGGGAGCGAGGGAGCTTGTCTCTGCCACCGGGAAACTGAGCCCACCCCAAGCCAGCCCCAGCTGGAGTCGGGGGGGAAAAGCCCTGAGGAGGACCACCAGAAGGCACAAGAGGGGCTGAAAATAAACCCGAGTAAGAACGCTGAGGGGGGCTGGGAGGGTAAAAGAAAAATAAGATACAGAAAAAGACTAAACGGCCAACAAGTCTTAGGTAGGTGACCTGCAACCTGTGCAAGTCATGGTCCTCCTCATGCTGGTGAAAGGAACTCAAAGAGATCCATCCAGCATCTCACACCGCAAGGACTGAGGATGGTGCCCACGCAGGGACCCCACTTGCTCTTGGGAGCTCTAAGAAGGGGACGGGAGGCTTGGAGAGAAGATCCTGAGAGGGGGACAAAGAGCCCAGGAGCTCGGTGGCTTTCCTACAGGAGCAGGGAAGGTGGGAAGCGAAGGGAAGGCTGGAGGACTGGAAAGCCCTGGTTGCTCCCAGGCTGTGCCACCACACTGCATCCTACCCTGCTCTAGAGAAAGGGACATCCCAAAATCATTATGTCCAGTCCAGCATCATTAAAACAGCTTCTTCCCAGGGTCTTCAAAGTCACGGGACAGCAAAGCAGCCGCTGACCAGTCCAGCCTCTTGCCAAAACACAGCCAAGAGACCCTGGGACACGCTCCAGTGGCACGTCCCCTCCTGCCATGGGAGGTCCACGCCGCGACAACGGTATCGCCGGGGCTGCCATGTCCTGCTGGTGGCCACCTCGCAGGCAGGCACGGAGGAGGGTGTCCCAGAGGCAGCACCGGCGAGGAAGAGGAGGGGGGCCGGGGAGGGGGCAGCGCTCAGCTTTGCAGATGCTGCCGTGACGGTTTCACGGGGTTAAAACACTCGGTGGCCACAAGCCGGGGCTTCCCCCACCCACCTGCGGGGACAGGACGGCAGTGGCTCAGCCCAAAACGAAGCAGCTGTACCTGCAGTTTGTTCTTACCGGGACAGAGTGTGGCTTCTCTGTCTGCAATATTCACCAAAAGCCAAAGGCACTGCAGATTTGTCTGGCAGGCCGGGTACCTTTCTCCAGGCGATGATGGGAAAGGGGTCTCCGGCAGCAGCGCAAGGAATCAACAGCTCCCTCCCTGCCTCCTGTCTGTACTCCCAGCCTGGTAGCACCGTGAAATAGGGGGGGTCCTGCAGCCAAGGGAAAAGGCAAGGAACATCAACCCGCGCCAACTCCGACCGCACGCCAGCGGCTCCCCACCACTGAAACCAGCCCTTTTCCAAAACAAATGAATCACCGGGTTTGGGTAAGGTTGAGGCACTGCAAGGAAAGCCGCGGCAGAGAGCGTGTGCTAAGGAAGCTCCGTGGTACGCCAAATTACACACCCCGAGGGAAGTTTTCTCTGAAAAGCTGCTGCACTAGGGCACCTTGTTTAAGTTTTGAGGAGGTAAACAGGAAAAAAAACAAAACCCACCCACGTCGCATCAGACATCAACCCGATTTCATTGATTCTGCAGCCGCCTTAGCGGATGTGTGTGTCGATGATACACAAAGCGTTATCACGTGAACCTCAGCGAGACACCATGAATCACCATCAAGCACGGGGACTTTTTGTTCAGGGAAGGAAGAGGCAGCAGCTCCCACCCCAGACACACCGGGAGCCCAGCACGCCTCGGGCTCCGCACGCGGAGTGTCCCTAGAGCTCAAATCATCCAGTTATTCAAATCCTGCCTGAACCCAAGCCCAGGTCAGCAGGGCTAAGTGTTTTATTGGCAAAAAGGCCATCCCAGGGACATGTTTTCTCAAACTATGCTGGTCCAGCACTACCAAAGCCTTCTACTCATCTTACACTGGCTGTGGTCCAGCCTGTGCCGAAACCCGTGCCACCGCTCCAGCAGGGTATTTCCAGCTGCCACCAAGCAGGATTTGCCTGTCCCCGTGGGAAGCACACCTCGGACTGCAGCACAAAAGCATCTTCATGCTCAAGCCTCTGCTGTTCCCCTTCAAGGATGCTCGCGAGGGCCTGCATATGCCTTTCTGAGCACAGAGCAAAAGGCGATAGGTTTTTGCTAAGCCGAGCAACGCAGGTGGAAAAGTGGGCAAGTTGGGGGGCACAGAGCCCTTCTTGAGCTCTCTTCACAGAGAAGCGCTCAGGAAAGCAAAGCAAAACCTGAATTTCTGCACAGAATTAACAACCAAATAAGCAGCACGGAAAAAAAACCAACCAAACCACCTCATCCACCCCTGCAGCACTGTGCTGAACAGGAAGGCAGAAGGAGCGACATGCGCATTGCAAAATCCACGTCAAACAGCCTAGCTACAGCCTAAGACGCTTCAGCAAAGCACGCACGCGTTCATGCTGCCTGGCCTGGGACTCCGGCACCCCGCACAGCCCCGGGAGCTCCTCACGGCACGGAAGAACACAACCCGTGGCAAATCTGCCAGCTGCAGAGCGAGGATTTTAGCAGGCGAGTTACCTTCAGTACCAGTCGGGCAGGGGGAGACTGGCCCATCGTACCCAGGGCGTTATAAGGCACACAGGTGTAAGTGCCGAGAGCATCTTCGGTTGCCTCCTCTATCCGGATCGACCCATCTTCCAGCAGGTTCCAGCCAGAATACTGCAGCGGTGAGAAAGAGGGAGAGTATCAAGCAACAAACAGATATACCAGGTCTGCAGTAATTAATAATTGCAAAATTGCCGCTAGCCGCCAAGTTTGCTGTATGTTGGCTTTCTGGTGAAACTTAAATCATGGTTTCCAGTAAAACCACAAAAACTAGAAGAAGTTATTCTGGCTCACTCTGAGTCTTTCTGTTCCTCAGCAACATTACCAATAGTTTAATCTCATTTCCTTAGAAATAATCACCACGCTATTTAAATATTAAATAGAGGAAAATAGACACTGTTGGGGGAACGAGACGAAGCTGATCCCACACCCAGTAATGCCCACCATTCAACTCTGAAGACTTGCATCCAACTTTTAACTTGAGTTGCCACTTAAAATGAATGTTTTGAGCTGTCTGTGGACCACTGAAGACTTCTGTTAACAACCGCAACACGGCTTGTCTCTTCTCTAGCCAGGACAAGAGTCTGAGTAGCAACAGGGTCAGTGCAGAGGTACTAGTAAGAGTAAAGCTGGAGAGCACTCCTCTTGCTCTGATCCCTGGGCAAAGTCCCTGCTTTTGGGAGTTATAATCCACGGCGGATTATCTTCCCTTCAGCCAAGCCCCCCACCCAAGCCCAGGGCAGCTGCCGCATCCCCAGGGAGATGCCCCATTCAATTCCCAGCATCCAAGCCATCTCCTCAACAGGGGGCAAGATCAGCCCTCGTCTAAACACAGCCCTCTAAAAAGGGCTTCCCTGCTCCGTACGCACCCAACAACACGCGGGTTTATCTTGCTGCTGCTCAAGCCCTGCGCACAGCCAGGCTTCTGCAAGCACCCCAAAAGATTTAACGCGAGGATCTATCACACCCTAAATAAAAGGTGGCACCAAGGAGACAACCCCACCCGAGGGGCCGAGGGCGCCAAGGGCCAGGAACCCTCAGCAGCAACAGGTTTAAATGGAATTAAAACGTGGGATTGTTAATATTTAAGGAAAAAAATTTAAAATACTGAGCGTTTTCTTTAAATATTTAATGGCTAATATCCTCGCTCAGACTATCAAACCGTGATTATAGGAAGACAGAGACTTGTTAAAAGGGTCTTTTAACCACCAGTTGCCATAGGGGGAAAAAAAAAAGCAGGGCCATCAGGAGGTCACTTTGGAGGGAAGCAGGCATCAGGTCTCGGAGATGCAGACAGCGCGTCTGCAGGCGCCCTGGGCTCCACGCAAGAACCCGAATTAACTCTGCCCACAGCCGATAAGGACAAGCAGCGTCATCCCACCCACAGGGCTGCTTCTCTCCTGAGGGCGGGCTGGACCCACAGGACGCCCGGTGACGCTCACCAGCGTTTGCAGAGGACACGAGGGTCCGAAGCCCTCCGTGTCCCCACACGTCCCTCCCCGGGGGCTTCGTTACCTTCTCGATTCGCAGGGGACGTCCGTCTTTGTTCCACTTGACCAGCGTGACCGGGGGCTCTGCCTCGACCGGGCAGCGGATGTATCCGTGTATCCCAATGGGAACGTAGATGACGGGGGGCATGTTCACCACACGGGCAGGATCTGGGAGAGCAGCACCACCACATTAGCGGGGGGAAGGAGCCCGTCTCTCCCCCACCGCCTGGCTTCAGAGCATCAACATGGCTTTTATAATGAATTCCGAACCCAAACACCACCTTGGCTCCCCCACAGGCTGTTATCTCTGGGCTTGCTACACACAAATCCGCTGTAATACCTGGCATTTCTGGGAGGCTTTACTCATGCCCAGGGTGTTCCTACCTGGGGCTCATTAAAAGTTGAAGCTAAGAAGAAACGTTAATTACACCTGCTCTCACATCCACGCCGACTTGCGTCCTGCTGAAGCCCGAGCTGCTCCACCACGCTCAGCCGGGAGGACACGTGCATGGTGCGGTGCACACCCAGCAAGCCACCTCTGGTTCCGCACACCAGCCACGCCAAATATTTCAACTCCCGAGCCTTAAAACACGCCAACCGTGGTGGGAGAAGGGATCCGCGGCCCGGGCTGCCGCGAGCCCTTTACCTCCTGTCTGTTTGTACTCGCAGCCCGTGCCTCATTGAGGCTGGGTCGCGTTGAGCATCAGCCACCTCCGCCCTTTCCAACAGGATGCAAAAGCTTAAAATACATACCTAACCCCCCCCCATTCCCCGCGCTGCACCACCCACGCAGCGAGGCGTCTCGCAATCCTCCAGTCTAGAATGTGTCATTAACAGTGCTTCTAAGAGCTTTTTAATTAAGTGCGAGTGGGTTGGAGAGAATCTAGACTTTCTTTAATAAGAAGCTTTTTTTTTTTAAAAAAAAAAAAAAAAGTTACTTTTAATAAAGAAGAGCGAGTATTTCCACAATCTTGTCTAGACACTGGCAGCACGAGGTTATGGGAAAATCCTGCCGGGGCTTACGCTGCATTACGGGATGAATGCATATTTTTTTTTTTGGGGGGGGGGGGGGGGGAGAGGGGGGCAGGGGGTGGTGCAGCATCCCTGCACTAGGGATGCTGAAAACCCGAAGCTGGTGGGTAAAGGTAAGGCCTTTCGGAGGAAGGGATGGAAGGAGAAGTTTGGGAGCTGTGCCGAAACACGTAACCCCAACCGGCTCCCTGGAACCGCGCGCCCCCGGCAATGGCACCGTAACCCAGATTGCCAAACGCCGCATATGGAGCGGGCTTTAACCTCCTCCGCCCGGCTCCACCTCTTCGGAAATGTAATCAAGGGCTCCGGCGGCGCCGGAGAGGGTAATGGGATCGAGCCTTTCACTACTAGGTCACTGGCCGGGGGCCAGGCTGGCTCGCTAATGACCTGCAGCCGTGTCCCCATCCGATGGCTGCTCTGGAGGGTGGGAAGCCGCCTCTCCCCAAGGAATCAGCCCAGGAGGAGATGACCAGGTTTGCCCCGCGGAAAAGGGGGTTTGCGGCGCAAAGCCAAGCGCAGCTCCTCGCGCCGAAGCCTCGCAGGGCCGTCTGAACGGCAGATTGTCCAAATGTCGTTTTCCCTGCCGTTAGAGCTATTTTTAACAGCTATCAGCCTTGACGAGTGGGCCTGGATTAGCGGCAGGGCAGATTTAATGGCCTGAAGCCACATGCTTTCCCAAGAGCCGGGCACATCCAAGCCCCGAATCACGCCTCTGCCCGGGCACGGGCACCAGTCCCACCGTCCCCTGCCCCTTCATCCATCCCCATAGGGAACGATGGGACTTCCCAGCCCTTCCCATAGCGGCTCCCCTCCGGCGTGGGACTTCCCGCTAACCAGTGGTGGATGTACTGGCAGCCCTCAAAGTCGCCAGCCTGCTTTCCTAAAGCCTGCTTTTCATTATAAAATAAAACCGCTGCAGTCTTTCAGAGCAGAGCAATACTGCAATTGCGAGCGGCGGCAATCGAGGCCATTACTGTCGAATGCCACAGGACGCCGGTGGCACACTACCCATTACCGCCCGGGGAGCCCCAGAGAACAAGCGTGGGAAGCAACACTCCTGCTACAGCCCCTTCTCCTCCGCTTGTTTAGATCAGTTACCGCCTGAAAAACATGACACGCAAAGCTAGCGAGCTCACAGGAAAACCACAGGAACGCCGCAGGAACAAGCCCCCGTAACAATAAATACCGCAGAATACAAGAGGGTAGGTGAGGCTGGGAGCCCCGATCCGGTGTTTCCCTAAGGTGGACGCTGGTCCCAGCTGAGCAGTGCTGTTCAGGATGCTCGGGCTCTTTACTATCTCGTTGCCCAGACCCTACAAGCCCACGTGGGATGCTCTCAGCCTTTTGCCGAGGATAACTGCACGCTCGTCCAAAGGCTGCTGTCACATCAACCCAAGCCTCCCAGCATCATAGCGGGACAACAGAGCCTCTGGGGCTGCCTCGGAGATGGATATTATCAATCCCAGTCCCACCCCTCAGGATGAGCCCCCGCTGCCCGCACTCACACTGCACTGTCAGGTAGGCAGAGGCTGATGGCGAGCGGCCCAGGCTGTTGCTGGGGATACAGGTGTATTTTCCAGCATCCTCTGGCTTGACCCGGAAAATGATCAGCGTCCCGTCGATCAGGATCCGCACTCTCAACTTCAGGTCGCTGCAAGAGAAGGAGGAGAGGAGGATCGCAGGGAGACCCGGGGCAGTGCCTGCCCCAGCACAACCCAGGAGGAAGATGAGGAGGACAGGCCGCCCTGCCAGGTACAAACTCACTTCTTGAAGTAGACGTTCTCCTCCTCCCAGTACCACAGGTAGGTGAGGTTCCCGGGGTACGCCTCGGCCTGGCAGGTGAAGAGCGCATCCTGGGATATGTTGACCGTGATGTTCTCCGGAGGGGAAACGATGAAGGGAGGTCCTGGAGGAAGGGAGAGGAAAGTGTCACCCCCACCAGTACAGGTGTCCCCACAAAGCTCAGCTCCGTCACAGAGCTGGGAGCTGCTGGTGGGCTCCCGGGCAGAGCTGGCCCCGATGCCCCGGGATCACGGGGTGCCCTCAAGGATCATGGTGACCCTGTTATTCCCAACCCTTTCCCTTGATCTCTGCGGCTTTTGGGAGGGGGCCCCGCACCCATTGTGCATGGCTCTGCTTCTCCCAGGGCACACAAGCTCACGCCTCCCTTCACCCCAAGCATTTTCCCAGGATCGCATCACCCATGGGAAAAACCCAAGGGGAAAACAGCAAATTGCCGGGAGCTGGCAGCGAGCGTCCACAGCTTGCCACCACGGCAAAGGTGGAGCAGAGGACACCCCATGCTCCTCTCTCCGCCGGTAGCTGCTGACCTAATTAAAGATTTATTTAATAAAAGAGGGAGCGAGGAGCGGGAGGTCTGCCATGCATCACCGCTATCTGACAAGGCGCTTTGTGACAGCCTCAATCTTTTCCCCGCTTCCCGAACAAAACCGAGCTGCCATGGGGGCCCAGCTGCTCATTGGCACGGCCGCTTCGGCACGGCCACCGCAGTGCCCCAATTAAGTGGATTCCTCCATCCTACAAACGGGACGCCAAGCCACGGGGTCAGCCGGCACGATGCTTGTGGGTCACTTCGGGGTGGCACCGCGGCCCTGCAACCCATGGAATTTCCCCACAGGGAGCCCCCGGCACAGATTCCATCCCCCCTGGGAATGCTGGTGGCCGAGGACAAGCCGGAGGGGCTCGGGTGGAAGATCTCACCTTGAACGAGCAGGCGCGTGGTGTGCACGGCTTCCCCCTGGATGCTGTACGCCCGGCAGGTATAGGCACCCCTGTCCTCCCGGGTGATGGAGAGCACCGTCAGGCTCCCGTCACTCACCTGAGGACGACAAGGGAAGACCCTGGAGCACGGGCAGAGACCCCCTCCCCCGGGGGGTGCACCCCAGCCCCAGCTCGGCACCCTCCCTCCTTCCCCGCTTCCCACGGCAGAGAGCTGCCAGCGCTTTTTAAGGCCGGATGAGAAACGGGTTTCCCCGCTCTGCAAGACTTCGGATATTAATAAACCAACACACGCGTCTCTGCTTGACGCCAAGGGGAAGAAAAAAAAAAAAAGAGGAAAAAAAAAAAAGAAATCAAGAACCCTCACAACGTATTCATCTCCTGCAGAAGTGACTGGCAGGCGGCAGACTCCAAACCGCTGCTGCCGAGCCTCCCAGCACCATCGGTGTTTCCCAAGGAGCAGGATGCCTCGCCGGAACATCCCGGCTGCTCCCGAGGGACCTGCTCCACCCCTCAGGGTGGGGGACGAGGGGGAGACCCTGGCTTGGCCACCATCCTCCCCCCGGGGCCACCTCGCAGACGAAATCCTCCCTGGGGACACAGCAGAGAAAGGACGGGCGAGGGACCGTCCCCCCTGGGGTAGCAGCACCCCCACGCACAGGGAGCCCAGCTCCCAGCCAGGCTTCCCCCCCTCCATCCTGCCTCATCCTTCTATTTCAATTAGTAACAAATGATTCCTAATTACTCTCATTAGTGCCTGCGCTGATTCCAATGCCTGATTTACCAATTACAGCTCAGGGGGGAATCTCTACCCAGGAGCCTCCAGGATGCAAAAAGGATCCTGGGAGGGGGGCAAAGCCCTCCCTGCCCAAAATCCCCACCCTGGCCCCAGCCTCGCTGCATCCATCCCTGCCTGCGGACACCGCGTCCCCAGCCTCCAGCCCTTCTCCAGGCCCTGGCACAGCAACCGGCCCCCGGGGAGCAGCAGGGAATGGGGCTGCCCTAAACGCCCCGGGGGGGGGGTCTCTAGCCTGCACCCAAGGGCAGGCAGTGTCAGAGATGGCGGAATGGGGGGAGAAATGGGCATCTCAGCAAGAAGTGCTGAGAAAGCACGGCCGGCTCCAAGACGGCAGAGCTGCCGCCACCGTGGTCCCATCGATACCGTCCCCGCCAGCCGGGAGCACCCCCAGCAGCCCCTGCCAGCCCCCGCCACCCACCTACCTGGTACTTGCCGTTGGCACCCAAAAGGTCTCCCTCTCTCAGCCAGGTGACGATGGGCTTGGGGTTCCCAAACGCCATGCAGGTCAAGGTGACGCTGCTGCCTTCCTTCGCCTCTACGTACTGCGGCGGCGTCTCGGTGAACGTGGGGGGAGCTGTGGGGCAGGGGGAGACCGCCGTGACCCCCCGTCGTTTCACCTGTGGCCACTGTAGGTCCGGGTGGGCACAGGGACAGAGGGGAGGCTGCTGCCAGCAAAGGGGGGACGCGCCGCACATCCCCACGGCGGGGCTGGGATCACCCCAAAGGCGAGGGGGACGACACCATCGAGGGCACCCCCTCCACGCCACGCCGCACCCCAGCCCTGTCCCCTCTCCGCCCCCCCCAGCCAGCGCCAGGGCGCGGCACCACGTCCCACCATCCCCCCCCAACATTGCACATTAACTTGCTATTGTCAAAACATGGGAAAACACCGCAGTGCAGATCGAAAGGCTCCTTCCTGATTAAAGAGGCTGGCAGGATTAGAGCCCGCCCCTAATTACCGGCGGTTTTTAAAGCCCACTTTCGAGGAAGACAGGTTGGCAATTTAATCTGCTCGGGGGGGGGGGGAGGGGGGGAAATTATATCTTGTTTCTCCCCAAATGATTTTTATTTTCCCCTAAGAAAATTAAGCGTTGCAATGCGCTGGGGGAAAGCCACAGCCTTTCCCCTAAAAGCAATTCCTCGGGCCTGGAGGATTATGGTTATTATTTTCCTATTAAGCCCGTGCCCAAAAAACACCCCATTTTGCAAAGGGGGTCGAGCCTGGGGTGGGGGACAGGGCATACGGGGCGACGATGGCACTTCCAGCCCCTCAGGCTGGCGGTGGAGCTGAATCAGGCACCATCCTCCTCCTCTCACCCTCCTTCCCAAGCCGGCAAACGCGGCAGCATCTCACCCCTTTTTGCAGGCTTGGGGGGGGAAGGAGGCAGCGATAAGGCAGGGATGGGGCCGCTGCAAAGCTCCTGCTCACTAATTGGGCTCAATTAGGTGGCTCTGCTCCCTGCCGCAGCCCAGCCGTCGTCCGTCCCCACCTTCCCAAAAGGTTAAATTAATTGCTGAAGGTCAGTAAGACCAGCCAGGAGCTGCCGGTGCCCGCGGTCCCTCTCCAGCCACCTCACCGCAGCGGGAGAGGCACGGCCCCGCTGCCGGGCTAAAAATAAAGACCTCTCCCGATGCGGACACCGACGGTCCGCTAATTAGTTTAATACGCAGCCTTAATAAAACGAAAAAGTAATTTAGGTAAATCTGAATTTCAAGAAAGCAAAGATTGGATTTTCTGATCTGTTTGTGAAGAGGAGCTGCGTTCCCAGACCCATTTCCTGATGTCTCTCCTTTAAACCAGCTCCGCGTAATTAAACGGCGGGATCCCTAATAAAAGTTTGTCCCTTTTTAAGTCACGCCCCGGCTGGAGCAGCCAGCCTGGATGGCCTCAGGCTCGCTTGGCTGCCAGGCAGAGATACCATCGAGGTCCAGCGTCCATCAGAAATCAAAGGGAAACCTGTCCCAGCACCGGCGCCACACGCAACCCTCTGGGGATGCCGCAGCCCCTCCCTGCGATGCCACAGCCACCCCCCCCGGCTCACCATTGACCGTGAGGTGGACCCAGCTGCCGTTGTGGAAGGTGTCGTACTGCTGGTCCAGCATGAGGACTTTGCACTCGTACCAGCCCTGGTCCTCGGAGCGGACCTGATCAATGCGCAGCGAGGCTTTGTCGTGCAGGCTGGCCCGGCCTGCGGGGAGAGCACAGCCATCAGCTCGGTAGCCATCAGCTCGGTGGCCACCAGCCCCGCGCGATGGCCCCCCCAGCACCGGAGCAGCCCCCCCGGAGCGTCGCTGCAGGGGACAGTGGCATCTGCCCGCAGCGACATCAGCCTTCTGCTCCCAGCCGGGGGCTGGTGTCCCCAACGAGGTGTCCCCAACGAGGTGTCCCCAGAGCTTGTCCCTGGCCTGGGAGTCTCCCAAAAAAGCAGGGCAGCCCCAGGCTGACCTTTTGCACAGCCTGGGAAACCGGACCAGTAGCAAAGCAGCCCACCCTCCGCCCGGCTCTGGCATCGCTCATTCATGAGCTGATTTTTGGCAGGGTTCAGCCCAGGCTCGGGCACTGGCATCCTCCCCGCCACAGCATTTCCCAGGGGAGCGATTTGGGTGGAGGAAGCCCCGCAGAGCTTTGGAAGCAGGGTAAGACCCAAAGGAAGCTCCCCAGGACGGCATTCCCCAGGGAATGGGATACTGAAATGTATCTGTCCCACCACATCAACCCCCTTAGGGGCTGGTCCCCAGCCCAGACACCCCACCAGAGGCCACCGGCCACGTGGCGCAGGTGGCACGTTGGCAAGCGGCCACATGGGCTCTGCAGCTCCAACCTGCCACCTCCGTCTGGCACGTGGCCCCGGCTCCATCCCCACCGTCCCCCCAGCATCCCAGAACCACCCCCCCAGGCTCACAGCTGCTCCGGGGCACAACGGCAGCAGCAGCAGCCGCCGCCGCCACCACCACGCGTCACCCCGGGTTTCTCTGCCTCGCTTGCTCCTGTCCCACGCAGCCCAGCTGGCTTCCTAGCGCTGCTGCTTAATTAAAACCAACTGGGTGGAAAGCGAGCAACGAGAGGCAGAGCCCGCGCGGTTTCTGATGGAGGAGCGCATGGAGCGGAGCCGTACACGATGCAGCCAGGACCTGGCATGTCCCCCTCACACCCCCCAGGACTCACCGGCATACTCCGGGTCGACATGGGGAGGGTAAAACCCAAACTTGATGAAGATGGGGATGGGGACGCCAAACTTGAACCACTCCACGACATAGGGAGGGGGCTGCCCCGTGAGCGGGTGGATCACGTCGCATCCCAGGATCACGCTCTCGCCAGCGCGAGCGGTCACGAACTCGGGCTCCTCCCTCGAGCCGAGGGCACCTGCGAGGGAGCGAAGGAAGAAACCGTGGTTGATCCCACTGCCGGACCCCAGCATAAGTGACAGCCGGAGGACCCGGACCCCCAGGAAAGCCACAGCAAAGACTATTCCCATCCCCAGCCGCCTAGCTCTGCCAAGGACATCACCCTGCGGATGGGTCTCCCTCACCCCGAAACCAAGGGGTTGGTGGCCACCAGTGCCTGCTGCTCCAGGATGGCTTCCCACTCTCTGCGCCGTGGCAAGGGTGGTGCCCAGTGCCCCGCAAGGGTTTTGGGGACGCACCGCTCTCAGCAGAGGGGGTGCACGGAGCATACCTAGTGATGTTCCTCACCTAGAAGCACCATCAGGGCTGCCCCACGTCCCCACAATGGGGAAAAGGCAGCTTTTGCAGCCCTGCCTGTGCCTTCACATCCATGGGACCAAGCGTGCAGGGACCACCAACCTGCAGCTCTGGTTTGCCAGCCCAGGGATCCGGCTTTCCCGCAGGAGCCATCCCAGGGCAGGTTGAGCCCCAGGAGCGGCGACGCTCCAGCCAAGCCCGCCCATCCTCAGATGTCCCCCAAGAGCCCCAGGCCTGAAACCCGGCTTGCGACCTGCGCATCGAGTCTGGCACCCTGCTCCTCCCGCCCGGCCCCCCGGCGGGGGTAATTAAGCAGGGCTTTGGTCTCAGCCTCAAACGAAGGCACCGCTCCACCCCGGCCGTGCCTCCCCGCTCAGCTGCAGCCTGGCGTCATCCTGCTCTCCCCATCAGCAGCAAAGCTGCATCCTCAGCACAGCTTCCAGAAAGGCAGAGGGAAAACCCAAGCCTGGCGGGGGGTGGGGGGGGAGCCGAGGCGGGGAGGTCCCCAAAACTGCTAGGGTCAAGGTTCAGCCCCACATCTCCCTTCCCGTCAAGGAAAGGGCCCCCCGTTTTCCCGGCACACGCTGACGCCGCCTGCTCCGGGGGGATGCTCGGGGAGGGATGCTCGGGGAAGCACGTTCCCACTCCTCCGCGCTGCTCTTCGGGGCTGCCGGTGATTGGCGGCGAGTGACATCACCGCTTCCCCGCCGCGGGAGACGAGCATCACCGGCTATTTTTGGCTCCGGCACAAGCGGCGAGAGGCCCGCACCGTGCCACCCCATGGGCTCACCGGACCAGCGTCCCCATGGGAAGGGGAAGCGGGGTAGATGGTGGGCAGAGCCGTCCCTACCGGCAGCCGAAATCCCCTCCTCGCTGCAAGGCGCAAGCCGGGTACCGGGGCTGGATGGCGGCTGTTTAACCGGCAGGGCTGGCGGGTGGCAGCGGGGAGGGTGACGCCGGGGTGCAAAGCTGTGAACCATCTGCAAAGGAGCAGACGCTGCATTGCACGCCCGCCGCAGGCACCCGGCCCTGCTACGGGGGTCCCGCATGGCCACCCACCGGTCCAGTCCCCATCCGGGCTGGGGGATCGCCGTGCACACGCTAAGCACGCACCCCGCTCCTGCCCCCCCACACCTTGCACCCCTCTGACGACACTCTTGCACCTCTCCATCCCTCGTTATCACTGCATCGCCAATGAGCTCAGGCGTTTGCACCCTGTCAGCCCTCCCCTGCCACCCCGGCGAAGAGCCGCAAGAACCCATCCTGACCCCCGCTGCGGGGGGCTGGGAACACCCCCCTCCCTGCGCCGATCGGGGACAGCAGCTGTCACGTGCTGCTCAAGAGCATCCAAGGACGCACGCTTCCCCGGCCGCCTCGCTCGAGCGAGCGGGTCCCCAGCACCTCGCCACCTTGAAAGGGACAGTCCCCGCTCACCACCGGCAGCGCGGGATGGAGGGGGCAGCCCCCAGCCCCTCCCCGAGCCCCCCGGTACCAAGGGGGGATCTTGGTTTTCAGCTCCTCAACGCCACACGGAGCCCGGGATGCCGATGCTTGCCCAGCTAGAGAAGCGCGCTGCCCAACAGGCCACCCATTGCCCCACACCAGGACACCACCGGGATGTCACACTCGCAGCCTGACACCGGGACCCCCAAACCGGCTCCCCAGCAAACCGGTGGGTGACATCCCCAAGGAGAGGACGAGCCAGCAGCTCTGCCAGACCCATGCCTGGCCAGGGATGCCTGGGCAGAGGAAAATAGGTCAGGCCCGGCAGCTCGCAGCGCCGGTGTCTGATCGCAAGGCCGGTGGGGAATTGCACGCACGGCTGAGCATCGCCTCCCCACGCGCGTGGCCGACTGGCAGCCACGCCGGCTAGCCGGCCCCCAGCTCGCCCCAGCTGCTACCCGCTCTGCCACCATCCCCCGTGCCCCCCTGTCCCCACTTCCCCAGACAGCAGGAAAGCAGTGGGGAAGATGTTCTACACGCCTCGCCTTGGCTCTCCCCAACTTCCTAACCCTGCGGTCCCAGCCCCAACCAGGTTTTCCTCCCAAATCCCGGCCGCGGAAGGCAAGCGAGTGATGGAGACCGCAGCTCTCCATTCAAAGAAGCGTTTCTCACCCCCACATTTGTGGGGAAACGCTTGAAAACAACCCGCAGACGCCAGAAGAAACAGAGCGCAAACAGACGAGGTATTTTTAAACCCACTTGATTTTCTCAGCCAAGTTCAGGGCGGGGGTTTCAAGGCTCAGGCTGTGGCTTGGAAATAGGGTCAACATCAGGGAGCCGCAGCGGGGATGCGCACCCCAAATCCCTCCTCGGTGCGGGAGCCCCGGCGAAGCTGGGGGGATGCCTCGTAAAGAAAAACAAGTAATCAACAGGCTTCGTCATCCAAGCAGATCCAGGAAAAATAAAAGCACGCCGCGTGCCAGGAGGCAAGAATACAAGATGTGGAGGTGGAGTTGAATAGCATCCCAAAGGGAGAGGAGGGAATGCTGCTGCCGTGTAAAGACGGTGCCACCGCGGGGGCTCCCCAGGATGGTGATGCCAAGGCCGGGAAGACCCTCTCCCGGCTCTGGGCATCCAGTTCCTGCCATCCCGAGAGCGGAGACATAAGGCGACACGGTGAAGCTGGTGGTACCCAGCATCTCAGGTGCACTCGCTGAAGCGGGACCCTTCCTACAGATGCTTCCTGAGGATGCAGCCATGGCAGAGAGGGTTTCCAAAATGAAATAATGCTGCACCTGGGCTCGCAGACGGGATAAACACCGATCCCGCAGCCAAGGGATGATGGCAAAAAGCCCGGGAAGGCTGCCCTGCCCAGGGGTCAGAGAGGAGATCCCATCCTGTCCCACCATCCCGGGCGCTCGTCCCCATCCCTGTCCCCCCGCGGGGATGGAGCAGGCGCGGGGACCTCTCCTCCCTGCCGAGCGGAGACGAGATCTGCTCTGACACATCCCGCTCACATCGGTGGAGGCGGGATATGGTGGGGATCTCTGAGGACAAGGCCACCGGCGTGGCATATGGAGGCCAGCAGGGAACGAGAACGGGCAGCCAGTGCCACGAAACATGCAGGGCAGCAACTGCAGCCCGGGGAGGGGGGGGAAAAATGGGAACCACCCACTGCAGGGATCTGGGCTTCCAAAACGGTGCATGGCACAGGGGGAGAGCCCCCTCCCCAATAGCTCAGTGGGGGCTGCACCCCCCACTGCAAGCTCGGTGCCCCCCTGCCCACCCGGGGGTACCCGCAGCCCCCACCCAAGAGCATCCGCCTGGTGGGGGGGCAATGCTGGGGGGGGGTGCGTGGAGCGCAGCCCTCGCCCCCTCCCCCAGCTGGAAAGCAGCATCTGGGCTTTGCAGCACGATTCCTGCGCTTTAAACCGGATTTTCCAGATGGATGGAAGGCGACGCGCAGGTCAAGTGACATGCCTCAAGGTCATGCGGGGCCGGCGGAGGAGCGGCATTAGCTGCACCCCATTCACGGCGAGAGGGTGACTTCCAATCCAGCCCCCGGGGGAAGTGGCATGTCCTGCGGAGCCACCGACACCATCCCCACGCTGGCAGGCATCTGCCCTGGCACCCCCAGGGGAGCGCGCATGCCTGGGGTACTGCCCCACGGCAGCCCCCCACCTGCCACGGTGGGTCCCCGCTCCCCGGGTGACACAGGTGGGACTGTGCCCGGCTGGGTGGCAGCTCAGCAAGCACGTGTGTTAGCACAGAGATGGAGCGTGCAAGAAAACGTCTTCCCCATGGTCACCCTGGTGTCCCCACTCCCACCCGGGGGTCCCCGGCATCCCCTCCCTCTAAACATCACTGGCCCGGTGTAGAGCATCCCCAGGTGCTGCACAGCAGCCGCCTCACGGGAGCCATCATCTCCCAGCAACGACCAGCAGCTCCCCGCAAGCTCCATCCACGTGCCGTGGGGCCGAGCAAGCAGCTGCGGGGCGGGGGGAAGGGAGGGCTGGAGCCAAAACCGCTCCCGGGGGAGACCTCCTGCATCCCAGGGGGGCTGTGCCCCCCAGCCCAGTGCATCCAGACCCACACGGCACCGGTACCCAGGGGCAGGCTGCCCGCATCGCCCTCCCCACGGAGCGGGGTGTACCACCCCGATGCCTTCCCATCCTTCCGACCGCTAAGCGGGATGCAGGCAGCACTCCGAGCTGCCCGCCAGCAGCTCCTGAATCACGCTGTTCCTGGCTCAGGCAGCCCTCCCACCAACGCCAGCCTCTCCATCGGGAAGTGGGAGGAAGGGAGTTGTTTCTCCAGAGGCCAGCTGGTCGGTCGCTCAGGGCTCCCAGCTCGGGAGATGCCTACCGCAGGTGACGGGAGATGCAAGGACTCCTCCATCGGCACGGCACGGGGCTGGACCCGCTGCTCGCCCATCTGCAGGGCTTCTCTTCCAGCCTGAAGCCACGACCTCCAAGACGGAGGACTGGAGGTGAATGGGAGCTAACCCATCCTGCCGCAGCTCCGGAGAGGAACTTGCAGGGTCTACCCATCACCAGCAAAGCTGCATCTTCCAAGTCAAAAGGCAACCGAGCCGGGAAAGCATCGCCGCAAATACCCTCCGGCAAGCCAAGTCATCGACCGAGACGCACGCATCCCTCCCTGCCCCACGCGCCTCCATCCAACAGGTCCAGAGGAGCAGGAATCCTCCGGGAAAGGATGGAAACGGGAGCTGGGCCAACCCCCTTGGCTAATCCCGGTGCCAAACCATGCCTTTGCCAGAGGAGAACGGGGCCAAAGCCGCATGTGCCAAAGCCGGTGGCTGCTGGTCCAAACCCCTCCATGGCCGAAGAGGCACCAGCTCTGCGCTGGAGTGAGTAGGGGATGCACCGCCACAGCAAGCCAAGGTCATTGCCATGAGCAACACCTGCCGCGGTGTCCGGGGGGGACACACACCTCTTCGACGGGAGCCCTCACCCGGCGAAGCCAAATCCTCCGTCTGCAAACCGCACCTGCCGGATCCACGAGCATCCCCGCTCGCTGCACAGCACCGCATCACGCTCGTGGGAGAGGGAGGAAAAGCCCCTCGGCGTCACCGGGAATGCCAGGAGGCCGGATCCCTCCTCCGACACCCACTCCCTGTGCGGTCACGTCCCGGCTCTCCTCCCCCCATGCCATAAGAGGGGATAACGCGCCCTCCTTCCCTCTCTGAGCCGATTAACGCCTGGAAAGCCCTCGGAGAGCTGGGCCAGGCAAAAGGGCTGCCCGGGGCCGGCACCGCTGCATCTCAACCTGGCTCTACGAGGAGGAGGAGGAGGAGGAGGAGGCAGTGTGGGGAGGAAGGCCGCAGCCAGGGGCAAAGCTGCAGAGAGCCCCAGCCCTACTCCGAAGCCCTGTCCCCAAGCGATGCAGGGTGACAGCCCCCTACCAGGACTCCCAGGAGGAGGGGAGGGCGCTGGGGTGAGTCCCACCAGCTCCCCATCCCCACACAGCCCTCCCACGGGGGCTGCGCCGGCCGGCAGCGCCCCCTCGCCCGCCGCCCACCCACGCATTACTCACAGCGCGCTCATTCATCACGTACGCACTGCTCCGTACGCACGGCACCCCCGCACCCGGGGTCCCCGCCACCCACCCACCCACCCCGCCACCCACCCACCCACCCCGCCACCACCTTGGGAGCCCCATCCCAGGGTATTCCCAAGTTCCCAGGCGCAGAACACGCCGCTCTCCGCTCCTCTCCCAGGCAGAGCATCCCTTCTCCACACCGCTGCTGCAAACTGCCGCCTCACCACGCCGCAGGATGCATTTCAGGCAGGCAGCAGCCAGCCGCGGCTCAGCAGCAAGAGGGGCTCCATCCCGACACCCCCTTCCCCTTCCCTCCGCCTCCAGTGGGATGACAAGGGACGGCGGCGGGATGCAGAGGAGCGCCGTGATGTGGCAGGGGCTGTGGTGCCCCACTGCATGCCGAGGTGCCCCCTCCCAGCCCACCGAGGTGGCGTTCCCCCGCATTGCTTGCCACCAGCGGTCACCACATCCCCACCGGCAGGGCTCGGTGACACCCAGGGGCACAGCCCCCCAGTAGGGACCACTGGGGTGCAGGGAGCACCCCGTGCCCTGCGAGGTACCGGGATGGGAGATGGTGCCACACCAGCAGCAGGCAGCTGCTCTTCTACCTGCAGGGCTGGCTGGCGGGGAGGGAGGGGGGGCGGCGCTGGCAGCTGACGGAAAAGAAGCCGGAGCAGGAAAATCAGGGTTATTCTCCGCCGCTGTCTCCCTCCTGACCTTGGACAACCCTGTGCCTCAGTTTACCCCAGTGCAGCAGCCAGCCTGCAGTGGGGGGGAGGGCGGGGGGAAGGAGGGCAGCCTCCCCCAGGCAGTGGCGGGGGGGACGACAAAGTCACCCCCAATCCTGCAGCCAGGAGCCCACGGGCACGGCCGGGGCGCTGCGGGGGAAGGCAACGAATCCCTTTTGCATTTCTCCTTGCCCAGCCGGGCTACCCTTGCAGGGAAGGGCAAACGCTGCCTGCGCCCCTGGGAGCTGCTGGGGGGAGAAATGTGGCGGCGGGGGGGGAGCAAAGAAACGCTTGCCCGTCCCCTGCCTACGCTCTGGCCCTGGCCACGCTGCCCACCTCTCCCCCGCCACCCCACCATCCAGCCAGGCATGCCCCCTGCAAGGACTCGCACCCCCTCGCCTTCTCCCAAGGGGAATTTCCAAGCAGCCCCCCCTCCGAGGGGAGAATCCAGGCAGGACCTGCCGCCCACCAGCTCCTGCCTCCCAAACTTCCCGACCCGCAGCCACTGCCCTCGGGGAGGTCACCGCCAAAAAAAAAAAAAAAAAAAAAAAAAAAAAAAAATCCCGGATCGCCCGGTAAGATGCTCCCCCCCTTCCCCGGGAAGGGGGACAGCAGGGGAACAAAGCAATAACCAGCCCCTCGCTGCAGCCCCGGGGGCACGGCCAGCCCCCCCTGCACCGGAGGGGAGGCAAACCCCCCCCGGGAGCCGCAGAACGCCGCATCCCCGGGGCGTGATCCCCCCTGCCCTGCTCCCGGGGGGAGCTTCGGGACGTGTGTCGTCGTCTCCCCCCCGCAGTGCATGCATCCCAACCTGGCGCATGCATCCCAGCTCGGTACAGGCTCCCGGTACCCGCATCCCAGCCCGCTGCCTGCATCCCAGCCCGGTACCCGCATCCCAGCCCGGTGCATCCACATCCCCCCCGCCCCCCGCAGCCGGTACGGCGGGGGGGGATGCAAAGCAGGGGGGATGCTCTCCGCCCCAGGGAGCCGGCGGACCCCCCCGCAACCCCAGGGCATCCCGGCGGCCCCGCTCACCTTGTACGGGCAGCCCGCGGGCGCCGAGCACACTTGCTACCAAAGCGGCCACATACCAAATCATAGTACTACCGGCCCCCGGTGCGCAGCATCTTCCGCCCGCCGGGCGGCCCGGCCGGGGCGGGGCAGGGCTGGCCGGGCCGGGGGCAGGGCTCCCCGGGGCTGGCCGGGCCGGAGGGGCGGCTCAGGGCCGGCCGCCGGCCGCCGCCGCTGCGCCCATGCCCGCGCCCATGCCGCCGCCGCGCCGCACCTGCCCTCCGCCGCACGGCGCGGGGCGCAGCCTAGCCTGCGCCCTTTAGCGGCTCGGTGCCGCCCCCGCCCGCCGCCCATTGGCCGCGCCCCGGCGGAGTGGGCGGTGATTGGCCCGGCGGAGCGGCCCGGGCCCGTTTCAAGGTGGGTTGGCGCGCACGGGGGCCCCTGCGCCGCAGTATCATGCGCAATGCCGGGAGCGGCGGGCGGTGCGCTGGGGCGGCCGGCAGCGGCTCGGCACGGCACGGCTCGGCTCGGGGTCACCTCCGGCGGGCGGTCACCTCCCCGACGGCTCTGACACCCGCCCCCCGGCCGCGTCCCCGCACGGTCCCCAGATGTGCCCGCTGCACCGGCTCGGCGTCACCTCCCTGTCCCCAGATGTGTCACCTGCGTCAGCTCAGTGTCACCTCCCTGTCCCCAGATGTGCCCGCTGCACCGGTTCGGCATCACCCCCTGTCCCCAGATGTGTCACCTCCCTGTCCCCAGATGTGCCCACTACACTGGCTAGGTGTCACCTCCCTGTCCCCAGATGTGCCCACTACACTGGCTAGGTGTCACCTCCCTGTTCCCAGATGTGCCCGCTGCACCGGCTCGGCGTCACCTCCCTGTCCCCAGATGTGTCACCTGCGTCAGCTCAGTGTCACCTCCCTGTCCCCAGATGTGCCCGCTGCACCGGTTCGGCATCACCTCCCTGTCCCCAGATGTGTCACCTCCCTGTCCCCAGATGTGTCACCTCCCTGTCCCCAGATGTGCCCACTGCACTGGCTAGGTGTCACCTCCCTGTTCCCAGATGTGCCCGCTGCACCGGCTCGGTGTCACCTCCCTGTCTCCAGATGTGTTCCCGGCACTAGCTCAGTGTCACCTCCCTGTCTACAGATCTGGCCAGGCACTGGCTCAGTGTCACCTTCCTGCCCCCAGATGTGCCCCTGCACCGGCTTAGCATCACTTCCATGTCCCCTGCACTGGCTCCATGTCACCTGCCTGCCCCCAGATGTGTCCCCTGCACCAGTTTGGCATCACCTTCCTGCCCTGGCACATATGTGCCCCCCTGCACTGGCACAGCGTCACCTCCCTGTCTCCAGATGTGCCCCCCCGCCCTGGAGCAGTGCCACCTCCCTGTCCCCAGATGTGTCACCTCCCTGCCCACAGAAGTGTCCCCTGCACCGGCTCAGCATCACCTTCCTGCTACCAGATGTCCCCCCCTGCCCTGGCTCGGTGCCACCTCCCTGTCCCCAGCTCTGCCACCTGCCCCTGCTGCCATACACCAACTCTCTGACACGCCAGTGCCACTTTGCGCCCGCCACTGAGCCACTTTCCCCCCCGGCACCAGCTCCGCATCACCCCGACCAACATCAGCTGTGCCATCTGTCCCTGCCACCCTGCGCCAGCTTGGGGTCACGTCCCTGCCACCTGCCTGGTCCCACCGCACCCTCGTACCCCACATCAGCTCAGGGTAACGTATCTGCCACCATCTGTGCCCCTGGCAGAAGTTCAGGGTCATCACCCTCCATCAGCTGTGCCACCTGCCCCCTGCACCAGCTCGCTGTCACCTCTGCCAGGACCCTGCACGGCTCAGCCACCACCTCGCCACCTGCCACAGCCTGATGTCACATTCACCTGCCCCTTGCACCAGCTGTACCACCTTCTCCTGCCACCCTGCACCACCTGTGTCACCTCCTCCTGCTCTGCGCCACTTGCCTCCATCCCTAAGCCCCTGTACCCTGCCACAGCTCCGTGTCAGCCTGTCCCCTCCAACACATCCCTGGCACAGCTTTGTGCCCTGCTGCACAACCCCCTCCATTTGAAAAGACAGAATTGAGGTCTAATTCAATGGAAAATAGGTAGAAAAATAGAAAGTCCCCCTTGCTCTGCCACCCCAGCCCACCTCTCCTCCCTGCAAAGACCTCTGGTGATGCCAGATGGGCAAACAGCCGGGCTCGCTCCCCGAGGAGCATGCCAGCGAGACAAACGGGCCACCGAACTTCCCCTGAGACGACAGGCAACCGGGGAGGGGACAGGCTGGCATGGAGAGGGGGGGCACGCCGGTTTTGACCCCAACACTCACCGTCTTCCCTTTGCCCACACCATTGGGAGAGTGTCTGGGGAGAGGTTTGAGCGGCTGCTGGTTTTCCTGCGGCTCCTTCCCATGTGTGTCCTGGAAAGAGGCAAAAAAAACCAACCCTTGTAGAGGATGCAGGCGTGTGAGGAGCATCCCACACCTGCCCGCAACCACACTAACGGAGGTTTGGGCAGCAGCGTGGCCCTGGGGCCAGAGAGCGTCCCCCCGCCCAGCCCCAGCTCACGCGAGCTGCCGGGCTCTTTGCTTCCTTAGCAGAATCCAAGACCTCATAAAAGTCTGACTCAGCTCTCCGTCCTGAGGCCCGAACTGAAAGCTTGCAAATCGGCAAGGTGGGATGGCAGAGCCGAGCATGACCCTCGCCTTGGCGGGGTTTGTTTTTTTTTTTGCTCTTTACCCATCTCCGCATCGGCACAAAGTCAGGTTTGCAGCAGTCCCTTGACCAGCACCCTCCCCGCTCTGGTCCTGCCAGCTTCAAAGCACCCCAAAAATCCCAGCCATCACCCCCATGGCCTGTGAGAGAGCAAGCCCAAGGCTGGTGGAGCTCCATCCGCCCTCGCCCAGCTGCACAGAGTCGATACGTTCTGGTCCGGCTGGAGCCCGTGTTACCAGCCAGACCATCTTCATGCCTTCAGCTGGGTTTTGCCACGATTTCAAAGAGAAATAAAAATAACGAAGGGCACTGGTGACACCTATGCTAACACAGCCCAACCCGGGAGGCACCGGGAGCCGAGGGTAGACAGGGAGGACCCAGCCCCGCTCCCGAACCCCTCCGAGCCGAGCACGGCACCGGGGCCCCACCAGCATCCCTCAAAGAAACTGGAAATATGGGCTTGGGTTGGAGCACGGCTGACGGTTCACACCCTTGTTTCTCCAGACTAATTTGCTGGTTTTATGAAATCCATTCCCCGCTGTTTTCACACTTCTCTCCCTCTCTATTTATAGCTGGGTTTATTTACATGAGCAGGGCACTCCGTGTACTTTCCCGTCAGTCTGCGGTGGCAGAGTGGGGAGCGGGCGAAGGCAGCAGGCAACGAGGCGAGGGAAGGAGCACCCGGGTCCTCGGCCACCTCCTGCCCGCCACGTGGGAGCCAGGCAGGTAGCCCTCCCTGCCCAGACAGGAGCCACCGGGGAATGAGACGGAGCCGAACGAGCCACGCACCCCTCGGACCCACGCACTCCCCGTCCCCGCGGGACACAGCGATGCAGCTCCCATGGGATGCAGATGGCTCTAGAGCCGGCACCTTCCCACCCCGCAGGTGAATCCCTTCTCTTTCCAAGGGGGAGAAGCTCTGGCGGCAGCGTTTTGCTGCCCTAAGCCGTATCCATCTTTCGTGCCACTGACCTGGGGATGCCCGTAGCTTCCCTGGCTCAAAAAGTGATCGAAAGGACAAAAAAAAAGTCATTTTGGAGCAGGACCCAGTAAGACTGCCCTTGCCCTGTGCCCCATCGCGCAGCCACGGAGCGCACAGCCTGCCACACACGGCTGAGTCACTCGCCAACTGCCCAGCCATAAATTTACCACTTTGCCTGAGAAGAGAGATAAAAAGGCATTGCTTTTTGGGTTGTTTGGGAAAACTCTTGACTAGTTGAGGCAGGAGCCCTGGGGCTAGCGCAAGGGCAAGAGACTCGAGGGATGCAGCTCCCCCCATCGCACCCAGGATCATCGGGGGGTCATTCAGCCGCGGTCGAGACAGCTCTCTGGGATGAGACTCGGCTCTCGGGATCAGGGACGGAGGTTTAGGTTTTGGGTATCAGCACAAGAAAAGCAGGAATGAGCCACAAGTCCAGGCTGGAAAACCCTCGGAGACACGAGGTTCTGGTTCGGCCTTCGCAAGGGACAGCAAAAATCCTTGCGGCTGGAGAGGGGGCTGACCTAAAAACGAGGATTCCCGGGATGCGGGTGGCTGCAAATCTCCTCCTGGTCCCTCAGTGCCGGTGACCCGGCCGGGAGAGCAGGAGATGCGGGCTCGGCCGCCTCCCGCCTGGCCGCGGGATGCTCCATCCCACGCGGGGCTGAGTCTCCCTGCACAAGTACATGATTATTCACAGCCTCCAGCATTTGCATGGTGGAGTCACGAGTCTCACAACACCTGATCTCCCGGGAGAGCTGCCTCCCTGCACTTGGAGAGGCAACGGCCCACATTCGGAAAGTGGGACTCGGTGTCTCACGGCATCCCACATCACCCAGCTGTCAGCTCCTCCCTGCTCCGCGCGTGGGGACCGGGAGAAGGGAGCTCACCCCATCCCAGGGCAGCGACACTTCAGGAACCCTGAAAATGCGGGAGCTGAGCATGGAAATGCTGAGCCAGCCTGCAGCGTCGCTGCGTGCACAGCGAGCCTGCGCCAGGAAAGAGCAAAAAAAGCCCCTCGACGGAGTCACTGAAGGAGGAGCAGGCAGATGGGCTCTGCTCACGCCGAGCCGGGGTTAGGCTCGCTCCCTTCCCGTCCCTTCTCCCGTCGCCGGTGGCTCATCGCCGGCGCGTGACTCCAGCTGGCAAGCAAGGAGGAATATCCTGCCATGCCTTCCCGGCTCCACATCCAAGTCGTGGAATAATCCACCTGTGGTATTTGAGAAAAGGCACACTAACTTTTGCGGAGAGGGGTCAGTTGAGTCACATTAACAACTTTTCCCTCCCGTTAGCAGGTCTCCAACGTAGCTGATTACTCATCAGCCCACTAATAGACTCACTCACACAGCACTGCCTGGATCAAGCAGCAGCCATTGTCTGTCTTGTCTTACTAACCTCAAAGAAGGATCCGACGCCGGTAACGCGATACCCCATCCTTATCTCATCACCTACTTCTCCAGCCAAAATACTTCCCTCTGCGGCGCAGGGCATCCCCGTCCCAGTGCCGAAAGTCAGCGTCATTGGGCTCAGCCTCGTGACGCTACTCCCCAGGACCTCGGCTGGGGCAGGTAGAGCCCAGGAGGGGTGGGAGACCCCAGACCCACCTCCAGGCACCCAAGCAAGGGGTGGCAAGGCACCTCCAACCTCCCCGGGAACCTTTCTCACCCTTGGCACGGGGCGGACTGTCCCCATGCTCGTGCCATACCCCCCCCCATCCTACTGCCCCACGGTGGGACATGTCCCCCACAGCGCTCCCAGGGCCGGCAGTGGTGTGTCCCCCCTTCCCCAGTTCTAAGAGGATGCTGGAGCATGCTCTGCTCAGTGCCACCGACTGCAGCTCCCACCCCCCCACAGCACCCCAGCACTGCCGCCCACCCCATTACTCACTGGGCCTCTCTGGCACTGGGAACACACCTCCCCGCGCGGGGAACATGGGCACAGCACGTGCTCCTGGGGGCTGGGGGACTTGTCATCGGCGCTGTCATCGCCGTGAGTAACGACACTTTGTCTTGGCTTCCCCTAGCGTGTCCCCAAAAAAGCTGGGAGTATGCATCTCTCCTCGCAGGGGGGCGGGGGGGGGGCGCAGCCCCACGGCAGCTGCTCAGCTCTCGCCTCCCCTGCGCCGCGGGGAAACTGAGGCACGGGGCTTGGGCAGCACGGCTGCGCTGCCGGAGAGCTGAGCCCCGGGAGGGAGAGGGACAGGCTGGGACACTTCGGACGGGCAGTGGCAGGCTGGGGAGGGAGAAGTGACTCACTGAAGGTCGGGCGGCGAGGCGGGCTCGGCGCTGCCAGGCAGACGCCGCTGTCCCGGCGCTCCAACCTCTCGCCCTGGCATCTTCACCAGCCCCTGCACATGCGGCGTGTCATCAGCTGTGACACACTCTGCTGACGTCCCTGAATCATGTGGCATCAACCTCGCCGGTAATTACCGGTGGCGGGAGCTCTTCCCCCTGCTCCGTTCCCTGCCGCAGCCCGGCGCGCCGGGGTCCCCCGTCCCCACGGCCGGAGCCCACCCCAGCCCTTAATGCTGCCGGGGGGCAGCTGCTGCTGCCGCATCCCCCGTGCTCCGGCATGCAAGGTGCAGCCCGCCCCGCTCCTCAGCACACCCTGAGCTGGGGGGGGGCAGTGGGCATCCCTAACTGGGGGGGCTGGCTAAAACCCCCATGCACACAGCGCTTTCCCAATCCCTGCTCCCCCAGGACCCCTGCCCGTGCCAGGCAGGGAGCACAGGACCGTCTTGCAAGCATTGCCCCCCCCCCCCCAAAATCCCAGCGGCGAGGGCACGTGCTGGCCCAGCTGCAGGAGGGGACAAGCCAGCCGGGGTCCCCCCCACAGCTGGGGGGGGGGGACAGGCTTGGAAAAGGCTTTTGCAGCCCGAGAGAAGGGCTCTCTTGTAACGTGCCAAGAGGCAGGGGAGGCTCAGAGCCGCCTTTGTTCCGAGGGGAGCAGACGGCGGCTGCGGGGGGACGGAGCCACGCACCTCCCTGCCTGAGCTGCACCAGCCACCGCACTTCTCCCCCCAGCCGAGCATCCCTGGGGGGGCTCAGGGGGGGCTCAGGGTGGCCCCCGAGGACTGAGCAGCCGGACTGACCCATCCCCTGCAGGATCCCTTCCCCCATGGCCATGCCAAGTAGCCCCCAGAAACTGAGCCGTGGGGAGCAAACCGGGGGGGCTGCCGCCAGAGCCCAACCTGCTGGGGAGACCAGCCGTTGTGCCCCTCCAGCCCCCTCCCACGGTGGGTGGGCAAATCCTCGCCTCCTGCCTATAACACCTGGTGAGAAAAGAGCTAGCCGTAACGGGATTACTGGAGGTCACAGCCCTCCAAGCTGTCTGCTCCTGGCACACGCACGTGAGCCCAGACCATGGCACTTCCATGGGTCCCCTCCAGCCACAGCCCAGGAGCCACGATGAAGGGCTCAAGGGAACACAGCATGCCCGTTCCCCGCGCTGCTCCACCGCGCACAGCCCAGGACTGGCAACTTGGTCCCGCGGGAGGCTCCCGGCTCAGCACCCTGCACCCCCACGCTCAGGGCATCACAACAACAGCCCAAAACCGTCCCTGGGTCAGGAGGGACCTGGGGGCTCAGGGGTGCGATGACCAGGTGACACTGCAGCCATGGTGGAGGGGAAGCCCCAGCCAGAAATCACAAATACAGTGGCACCAGCCTGCGGGTCCAGGGATGCCCCAGGTCATCCCTGTACACCTGCCAGGGCACCCTCTCAGGGGACAACGTGGCTGTCAGCCATCACCAGAGAGGTGGCAGCCCCCAGGGCTCTGCTGGGGACATGGGGGTCCTGCACTAGTAGGACACACAGCTCCCAAGACGGTCGCTTGAACCGAGATGGGCACAAACGAGACGAGTTGGATAGTCCTCAGCTCACCGCCAAAACCACCCCAGCGAGCCAGCCCAGCGGCTGCCAGCATCGCTTCCCCGCAGCTGGGCTTGGCCCCGAGTCGGCTTCAACCCCCCCTCTGCGCTCCCTCCCTGCCAGGCTGCAATCAGCCCTGCATTCAGAGGGGAAGATGATTAGGCAGCGAGTCAGACCACTTCTGGGACAAATGTGCAATCAGCCCCGGGGAAGGGCGGTGCAGCCCCAGGGGATGCCCCGAAGCGGGATGCGAGCGTGGTACTGACTGTCTCCCAGCCCCAAAAGCAAACCCCCCCCCGCCGCCGGGATGCTCACCCAGCCCTGCATCCTCTTCCTGACCCACGAGATCCCAGCTCAGGCAGGAGAACCATGGAAAGGCCCCCCCATCTACCCAACCTCACTGATGAAAGGGCTGAGGATGGTCCTGGGAGCAGAGCAGCTGGAAATCCTCATCTCCAGCCTGTTTTCCACCCCCATCAGACAGCGGCAGGACGGCTTTTGGGGCCCCGAGAGCCTGGACCACGGGGCAGCTTGTGACTGATGTGTGCCCAAACCACGCTCGGCTGCAACAACGCCCTCAATAACAACCCAAGCAACACAACAGCCACGCTCCAACCCACCAGTTTGAAGGAGAGCCCCCTCTGCTGCTGCCCTGGCCTTGATTCCATGGATTTGATCCCCCAGATCACAACCATGCGCACCCTTTCCCTCCCCATCTCGGGCGCTGGTGTGTCGCTACTGCCGCACACTGACATTTCTTTCCCCGGATGCCACTTATTTATAGCACGCCTGACCTTTTCCCTGAGTTTACATCCTCCTTTCCCTTCCCTTCCACCCACCCAGCGCCAAAAAACACCCCTGGCACTCTCCCAAGCCCGACTCCATGCAGACATCCCCCGAGGTCCACCCGGGATACGGTTCTCCAGCATCCCCACAGACAGCACGGGAGGACAAAGCTGGGGGTGTCTGCCAGGAACAAGCCCCCTCCTTCCTTCTGCAAGGAACAGCTTCCAATTAAGCCAGCTGCCCGGCTGCTCTTTGAAATCCAGATGGCCCCGTAATTCTTGCTGGGGAAGAGCAGAAAGGCCATTTCTCCGCAGCCCCCTGCGAAGGCAGAGCTGGGGAAAGCAGCAGGCTGGCTCTGTGTGGGTGGGATTTACTGGAAGGGCAAGGAAAAGCCAGGAACATCTTCGGCACACGAGCCTTGCAGCCCAGCTTGGGGATTTTTGGTGCCATTTCCTTGGGCTGGGAGGAAATTCTTCCCTTTTTCCGCCACCAGCAGCAAGACGTGACTCCCGCCGGGATCCCCCCATCGCTCGCTCCTTGGGGAGTGCAGTGGGGTTCCTGAGGTCCCCCCTGCCTGATTTGGGGAAAATCGCTTCCTAGGGCTGGAGATGCTGCTCCAGGGGCGAGAGGGAGGGGAAGCATGCTAGGAAAATGCCTAGCTCCAGGGAGCCAGCCCTTAGCAGCCCTTGCTCCTTCCAGCCTGGGGGGGCTTTACGTGCCGAAGGGCATCCTGGCTGCTGGGGGAGCCAGAGTCGACCCCTTGCCCTCCCCACCATCCATCCATCCATCCATCCGTCCATCCGTCCCCAGGCAATGGGCTCCGGCAGCTGCCCCAGCATCCCGACCTCGCAGCAGCCAGCCCCTCGCCGCCTCTGCTGCTCTAATTACTCCTCTCGCACCCGGCGCCGGGGCCCTCCGACCAAATTACCATCGATCCTTCGCTCTAGCCCAATCGATGCCATTGACTGAGGCATCAGAAAGACAAATCCGGGCTCCCGCTCCCCCCCGGGAAGGTGGCGGCGGCCTCAGGGGGGATAACACCACGCGTGGTAAGACATGGGATGCACAGGGCTGCCTTCGTTTGATGCTCTCCATCCCTAGAGCCACATGCATAAGGGAAAACGCCGTCGAGGACCTGAAAGCACCAGCTCATTTTTTCTCTGACCGATAGATACAAGACAACCAGCAGCAGGGACCAAATTCCTGGACCACACAGCCCCAGCCAGCCTGAAATCCCCAGCATCGAAGGACTTCCCTCCCAAAACCTCCTTCCCCTCTGCCCAGCTCCTGCTCCCATCCCTACGGGAAAGGATTTTCTCTCAACCTGCTGAATCAGCAAATCGAGCCCATAACCAGGGCTGCATCCCAGCCACCTGAATT
This sequence comes from Larus michahellis, assembly GCF_964199755.1. Taxonomy (NCBI): domain Eukaryota; kingdom Metazoa; phylum Chordata; class Aves; order Charadriiformes; family Laridae; genus Larus; species Larus michahellis. Next base: position 4,010,694 of record NC_133912.1, read on the forward strand.
AAGCAGCGATGATATTTAATAGCGCGGGCAGGTGATGAACCAGCTAAGCTGGGAAGGGTGGGAGAGCTCTCCCGCGCAGCCCTGCGTGGGGTGGGGAGGCTGTGGTCCTCCCCTGCCCTGGCACGGGGATGAGATGTCCTTCTCCATCACATCATGCAAGGAACAAAACCCTAGCCCGGGGCCGCGCTCCCCAGTAGCCACGGGCAAGGCTGCAGCGGGGAATAATTAAATCAGAGCCCTGAGAGGGGATCGCTGTCTAAACCCCCCCTCCCCGGTCCAGCATTACACAGATGGGAAACAGGGGGGGCTGCCCCGGAGCCCCCTCCTCCCAGGAGCAGATAATAGACCCCGCATGAGGAAATTACACGGAATTTGCAGCCATCCCATCTAATCCACAGGGGAGACATCTGAATCCTACAAGGAGCATTTGGCTTCTGGGTACAGAGGAGCTTAGAGACATGCAGAGGCATTAAAAAACACACATGGGGATTAAGCTGGGAACTGGGAAGGGAGAGCACAGCTGGAGACCATGGGTGGCCCTGGGAGAAGATGCTTTGGGGCTGCCCAAGGGCTGGAGGTTAACAGACTTCAGGCAATGTCCCAATGTTCCCAGTGTCCTGATCCAGCCCCAGAGCCCACGTGGTGGGGATGGAGATGGGAACCCATGGGATGCCTCAGCACAGGTGGGGTTTGACCATGGCATGCAGAAGTGAGGTGCCACGGGGTTTCGGGGTCCGACACCCCAGCAGCATCGAGCGCAGCAGCCTCTGCCCAAACCCTCAGCCAGGTACCAGCATCCCGACCACGGGACAAGGCAGAGCGAGCCCCGAGCATCCCCCACGGCCGGATCCCTGCCGGTGGGGTCTTCCAAGGATAGACTTTGGCAATGTCCCTCATCATTTGGGATTTATTCCGATCATCTCTAATCCTCCGCCTTGATTGCTGAGGCTCCCAATCTCATTAGCTGGGCTACGCTGGGTTGTTATTTATGTTTTGGGGGGAGGTGGTGTTTAAAATTGATATTAATCCCATCTTGATAATCTGGCATTTATTGATTTTTATTTTTAACTTTCCATTTTATTAAGACGAGCCGAGGCAGCTCCCTACCCGCGGGCATGGCCCGAGCCCTGCGCCCCGAGAAAACCCTTTTAGGTGCGATGCGCGATGCCCTGGCGACACCAACCGCTCCCAAAAAGCTGATAGACCCCAACCCACAGAGACGATGCTACCTCTGGCCTTTGCAAGCTGTGAGCATCACCGGGGGTAGGCAAGCTGCCGACATACCCAGTGGCACCAACCCCCGGCCGCTCTCCTTTAAACCCGTTATTATCGTTTTTCTTAATTAGCGCAGAAAGCAGCAGCTTCCGCTCGGCGCGTTTTGGGGCCATCCGCGCTCGCAATTGCCTGATGAGGAAAGGAGCCATTAGCACCCCGTCAAAACAGCTTCTCAAAAACCAGCTTTGACAAAATTGTCACAGGAGAGGCAGGGGAAACGAGGGAGCCCGGCGCAATTGTACATCATTTTGACAGCTCGCATTAAGGCAACTTCAGGCACCTCTGGGAAATTACCTCCCCGTTAAACAGAGCTCACAGCAAACACAGCGCCTGGGAGGGGGGAAAGCTCGGCAGTCCGGCTCCTCGGGCAGGATTTGGCCTTGCTGGAGCAAAGCGGGGTGGGAGGATGCTCGACGCACGGAAAATGAGGCCCCGTGCCTCAGTTTCCCCAAACACAAGGTCCTCTCGTCTCCGAGGGGAAACGCAGCAGCAACGGCTGCTGATGGTGCTGCAACCTGGATGCTCGGGGGGGGTGGGGGGTGTGAAATTCCTCCAGCCCAAGCTCCCTCCTCCTAATCCACCTGCTCCTGCGATGTGGGAGCAAGTCACCTCTTTGCCGCAGCTCCGAGCTAATGGCTGTTTACCCGCCTCCTCTCTACACCCTTGGCAAAAAGCGAAATGCCAACAACTTGAGGAACAGCTCATGTTTAGCTTGGCAGGGCGGCTATTGTTCCTATATTGCAAATGCATGTATCACACAGAAATGTTTTGAGCGAAAGCACACCGTTCCCCCCAGTCCCGCTACCGTGGCGGCGAGCGCTGTTTTACAGCCAGAGGTACATCAAGATCGGTTTTGCAGGGTGAAGCCACCTTCGAAGGCTCCCCAAGTTATGGGGCGGGAGAAAACCAGCTGCCGCATCCCAGCCCTATGGCAAACCCATCCCAATCGAGCTGCTTCGGCCACATTTAAGCCCGAAGCTGGGAATTTTTTTGCATGGGTAGGAGAAAGCTTGACAGAGCAAAGCCAGGGAGTCAAGCGCCAGGATTGCTCTGGCTCCATCAGGTGCCTCGAGATGCTCATGGGGAGAAAACCAACGCAGAGACGACAGTCCAAGGGAGAAGTGCGGGGACAGGGAGAGCAGCTCGGTGGCCTTGCTGTATTTTTATAGCTCCCTGTTTTATTTAAGAGCCGGCGGTTTAATAAGGAGGTTGTTTTAATTGGAACTCAAGTCACTAAGGAAAACACAAGCAAGGGTAGTAAATATATAAAAATAGTCATATTTCTAAAGGTTCTATGGTACCTGCCTAATTAAATGGAGTGTTTTAATTACAAATCAAAGTTAGTGCCATTTAAAAAAAAATAAAAAATAAATAGCCCACGGGCATTTTCCTTTGTTTGAAGAGCAGCAGACGCCGACTTGGGAGAACAAGTTTTGGACCCACTCATTTGCAATGGCAGCAAAGCAGGTTCGGAGAGACCCTGGGACGGGCCACAAGCGCAGCGGGCACCGGGAGAGACGGGCACCCACTGGCATGGAGAGGTGACACGGAAAAGCAGCTCCGTAAAGAAAATGAAGAGCCGAAGGGCAGAAGCGATGCCAACCTCCCCTCTTAACCCCCGGTGCCGAGGACGCAGGGAGGAGATGCACCACTTGGAAAATAGATGGATGTTTTATGGCAGCGCCTGGTTATCCTGGTGGGATGTCTTTCCATCAAGTGGCGATACTGCCTGTGCCAGCACTGAAATAGGGCGGGTGGAATATGGTAACGCCCAAAATGTTGGGTGAATAGCTGCTTCATTCCCCCACCAGCCCTCCTTATCCGGTGGATGTTTAGAGGAGCTGATGGAGACCGAGAGGTTTGGGGTCAAAACCCGCCTGCAGCTCCTTGGGGTCCCTCTCACATTGGTCCTACCAGGGAAACCCATGGCTGGAGGTCCTGATTGTCATCTGGGCAGGAGGTTGCCGTCCCTCTGTTGAGGGCTAAAGGAAGCTGGTGGTACCCAGAAGATGCTCCTCAAAGTCCAGGATCTGGCAAGAGCTAAGCAGCAGTCAGTAAAATACTAGACATCAGGACATGTGCATCAAGATGTCAACCATCTCGGCACATATGAGCAAAAAGCCACATTCCTGTGTTGTCCCAGACATCCCAATCCAACATTGCCAGTGTCGGGCATCACCTCTCCGGGCACAGGGTCCCCAGAGCTGGATCCTTTTTGGGGTTAGAGACACTGAAGGGCTTTTCATCGTTCCTTTTCCCCCCACCCCGTACCGGAGTGATGCAGAGCCGTCAGCGGCGGCTGTGTGACTGACAGCTCCCTGCCTAGCGCTTTGAAACGTCTCCCCAGCAATTACCTCCACAAAAAGTTATTAAGAAACGTCTTTGTCTGGAAGGGATTAGAATGGCACTCATTAAAAAAAAAAAAAAAATAAAATTGGCATGCAGAACTATGTATATTGCAAAACAAAATGTGTTGCTTTTTAATATGTTTTTATAACCCAAACAAATTTGTTTCTCACACTCCCAGGCTGGAAAAAGGAGCCGTCCGACAGTTTAGGATTGCAGTTTGCAGTCAGCTCCGCCAAGGAATCTGTTGCAAAGCTGTCGCAGCAAATAAATGCCGTTTCCCTGCTGCGCTGCAGCTCCGCCGGCACTCTGGTCACCCTGCCGTGGCTCGTACGGCGGCCACGGCTCCCGGCACCGCTGCAGGGGGAGGTGAGCGGGAGCTCCCAGCCACCGGGAAAACAGGCAGGGAGCAGCAGCCGCACGTACCTGCGTCACCCCCGGCTGACAAGGACACGGTGGCCTTGCAGGCGGCTTTGTGCAGGCAGCGCAAAGCTCTGCAGGGGCATCGCTGCGTCCCACCCCCCGGTCCTGCCTGCACCGAGCTCAACGTGCCACGGCCTCGCCGAGGTGAGCGGGTGCTGCCCCTGCCACGTCCCAGAGGACAGAGACACCCCCCCCACCGCTGATCTCCCCATCCCCTCGCTCCTCCACCAGCATTTCACCTCTCGCCATCTGGGCCTGACTCCTGGTCAGCAAAACAGGAGGAAAGAATCACAGCAGATGATTTTTATTTTTTTTTTAATTTTTTTTTTTTTTTTAATGGGAACGAATGTACAGACCCAGCTCCTTGAACCCTTGCAGGGATTCGAATATACAAACGTCTCCCTGTCGAGAGGCAGACTGGGCACCAGGCACGGCCGGAGCAGCCCTGCAACTGAAAATCAAAGCAGGCTGGGCTGCAGGAAAATCCCCATGGAGACCCACCAGCACCTCGCTGATCCCCAGGGCCAGTCCCACCACAGCAAACCCTGGCAGGGAAATAACCCCCTCCCAGTATCCTTGGCCAGCTGGGAAAGCCCCCCAGAGCCGAGCATCCTTTGGGAACAGGGGATGGCAGAGCCAACCCCTCCCCGCAGCAGCACCTTTCCTCCCCAAAAACTCCGCGCCTGCTACCTTCATTTTATCATCTGAGCAGCGAGACAGGGCATGAGATGCTGCTCCCAAAGGCATCCCAACCGGAGGACCAGGAGGCTCCTGGCTGGTTGCCCTGAGGGGCTCCAAAGAAATTAGCCCCCCACTGAAAAGCTGCCTGCGCCAGGCAGGGAGCCAGCCCAGCCAGCCCCCGGCGGGGGGGGAACGCCGGCAGCTCGCTCCGCTTTGTGCTCGGAGAATGGCTGATTCACGCTTTTCCCAGGCATCCTTTGCAAAACCTTGGATGAGGACAAGACTCAAAGCTGAGCGGGTGTCTTCCACGCTGGGCTGCCCTTCGGGAGGGATGCTGCGAGCCAAAACCATGTATTTTTAATTTTTTTTTTTTTTTTTTTTGAAAAAACACAAGAGAAGGCCTTACAACTTAATTAAGGAGAACCCAGCACCCCTGTGACAAATCAGCCCAGCCCCAGCCACCTGCTGCTCCTACCCTCAGAGCCTGCTTATTTTTAGGCAGCACCAAAAAAAGCCAAGTCTATTCTAACAATATCTTTTTGCACTTAAAATTAAGTCCCTTAAACAATGCAAAGGGCTGGATCAGGAGCGGTGCAGGCTCAGAAAAGGACCAGGAATTCCCCAGCGTGAGCTGGGTTAGATGCTTGGGGACAGGGAAAGCAGAGTAAAGGCACTAAAAAAAAAACTGTCCTGAAGAGGGGACAAAGTCAGGCCAGTTTTCAGACCACTTTTTGCCTTAATGGGAGACGCTGGGCGAGGAGCAGGCAGAGCAGCCGGGCACCCATGAGCCATCCTTGGGGACTGCACGAACACATGGAGGATGACAAAATGAGAGGGAGGGGACAAGGCTCAGGCAGGAGGGGATGTCCCCAAGGGACTGGCAGGGCAGGACCGACCAAACCGGGGCAACCAGCACCTTGTCCTGCCTCCCACCGCAGCCGGGTCTGGGAAAACCACCCTCCCCGTGGTGCCTGTCCTCTGGGCAGGGACAGGAGATGGGGACCTCGGCTGGCATCACACCCTGACGGGGAACCCCTGGGGCTGGGACGACGAGCCACTTTTATATTTAATAGCAACTATTAGCTATTAATGTGTGCCAGCACCTTGCTTCCTAAGCGTGGAGGGCTGCGCTCTCAGCACAGCCACCCTCCGAAAAAGCAACCCACCAGAAACCCCCTGCATGCTGCAGACCCCCCCGTGTGCCCAGATCAGCTCCGTGCTCTTTGCTCCGAGACCCTCATTTCACATTGGGGTGGGATAACCCCCTCCCCAGCCCCCCTCCCCATCATCCCACACCCCTTCCCATCCCTCAGGCCTCCTCAAATATTCCTAGGCTGACACCTGAAGCCGTGCAGGCACGCGCGGAGTTAAACAATAGCACCAGCGCTTTATTAATTTGCGAGGAGAGAGGCAATTAGCAATACTCCGCTGCGAAAAATCCTAATTGGTTTTCTGCTGGACCTCCCGCAGACCACGGGTCTCTGCTCGGGTAACTTCTCACACGGGCAGCACGGCGAGGGGATCAGAGCCGTGGGACACGCCGATGCCAGCGGGTGTCTATGAACCGCTGCGAGATAAATAGCGAGGTGACGTGGGTGACACTTATCCCCCCACCAGCAGCGCTCCGTCGCCACAGCCTCGCTGTACTCAAGGCGGGATAACGGCTCCGACACGTTCACCCTGATGGATGCTGCGCCAGAGGGACAGTTGCTGGGGCAACTGGCTGCAGATGTACCTGGTCCTCCCCTCCCATGGGCTCCGAAACAGACCGGGGGTCCAAACGGACAGGGGACCCCCCTACCCCAGGCCAGGTGGGGACAAGTGCATCACTGGGAGAGCAGCATCACACAGTGCGATGATTTTTTTATGGGTAGCTGCAGTTTTAATTGCTCTGTAGGGGCCTGCAGGTGCGTTAACAGGAGGAGTATTAGCCATGTGCTAAGGGCAGCAAGGAAGGACCCCCCCCCCAGGGCTGCAGCAGGGTTTTGGGACCCAGGTCACCTAAATTCACTGCTTATATCTCAGCAAAATCACCTCCCCAGCCACCGCTGTCACCCCGGGCACCGCAGCCAGGCGTACAGACCTAGTGCCTGGCTCTGCCATGGGGCATCTGGGAACGCACCACCACATCTCTCTGGATAACGAGGTTTCCCCCCCAGGAGGGGGGAGCACAGCACAGGTACCTTCGTTAGCACCTACAAAGCCACACAGAGAGGCACGGCAGCAAGGGCACCCCATGGACCCTGCGGAGAGGGACCAGCAGGAACCGCAATGCCAAATCAGCCCAAAAATACCCTTCGATGTCGCACACCGAGCAACACAAGCACGTTTTTCTGCCCATAACCAAAGCCATGAACAAACAGGGCCCCCCTAACAGATCTGAGTGGCCACTCCATGCCCAGAGCCCCCCAAAGGCCCCACAAGCCCCATCCCCTGGGGCCCAGGGCAGACACCCCCCCCTCCACCCCAACCACTTTGCACCATCTCAGACACCGTGGGAAACCGGGTGCTGCTGGGGGAAGGACCGGCTCTGCCGACTCTCCCTCCCCCAAAGCACACACAAAAGCCTCTTCCCAGGGGAGGGGACACCCCCTTGCAGCCAGCACCCCACAAACACCCCCCAGCCGTGCTGCCGGTACCTGGCCAGGAGAGCAGCAGGGTCTGAGGCGGGCAGGAGCCGGAGCAGAGCAGCAAACAGCCTTGTAGGGACCCTGCTCCCCTATTTAAAGCTTCACGCGCCACAGCTGCAGCCCCTCCAGGGCTTGGGGGGCTCCAGGTGGTCCCCATCAGAGCTGTTGTCCCTCCTGCATCCTTCCCCACCCCTGTTCACTGGTGTCCCCTCCGGAACGCTGTCCCCCTTCATCCCCCCTCATCAGTCCAGGGCAGTGACATGGTCCCCCACTTAAAAGCCCCTTCCCCACTTGAACCCACAGTGATTGTTTTGCTCCATTAAGAAGCAGCATCCGTGGCTGCAAAGCCGCCAGCAGCTCACCCCTCCTCGCCCCGGCCTCCCCTTCCATTAGTGTCCTCATCCATCCCGGCATCAGCCTCGCCGAGAGCTCCTTAAAAGACCTCTAAGCCAGGAGCAAACCTCGGTGGTGGGGGTGACACATGCACCCGAAATTCCTGCACCAGTGTGATGCCGGTGCCTGCACGGAGGCATGCCCGTGTCTGCCGGACTCCAACAAAACCCACGGCCCCGGTTGTGCTCTAACCACTGCCCTGGGCACACCGTGGGGCTTGGGGACATCCTTTGGGGAACCATCTGGAGATGCGTGGGGCGGGGGAGAGGTTACAGGAGGCTGCACACCCATCCCCGCGTGTCAGTGTCCGGCCGTGGGTGCTCGCCCCGCAGATCGTCTTCCCAGGGACTCGGCAAAGCTCATCAGCATCCCTGAAATCCCTCCTTGCTGGCTGGGGCTTGCCGGGAAAGCACACGCCGGCAGCCCTGGGAGCTGGCAGGGGTGAAAGCCGGGGCCTGGCACTTGCTGTCCCCCCCGACACCACCTGCCGCCCCCCAGGGACAGTGCTGCAGAGCCAGGGGCCACAACCCACGGCCACGTGAGCCCCCCCACTGCAATCTGGCCCTCATGCATCTCCTCCTCGGATTAATCACCTCCAATTAGCCCCGGTGAAGCAGCACCGGGGGGAACCGGAGGCATCAGCATCCTCCCACCGGCACGGGCACAGCCGCCTGCCCTAACACCCCCCCCCAGGCCAGTGTCCCTCCAGGGTGGCAGTGATGCAGGGGGGAGGAGGAGGGAGCCATCACCCCTCGATGGGAAAAACGAGCCCCGCCGTCCCCCTGCCCTCCTCCTCTTCCTCCTCCTCCTCCTCGGTCCCCCAGGTTGATGCGCGAAGAATAGACCCGTTTGCTGACAGGGCTGAGTAATGCTCTGAGCCGCTCCTCCCCGGCAGTGAGTAATCGCGCTTTTGTCCCTCGCCTGCACGGTGTCAGCCAGGGACATGGCCCTCCCGACACAGCCCCCTGCTCCACATGGCACCCAGGGCGACGTCCCGGAGGTGACACCTCGGGGGTGACACGCCACGTGGTGCCACCTCTCTGCCCGTGGCGTCAAGCCATGCGCATCTGGGCACATCTGGGTGACATCTGGGCAGCATCCTCCATCCAGGCTCCCTCTGGGATGGCGTGCCCATGGTGGAGGGGCACCCGGGGGTCCCCTCGCCCCGCTGCTGGACCCCACGAAGCGGCAGGTCGGTGGAGAAGCACCTCCCCGCTGGGTGCCATGGAAACGGGGCTCCTGCAGGGGGGTAAAAAAAAGAAAAGTCTCCTCTTCCACCTGGTTCTTCCTCCCTCCCTGGGGAAACACCGGAGGTGTGAAGGGTTTGACCCCAGCACCGATGGGTTGCCCGCAGCTCCTGCCTGCAGCTGCCCCCAGCAGGGGGGTTTCTCCCCTGTTGGTTCCTCCCGGGGCACATCTCGGGGTACATGGGGCCGAGCACCGAGGGATCCCAGAGCATCCCCCCCTCCCCAGTGCTGAGTCACTTGGCGCCGGCGGTACCCAGCAGTGCAGGGCTGGCGGGCGGCTCCTGCTCCAGCACCCACGCGGCAGATGGCAAGCCTCTCGCCTTGTGATTTTGGGCTTTTTTAAAAAAAAAAATAAATAAATTTTTGGCTGTTATTTCAGTTCGCAGCCCCCACTCCCTTCGCCCCTGCCGTGTCCCCTCGCCACCTCCTCCCGGGAGGAGAGGAGAGGGTGGCCGTGCTGAGCACCAGGTTTTGCACGAGGGAGAGGAGCTTTCAGTGCCTCCCTGCAAGCTCTTGGTGGCTTCTCTGTGGGACGTCGCAGCCTGGCAGATGCCACTGGATGGTGCACCAGGGTCCGGCCAGCCCTGGAGCTTCCCAAGGCACCGACACCACTGCCAGCCAGGGTGGGTGATGCCACCGTCCCCTGGCTGCGACCTATGTGCTCCTCCTCACATCAGATGGTGGCCCTGCGCACGGGGACATCCTGCAGTGCCCCAGTGAGGGGACAGGCCTTGGGAGCACTGGTGAAGAGATAAACCCCCGCCCCATCACTGCCCGGCACCTCCCTGAAGGGCCATCAGGGGCACGAGTTTGCTGGGTCTCAGTCGGGTTCCCAGCAGGTGAATGACTGGTGCCACCAAACTGATGTGAGAGCCAGAGGGACACCCCTCGTCAGGGCCCTTCGCAGCATCCCCAAGACCCCGGTGCCACAATGAGGACCAATGCTCCTCATCCTGAGAGCACCTAGCGAGGTCCCGAATGTGGGTCACGGCTGCGAGCAGCGACCTGATGCACAAACCCCCCCCGGCCGCCGGCGGGAGGTGATTAGCGCTAACGAAGGGCCCGGTGACGAGGCTCTGGGCAGCTCCTGCGGGCATCCGATTTCTCCTCCACTCCCTTCGCCATGGCCGCGCGCAGCCGAGCTGCGGGAGAAGCCTCTCCGCGGCGTTACGAGTTCGGCAGCTCAGCTGTGCCTTTTCTTGGGAGAGAAAAAGAAAGCAAAACACCCAGCGCGAGCAAGACAGCCTATAAATAAAAGCTGGAGAAGTGGGAGGCAGCAGCCACAAGGGCTTTCTGAAGCAGCAAGAAAAGCAGGTGCACGTTGGCTCCGGCACTCGATGCCTTTGTGTTTCCCGAAGAAGCCCGGGTATCCCTAATAGCCGGGCTCCGGGTGGGAGAGCGACGCTGAAAGGGAGCGGGGCCGGGCTTCCCTCCTGTGTGCTGGGAAGACGCAGCCGTCTGAAGAGCAAACACGGAACAGAATGGATGGGAGCATCGCCGACCCCCGGGAGCACAGGGAGACAGGGAAGAGGGAGGAATGAAGGGGAATCGAAGGCTGCGAGGGGGCTGCCAGCACCAACGCGGCCCCAGCGGCTCCAGCTTTAATGGGAGAGGGAGGGATCCTCTGGCCAAAATTTCCCACAGGAGTTAACGGTGGATGGAGGGAAGTGCCGAGGCTCAAGGCATCTCAGACTCGGGTGCATCCAAATCAGGGTAGCCCCCAAAAAACAGTCCCCTGGGAAGCATCCAGCCATGTGGGAGCGGCAGAGGGAGGTGAGATGCCTGCCACCCCCCCGGGGGTCACCTGGAGCTGCTGGGGATGGGGACCCCACGCTCCGCCAGCGCCTGCCAGCGCGGAACGAGGGGAGGGAAGAGAGGAAGAGAAGGAGACAGATGGGCAGCGATGGAAACATAAGTTAACTCGAAGGAAGCGGATAAACAGCAGGCAGGGAGCAGATCCCGGCACATATGCTGCGCCGCAGCCAGCCAGGCGCAGGGAGGTTCCTCGCCATCCCCGGTCCCCGTCCCCACGCAGGGGACCGAGCCACATGGGGAGGTCGGTGGCAGGAGACGGTTGAAGGCTCAAGGCTCGGGGCAAAAATGCCGGGGGGGTTTGAAGCCAGGGTTTGCGGCAGGAGAGGGGGACGGCAGCCCGGAGCGGCTGGGACGGAAGCTCGGGTGCAGCTCGTGGCCGTGGGGCGTTGTGGAAGCCAAAAGCTGGCCAAAGCCACATTGGGGTGCCCAAACCTCCATGAGATGGAGAGGACTCCCAGCTTGGGAATCACGGACCAATTCCCTATGGCAGCTGGGGGGCCTTTGGCCAGGGAGAGCCGGTTCCTGCCTTGCTGGCAGCGGCAGGGCAGGCACGCAGCTGGACTGGGGCCAGGCGGGGTCTCCTGCCTCAGTTTCCCCAGCCCGGAGAGGGGAGCAGAGCAGCGTCAGCTCACAAGAACGCCTGGCAGGTCCCCGGCTACACGGATCGAACGTCATTCCCGGTGCCGGCTCAGCTGCAGGTCACTGCTGAGGACTCGAGTGGCTGATGGGAAAGGGAATAAAGTCAAACCGAAGCTGAAGCCGGGAGGCTGAGACCCTCAAGAGTCCTTGAGCCCTGCAGCGCAGCGCTGCCTGCTCATTACCGGGTATCCCGGGGCCAACCTGGCATCACTGACTGCTCCGGCCGCGCTGCGGAGGCAGGAGGGGGACCCCGGCGACCCCCATTGCCCCCGCTGCCCACAGCGGTGCCGTGGGGGTCCCCACCGGGGGGACTCTCCCGCTGCCGCAGCCCCCGACTCGCCCGGAATGACAAGCAGGCAGAGGCACGGAGCAGCCCAGAGCATCTCCTCAGCGACGTTCAGCCGGGTGCTAATGAGCCCCGGGCTCTCCGATCTGCTCGGCGAATGTCATGACCCAGATTAATTGCTCAAAAAGACACCCAAAGGCTGCTAACAAAAGAAAAAAAAGGAGGAAAAAGAAACAACCAAAAAACCCAAATCCACAACAAGCCCCCCCGCAGCAGCCAGCACACCCCCCCGCGCAGCCCGGAAAGCCCTGCCCGTGGCAGGAATGCGTGTCGGGGCGCCGGGCCAGCGAGCGCCGTGGGCGCACACAGCCGCCCTTGTTCCCCGCTCCCCGGCGCAGGGTCAGAGCTGCCGTCCGGTCTCCCCGCACAAGGGGAAGCCTGTTCGGAGGCAGCCGCCCTCCCCAGCGGGATGCTAACGCCTGCCCAGCGGTTGCCAGCACGACCGGAGGCTGCTGCGGGACCTCGCGCTGCACCTTCCAGGGGCAGCGTTATCCCCTTGCCAGGGGGGGGAAACTGAGGCACGTGTGCTTCAAGGGGCACGGCGTCTTCACCGAGAGCTTTTTCAGTGTCACCCAGAGTCCCCGCTGGAGCGGGGCATTGCAAGCAGGCGGCTTTTGCATCTCCGTCCCAGACCTTCCTGCCGAGAGCAGCGTTTCTGCTGCGAGCCTGCAGACCTAAGCATCTTCCAAGCCTTTGGTTTCCAGGCCCTCCAGCAGCGCACGGCTAGCCCCTGGGCGCTCTGGTAGCCGTCACTCAGCCACTAGCCACTTTCATGCCCATTCAGTGTCCCCCACATGGCTCCCGGCACTCTGTTCGCAGCATCCGATGTCCTCCGCAGGCTGTTGCCACCACCGTCTGCACGCCCGGCGGTGTCCCGACGGGTCCCCCCAGTTCCACATCGGTGCTGGGGTTGGGGAACCTCCACCGCATCCAAGGGATGCTCGTGCTCCCCGCATCCGCCGGCTCAACCAGGCACCGTGGCTCCAGCCTCCCTACACCGATGGCCACCATAATCCATTTATTGCGTGAAAAATACCTCCCTGTGCAGAAAACAGGTCTTCCCGGAGGAAGAGGCGGGGGGGCAGAGGGTCTCCCTGCCCTGCCAGCCAAAAAGGCAGGGGGAAAAGGAGCAAAGGGAGCGCAAGCGGATGGGAGACGGCTGCCCGCAGGGCTGCTGCTCTCCGGTCTTCAGGACTCCTGACCTAGTTATCGGCCAGGGAGGCAAAGCACAAAGCAGAGACAGGTGGGGGAAGAGTCCAGGCCCAGGGATGTAGAAATAAACGGGTGATGGACAAGTTAACCCAGGGCGAGGGAGCTTCCAAAACGGTCCAGGAGACGGACCCCGGCTTGGAACTGCCGCGTCTCATCCTGCCATGTGTCACGCCAAGACGGCAAAGAGCCACAGCGACATTTCAAGAGCCAGGAGAAAAGACCTTCTGACAAGAGCCTTAAAGCGCTGCCCCCCACGCAGCCGAGCAGAGATGTGGGGGCTGCGGTACCCCCGGGAGCAGCGCTGCCCGCCGCGGGCGCTTCAGTCTGCCAGGGAAAGGCAGCTCCCGGAGCGACGGCCGGGAGAGAAAACCAGGCAAGCTCAAAGTGGAATTAATAAGGCAGGAATCGTTAGCGGCGAGAGGGATTAGCGCTGGGAAGAGGCTGCCAAGGGGCACGGGGAGGGGCAGGCACCTTGGCTCAGCTCAGAGCCACGTCTCCCATCCCAGCAGCAAAATGGGAGCCAGCCCTGGCCCTGGTTTACCCAGGGACTTTCAGAGGAGAAACCTCTGCAGCCCCCCTGGAGGGGAAAGCCATGCCCTGGACCCGCCGCTGCCCGCACATGCAAAACCCGGGATGCGCACCACGCCAAGGCGTGTTTAGCGACGCCAGCAGCCGGATCCCGACCTATTCCGGGAGTAGCTCATTTGCAGCAAGCCCTGTCCCCAGCTCCAGCCCCGTGCACAGGGCTTGGAAAGTGGCTTGCAGCCTCGCCTGGCACGCTGGAGCCTGATTTCCCAGCCCGAGAGCATCCCTGCAAGGCAATCCCAGCCCGAGAGCATCCCTGCAAAGGCGACCCCAGCCCGAGAGCATCCCTGCAAAGGCAACCCCAGCCCGAGAGCATCCCTGCAAAGACAATCCCAGCCCGAGAGCATCACTGCAAGACGAGGTCCTGCTCCCAGGGACCTCTCCCTGCCGAGCAGGAGCAGCCGCAATCCCGTGTGTCCATCTGGAGCATCCAGCGGCACGTGTCAGGAAGATGCTCTGCAGCGCTGCCCGCCCGAGATGCATCCCCCCCACCCTGCCCCAAATCCCCCGGCTGCCTTTGGAGACCGAGAGGCCGCAGGCAGCAGCGCTCCCCCCCGACTCCCCTGTCTCCCCTCGCCTTTTCGGCAGGCCCCAGCCCCGGCGCGGTGCGGGCTGCGGGTGGCTGTGGCTGCGGAGGAGGTGGGAGCGATGACTCAGGAGATAATGAGGCAGATCAGAAGGAGGAGAGGGAACGGCGAGCGGACGTGGCGGGGAGGCAGCTGCGTCCTTTGGGCCTACACCCGCTCCCCCCCCCCCCCAAACCTTACTCAGCACCGCAGCTGGGGTGCGGGTACACACACCCCCGGCCGCTCTGACTCACCGTGGGGTCACAGCATCACCGGGGCGGGTGTGTGGGGGGGATAATTTTAGCCCCCCACGGGTACATCCATCCCTCCTCCTGACGGGGATGGGGGTGTCAGATGCTCCCAGCCGCAGAAAGCGGGGCTGCATTTTGGGGGGTGATGCCCCTGGGGCCCATCCAGCCCCCCACCCATTGCCCACCGCCCGGGCTCTGGCTGCTGTGCCACCCCACAGGGAGCCCACGGACCCGCCGCCCTGGCTTGGAGCGGTGCCTTTCATCCAAACCTGCCGGTTCCCCGGCTCCTGACGGGTAAACAGCCTCCCCTGCCTGGGGAAACTGAGGCAGGGAGACACCAGGCTTGCCCAAGGCTGCTGTTTGCGACGGAGCAGGAGCGGGAAGCCAGGAGTCCCGGCTCCGGTGTTTCATCTTCATCCCAAGCTCATTTATAAAGTTGTTTTTCCCTGCAGAACAAGGCCAGTCACCTGTGGGGTGGCCAATGCCACTGCGTCGCCCTTTGCTGGCCCAGCCTGTTGGTGGCTTCACCCCAGCTTCTGTGGCTGGGAGCCACCCCGCCTCGCCGCATTGTCCCCTGCCTCAGTTTCCCTTCTTGTCCAAGGGCACCCACCCACTGCACGGGCAGACCCGGCACTGTTGGGTGCCTCAGTTTCCCCCACTTTGGAGTTTGGCAGTGGGCTGTCCCATCCCCGGCAGTGCTGGGACCACCAGGGACCCTCCCCAGCCCAGCAGGGCTGAGCCCCCCCGGCTCACAGTGCCTTACTTCCCCGGGAGCTGAGCCTTGGCAAAGGGAAGGAGCTGCTTATGCAGAACAAATGGAATCAATCAAAACAAAACGCAGCGGGCCTGCTTCTATTTATTACCCATCCAAGGGTTTAAAATGCATCTACAAACATCCACAGCCATATGGAGAAGGGGAACCCACCGGGGCCACCCTGGCGGGCAGGGAAAGGCAGGGCCAGCTGGGCCCACGGTGCTCGGACAGGGGCCACCCACCACCGGCCGCCCATTCACCCAGCTGTGCCCCTGGGCTGCTCCGCCGAGCCCTCTCCCAGGGTCTTGGGGTCACCTCCCCATCTCTCGCAGCTTTTCACCCCTCCGCATCCCACCCCCAGCCTGTTCCTCGGGACCACGCCGGTCCCCAGCCACCCGCCGGTTCGGGACGATGCCACCCAGCAGCCCCGTGGGGTCCCTGGAGCAGAGGGAGGATGAGGAGCGGGGTGCCGGCGCCTGCCCAAAATAGCCGGCGTTGGGTACAGCGTGGCCCCTGCAGCACCACCTCCACGGACACTTTAGGAGCTCGGGACCCACGCTGGAGGATCCAGCAGCAGGATCCAGCCCACGCTGCCGAGTGAATTGAATCCCTGCCTGCTTTCTCAGGGCTGCCGCTCCTGCTAACAGACTCCCTGAGCTGCCGGCAGCTTCTCGCCTTCCCCCTCGGCCTTATCAGCTCGTGGAAGAGGTGGTGCTGGTGGCGCCTCGCCGCTCCCTTCCCAGCTGGGGCAGCGCTGTCGCTCTGGCACCGAAACAGAAGTCGGCAGCAGAGAGGAAGGCCAGTGAGAGACGGTTTATTAATGCACTGATGAGGCAGCGGCGTGTCAGGGTCTGCACGCCGGAGGGACAAGCTGGCTCCCGGCAGATATGGCCACGAGGACCTGCTGGGGGAAGGGGCCTTTGTGGCTGGGGGCTGCTGTGGAACGCTGTGGACTCTCGTCTTGCTTGACTGACATGGCACTGAGACTGGCCCGTGGCTAACAGCAGACCTGGGCACAGTTGCCTCAAGGTCCTGCTCCTCAGACAAGCCATGCTGGGGTGCAACCAGCTCTTCCTCCCTGTGCATACCCAGCAGACGTGCTGGGATGTGCCTCAGTTTCCCCTTGCTGTCAGTCAGTGCCTACCCTCCTCCGGGAGCCGGCCCTGGCGCAGCAGCAGGACACTGAGCCTGACCCACCTCCAAACCCTGGGACCTGCTTGTTGCAGAGGCGTCGGAGGGATGGATCCTGTGGTCTCGGCTCCAGCTCGCAGCCCCCCGTGAGGGAGCTGTGCCCCATCCCGGCGTTGGGCCCGACTGCGCATCCATCGAGAGTGAAATGACTCCGCGCTGCTGCTCGCTGCCAGCACGTGGGGTGCAGCCATGTGCTTGCGCAGCCATTACCCAGGCAATTAGCAGATGCCAGCTGGGCTTTGTGGCTGTCGGAGAACAAACCAGGCCACGCAGCTCCCCTCGGGCTCTCGGGCTCCTCCTTGGCTGAAGCTCAGCCCTTCCCACCTACCTGGGCTCCCCGTTCCATCCCTCTGGGGCCCCGCTGCAGGAACTGCCGTGTTTCTGGGCTGATGTGGGGTCCCGGGAAGTCGGGATGGGGGGGTCTGGGGCAGGGTGGGACGTGCTGAGGACACCGAGGGCTCTGCCGGAGCCCACAGCCGAGCATCCCCAGGGGAGCCCAGCAGCTCCGGGCAGGGACAACCCGCTGCTCTGCTCTGAGCCCGTGTCCCAGCCCGGGGGGTGGCGGGGAGATACTCGGTGGGGGACGATGCTGGTGTTCGGGGAGGATGCTGATGCTCGGAGAGGGATGCTGCTGCTCAGGGAGGGATGCTGCTGCTCGGGGAGGATGTTGATGCTCGGGGAGGATGCTGATGCTCAGGGAGGATGCTGCTGCTCAGGAGGGTGCTGCTGCTCGGCGAGGGATGCTGATGCTGGCGAGGGATGCTGATGCTCGGGAGGATGCTGATGCTCGGCGAGGGATGCTGCTCCCTCGTGAGGACAGTCCCCTCCGTTGCAGCACGGCGACCGATGCAAAGGTGCAGCCTTTTTATAGCCCTCGACTTGCCCTCCACCCCCTGCAGAGACGAGCCCCCCTCGAGACGCCCCCAGCACCCAGCCTGCAAAGATTTTTGCCTCCAGAAGGCTGAACCCGACAGGAATCAGCGGGGGGACAGGAGGGGAGGGAGAAGAGTTACTATTTTCTTTTTCCGATTTGAGCTTATTAAAACTTCATTCAAAGAAATAGACTTTTCATCTCGAATCTCATGCAAGTTTCATGGCACTGCAGACGGCAGAGCGGGAAAACGCCCGTCGGAGAGTTTAATAACAGCACCCAGCCCTTAAATGGGTTCCCTCAGCGGGGAGGGCTGTGCTGGCTGGCACCCAGAGCACCCCCCACACACTGCCCAGCACTTTAAGTGCCGCCCCCCCGACTCCCACCCTCTAATCGCTTCGCTCACGTTCTTCCTAGTTAAATCTGCAGCACTCTCGCATTAATAAATCCCCCCCGATGCGCCAGATGCAGGCAGCAAGCACAGCCGGCCGCGTCCCCAGCCATTAGGAGATCAGTGCGGCCGGGCCGTGTCCTGCTGTCACCCCCTCACTCCACGCCGTGCCTCAGTTTCCCCCACCTCTCCAGCGGAGATGGCCCTGTCGCTCTGCTGGGAGGGGAGGCAGCGAGCGAGGTGCCAGCCGGTGTGGGCAGCACCGGGAGGAAGCGGTGGCATCGCCGAGGCCTCTCCCGGGACACGCTCATAAGCGCGCTAAGCGGTGCCTGGGTGCCTCAGAAGTCTCCCGAGGACAGCGGAGCAGCTTCCCACCCCCCGGCAGGAGGGGAGGCTCCGTGGGAGTGGTGACTAAACAGCATCCCCAATCCCGTCATTAATATACATCCATGCCGCCCGGGCGCTGCTCGCCTCCGCGCCGTGCGGAGCCCGGCTCAGCGTTGCGGCGAGGTGCTGACTCACCACGGCTCGCAGGGAACCGGCTCCCCTCGGCTCCAGCCTCTCTCTCCGCCAAGCCCAGCGGGGACGGGGCGCAGAGAGGATGCGCAGCCCTCCGGCATGACACGGGGCAGCCCATCGAGGCCTCCTCTTCGTGCCTGGCAGCTGCAGCAGCCAAAGCCACCATTAACATCTGGTTTCCTATGGAAGAGGGAAGCCCAGGCTGTTCCCCAGCTCATCCACCCAGAGACGGGTATGGAGGATCCGGGGTCTCGGGAGGGCGGCCCGCTCTCAGGCCCTGGCTGTGCCCTGCTGCAGACCCCTCCTGGCCGTGGATGTCGGGGTTACCCACCATCAACCATTTCCCCATAGCTGCCGGGCAGGTCTGTGCCACGGCGTCCCCGCAGGGACAGACGATGGGGGACGTGGGGGCGTTCAGACAGAGCCTGCCAGCAGGGATGGGGCGCAGAGGTGCCGGGCACCCCGAAGGTGGCTCCTCACCCGCTGGGAGGGATGCTGGGGGGGGATGCAGAGCTCTGCCGAGTCCAGCCAGACATCCCTGCGGCCACAGGAGAGCTGAAGACCCCCCCGGACCCTGTGCCCCGACACCCAGGGGTGCTGCTCTTTAGAAATCCTGGGGGAAAACGGGGGGCTCAGCCCCGCCCGAGCACCCCCCACCCCGCTCGGTGGGGCCGGGGGACCCGCTCCCCGCCCGGCTGCCAGCAGCAGCATCTCTCCCGAGCCAGGAGCATCTTGCCACAAGAGGGAACCCCTGGGCTGGAGAAATTCGTCCTGGAGATGCTTCACGGCTTTGCACCCACAGTCCCTATTTCCAGAGAGGGTTTTTTTGGCCAGGAAAGGATGCTCGCCTCTCGCTCGGCTGGCAAGGGGCTTTGGACCCCTTCTCTTGCCCCAAACCACCTGCAAGCACCTCCCATCACCCTGCCTTGGGGGTGGTGCGGTCCCACCTGGATGGATACGTGTCCTGACCTGGTTTTTCGCTCACGAGATTCCTGTCTCTGACCTCCTTTCCCCAGCTGATCCGATCCCAGGGATGAGGGTCAGGCAGGACGCGCGACTGACACCCGGGATGCGGGGGAGCGCTCAGCCGAACGAGGGAGCACAGCAGGGCAGGGCTTCTTAGGCATCTGATAGCACCACAAGAAAGAAACACACATATTCTGCGTGGGTGGATCAGTCAAGCAAGGACAGCTGGGACACTCGTATCATCACGGTGAAGGAAAGCCAGCAGGATTTCCAGGAAAAATGTAGCTGGCCTGGCTCCGGTTGCCATCCCGCAGCACCCACACAGGCATATCGGGAGCAGGCTTTGCATCCCGGCAGGATTCGCAGCACCCAGGAGGGAGCCTGGGGCTCCTTCGGTGGGGCAGAGATAAGAGCCGACAGAGCTGAGCACTGGTCCTCATTCCTACCATTCAGCTTTATATCCCCAACGCCGCAAGCCAGGGCAAGCTCTGTGGCCACTGCTCTCACGCATGGACGTGCATCTTCCCCTCCACCTCCCCGAAGGCTCCAACCCGTCCCCCCTTCAGAAGAACACGGTATTTAGGTTGGCTGCGCGGCTCTCCAAACAACGGGGCGGCTCCAGGAGAAAGCTCCCCCTGGGGCTGTTATCAAGAAGCCAATGGGAGTGTGTGTTTAGGTAAAAATGTCGAATAAACTCCAGGCTGGGCAGGCTGCAGCGCTGAGCACAGCTGGCCAGAAGCCCCTTGGGGTGACCCGGGCTCCCCAACAGTGACAGGGCACCGAGCGTGCCTGGAAGGGACCTGGACAATTCATCATTCCATGGAGCAGCAGCACCAAGGGGACCAGAGAGGCAGGCAGAGGCTCTGCTAGGTCCGTGTTGAGAGCTGCAGTGGGGTTGGGAAGGTTTCTATCCGAAACCCTGGGATGACAATGTTTCCCCGTACCTTTAATCTGCACAGGGAGACTTCCAGGAGAAGGAAAAACATTCACTGGAAAACAAACTGATGTATCGGGGGATGCCGGAGAATTTGTCCGCCCCCCGCAGGGCCAGAGATGCCAGCACCAGGAGTGAGGGAGAGAAAGGCAAGGCAGGGAAAGGGGAAGGTGCCAGGAGAACGGAGAGCGGAGGCATGGACCAGCAGGATTAGCAATGATAAACTCGCAGCTAAACTGGGCTTATGTCAGCATGTATTACCCAAGAGTGACAGGAACGATGGCCTTGCTCGTCTGCCATTTATAAGTGGCAAATTCTCCCTCCATCCTGTTTACTATGAATTAGCTGGCATATGTCTAATCGTCTTTGCAAGCGCAGCTACACTGGCAGAGATTAAGGCCCGGCTCCTCCTCCACACCGAGCACTGCGCTTCACGGCCAGGAGGAGGAGAGCGCTTTTACCTGGCTGCTCCAGGACAGGGAGGGAGGGTACGAAGGATGGCACCCCGCTACACGAAGCAAGGCCTCCAGAAACCCTAAGCCCTAACACAGCCAGGCCCCAGAGCACGAAATCCCTGTTCCCACAATCCGCCAAGGGAGCCCGGGCAGCTCACAGTGCGAGCCAAGCCCTCCTCTCCGACTGCTTTGTATCCCAAGGCGTGGGATGCCCGTCGCCTGGATAACTCGTCGGGTAGATGGGGATAAAGGAATAGCCCTGACAGGTACTTGAGAGACCAAGAAGAACCAAATCCCTGTCTCCTTTCCAAGCAAACCACTGTACTTAGAACCATAGCATTGCCCAGGTTGGAAGGGACCTTTCAAATCATCGAGTCCAACCATCAACCTAAAAGTGACAAAAAACATCACTAAACCATATCTCTAAGCACCGCGTCTACCCATTTTTTAAATCCCTCCAGGGATGGTGCCTCAACCCCTTCCCTGGGCAGCCTGTTCCAATGCTCGATAACCCTTTCGGTGCAAAAGTTTTTCCCAATATCCATCCTAAACCTCCCCTCACGCAACTTGAGGCCGTTTCCTCTTGTCCCGTTGCCTGTTCCTTGGGAGAAGAGACCGACCCCCCCTGGCTACCCCCTCCTTTCAGGGAGCTGCAGAGAGCGAGAAGGTCTCCCCTCAGCCCCCTTCTCTCCAGACTGAACACCCCCAGCTCCTTCGAACAGGGTTACCAACCCAGAGCCCGATGCAGTACTGGTTTCCAATCATCTCCTTTAGAGGAGAGCCGGGATGGCGAACCCCGAGGCACTAATTAAACAATAAAGCCGTGGAATAGGCGTGTGTGTGCGTGGGGGGGTGTCTGCACGGCTGACGGCTCGCCCCAGGGCAGGCGGTGTTTGGCTTGGGCAGTGGGAGGCCCTTGGCTGACACGGCGACTGCTAGTCAGGCACGTCGAAACAATCCTGCAGAAGTTCGGGAAGTTCGGCTGGCGGAAAAAGACGGCTCCAGCACATCAGCGTGAGCCCTCGGAGCCAGAATAAACAGCCAGTCAGGAAGAGAAGGAGCAAAGGTGGTTACAGGGGGGGATAGGTCTGCTGGGAGGCAGCGAGAGCAGGCTGTTCTTACCTCCACAGGAAGGATTTGAAGACCTCCCTGCCCTCTCGCTGTGATGCTGAGGAACCAGAGCAGCTCCTTCAGCCCCAGGGTATCAGCAGCCCGAGCGGAAGATCAGGGCTGTGGGAACTCCAAGCTTTGCAGGGCATCCTCCTTCTCCTCAAGCAAATATTTTTCCCCTCTTTATCCCTTGTCTTCTTCCGAAAACAGAGATAAATTCAATAGAGTTATTGAATGTTATTATTAGTATGTCTGTGAACCAGTGGGATGAGGAGAGAGAGGAAGCACCCCCTTCCCACTGACAGTCAAACCTTGCTTCCACACCCCAGGCAGAGGAAAAGGGAGTATGGAATCACAGAATGGTTTGGGTTGGAAAGGACCTTAAAGACCATCTCGTTCCACACCCTGCCCTGGGCAGGGACACCTCCCACCAGCCCAGGTTGCTCCAAGCCCCGTCCAACCTGGCCTTGAACCCCTCCAGGGATGGGGCAGCCACAGCTCCTCTGGGCAACCTGGGCCAGGGGCTCACCGCCCTCACAGCAAAGAATTTCTTCACAATATCTCATCTCAGTCTCCCCTCTTTCAGTTTAAAACCCTTCCCCCTCGTCCCATGGCTCCCCTCCCTGATAAAGAGTCCCTCCCCATCTCTCCTATAATCCCCCTTTAGGGACTGGAAGGCTGCTATAATGCCTCCCTGGAGCCTTCTCTTCTCCATCTCCTCCTCACAGCCCTGGTCTGGGGGAAGCGATGGCTGTTATCGCCAATGCCTGTCCAGTAGCGTTAAGACCTGAGCTGGGTCACCAACCTGCCGCTCTGCGAGTGGGTGCCATCTCCCGGGCTCGCCCTGGCTAAGGGGAGAGCGAGCAGTGGAACGTGCTAATGACCAGCTGGGCCGGGAATCTGCGGCTCCAGTTTGCTGGGGGATGGAGCAGGAGGGAGAAGACTTGGCTGTGAACAGGGCGAGAGGAGATCTGCAGCACGGTGCCGGCAGCCCGAGGGGTGCTTGCTGCCTGCCGGGCTGGCCAGATGCTCTTTGTTCGTGGAGGAGAGAAAAGGGCCTCACGCACCCAAGCACATCCTCGCTCCGCTGTGCCGCGCCGGGGCTGCTGGCGGGACCGCGGCTTCCCTCCCAGCTGCGGCTTGGGAGGATGCTGGGAGCCAGGTAGGCGGCGATGCTCGGGCAGGGCGACCAGGCTCCTGGTTGGGGAACCTGCTTTAAGGCCATCTCTAATTAATTAGCATCGCTCTCTTCTCCATCCCTGGACCAGCACAGGGTAAGCGAGCTCGACTGGGGATCCCTGGAGACTGCTCCGGGCCACGAGCTCGGCTCATGGAGGCTGTGTGGCGTGGAGACAGCTGCAGGGAGCCCCCAGCAGCCACTGGCAGCAGGCTGCAGGAGGAGAAGGCAGCTGTGTCCATCTCTTGGGGGGCTTAGCTGGCTCCTCTATATAGCTGCTATCCCACCGCGCTGCCGCAGACAGACCCCTGAGGAATGCGAGCCTTCCCCCCGGCTCCATCCCGGTGTCCTGGAAATGTGGAGGTGAGGAGCAGGGTATTTATTTAGCAGGAAGATTTCTAAGCAGGGCCGGTCCCCTGCATTTACAGCCGGCCCTGCTGGCCCCAGACGTGAGAGCCCTTGTGCGCAAACTAGCCAGAGAAAACTACCTCTAATTAGAGGGTGGAGTTAAAAATATCCATAGTCCGTAAACAGAGGGAGGCAGACAGGGAAAAGGCACATGCCAGCGTGACTGACGCCCCGGGAGGGAGACAAGATTAGGAGCGACTCAGCCTCACACATACAAATGATTCAAAATAGCCCAGCATATGCTGGAGCGATGAACTGGGGAGAAACGCTGGGCCTGGCGTAGGAGTGGGGGTCGTGGTCTGGGGCACCGGGGAATCAACAGCTTGTCTCGACTGCAGCAGACAAAAAAAGAGATGCCGTCTGAAGCGAGGAGCGAGAGGCACTGCTGCGCCAGCGCATCCGCAGAAAGCTGCCCCGGCAGCAGACGCAGCGCAGAAGAAGGAGGGACGCAGGCCAGGGACCTGCACCTATTCCCAGAGCTGCTGCGGATGGTCTCGGGTGAACGGCATCTCTGCAAAGTGCTTCGAGGTCCTCAGGTCAAAAGTGACGTGAATAAATACGAGTGTCTCTATTCACAGAGCCTAAAGTCACTATAGAAACTCTCCAAGACAAGGCAGGAATTCGCTTCCAAATGTCCTGTCCAGCCCCTGCCAAGGGAAACAGCCTCCTTCGGCCAGGGCTGGGATATGAGCTTGAATGCGGCGGCATCCTGCTCCTGGGGAGACTCTGCCTCTCTGATGGCACCTAATATCCACGTCACCTACAACCTTCGCTCTGTCACACGCAAAGGTGGCTCTGGAGACACTTCAGATGGTCTAACAAAACCCTGTCTGCTGGCATTTGTCCCCCCGAGGAAACGCAGCGGCCCACTCTGAGGTGTAACGAAGTGTTTCTGAAGAAAGCGGTGTCTGACAGAGCCTCCTGCTGCCCAGGCCAGCGGATCCGCCTGCCACAATCCCAGCTCCGAAGCTAAAGAGGTCTGGAGCGAACCTCATGGCTGGGGAAGGTCCAGATGGACAGCCCAGGCTGCTCCTCCCCACGCAAGGTATGTCACAGCTCGTTGGCAGAGTCCTTGGAGCCCCAGTGCCTCGGATAATAGCATTCCTGCCTGCCATGTGTCCTGCTATTGAAAACTCATCGTGACAGGCACAGCCTGTTATTACAGGTTGGAGCAGCTTCTTCCCAGCAGGGCTTGAACCTCAGTTTGGGCCTCCAGGCACTACGAGCATCAAAAGGATATCCATTTTCCCTGAGTCGCCTTCACAGCCCAAGCACCTGGTGTACAACACGCTCCGTACAACCTTTAGAAATCCCCAGGGTGGTTTTTTTCCCCAGTTTATTCCTTGGGTCACCTTCCCTCCCTTCTTAAAAGTGCCAGGAGCGAGGTGCCGCTACCTTATCCTGCACCTCTCCACTGCCACCACCGCTTGTCCCTGGGCCAGCGCTTTCTTCTCCATCCCCCCTGGGGCTCGGGAGGGCTCCTTGGCAGGACACGTGCTCCCTCCCTCTCATCCTGCAGATTCCTCTTCTTGTTTCCAGCACGGATGGGAAGCTCTTCAGAGAACAAAGAAATCATAGGAAGAGGCAGGTTTATGCTTCCCCTCATCATGCCTGAATACATCCCCGTGCTACACAGGGCGGCTCTTAGCACATATTTCATTCTAGCTACTTGTTTCAACATTAAATAATGAAACGGGAGCTCCATTTGTGTGTGAAAATCAATGTTTTACACTGCAGAGCTTTGCCGTCCCGGTTTGATGGGCGCTACGGTTCTTGTATAATATTTATTGTGACTCCTTTTGCTCATTGAGTTTCACATTTCAAATGGCTCCTCTGTGGCGATGGCAGATTGAAAGGCAGAACTTTGCTGTAATAAAACCACAGAGGCAGCAAAGAGAAAAGAGCCGGCGCGAGTGGTGTCTGCCCGAGAGAGGCAACTGGCACTTCTGTCCCGCGTGAGGATGCAGAAACAAGGTGATGTTCAAGGTTTCATGCCCTGGTGTCATCCGCTAAGGTCGTATCCCTGCCGGTTGACTTCAAGCCCGGCCTCTGCCTGCATTGATTATTCACGAACATCCTCTCAACGCGCGCCCAGGCTGAGCTCCCGCAGCCCGGAGAAGGAAATCAAGGCTTAGAGGAGAACGTTAGCGCTGGCCCAGCTCCTCCTCCAGTGGCCCAGATGGCCTGGAGACGCCAGCACACCGCAGCACCCTCCACCCGCGGCTCTCCCAGCACAGATCTTCCCCAACACAGCTCTTCCCCAGTCCGGCGTGGGGACGCGGAGTCCAGTTTCCAGCCAGGTCCATGCCCAGCGGTGGATGGAAAGCCCTCAGCGCAAGGTGCCGCAGACCCTTTGTGGGCCCACATTTCACCTGGCCACCTAAACATAACTTAAAAAGGCCCGAAGGAGCTAGAAACCCTCCTGACCTCTCTCATTTCCCCTTTCTGAGTCCCAGCGTTCCCTCATCAAGCTCCCGCAGGAAGTTAAAGAGGAGCCTGACACCTCAGCGATTACATTTTATTGCTGGTTATACTCTATGTCATCATATTTTACATCTCCTGTCATTTCAGTCCAAATGGACTGTGTTAAAATGACTCCTCACTCAACAGGGACCCAGCCCAATGACTGCTGGAGTCAGGTTTTAAGCCATACAGTCTTATTAGGCGATTCCTTCCCCTTCATCCCCAGTGGAATGTCCCATCTGGCCATTAGAATTGATGAGAACCTCTGTATTAATTTCACCAGGCTCAGATCAGCCCTTTAAATCTACTCATTAGCATCTTGAGATAGATCTACTACATTATCAAGTTAAATACGTTTTTACATCCCTTAATTTCTCCCAGCTCCGCCGAGCTGGTTTACGGACCAGAGAAGAGCTCGGCTTTCATTCCAGCTGCTTGATCTTCAACAGCATCTTAATTACATCCCCATCACACGCTGCTGACAGTTAGTGACGCATGAACCGGCATTAACCCAGCCTGACTCGACGAATTCGGGGCGAGAGTCCGGCGCTGACAATTTTTGTTTCTTTCTGTTAATCAGAGGAAAAAGGCTCTGGGACACTTTCGAGGACCACACCACAGCTGGGGATGCTCTCTGTGCAAAGCCACTTTTCGGGGCAGAATCACTAAGTCGAGCCCGCGGCCGTGTCAGAAACAATTTGGCACAGCAGGACTTGGGGAAGCTCCTCCGGAGACACGCTCTCTCCCCAGCTGCTTGCCTGCGTTTCTTACTTCCTTTAAGTTGCCCAAAAGTTATAGCTAAATGCACAGTTCAACGTGAGAGAGCTTTCTAGGGAAAATTCTCCCGCTTTTTAGTGGTTCTTATTAAATAGAGGGGGGAACCACCAACTCTAGAGCAAAATTGGGTGGGTTTTGACAACCAAAACCGGTTGCTTTCAAGCTAATTCCCAGCTTTCGCTGCTCAAAAAAACCCATTTAAAGTCTGCCCAGCTTTTTCCTCTGGGTGAATTCCCTCCGCGGGGACGGCGTGTTTCGGGGTGGGCGCCTCTTCCCACCCGCGGGGTGAAGTTTCCCGGGAGGACCGGCGGGATGCGGAGGATGCGGGGGGCTGCGGGCCGGTCCCCCCACCGCCACCCCACCCCACGGAGGACCATCCCCTCCTCGGTCACTCCCCCCTGGTCCCCTCCCCGCGGTGCCAGGCGCCGGGATCCGCGTCTCCCCGCCCGGTTTCCGCGGCGACGGGACCGCGGCACCCCCCGCCCCCGGGGCTCCGCCGGCCGCCCCCCCCGCCGCCGCCCGGGCAGTGCGCAGGCTCGGCGCGGCGGGCTCGGCTCCGCACACCCCATCATGGCGCTGCGGCGGCCGGCCATCCTCCTGCTCCTCCTGCCTCTCCTCGGTGAGTCCCGGACGCGCCGGAGCCGGCCCGGCGGCCAGCGGCGGCGGGGCCGCCTCGCCATCCCCGGCGCCGCGTCCCGGGGCGGCCGCACAGCGGGGAAGGGGGATGCGCTGCCCCCGTCCCCGTCGCGGGCCGGGGGAAGGGGGATGCGATGCCCCGGTGGCGATCCCCGGGAAGGGGTGGGGTGGGGGCGATGCTCTGTCCCGGCTCCGTAGCGGGAGGAGCGCGGGGAGGGATGCGCTGCCCCGACCCTCGGTACCGGGGAGGGGAGGGATGTGGTACCCCCGACCCGTGCTCCTGGGGATGGATGCGGTGCCCCCGACCCTCGGTACCGGGGAGGGATGCGATGCCCCCGACCCTCGGTACTGGGGAGGGATGCGATGCCCCCGACCCTAGGTACCGGGGAGGGATGCGATGCCCCCGACCCTAGGTACCGGGGAGGGATTCGATGCCCCCGACCCTGGGTACCGGGGAGGGATGCGATGCCCCCGACCCTGGGTACCGGGGAGGGATGCGATGCCCCCGACCCTCGCTACCGGGAAGGGGAGGGATGCTGTGCCTCCGACCCCAGGTACCAGGAAGGTATGCGGTGCTCCCGCCCCTTGGTACCGGGGAGGGATGTGGTGCCCCCGACCCGTGGTCCCGCGAAAGGCAGGGATGCGCTGACCCTGACCCCGGGGGGGTGCAGGGACCGGGGATCCTGGGACAAGGAGGCACCGGCTCCCACACCGGGAGCGTGGGAGGGACAAAAGAAGGGGGTAAACCACCCCAAAACTCCAGCTCAGCAAGGAGCGGGTCCAGGGATGAGGGTGCCAGGAATGTGCAGCCTCGGCAGGCAGGCAGGGCGGACACTAGTGCCTATTCAAGACCAGGCACAGGCGCCTATTGTTCCGGGGGCCCCACATGAATGTTTGCAGTTTTAATTGCAAAAACATTTGCTAATTCCACTCAGGAATGAATTTGGGGTCATTTGTTGTCTGGCTATTAATAGTGGGGGGGATTGAGGAGGGGGACAGCAGCCGGTGGGCTTGCATTGCCCTCCCCCTCCGCCGTCTGCCCAGACGGCAGAAGGAGAAAATGGGATGGAGTGGGGTTAGGGTGACAACCAGCAACTGATTACTAAAATAAACGGGGCTGCGCACGCACGCACGTGTGTACAGACACACAAGTAACTTCTTTGGGTCAACTCAAGACTGAAGTGTATTGCAATATTTCAAACAAGTTAATCTAAGGACAAACCAATTCTCCAGTGACTTCAAATAACTTGCAGAGCTTCTTGGGCCTCAAATAAGGGGAGATTTGGGCTTTAGTTACCAAAAACGCGAGCGGAGGGGTGAGACGGTCACTCTGACGCTCCTCTGTGACGAGGAGATGGTTGTCACGCGCTCCAGGGTGTGTTGGTCACTTGCTTTTACTGTGGTTTGTAGCAGAAACAGTTTCAGCAGGAGAAATTGGGAGTGTCCAATTTAGGAACATCGTACAGTCTCCTGGGTGCTAACTCTGGGTTTGGAGGTTCCCTTTGAATGAGAAAAAATGACAGATTTAACGCAACTTTTCCTTACAGTTGGGCTGCAAGGTAGAAATGCACCCCATTTCCTCCCTCTGTTGTGTGAGCAGTGCCTAAGTGGCCTGTTGAATCTGGCCTACAAGATAGCAAGACTGGAAATTAATTAGTTCTGAATTTATTTAGACAGACAGAAGTTGCTAGAAGCAGCCAAACGCCACTAGTTGCACACCTCTGCCTGAGCATATTTATCTGGTGAGTAAACCAAGTGGTAACAGGGTTTGCTCTTCATTTAAATACAAAGGGTTCTGGCCAAATCCAAGTGCCTCATCCTGTTTTCCAGCTGTTTTCAAATTTGGGGTCATAAGCACAGGAGAGTGGGCAAAAGTGAGGTTGAGAATAAAAAAAAAAAAAGGGGTTTCCACTACCTTTGACTTTACGTACCAGGGGCATCCCACTAAGTTAAGGTTACTCTGTCAGCAGTACATAAAATTAAACATGTAATGAAATCTGGAGGGTTGGTGCTGGAGAGAGGGATAGGAGTCAGATCATAAGGATGCGTTTGATGCCAACTGACTACTTGAAAAAAAAAAAAAAGGCAAGAAAGGAAGGTGAGAAAGCTAACAAGATGCAGAGATCCCAATCTATAAGACTCTGACCTGTACGCTTTGGACTATAAGCGTGATTTAGACTATACACTGCCAATTAGACTACAAGCGCTGCGGAGCGGGGATTGCCTCCGCCTGCAGTGTTATTGCCAACATGGACCCTACTCTTCATCACGGCCTTAAAGCATCGCCACGAAGCAGGGGGCAGTGGAGCAGGGAGCGTTCAGTGCATACCCGGCTCTAGGTACCGACAGCATCTAAAGATTCTGCACATCAGGGAAATGCCACGGTCGTAACGATACCAGCGGAAGTTATTGGAATCAGCGGTGGAAAGCGGGGCTTACGATTGCCAACGATGTTACGTCCTACCTTGAGGTCTCTGTTGCGAACTTCCCCGTGGAAACAGGCATTTGGATTTTGAGGATTTCACACGCTGGGCTGAGGGCAGAGCTGTGGAGCCCTTCCCAAAACCCTCAAGTATTTCCTGTTGAAAATAAAACGTGTTGATAACCTCATAGTCCTTGATGGGGAGATACAGCAAGCCCCTGGCACACTGCAGTTTTAAAGCTCAGTGTATTCAAATCTCCCTTTGATTTAATTCTGAGGTTTTGATATGCTGGATTTTGCAAAAGGCTTTTCAAAATCTACAGAGTAGAAGTTCTCGTTTCCTTTTTTTTTTTTTTTTTGTATATATATATATGAAGTCCATCTGTCCCAGCCACCAGCAACTGTTCCGAGTCAGCTGTCAGTGCCAAAAACCACTCAGTGGAAACGTTGTTAGCTCTGTTGCAGTTATGATAAGTTGCTTCTTGGTATTTTCTGATGGGAAGTATTTGCAGTATTGCTTTTCTTTTCAACAGGCAGTAAAAAATCGGGACAAACAGCTTTGAGAGCCAGGCCAAAAGCAGACGCTTAATAACATCTTCAAAAAAATTCTTAGGAAGGGCTTGGTGTTCCTATTTGGGTAAGCAATATCTGGCATCACCACCAAAGAGTGGTTGGACGCACATCTACTTTACAGCTGTTGACAAAGAACGTGACACCAGCACATTCCCTCTTGCTCCAAATACTTCTGAGAATTACTCGGTTACTGAAGCACACGTAGATTCAGAGAGTAAAATGTGTTTTCTTTAGTGAGGAGAAGAGCTGTGGACTGAGATGTTGCTCCGATCGTGAACTTCAGTTCTTTTACTGACCTGTTTGTTTTCCTTCTACACATGGAATTCTGGGTCTCTTGGCCCGCTGCAGCTGGTTTTTCAATTATCTGTCCACACACTGAGGACCTGCACCAGGAACACACGTTGAGTTGCCAAAAAATCACCTAAACAAGTAAATAAAACGGAATGAGCTGCTGCATTTAGCTTCACAAATCAGGACAAAAGCTGCTCTATGTCATGGCTGTGGGTGGGCCTGGGTTCTGCGCCTCCTGCCCGTTTACACCGAGTTTTAGCCATTTCCAAAGGGTAAAACATTGATTAGCCCCCGCTCGCTCCTGCTTTCCTTGCAGCTGACTTGGATTATTATCTAAGTTTCTCTTGCAAATTGCGCTTGCCGCTTTATCATCCTCGGCGATGAGTGTTTGTGTGGTGAAGCAGAACTGGCCTCCCAGTTGTATATTTAGAGCTAATGCTTCACAGTTGATTGCATCAAGCCCTGATGATCCGGAGAAGGTTCGTGAACTCCTTTTCCAGAGCAGGCCTGAAGTGGTGGGAGGGAGTTAGAGCGAGGGGAAAGAATTCCGCAGACCAACAGGATCCCGAGTCCTCAAGAGCCCTTTGCTGCAAAACAAGCGCGTGCATCGCAAACGTGCCCCTCGACAAGATAAAACAACTGCTCCCTGCGTAAAAGCCGGTGGCCTGCTTTGAAACTGCTGTTTATATGAAAAGAGATGAATTCGAGATATAAAATTAATTAGGATAATTACATTCTCAATCTGCCTTCTCTATCAACGGGAATATGCACTGCGCCGTCTTTTTCCAATTGATAAGGGCTGTTTGCCTTCCCTCTGAGCCCCTGGGGAGTATCGTGTTTTTATGAGACACGGGATTAAGACCAAATTCAACCACTAAGTGTCAGTTCCATGTAGTGGAGGCGTAAGGGTGTGTGCCATACAACAAAACCCATTCCTTCAACTGAGTCAGGACGTGGCCTAAGAACCAGTTAATGGCTTTAATTGCACTAATGAATGTTCTGGACACAGTCTTAATTTTCACCCAAAGGGGCTGGATTGCTGTTTGGGTAGGGTTCTGTCAATAGCTGCGCTTGGGGCAGAGGAAATACCTGCTGGGTTGCAGTTCTCAAACTCCCATGGCTGGAAATGAGAGTTTTCAGTTTCAGCAAAATAAACAATAACATGAAAACTGGACTTTTTTTTGGCTGGAAAGCTCAGGTCTCTGTTTGCTTATGACCCTTCAGAGCGCTAACACCCTCCGTATTAACTTGAGATTAGAAGGATTGTTTGGAGAGTTTAATTCTTTTTCTGGAGACTTACCAGGAGAAGAGTACATCTGTGGGGAACAGGACAGCAAGGCACTCCGTGGTCTTCACCAGAACATTGATTTTGGGATAACCCAATTCCTCACAAACTTCTGCTTCTCATTTTAGATAAGTGGAAGTCAAGGAGGCTTGCCCTGGGGATAAACGTTGAAGGAGGTGCATATTAAAGATGTTTCCAGCACAAGAAGGGCCAGCTGAGGGTCTGTTACCCCGTCTTCCTCGGCAGTCGCTAACTTTGATCGCCTTGCTGCGTTTCGTACTGTAAGAAAGCTTTGTGTGGCTCCTGTGCAGGGGTTCAGCTGTCTAACACACGCCTTGGAAGTGCAGAACCAAGACAGCTGCATGATTGAGCCGGTGCCCAGTTCTTATTAGAGCAGCATCCTAAGCCGGGCCTTCAAATTTCATAGCAAAAACACTAAATATGCAAGAAGGGAGGTCTAGAGAGGGTGTTCCTCTGCAGTTCTGAAGCATCTCGTTGAAGCTCCTTCTCTGCTGCGTTGGGTATTGAAATCACTTTCGGTGCGTGTTCCAAACCAGACAACTGGCAGAGAAAGGAGCAGCAGGTGCAGAAGCAAAATGTATAAATGGGAGTTGGCAACAAAAAAAAACAACCAACCAAACCCAAAAATCTCTGCGATTTCCCCTGCTCCCGAGAGCAGAGTTGGGTGGGATTCCCGTGAACTCACCTGCGGGCTGCTGAGAGCTGTCAAACGGGAGTCCAGTCAACACCAACACTGGGCTGGCATTAGCTAATTAAAAAGAAACCCAGCCACATACATGCTGTAACCTGACAGCCCCCAGGTACTTGAGATAAGCTCAAAAAATTAATGGGAATTGTTCTGTCATGCAAGAATCACTTGTCAGTATAAATAATATAATGTATCGGGTTCTGTAGTGCCCCTCGTGGGATGGAGCACAGGGCTTAACAGAGTCAGTTACAAGGGGAAATGAAGGTTTCAGCGCAGCAATAGATGAAGTAGATGAAATTAAATTGTGTTTAGATAATGCTCAAGGTTTTCTTTTTTTTTTTTTAAAGTCATAAATCCCAGGGATTTTCAGAGTTAAAGCCAGAGCACACTCTAACCTAGTCCCGCCAACGTACCTGATTATTGCAACACAAATGTAAGATCAGCGGGTTTTTAAGAGTCCTCTTAATTCATTTGGGCACAGCTGGCTCATTTGAAGACACTGAGCTTTGAAACTGCGGCGTGCCAGGGACTTACTGTAGCTCAGGCATGTGGCTAAAAGGTAGCGGTTGAACAATGTTCAGCAGTATTTCAAGATTTTTAATCACACTATTAAAAATAGATTTTGGTGGCCTAGGTAAGATTTTCTGCTGAGCTGGAGAAATCCGCTGAAATCTAAGGGGATTTGTTGCCGTTATTAGGCTGTTTCTAATGCCCATGGCCTCTGCTGAAAATCCCCACCTTAATAAACTTGGGGACAATTCTTTATATGAGTGGCCAGCATTATAACCAGGAAGTCCTTCAATGGGTGCTGAAGGAGCCCGTAATATCCTGCATATCCAACGTATTTGTGTTTCATTAGCAATAAGGAATTAGACTGGCAAACAATGCCATGAAAGAGAGCTGTTTTGGGAATCCAAGCTTACCTTTCAGCAGTGCTCTGCACAGCAGTCCTGCTTTTCATTCCCAGTAGGAAGGTTCCTGCCGCTTTATGTCTCTCCGGGGCGGCTGTGTGCTCTCTCAGACCTGCTCGAGTGGAATCGCTTGCGTAGCTGAGGACTTAATGATTTTGTACAAGTCCCTGCTTGATCTTTTAGGCCAGATCAGCCAGGGAGACAATATTTTCATTTTGTTAGGATGCTATCCTTGGAAAACAAAGGTCTTGCTAGATGTTACTGCTTTTACCTGCATTACAGTAGCGTGTACGGCTTCTGTTCACCGATCGGTGTCTGTCTGGAAAAAAAAAGAAAAGAAAAAGAAAAAACTCACTATCCCAATTTGTGTCCTTGCTCAATGAAAGCTACCCAAAAGAGTAATTCATCGCGCTATTGGGCTGCCATAAAGATGAGGAGCATTCCTGAGAGTATTGGATGATAATGGCTGCATGAGCAGCCCTTGAATCACAGCAGTGGAAAGAAGCGGGTGTCCACAGGCAGGGCAGCGTCTACCACACACCCCGAGGATCCATTAAGGAGATTGCGGCCTGCTAATGGACTTCCTCCTGAGGCGCCCTGGCTGCTAACCCTCTCCCGAATGATTTCCGGGAGCTTACACAGTTAACGGCAGGGAAGGTGTTGCAAAGTCCTGCAGTTCTTGCTGCTTCTGTAAAACAGCTTTTATCCCCTCAGAGGATCTTATCAGCTGTTTTTAATAGACACCTAAATCTTTGCTTTCATCTTTTTCTTCTGCATTGATCTCCGCAAAAGCCCAAAGGAAAATATTTCTTTATACCCACCATGTTGTTTGGAGTTAGTTATTTTTAGAGCCCGGAAAACATCGGCTTTGCAGTAGTGAGGTGCTCTGCATCAGTAACACACCTTAGAAGGGGAAGTCCCAGCTCCGTGCACCGCAGCCGTTTGTCCCTCTGGACCAGCCCTGACTTCCCCGGCTGGTGGGAGTCCCCCATCCTGGGAAGAGTGGGTTGTTTTTGTTGAGTGTTGAGATACCACCAACCAAAATGGAAGGAGTAATACACAACCCCCTGTTAGTGTGAGTGATCCTGAGCAGGACTGGATACATGTCACGAAACAGGATACCTTCAACCACCATGGATCTCCTCGTGGCACCTACAGCAGAGGAGGTGCTGGTTTCTTCCCCTCTTTGGGCTTAGCTACTCTGCTGAGATTGCACGTAGCGTACATCGACGGGGCTGGTCTGATTTCTCAGGGAGCAAGGAGGCAATGGCTTATCTCATTTCTCATGCACAAACAAATAGCTATTAGTTGGCTACAGCTTGGTCAGTGCTGATGGAGTTGCCTTTGAACTGGCGATCTGGAGATGAAAGGCAGAGCACCTTGTAATCGCCTCCCCAGTCTCATGGGTTCTCCCTCAAGCAGAACTCGCTATTTGAGTCTGTGAGCATCTGTATATATCTGGTGTTTTCCCTTAATTTTGGCCAGTTTTCAACACCCCATAAATAACAGGGCAGCGCGGAGCTCTGCCTGCCAAAGCTGCCTTGTGCCTGCCGGAGGGGAGGTTAAACCAGGTACTAACTTCTCTCTTCTTCCATCAAAAATGCTCTGGTGGGCCTGGCCAACACACAGCTGTCCTCACCCGCAGGCACTGCATGCTCTTCCCACACAACAGGGCAAGATAAGCCCTTTGAAGTCTGCATTGGGGCGGGCAGCAGCTTCTAAGGCACTGGGGTACCCCCCTCTCCCAGCTGCCAACTGCGCCTTGAGTTCTCCAAGCCAACAGCTGAGCTAGGATCGGGGCTGATAAGTCCGCAGCGCTGGATCGCTGGGGCTTTGCCAGGGGACAGAGGGGACTCCAGATTCCAGTTTGTTTGCGGGGCTTTGCGAGCATGGGAGGGCTCGGGGGCTTTTTCCCCGACGTTGCGCCAAGGCGTGCTCATCACCCACCAGCAGCCCGCTGTCGGTCAACAATAGCGATTGTTCTTCTCGCCCCGGGAGGCTCCTGGTGTTCTGCTGCAAGCTCCTTGATCCTCCTCTTTCTGCAAATATTTGGAACGGATCCTGCTTGGCCGTTTTGACAGTTTGACTCAGCTATTAAATGACAAAGGCAAGCTGGATCCAGGTTCACCGTGATAACAAGTAGCTCTGCAAAGAGGGGAGGTGAGGGTCAAATTCAGGGATGAGGCAGCAGAGCAGGCTCTGTGGGAGAAACACAGAGGATGTGCGGTGACCTGGGCTTAACTGGTGGAGCTGGAGCTGGGTCGCATGCACCAGTTCTGCCTGCAGCATGTAAGGGGATCCCTCCCTAACCTTGGCTGTAACACTGCACTGTCTCGAGGAGAGCGTGTTTTTGGAGCTTCTTGTGGTCTAGTGACAAACATGTCATAATTCTGGCTGCTTAAATATTTCCCAAGAGCTTTTCAATTCCTGGCTCATCCTCGGTCACTTCTGAGGCACACATGCCACACATCTCACATCTGTCACTCAGCTTCACATTCTGGACGTGAGGCAAAGTCTTTCTTTGCTACAAAGGCTTCCCTCTTTTCCTCCCTCCCTGGTTTCCTTTGGTATCTGCGTTCCTCATTGAGAAGCAGTAGCTCCTTCAAAGAAATTCGAGGGAACCCATTTGCAGAATTTACAGCTGCTTCCCCAGGCTTGAGTGTCCTCCTCTTTAGCAGCAAGCTGTTAAGCATGTTCTTAAGTGGGAAGATAAGTGGTGTTACGATCCTTTCATCTTCTGGTTCAGAGCAGGCTGGAGATAACTGATAAGGGGATGACAGCAAGGAAGATGCATAGGCACCTTTGGATTTAATTCCTACTTTGCAAGGCAGTCTTTAAAGCACATCTCTGGTGGGAACACAGGCTGGTAAAATAAAGCTGGTCCTTCCTTTCTCAGCATATGTCTTTTCCTCATGTCTCTGAGGCAGATCCTCTGTCTGTGCCAGCAGAGCCGGTGCAGAATGAGCTACGTTCTCCATTTCAGAGCTCTCCTTCTGGTGCTGACATTCGAGGGACTTGGCTTGAGTTGTCTCTAGACACTGTTTCGGCTGGTGATTTCATTTCCACGTTTCTTTTTTTACAGCAGCCCTTTGTGGATTTGAGCTGTACCTTAAACAGGGCTGCATTTGCAGTATGGGAGTAGCAGTCTCGCACATGATGGGCAAAGATGCATTCCTCTGCAAGGATCTGTAAGAGAGCACACATCAGTGACAGCTTCACGTGGGTGGGAGTCTTTCGACTGCTCTTGAACAGACCCTGCATTCAGTTCCAGAATTCCTGGTTTAGTCCCTCGTCTGCTGGCTGAAACAGGTGGCAGCCACATGCCTGTAAGGGTCTTTATTGGGGGTGGTCTTCGAGGTCAGCTGTATCCAGCCCACATTCCAGCTGAGTCCCTGTACCTCATCTTCTGGCCTAGCTGGCTCTGGGCCATCCAGCCCAGAGGTTCCTAACCACAGTACACGCGCTGCTTGTCGAAAACAAACCACCTCAAAGAAACGTGTCTGTGGCCCGAGCCTGTGCCAGCCTGCTGCATTTTCCTCCAAGGAAACGGGAAAAGTGGTTTGGGCAGAACATGTCAAAACACTATAGACGTGGTGCTGAGGGACATGGTTTAGTGATGGACTTGGCAGTGCTAGGTTAATGGTTGGACTTGATCTTAAAGGTCTTTTCCAACTTAAACGATTCTGTGATTCTATGAAAAGCTTAACAACGCCTCCGTGGCACACACGCTGCCTGGTGTGGCAGAGAGCTGTTGCTCATCCCACCTCCACGTGAGAGGAGACAGCACCCGCGCCACTCCGATACGTGGCAGGAGAGGCTGCCTGCACGGTAGGACGTACCACAGTCTCTGCTGGTAGCACCGGCAGCTGCGGGGGTGAAGTTCGTGAGCTGCTGGGGACGCTACACCTGGGAACATAGTAAAAGTTGAGCTATTGCAGGGCTTTGGCACAGTTTGCGAGCAAGCACGATCCAGAGGAGACAATGCCTACTGCTCTGAGAAGACCTCATCCAGGTGCTGCTCGTGAGGGGGCTTCAAAGGAGCCCTAGCGAGAGCCAGGCTGTTTGCAAGCGCCTCCTCCGGTCTCTGCTGTTGTGTTAAACAGAGACTTCTGCTGCCGGCGCTCTGCCTGCTCTACGTGGTGGCAAGATGAGGCTACAGACCTTCCCGTAACAACCCCCTGTTTATCTGCCTGGCAAGCCTCCCCTCTGCTTTAGCTGGGGAGCTGCTGCATAGCTGAGCGGTGCCGGCTCTTCCGCCCTAAGAGCTCTTGCATCACAGCCCAAAGCGTGATAGAGGCTGGAGCCTGCCCCCTCAAATCAGCCCCCGGTGCCTCTGCACCTCGCTGTTACTCAGCATTTTTCACTGACAGGGAATTAAGTAGGATTTCTAGGTCATTGTGGGCCTGTCAGGAGGAATCGTCTCCTGTAGACCTCATTACCAAGGCTTTCTGCAATGCCAGACTTCAGAACAATTGCAGCCTGGTCCCCTAAACACTGACTAATGAGACAGAGCTGTTAGCAGCAGTTTGCTAAATAAAGGCTGTTTCTGCCTGAGACAGAATAAAACCAGACTGGATTTTCTTAGCTGTCTCTCACACAGAAGGTATTTCAAAGGACCCTTATTAAAATAATGAGCTAGATGTTGCTCTTGTGGTGGCTGCATACGGTCAGTGCCTGATGCTAGTGCCAGGCGCTTCCCCAAAGCAGTGACTTCAAGTAACTCGAGCACAAGTGACCTAAAAACCTCTCCGGCTCCCTTGGTTTCAAGGTATCTTGAACATTTACCTGAGCTCCTGTGACTTTGTCGTGCTCTGATAGTGACTTGCTGCCTCACAGTGGACAAGCTGCTTGTAGTTCTCAGTGACCTCCATGTCCTTGGAAGATTTTCTTTGATCTCTGGGCGGTAGCAAAGCTTGCTCAGCCTTCCTGCGCGTGGCTTTGGAAAGGTAAGGGATCCAGCATCGGGGCAGGTGGGACAAGTGGGACTGCCGAGGGGACCGCCTTGTACGGCTGCTTTTGAGAGGAGCTGGAGGTTTGCGGATTGCTGAGAGGAGGCGGGTGAGATTTCTGCTTCTACCTGGATGCTGAGTAGAGGGGACACAGCCCCCACTTGAGCAGTCTGAGGCCACTTAATGTCTGTTGATGTTCCTGTAATGAGGTTTGTCATCCTACCTCTCTTCCTGTTATCAGAAGGGCTTGGATTATAGATGCACTCTGAAGCACGATGGGATGGGTCTGAGGGCCTCTGGCTGGAGCAGGCACAGGAGAGCTGGGGGTTATTACTTGGCCAGTTCGCAGGTTTGTTTGAAGTGGTGCTTTGATGTGGCAATGGGAGTCCATGGAAGGTAAATGGTGTCTAGACAGGTTTTTCTCACTCTCTGTTGTTGTCTCTGAAGCAACAGAAACGGTGCCAAACAGGCTGAACGGCTCCAGGATGCGAGGAGCACAGCTATTTCTAGAAAGATGGAACAATGGTTCTTCAGGAGCAGGGCTATTTCTAGGAAGACGGAACAATGGTTCTTCAGGAGAATCCAAGCCAGCTCTCGCTGAACCTTTGCCGAACCTCCTGCAGATGGAAGTGCTTCTCTCTGTGCCCCACGCGCTGCCTGAAGCAGTGAATTGCAGCTAGATGCTAGTAAGAGCGAGCAAGGGGAAGTCCAAGAGGTGGCCGGTGTGTTTCCAGGTGAGCTGGCACGCAGAGAGGTACAGGAGAGGTCCATTAACCAGGGCTCTGGCTGGCAGAGTTGGGAATCCAGGAGGTCAGTCGATTTCCGCAGCATTCAGAGAGGGATCAGGCTGGCGCCAGCAGTAGTGTGCTGAGAAAAGGCTTCCTCGCTTTGGCTAGCTGGACGCTGCCAGGGTTTGCCCAGCAGAGCTGGCCTGCCTGCCCAGTAACAACTGTAGCCAGTGGTTCAGCTGCACTGGGAGGGAAAGAAAAGGCAGGCCGTGATCTAGAGAGACTTGTCGCTGGCTGGCAAGCTGTGCTGTCAGCGCTGTCTTGGCTCTGATGTGCCATCTCCCCCAGGCTGTTTGGGAGGGGAAGTGGAGACGGCATTCAAATGCCTATTGTCTGTCCTTCAGCTGGGAGCAGAGCCAGCCCAGAGCGCGGCTCTGGCAGCATCCGATACAGGGGGCAGATGTTAGGGGAAACATACTCATCCGTAAAACGCTGTCGCTGGGATTTCCAAAGGAGCCTCAAAGGTTAAGTGCCCATGTGTTGGAATGTGTACAATGAAGGTCAAGAGAGAAATCCTGGGCTCCTGGGATTCCTGCTGGGCTTGGGGAAGCATTTTGAAGGTAGCGCTTGCCACTGGGACAAGACCGCATACAGCATCTGTGGGTCATCCAGGTGACTGCTATTCTCGGCTCCATTTGTTTAAGCTGGGGAGAAGGGCAAAGCCACACACAGTGCCAAATTTCATCTCATGGGGGCCTTCAGAGGTGCGCGATTGAGTTCAGCTTGGCTCCCCTCTCCTGTAGCCAGCTGCCAACTTCTGCAAGCATGAGCTGAAAAGCCGAGTATTTCCTGACCCTGCCTGTCCTCTCCCTTCACCCCTGCCAAAGTAGGGCTCGGCCACAGGTTTCAAGCCGAGCTGGAAACTTGGCACTGAGGCAAGGAGCAGAAAAGAGCCCAGCTTGCTCTCCAGTGTCTGGGTTGGCTTCTGCACTGCTGTGGGGAGTACAAATATGTTCCCAATCTGTTTGCTTCACTGACATGACTCCAAGACACACAGGCAACAGATACGCTGACCAAGAAGGGGCCATTGTTAGAGGGACCTTCTTGACTGTGGCTCTGCTGTAACCGCCCGCCCGCCGCTGCTCTCCAGCGCTGGACTGCAGCCTTCCCCGCGCTTCATTCACAGGATGCAGAGCGCTCGATCCTCTTGGGTCCTCCAGCTTTAACTGCACATTAGCCCAGACAAGCCAGGGGTTCATTCCGGTTTTGCTCAATTTGTCTGTCCATGTGGCCTGATCTGGCCTTTTGATTTACTTGCCCATCTCTGGCAGGCAGGTATTAAATCAAGCTGCAGATAAAAGAAGTTACAAGCGTTGCTTCCCTGTGAACCGCCCCAGACGTTCACTGACACATTGCTAATTGCACTTAGGCAGACAGCCTGAGCAGACGCATCGCTTGCTCTGTGCTGGAGGCTGAGCAGCGAGGAGCCAGGGGAAGGGAGTGATGGACTGATGGACAGGTTAGCGTTTTGGCTAAGGAGGAATAAGGGCCCCAAGAAAACCAAAGAAGAGGAAGGGAGTTACCTCATTTGTTTCCAGCAGCCAAAGCAGGGTTGTCCCCTGAGAGGTGTTTCCTTAAGCTTTATCCAGTCCGATTTTAGTTGCAATTTTTATGAACAATAAAGGCTTCCACGGTTTCCCTCGGAGGAACTGGAATGAAGCCAAATAGATTTTAGTGCTGAGAAGCAGATCCTGTTATTAATGTCAACCTAATCATTTCTTTCTATCTCCTTCCCACCTTCTTTGCCACTCATGCTCCTAAAAAGCCTGCAGGTGGTTATCAAGTCCGGTCCACCCTCTTCTTCAGCTGCTTCTGAAATGGCAGACCAGGCTGCAGCCTCCCCTGGCTTTTGGGGTCTGGGAGAGCATTTAATCACCAGGCTGGTGGGGCGACTGTCCCCCATGCCTCAGGAGAGACCTGGCAGCACGACACGTGAACCCCGAAGCCGGCAGGACAGTGAAACAGAGCTGAGCTAAACTGGGGAGCAGCTCCTGCTGCTGGGCTTGTGTCTCTCTGGGAAAAGGGCCTCTGACCAGGACTCAACTGGGAGCATTCGTCTGAGAAAATTCTCTGCTAAAAATAGCAGCAGGAGATGTTTAAGGAGAAAAACAAGTCAGGGTCTGGGAGAAGTTAGTTCCCAGATATGTGGCTAATTCAACTCCCCCAGGACAAGTAATCTTTTAACTCCTCCATGCCAGGGCTCGTTTCTGCTCTATTAAATGAGCTTGCCTTGGTCGGGAATCCAGGTTGGGACAAGCCAGAATGGCTTTCGTCCTCACTCTTTGCTCTGACATGGCATTATGTTCCTCCTTCTTCCCCTGCTTATTTACGCCAGGATCTTCCTAATAGCGCTGTACGTCAAGCTTTTCATCTTTATCTGTCTGTGACTTCATTTGGGCTCCCTTTAATTCCCGATGTGCTTCCTAAGGAAATAATCTCTATTGAACCCTGCAGCGCAACTCCCTCTGCAGGTCTGCAGCCCACACTCAGGCTGATGTTAACAAGGTAAGTCTTTTCAGATCTGTTTGCATGATTCAGGGCCGCCCCTAGAACCATGTTCGCCCAACTCACATGTCTTCAGGCCTGCACACGGGTCGCGCAGCTTTCTGCTGAACGCCTTTTTCCCTTGTAGATCTGCATCCTTTGTTCTGACAGATTCACTGCAAAGCTTCAAAGCTGCCTCACAGAAGACGGCCCCACCTCTCCAGCGCGCAATGACGGCAGTAGTTTCACAGGCTCTTGGTCGCACGCTCATAGGCAGATGTGAATGTTCCCTTGGTGCCTGCAGTCAGTCTCTTGCAACGTTCATTTGTACATGTTTTGTGCGACGCATTAGCTAGGCAGTTGTGTTTTATACACAAGGCTAGAATTATATACACAAAAAAGAGACAAAAATGATACTGTAAAATCGGAAAAAATGCTCTTAAAAAGAAGAGAGTTGTTTTCAGTCTTGTCATAAATGATTTCTCTGTGTGCTTGCTCACGCCCTCTCCCGTTCCCATCCCTAGCCTACTCTCAGCTCTTGGCTCTGATGACTACTGCTCTCTTCCCAACTCCCATTTTCCACAGGAAGATGACATGGTTGGTCTCTGATAAGCAGAACTTCAGATCTGTGTTTTGTTGGTCAAGCTATAGGCTGGAGGAGAACGGAGGATCAAGAGATTAGAGTCACAGACAGAGGAATAGAGGATTATAGGCTAAAACCCTGCGAGTCTCTGTATTGATGGTTGGGACGCAGCCAGACACTAAAGAGTATTGCAAAGCCTGGTGCTGATAGCATATCCGCTTATTTCCTGTCTTTGCATTTCAGGC
The DNA here is from genome assembly GCF_964199755.1 of Larus michahellis. NCBI lineage: Eukaryota > Metazoa > Chordata > Aves > Charadriiformes > Laridae > Larus > Larus michahellis. The sequence continues at coordinate 4,052,995 of NC_133912.1, forward strand.
AGCTTTTTGATATATGTGTCCTCATCAAAAGCCAGGGTCAAGCAGGTACTGAGCATCCTAGCTCCTGTCGAAGTCAAATACCTGCTGAGATCAAGTCTGTGCCTTGGCTGGCGCTCAGCCTGGAAAACGTCACTTTGGCTTATGAAATTCTCAGCAATCCTTGAGTCAAATTCCCACACAAGACAAAAATAAAGGAACTTGCCCCTTTTCCCCGTACGGTTCATTCTGCCTCCCTGCTCCTGGCCATAGATCCGTGCCACGTCTCACTGACTTGACTCTGCCCTGGAGACTTCCCTTGGCATCTGTCTGCTGCAGTGATAGCCCTGCCGGGAGGAAGGGAGAGGACAGGAGGAAGACCGTTGCCCCTGGCTCTTATCACAGTTATCTGCTGGTTCACTCCCACTTTGCACTAATTTGGTATCAGCATCTGCCACTTTTGGGAGGAAAGGGACTTGCTGAAGTGAGAAATAACGTAGGATGTGCCTGTATGGCAATTCTTGGGGCTGGCTAGGGAAACAATGGAAGGCAAGTGGGAATAGGCAGGAAGGGTTGGTTTCAAATCTGCCCTGTGCAAATATTCCCACTTCTCTTCAGTGCTCACCATTTTTGTTCTTGGCCTCTACTTTTGCTGTTGCAAGACACTCTCGTCCGGTGAGCAGATCACAGAGCTGTATATCCACTGCCGGCTGAGATAGTGTGGTTCTTACCCTTCCTGTGACTTCCCATTCCTCAGTTTTTCCCTCCAGTGAACTGGAACTGTACATCTGTACTGAATTGCAGGGGCCACTGAAATTGAAGGGTCTGAGGCTTAACTGACAAATGCACAGCACTTTAACAGGTGAAAGCGATCACGGGGAAACACTGCGTGTGAGAACCTCAGCAGACACCCAGGGGCCCAGGCAGTGGCATTCCTTGGGTTTTCATGCCCTAAAGCAGGGGTGGGGATGAGCTGGCCTCCTGAGATCCCCTCATGTCCCATTTTCTGTGAATGCACTCCTTTTCACGGTCCGTATTGGCTGCGAGCCAGACCAGTTTGAAGACGTAATTATGCTGTCCATTTGTTAATGAAAATAGCAAGAACAGCGCTCAGTACTATGTGACTGTTTTGATACAGTCCTAGCCAAGTGATCTGTAATTGTTTCCTTGTTGCCTTATTTCTCTTCTGGCTTTTGCCAGAGACTCGGTGCAGAGGCAATTAGAGGCTCTCCTGCCTAACGGCCTTCCCTCAGAGCCACACAGCAAGGCCACCTGCCCCTGTTTTTTGCTCCTGGAGAGCCAGCGTTAACATTGCAAGCCCAAAGCATCTGTGTAAGGGGCTTGACCTTGGAGCCCAGTAGCAAGGCAAAATTAATGATCTGGGCAGGACGTAATCCCCCGGTTAGTGGTATCTAACGCAACGCAGAAGGTTCGTGCCCTAGTCCCTGTTGCTTACCCAAGGAAAGTGAGACTTTCAGTTCAGCCTCGCGTTTCTTTCTTGGGAAGGGAGAAGCAATTCAGGAATGCAAAGGCTGGTAATAACAGCCTCTTCTCGGCACAGCTTTCCTATTCATGTTTCCTCTCTGTTCCTTCTCCATTACCCTTCATCCCAGATTTTGAGGGGCAAATTCTAACTCTTTCCATCTTTTCTTTAGGCTGAATATGGCCTGAAATGCATTACAGAAAGAGATGCAATCTGACATGCTGGAAACTCCCTAGCCCTTGCTGCTTCCATCTTAATCTCTTCTAAGTATTAGGTATTAGTCATCCACCCAAGTATTACCTCCTTCCCGTCTTGCACGTACATTCAGTCCTTCCAGGAGAAGGGCCAGGAGCAGGGTATGAGCTTGGGAAAAAAGAGCTAGGAGCAGATCATGCACAGATTAAGATGTTGGGCAAGGCACGTACAGCCATGTCTGCGAAGTATTAAATGCCCATCTTCCCCTTGATGTCAACAGCAGATAGATACCTTTGCGGAGCTGGCTCTTGGTCTCTCGAGCCATGTCTGTTCTGATGGGTGAAAAGCTATTTCAATAACATGGGCTAAGTGTGCTAGGCCCTTCAACCTGGGAGCTTTCTCCCCAGGTTGCCAGCCATCGGCTCAGCTCTGGCTCTCTTCTAAAGCATCTGTGCTCCTTTAGGGAGAGCGGAGCATGAGAATCTGCTGGTGGACTAGGTCCAAGCTCAACATGTCCAGCCAGGAGCTCAGATTTGTGCTAAGACCGTGAGTAAGCATGAACTCCTCCTGTTCAGACAGCTCTGGAGCATGGCTCATGATGCCTCCTCCCAGCATGGGCCTAAGGATTTGCAAAGTGGGTGGCGTGCACATCTGATCTTGAGCATAGGTTGTCTCTTTTTTGTGAAGGTGCAGATATGCAAGGGCTTCATATCTCATCTCTAAACACGCTGCAATGCCATAAGCAAAACAAAAACCAAAGATTGTGAAATTCTTACCTCCAGAAGCCCTTGTCAGATGGATATTTGAGCCGGCGTGTCTGCAGCTGCATCCCAACGTGACGAAACCAAACTTTGAGAAACCATCAGACCACTGTGCGGTCTTCACCAGGCAATGCCTACACTTCCCTCCCTGCATGGGAGAGAGGAGGAATATTAGCTGCAGAAGGAGACTGCTTTGCAGAGAGGTTTTTGTCTTAGGAGGGCTCCACATCTCCTTGATAGCAACCTGTTTCACTGCTGGGTGTGGATGTGTAAGCTGCGTGTATACCAATGGCTTTGCTGTCTAATTAGGAGGTAGAACAGTAAATCCTCCTGTCCAAAAGAGGGGAAAGAAGGAAAAAAGACTGTGTGCATGGCCTGGATACTAATGCGCCTTCTCTGCAGCAAATAGTCAGGTCTTTAAGGTTGCACTTTAAATCGGGAGATTTAAACAGTTGAAGATTTCGTTCCAGAACTGTATGTACCCTGTTAGCACACAGGCATCTCCCTGCCTTCTCTAGTGGTGAGCAGGAAGAGAGTGAATTAAGAGCAAAATCTGAAATTCTTACATCTTCAGATGAAAGCAAATAGTCAATGGTCTTCCACACAGCTTTGTCCTGTGGGGTCCTGGTCCTGCTGAGACCACCAGAGATTCCTTTATTACCAGCATTTCAGAAGAAACGAGTGCCATCAGCAAGCTACCTAAGAGAGGAGAAAAGCAAAAGCCAGAACCATGTGGAATGCCAGACACCGCTCTGTAATGCTGCATTTGCCTTCTCTAGGTTAATTATGCTCCATAGTGCCTGCCCAGGCGGGCACATCTCCTCTGTTTGTAGGTGTCTGTCAGAGAGTTGGTGCCCTTTTAACCAAGTGGTACAAGCCACGCATCTAAAATAAGTCACGCTGGTTTACGATAGCTGGTAAAAATAAAGCCTTACTAGCACAAGCAGCTATAACAGCACAGAGGATTTACAACGGGGTGGGTTTTTTTCCAGGGTGGGCTGGCCACAGTCTGGTGATGGCCTTTTTATAACCGTTATCAGCTCCCACACAGACCAGGTCCATCTGTTACTTAATTTGGACGGAGACACTCCTAAGCTTTTGTTCGCTAATCTCTCGCTGCACATCTACATTGTTCTCTTGCAGGGCAGCCCACCCCGGAGTCAGGCTTGGCTTGCTGATCTCAGGAGAGGCGCCATGGAAAACTGGAATAAAAGAAAGGCTCAATGTCTGGACACTTGACCAGCAAGGTCCACCTGCCTGCTCCCTCGTATCAGCTGGGGGGGGAGGCTTTTAACCCACAACTTGGGTGCCAGAGCGAACATACAGCCAGGTCCTTGGACTGGAGGCAAGGGTTGAAAGTTAAGACTGAGCACTACAAAGAAAAATCCTCCTGACTGCATCTAATGGCATAGGATGGGTTTTTTCAAACAGATTTATGAGAGCTGTCACTTTAGAAAGACACCTAAAAATGTAAATGAGGATCAACAGGATGCCTAATTCCCACTGGAATTCAATAAGAATGAGGTACGCCATTCATTCCCTGCCCACGCATTTTGCACCCTTTATAAATCCAGTCTTTATATATCACAATTGCATTTAAGTCCCTTAAGGTATTCCCAAAATCCCAGCCGAGGACAGCTGGACAAAAAAACCCCAAAATCTTACCAGTGCCAGAGTGGGCTAGACATTTTTTGGTATCTCATTGCAACACCATGCCGTGTTGCCTGTCCCACACCACCCTGTCTGCACTGGCACAAGCTGCATTGTGGAATCACAGTGGGATGCACTGGGGATAGAGAGGAGGGAGGATAAAGAGCCTGAAGCACTGAGAGACAAAGGGATGGATATTTCGAGGTGCAGATGGTCGGATGTTTCTGAAAGTCAGGGCTTATGGCGATTTCCTCAAAATAAGCTGACGGCAGAAACCTGGCCTCCCTCTTCCTTGTCTTATCCACTCCAGAGCTGTGTGGCTTCCTCTGCTCTTCCTCGGGAGGTTTCTCTCACATTTAACAGTTGGCTTCCTCCCTGCCGCATACACACAACACTTCTACGGCAGGGACAGTCCCGGGGTCAAGTGGGCTGCCCTTAACAACAATGCTCGTCTCCTGCCTGCTGCTCCAGTCCTTTCTGCTGCACTGCCCTTGTCACCGTTTATTTTCACTCCAGCTCATGGCATTGAGCTCTAGCGGGCATCTCCAAACGGGCAGCCCTAAACGTGCTGACGGGCAGAGGGTTCAGCTACCGTGTTTCTAACACCTAACAATATATCGCTGTCTCTCGGTAGCACTCCTGCTACACAGAGTAACCATCCAGAAAGCGAAGGTTCTTAGCAAGACATGTGGTTTATAGCAGCGTTCCCACATGGCTTAGATGCATTTTGAATTGCAAATCAAGCAACGGCTTAGTGATGATGGACACCTCAAGCAAGGCATATTTTTGTTGCTTTAGTGGGCAGGTGTTTAAATACAGCTGCATGGTTTTTTACTGCTTGTGCCTGACAGTGCATTAACTAAAATTACCGTATCAGATAACTGCAGTGTCGGCAAAGCAGCATTGAATGATATTGCAGCATGGACTGTTGGCAGCAACTGACTTAAATGTTTCCTGGTCATCCGTCTTACCTTGCCTATAATACTTGAGGAGTACCTCACCTCTTCTTCAAATTTCTGCCTAGAGTCCTTAAACAGAGAAGAGATTGGGGTGGAAGGAGCTGGAAGCTCAGACCGCACCTAAAACCCGGTACAAAGAGAGGAGATTTAACACAGCCTAGTTGCCTATAAAGCTGCTAGGTTTTTTTTTCCGAAAGTGTGGTTTTGGTGTAGCATTTTAACATGATTCAGATAACATGAGTCACAGTAACAAGCATGGGCTGGATCTCCTTAGCTGAGAGAAGTGCCATAAGAATATGCTGTAGACTTCGCTGCCTTGTCCTGGATTCTATTTTGGAGAACTGATGGCATTTGGGATTCAACCATATGTCTGCCTGAGTCTCTAGCACATACAGATCTGGTAGGTATTCGGAGATGTAGCACATACAGATCTGGTAAGTGTGTGTGTTGTGGCATAAATCCTGCTCTGGAAAGGAACGCAGGTCTGTGCCCGGCTTTCTCCGAATCCTGGGTGCTGAGGCCTTTGAAGTGAGATTTACATAACATAAAACCTTTGCTGCTTATTTGCACCGGGCTGAAAGAGGCCTAAAGGAACATCTTTGGAACACTCTTTTTAAAAGTCACCACTAATGATGATTTAACACGCAAAACGAAGCAACCCAGAAGTGCGGTCGCCTTGTGGACAACAGGGAAAATGTGACGTGGCGCAGGTGCCCAGGCTCCCTGAACAGGAGAGTGCGGACAGCTGGGGAGCACTGGCTTGGTGCAGATTCCTCCAGCCCCTTGGTGAGCGAGATACCCAAAGTAATGCTAAGAAGAGCTATAAAGGTGTTCTGCTCCTGCTTTGCCCCCCCTGGGGTTTTGGTTTGCTCCCTGCATAGCTGTAGCCTTCTTGGTATTTAGAACATGCTGCTTGCAGTATTCTTGTGCCACACGCAGAAGAATAAATCTGCCTTAGCAGTGATTTAAGTAGCCACGCTGATCTCTGCCCACAGTCGATGCACGTAATAATGTCAGAACCTCTCGCACGGTCTCCAAGGACTCCAGCTTCTGTCTAAAATTTGTTGTCATCCTGCTTTGTGCCCGAGGGGTAGACCTAAATCTCTTCTGTTTAGTGGGTGGGGAAAAAACCTGCTGTGAACCATTTCCGAGAAATGAGTCGGGGCTGGAGTTTGATGGAGTCCCACTGTCTTGAGGTGAATACTTCTGGGGTCGTAACTCCTTCAGAGTAACACAACATTGGGGTATTACTATCTCCATCTTCAACTGAACTTACATTGTAGCTACACTACTGCACTAGGACCGATACCATCCTATCTACTTGATGGCACATAATTTTTCTGAAAAAAGATCTTGTGTAAACAGGAATGTATAACAAAAAGCAAACGGGTGCATCAAGTTTCCTTTAAGCAACAAGGAACCTTTGCCACATGCCTTTCCCTCCCCCATCTTTCTCTAACATTTCCAAAAGGAAGATTTATGGGATAGTACAGACCAGATGGGCACTGTGCAAGCTGTCTTCTTCAGCTCTTCTCTCTGTAGTCATCTGCTACTTCAGGTCTCGGAAGAAAGCTGTTTGTAGAAGCGTCTTTGTAACGCAGTTCCCCGATGAAGGAGGCTGCTGTCTCTGAAAAAAGCAGAACCTACAACTTCTTCCCTTTTGAAAGCTGGGCCAAACGCATTATCAGAGCCAGCTGTCCCACACAGGAGGCCAACCAGGATCTCCACAGTTAAGCTGAGTGCTCAGGCCTGGGCCCTCAAGAAAAGTCCTCTTGGTTCCAGCAGCAGGAACCTCACAGCAGAAGCAATCAAATGCCTTGTTTGTATGAAGTGCCCCACACTAGTCTTGAAAATGTGTCCAAAGATTTCAAAAGCATTGTCCCAAGATTGTTTCTTGTCTCCTGGTGACTGGCCACTTCTAATGCTCTGGATCAGTGAAATCTGTTTACGTAAATGGGGCAGGAAAGCAGGGATCACAACCCCAGGCAGAACACCTGAGAGGATCAAAGGATGAACAGAGGGGAAGGAACGTGTCGAGTTACCTTTTGTCAAGGGGTTAGGTCCGGAAGCACAAGACCTGATGAAAATGGGCCCTGCTTCATAGTGGACTTCAACAAAGCAGGACCCGAGCACCTGCTTCGACCTGCCAAGAGCCAGCTCTGAAAATGGCATTCTCCCGGCTGTCCGCAGTGAAGCACAAGCGGATTGAAAGCAAAGTGCTCCCTGCACTGCCCTGTTACTCATTTCAGCTCCGATACACAAGACTTCTCCCAAATAGCTACATTACAGTCCAGAGCACTGTCATCTTAGTTCAATATTGGATTTCTCCCAGACGCTGCGTGAATGTCTCCAAGTGCAGAAGGGGGAGGGCTGGAAAGGTCCTGCTAAGAGCAGTTTTGGCTGGGCCAACTATTAGTTTGCATCAGCCGGTGGCTTTTATGTGAGTAACAATTATTTTGTACACAAAAGCAGCTTCTAAATCTTGCCAAACTTCAGCTCTCCCCAGTGGTCTTGGGGCTATAAGCACCGAGAGCCAAGGCACTGAGGAAAGCGTCAGCATTTAACAAACAATGAGGGATAAGAATCAACAGGGAACATTTCAAAAATGCTGAAAGGATTTTAGGTGTTCCAGGCCCTCGAGCTTTCAGTGGGAGGGACTTCGCAGCTCCTGGGTATTTCTCAGCCTGCTGCCTTGCTGTTACGCCGTCTCACCCACTCCACCAGAGGAATTTTGACCCTGCATTGTCAGATTCTTTCTGTACAAACCTTTCCACCCTGAAGGCCAGCACACAGGAATTTCCAACTGTCCTGCCATGATGCTGAAGATCCTTTCTTTCTCCACATCTCCTTTCAAGCTGCCTTTTCTGCTTTCTATTCAGGTTGGTTACGACTTTTTTGCTCAGAGTAAGACAGTCTTAACCTTTAGATGCATCTCTTCTCCAGTCCCTGAGGTACTGGTCTCCATCGTCTTTACCTTGCTGTTTGATCGAATGCCCAGGGAAGTCACGGGCATCCTCTCCTAGATTTCAACAAACTTCCGATAGGGTTCGTAACAGCAGTGCTGCATGTGGGGCCATGGCATACCCCTGTACCTGATTATCTGGCACCGATTATAGTACGTGTCCTCCTCCGGTAAGACGGGGCTTTGGAGCAGCCTGTGTTTGGTGAATGCCATATTCTCCATAGTCTGACCGAGAGGTGATGGGCTTTGCAACAGCCGCAACACCCGGTTCCAAAACATCCTCCCTGATGAAGGCATGGCTTGCCTCTGCCGTCTGGTTCGCTTTCTTCCTGCTGCGCCATGCTGGAAACTGCCGGCTTGTTTCCTTCTCCCTCCGGAGAGCTGTTTGTGAGTGTGGGTATCCAGTAGCGCGTGAATGTTGTTGGTACCTGTTCTGGTGAAATGCACAGCAGAAAGGACACGGAAAGCAGATTTTTCAAAAGGAAATAATACGCGCAAAGGGAAAATGACTATATTAATTGGAAACATTTTAGTGCTCAGAGCAGGGACAATAAAGGGAAATAGCTTGTGGTATACAGATGCCTTGCAGCATTGCATGATTGAGCTTTTGTCCCAGTGTCAGTCTGGCTGGGACACTACCCAAAGAGCTCAACTCCTCTGTTTTCTCCTGAATTGCAGTTCTTTCATGATTTACTACCTTGCATTTTACATTACCACGCTGAGTCTTAAAATACTTGAAGATGTACAGCATATGTTAGCACATTTCATCTTCTAGGGACTGACCGGAACTCTTGAGGTTTCTCTGCTTCCTGTCTTTTCCTGATCAAATTAATTTGCAAAATAATAGTGTAACTCTGGCATTAGCAGAATAAGAGTTCTTTTACCACCTAAATAAGCACAAGGCACAAGGAAATGGCTTGTGCTGGCACTGGTTTTGTGCCATTATGTTAATCCTCTTTAATTGCTACTTCTAACAATTATATTTTCCTGTATTTACACCACAACTCCTAAATAAACTTCGGCCTGCTGGAGCGGCATTAGTAGCCAGGAATAGGTTTTATCTAGGGAAGTTAGTCCTTGTAGCTGGCTGAGAAGATTTCTCAGCAGGCAGCGTGTTTCTAGCTGGGTGACTTATGAGCTGTGCTATTTCTTATTACCTTCTGTTTGTTTTTCCAGGCTGCAGACTCTTGGCTGTGGAACTGACATCCAGCAACACCAAGCCCGTGGTGCAGGAATTCCAGAGTGAGTGCTGCGGGGGCCCGCTGGCTGCCCGACACCGTGGCTCCACTGCCCTCTGCCTGGGGATTTGCATCAGTCCAAACAATGGAGAAAAACTTTACTTATTGCTCATGGTATCTGGTTTCTTGGGGGAGACAGGGCTACCGAGAGCCTCAGATCCAGGAAAGTGCTTAAGAATATGTCTGTATCTCTCCCTGTTTAGCAAAGCACTTGATTGAAATGGTTTATTGAAGTCCCCTGCAAGCCATTGGCATTGCAAAGTGTCTGCCTAAGTGCTTTTTTGAACTGGATCCCAAAAGGAGGAAAGGCAGTCGCCTTGCAGTTAATATACTGAAAAGGGGGTAGGGAAATTTATATTTTATCTTGGCCCTACTACAGACATCCAGCGCGATACTGAGTAAGCCACCTCTCAACCCTGCTGCGGTGCCCTCTTCTGTAGAGGAGATGGAGATGACAGTGCCTACTTCAAAGGGGAGTGGGTTTGCTGAATTTATCCCCAGGCAGCGTGGTCCTCAGTACATTACCAGACACCAGCCGGGGAGATTCTGCATCCCTGACTCACGCTGTAGGCTCTGATTAGCAACAAGACAGTGCTGTGGACTCACCCTGTCATAAGGTCTTGTTTGCCATAAGTTAGAGCCTGTAGAGAACAGTGTGTTCATTTCTCTCCGTAGTTGATATCTGTTCGGCTATTATTTTTGCTGGCCAAAGTCCATCTTCCCCAACAGCTCCTGGAACCCAGCAGTGTTTCTGTTTGTGAGGCAGATGAAAGAGAAGGCTTTGCTTTGTGGGCAGCATCTCCTCATAAAACACTGTGCAAGACTGCCTTAAGCAGAGAAAAATACAGCTGCTTCCTATTAATCTGTATTTCCTTTATTTCTCCTGGTAGGTGTTGAGCTGTCCTGCATCATTAAATCCACCGTAACACCAGACCCCAGAATTGAATGGAAGAAAATCCGAGATGGCGAAACCTCTTATGTATTTTTTGACAATAAAATGCAGGGTATGAAGACTCATTGTTCTTAGACTTCCAAAACAGCCTCGGAAACAATACAACTGAGAACAAACAAGTCTGTAACAGGCAGGACCTCTGGCTGTCTTGCTGCTTTCTTCTGGAGCTAGAGTTCAGCAGTCACAGTGCGAGATGGAGAGCGAGCAGGATGTTCTTTGCTCTCTGCTCTCATTATTGACAGTTCACAGTAGGGAGCCACAAAGAGCTGGAGTGAGATCCTGTGTAGGAGATACTTCTTGGGTGAGAAAGCAAAGGCTATAGCTTCCCTCCTCCAGCACGTGGTGGTCCTCGCATGGTCTCTGGGTGTCTGAGCTCTCAGGACCAGACACTGACCCCTCCTGTCTTTCCATGTGACATCTGAGGGCTCTCAGATGGGATCTCTGTCTTGAGCTGTCAGTGCTCGCTGCTGAGGCAGCACCGTGATTTGCAGCATCCTGGGAGGATCTGATCAGAAGCAAACTCTTCGGATTGATGGTGGCTCAAGCACAGGACTGCTCGTAGGGCTTGACTCCATCTGGCACTACTCCAGCACTTTAGATGGGACCAACGGCCACATCCAAATGAATCTTCCAAAGGGGACAAGCCCTGAGGCTGTCTTGGAAGTCCAATTTTGCCACAGTTTTTGAGATTTGGGGTGGTGCTTTCCAGTTCATCCTGTTACATGGCTAGCAGCATTGGTTTCCTTTGTGGTCACTGGCGAAAGGAAGGCTCGTAACTTTCAAGCGCCAAGTTCATTTTAGGTGGTTCTCTTGACTCCGGAATGAGTCCAAGTTCAACCACTTAATTCAGATGCCTAAAATTATTCTTTGTGACTACGCTTAATTTTTTTTTTCTCTTTCCTCTGTATCAGGAGACTTTGCGACTCGTGCAGAAATTCTGAGCCGGACATCGCTGGTGATTAAAAACACCACCCGGATGGACACTGCCACATACCGCTGCGAAGTGGCAGCACCTTCTGATACTAAAACCATAGATGAGATTAACATCCAGCTCACAGTTCAAGGTACTCCTTTAAACCCAGACACCTCTGCAAGCACTGCAAGATACCTTTAAACCAGATACAGCTAACAGAAGAGGCTGTAGATCTCTCCAGAGTTGAAACAACAGCACTCTGGAAGTTGTTTAAAACCAGCTGGAAATAACACAAAGTTTTGGTACCTTTATAGCACAGCCATCTTCGAAAGCATGTCAGAAATTATTTAATTCTACTCCGCAGTGCCATTCACGTGGTTTTTGTCTTTCCCACAGTGAAACCTATGACTCCTAGATGCACTGTGCCTAAAGCTGTACCTGTTGGCAAGTCAGCTTCTCTTCACTGCCACGAGAATGAAGGTTACCCAAAGTCCACTTACAGCTGGTACCGCAACAGTGAACCTTTATCCCCAGACACGAAATCGAATGCCAAATTCCAGAATTCCTCCTACACCGTGAACCCTACCACAGGCACTCTGGTAATGCCCTTACAGACACAATCCAGACTTGTTTCGCTGGACAGGTCGTTTGTAAAAGAAAAAAGTCATTGCATGGCTTTTAAAGGAGGTCTAATTTGAGGAAGGTTGGGTGTTCTAGATCTGGGTGACTTGGGAAAGGGAAGATTAATGATGGAAGAAGATATTACCCTAGCTGTTTGGTTTTGATCACTGCCGATACCACTTGCCTTTTTAGAAAGGGGGAAAATGTCTCACAGCCCACCGTGAAGCCTGGGAGAGTTGCTTGTATGTGTTTATACCCTCACAGTGCCTTCTGCCTCTCACGTCCTGCTCCTCTCCCTTTTTTTTCCTCACCAGGTTTTCCATGCCGTGCACAAAGGTGACACAGGCCGTTACTCCTGCATAGCCACAAACGACGCCGGCTTTGCCAAGTGTGAGGAGCAGGAGATGGAAGTCTGTGAGTGGCTCTAAATTCTTTTTGTCAGTGCCGATTAATATATCGCCATAAATAAATGGTCGTCACCAGAGGGAAAGAAGGGGGACATCCTAGAGCATTAAGCCTTTCCTGGTTTCTCATAGCCCCAGACAGAAAGAAAAAAAATATCTAAGAATTCAGGGAAACATTAAAACACTCTTCAGATTCATCAGCAGTTTTAGTCTTGGAATCAGGGACTCACTAGTTCCCCATGAATTACTGGGGTTTGCTTAAAATATGTCATTTTAATATATGTAAAGCTAGAATATCGCTACTGCCTTGAAGAAATACTGGATGATGGCTTCTCTCTTTGCCAGATGACCTCAATATTGGTGGGATAATTGGTGGAGTCCTGGTGGTTCTAGCAGTCTTGGTGCTCATCACTCTTGGTATCTGCTGCGCCTACAGAAGGGGTTACTTTGCAAACAGCAAAGAGAGCGGGGAAAGGTAAGAGATGGGATTCAAAGTGTTTTATACAAGTCCCTGTGCCCACAGCAAGCATGAAGTAGTCTGAAGGGCGCCAGAAATCGGTGGCAAAAATGTATTTCAGTGCCTGACGTGGGCGTATTTCTTCCTAGTTCCCTACCGAAGACTTTGGGGGACCAGGACAATTAAATACCTACAGGTGTTTGTCCAATAGGCTATGTGCTGTTGGCATAATGAGGTCTACAATTTAATGAACAGAGCTCGCTGCACAATTAGTTTAAAGCATCAAGATATGAACAGAAAATATATGCAGAAGAGTAGGCCCTCTGCAGGAAATCTCACTAGTTGTGAGAACCTAAATTTGGGATTAAACCCAAGCATTTTAGAACGCGCATTAAAACGTTAAAACCAACATCATTAGCATGAGAAACAAGCCTTGATGTCCTTACAGAATCTGTACAAGGGATAATGTATGTAAAACCAAGATTCTCACCAGATAGATTTGTTCCATGTTAAATGTTGCTTTTCAGCAGAAGTCCCGTCTTTTTTTTTGTTTGGCTTGGTTTGTTTTTCAGAAAAAGCTCCAAATACCCTATTTAAATGCAGCTGAGGGTTGGCATACACTGGGCTTGACAGTCGTATATAAATTCTGAATTCCTGTGGGATAGCAAACAAGTGGCGCACGCACTTACAACCAAGGAAAATGCTGAAGGTATCTGGCAGTGAAGGTTTAAAATGAACTTTATGATTGCCACAGGAAGCAGTGCAGGAGGCACACAGAAAGGTAGCGCACAGGGACCGGAGCAGGAGAGCCCAGAAAAGAATCAGTTAATCTCTTTGCAGAGTCAGTCTTGTGGAAACGTACAGCAATTTTTTTACGTTGTGCTGAAGGGGATTTTAGAAAAAAATCCCAGACGTGACAAATGATGGAATAAGCACAGGTCTGTCATTGGAGCAATGGGCTGGGTTTCTCTCTGCTTTCAGCTGCTCTTCCTCATTTTCATCTTTCTCAGCACCTCCCCTCCAAAACCCTGCAGTCTTCTTGTCCCAGAAATGAGCCCTTTTCCTTTATTTCAGCTACAAGACTCCAGCGAAACCCGATGGCGTTAACTATATCCGGACAGATGATGAGGTAACAAATGATTTGCATTTAACATCTCTCTGTTTAGGAGAGGAAGGGGGTGGGCAGAGGACTACGAGCTTTTTTAGGGCCTACAGACTTTCTCTGAGTGGGCACCACTCAGAAGCAAGGATGGAGAACAGAGAGAAAACAGAAGGGTGAAGGCTGAGTCATTTCCTTAGAAATGATGAGCAGTTTAAGTTGCCTTAAGTGACTGATGCCAAGAGCTATCAGAAGCAGCTCTGCTCTGCCTCGCTTATCTTATGGCTTGACCCCCTTAGGGTGAGTTTCATTGGATTAAGTGGGCCGGCCATGATGCTTTTACGAGAGAATTTGCATTTTGGGATTTGAATAGATCACTGAGCTTAAGATCAGAAAAAGCCTCTCCCTATTAGCAGAGATACTGAAGAGGGAATGAGAAGGTCCCCTGCCATGCCTTAGTACGTGAGGAGGACAGGAGAAGGAGCGCCTGGCCAGTATGACTGGAGTCTCCCTCTCCTTACCAGCTGGAAGGGGGTGCTACCTACACCAAATGCCAGAAGTTACGCAGATCAGACCTGCCTTTCACGGGCACGTTGCAGTGCGGGGCGGCAGGGACAGAAAGGTGCCTGGAAAGCCACTAGGTCCTTCATGCATCCAGAACTGTTTTGTTGCAGGGTGACTTCAGACACAAGTCTTCATTTGTCATATAAGACGCCAAAAGAATATTGCAAACCAGCAAAAGCAAGTGTGAAAATACCTCCTCCAGGAACTCAAAGCAAGAGCAAAAGATGAATTAAGTGCGCTTGGAAGAGTTTGGAACACACAAGAACTTGATAGCTAGCTATCTGTATATCTTTTTTTTCTTTGCCAAAGTTTTAAAGTAACTCCTCACTGCCCAACTTGCGTCTCCCCTGCCTCCGGAGATACCAACAGGATCGCCTAAACCTGTCCTTGGACTAAGGAAGCATTTTAATACTTCCTGAGAGTCTGGGCTGTGGAAGTTTGTGGAATTGCCTTCTATTTGTGCTGCGGGGACACAGCCACAATGTGCAAACCAACCAGGGGAGCAGCGTTAGGTAAACGTGTAGCAGACGTTACTAGTACAAATTACTAGTAGACAAAAAGAAGTGCTGATACGGCAATAGACGGACTTCAAAGAATAAGATTTATCCGTGCAAGGGGGAGTCTTCCCCTCAGCAGCTTGTCGCCCAGGCCTGGCTGGTGACTTTTACACGTTTGTGATTGTCTTGTGCTTTAGACTCTGACTGCTCAGGTGCAGAACGGGGTATCTGAATAGCCTACAGTGACAGATAATGCAACTAATGTTCTCAGCCCTTTTGTAAACTTACTGAATCCTCGTTGCACCATTTAACAGGAAACACGGGCAGCATCAGGCCAGAAGGATTGCTTCTGTTCCCTGCTTCATAGAAAACTCACTGCACGCAGGTAACCCCTCATTCTAATCTGCACAAAGCAGGCTCGCCTCTTGCGTCTTTTGGGGTTTTAAAGAGGCTTATAGTGGAGGCAGAGAACCTAGTGCTAAGACATCCCTTTCAGGAAAATTAAAGCCAAATACTTTCACGGGCTAAGACGGCCATAAAAGGTACTGAGATATCTTCAAGCTTTTTTACCTTCTCCATTTATTTTGTAAAATCCCACATTCTAAATTTTTTGCGAAGATATATTTTGATTACTTCAGAAAAGGTAACGTTTCTATTTAAAGTGTAAATACGTGATGCCAGCAGTGTTTAAGTAATGTAGCTATTTTTTTACTTGTTAAGCTACAGAGAGGAGCTCAAATGTTGCTAAAGTATGGCACTGTCAGAGCATATCAGTATTATTGCAAAGTGTAATAAAAAACTGCAGGTGGAACAGCATCTCTTTCCTCTTAAGCTAGCTTCAGCGATTTCCTTGTCACAAGAGGTCTTACCAGACACAGAACAGAGTCACTCAGGGATAGTTTTTGTAAATTTATGGCAGGAGCTATCAACTTTTTTATATATATATAAAACTTACTTTTCTTGCCAGTGACCAACACTTTGTTTTTGTGACGTTGCAAGAAATATCCAGGGATGGCTTTTGGATTCAGTTCCAACAAGGTGACAGAGTGACTTCAACGTTTGCTACCCCTCTGCAAGTTCCCTAAAGCACTAACGCAGTGCGACAGCTACGGCAACTTTACAGTTTAAACTGCATAGCCAAGGCAACTGTTTCTGGAGTTGGGAAAGCAAAAGCTCGATACAAAAGCACTTTTGTAGTGTCAGTTGCAACTTTTTCTCTAGATGGTAAAAGAAACAAGAAAAGAAAACAAATCTAGTTCTCTTGGCTTTAGAGAGAAGAATTGGAAACACGTGTTTCCCAGAAACATACATGTTGATAGTGTTGAACAGCATTGGGTAATTTAAGACTGCAAGATGTGGATGCAACACTAGAACTGTGCTGTGGTTTAAGGATTTTTTTTTTTTAATGTAGCAGAATTTAGTGTTCTTGTACTTCCAATATGAATTGAGTTGTCTTAACTTTTCCTGTATACAGTATTTTGGATACTTGACGATTTGGACTGTCAGTGTTGTTTTTTAGTGTTGTGCATTACTCTGTTTCCTAGGGGCCTCGCTCGACATGCCATTGCTGCATTTGTTTTGCCTAAACAAAGTGTTACCGCTTCTCCTTTCGCTAATGACAGTAAAAATAAGGATGGGGCAGCAATAACCATATGTTCTCTCTGTAACTGGGACATTACCACTGCTATCTTGCAACTACATTATGGTTACCTTCTTAAGACATGCTCTCCAGCCAAGCCACACAGTTCACTGGCTGCACGCTGCCTCTAATCATTACGACAGTAGCGAGCGTAACATTCCTTTGCACCTTCTGTATATCCACTACTCCTTTTCTATGCTGCTTTTAGGATACCTATAATAAGGGAGAGAAAGAAAAGGTTTGAATCAGGGTAGCTCTGGGCGCTATGGGAGCACAATCTACTGTCTCACCATCAGCCAAAGGCAGCCTTCACGTGAAAAGCCAGCAAGATAAGAATCAAGACTTATTTTTCAGTTCTAAAATGTGACAGTGGCATCTCTAACGAGAGAAGGGGAGATGATCCCCTTGACACAGCTCATGAGATCTGATTGATGGAATTCATTGTATCATTGTGAATAATATTCAGGTTTGTACTAATGTATTACATTTAACTTTGCCAAGAATGTTTTACATAAATACCAAGCTATAAAGCATTCTTGTAGGGTTTTTTGTATGGTTTTGGTTTTGTTTTTAAACAGCCGTATTACTGGAGGCTTCTGTTTTCAGTTCAGTGAAATAAGGGAAAGTCTCTTCTGTCAGAGCACTCACTCACTTGTATTGGGCTGAAGGTTACAGAAAGTCCAAGGTACGTTGCTGTTTATCAGTTTATTCCTGGACATCTGTCTGTCCCTGGTTCTTCTCTAGAGAAGCCGAAGTAATGCTCATGGGGCTCATCTCAATACTGCTCAAGAACGAACAAAAACTAGAAAAGCACAAATTAGGAAATCGACTATTCCAATTCACCATTCAAACAGGTTAAATAACATTTTAAGGCAGGAGAGAAGGTACAGAATAAATGGATGTGGCCATAATTGACCATCGCTTAAGCCAAAGCCATTCCATACATCCCCTGTTCCCAGGTTTTGACTTTGATTTTGAGAACAAAGTTTAACCTCACTTGCAGGTTCCTCTGATCCTCAAAACTGAATAGGGAAAGTGAGGCCAAATTATAGGATACCAGTGCAGGAGGTAAGCGCCTCTGGAAGGGCTGTGGCAAAAGCACGCTCGGCCTCTTTGGTTCCACTTGTGAAGAAAAGCCTACTCCGTTTCTGTTGTTCATGCCTGAATAAGACAAACCAGCATGAATAAAACACATTCCATTTTCAAGTTTCAATGATATCTAGGGCAACAGCTCTGGAATAGAAGTTAACAACAGAAAAAACTTCTGTTAGGTTCACATGGCATCAGAGGGAGTCGGGAATGGTCGATTACACAGCACATTTACGATAAACAAGTTATCTGCGCAGAGCACAAAGCTACGTATATGACTTACCAACCTTGATTTCAGTGAGTTACTCATATCCTGCTTGTAGCCAAATAAGAGTCTATATTTAAAAGCTGCTGGGTCCAACATTAATTGAACTGAATGCCTAAGATACCAGCGACGTAGTAGAACAGACTTTGAGGCTGTGGAACTCTATAGAAAAATATAATTTCTCTGTCAGATCAAGAAGAAGGGAGAAGCTGTGGGCGGAATTAATTCTGTAACCATTTATTTTCATAAAATGTTAATAGTTGGAAATAACATAGTTCAAGAATGGAAATATTCCATATAAAAACATTAAGGCTGTTCATACACCCAGGAGAATGCACAACAAATAGGAGGTGATGTAGCGTGCAATTACCAGATTTAGGGGTGTGGCAGTGACAAGCTGGTTTACCTTTGTTCAAATTAAAGCAACTTCAGTATATAACCAAGAGGGACAATGAAGGATGGAGCGAATAAGCTCAGCCACTCACTTCCCTGCAAGCTGTGATAAATGCATTTATTGCTAAGCTTGGGGCAACATTATGCTCTTGCGTTTCCAAATGGACAAATTATACATCCTGTGAGTGAAGAGCAAGCCTCCCTTTATACTGCGGCTTTCCAGCACGCCAGCGAGCTTCGTCAACAGCAGCAGTTTATAATACATACATATGTTAATACAGGCTTTGTATGCCCATATTCTAGACAGTTTCATGTGAAAACCAAATAAGAATAGATAAGGAAGGAAGGACGTGTGCCCACAATGACTTATAATTACAAAGGAAAAGGGCAGATTTCAGGCAACACGATGTTTCTGTACAAAAGTCCAATGAAAGGATCAGTTGTCTGGTTTCAGTGGAGTTCTCCGCTGGGACCGTCTCAGAGGGACACGCTGGCTGCTTTTTTTCCTTGCTGGGGATTGTACTTTCCACTCCCGTGGCAGGGACGGGCTAGAAGAAGGAAGCAGAATGACCATTAAACACTTTACCAGTCTTTCTCACCGTGATTGCTGTTTCAGGCCTGGGTTGAACTTACGGTTTGTCTGGTGATAGCAAACAGATAACATCTCTTGGCACATCCTCGGCCTCTTTATTCTCTGCAAATAACGCATCTATTTAAAAAAAACGCCACAGATTTGATCATTTGGGGTTCCCCCCCGCCCCTCAAGTTAGAATCACAAAGATAACTTGCCTGGAGCTGAACCGGGCGTGTGCGTCAAGCTGATGTAACTGACCCCAGCACCAAAAGTCAATTCATTAATGGTCTCTGAAAGAAAAAACACACAGCATCAGCAATCAGCTTATGACATAGCCAGAGAGCAAGGCATACTGTAGGCGAACACTTGTCACAGAATACACATATCCAGTTAATTGCAAGCACATACACATCTCTCTTTTCCAGCCCAGCAGATCTCAGTGTCTCCCGTCCAGCCTCAAAACTACATGCTGAACCTGATGGGCAATCTGTGCACATCAGCTTTGTGCTCCAGATTTATGGCCTTCTTGTACGTGGAGGAAATTAATATAAATATGGGACCTTGGTCGTGTGCCTGCCTAGGTGGGAGAGCCCCACCTTCCATTGAAGCTTTGCCACCCTTGACAATACGTTAGATTCAGACCATGCTTTGCCTCCTCAAGGCAGAACTCGGAGCCCCTGGAGACTGGCACAGGACCTGAACAGCCCTTCCGTAAGGAACTGCTGGCAGCCAGAAAGGAGGAATCACTTGACAAGGAAGCTAAGTAGAATTTAGCTTGCCTGAATAGGCCATAGTTGTCAGCTGTCTCTTTCCTGTCATTTACCTCAGGAGAGATGTCACAATATTCAGATTTTACTTTATTCAACGCTCTGTTTTATGCTCATGTTTCCCAGAACCTTTCACAAGGAATTAAGGTAGAAAGCGCTTCATAGGGCAGGAGTTGGAAACTCTGCTAAAAGGACTTCTCTCTACAGACTCACTGGGTTTGCTCTTTAGCTACTTCCCCATCCTGGAAGGGAAACACTGAAGCTTTTAGTGGAAATCCAACTAAATCTACCTGCCTTAGTTGGCCTCTGCGTCTCTCAAGCCTGACCTGCAAGCATCCTGAATTTGTGCAGTCTGTGCCTTAACAAGTTACCTTGATTAATGAGAAGTTTATGTGAAAGGAAGGAAAGAAATGGTAAAGAACTGTCATCAAGTGGGGCTTCCCGTGCAGTCAAAGGTGGTATCTTCACAACGTGTGTTTATGCACCACAGCGAAGCCACACTCGCCCAGACCCACTTGGCCATTCTCAAAGTAAGGAGCAGGAGCTGAGGGGACCCAAAGACGGCAGGGAGGGAGTGACAGCCAGAACAGTTGTATAAGGTAGAGAGACAGCTGTTCTTAACTTCTCTAGTACAAAACGGTTTGCAAAGAACTGCATCTCCAATAGTTTTGGAGTGATATACCAGAGAAAGAAAGACGTTTTATTTTGATTGCCTATCAGCCTGCAAGACCCAGTGCCACCATACAGATGGCTCAGCACACGCTAACTGAAGTGATGATACCGCTCTGTACAGTTTGTCTCCCCGCTGAAGGACATAGGCTGCCTTGAAGCAAAGTAGGAATTCAGCCCTAGTACCACTGCAGATTAACGTTCTTCCTCCTTCTTCACCATATGGTGCTTAAGAGAAACAGCCATGCAAGCTTCCAGACAGAGATATGGCGCTTAAAGATTTCTGCTCTCCTAAAACCTGCCCCTGTTATTATTTTTTTTTGCACAAAGACCATTGCTTGTTGCTCAGGCAGCGAAGAGATACACTGAGGCAGACAAATCTAGCCAAACGGTGGAGCATCCAGGGAAGAGAAGGGTCAGATTTTCCAGTGGATGCACATCACTGCCCACTCGCGGATGTCAGGTATTTGCAGAGTGCTGCATCGCTGACTGCCTTAGTGGCTATGTGTCGTTTGCCCTCCCGTGTGCCTGCAGGTCGGGTGTTTGCACAGATACAGGCAGAGAGCGCAGTCGGATACCTCTGCTTCTGGCAGATCCACCCCTCCCTGCAACAATTCCCCACTGCCTAGTGAGAGATGACCTGTGGGACACCCACCTATACACCCAGCTTAACCAGAGCTCTCTCCAGAGTGCGTGAGGGTGTTCATCACGCTCACAGTTCGCACTACAACGGAGATGCCCTACAGGAGTTCAGCAGCAAATTGACGTGAAGGAAGGGAAGCTACTGCTGGAACTCGGCTCCATTCGTCATTTACTCTGACTGCCCCTTGCGCTTGCAGAAAGCTTGCAGAAGTGCTGGAGGCTGTCAGAAAGCATTCCAATACAACGTAATTTTTGAAGGTCAGGTTTTGTGAGATGGCAATTCAGCTGCAATGGACATAAGCAGAGCAGACTCTCACAATTTGTGTATTAGAGATTCCTCTCTGTGTATTTTTACTTTGATTTCCACAGCAGAGTAAAAAACCCAAATCATTCCTTCTCCAATGCTCAGTTCAGTTCTTTTTTAGGGTAGAACACACAGACACAATCAGAAATGACTGCAGGTTATTAATCCCACTTGAGCAGATCTCTGTTCTCTAGCAATTGTCACAGCTCACTAGAAGCAAGTCGTAGCTCATCTTAGATCCTTTGTTTGGACAACAGGAACCCCCTATCTTAGAGCTGAAAAGGACCAGACCTTGAGTATTTATTTCCCTCGGCAAAAGGATTCTGTAATTTAGTCTAAAAATGCTAAGCTGTGCTTCCAGAGTTAAGGACATCAAGTGTCTCAAGGCAACAGAATCTTGCACCCTGCGGGCAATGCACACTATTAAGGAACCACAACAACATGCCTCCTTGGCACCCCAGAGTTGATGAAGGAAGAAAGGGCAGTAGCTCTGTTGCTTCAGCAGCCCAAAATAAACGCTCTCCTGCACTGACTCAATACTATAGTAACATGACATTTAAATGGAGACTGTATTGGACTGTCCTTTACCGTGTACATCATTCATCTGCAACCTTCAATTTCAGAACAATTCCTATTTACTACAACCATTTAGACAAATAAATAATCTACAGCTATGAGTGACTAATATTCTCTGTTCTTTAGGGGAGCCATGCATTGCTACCTCTCTCAGAGAACGAGCGCTCAGCCCAATTTGGAAAGGGTTCCTTCGGGTTATACGTACGTTCTGGTGTGCTGATTGCGCGGCCCAACACAGAAACATTTCCTTCAGTAGACTGTTGATTCAGGCTTTGAAAGGATACTAGAAATAACAAGGAAATAATTAAGAATGGAAACGTGTTCACTCAGAGACCTCAAGGGCCTGACAATCAGGCTGTGTCAACTAGATCTGGTCGAATGCCAGACCAGTTTGCAGCAAGCTTCCTACCTTGCTTGCTGTCAGCTGTGCCTGATGGAAGCGATGCAGCCAATGAACTTCCTCCGGCACTCTTGCTACGTTGCTTGCTTCTGGCTTCCACTGCTTTCCTGGCAGAGTTCAGGATGGCAAGTGTGCTCAAGGATGCTGGCCTACAGAGCAAGAAACATGACAGAAACAGTAACGTAATGGAGAAGATTATGCTGCAGCACTGGTGACGTTCACACCACTAAGTAAGGAATGGATAAGCAAAGCAATAGCCCCGCGGAATATCGTAACTGCTAAGAGAAATGCATACCTGCGACTGAATAATGGCTGTCTCTGAACATTATTAGCACTAGGAGTAGTAAATTCAGAAGGCCCAGAGGAAGGATTTGATCCAGTTGGCAAGGACTGTTTCCCACTTACAGGAGACTGAGCATTATTATTCCAGCCACCAGAAGGCACATCACTTTCCAAAGATGGAGGTTGCTACAGAAAACAGGAGAAGAGATCGTATGTCTAACAGTGGATACAAGCGTAGAAAACTCTACAAGATGCTTAGACCTACATGCTGTGTGATTAAGAACTGCCTTTTGTGTGATGGATGTAAAGGGGTGCTAGGGAGAAAGAATTTATTGGTCAAAATTTTAACAAGAAGGGAATAGGAAGTTTTGATGGGATACATATGTCCTAGTTTAGAGGTCTATATATAAAGTGCTCTTTTAAAGTCAGCAGAGAGAGAAAGGTTCTTCCAGGGTAGAAGTCATCTCATCTTAAGGCAGATATCTAAAATAGTTCAGGACAGTTGACCCAAGCACATACTTGTTTCTTTACACTGACTTTAAAGAGGATCTGCATGACTAGAACAGATGTTAAGCTTCCACTCTGTATACACCTAAGGTCAGACAAAATGAACCCTTTTCTTTTTGACCTGTTCATCATCTTTATCACTCTGGGAACAGAGAGTACATACAACACGTAAGCACAGCCAGTGGCAAATTAGACTTGGTTTTACCTTTAAACTAAATTCTTTTTACATTACTTGTTTGCTGCTCCTCTCTGGCTAACGTGTGGTGTTTGTTATCGTTCTAAGCAGATTAACTGACTCTGACACCAAAGTTTCTGTCAGCAAGTGTGAAGAGGTATGAGAACATTACATCACCACCCTGTTACAAGTGCTGTAACAAGGTCCACAGACATGCAGAGCCTGGGTGCGTACACAAACTTTAGCAGAGAAGACAGTACGTGTACAGATTTAATGGCACCAACAACCTCTGCCTGCGCTGCCAAGACCTGCTCTTGGTCTGACTCCTTCTCCCTGGCCAGCTGCTCTTCGTATTTCTTCATATCGTACTCCAGCTCGGCTGCCAGCTGCTTGTCCACAGCAAAGAAGTCTTTCATTTCATTTCGGTAATCTTGCATCATTTCCTGGAGCAATAAGGAATGTTTAAACTTTTTCAGAAATCTCTCCTGACTACTGATTCATGTCTCCATTCAGATCACAGCTGCTTAAGTGCAAAAGGAAATACCAGTTGGTAGAACAGAGGTGTTTTTAACAGACTAAGAGTTTTGATTCCGATTTGTACTTCAGAACATGAAAAAGCTTTCCAGCATTCAAGCTTTCTGCCCACGTTCCACTGAGGAGGCTCACACGTAACACACTGTGAGATCCTTATCTAAAATCCCTCCACCTCCCACATTATTTAACACAGTGGCAGTGTCACAACATCATATGCCTTCTAAATTCCTTCTAAGAGGCTGTTCGTTCCATTACTGGTTTCACATCTAACACATTAATTCAGGAAAGGAAAAAAAAAATTCAACAAGAAAACACTTCCCCTTACCCGTAGGTAGTTCATAAGATCCCTAAGAGCTGGGATCCTCTTCTGCTCCATCAAAGACTTCAGTGACGTGATGATTGGGATGATATTTTCTATGAAGTTCTTCTTTTGAACCTTTGTTTGAACAAGGCATGAACAGTTACAGGATGCAATAAAAGAGAACCCACTCCGTGGTTAGATGAATGGCCTAAGTGAGAGGAGTTAACGCTCCACAGCAAGGGAATTACCGTAATTAAGCCCGCTCTTATGCCACACACATGCACGTAGGCTTTTAACCTAAATGGTGTCTTTTAAGATACATCACTAATTCAGTCAATTCTCACATTGAAGGCAAATTGCCATAAGGTGCATCAAAAACATTGTTACACTCAAATGTTTTAGCAATAAGAGATGTGTGGAACAAATGGAGCCGAGCATGGCTTCACTGACTTCAAAGGAAATGCATTTCCGATCATTCCAACTGACCCCTCAAGTACAAGCAGCCTTCACAAATTTAGCCTTAATGTTTTGTTTTTACAACACACAGTGCTTCCATGGGTGCCCTCAGATCCGAGCGGGCCTACAGACAGAGCCCGAATACCAGCCTACAGGCATCGCTATGTTACTTCCATAATTTTTGCACAAGTTTCTCTATCACAGCAAGGTAAAATCCCTCCCAGTATGGTGGCCATCTCTCTTCCCACAGCAGATCAAGTGCCATTCACCTGCGAGATGAGCTTTTTTTGTGCCACCTGCATGACAGCGTTGGCCATTGCCATTTCATCTTCATCAGGCTGAACGTCTTCATCGGGTTTTGATCTCATAGTTGAGAGCTTGATTTCTTTGCAGCTAAGGACTGCAAACGTATCCGAGAGCAGCTCACTGGCTTCCAGGTCCAATGGAAGGACGTTATCCACAAAGCACGCTGGAACACGCAGGGAAGAAATAAGCGGTATTTAACTGCAAACAGCAGTGCCAGTAAAGATAACATGGCTGGACTGAGAGCCTAATGGCTTTATATAGTTCTTTGTTTGCCAGATTTTGAAAGACAGACCCTTACCTAGGATGCTGTGGCTGATCTTTGTTGTAATGCTGAACCTCTGCTCATCTGTAAAGTGGTCTAGCAGGAACCTGTAGATACGCATCCTTTTTTCTTTGTTATCTTTTCCCTTCAGAGAGAAGAGATTCTTCGCCCTATGGTACAGCAGGACATTTTACAAGGGCCAAGTCACGTTATGCAAACTCGCAGAAATAATAAGACTTTAAATCAGCAAGGAATATTTGAATGTCACTTTCAAGACCCATGAACGTGTTAGGATATCACAAGCTCCCACAAATTACATGCAGAAGTCCTCCCAGCAGTGTCACGGGGAAGGCAGGATGCTCTTAATTGAACGCTGTTTCCCCTAGCCGTTTCCCCCCCACTGCATACATAATTATAAAACGCCATGAGCGCTTTGCTGCAACCAAAAGCCGCACGGCCAGACTGTCCCTCATTTAGCAATACGGAGATATAAATGTGTTCAACTGACCGCACGCTCTGGGGGAACCTGTTGTACTTCTCATGTTTCTCATAGCTATTGAAATGGAAGATGCACTCAATGAAGTGTTGGGAGAACATTCCTGGATTCCTCTTCAGCAAGAGATGGACCAGGCAGAACTCTGCAAACCTGGAAGGGAGGAAAAGAAAGGAAGAATCATCAGGGAGCTTCTAAAAGCCGCCCCTGAAACACAGTGCAGGGTTCACAAGCTGTAAAGCAGGCGGATGGTTTTCCTCTGCTAATTCTCCCTCCATACCACATTTAATTCTTGCCCAGCTCCATCTGGGCTTGAACAAGGATATCAGCTTATTGACTTTAAGCCTTTTTTCATCCAGAGAGACATACGTTTTCAGCATCCCCGATACCACTTCATTTTTCTGCCATTAAAGTAAATAGAGACAGAAATAAATCTGAACTTGAATCCGGGCACAACGCTTTCATTATTTAAATAACTTAAGTTCCAATAAGGCTGACACCCCTACAGCGCTTTGCAAAAAGTTAATCACCAGAAGTCCTGCAAGTCAATCCCAGACTTGAAGAACGTGGTTTTGTCTGGATGCAGTCACTGAATGCAGATGCAAAGAAAAAGCCTCCCAAAGAGCCTTTAACTGCAGCTCTAGGAACATGATGTTGCAATGTCACCATCTACTGGAAAGACATTTTTACATATTAAAAACTCACTGAAGAGAAAAGAAAGCGTGAATATGCACTAGTAAGCAATGACAGGTTGATGGGCCTGGAAACACCCATCTTCAGCTGGACTGTTCCAGGCAGAAGCAAGCAGGAGGGTGTCCAAGCCTCCTCTGCATCCAGCATCCCCACGTCACCTACCATCCTTGGAGAAACCTGCCCTACTCTCGTTTCTCACAGAACAGAGCAGCTTGAGGCTTCGAAACCTACAAAAACTTCATAAACATGCACTTAAAGCCAGTGTGCATAATTCTTCTTACATGTCAAAGTATTAAAAAATGTGGTAGAAGGCATAAAAGGAGAAGGCATGCCATGTAAGAAAAAAGAGACTATTTAATCCTATTCCTAAAACAAAACCAGCACTCAAGTCAGAGCCTGTTAGAAATCCACAAGGAAGATTTCATAAAGGCTTCTTTCAAAAATTCCTTTTTTCTGGATAACTGAGAGTAAAAAATAGAGCAAAGCTGCATGTTTTGAAGACAGCCAAGAACACACAGCTTGCTCCTTTGGGACCTCCAAATGACTTGGAAAGAGGTTCTACACTCCTTTGGTACCATTGCAGACCCTAAAGCACGAATGAATGAATGAATGAAGAGGTTAATGGGATAATCATCTGCTCTCTCACTGCAATTCTTCTCCACGTGCTGAAGGTGCAAGCCGAGACTGGTTGTGAACAAACCTCTTATCTTCAACTCCTTCATTATTTTACAGATGAGTATTTTACCTGGCAATATCTGGATTTGGATCCACCAAGACACTGATGAAACGGAAGAAAAGACAGTCTTTCCATTTCACAAACTCCTCCTGTAAGAAATCGGCAGGCAATAAAAATTCAACCTGAATCAGGAAAAACCCAGTGTGAACCTACAGACTGTCGTCAGGGCAACACAGGAAGTACCTCAGGCAAATGAGCAAGCTATACAACTTCCGCTGGAGGTACACAAAATAAACTCCAAGAAGACAATGTTTTGGAGGATTCTTAAACAGCATAAATGCCACAGCAGCACGCACTTAGGTTTATTACAGATATCAATAAAAAAGTAGAATCATGAAAAATCTGGTCTCCCATGCCAAGGCACACATGCTCTTCAACACTGTTCTCAGAGCCAAATGCACTCCAAATCTGCCTTGGTTGGCTTCATATGAACGTTGTGAGGGTAAACATCTTCAGCCTGTCAACGTTTACATCTTTAGAACAATAAGCAGAGACAGTAGGAGGAAAAAGGTGCTGTGATGCTTGTTAGATTCATTCATATAAGAGTGAAACTGAAGGGAATTCATAGAAAAAAAGAGAAGACCAGAAAAGAGGTAACCGTTGACTAAAAATAATCTCAGTATCCAACTGCATTAAGTGTCCTCAATATGATTTCTGCCTAAAAAATGCAGTGACAAAATACATACTTTAAAGTCTTCTTGATTAAGGGTAGATTAATCAAGGTATAAGCAATACACCCACTGGACAGGCTGCCAGTACTCGGCACAACAGAGGTACTTGAAGCTGGTTGTCAGACAGATGCTTAGGACCCCTATTTACCTGCAGAAGGTTGGTAAGCAGGATCAGCGTCTGCTTACGGATGAAGGGATCTGGGTCCTTCAGACACAAGGAAATATTGGGAATGTATCTGTCCACCATGGATGTGTAGCGGATACAGAGGTCACACATAACGATGATAACATTATTGCGAACAGCCACATCATGCGACACCTCCAGTTCTCGAGCTAGAGCTGCAATGCATTTCTTTGCCAGATCCTCATGCTGTAAACACAATTTACCTGTGAAACAGGGGCAAGACTGTCAACGCTGTGAATATATTCTGCTTCCCAACCACCACAGCCCAGCTTACTGCCTCCTTGGAGCCCAATATGAGCCAAGAAAGGAATCAGGAAGTAAACAGGGGAATAAACAAGAAACACATGCTGAAACTTGATGAGCAATCTGCACGATCTCTCAAAGAAATGATACCTCAAGGAGTTCTTCCAAACTCCTCCTAGACCTATAGCGTGGGTCTCCATGCCAAATTCCCTCCCTCAAAGAACTATTTTTGTGTACAGGGTATTATTCAAAGCAGCGAAAAAGAACAGCCCCAGCTGTCATAGGCACAGCAGGGAGACACCCACCTCTAAAAGTATCACTAAACCAACTTAATATAAAACAGCCTGCATTCTAACATTACTTCTCCCTAACTGTTTCTCATCTCTGTACAAAAGTATTAAGCTTCCCAAAGCAGTTAAAGCAGAGTAATACTGTTTATCTGCAAGAGAAGAGACTTTTTCCTAACCACAGAGGTACTACAAAACCAGAACTTCCACTTAACACTCTGTGACACCAGAGATGCAGATTGACCAGGCTTCTCTCAAAGCTCCTCTTCATTCATGCCGAGGAGAACAAGTAACTATGTGCAGTCATTCTGCTCTAAACAGCACCAAAAGCACCAAGTTTTCTTCATCCTCTGTTGAGCACCTTACTACATCTAAGATGATCCTTCAGCCAGACAGCAACCAACTCCACAGACAAGGACAGTGCTATTCTGAAGGACGCCGCTAATTATTGATCACTATTAAGGCATTAACCACCTCCAGAAGCAGTCACATAGGTGGCAGTATTTTTACGGTTTGTGCGACTTGTTACCATGGATATTTGCATTGCTAAAATCTATGGGCTGAGGCAATGCAAACGTTGAGCACTGTGGCTATCCGTAAGGACTGACACAGCTTGTGAGCAGAACTTTAAGCAGAAAGGGTGGGAACTGGATACACGAAGGCACGCTTCTGCTGCAGGATGGCACTTACCTAGAGTAATGAAAGCATGAGCTCTGACCACTGGAGGCATGGCCGATCCTCTGAATTGGGAGAGTGGCTGAGAAGATGGCATTTCCTCAAGATCTGGAGAACTAGACACTGGGAAAGAACAGGTCAGGAATGAAAACGTGCTTTTCCGGCAAACAGTGCTGCCTGTAAATTCAAAATTAAAGGCAGTAAGGAGAGAGCCTCACGTTGGTCCTCGTTGACAGAAGAAGCCAGAATGGACTGAATCAAAAGAAAGACGCGTTTCTCCACTTTGGCTGGACACTGCTGTGCAGCCTCACCCAAGATGAAGAGGTGTCTCACCTACGGAGAAAAAGCAACACTGCAGTCACAAGGCAACGGCTGAGCTGTAAATTAAGTCAGCAGGAGTCGGTATGGTACTTCTCCAAAAACAACTTAAAATTCCCTCAGTCCTTTCAAGAAGACAGCGGCTAGAGAACAGAAAGTGAAGCTCTGAAACGGAAATGGGTGTGCGTGCGTGTTTAATACGCTATAACCCCCCCAACATGTACTAATAATATTGAAATACTCCTCAAAGCATTCTACATGTTTTACTGACTGATTTCCCAAGCAGCTCATCTAAGAGTGGAAAAGCAAAGAAAAAACATATAATGTTATTAAACAATACATGGGGTATCGTATCCTTAAAGCAATTGCTGACGTATAAAACTGCTGTATGCTCCCAGGCCCGTAAATACCAGATTTCATTACGAGCTTCCACACAAGGCGTGCACAGCAGTATTTTCCTGCGTGAACTTTACGGAACACCAGTTTCAAGTAGACCTACGTCCTTTCACCAATCTGCGACGAGGAACCAAACTTACCAAGCGATCTTCTTGCAGCTGCTCTGCTCCGTCCTCTTTGAGGACTATATTCGAAATATAGCTTTCACAGGTGGATACTAAATCTCCACACACCTGGTTGAGCAGCTCCTGTTCCATAATTAAACAAAATTAATTTGGTAATTTATTAATTAAACAAAATGTAGCTGTAATATCTGTCCACACTTGAATCCCTAATCTGAAAGTCCTTATATGCTTTTAATAATCTAGGTGCTATTGAAATCAATCAGGCAGTGCCTTAGAGCTTTAAAATTCTTCCTGCACATCAAAGGATGTGTGTGAGTGTCAAAACACCTTGAAGAATCTCGCTTTTAATGATCTACAGGCCTAAGTTTACTTCATTATAGAAATCACACAGATATAAACAAAGAGGGTTTAGGCGACTGTTCCATGTCGATCCAACACATTTGAAGTTGTCTGTATGAATTTTCAAATGTTGTTTGGAAAATGCAGTTCCATTCAAATGAAAACACAATAGCAAGTTCCAAGGGGTGGAGGGGAAACAAAAAAAAGCTAATTGTCTACCAGATTGTGATGAAAATAAAGCATCATTTCTCTTTTTCTACCATCTAAAACTGGTCACATAAGAAACCAAATACATATACGTATGGCAGCTAAGCTGTGAGAACTGCTAAAGCGACCAACGTACAGGAACATCTGCATTTGGTTTTAAGCCAACATACTGTGATGACTATACCTACACGGGAGAATTTTCTGGCTGTCAATTTAAAGAACCAGAAACCATCAATCCACCCTGGACTCTGAAGCACAGAGTGTGCAGTTTTGCACGCTATTTACTAAACTTAATTGGGATGCCTATCATAAAATAGCTGTCATCAATATTGAAAGAAAAATACAACACATACACAAAGACAGATCATTAGCAAGGGAGACCTGCATCAGTTTTAGCTTCTTTGCAGCTGTGCTTTGGCCAAGATCTCAAATATTTTACCAGCAAAAGATAGCCCACCTTCTCACTACAGAAGTGGAACAAAGCTATGGCATAAAACAAATGGGGGCAGAAAAGAGAAATGTGCCAATAACGTGCTATTCATTCCCTATTTGGTCCCATGGAAGAGGTCTAGAAAATATGTGCATCTACAGCAGCTCTGATACAGAATAATCAGAGCTTATAGTATAAACCTACAGCTTCAAACTGGACCAAGCCTGAGAAATAGCTGGTATCACAAAGGCAGAGCAATAGGTCCCCTTTAGGAATTCTGTAAACTTTGATAAAAGCTAAATGCAAGGCATTTCAGGTGGGGAAGAACAAAATATCCTTGTGAAGAGAGAAGATTCTTTACAAAACCCATCCTTAGCTGCAGGATGGTGTCCAGCACAACTGCAGTAAAGCCAATAAGAGCTGAGCAGAACAGACTCAAGTTGTTGGAGACAGATCCTCTCTGTTCAGTGAGCTAATCAGCCAGCAGACTGGAGACTGAAGCTGCCTTCAAGAGACAGCGCTCCTAAGTGTGAAACAAGCTATTTTAAAAGATGTATTTTAAGTCACACCTGTGCCTCCTCCGGCACATCTGCATACGCGCGGCAGAGCTTCTGCAGAGTTTCTACAGCTGGGCTAATCACCTCCAGGGGACACTGAGAGTCCCTCAGCCAGCACTTGATATTATCTGAAAAGGAGATCACACATGCAAAATGAGCATTTTCTGAGCTTATCGACTGCTTATGGAGCAGAAATAACTGTTAAAATGGGAGGCATGAACCTGCCCCCCCCTCTGCAATTCCTCAGGGCCGCTCACCAATCAGCCTCTCACAGGTGCTTTTAGGGAGATGCTTTGCAACATGACCGATGACACTGAGTATATGTCCTGTAGTACCAATGCTCATGTTCTGCTGCCTGCAAAATAGCAGAGCAGACAAACCAACATTAACGCTAAGGAACAACACCAAATCACAGTAGAAAAATCCTTTCATCTGGGATATGCATTATTAAGGCAGACATGTCAAAGCAAATGAAAACTCAAAAGCTTAAGGTAAGAGTTCATTACTGCACAAATCTGCGGGCCATTTCTTGCCTCCTAGCTGCAGAACCGATTGCCTGAATAAAGCACTGTGATCTAAGCAGCTAAACGGCACTCTGCCCGTGGAAAGACAGCAAGCGCTCACTTGCTTTGTTCTTCCTCTTCACCCCCATCTCTTTCCTGCAGAATGGAGGACAGTGTTCAAAGCACACAGATACCTGCTGACATTGTCCCAGGATTCAATGACTTTGGAATAATCCAGCTTGGGTGAAGAACTGGCCACCTTCGCAAGCAACATCCAAGCCGGTGCAGCGTGCTCCGTTTCCACATGAGACATGACATTATTGATGAAAGTGGAGGTGAACTTATTCTGTCTGGACCACATATGAAAAGCTTTGTTCAAGTAACGGCTAAACGGAAGAAAGAGAAGTAAGTTAAAGGAGGAGTAAATAAAACACTTGGTCTTAGACATTGGCAGTAAAATCCAACGTCCCTGTCCAGGATACACTGGGCAACACAACAAAGCTGCTATCACTTGGCATTCCCACTACTCAGAATATGTCAGGATTTCTGCTACATATTTTACTAGAAATATTTTCAGTCTTTCAGTTCATATTGTGATACACTACAGACCTGGCATACAAGCATGGATGTAGTGCTGTGTGTCAGTAAGACAGAAGGTCCAACTAATACCATGACACATCAAGAAAATATAATTTCAGCCATCTGTAACAAAGACCTGCTAGTAGTTGTAGTTTAACACCCATAATGGGACAGGATACAGTAATGTTAAGGCACCATAACTCACTCATTTTTCTATTTATCTCTAGTTACCTACTTCACGTTGAAAGAGTTGTGAGATTTATCAAGCTGCAAGGTACTTTAAGGTCATGAAGAAGAAGGTGCCATGAATCTGCAAATTAGGTTCTAAAATAGCCCAAATTAGAACACTGACGGTTTCACCAATTGGCAAAGCAGCACAACCACTACCTCATCTTCTATTTCTAAGCTCTTATGCCCTGTTGACTAATAAACATACAGCTGTCTTTAGTCAGTGTTGTGTCCTTGTCATACTGTGTGTCATCCCATTTCTTCTGCTTCTTCCCACAGCATTCTGCAAAAGGCAGAATAATTCTATTTGTCATAAGACGAGTAACATATTGCACATCAGAATTAATAAAAAGCCATGTTCTTCTTTCTTTATATATCCTCTCTTACTTGTGTCATAGAACACCTCCATTTGACTTAAATATTCATGCTGCTACCAACACATCAAGAACAACATTCCTGTATATGAACACTGGCGTTCCGGGAGGGAGCACAGGTAAAGACACAAAGGAAAACTGCACTCTTCTCACCACCTGCCAGCTTCTCCATGCTCTTCTGTCCCAGGAACTGGCAGAGCAACACAAGCCCCTCACAACACGACAGTTTCCATCTCTAGCAGTAATATGTGCTTGTACTGACTGTTTCAAGCAGAGAATTCAAGTAGCTTAAAAAAAAGCCCCAATAAATTTAATTTCTTGCCCTTGCACAACACACGGCACGTGCCTTTAAACAATATGTAACCTATGATAACTACTGGTCTGTGGCCACACAGCGAACGAGAGTTCTGAGACTATGAACTCATACTCTTATCTTACTCCAGTCAATAGGCAATTTCCTTCTGTAAAGGCAAAGTTGCATATTCTAACAGGATTAAAGGTAAAAAAAAATTTGTCCCTGGATGCTAACATAGTAAAGGCAATAAAAACATACAATGTGTTAGACAAAAGGGCTGTTATGGAAAAGCCATCAGAGCCTACAACGAAGGGAAAAATGCACTTACTTTAGCTCCTGGCTTTCTGAAGTCAAGAGGGTAAGGAGATCCCACGCTAGAGCCTGCTTTCCATCTTCACTCCTGAATTTATTATAATGTTTTATATGCTGCAACAAGAGCTGATCAAGGCAATCCAAGGCCTTTTCTTGGACAGAACTTTCAGTGTCCATCACAACAGGCACCACTCCATTTAACCAGGCCTTCTGCACCAGAGCGTTACTGTGCTGCGACTGAGAGAAACACACGTCGTATTAGAAACATTTAAAAATCATTATAGGATCCTATATGCATGGGTAACATCAGCAAAGGCCTAGAAACCTCCAGATTCAGCGACTAACTTTGCAAATAAATTTTAACAAACCCCAGCACGCTGCTCAACCAGCACTGCCATGTGGCAGCACAGGGGACAAGGGAACTTGTATCTCCTTCACACCACGAGGCATTTGATCATATCAATGATCGAGCTGCCTGGTGCTTCTGCTAAACTACTGCAATACTTTGTTTTGAAACCCTACAAATAATTATAACAGTATCACATTAAAGCTGTACAGCAGATGATTTAACACTAACCATAAAAAAAGCTTTGCTTAATATAAACCCTATGCTTCAAGCCTAAGTTACTAACCCTTCATGAATAAATAGAAGGAAAAATATTGCAGTGCTATCATCTACGCATTACATCTTAGTAAAGTGATTCAGGTTTGTTTTTTTTAACTTGAGAAGACCAGCAACATAAACATTTTCTTCACGACTGATAAATCAACAGCCAGGAAAATAAATGTTTCCAACAGTTGGAAGCATCCTACATAAATCACAAGTATGTATAAGAACGAGTGACGACTTACAAGTCAAAAGGTGGTAAAAAAAATTAAAACACAGTCATAAAATGATATCCACTGAATGAACAACTGATTTGTCTGTTTCGTCCTTCTTTTAACCCGTAGTTTGCTCATCTCGGGTCTACGTAAGAATTCATGATATTTTTTCTCACCATAAGGAGCTCTGTTATAGACTGCAAGGCCTGTTTCCGCACAGAAACAGCAGGGTCCCGGCAGCGGTCTTGAAGAGTGGACAAATCTTCTGCAGTACAAGGGATGACTTTGTGCTTCAGGATGTTCATAAAAACCTAGAAGTCAAATCCCAGCATAACCGTGTAGGGAATACAGGCCATGCGCACTGGGTAGCAAATCAAAAATACAATCTACCCCCTGCCGACTTCAACTAGAGATTAATTTATCTCACCGAGAGTGAAACATCACATTAACAATTTATGAGTACTGGGCACAACCAGAGATGCAGAATGAAACAGAAAGCATCTTTTCAGTCATTCCGATTTTATAACAACATTTGGATAGAGTGAATGTCACAATTTCCCCTTGAAAACAACGTGTCTCTTGTATGAATCACATCTTCTACCTGGTAATAAGGAAGAGGGGATTTTTTTTTTTTTTTTAAAAATCAAAAAGCATCAAAACAAAACAATCGTAAAGCCTTGACTTGAGAAGCTCAAATCAGCATGAGAACTGAGTTGGGGTGAAGAGGACTAACAGCGGAAGGCAGTCAACAGCAGACGCCTATTTTGTAAAACACTGAAATTTTCACTGAAGCGTATCTCTTTAAAAGCTAATGATTTCATTAAAAAAAAAAAAAAAAAGAGCACCAAGCAAAGCAACGCATCCCTCCACAAGAGGCTGGATATAACCTAATCTCTTTGTTAACAAGGTCAAAACAAACTGAGCAGTTAATATGCTTCGGTTTATAAGGAAGTCGCTTAATTGAAATGCCTATTGACATTTGAAAAGAGCCTCTCTTTCCAAATGACGGCATAAGAGAACACCAGCAAGAGTACTAGAAAAATTTTCCATCATCATGCTCTCATTATTTATTTATCAGAAATTAGCAAGCAAGACCTCTTTAAGGCCTGTAGGCACTCTGCAGGAATAGCAGGAAGCTACAGGTGGGCAAAGTTACATACAGTTCACTACAGTACTACGGCCTAATTATTTATTTTAAGGGCATTCTGGGTAATCACTGAGAACAGGGAAGCCCGCAAAAACACCGTACCTGGAGAGCAGATTTCCTCACATTGGTTTTCTCATCTCCGGCTCTCAGTCTCAGCATGGCCATGATTTCTTTTCCTAGCCGAAACCGTGATAAAAAGAAATTAGCCACACCGCCATTTAGCAGCACTAACACCCTGAACACTGTGCAGCGGCAAGGAGGAACACAGCTCTGAACAAAACCGAGCGACAATTTGTTGCCCGAGACTTTCAGAGAGGAGGAATGAACAAAGCCCAATAAAAACCCACCCAGAATAACCCAGAATGAGGTATAAGGCAGAGGAAAAAAGAAAAAAAAAACCCACAACTGAACACACAGGGCCACAATCAACTACTTCTCACCTTTGGAATCACTCAGAGGGACTACTGACAAGCAATACTGATTTCAAGCATTTTACCAGTGCTTTGAAGGTTTCTATTTATTGCTGTCTGTTAGATTTCTTACAGCATTAAGTAAGAATTCCCAAATACATGCCAAATTTGGAGATCTGTTACTTAGAGCGATTCATGTGGAGATCCACTCTGCTGCCATTAAGAAACAGGATTAGTCACAGGGAGCTAATCAAAAGTAGTTTGAAAATAAATTTTTACTAAAGGAAGAACAGGACTTTGATCCGCGCGCTCTTAATGGGCAGCGAACTGCGATTGCATCTTCCTCCTGATACCAGCTTGACAGAAAAAGCACAGAACATTTTCATTGCAAGGTTTTGCCATTAAAATAGTCCAGCTCTTGTGAAAGTGATCAAATCTGCTAAAATATTCACACTTTGCCGAGTGACATTGATTTTACTCACAGTGACATAGAAAGGAGAAAAAAAAACCACCAAACCCAAACCACCAACCAAACAGAAAACCCGAGTTCTAAATGGCTGAGAACTATCAAGGGAACATATTGTTTCTATACTGTTGGGCAGTGGTAATTCTTTAGTGCACACTTCGCCCTGCAGATTATCCCTACCCTTCTTATCTGTGCCCTTGTGCATTTAGCATGGTCTGACTATCCTTGGCTAAGATTTATTTCGCTTCTAAAATATGAGCTGTTTGGTCTTCATAGAAGTGCAAAATTAGCGCAGGCGTAAGCCAAACACAAGCGTGTGCCAGACAGCTTTGCTAATGCACCTTGACTGAGTCGGAGAGCCCTGTATTTCAGCTATCCTCCTGAGCTCCAGACAGTCCTTTTCCATCCAAGCCTTTTCTTAATTTGTTTTGCCAAGTGTACGCTCTGCTGGGTATCAGACACAAAAGCAGGCATCCTCTGCCACAAGGAGTCCGCAACTAAACAGGGAATACACAATACCTTAAGTGGCCTGGAGGACGTTTCTATCTGAGAGAGCGGATTAACGAAATTTATCAGCGAAATGTTTTAAAAGAAAGCTTTCAATGGAGAAGATTGGAGCCTGGCTCATGGAGATAGGGAGAGAGATCCCATGTGAAGAGCAGCACGAGCCGCATGACAAAGACACAAGCGCAGGACGTGAACCAGCAGAGAATTGAATTGTCAGCAGTTCAGGAGAGGTGAACAGCGAGAACTGAGAGCAGAGATACTGGCAGAGGCCTAGAGGTTAGGAAGAAAAGCCTTTACACGGAAGAGGAAAAGAAAGGAAGAGATTCACAGAAGGAACATCCTGGCCACAAAAGCCAGCTTCCACGCTGATTTCATGCTATCAATAAATTAGAACTAGCTGCTTGCCACTCTGCATCAGTCCATTTAACCTCACGCTTTGCTTTCAACTCCAGCCAGTACCTGGTGCTGCAGAGAAGTGAATTCTTCCCGAACATAACAGCGCCAGTCAAAGGTGCTGTGTTTTATGTAGCAAAAATATATTAGTTCTTTGTGCATTGGAGCAAGAGATTTAATTACCCTTAAATTTATGGAGTTAGAAGTATTATATCCCACATCAATTACCATCCTTTTTGCAAAGAACAAATTACCTACTTTTCAACAAGTGTTGCCACCACATTAACACAAACGAACATTGGTATTTCAAAATTAAATGTATTTTTCAGACTTGAGTGGAAATAATACTTCTTTATGGCTGGCACTTCCACCCCCTTCATCACCCCTAAGCGTTTTTTAACAGCTCTACAGAAAGCTCTCTCCAGTTTCTTTGAAAAATGGCCAATGAATACACTTCGGAAAGTCTAATTTCAATTAAGGTTTTGAAAAGTTATCTGAAAAGGCTAGTATAATTTTGACGTACCATCAAGCACAGCAGTATCGCTGCTATCTGCCAACTCAATAGTTTTGAAAGTCGGTAAGGTCTTCAGCGGATGTCTGGACATAGCTGAAAGAAAAGTTAAAAGTTTAAGTACAAAAAAGGCATATGTTCAGGCAGCAAGATGGTTCACTGTTAAACAGAGCGCCTCACGCATGCCCTAGGTTTTATACATACGCGTATTTTTAGAAAATGGCATGCCAAGAAAAGACTGAGACTTACTATAAAAGAATAACTCTATACCTTCTGCACTCGCTGTCAAACTCACAGTGTTTGTGTTTGCTTCCAAGATTGTATGGTCAGAAGCTGCCAAAAAGAAATAAAAAAAGAAATTAAATGAAGTATTTTAATTCTGGATATTTTGTCATTCCAAATTTTTTCAGGCAAGTAATCTAACCGTAGGATGCTATGTGCACGCTTCTGAATTGTGCCATCTGGCCTTTACCACACCTGAGGGAGTTCAGAATGCCAATCATGAAAAAACCAACTTAGCAGAAGCAAAAGGCAACTCAAGATTTAATCAACTGTCAGGCAAAAACGCAACTTTTTTTTTTCTTTCAATGAGCAATTTCAGTTGTCTGTAAATATCCTTCAAAGGTACCTCATGGAGGAATCTATTTAGAACCGATACACGAGAATAAATCCCTTCCAAATATAAAGCTTCATGAGTAACAGGACTCATCTATTACTTCTCATTATGACACAACACACAAGGACGCTACGTGCAGATTTTTTAAGTTCCTGACAACTAGTTCTCCTATCTCCCGGTGATCATTCCCCAGAAATGTCAAGAAATATTTTTACTATCTCATTTATCCATAATACTTACAGCTTTGTAATAAATCCTGTATACTCTCCAGGGTAGAAGCAGCTTTCATTTCGAGGCAGTGGGCAAAACTGCTCAAGGCTTTGCTACGGACCACGGATGCTTTGTCCGAACACCGGCCAAACACCATGACCTGTACTAAAAACTTATGCTTTAGAAACTTCTGATGATCCAGGGACAAGGAGCCGTCCAAGTTCCTCTCGGGCACATCCAACAAAGCTAACACTACATCAAGAGCAAACACCCTGTAGGCAATCTGTTTGGAAGGAAAAGCACACAAGGTGCTCTGTTAATGTAAGCAGAGACACAGGCATTGCCGACTCAGTTTACCCGCTTTTAGACACCAGCAACAACAACAATGCTATTCAGCACTGATATCGAACCCTTCATCTTCAAAACACTGCCATATCCGAACCCTGGAACATCAAGGGGATGTACTTACTTTAGTGTTGCGTGAGTATTTATAAAGCCAAGCGATGAAGTCAGCAAACTCTATACTAGGGAGTTTATTCAGCAAATTCACCAAGGCCTGTGCAGCATAGGTGCGATAATCAGCCTTATCTGGGACCTGAAAAACAAGGGCAATTGCACAGTATGATATTTTGATGCTCTGCTCTAGAAGCCAGAATGGCATTTCAGGGGTTAAGTATTTTTTTATTTAATGAGGCGATGAGGTCAAATTCAGCAAGGACTGGGAGAACAATCACAGCTTCCCTGGTCACTCCTTCAGCGCTCACCCACAATCACACAGCAAATTCCACAAGGCAAAGGTGGAGCTTAGATTAAACCCAGAGGCAGTATTTCTGCATGGCAGTCTTCAGATAGTTAGCTAGGCAAAGCGCTCACGTAACCCTCATTTGCCTTTACCAAAACAGTGTAAAAGCAATGGCAAATTGTGGAAAAGTCAAAAGTAGGGTACAATAATTTGTGAACGAGGAGGGAAGTGTTCACCCTCAGTCTTCTCCTAGAGTGTGACACTACTTTTAAAATGCCTGAAAACTGCAATAAAGATGAGCACAAAACGCAATCAGGTTGTCAAGAAATCTGCAAATGATTAAAATCTTTTAATTCCTTACAAAACATTGTGAAAATGGATTTCCTAGCCATTACAGATACTGCAATGTCTCCACACATGAGTTCTTCAGCTTAAAACGCAACAAAGCTTAGCATACCTTGGTACAGATATGTTGCAGCAATATTCGAAGAACAGGAAAAACAACTTCTTTCAGCTCATCTACTACGGAACTGCACAGAAGAAAAACAAGCAGATTTGAATAAGGCTGGTTTTATAACAGAGCAAAAATCAAGTCAAGGACATTCCCTTTGGAATGCATTTCAAAAGCCAGGAAAAGTGCACGTTCTGGAATCACGAGCACTAGTGCAACAGGATACGGTCAGACAGACCTACTTACTGTCTACATTAACCTGGCTTTGCAGGCAGAAAACATTTCTTCCAATACCTTTCTACAAGTAGAAGGTCAATATGAAGAGCTCCTTTCTTCTCAATCTACTTGCTTTGTTATCTGTTACTATGTTGTCTGGGGATCTCTGCACAAATTACGCTTTTCAACAATGTGGATCCCCACACAGGGGAATAACGAACACAGGCAAAATATATCTTTAAGCAGGAGAAAGCAAAGAACTAAGGAGAAATGAGCTCCATGTTACTCTTTTATCTTCTTTACACTACTTTGTAGTAAACTACAAAACCTGAAAAACTGACACAAAGCAAAATACAGAAGGCAGGTCCCTTCCCTTCAGTGCCACTTTTCTGTCAAACAGAACCTTCTTTCCCCTCCGCCAGCAAGTTCAGTAAATTCCCATTACAGACATTTTAATTAAACCTCATTTGCACAAACAGCTTCAAAGTCAGTGCCAGTTTGTCTCATCCCTTTATCAACTGAACAGTAAAGCAAAGGCACGCCAGAAGAAAGCGCAGACACAGCCAGGAAGGGTAGTGCCAGAGCTCTGTACTTCACCTGATGAATTTTATAGCCTGATTCCTGGCGCTGATCACAGCCGATGTGATTGCAAGGACCGCGCGTCTGGAACCCGCACCGCTTTCCAGCATAAGAATGACATTGAGGATTTGCTGGAAGACACAACGAAGAATCTGGAAAGAAAAGGTTATTTTCAGGTTCATTTCAGTAGCAACCGGAGCCCATGGATAAGCGTTCTGACCAGGTTTATGAATTACTTCTGAACTAAACAAACTTAGATCCAAATAATATCACCTGTCAAAATGTGACGGAATAATTCAAAGAGGACCCATTAATACACATACCATCTTTCCCAGCTGCAATGTTCTCTTACAAGTCCAGTAAGGCCTAAGAAGGGCTTCCTGACAACACCAACAGATCCTCTCCAAAGCAGTGGACTTCAATTCGCCAGACATTTGAAATTTGAGGAAATTCATTGGGTTTTGCATGGAAGACATCTTAAACTAAAGGCATGTTTTTACCACCATGTGCACTTGAATTTTTGGAGCTTCCTCCCTGCCACACTTGTGGGACCGCAGCATGCCTGGTTATCCTGACACTCACCGAGCAGTCATGCAGGAGGGGCAGGGGAGATGAGGAGGGTCTGAGGAGGAGACCTACGACATCTTCCTGTGATAGCACAAACGTCAACAATTCTGAAACGCCTGTGCTGCCCTGAGAAACCAAGGAGGTTGAAACACACAGGTCTAAGGCTGCTAAAGCTGGGCGGACACTCAGGTATGCATCAGGTTAGTGTCTAAGCTCCAGGCTCTCCTGACTAGACAGACACTAATACCCTGTTTTCTAGCTCAGAACTAGTTCAGATGGGCGTACAGAGACTTGCAAACACAGCAGCACAGCCACACCCAAAGTTCAAAAGCCCATCCATAGAAGCAGCACGCAGATAAGTGGGAGATGACAGAGTGTGCTTGCCAATTTAACAGAATAAAAATGTAAAGCTGCAGACACATTTCTGGTAGAACTGGATGTTCCATGATGACAGACTATTCTCTGAATAAGCATCAACCCTGCTCACTATCATCTGCGCATAACACCTCCCCATCATGCTTCACTGCTGCACAACACCATGCCACAGCACGCTACCAAGCAGTGCTGGAGCTCCACCTAGCAGGAAACCACAAAATTCCAGGCACACGCAGCCACCTGGAATTCTCTTTTTTAAGATAGAGAGATCCAATGCCACTGTAGCTAGCCTCTGCTTTCGATTCATTTGCCCCAAGAGTCACTAGAGCACAGAATTCAATGCACACAAAACATCATGCAAGCCGAAGGAAATAAGGACTGGGGTGGAAAAAAAGCATCTTGCCTCTGACCCAGCAAACACATGCCCAAAAAATAAAACTAATGTAAAAAGTAAAAAACGTCCAAGCAAAAATGATGTGCAGAGAAGGAAAGAAACAGCTACTCATTTTCAATACTGCAGTGAGCATTTTAAAGATTTTGTTCAACTTTTACCTTATCTTCTGGACCATGTAGAGGGGAACACAGTAATCGCAGTCCATGATAGGCCAGCTCGGGAACGTACTTGGCTTTGTTAACATCCCTAAGCAAAAAAGGCAGAGAGACATCTTCATATCTCATCGGAGAAACATTTACTACAACTATTACAACTAAATCTGCTCATTGACTGGAAAACATCCAATATCCACTAGATGTTGTTTACTGTTAGCTAGGTGGAACACGTTCTAATTATCTTTAGGGAAAGAAATCACTGCTTTCATTTTCGCATAAACAGGATAACACAAGCATTGAGTGCTTTACTTGTTCAAAGTACCGTTTAAACATTAAGAATTATTTGCTTACATTGCTGCTGAAAACATGAACTCATGTACCACTGGCTCAAAGTTTGTCAGTTCAACAAAGATCTGGAAGGAAACAAAGCCAAGCTTAGCTAATTCAGGTGAGGGGAAGACGTGCATGTCTCCTTGGATGGCTGGGGGTCACACCATAGAGAACTTGAGTCTAACTTTCGAACCACAGTATCTCCCTCGAAGCAGAACACAAGGAGACCCCAAAGCCCACAGGCTCAATACCATGTGCCTTCCCCCTGGCTACAGTGAGGACAGCTTAATCGGGGGACCAATTTAGGAAAGGTAGGACTGCCATCGCTCCTGTGGCCATGGAGTGTTCTGCGTCCACCAAAAGTTTGTGCTGGGGGGATATAAGGTTCCTTGAGTTGAATCTTATTACCTGCAGGCAGTTCTGCACACACTGAGGCTTTTCTTTCAGGGAGAATTTAGGTAGAAGTCTTAAGAAGTTTTTCAAAAGAAGGAAGATTGAGTTGCGAACTTGAAGAAGATCATCCGTTGAAAAGTAAACATTTTCACAATCCTCTTCCTCCTCCTCCTCCTCCTCTTCCAATGTATCTTCCATCTATATTGGCAGAAAAGAGAAAGAGCATCCTGTCCCACAGCACTGGCTGATCTCTTTTGCACATTTTAGCGCTTCACTGAGTTCTCAGGTTAGGTCCTACGTGATTTCACATCCAAAATTCTATATCTTTTCTTTCAGATTAGTTAACACACTTAACAGTGGGGGAAAAAAAACACAAAAAAAGATGAAAGTTGTATACAAAAAAAAGAAGGCCCCGACACAGCCTGTTCTCATTAGGAAGAGAAAGTCCATCATAACTGAAAACAATTATCTGAATTCTGACACTTGGGAGAGTCATGTCAAGTAATTCCCACTGTGCCTACACCCTTCTTCGCTTGCTTGTCATGACCCTGCAGCACCCATCTTCTCTCTGGATTTCTGTTGCGTTAAAAAAAAAACCATATAAATGTTAGAACGAGCAGCTGAGTACAGCTAACCAAAGCATTTAGCCCTTAACTTCCCATCAGTAAGTTGGCAAGGAAACGTAAATGTCATTTGCGAGCTTGAATGCTTCTTGAAGAAGCTGATATAAATTAATTTCTCCCTCTGCTACTGAGCTTTCTAACAATATGCCACAGACAAATAAGCTGTATTTTTTCTATTAGTCAGCAGCTAGGAAAATGGCTAATGTTGAATCATCAGATCTCTGAAATTCCTAATAATAGGCAGAGGATCAAGAGCAGAGCTGACCTGCTGAATAAAAGGTTAAGAATTAAAAAACAGCAAAAAAGAGGAAAAGTATCACAGTGACCCAGAAGTGAAACAGCTTGCCAATAACTTGCTTATTAATAATAGAGGTTTATATCTGAAGAGATTACACAAACATCTTACATTGCTGTTCCTGCATGGTTTTCCTTTCTTTCTGTTTCTTCGTGCACTGGTCTTGGAGCTTTGAGCGTGCATCTTCTTTCTTTTCCTCATCAGATCTGGTTGTTGAGGCCAACTTTTTCTCAGGGTGTGAAGACATTTATCAAACAGCACTTGATGGAACAGCTGGTTAGCTACGCTGCCTGCCCAGAAAAAACAACATCAACCATCTTCCAGACAAAATACAGAGAGCAACAAATCACCTGGCCAAGTCTCCATTTGCTTTGACAGCCAAATAGATGGCTAGGACAAAGCCTGGGAGCCTAAGAGAGTTCAGAAGAAAAAGGAATTGTTTGAACAAAGCCAAAGTGCATCAGGATGACA
Source organism: Larus michahellis (assembly GCF_964199755.1). Lineage (NCBI taxonomy): Eukaryota > Metazoa > Chordata > Aves > Charadriiformes > Laridae > Larus > Larus michahellis. The sequence goes on from NC_133912.1 coordinate 4,097,185, forward strand.
TGTCATCCACGATGACATTCTCCAGTAGCACCACCAGCTGATCGACCCCTTCTAGCTGGTAATGTGCTGCATAACAAAGATCAGCAAAACTTTAGAGGACGTATTGGCCTTGAACACTGTAGGATGCTGCCGTGAATCAACTCCAACTGCTGGTTATTTTAAACAAATACTGTTATTTTCACAAATGAACCTGTCCAAAAGCACTGCACAGTGAAATCCTCTCTAGTTACAGAGCAGGAACAGGAATAAGCTTCTGCCTTCGCTGTGTATTATTGTCAAAGCAGAGGGATACGTGTGATTTCAGCTCTGTGTACCGTTCAGACTCCTCTGTCGACCTTGTCACAGAGCTGCTAAGACGCATGGCAATGCAGACCCGGACTGAGCCTTCAAGCCACTTTATGACAGGAGACCAAGCTGCCATCAGACCGTAACAGCTGTTCGGCACTCAACACTGTGGCTGAGTTTCATCTCCAGGGATTTCACGGAGATCAAGCGAACAGTTCAAAAGCCATCACTTGTTCCACCTGGAATTCTTATGAGAAAAAGCTGATTTTGCCTGAATGATGTTTTATCCAACAATGAAGAGGCGCATCCCTTCGCTCACCTGGGATTTCCAGCAGTAAGAAGTACAACCCAGCCGCGTGAAGAGCATAAATCCTCTGCTGTGCATTAGCGCTTTTATGCTGGCCCACTTGGACAAAGTGGTGCAACACAGCCACGAGAGCGTTATGAGAGAAGTTGTTTTCAGCAAACAAGGTCCAGATATTCTGAGGCGAAATACACAAGTAATAGTGAGAAACCCAGTAATAACATAGCTCTCTGCAAGTAGCTGCTATTAACATTTTAACAGTTCCCACTGAAACCAAACCCCTATGTATATAACACATATAAAAATATGTTTTTAATAATTATTTTATAGTGTATAATATTAGAATCGTAGAATGGTTTGGGTTGGAAGGGACCTTAAGGATCATCTAGTTCCAACCCCCCTGCCCTGGGCAGGGACACCTCCCACCAGACCAGGTTGCTCAAAGCCCCATCCATGGGGCATACATGGACCTGTTGGAGTGGGTCCAGAAGAGGCCACAGAGATGCTGCAAGGGCTGAAGCCCCTCTGCCGCGAGGGCAGGCTGAGAGAGTTGAGGGTGTCCAGCCTGGAGAAGAGAAGGCTCCGGGGAGAACATATGGCAGCCTTTCAGTACTTAAAGGGGACTTATAAGAAAGAGGGGACAGACTTTTTAGTGGGGCCTGTTGTGATAGGACAAGGGGTAACGGTTTTAAGCTAAAAGAGGGGAGATTTAGACTAGATATCAGGAAGAAATGTTTTGCAATGTTGGTGGTGAGGCGCTTTAACAGGTTGCCCAGAGAAGCTGTGGCTACCCCATCCCTGGAGGGGTTCAAGGCCAGGTTGGACGGGGCTTGGAGCAACCTGGGCTGGTGGGAGGTGTCCCTGCCCAGGGCAGGGGGTGGTACTGGATGATCTTTAAGGTCCCTTCCAACCCAAAGGATTCTATGATTTTTCTTTGCATCTTTGTTAAGCAGAAGGTGGCCCAGTGCAGCCTTACCTCCCTATTCTCATGGTCCTCCCCAGCGAAGGGTGCCAGGGCCTGGTAGAGCCAAGTGAAGGCATCGAGTCCCTCCTCGGTGATCTCCTCGGCTATCCTGGCATCCAGAGGTTCCACCTCTGTGAAATCCAGATCCCAGACTGCGTTCACCCAGACTGTGAGAAAAAAACAAGGATATGAGCCAGAATCACAGAATCGCCTAGGTCGGAAGGGACCCTTCAGATCACCTAGTCCCTTCAACACCCGCATTCCAGCCTAAATAACACTTGAAAACAAATACGGGGTAAAGCGATTAGAGCGGAAACATCGGGTCGCCGAGGCCGGGGGGTGTCAGTTTCGGAGAGGGGGTCCCGCCGCTGCCTCCCCCCCGCCCCGGGGGTGCACCCACGGGTGCCCCTCACCGTCCCCGCACCTCCGCCGACGTCCCGCAGCCGCCACCCCTCCAGGGCCCGGGACAGCTCGGCCGCCGCCATCTCCCGCCGCCGCCGCCAAGTCCCTTCGAACGGGCCAATCGCGCTCTCCCGCCGGCCCCAGCGCGCCTGCGCGGGCCGCCCCCCGGAACCGGGCGGGGCGGGCGGGGGAAGGCGCTGCTGCCGCCGCCCCGGCTCCCGGCTGCCGGCTGCGGCTCCGGGCGGGCGGCGCATGCGCGGTGGCGCGGCCCGGCCCCGGGACGAGGCCCGGCGAGGCGGTCCGGCCGCCCCGGGCTCCCTCCAGCGGCGGGCGGGGAGGCCCCGCCGCCGCCCCCTCCCCGGTTATCCCTGCCGCATTGCGGGGTCCCCCGCCCCGGCGCCGGGAGCTCTGTCCGTGGTGGCTGCGGGCAGGCCGGCAGGCCGCGCTCCGCCGGTGCCATGAGCTTCTTCGGGTTCGGGCAGAGCGCGGAGCTGGAGCTGGTGCTGAGCGACGCCGAGAGCCGGCGGCGGGTGGAGCACAAGACGGAGGAAGGCAAGAAGGAGAAATACTTCCTCTTCTACGACGGGGAGACCGTCTCCGGCAGGGTGGTCCTCACCCTCAAGTACCCCAACAAGCGGCTGGAGCACCAGGGCATCAAGGTGGAGTTCATCGGGCAGATCGGTGAGAGCTCGTCCCCCGCCGGGAGCCGGCGGCCTCCCCTCTCGGTCGCGTCGCAGGTCCGTCTCGCCTCCCATGTCGCGTTTGCGCACAGGCCGGGGGCAAGTGCTGGCGCCCCATGGCAGGGAAATCCTCGCCGGCGCGAAGTAGGTTACGGCGGCTGCGGAGAGAACTCCCACGGCCACCCGGAATGATTCCAGACGCCGTTCCAGCCGGGCATCCCTGTCTGTGGCCTGGGCTCAAGCCCCGGCGGAAGGGAGGGCACCCCGGTCCCTTTCCAGGTCATTGTTCTCCCGTCCTATTTTCTCGCTCCTGCTCGGTCACTGGTTTCGGCTCTCGTGCCTGGAGGCAGGGTGGAATTCGGTTTCTGTCCTGCAGATGCAGGTCAGAGCCCGGACATCCTATCGATGCCAGCTCTCGGGTGGAATTCTCCAGGCTGTCTTTATTCGCAGCTCTAGGAGCTGGCTGTCTGCATTTCTCCCGTGCCTATTGATTCGGGTAGGGAAGCAGTGGCTCTGCCGAGGATGGTGAATTGGGTAGGTTTTGCCCGAATGTCTCACATCACCAGCGGCACCTCCCCAGCCCCGACCCCACGGCATGTTTCACCCAGGTAGATCAGCTTTCTGGGCTCAGCTCAGCCAATCCCATCTTTTATTTTCTTATTCTTTGCGTGGGTGACCACGCATCCCTGCACGGTTAGTTGGGTGACTTCAAGTTGTTCAAAACTCGTGGTTACATGCGCGTGTAACCAATTTAGGTTTAATATTTCCTGCTTTCTTAGAGGAAAGGTAGCTGCCACACCCACTCTTCAATCCGAGTGGAGACGTCTGTGTTTCATGGACGTGCCTGAGACCCATGAGCCAAAACAAGTTCAAGATGTTCCCGGTGATGGGACTGTGCGTGGCGTGTGCCATTCCTCACGTCTGTGGCCTTCCGTACTTGTGTTTAAGCCTCAAAATCACCGCGGGAGCTGTGGGCCTGCAACCTTTGCATTGCAAATTGTGTGGTCTAGGAAAGCGAACTAGAGGTTTTCCCACCCAGCCCTGATGCTGCTGTTTAATGTTTTTTGCTGGCCTTGCTTGTGCGGAACACAGCTTTTTTGGAAAGAAAGAGGAGGACAGGCAGGGAGAGCCTGTAAATGATGGAGTGTAAGCGAGCCCATTCATCGGGAGCGAGCTTATGACCTCCTGATATTTGATTATTATCGTCAGTGGAAATTAAGCATGAACTTCGCTTCCTGCTCCACTCTGTCTCCTCTCTGCTGCCTCACCTGCTTCTGAATCCCTGTTTTGGAAGACTTTCGAGTCACACACATTTAGAATAACTGCTCCGAATTCACATTATGGCCCAAGCAGGGTGCGTCAGGAGCTGCTGTGGCTGCACGTTAGTCCTTTGGTTTTGTCCATCAGGCCACTTTGATAAAGCGCTGAAGTTTGTACCACTGATGGCACTTCATTAATGCCTTCCATCTGAAAACAGCTTGCCTTATATTCCAACTTCTGGCTGCCCTGAGGTCAGTATCTATATGAGACAATTTAACGAGTAGGGAGACTGGGACGTAACGGAGTGATGTGTCACAGGGAAGATGGCTGTTCCAGACCGGGTACCAGAGGCCCGACTGTGAACACGGTGTCCTGCGTGGTCTCCGGTGAGCACAGAGCCCATTTAAGACTGCAGTTCGCCTGCAGTTATTGTGTCCTGAGCGTGCCACCAAAATGTTGGCAGGGTTTGGTTTTTTTCCATCTGGAAACGTTAAAGCTCTGAAAAGCTGAAATTACAGCTTATACCTGTTTGACATGCTAATGTCTTCTAAAGTTTGGGAAATGTCAATCCTTCCTACTCTTAAGGCTGCAGAGCCCTTTGCGAGGTAGCAGAGAACTTAGTACACTGACATTTGCCTCCCCTTGCTTTAAATTCAGTCGTTGCCTTCTGCATCGTGTGGGAAGATGATATATGGCACGTGGCTTCTCCCTGTCACATCAACAAGCACTTTCCTCTCAGTGGACATGTATTCAGTGCAGAGAGAGTTGGTTTATTTATGTCACCTGCCTGCCCAGCCTGAAGGGCTTGATGGCACTCGCTGTTCTGCGTAAGCGAGGGGTGTTCTAGTGCCAATATTTCCATTACAGAGATAAGGTGAGCAAAGGGGTGTAAGAAACAGCCATTACTTAAAAGCTGAAATCTCATCGTGCATCTCAAGGAGCGGAGAACTGAGGCTCGCTGCAGAACTCTAATAAAACCTCTCAGAAGCCTCCTCTGCACAGTTTAGTGCTGACAGTGAACTTGTGTGTGTATGATTGCCTGATGACTTAGGTTTTTGGTTTCCTTGTCTAAAGGTATCAGATTGGCAAAGGCTTTACCTTTTAGAAGGACTGTGTGGGTGTCTTGTAGTCACACAGCTCACACGCAGGGCTGGGAAGGGCAGATTGCATTGATGGTTGTGTGTAATACAGAGCTGTTAATGCAAATTGCAGAGTTTTAAGTTTCTTTTGCTTTGTCTTAAGGGAGAAAACTTTGTGGAAGTGTAGAGAGGATCGATTTCATTAAATGAGGAAACCTGTAGTCGTTTCCTGCTGACGCAAGAAGGTTGTGGGGAAAACTGAAGCAATGTGACCATGGTGGTTACTTGAGCTGGTTTGAGCAGTGCTTCCAAAGGTGAACGCTCTTCCCTTGTCAGTGGTTCCATGGCCATTCATGTGTTATCCAGGGGCTGGTGGAGCAGTTGACTCAGCTGCCTCCCCACGCACTTGGTAGTCAGGCAGCAAACACTGGATTTATGCAGAATCGGTGAGCATCTCCACTGTTACTTATTCCCTGGTGCGAATCAAGACCACTCAAACTCTGTTGGCAAAGGAGAATCAGGAACGGTTGGAAGCCTCCTAGCCCTTCGTTTTTGCTCTGTTGCTCTTTGCTGTTCTAGAGAAGCAGTGGTGTTTTTTTTCCTCTTTTTAGAGCGGCAGTGCCTTTGGCCTGGAATATTGTGTAGAAAAGTACTGGAAGAGATTGCGTGAGCTCCTGGCTCCTCTTCTCAAACAGTCTGAACACAATTAATATTGATAATAGGTGACCCATGTCACTCTGAGGCAAGCCAAGTTCCTGATTCGTTGTAGCAGTTGAGGCTGTTCCTTTCTGTTTCAGGGAGGAAAGTTCTGGCCGGCACCTGGCTCTGGTGGAGAGCAGTGAAGCAGTGCAGGACCTCCCCTGTTAGGTTCTCTGAACAGTGGTGAAGGAAGCAGTGATGTGGATAAGAGAGCTGCTCGTAGCTGTGAAATCTTCTGCCTTTCCTCACTGTGTCATGTGGGATTAAGCATCACTGCTTAACCTGGACTTCTGTCTTCCTAGAACTCTACTATGACCGAGGAAACCACCACGAGTTTGTGTCTCTGGTGAAAGACCTGGCCCGTCCTGGTGAATTCACTCAATCACAGACATTTGACTTCGAATTCACACATGTGGAAAAACCTTACGAGTCCTACACGGGGCAGAATGTGAAGTTGCGGTGAGTCTCCTCCCCTTGCTGACCCCACTTCTGGGTTCTGTGCAGCGTGCAAGTACTGATAGTTACCATGATGATACTGGAGTGCAGCATCCCCTCTCAGACATCCTTGCAAGCTGATAACGTAACTCAAATGAATTTTGCTGGGCTGAGTTGTAAAAGGCTGTCTTTCAGGGCTTTGCTTTTATGAGCGTGCATTAGGCTTCATGGAACTTGTTTTGTCCCATTCAAATGACAAGAGAAATCAGCCCCTCTGAATCAACGAAATACTTTCTAATTTATTTGGTAATTCAAAAAGCAAAATAAATTGTTTGTCTCCAGTTTTTGCTGCCTTGTAATCAGTCTTGTCAACTTTAATTGTGCTCTGTGTGCAAGCACATGCCTGGCTTGTATCTTCTTTGTATGTTGCAAACTGTATTTCACATCTAGGCACTCCAGTTGACTTGAAATCCAGTCACTGGCTTCGAAGGGGCGGTTGGAAAATTCTGAGATCTGCAGAAAGAGGTGTGCCCGTGGAGACTGGTGTGATCTAATCTCTTGCAAAAGGGCAGTAGTTTTAACATGAGCAAGCTGTTACTCAGATCCCTAAAATGGTGCTTAGGTAACTCAGGCTCACAAATGCATGCAAGCTTAAAGAAGTCTTAGAAGAATCTGCTCTTGCATTTGAAAATTCCCTTCTTTCTTTTCCAACATGGGGTGGTATTGGCTGCTCCAGAAGCCAGGGTACCGGTAAGACTGCTCGGGTAGCCCAGTGCAATCCACTCCGCCCCATGTCCCTCCCTGCTTTGTCTCTGTTGCTGCCTGTACAACCCTAATAGGAGGGGGACTCTCCTTGCAGGTATTTCCTCCGAGCGACCGTCAGCCGCAGACTGAACGATGTGGTGAAGGAGATGGACATAGTTGTGCACACTCTGAGCACCTACCCAGAGCTCAACTCCTCTATTAAGATGGAGGTGGGGATTGAGGATTGCCTGCACATTGAATTCGAGTATAACAAGTCCAAGTAAGTGTCTCAAGAGCAGCCAGTGGCTGTGAGGAACCATCTGCTACAGGGGACAGCTTGGTTTGGAAGCCTGAGGCATGCGTCTTGCATGTGATCCTCAAAGGGATTCTTTGTTCATGCGCTCCAGCGAGGCTGGCAGACTGTTCAGATCCTGGTGGAGGATCTTTAGGTTCCTCTCTTTGCTCATAGATGTGTTCTCTGGACGAAGGAGTGGGAAGCAATGGCTGCGGCGTACTGAGCTGGGAGCACAGTGTGAGGCTGTTGCAGTAACTTTGCATTCCCTGTATCCTTGACAAGATCAGTATTTGCAAGTGTCTTCAAAGTATAACGTCTGCTCTTTGCCAGACAATGCAGCTGAAGTGGGACCTTAATTCGGGCACAGAGGCTGGAAACAACTCTTTTAAACTACTTTTAATGCATCTTTCCCAGCTGATGCTAGCAAATCTCCCTGAAGTGTAACATTTGGGTTAGTTTTAATTGACTTAAATTGGTTTTGGAGTCTTTGTTGTCACAGGGGTTTCTTACAGATACTTAGCCTGAAATTCTGTTTTTAATTTATCTGATCATGCTAAGTGTTCTTGTAAATTTCCAAAAGACCGGGGGATGAAAGATGAAGTGCTGTTTACAGCAGGCTAGTGGAGGTGGTTGATATGCCCTCTGAAATTTACAGCTGGGGCTGTGGGTAAGAGCAAAGTGCCTGACAAGCAAGTTCCTGCTCTTCAGTCTGCGTCCTGGTCTGCTGCACAGTGTTTGACTGTGGTGCTTTCTTCCTCCATGTGCTAGGTATCATTTAAAAGATGTGATTGTCGGAAAGATCTACTTCCTGCTGGTGCGAATCAAGATCAAACACATGGAGATAGACATCATCAAGAGAGAAACAACAGGGACCGGACCCAACGTATATCATGAGAATGACACAATAGCTAAATACGAGATCATGGATGGGGCACCTGTGAGAGGTGAGAAGGCAGACGAACCCTTCAGAATTCCTCTTCTGAAGTTTTTTCGGGTGGGAATACGAGTCCTGCAGTGTCTTCACTTGAGTCTGTGTGCTCAGTAGTAGTATGCATCCTGTTTCACTGGCAGACTCACAGCAGTTTACATAGGTGATTAAATATGATCCCCTTCCTTCTCTGGTATGATAAGGGGGAACTGAGGCATAATGAGTTGCAATGACTTAATTCTTTTGATGAAGCAGTGGCAGAACTAGGAATAGATGTAAATTCACTGTTGGCGTAGGCCACCAGCTGGCATTGCTGCAACTTGGAGCAGAAAGATGTGGTGTTCTAGCTCTGTGCCAATCTCCTGTGCCACTTGTTTTCCAGTTCCATTGCCCAGCAGAGTCACCTGCCAGAGAAAATGTCACCTTACTCGTTTTTTCCTGCAGTGCTGTCTTGATGCAGGTCACAAATGAGTCCTATGCTGTTAAAGTGGAGATGGAATAGCTGTCAGCAAGGACAGGATCTGGCTGTGGACCACGCATGATCATTTTGAAGGGAGTTGGATCTTTTAGAACATCTAACTCCACTCATGGAAATGTGACAAAGTTTGTGGCCTAGTGAGATTTTGTTTTATGGATGCTCTCCTAGCTTATATCTGTGAGTTCTGTCTACTGATGGTTCTGTGCACTTTGTAGGGGAGTCCATTCCCATCCGACTCTTTCTGGCTGGCTACGAGCTGACTCCAACGATGAGAGACATCAATAAGAAGTTCTCGGTGCGTTATTACCTCAATCTGGTGCTGATCGATGAGGAAGAGAGACGCTACTTTAAACAGCAGGTGAGAAACAGAGCTGTTTGTTAGTTCTTCTTGGACCTGTAGACTGTCGCTTGGGATACTATGTCATAAGGACCTTCTGGGAATTTGGGATTCCTGTAGGAGACAATCATGTTCTTGACTGAATATCTATAAGGACTAGACAAATTAGGATGTGCAAAGCGGGTCTAGAAGGAGCGGTCCACACAGGTCAGATGTGTGTGGTGGTGGGCATGTATGTAGAAGGTGCCCACCTGGGACGACTTTTCCACTTCTTTGCCCTGCGGTGGAGCTTCTGTGCTTCACCTTATGAATTCCAATGTGGTAGCCAATGGCAATAGGACAGAGCTGCTCTAGACCTCCAGTGAGTTGCCTCTGCGCGCTCAGATCCTGGGGAGGAGCGCTCTACCCAAATTTTCAGGAAGGCCGCATTGTGAGGCCGCTGCTTGCCACTGCAAGTGGCCTCATGTGCGTGGCTGCGGCTGGAACATGCCAGCATGGGCTGAGTTCTCGCTGGGTGCAAGCTGCTCGCCTGGTAGCTTGGTTCAGCCTTTGGGTCTGGGTGGGGCCAGGAGAAGGTCTCACAAGCCCTGACAAGCCCTGCTGGCTGTGTTACTACAGGAGGTGGTGCTTTGGCGGAAAGGAGACATAGTGAGGAAGAGCATGTCCCACCAAGCAGCCATCGCCTCCCAGAGGTTTGAGGGGACATCCTCACACACCGAGGCCAAGACCCCCAGCCAGCCTGCAGAGAACAACGGCCGGCAGTGAGAGGCCACGCAGAGGAAGGCTGCTGTGGAGCCAGTGGGGACAGCAGCAAGGAGGAAGAAAAAAAACACTTCAGAGACTTCATGAAAATAAATATCCGTTTTTGACTTAATTCCTTTTCAAAGGACTCGTAGGGTGGGAAGGGGATGGGAGGGCAAGGCAAGCTGGAGCACTGGTGGTGCGGAGTTGAAGGTACCTCAGTGCTTCCCAATCAACTACATTCCTCTGGGGTCGGCTGCTTTGAGGCGTGTTGTCCGGAGGCTGCGGAGCTGCCTGATCTCCTCTTTGCCCCAAGAACCTTTCAGTGTGGCTGTGGGGAAGGAGAGAGCAAGTGAAGGCCAAATCTGCTGCTTCGTCCCAGCGGTGTGGAGGTTGCTTTGGGGCTGCGTAGGGTGGATATTTTTCTTGCCTTTCGGAAATCTTTGCGAGGGAAAATGACACAGTGATTAGCTGGAAGGTAGAGGGAGTCAGAGACTGAGGTGCGGCCTACTTGAAATCGCTTAGTGTTATCCCCTCGCTGCCTCCCTTTCCTCTTCTTGCTGGCGTTGGATTCCTTGTCACAAACAGTTATATCACGTAGTTGACTCAGCCCAGGGACTGCCACACAGCCGCGCGGAGCACGGGCAGCAGGCACACTGTCGTGTCCTTGCCATGGAGCTCCTGACTGCCGTGTTGCGTCAAGGGGGAGCTGCGGCTGGTAGGAGGGAGTGAGGCAGGAGAAGGCAGTAGGAGGTGGCACAGGTTGGGCAGAGCGGTGAAGGTCCCAGTGCTGCTGGGTGGGCAAGAAGAGGGGGCAGGAAGGCTCCTGGCCAAGAGCAGTGCCTTCCTAGTCTTGTCTCGGCAGCTGCCTGAGTGCCCCTGAGATTCAGTCTCTCTGGTTGCTGCGCTCATACAGGTCCCAGTTGCTGCTGTGGAACAGGGGCAGACCAGGCTCCAGAGGTTTGGAGAATAGTTTTGGAACGTGAGAAATAAATGGGGGGCTCTCCTGGGAGCGGGCTTACGCTGCACACGCTGCCCTGCTCATGTCTGTGTCCTTGTGACAGGGCAGGCTTTGTAGTAGGGACAGACAGCAGTATAGAAACACATGCGTATTGTTTTGTTTGCTCCCTAACGCCTGCGGGATGAGGATTAGTAAGGACAGTAAGTGGATGCAATTGTTTTAAGAAGCTCATGGCCTGCGTGTGCTGCTAGATGAAGCCAAGCAGCAACTGGAAGGATGGTAGAGCGTTCTGATTCCAGAGACATTCCTGAGGCCTGAGCTGAAGTCACCAGTGAGGTGTGAGGGTGTACCATGAACTGAGAACCTGAATGTGTTTTTTTTCTTTTCTAAAATAAGCTTCTTTTAGTCTTCAGCTAAGTAGAGTCATGAGAACGTTCCCAGAAGGGAGTCACACTCCTCCATTAAAAATTAGATGTGGCTTTGTAGAGTCGATTGACTGAGTCTGGAGAATATCCATCCTGTTTAGCTGCCCTTCACGGAAGCAGGTGATTAGACCTCCTAGCAGATGGAGAGACAAGCCTGCACTAAATGCTGGGATATGAGCTCTATCAAGTGGAATTTGTCTGGATTTCCCTGTGAGTGTGGCTCGCTAGGGTTTTGTCCAGCTTCCTTTTAACTCTGGAATGAATCTCCTGTCTCTGTCCTACAGCTGAATGTAGCACAGTCGTCTTGCAGCTGGGAAATGGAAGTATCTTCTGCTTTGTTAGTGGAACAGTGCTGGTGGAGGGAGTGGGGCCTGGGTGGGAAGGGGAGCTTTTTATGTAATAAGACAGCTACTGTATTTCAGTGATAAATGTGTGTTTCTGCTTGCCAAAGTAAGTTATCTTTTACTCACCACGTGTAAGGTTGTGGTTTTTAGTAGAGCTGGACAGTCTCGCTCTGTTGTAGAGGACACTAATGATCTCATCTCTGCTGAATGCTCGTGTCACACCATGTTTCTGCTCTGTAATAGTGAAGACGTGGCTTGCTTTTCTTTACATGAGAAGTCTGTGCCATGGGCTGGAGCCGTGTCTTCCTAAGACTGAAGCAAAACCTTACTTTAGACAACTACCTTGTTATGCCAGGGCAAGAGGCTCACATGGCAAAGGAATCTGGATGTTACTTTTGACACTCACTCTACTCCCCTCTGTGTCGGGGGAACCACCTGTGCTGTGGCAATACACAATCTTTTAGAGACAAAAGATTTTGTCTCCCATTGGGAGCCTCCGGGGATAGCAGACTATCTTTCTGTGGCTATGCTGAGCACAGCAGCACCCTAACCACCCTCTAGCTTTCCCTCAACTCCCATCCCACCTAGCATTTTTTCCCTTGCCCATTCCTCTTGACTGTAGGCCATGTGGTACTAAAGAAACCCCATGGATGAAGATATCTCTGCATTCCAGGAGTGTTTTGTTTACTGGCCGAACAGCATCAGTACTGGATATAAGATAATTGTCTGACAAGACAATGCGCTGTAAGGAGATTTCTATTAAACATCTGTTCATCACTTCTGGAGGGATTACTTGGAAAAGGTGCATGAGCCTATACATTGGATTGGTTTGTTTTCTTTTTTTCTGCTTTGTGCCCTTCTCTCCTGTATCCCTACTTGTGGAACCAGAATTCAGAAACCATCCCCATTTTTATTTAATCTAAATGGACCATTCAGCCTGTTACCCACTAGGCCCCCTCTGTTTGTCCAGGGTGGAGCAGATGTTCCAAGCATCCTTAGAGAGAAGTTGAAGCATAAGGTCACTCCAGGACAAGGTACTTTAGAAAAGCATTTCATTAGCACGGGAAGGGGCAGACACTACTCGAGCAGTCGTGCCCCTCTGAGCTGGGTGGTTCTGTTCAGTACTTGGGTCATTCCCTCCCTCCCAGGCCGAGTCAGGCAGGGGGGAGTGTGCAAGTACTAAACCAAGCAGTGCAACCTGTAATTAAGCCTCTGCTGTGTTTACATGTTTCTTAATTCGTCGTCTTTTCAATGGCTGTATTTTAAAACTTGGGTTTTTTGTCTCTCCAATTAAAAAGAGCCAGCCCTGGCTGTCAAATGCTGTCCATGAGTTTGTCTGATATGGTTTATATTGCCTGGCCTGGGTCTGGGTTGTTGGTTCTTTTTACAGTATTAAGACATTTTCCTTTAGTGCCATACTGTGTAGCCTGCCAAACACACTCAAGGAGTTTGTCCTTTGTTATCTTTATAAATGCGTGGTCTTTCTTTAAGCTATGTCACTGCTTAGAAGCTGTGCTGGCGGAGGACCCACGTAGCTTAAAAATGAGCAAGCAAGATGTATTTCCTTCTATTTCCCTATCGTCAGTACTAAAATAACATGGGAGGTTTTGTACCTGCAGGAGGTTATCTGTGATCTGCTTTGCAGCAATCAGGCTGGATGTGTACATACATCTAAATTTTCTTGTTCTAGACAGAAGTTAGCAATACCTTTCTGCAGAAAAATGTTCCACTGCGGTACATGGAACTGCACTGGATCCTGTAGTCACCATCCTCAAGGAGGATGTACCTGTTTCATCCTTCAAGACACAAACTGCAGATTTTTCCACTATTAAGAATAGAGTAGCTGCAATTGATTCTAAAAGGCTTTATTTAAAAATAAGCAAAAATAACAGTGTGTCAGAATAAGGGATGTGTAGCTGCGAATCACGTGCAGGCATGTTTTTGTTGCTGCAATTGAGCAAGTAAACTTAAGAATTACGCTGGTTTCGGAGGAGGCATCAGCGGGCTGGGTAGAAGCTGTGCTGCTGTTAGTTTCTTAATGTGGCTTTTCCTCTTCCAGGCTCAAGACAAAATCAAATTCCTCTGCGTTGAAAAGGTAAGGAAGAAAAAGCCATCAGTGGAGCTTCCAAGTTCTCTGAGTGAGGGCTGCCTCTCAGAGGGAACGGCACCAAGAGTGCAAAGAAGGTTCTTACCTTGTGTCAGTGGTTGGATGGAAAGCCGTTGTCTTGTGAAGAGCATCATGTTCTTTAGGGGGCCTCCATCTGCTTTATGTGCCAGGTAGTGGGCCTTGATTTCAGAAAGGGGGATGAAACGTTTTGTCATCCGCACAAACTGGACATCCACCTGGGAAGCGATGGGCAGCAAAGGAGCATGGTTGGAGAAGGACATGGCCTCCACATATCACATGAGATCTTTGTGGGGATAAAGATTTTAAACGGAAGCAAATGGCCGATGCGTACTATCTTATAATGGGATGGAAGTGTCTCCTTTGCTCAAGGCTAAAACAACTTTCAGATACTTCTGGCAGGTGATCTGTTTACATGAATCTTAGCACTGTGCACTAGCAACACGTTGTTACAGACAATACAAAATGGAGATGTGGGATGCAGCCGGGCTGTGAACAGTCACTTCCCTATAATTTAGTGTCCCTCAAAACTATAGCTTTGTTTGCTGTAGGCCAAGAGTGGTACTTAAGAGATATTCCTTCTCTTTGCTAACCCAGAATTCTGCCGTGCACGGAGGTCAGCTCTGCAGCCAAGTAAGATTTGAAAGTTTAGGGAGATACATTTGGCAGCCTTCTGGAAGGGATGGGGGAAAGGGTAGAGAAAACAATCAGGATTGGATTTTCTCTTGAGAGAGAAAAAAAGCAGCTATGCCAGGACAGAAGCTTAAGAAGATATGTAATATGATGCAAAGAGGCTTCTACCTTCACTTGTCTTGCACACAGAGCTTGAAACAGCTGTATTTAGTTTACTACATTACCATGGACCATTTGGGGTTCTCTTTTCTGCTGGAGGAATCATAATGAGGATCCTTCTGATCAAACTGTGTGTGATCAGGGTATGCCTCCTTTACGATCTGAAGCAGAAGGGGAGAAGAATGCAAGACATGTTCCCATCAGTTAAAAACTGTTGTCAGCAAAGGGTATGAAATGCCCTTGAACAAGCTGTGGCTAGATCTAAGAAATAATCCTGGTGCAAAAGTCAGTCTTGCTTTCCCTGAACTCCGTTTTAATGGTGGGATGTATTTCCTTCGTTTACATTTCTTGGGTCGAAGCACTGCAGAACAGTATGGCTCTCAATGAGGCATCATCACCTCTTTGGAGAGCAATGTGGAAGGAGCACACGCAACAGAGGAAAACTGGGTAGATGATGACAGTCTTCGTGATTAGCTCTCCTCTTAAAAGAAAAAAGCTTTTCTGTGCCCTAGGTTTTACACTACTGCCTTGCAGGCTCAGCTGACAAGAATTTAGTGAATCAGATTTTAATCAGAGTGTGGAGCAACACTTGACTTGGCTGGAAGCACTCTGAAACGTCAGCAGGAAAACAGCAGTTTGGTTCCATTTCTCTGGGGAAAGATGCCTGAGTCAGCCCTGCTGCGAGATGTACCGTTGAGCCTAGATGCCCTAGGCTCAGTCGCTGCTCTGACTGGACAACTTTTGCACTCCTTTGGTGCTGAGACAGAAGTAGGGCTAATAAACTGTTTGATAACCCACTCATTATTACTTCCCCCCCCCCCCCCCCCCCCCAAAAATACAGAACAAGAAAGAGGCACTCACCTTGACAATGCCAACAATGCCAGGCTCTTTACAGTTACTGTGGTAGAAGAAGGCCTGCTGCCCAAGTTTCATGGCTCTCAGGAAATTCCTTGCCTGTCAGGTGTAAACGAGACACTTCAAACTCTTTGTATCAAGCTCTCAGGGTTTCATTATAAGCAGCTAGCAACAAGAACTAACAACAAGGGAGTTGTATGTACTTCAGAGCTACTCCGGTAAGGTTTCCAACAGTTGTCGTACAGATGTTTTATGCTGCAGTGAGATGAAGTAAAAACAAGGATAAAAAGTGGGGTCCTGTTGGCTAGAGAATATGTGGGAATTGAACAGCTCAGCCCCCCTCATTCAGGGACGGTGGAAGACTTAAGTTAGCTGTCAGCAAACAAGCAGAGCAGGTCATATATAGGGGGGAAGCACATGTGGATCTCCTTTGCAGAGAGGGCTGGAACATAAATCTGTACACTGACAAGGCATAGTTTGGGTAGTACAGACTGGCTAAAAGGTGTCAAGGGAAGTAAAGGCTGGCCTAAGCTAAAGAAAAAATGGATAATTTGACAGAATATTACCCAGCCTGAATCTGCTTTTGACCTAGAGGCAACTAAACAGGAGTTTTGACTTCTGAAAAAAATAACAGCTGTAAAAGCAGGCGGAGTGCCTCAAAAGAAATACTTCAGGCAAAGGGAACAAGTTATATGTGGGGAGAGGAACCTTGTTTCTAGTTCTATTTCAGTGATTCCATCTTTGGCATGTGCTCCTTACCTGGTAGTTTCTTACTCCATCCCAAAAGGTTGTCTGATTGGGCTCAGCTTTCAAGTCGTCGATGCTGAACTGCCAAATGGAATGAAAACACAGGTTAGGTTCAGGAAGCAGTCCGATCTTCAATGTCTGTATTGTGCCTAAACATGTGTTCCTAGTAGCTCCTTCAATTATAGTACAAACTTCACACTATTTTTTTGGTTCCCGCAGGGACTAAAGAAAAGCCTTCATAAAGGAGAAACACTTCAGCAGTGTAAATGCAGAGGCTGATATAGATGCTGCCCCTACTACGAACAGCTAAGCATCCTCAGGACCCGATTTCCTCTTCTTTTACAAGCATCAAACCCCAAGGTTTTCACCCTGGCAGAGAACAACATTATGTCTTTCTGTTTCCAGGAAGACAGACTGTTTTTGAGAAATAAAGATGCAACAGTGTTAATATTGCAAACAGTCTGAATTGTTGGATCCTGTAACTCAGCGTTCAGGCACTAATGCCCTGGATAGTAGTTAAACTGCTTCTCTACTTTGCTGAGTAAGGATGGGTGTCGGTGCTTACTTTCACATCCACTCCCTTCTCGAGTCTGCTCTCTGGTTCCGATTTCAGAAGCCAATGACAATATGTTATCTTGCTTTCCTCCCCACCAGTGTCAGATTCTTTTGTCTTCTTCCAGTTCTTCCATCCCGACTTGGAACTCCCAGCTGGAGGTTTTGTGGACTTCTCCTCTTCCTCCTTATCCGGAGTCTCCTCCTCAGTTTTGGCAATTTTAGCATCAGGCTCTTTTTTATCTTAAAAGAAACAACAAAAAAAGACCATTCAGACAAACCACATTTTGTTTCTGATAAGGACTGGGGCTGAAACATTTTTAGTCATCCAAGCTAGTTTCACACACTGGTATTTTACTGCAGCAGAAGTTTGATGCATGCCAGATGCTATGGGTAAGGAAGGAGCATTATGCACCAGTGTTTCTGAGTATTTCTAGTTTGCATCTGAAATAAGGATTTTTGTGTGTGTGTGTGTGGTGTGCACAAACCACAGTCATAGTTAATCATAAAAAAGCCAGGATAGACCAGGTTGCCCACATGAAATGTAGTTGAATTTTTTTTTAATGAATTGCTGAGAAATCAACTGCAGGCAACAAAGCTGATTTAGGTGAGTCAGGTGAATAACAGGGAAACGAGCAGCAAAGAAAGAGAGCTCTTTCAATTACTGCAATAGCTGGAAACCTGAGATTAAGCCTCTACTGTGCTACCTGTTCAGAGGAGGTCCACATCCCTGTTTGTCCAGGATCCAGACAGCAAAAACCAATTAATAAGAAGTGAATAAAGGGTAAGAAGGTGGTTATTTGCTGGAGTTCATTAAGCAGATGAGTGGCACAGATGATCCAACTTCGCAATTTTTTTCATCTTACACCTGAAACACCACATAATGTTGCCTCAAGTGCAAGGTTTTTGCTTTTGGGGTTTTTTTGCAGCTGGTACCGCATCAGCTTCCTGCCTGGGTATACTTGGACAATCTCTAACGCATAAGATCTGAAAACTCTTCATA
Source organism: Larus michahellis (assembly GCF_964199755.1). NCBI lineage: Eukaryota > Metazoa > Chordata > Aves > Charadriiformes > Laridae > Larus > Larus michahellis. The sequence continues at coordinate 4,114,620 of NC_133912.1, forward strand.
AATGGGCATGAGTTACATTTCTAAACCACCTTTTGCTGGGAATACATCATTGTCCCTACTGAATATCTAGCAGACTTGTCTCAGTCACGCATGGATGCTCAGCCCATTTTTAGAGAGGAAATGCTGTCTATAAGACGTGCGGCTTTGAAAGACAGACGGTTAAGATGACTGTCTGTAGTTTCACTATAGCTTGGAACCTCAAGTGAGAGACGCTAAATTAGTTAGGATGTCAGCACAGACCTGATACTGCTCCTTTGTCTCTCTTTCTGCTTGGCCAAGGCATCTCTGGTCTCTTTGAATTATCTTCTCTTCACTGAGAAGCACCTGCTGAATGAGAGAAGGAGGAGGAATTACTGCTTATTCAGGCAAGCTGAAAAAAAGTAGAGCTGTCCGAGACCGAGAATGGTAAAAGCTGTACAGTAAGTGGTGAGTAAATAAATTCCTTTTCTTGAGCTCAGCCATTTCCTCTATCAGTGCGAACACTGGCACTGGTTGAGGACCACACCCTCAGCGAGTTGGGGACAGGCAGGCCTTCCACAGCACTGCTCTGATGGACATCGGCAGGAGGGCTGCTTTGCTCCACAGCGGCGCAGCTGCTGGAGACAAGTCCCCAAGGTGCTTGGCCTAAGCCCGGCCCCTCTCTGCCGTGCAAGAGGAGCCCTGCTTTTGGAAATGGGAGAACAGCTTGCTTCCAGAGCTCAGCCCAGCCTCGCACCAGGGGTGTCTGGCTCAGCTTGGTGCTCGCAGAGATCATGCCGGCAAAGTCCCTTCGGGAAAGGACGCAAGCTGGCTGGTCCAGCCCCAGCCCCCTTCTGCCAGCAGCCCGTTAGAAGTTATTTGGCTCCGAGCTGGCCTCCTTCTGCCAGAGCGGGTGGCATCAACTTTTCCGCCTTCCATGCCAAGCTTCTCCCCTCCCTCTCTCCCACCCCCCCCCCGGGCTCCCCCTCACCGGCTCCGGCCGCAGCAGCCCCCTCTCCTCGGACTGGGGAGAAGGATGCTCTCGCCTTCGAGCCCCGGCGCAGGAGGAGGAAAAATACCGCCCCCCGCCCGACTGCAGTCGGAAATGGGTGACCGTTATGCAAAAAATAAGGCATGGCCTGTGGGCTCGCCTCCTTCCCCGCAGCCACCGCGCGGGCGGGAGGCGCCGGGGCCGGGACTACAGCTCCCAGCCTGCCCCGCCGACCGGCAGCCGGGCCGCTGCCCGCCGACGACGCCTCCCGGCCCGGCCCGGCCCCGCCATGGCTTGGCGAGGAGCCCCCTTCGTCGCGGTCCGGCGGCTGCTGCGGGGCCCGGCGGGGCGGCGGGGGATCGCCTCCTGCATTGACCGTAAGGCTCCGCGGCGGCCGGCCGAGCGCGGCGGGGCAGCCCCGGCCCCCGCCGGCCCGTGGGACGGGTCGGGGCCGCGGGGATCCTCCCTCCACCCCCGTCGTCGGTGCCTGCGGGGTGGGAGGCGGTCTGGGGTGAAGCCTGGGGGCAGGTCGGTGGCCTGGGGGCTCCCGTCCCCGCCGGGGGGGTGATGTCCTCGCTCCCGCACCAGCTGCGGGCAGGGCGACGAAGGCCCCGGCCAGATGTGCCCACCTGCGACGAAAAGCACCATCCCCTTCCCTCTGCCCTTCGAGGTTTTTGAAGCTTGACTGTGAACCAAAGAGTATCTTAAAAAAGAGTCGGTAGAACACCGCGAAAGGCTCACTGGGGGGGCGGGCCAGGCTGGCTGCCCCCAGCTGTAAATCTGGGTTATCCTGCGATCGAATCGTCTTCTGATCGCTGAGCACCGCCTCTGGTTATGGAATAGGGGCTGTGTCTGAGCCGGACTCCTGCTACGGGATTCCTGAACCCTTTCCTGATGTATTGCCTCCATGTTTAAATGTAACCACATTTAGGATTGAAGCAGCAGCATCCCTATGAATTTTAGGAGAGGAACTAACAAAGTAACATTGGGTCTACGTGCAAATGAAGAAGGAGGTTTCAAATGCAGGATCTAACCAAAACTTTAGATCCTGTTTCCAAAGGACTTCTTTATTCATGGCTTGCTTTCTAGTGTCACCCTTGTGAAGTCCCAGCACTGTGTCATTGTATTTCTGCAGCACAGACCTAGTGAGATGGAGTGACAACTGCCGTGGGCTGTGCTGCCCCCGTCCCTGTCTCACAACGCTCAGTAGACAGGGATAGCTGGGACCTCGGGTTTGTTTTGTCCTAGGAAAGCCCCCTCCCAAAGCCCGCTGCCCTCTGCCAGCACAGTTCATGATGGCCCCGAGGAACAGGGAAATGATCTGTGCAAGAGACCCTGACCGGTTTGTGGGAGTTAGGGGACACGTTGAAATTGACTGGGGTATAGACAAGGTGGTAGTGCTTGCTTTCTGCTTGCTTTCTCGCAATAGACACGTATCGTGATCGCTTCCTGCTTTTCTAGCATCCACCGGCCTGACTGAGGAGCAGAAGGAATTCCAAAAAGTTGCCCTTGATTTTGCTGCCAAGGAGATGGCTCCTCACATGGCTGAGTGGGATGAAAAGGTATGACAGCCTCAGAAGGGTTGTACTGCCCAGTTTTTCCTCTCTTAGGATGTTACGATCCTGGGGTCTTATCAGAGGGGTTCCTGCAATAATTCCTCGGTGCTGTAATGCCATCTGTAGAGATTTTCTTTGAAGCTGCTGCTGTAGCTGGGATGGGAAGCCACCAAAAATTCCTAGAACCTTTCCTAGACAGGCTATTCAATAATCTGAAACCTGAATTTACTTCTGAAGATAGTATGTATCTGTCTAGCCGCCTCTTTAACCCACCCAATTAATTTAAAACTCTGCAGGAGTTTGGGACCAGATTTGGTAGCCCAGATGTACCAAAAGAGATTGAATATTGATCATGAGTATTCACTTGTGATGTCTCTGCCTATGCAAATAGGAAATATTCCCTGTGGAAACAATGCGGAAGGCAGCCCAGCTAGGATTCGGTGGGATCTATGTGAAACCAGACGTTGGTGGCTCTGGATTGTCACGACTTGATACCTCCATAATCTTTGAAGCTTTATCAACAGGATGTACCAGCACCACTGCTTATATGAGCATCCACAAGTGAGTGTCTGCCGAGTGGTGGATAGTGTCAGCCTGGCTGAAAACCACTTTTTTTTCTGTGGGCTCTAAATCCTGCTGGAGACAGCTCTTTTATTATTTAAAGTTGGGACCCCAAGTAGACATGTCCCTGTGAGGATCTCTCAATGGCAGCAAACAAATAGGCTACAAAAACTGAGACGCCACCAAGAAGTAATTTTAGCTTTGTGGCATGCAAGATGGGATTAAGTTCTGGATTTTGTTCCCCGCTCTTCCACTTAAGCTGTCTATAGATAGTAACCCGCCTGGAAAAAGCCTTTGTGCTTTGGCTGTACTGTAAGAGAGCCCAGAGGCACCAGCTGATAGTGGGGCCCTGTCCTGCTTGTACAGACATGTTGTGAATGGAAGGTGATCTCCTTTCTCCTGGCTTCTGTGGCACCTAACTTTGTTCTGTTTTGGGGTGGAGCAATATGCTTTCAGACCATGGTGCTTTTGCCTGGACCCCATGGAGCTTTGTTCTTCTGTTCAGCCAGGGATGTTCTTGTATGACTCGCCTTCCTCCCAGGGCTGTGTTCACGTACTGTAATGCTGCTCCTTCTCTCCTGCCCCAGCATGTGTGTTTGGATGATCGACACCTTTGGCAATGAGGAACAGAGGCGCAGGTTCTGCCCATCGCTCTGTAGCATGGAAAAATTTGCTTCTTACTGCCTGACTGAGCCAGGTGAGCATCCTCAACCTTCCCTCCCTCCTAACATGGTTTAACTGGACATGAACATTGCATGGAGCTGGAGGTGAAAAGTTTCTTTTCATGTTCATTTGGGCAATCGCTGGGAAGTTGGGAAGGGGCAGAGGATGATGGCTGAGATGCTTGTGGTGAAAACCTGTGTGGTTTTGGGTATGATCCCTGGGAGATTTAGTAGGCTCTGGACCTGCTGCTTCATTGTCTGCTTCCTTACCTCCCGAACAGGAAGTGGAAGTGATGCAGCTTCCCTGCTGACCTCAGCTCAGAGGAAAGGGGACACCTACGTCCTGAACGGCTCCAAGGTACCTCTTTGCTCCTCCTAAAGCTGCTGGATGGCACTGCATGCACAAGGGGGCCTGGGTCTAACCATCCTTTCCATTTCCTGCTGTCTCCTCATCTCTGTGTGTTCTCCCAAGGTAGGACATGCTCTGCAGAGCATTCACCAGAGCTTAGTACAGTTGGGTCCCTAAATACCTCCTGGCGCGGGGTCTTTGCCACTCCGTCTTTGTACCCCAGCTGCTGCTGCACGCTCAGGGTTAGTATGCGAGAAGCCGCCCCTTTCTTCTTGTGCCCTTCTGCAGGCCTTCATCAGTGGGGGAGGTGACACCGATGTGTACGTGGTCATGTGTCGCACAGGAGGCCCAGGCCCCAAGGGCATCTCCTGCCTGGTGCTGGAGAAGGGGACACCAGGGCTCAGCTTTGGCAAGAAAGAGAAGAAGGTAAGAGGCTTGGTTTTCACTTCCTGTGTGCTTGAGGGAAGTGCAGGACAGAGATGAGCTCTTCTGTGCAAAGCATTAGGGATCTCCTCTTGGATGGGACCAGAGTCCCAGCCTGGCGTGGTTTTTCCCAGCCAAGTCCAGCTTTGGTGAAGTTTGCGCAATACCCGTCCCTTTGGAAAGTGAAGGATCTTAACTTCAGGAACATCAAGGTTCGCTGGATCTGTGCCTCTTCTCAAATACATGCATTCCAGTTTCCAACTCAGCACACTGAGGCCAAACCACATAGACCACAGGCGCTCTGCGGCAGCTTGGCAATGAGACCAAGGGGTTGAGAGCGGGCTGAGCAGTTCTCTGTGGGAGCTGGCAGTGTGCTGCTCCTCAGGCATTCTGGAAGCTGCTCTGTTTTTTCCCAGGTGGGCTGGAATTCCCAGCCAACTCGGGCTGTGATCTTCGAGGACTGCGTTGTTCCTGTTGGAAACCGGCTGGGAGCTGAAGGGCAGGGCTTCAACATTGCCATGAAAGGACTGAATGGAGGCAGGATAAATATTGGTAAGAAAGACTAAAGATTGGTAAGAAATAACAAAGGGAGGTGGGCAGGAACATCTCGTTGCCTGTCTGCGTTAGCTTCATATTCACTTTGTGTCTGTGGCTTCTCCCACCAGCTTCATGTTCGTTAGGAGCTGCTCATGCCTCTGTTCTTCTGGCTCAGGAACATCTCACTGTCCGCAAACAGTTCGGAGAACCCCTGGCAAACAATCAGGTAAAGTTTCCACCAAACCTGCCCTCCCAGAGCTGTGCTTTTTCTGATCCTGACTGAACAAGCAGCCAGAGGTCCCATCGCTCACTTCACAGGGTCTGCCCTGGAGAAGTCAGGAACATGCTTTTCCTGAGTAAGGAAGCGTGGCAGGCCGGAAGGTAGTGGGGATGTGGTTCAGGACACAGGCCCCTCCAAAGATGCTGACCTAGCTTTTCCTCTCCTGCTGGCAGTACCTGCAGTTCAGGCTGGCGGAGATGGCGACGCGCCTGGTGGCGGCACGGCTCATGGTTCGCAATGCAGCGCGGGCACTGCAGGAGGGACGGGAGGACGCGGCTGTGCTCTGCTCCATGGCCAAGCTCTTTGCTACTGATGAGTGCTTTGCGGTACGTTACTCAAACCTCAGTTGGCATCGTAACTGGAAGCTTGGAGACCCCTCTTGGTGCTCAGGATATCAGAAAGCAGTTTGACACTGTAGCGATGCAGACCCAAGCGTGCTCATTGAGCCAGAAGCCTCATTTCAGCACCAGGATGTTTTACGAGAGAGAATTCTGCACCCTGTGGAGGCTGCAGGATTAGCCTCTCCGCAGTTCAGGCTTCGTGGCCTCTAGTGCTTTCTACACTACTTTCTAGGAGACCAAGTAGGGAGACAGGACAGGGAGAAGGGCATTTTTACTTTCAAAGAGTCTCATCGCTCCTAGGTAGCAAGTGGTCTTTCCCAGACCACTGACAAATAAAATATTATCCCAAAATGTCCCTGAAATGAGAAAGCAAGAAAGGAGAAAAAGAAAGTAAAAGGAAATCTGCACCTTGACACTTCCTAGATCAGTGCCATTTAGAAGGTACTCTCAGCACTCTGCATTTTTGCTACTTACTGTGTTTTATGTCCCAAGTTGACATAGAGGCGTGGAGTCATGTTTGAGTAGAAACCAGAGCCCTGAGCAGATTCCTTGCCTGACTGACCACTAGATGGTGATCTGGTGTTTCCCTTTTTGCATTAGGACCACCATGGAAATGCAGTAAAAATTGCCTTAGTTAAGTAAAGTGTTTCCTGGGTGTTTCTATGCCATTGTGTTCACATAAATGCACCATTAATGTGAAACAGCACTTACGTAACATGATAGCACCGAGGGCAGCACTGATGGGGACTGAGAGCGCCTTGCCATCGCACTATACTTCGTTAAGAGATTAGGTGACCAGAAACAACAAAAATGAGCCCAGGTTTCTGGGTTCTTACCGAATTTCTGTTACTGACTTGTCCTTGGCACCCCATGAGTCACTTCAACAGCGATGTTATCTTCTTAGATCTGTAACCAGGCTCTACAGATGCACGGGGGCTACGGCTACCTGAAGGATTATGCTGTCCAGCAGTTTGTGCGAGACATCAGAGTCCACCAGATCCTGGAAGGTAAAAGACACTCTTACTACCAGCAACTTGGCAGCGAAGCCAGGAGAGAGCAGGCCCTCCAGAGGCCCCCACCTTTCCACATGACTCTCTGATTCTTGGGTTTCAGAATCCCATTTTGCCCTGAGCATGAGGTGTCCCTGGATGTCACGAGTGGGAATTCCCTGGCTCTTAGTGTATTGGAGCACTTACTGTGTATTTTAAGAATCTTACAGCAGGGGGAGATACCGAGTTGTCATGTTAGCGGTGCCTCTGTCCAGTTTCATCCCATTACTCCTACAGATGCGTGCTGATGCTCCCCAGCAATTCCTTTCCCGTGATTCCAGTCTATCTTCACTCTTTGACAGTGTGTCTCTAAAGGTGTCTGGCCTTTTCTAATCTCAGTTCGGCCTCCAAACCATTTTGTTTTGAAAGCCCTTCACCTACAACCAGGGTACCTGATAAGGGACATACTCTTTTCAATACCAACTGGGTCTACAGCCTTTCTGTTTTGTGTATATGTTACATAGTGAAGCAGAGAACTCGGATGTTGGCATATATCCAGTTCTCCTCAATGCCTGGAGCCCTGTGAGGGCCTCTCAATGCCCAAATAAAACCAAACACCAGCATCTACCGCTTTGAAGCCTTTCCTGAGGGATGTGGTGGCACTTGGCAGTTATATTTTGGCCCAAGACCTCCTAAATGCCACCTCAATTGGTGGGAAGAGCTTTTCTGTGCTGTAGACTGCAGGTCAGGGGAGAATTCTCTTTGCCTTCGTTGGGGGCAGAATTGGACCATCTCCTAACTGTTTGTCTTTTGCACCCTCATCCTGCTACAGGTACCAATGAGGTGATGCGGATGATTGTGGCCAGGAATCTGCTACAGGGCTGAAGCCAGGAGCTAATCTCCAGCCTTAAATTACTTCGTCTGTTATGGCTTGGTCTGTTTCCCTCCCCTGTTCCCCAGCTCTCTCCCCGGGGAGCGGAGAGGGGGATATGCCAGTGGAAACAGTCTTTCTGCCTTATATTGACTGGGAGCACAGCTGGACGCCACCCACATGCTGCCACAGCTGCACTCTGTGCCTGGCGGAGCTGCTGTTACGAGGCTAGTATTGTGCAGCCTGAAGATATACATCACAGTTGTGAATACGAGCCTCTGTCTCCGAATCTTGACCGTGGGCTGCTTGCCAGCCATCCTTCACAGAAACACCCGACCTGTTGGCCATCTCCGCTGAGTCAGGACTGAATCAGGAACTTCAGGCAAAGGTGCAGCCGAAGCCCATAGGACTCTTCCTCTATCAACGATATCTTTAGTTGGAGAGAACGAGTTGCTCTGCTTAAAAACCTGTCCTTCTGGGTGCTGACTGCACCACTGGGAACAAGTTCGCCACAAGTCCCGTGGCTCTAACCACTTGCAGAGTGCAGTGGCTTTTACACTGAGGAGCAGGATGCCTCTCCTTTAGCTAGAAGCACTCCTCTTCCTCTTCTCCCAGCACACCTTGTCCAACGTACCGACTCCTTGTTGTTCTCCCTGTTCCTGCCACATACTGGTGCTTTCTCTATCTCAAAGCAGCCTTTGCAGTACGGAGGTACAAATCAAAAACTAAGCTCCTGCACAGAAATATTTAAGTCCGTTGCCTCAAATCACTACTCCCTGCTGCGTGCAATGGAGGGGGGAGTAAAAACGTTGGTAAATTCAACTATTTTTTCCCCCTCGGGTTTGGAATCAATAAAGCAATGATACTGAGAGGGTCAGAAGTTGTGATAATTTCCTTCTGTGGTATTTCAGGTATGTAACCAGAGGTCACGGGAGCCTTCTGAAGTAGGGGGTTGCAAAAAAGTTCAGTTTCTGAGGGTTTGTTTTTTTTAGTTACAGTGTCTCTTAACCCCTTCAAGCGACCCAGCTCCTCCGTCCCCCTCGGCACCCGGCAGAGAAGGGAGCCGACAGCGGTTAGGGGCAGACATAGGTGTTTTCCGACTGCCGGCGTCGCTAGACGGCCAGAGACTGTTGCTAGCAAGGCCGTACCTCTCCTCCCTCGCTTCCCCGCACGCTCTGCAAAGGGTATTTCTCTCGGAGGGCGGTTCATACCGTGAGGACTGACGCCCCAGCACGCTTCCCCGAGCGCCAGAGCCGCCCCGGAGCCGCCTCTCCTCTCCCCGGGGCGGTGGCCTGAGGGGCCGGGCCGGCGGCGCCGGGCCTTCACCTCAGCGAGCCGGTGCGCAGCGCCCCGCGGGCGGCGAACCAATGGGAGGCGGCGGCGGGGCTCGGGGGGGCGGAGCTGGGCGGCGGCGCGGCCAATGGCGGGCGGAGCGGCCCACGGCGGCGGCGGCGAGCGGGGGGGCGCGGCGGCGGGGCCGGCGGGCCGGGGCCGGGGCCGGGGCCGGGGCCGCGGCGGCGGCGGCGGCGGCGCGGGGCGGCCGCCATGTGGCCGTGCGGCGGGCGGCGGCAGCGGCGGCTCGGGGGGGCCGCGCTCCTCCTCTTCGTGCTGTGGCTGCTGCTGCGCAGGTGAGAGCCGGCACGGGCCCCCGGGGGGTCGCGCCCCGGGGGCGGCGGGGACACAGCGGGGCAGCGGGCTTGGGTGGGTTTCGAGCCGCCCTGACCGGCGCTTGCTGCGGAGAGCGGCTGCGCTGGAACGGGAAT